>NC_092126.1:73638991-74969991 GCF_043159975.1 Macaca nemestrina
TTTCCCCTGAAGAAGCCTTTCGCTAAGACAGATCTTGTGGAATTGGCAAAGTGATATTTGGAAGCCCATAGAGGGCTATGGTGAAAAAGGAAATATCCTCAGATGATATCTGGAAAGAAGCTTTCTGAGAAATTGCTTAGTGTTCTCTTAATTCATCTCACAGAGTTACATGTGTATTTCGTGGATCTCTTTGCTAGCCTTATTTCTGTGGAATCTGAGAACAGATATTTCGGATCCCTTTGAAGACTATAGGGCCAAAGGAAATATCCTCCGATAACAAAGAGAAAGAAGCTTTCTGAGACACTTCTTTCTATTCTGTGAAATCATCTCACAGAGTTACAGCTTTCCCCTCAAGAAGCCTTTCGCTAAGACAGTTCTTGTGGAATTGGCAAAGTGATATTTGGAAGCCCATAGAGGGCTATGGTGAAAAAGGAAATATCCTCAGATGAAATCTGGAAAGAAGCTTTCTGAGAAACTGCTTAGTGTTGTGTTAATTCATCTCACAGAGTTACATCTGTATTTCGTGGATCTCTTTGCTAGCCTTATTTCTGTGGAATTTGAGAACAGATATTTCGGATCCCTTTGAAGTCTATAGGGCCAAAGGAAATATCCTCCGATAACAAAGAGAAAGAAGCTTTCTGAGAAACTTCTTTGTGTTCTGTGAAATCATCTCACAGAGTTACAGCTTTCCTCTCAAGAAGCCTTTCGCTAGGACAGTTCTTGTGGAATTGACACAGTGATATTTGGAAGCCCATAGAGGGCTATGGTGAAAAAGGAAATATCCTCAGATGAAATCTGGAAAGAAGCTTTCTGAGAAACTGCTCAGTGACGTTTGATTTCCACTCACAGAGTTACATGGGTATTTCGTGGTCTCTTTGCTAGCCTTATTTCTGTGGAATCTGAGAACAGATATTTCAGATCCCTTTGAAGACTATAGGGCCAAAGGAAATATCCTCCGATAACAAAGAGAAAGAAGCTTTCTGAGAAACTTCTTTGTGTCTGTGAAATCATCTCACAGAGTTACAGCTTTCCCCTCAAGAAGTCTTTCGCTAAGACACTTCTTGAGGAATTGGCAAAATGATATTTGGAAGCCCATAGAGGGCTATGGTGAAAAAGGAAATATCCTCAGATGAAATCTGGAAAGAAGCTTTCTGAGAAAGTGCTCTGTGATGTGTGACTTCCACTCACAGAGTTACATATGTATTTCGTGGATCTCTTTGCTAGCCTTATTTCTGTGGAATCTGAGAACAGATATTTCGGATCCCTTTGAAGACTATAGGGCCAAAGGAAATATCCTCCGATAACAAAGAGAAAGAAGCTTTCTGAGTAACTTCTTTGTGTTTTGTGAAATCAGCTCACAGAGTTACAGCTTCCTCTCAAGAAGCCTTTCCCTAAGACAGTTCTTTTGTAATTGGCAAAGTGATATTTGGAAGCCCATAGAGGGCTATGGTGAAAAAGGAAATATCCTCAGATGAAATCTGGAAAGAAGCTTTCTGAGAAACTGCTTAGTGTTCTGAAAATTCATCTCAAAGAGTAACATCTGTATTTCGTGGATCTCTTTGCTAGCCTTATTTCTGTGGAATCTGTGAACAGATATTTCTGATCCCTTTGAAGACTACAGGGCCAAAGGAAATATCCTCCGATAACAAAGAGAAAGAAGCTTTCTGAGAATCTTCTTTGTGTTCTGTGAAATCATCTCACAGAGTTACAGCTTTCCCCTCAAGATGCCTTTCGCTAAGACAGTTCTTGTGGAATTGGCAAAGTGATATTTGGAAGCCCATAGAGGGCTATGGTGAAAAAGGAAATATCCTCAGATGAAATCTGGAAAGAAGATTTCTGAGAAACTGCTCTGTGATGTGTGATTTCCACTCACAGAGTTACATGTGTATTTCGTGGATCTCTTTGCTATCCTTATTTCTGTGGAATTTGAGAACAGATATTTCGGATCCCTTTGAAGTCTATAGGGACAAAGGAAATATCCTCCGATAACAAAGAGAAAGAAGCTTTCTGAGAAACTTCTTTGTGTTCTGTGAAATCATCTCACAGAGTTACAGCTTTCCCGTCAAGAAGCCTTTCGCTAAGACAGTTCTTGTGGAATTGGCAAAGTGATATTTGGAAGCCCATAGAGGGGTATGATGAAAAAGGAAATATCCTCAGACGAAATCTGGAAAGAAGCTTTCTGAGAACGTGCTCTGTGATGTGTCACTTTCACTCACAGAGTTACATCTGTATTTCGTGGATCTCTTTGCTAGCCTTATTTCTGTGGAATCTGACAACAGATATTTCGGATCCCTTTGAAGACTATAGGGCCAAAGGAAATATCCTCCGATAACAAAGAGAAAGAAGCTTTCTGAGAAACTTCTTTGTGTTCAATGAAGTCATCTCACCGAGTTACAGCTTTCCCCTCAAGAAGCCTTTCGCTAAGACAATTCTTGTGGAATTGACCAAGTGATATTTGGAAGCCCATAGAGGGGTATGGTGAAAAAGGAAATATCCTCAGATGAAATTTGGAAAGAAGCTTTCTGAGAAACTGCTTAGTGTTCTGTTAATTCATCTCACAGAGTTACATCTGTACTTCGTGGATCTCTTTGCTAGCCTTATTTCTGTGGAATCTGAGAACAGATATTTCGGATCCCTTTGAAGACTATAGGGCCAAAGGAAATATCCTCCGATAACAAAGAGAAAGAAGGTTTCTGAGAAACTTCTTGGTGTTCTGTGAAATCATCTCACAGAGTTACAGCTTTCCCCTCAAGAAGCCTTTCGCTAAGACAGTTCTTGTGGAATTGGCAAAGTGATATTTGGAAGCCCATAGAGGGCTATGGTGAAAAAGGAAATATCCTCAGATGATATCTGGAAAGAAGCTTTCTGAGAAACTGCTTAGTGTTCTGTTAATTCATCTCACAGAGTTACATCTGTATTTCGTGGATCTCTTTGCTAGCCTTATTTCTGTGGAATCTGAGAACAGATATTTCTGATCCCTTTGAAGACTACAGGGCCAAAGGAAATATCCTCCGATAACAAAGAGAAAGAAGCTTTCTGAGAAACTTCTTTGTGTTCTGTGAAATCATCTCACAGAGTTACAGCTTTCCCCTCAAGATGCCTTTCGCTAAGACAGTTCTTGTGTAATTGGCAAAGTGATATTTGGAAGCCCATAGAGGGCTATGGTGAAAAAGGAAATATCCTCAGATGAAATCTGGAAAGAAGATTTCTGAGAAACTGCTCTGTGATGTGTGATTTCCACTCACAGAGTTACATGTGTATTTCATGGATCTCCTTGCTAGCCTTATTTCTGTGGAATCTGAGAACAGATATTTCGGATCCCTTTGAAGACTATAGGGCCAAAGGAAATATCCTCCGATAACAAAGAGAAAGAAGCTTTCTGAGACACTTCTTTCTATTCTGTGAAATCATCTCACAGAGTTACAGCTTTGCCCTCAAGAAGCCTTTCGCTAAGAGAGTTCTTGTGGAATTGGCAAAGTGATATTTGGAAGCCCATAGAGGGCTATGGTGAAAAAGGAAATATCCTCAGATGAAATCTGGAAAGAAGCTTTCTGAGAAACTGCTTAGTGTTCTGTTAATTCATCTCACAGAGTTACATCTGTATTTCGTGGATTTCTTTGCTAGCCTTATTTCTGTGGAATTTGAGAACAGATATTTCGGATCCCTTTGAAGTCTATAGGGCCAAAGGAAATATCCTCCGATAACAAAGAGAAAGAAGCTTTCTGAGAAACTTCTTTGTGTTCTGTGAAATCATCTCACAGAGTTACAGCTTTCCCCTCAAGAAGCCTTTCGCTAGGACAGTTCTTGTGGAATTGACACAGTGATATTTGGAAGCCCATAGAGGGCTATGGTGAAAAAGGAAATATCCTCAGATGAAATCTGGAAAGAAGCTTTCTGAGAAACTGCTCAGTGATGTTTGATTTCCACTCACAGAGTTACATGGGTATTTCGTGGTCTCTTTGCTAGCCTTATTTCTGTGGAATCTGAGAACAGATATTTCAGATCCCTTTGAAGACTATAGGGCCAAAGGAAATATCCTCCGATAAGAAAGAGAAAGAAGCTTTCTGAGAAACTTCTTTGTGTCTGTGAAATCATCTCACAGAGTTACAGCTTTCCCCTCAAGAAGTCTTTCGCTAAGACAGTTCTTGAGGAATTGGCAAAATGATATTTAGAAGCCCATAGAGGGCTATGGTGAAAAAGGAAATATCCTCAGATGAAATCTGGAAAGAAGCTTTCTGAGAAACTGCTTAGTGTTCTGTTAATTCATCTCACAGAGTTACATGTGTATTTCGTGGATCTCCTTGCTAGCCTTATTTCTGTGGAATCTGAGAACAGATATTTCGGATCCCTTTGAAGACTATAGGGCCAAAGGAAATATCCTCCGATAACAAAGAGAAAGAAGTTTTCTGAGAAACTTCTTAGTGTTTTGTGAAATCAGCTCACAGAGTTACAGCTTCCTCTCAAGAAGCCTTTCGCTAAGACAGTTCTTTTGGAATTGGCAAAGTGATATTTGGAAGCCCATAGAGGGCTGTGGTGAAAAAGGAAATATCCTCAGATGAAATCTGGAAAGAAGCTTTCTGAGCAACTGCTTAGTGCTCTGAAAATTCATCTCACAGAGTAACATCTGTATTTCGTGGATCTCTTTGCTAGCCTTATTTCTGTGGAACCTGAGAACAGATATTTCGGATCCCTTTGAAGACTATAGGGCCAAAGGAAATATCCTCCGATAACAAAGAGAAAGAAGGTTTCTGAGAAACTTCTTCGTGTTCTAGGAAGTCATCTCACAGAGTTACAGCTTTCCCCTCAAGAAGACTTTCGCTAAGACAATTCTTGTGGAATTGGCCAAGTGATATTTGGAAGCCCATAGAGGGGTATGGTGAAAAAGGAAATATCCTCAGACGAAATCTGGAAAGAAGCTTTCTGAGAAAGTGCTCTGTGATGTGTGACTTTCACTCACAGAGTTACATCTGTATTTCGTGGATCTCTTTGCTAGCCTTATTTCTGTGGAATATGAGAACAGATATTTCGGATCCCTTTAAAGTCTATAGGGCCAAAGGAAATATCCTCCGATAACAAAGAGAAAGAAGTTTTCTGAGAAACTTCTTTGTGTTTTGTGAAATCAGCTCACAGAGTTACAGCTTCCTCTCAAGAAGCCTTTCGCTAAGACATTTCTTGTGGAATTGACCAAGTGATATTTGGAAGCCCATAGAGGGGTATGGTGAAAAAGGAAATATCCTCAGATGAAATTTGGAAAGAAGCTTTCTGAGAAACTGCTTAGTGTTCTGTTAATTCATCTCACAGAGTTACATCTGTATTTCGTGGATCTCTTTGCTAGCCTTATTTCTGTGGAATCTTAGAACAGATATTTCGTATCCCTTTGAAGACTATAGGGCCAAAGGAAATATCCTCCGATAACAAAAAGAAAGAAGGTTTCTGAGAAATTTCTTTGTGTTCTGTGAAATCATCTCACAGAGTTACAGCTTTCCCCTCAAGAAGCCTTTCGCTAAGACAGTTCTTGTGGAATTGGCAAAGTGATATTTGGAAGCCCATAGATGGCTATGGTGAAAAAGGAAATATCCTCAGATGATATCTGGAAAGAAGCTTTCTGAGAAACTGCTTAGTGTTCTGTTAATTCATCTCACAGAGTTACATCTGTATTTCGTGGATCTCTTTGCTAGCCTTATTTCTGTGGAATCTGAGAACAGATATTTCTGATCCCTTTGAAGACTACAGGGCCAAAGGAAATATCCTCCGATAACAAAGAGAAAGAAGCTTTCTGAGACACTTCTTTCTATTCTGTGAAATCATCTCACAGAGTTACAGCTTTGCCCTCAAGAAGCCTTTCGCTAAGACAGTTCTTGTGGAATTGGCAAAGTGATATTTGGAAGCCCATAGAGGGCTATGGTGAAAAAGGAAATATCCTCAGATGAAATCTGGAAAGAAGCTTTCTGAGAAACTGCTTAGTGTTCTGTTAATTCATCTCACAGAGTTACATCTGTATTTCGTGGATCTCTTTGCTAGCCTTATTTCTGTGGAATTTGAGAACAGATATTTCGGATCCCTTTGAAGTGTATAGGGCCAAAGGAAATATCCTCCGATAACAAAGAGAAAGAAGCTTTCTGAGAAACTTCTTTGTGTTCTGTGAAATCATCTCACAGAGTTACAGCTTTCCCCTCAAGAAGCCTTTCGCTAAGACAGTTCTTGTGGAATTGGCAAAGTGATATTTGGAAGCCCATAGAGGGCTTTGGTGAAAAAGGAAATATCCTCAGATGAAATCTGGAAAGAAGCTTTCAGAGAACGTGCTCTGTGATGTGTGACTTCCACTCACAGAGTTACATATGTATTTCGTGGATCTCTTTGCTAGCCTTATTTCTGTGGAATCTGAGAACAGATATTTCGGATCCCTTTGAGGACTATAGGGCCAAAGGAAATATCCTCCGATAACAAAGAGAAAGAAGCTTTCTGAGAAACTTCTTTGTGTTTTTTGAAATCAGCTCACAGAGTTACAGCTTCCTCTCAAGAAGCCTTTCCCTAAGACAGTTCTTTTGGAATTGGCAAAGTGATATTTGGAAGCCCATAGAGGGCTATGGTGAAAAAGGAAATATCCTCAGATGAAATCTGGAAAGAAGCTTTCTGAGAAACTGCTTAGTGTTCTGAAAATTCATCTCACCGAGTAACATCTGTATTTCGTGGATCTCTTTGCTAGCCTTATTTCTGTGGAACCTGAGAACAGATATTTCGGATCCCTTTGAAGACTATAGGGCCAAAGGAAATATCCTCCGATAACAAAGAGAAAGAAGGTTTCTGAGAAACTTCTTCGTGTTCTAGGAAGTCATCTCACAGAGTTACAGCTTTCCCCTCAAGAAGCCTTTCGCTAAGACAATTCTTGTGGAATTGGCCAAGTGATATTTGGAAGCCCATAGAGGGGTATGGTGAAAAAGGAAATATCCTCAGACGAAATCTGGAAAGAAGCTTTCTGAGAAAGTGCTCTGTGATGTGTGACTTTCACTCACAGAGTTACATCTGTATTTCGTGGATCTCTTTGCTAGCCTTATTTCTGTGGAATCTGACAACTGATATTTCGGATCCCTTTGAAGACTATAGGGACAAAGGAAATATCCTCCGATAACAAAGAGAAAGAAGGTTTCTGAGAAACTTCTTTGTGTTCTATGAAGTCATCTCACCGAGATACAGCTTGCCCCTCAAGAAGCCTTTCGCTAAGACAATTCTTGTGGAATTGACCAAGTGATATTTGGAAGCCCATAGAGGGCTATGGTGAAAAAGGAAATATCCTCAGATGAAATTTGGAAAGAAGCTTTCTGAGAAACTGCTTAGTGTTCTGTTAATTCATCTCACAGAGTTACATCTGTATTTCGTGGATCTCTTTGCTAGCCTTATTTCTGTGGAATCTTAGAACAGATATTTCGGATCCCTTTGAAGACTATAGGGCCAAAGGAAATATCCTCCGATAACAAAAAGAAAGAAGGTTTCTGAGAAATTTCTTTGTGTTCTGTGAAATCATCTCACAGAGTTACAGCTTTCCCCTCAAGAAGCCTTTCGCTAAGACAGTTCTTGTGGAATTGTCAAAGTGATATTTGGAAGCCCATAGATGGCTATGGTGAAAAAGGAAATATCCTCAGATGATATCTGGAAAGAAGCTTTCTGAGAAACTGCTTAGTGTTCTGTTAATTCATCTCACAGAGTTACATGTGTATTTCGTGGATCTCTTTGCTAGCCTTATTTCTGTGGAATCTGAGAACAGATATTTCTGATCCCTTTGAAGACTACAGGGCCAAAGGAAATATCCTCCGATAACAAAGAGAAAGAAGCTTTCTGAGACACTTCTTTCTATTCTGTGAAATCATCTCACAGAGTTACAGCTTTGCCCTCAAGAAGCCTTTCGCTAAGACAGTTCTTGTGGAATTGGCAAAGTGATATTTGGAAGCCCATAGAGGGCTATGGTGAAAAAGGAAATATCCTCAGATGAAATCTGGAAAGAAGCTTTCTGAGAAACTGCTTAGTGTTCTGTTAATTCATCTCACAGAGTTACATCTGTATTTCGTGGATCTCTTTGCTAGCCTTATTTCTGTGGAATTTGAGAACAGATATTTCGGATCCCTTTGAAGCGTATAGGGCCAAAGGAAATATCCTCCGATAACAAAGAGAAAGAAGCTTTCTGAGAAACTTCTTTGTGTTCTGTGAAATCATCTCACAGAGTTACAGCTTTCCCCTCAAGAAGCCTTTCGCTAAGACAGTTCTTGTGGAATTGGCAAAGTGATATTTGGAAGCCCAAAGAGGGCTATGGTGAAAAAGGAAATATCCTCAGATGAAATCTGGAAAGAAGCTTTCAGAGAACGTGCTCTGTGATGTGTGACTTCCACTCACAGAGTTACATATGTATTTCGTGGATCTCTTTGCTAGCCTTATTTCTGTGGAATCTGACAACTGATATTTCGGATCCCTTTGAAGACTATAGGGACAAAGGAAATATCCTCCGATAACAAAGAGAAAGAAGGTTTCTGAGAAACTTCTTTGTGTTCTATGAAGTCATCTCACCGAGATACAGCTTGCCCCTCAAGAAGCCTTTCGCTAAGACAATTCTTGTGGAATTGACCAAGTGATATTTGGAAGCCCATAGAGGGGTATGGTGAAAAAGGAAATATCCTCAGATGAAATTTGGAAAGAAGCTTTCTGAGAGACTGCTTAGTGTTCTGTTAATTCATCTCACAGAGTTACATATGTATTTCGTGGATCTCTTTGCTAGCCTTATTTCTATGGAATCTGAGAACAGATATTTCGGATCCCTTTGAGGACTATAGGGCCAAAGGAAATATCCTCCGATAACAAAGAGAAAGAAGCTTTCTGAGAAACTTCTTTGTGTTTTGTGAAATCAGCTCACAGAGTTACAGCTTCCTCTCAAGAAGCCTTTCCCTAAGACAGTTCTTTTGGAATTGGCAAAGTGATATTTGGAAGCCCATAGAGGGCTATGGTGAAAAAGGAAATATCCTCAGATGAAATCTGGAAAGAAGCTTTCTGAGAAACTGCTTAGTGTTCTGAAAATTCATCTCACAGAGTAACATCTGTATTTCGTGGATCTCTTTGCTAGCCTTATTTCTGTGGAACCTGAGAACAGATATTTCGGATCCCTTTGAAGACTATAGGGCCAAAGGAAATATCCTCCGATAACAAAGAGAAAGAAGGTTTCTGAGAAACTTCTTCGTGTTCTAGGAAGTCATCTCACAGAGTTACAGCTTTCCCCTCAAGAAGCCTTTCGCTAAGACAATTCTTGTGGAATTGGCCAAGTGATATTTGGAAGCCCATAGAGGGGTATGGGGAAAAGGAAATATCCTCAGACGAAATCTGGAAAGAAGCTTTCTGAGAAAGTGCTCTGTGATGTGTGACTTTCACTCACAGAGTTACATCTGTATTTCGTGGATCTCTTTGCTAGCCTTATTTCTATGGAATCTGACAACAGATATTTCGGATCCCTTTGAAGACTATAGGGCCAAAGGAAATATCCTCCGATAACAAAGAGAAAGAAGGTTTCTGAGAAACTTCTTTGTGTTCTATGAAGTCATCTCACCGAGTTACAGCTTTCCCCTCAAGAAGCCTTTCGCTAAGACAATTCTTGTGGAATTGACCAAGTGATATTTGGAAGCCCATAGAGGGGTATGGTGAAAAAGGAAATATCCTCAGATGAAATTTGGAAAGAAGCTTTCTGAGAAACTGCTTAGTGTTCTGTTAATTCATCTCACAGAGTTACATCTGTATTTCGTGGATCTCTTTGCTATCCTTATTTCTGTGGAATCTTAGAACAGATATTTCGGAGCCCTTTGAAGACTATAGGGCCAAAGGAAATATCCTCCGATAACAAAAAGAAAGAAGGTTTCTGAGAAACTTCTTTGTGTTCCGTGAAATCATCTCACAGAGTTACAGCTTTCCCCTCAAGAAGCCTTTCGCTAAGACAGTTCTTGTGGAATTGGCAAAGTGATATTTGGAAGCCCATAGAGGGCTATGGTGAAAAAGGAAATATCCTCAGATGATATCTGGAAAGAAGCATTCTGAGAAACTGCTTAGTGTTCTGTTAATTCATCTCACAGAGTTACATCTGTATTTCGTGGATCTCTTTGCTAGCCTTATTTCTGTGGAATCTGAGAACAGATATTTCTGATCCCTTTGAAGACTACAGGGCCAAAGGAAATATCCTCCGATAACAAAGAGAAAGAAGCTTTCTGAGAAACTTCTTTGTGTTCTGTGAAATCATCTCACAGAGTTACAGCTTTCCCCTAAAGATGCCTTTCGCTAAGACAGTTCTTGTGGAATTGGCAAAGTGATATTTGGAAGCCCATAGAGGGCTATGGTGAAAAAGGAAATATCCTCAGATGAAATCTGGAAAGAAGATTTCTTAGAAAATGCTGTGTGATGTGTGATTTCCACTCACAGAGTTACATGTGTATTTCGTGGATCTCTTTGCTAGCCTTATTTCTGTGGAATCTGAGAACAGATATTTCGGATCCCTTTGAAGACTATAGGGCCAAAGGAAATATCCTCTGATAACAAAGAGAAAGAAGCTTTCTGAGACACTTCTTTCTATTCTGTGAAATCATCTCACAGAGTTACAGCTTTGCCTTCAAGAAGCCTTTCGCTAAGACAGTTCTTGTGGAATTGGCAAAGTGATATTTGGAAGCCCATAGAGGGCTATGGTGAAAAAGGAAATATCCTCAGATGAAATCTGGAAAGAAGCTTTCTGAGAAACTGCTTAGTGTTCTGTTAATTCATCTCACAGAGTTACATCTGTATTTCGTGGATCTCTTTGCTAGCCTTATTTCTGTGGAATTTGAGAACAGATATTTCGGATCCCTTTGAAGTGTATAGGGCCAAAGGAAATATCCTCCGATAACAAAGAGAAAGAAGCTTTCTGAGAAACTTCTTTGTGTTCTGTGAAATCATCTCACAGAGTTACAGCTTTCCCCTCAAGAAGCCTTTCGCTAAGACAGTTCTTGTGGAATTGGCAAAGTGATATTTGGAAGCCCATAGAGGGCTATGGTGAAAAAGGAAATATCCTCAGATGAAATCTGGAAAGAAGATTTCTGAGAAACTGCTCTGTGATGTGTGATTTCCACTCACAGAGTTACATGTGTATTTCGTGGATCTCTTTGCTAGCCTTATTTCTGTGGAATCTGAGAACAGATATTTCGGATCCCTTTGAGGACTATATGGCCAAAGGAAATATCCTCCGATAACAAAGAGAAAGAAGCTTTCTGAGAAACTTCTTTGTGTTTTGTGAAATCAGCTCACAGAGTTACAGCTTCCTCTCAAGAAGCCTTTCCCTAAGACAGTTCTTTTGGAATTGGCAAAGTGATATTTGGAAGCCCATAGAGGGCTATGGTGAAAAAGGAAATATCCTCAGATGAAATCTGGAAAGAAGCTTTCTGAGAAACTGCTTAGTGTTCTGAAAATTCATCTCACAGAGTAACATCTGTATTTCGTGGATCTCTTTGCTAGCCTTATTTCTGTGGAACCTGAGAACAGATATTTCGGATCCCTTTGAAGACTATAGGGCCAAAGGAAATATCCTCCGATAACAAAGAGAAAGAAGGTTTCTGAGAAACTTCTTCGTGTTCTAGGAAGTCATCTCACAGAGTTACAGCTTTCCCCTCAAGAAGCCTTTCGCTAAGACAATTCTTGTGGAATTGGCCAAGTGATATTTGGAAGCCCATAGAGGGGTATGGTGAAAAAGGAAATATCCTCAGACGAAATCTGGAAAGAAGCTTTCTGAGAAAGTGCTCTGTGATGTGTGACTTTCACTCACAGAGTTACATCTGTATTTCGTGGATCTCTTTGCTAGCCTTATTTCTATGGAATCTGACAACAGATATTTCGGATCCCTTTGAAGACTATAGGGACAAAGGAAATATCCTCCGATAACAAAGAGAAAGAAGGTTTCTGAGAAACTTCTTGGTGTTCTATGAAGTCATCTCACCGAGTTACAGCTTTCCCCTCAAGAAGCCTTTCGCTAAGACAATTCTTGTGGAATTGACCAAGTGATATTTGGAAGCCCATAGAGGGGTATGGTGAAAAAGGAAATATCCTCAGATGAAATTTGGAAAGAAGCTTTCTGAGAAACTGCTTAGTGTTCTGTTAATTCATCTCACAGAGTTACATCTGTATTTCGTGGATCTCTTTGCTATCCTTATTTCTGTGGAATCTTAGAACAGATATTTCGGATCCCTTTGAAGACTATAGGGCCAAAGGAAATATCCTCCGATAACAAAAAGAAAGAAGGTTTCTGAGAAACTTCTTTGTGTTCTGTGAAATCATCTCACAGAGTTACAGCTTTCCCCTCAAGAAGCCTTTCGCTAAGAGAGTTCTTGTGGAATTGGCAAAGTGATATTTGGAAGCCCATAGAGGGCTATGGTGAAAAAGGAAATATCCTCAGACGAAATCTGGAAAGAAGCTTTCTGAGAAACTGCTTAGTGTTCTGTTAATTCATCTCACAGAGTTACATCTCTATTTCGTGGATCTCTTTGCTAGCCTTATTTCTGTGGAACCTGAGAACAGATATTTCTGATCTCTTTGAAGACTACAGGGCCAAAGGAAGTATCCTCCGATAACAAAGAGAAAGAAGCTTTCTGAGAAACTTCTTTGTGTTCTGTGAAATCATCTCACAGAGTTACAGCTTTCCCCTCAAGATGCCTTTCGCTAAGACAGTTCTTGTGGAATTGGCAAAGTGATATTTGGAAGCCCATAGAGGGCTATGGTGAAAAAGGAAATATCCTCAGATGAAATCTGGAAAGAAGATTTCTGAGAAACTGCTCTGTGATGTGTGATTTCCACTCGCAGAGTTACATGTGTATTTCGTGGATCTCTTTGCTAGCCTTATTTCTGTGGAATCTGAGAACAGATATTTCGGATCCCTTTGAAGACTATAGAGCCAAAGGAAATATCCTCCGATAACAAAGAGAAAGAAGCTTTCTGAGACACTTCTTTCTATTCTGTGAAATCATCTCACAGATTTACAGCTTTGCCCTCAAGAAGCCTTTCGCTAAGACAGTTCTTGTGGAATTGGCAAAGTGATATTTGGAAGCCCATAGAGGGCTATGGTGAAAAAGGAAATATCCTCAGATGAAATCTGGAAAGAAGCTTTCTGAGAAACTGCTTAGTGTTCTGTTAATTCATCTCACAGAGTTACATCTGTATTTCGTGGATCTCTTTGCGAGCCTTATTTCTGTGGAATTTGAGAACAGATATTTCGGATCCCTTTGAAGTCTATAGGGCCAAAGGAAATATCCTCCAATAACAAAGAGAAAGAAGCTTTCTGAGAAACTTCTTTGTGTTCTGTGAAATCATCTCACAGAGTTACAGCTTTCCCCTCAAGAAGCCTTTCGCTAAGACAGTTCTTGTGGAATTGGCAAAGTGATATTTGCAAGCTCATAGAGGGCTTTGGTGAAAAAGGAAATATCCTCAGATGAAATCTGGAAAGAAGCTTTCTGAGAAAGTGCTCTGTGATGTGTGATTTCCACTCACAGAGTTACATGTGTATTTCGTGGATCTCTTTGCTAGCCTTATTTCTGTGGAATCTGAGAACAGATATTTCGGATCCCTTTGAGGACTATATGGCCAAAGGAAATATCCTCCGATAACAAAGAGAAAGAAGCTTTCTGAGAAACTTCTTTGTGTTTTGTGAAATCAGCTCACAGAGTTACAGCTTCCTCTCAAGAAGCCTTTCCCTAAGACAGTTCTTTTGGAATTGGCAAAGTGATATTTGGAAGCCCATAGAGGGGTATGGTGAAAAAGGAAATATCCTCAGATGAAATCTGGAAAGAAGCTTTCTGAGAAACTGCTTAGTGTTCTGAAAATTCATCTCACAGAGTAACATCTGTATTTCGTGGATCTCTTTGCTAGCCTTATTTCTGTGGAACCTGAGAACAGATATTTCGGATCCCTTTGAAGACTATAGGGCCAAAGGAAATATCCTCCGATAACAAAGAGAAAGAAGGTTTCTGAGAAACTTCTTCGTGTTCTAGGAAGTCATCTCACAGAGTTACAGCTTTCCCCTCAAGAAGCCTTTCGCTAAGACAATTCTTGTGGAATTGGCCAAGTGATATTTGGAAGCCCATAGAGGGGTATGGTGAAAAAGGAAATATCCTCAGACGAAATCTGGAAAGAAGCTTTCTGAGAAAGTGCTCTGTGATGTGTGACTTTCACTCACAGAGTTACATCTGTATTTCGTGGATCTCTTTGCTAGCCTTATTTCTATGGAATCTGACAACAGATATTTCGGATCCCTTTGAAGACTATAGGGACAAAGGAAATATCCTCCGATAACAAAGAGAAAGAAGGTTTCTGAGAAACTTCTTGGTGTTCTATGAAGTCATCTCACCGAGTTACAGCTTTCCCCTCAAGAAGCCTTTCGCTAAGACAATTCTTGTGGAATTGACCAAGTGATATTTGGAAGCCCATAGAGGGGTATGGTGAAAAAGGAAATATCCTCAGATGAAATTTGGAAAGAAGCTTTCTGAGAAACTGCTTAGTGTTCTGTTAATTCATCTCACAGAGTTACATCTGTATTTCGTGGATCTCTTTGCTATCCTTATTTCTGTGGAATCTTAGAACAGATATTTCGGATCCCTTTGAAGACTATAGGGCCAAAGGAAATATCCTCCGATAACAAAAAGAAAGAAGGTTTCTGAGAAACTTCTTTGTGTTCTGTGAAATCATCTCACAGAGTTACAGCTTTCCCCTCAAGAAGCCTTTCGCTAAGACAGTTCTTGTGGAATTGGCAAAGTGATATTTGGAAGCCCATAGAGGGCTATGGTGAAAAAGGAAATATCCTCAGACGAAATCTGGAAAGAAGCTTTCTGAGAAACTGCTTAGTGTTCTGTTAATTCATCTCACAGAGTTACATCTCTATTTCGTGGATCTCTTTGCTAGCCTTATTTCTGTGGAATCTGAGAACAGATATTTCTGATCTCTTTGAAGACTACAGGGCCAAAGGAAGTATCCTCCGATAACAAAGAGAAAGAAGCTTTCTGAGAAACTTCTTTGTGTTCTGTGAAATCATCTCACAGAGTTACAGCTTTCCCCTCAAGATGCCTTTCGCTAAGACAGTTCTTGTGGAATTGGCAAAGTGATATTTGGAAGCCCATAGAGGGCTATGGTGAAAAAGGAAATATCCTCAGATGAAATCTGGAAAGAAGATTTCTGAGAAACTGCTCTGTGATGTGTGATTTCCACTCGCAGAGTTACATGTGTATTTCGTGGATCTCTTTGCTAGCCTTATTTCTGTGGAATCTGAGAACAGATATTTCGGATCCCTTTGAAGACTATAGAGCCAAAGGAAATATCCTCCGATAACAAAGAGAAAGAAGCTTTCTGAGACACTTCTTTCTATTCTGTGAAATCATCTCACAGATTTACAGCTTTGCCCTCAAGAAGCCTTTCGCTAAGACAGTTCTTGTGGAATTGGCAAAGTGATATTTGGAAGCCCATAGAGGGCTATGGTGAAAAAGGAAATATCCTCAGATGAAATCTGGAAAGAAGCTTTCTGAGAAACTGCTTAGTGTTCTGTTAATTCATCTCACAGAGTTACATCTGTATTTCGTGGATCTCTTTGCGAGCCTTATTTCTGTGGAATTTGAGAACAGATATTTCGGATCCCTTTGAAGTCTATAGGGCCAAAGGAAATATCCTCCAATAACAAAGAGAAAGAAGCTTTCTGAGAAACTTCTTTGTGTTCTGTGAAATCATCTCACAGAGTTACAGCTTTCCCCTCAAGAAGCCTTTCGCTAAGACAGTTCTTGTGGAATTGGCAAAGTGATATTTGCAAGCTCATAGAGGGCTTTGGTGAAAAAGGAAATATCCTCAGATGAAATCTGGAAAGAAGCTTTCTGAGAAAGTGCTCTGTGATGTGTGACTTCCACTCACAGAGTTACATATGTATTTCGTGGATCTCTTTGCTAGCCTTATTTCTGTGGAATCTGAGAACAGATATTTCGGATCCCTTTGAAGACTATAGGGCCAAAGGAAATATCCTCCGATAACAAAGAGAAAGAAGCTTTCTGAGAAACTTCTTTGTGTTTTGTGAAATCAGCTCACAGAGTTACAGTTTCCTCTCAAGAAGCCTTTCCCTAAGACAGTTCTTTTGGAATTGGCAAAGTGATATTTGGAAGCCCATAGAGGGCTATGCTGAAAAAGGAAATATCCTCAGATGAAATCTGGAAAGAAGCTTTCTGAGAAACTGCTTAGTGTTCTGAAAATTCATCTCACAGAGTAACATCTGTATTTCGTGGATCCCTTTGCTAGCCTTATTTCTGTGGAACCTGAGAACAGATACTTCGGATCCCTTTGAAGACTATAGGGCCAAAGGAAATATCCTCCGATAACATAGAGAAAGAAGGTTTCTGAGAAACTTCTTCGTGTTCTAGGAAGTCATCTCACAGAGTTACAGCTTTCCCCTCAAGAAGCCTTTCGCTAAGACAATTCTTGTGGAATTGGCCAAGTGATATTTGGAAGCCCATAGAGGGGTATGGTGAAAAAGGAAATATCCTCAGACGAAATCTGGAAAGAAGCTTTCTGAGAAAGTGCTCTGTGATGTGTGACTTTCACTCACAGAGTTACATCTGTATTTCGTGGATCTCTTTGCTAGCCTTATTTCTATGGAATCTGACAACAGATATTTCGGATCCCTTTGAAGACTATAGGGACAAAGGAAATATCCTCCGATAACAAAGAGAAAGAAGGTTTCTGAGAAACTTCTTTGTGTTCTATGAAGTCATCTCACCGAGTTACAGCTTTCCCCTCAAGAAGCCTTTCGCTAAGACAATTCTTGTGGAATTGACCAAGTGATATTTGGAAGCCCATAGAGGGGTATGGTGAAAAAGGAAATATCCTCAGATGAAATTTGGAAAGAAGCTTTCCGAGAAACTGCTTAGTGTTCTGTTAATTCTTCTCACAGAGTTACATCTGTATTTCGTGGATCTCTTTGCTATCCTTATTTCTGTGGAATCTTAGAACAGATATTTCGGATCCCTTTGAAGACTATAGGGCCAAAGGAAATATCCTCCGATAACAAAAAGAAAGAAGGTTTCTGAGAAACTTCTTTGTGTTCTGTGAAATCATCTCACAGAGTTACAGCTTTCCCCTCAAGAAGCCTTTCGCTAAGACAGTTCTTGTGGAATTGGCAAAGTGATATTTGGAAGCCCATAGAGGGCTATGGTGAAAAAGGAATTATCCTCAGACGAAATCTGGAAAGAAGCTTTCTGAGAAACTGCTTAGTGTTCTGTTAATTCATCTCACAGAGTTACATCTCTATTTCGTGGATCTCTTTGCTAGCCTTATTTCTGTGGAATCTGAGAACAGATATTTCTGATCTCTTTGAAGACTACAGGGCCAAAGGAAGTATCCTCCGATAACAAAGAGAAAGAAGCTTTCTGAGAAACTTCTTTGTGTTCTGTGAAATCATCTCACAGAGTTACAGCTTTCCCCTCAAGATGCCTTTCGCTAAGACAGTTCTTGTGGAATTGGCAAAGTGATATTTGGAAGCCCATAGAGGGCTATGGTGAAAAAGGAAATATCCTCAGATGAAATCTGGAAAGAAGATTTCTGAGAAACTGCTCTGTGATGTGTGATTTCCACTCGCAGAGTTACATGTGTATTTCGTGGATCTCTTTGCTAGCCTTATTTCTGTGGAATCTGAGAACAGATATTTCGGATCCCTTTGAAGACTATAGAGCCTAAGGAAATATCCTCCGATAACAAAGAGAAAGAAGCTTTCTGAGACACTTCTTTCTATTCTGTGAAATCATCTCACAGATTTACAGCTTTGCCCTCAAGAAGCCTTTCGCTAAGACAGTTCTTGTGGAATTGGCAAAGTGATATTTGGAAGCCCATAGAGGGCTATGGTGAAAAAGGAAATATCCTCAGATGAAATCTGGAAAGAAGCTTTCTGAGAAACTGCTGAGTGTTCTGTTAATTCATCTCACAGAGTTACATCTGTATTTCGTGGATCTCTTTGCGAGCCTTATTTCTGTGGAATTTGAGAACAGATATTTCGGATCCCTTTGAAGTCTATAGGGCCAAAGGAAATATCCTCCGATAACAAAGAGAAAGAAGCTTTCTGAGAAACTTCTTTGTGTTCTGTGAAATCATCTCACAGAGTTACAGCTTTCCCCTCAAGAAGCCTTTCGCTAAGACAGTTCTTGTGGAATTGGCAAAGTGATATTTGCAAGCTCATAGAGGGCTATGGTGAAAAAGGAAATATCCTCAGATGAAATCTGGAAAGAAGCTTTCTGAGAAAGTGCTCTGTGATGTGTGACTTCCACTCACAGAGTTACATATGTATTTCGTGGATCTCTTTGCTAGCCTTATTTCTGTGGAATCTGAGAACAGATATTTCGGATCCCTTTGAAGACTATAGGGCCAAAGGAAATATCCTCCGATAACAAAGAGAAAGAAGCTTTCTGAGAAACTTCTTTGTGTTTTGTGAAATCAGCTCACAGAGTTACAGTTTCCTCTCAAGAAGCCTTTCCCTAAGACAGTTCTTTTGGAATTGGCAAAGTGATATTTGGAAGCCCATAGAGGGCTATGCTGAAAAAGGAAATATCCTCAGATGAAATCTGGAAAGAAGCTTTCTGAGAAACTGCTTAGTGTTCTGAAAATTCATCTCACAGAGTAACATCTGTATTTCGTGGATCTCTTTGCTAGCCTTATTTCTGTGGAACCTGAGAACAGATACTTCGGATCCCTTTGAAGACTATAGGGCCAAAGGAAATATCCTCCGATAACAAAGAGAAAGAAGGTTTCTGAGAAACTTCTTCGTGTTCTAGGAAGTCATCTCACAGAGTTACAGCTTTCCCCTCAAGAAGCCTTTCGCTAAGACAATTCTTGTGGAATTGGCCAAGTGATATTTGGAAGCCCATAGAGGGGTATGGTGAAAAAGGAAATATCCTCAGACGAAATCTGGAAAGAAGCTTTCTGAGAAAGTGCTCTGTGATGTGTGACTTTCACTCACAGAGTTACATCTGTATTTCGTGGATCTCTTTGCTAGCCTTATTTCTGTGGAATCTGACAACAGATATTTCGGATCCCTTTGAAGACTATAGGGACAAAGGAAATATCCTCCGATAACAAAGAGAAAGAAGGTTTCTGAGAAACTTCTTTGTGTTCTATGAAGTCATCTCACCGAGTTACAGCTTTCCCCTCAAGAAGCCTTTCGCTAAGACAATTCTTGTGGAATTGACCAAGTGATATTTGGAAGCCCATAGAGGGGTATGTTGAAAAAGGAAATATCCTCAGATGAAATCTGGAAAGAAGCTTTCTGAGAAACTGCTTAGTGTTCTGTTAATTCATCTCACAGAGTTACATCTGTATTTCGTGGATCTCTTTGCTAGCCTTATTTCTGTGGAATCTGAGAACAGATATTTCTGATCCCTTTGAAGACTACAGGGCCAAAGGAAATATCCTCCGATAACAAAGAGAAAGAAGCTTTCTGAGAAACTTCTTTGTGTTCTGTGAAATCATCTCACAGAGTTACAGCTTTCCTCTCAAGATGCCTTTCGCTAAGACAGTTCTTGTGGACTTGGCAAAGTGATATTTGGAAGCCCATAGAGGGCTATGGTGAAAAAGGAAATATCCTCAGATGAAATCTGGAAAGAAGCTTTCTGAGAAACTGCTTAGTGTTGTGTTAATTCATCTCACAGAGTTACATCTGTATTTCGTGGATCTCTTTGCTAGCCTTATTTCTGTGGAATTTGAGAACAGATATTTCAGATCCCTTTGAAGTCTATAGGGCCAAAGGAAATATCCTCCGATAACAAAGAGAAAGAAGCTTTCTGAGAAACTTCTTTGTGTTCTGTGAAATCATCTCACAGAGTTACAGCTTTCCCCTCAAGAAGCCTTTCGCTAGGACAGTTCTTGTGGAATTGACACAGTGATATTTGGAAGCCCATAGAGGGCTATGGTGAAAAAGGAAATATCCTCAGATGAAATCTGGAAAGAAGCTTTCTGAGAAACTGCTCAGTGATGTTTGATTTCCACTCACAGAGTTACATGGGTATTTCGTGGTCTCTTTGCTAGCCTTATTTCTGTGGAATCTGAGAACAGATATTTCAGATCCCTTTGAAGACTATAGGGCCAAAGGAAATATCCTCCGATAACAAAGAGAAAGAAGCTTTCTGAGAAACTTCTTTGTGTCTGTGAAATCATCTCACAGAGTTACAGCTTTCCCCTCAAGAAGACTTTCGCTAAGACAGTTCTTGTGGAATTGGCAAAGTGATATTTGGAAGCCCATAGAGGGCTATGGTGAAAAAGGAAATATCCTCAGATGAAATCTGGAAAGAAGCTTTCTGAGAAACTGCTTAGTGTTCTGAAAATTCATCTCACAGAGTAACATCTGTATTTCGTGGATCTCTTTGCTAGCCTTATTTCTGTGGAACGTGAGAACAGATATTTCGGATCCCTTTGAAGACTATAGGGCCAAAGGAAATATCCTCCGATAACAAAGAGAAAGAAGGTTTCTGAGAAACTTCTTCGTGTTCTAGGAAGTCATCTCACAGAGTTACAGCTTTCCCCTCAAGAAGCCTTTCGCTAAGACAATTCTTGTGGAATTGGCCAAGTGATATTTGGAAGCCCATAGAGGGGTATGGTGAAAAAGGAAATATCCTCAGACGAAATCTGGAAAGAAGCTTTCTGAGAAAGTGCTCTGTGATGTGTGACTTTCACTCACAGAGTTACATCTGTATTTCGTGGATCTCTTTGCTAGCCTTATTTCTATGGAATCTGACAACAGATATTTCGGATCCCTTTGAAGACTATAGGGACAAAGGAAATATCCTCCGATAACAAAGAGAAAGAAGGTTTCTGAGAAACTTCTTGGTGTTCTATGAAGTCATCTCACCGAGTTACAGCTTTCCCCTCAAGAAGCCTTTCGCTAAGACAATTCTTGTGGAATTGACCAAGTGATATTTGGAAGCCCATAGAGGGGTATGGTGAAAAAGGAAATATCCTCAGATGAAATTTGGAAAGAAGCTTTCTGAGAAACTGCTTAGTGTTCTGTTAATTCATCTCACAGAGTTACATCTGTATTTCGTGGATCTCTTTGCTATCCTTATTTCTGTGGAATCTTAGAACAGATATTTCGGATCCCTTTGAAGACTATAGGGCCAAAGGAAATATCCTCCGATAACAAAAAGAAAGAAGGTTTCTGAGAAACTTCTTTGTGTTCTGTGAAATCATCTCACAGAGTTACAGCTTTCCCCTCAAGAAGCCTTTCGCTAAGACAGTTCTTGTGGAATTGGCAAAGTGATATTTGGAAGCCCATAGAGGGCTATGGTGAAAAAGGAAATATCCTCAGACGAAATCTGGAAAGAAGCTTTCTGAGAAACTGCTTAGTGTTCTGTTAATTCATCTCACAGAGTTACATCTCTATTTCGTGGATCTCTTTGCTAGCCTTATTTCTGTGGAATCTGAGAACAGATATTTCTGATCTCTTTGAAGACTACAGGGCCAAAGGAAGTATCCTCCGATAACAAAGAGAAAGAAGCTTTCTGAGAAACTTCTTTGTGTTCTGTGAAATCATCTCACAGAGTTACAGCTTTCCCCTCAAGATGCCTTTCGCTAAGACAGTTCTTGTGGAATTGGCAAAGTGATATTTGGAAGCCCATAGAGGGCTATGGTGAAAAAGGAAATATCCTCAGATGAAATCTGGAAAGAAGATTTCTGAGAAACTGCTCTGTGATGTGTGATTTCCACTCGCAGAGTTACATGTGTATTTCGTGGATCTCTTTGCTAGCCTTATTTCTGTGGAATCTGAGAACAGATATTTCGGATCCCTTTGAAGACTATAGAGCCAAAGGAAATATCCTCCGATAACAAAGAGAAAGAAGCTTTCTGAGACACTTCTTTCTATTCTGTGAAATCATCTCACAGATTTACAGCTTTGCCCTCAAGAAGCCTTTCGCTAAGACAGTTCTTGTGGAATTGGCAAAGTGATATTTGGAAGCCCATAGAGGGCTATGGTGAAAAAGGAAATATCCTCAGATGAAATCTGGAAAGAAGCTTTCTGAGAAACTGCTTAGTGTTCTGTTAATTCATCTCACAGAGTTACATCTGTATTTCGTGGATCTCTTTGCGAGCCTTATTTCTGTGGAATTTGAGAACAGATATTTCGGATCCCTTTGAAGTCTATAGGGCCAAAGGAAATATCCTCCAATAACAAAGAGAAAGAAGCTTTCTGAGAAACTTCTTTGTGTTCTGTGAAATCATCTCACAGAGTTACAGCTTTCCCCTCAAGAAGCCTTTCGCTAAGACAGTTCTTGTGGAATTGGCAAAGTGATATTTGCAAGCTCATAGAGGGCTTTGGTGAAAAAGGAAATATCCTCAGATGAAATCTGGAAAGAAGCTTTCTGAGAAAGTGCTCTGTGATGTGTGACTTCCACTCACAGAGTTACATATGTATTTCGTGGATCTCTTTGCTAGCCTTATTTCTGTGGAATCTGAGAACAGATATTTCGGATCCCTTTGAAGACTATAGGGCCAAAGGAAATATCCTCCGATAACAAAGAGAAAGAAGCTTTCTGAGAAACTTCTTTGTGTTTTGTGAAATCAGCTCACAGAGTTACAGTTTCCTCTCAAGAAGCCTTTCCCTAAGACAGTTCTTTTGGAATTGGCAAAGTGATATTTGGAAGCCCATAGAGGGCTATGCTGAAAAAGGAAATATCCTCAGATGAAATCTGGAAAGAAGCTTTCTGAGAAACTGCTTAGTGTTCTGAAAATTCATCTCACAGAGTAACATCTGTATTTCGTGGATCTCTTTGCTAGCCTTATTTCTGTGGAACCTGAGAACAGATACTTCGGATCCCTTTGAAGACTATAGGGCCAAAGGAAATATCCTCCGATAACATAGAGAAAGAAGGTTTCTGAGAAACTTCTTCGTGTTCTAGGAAGTCATCTCACAGAGTTACAGCTTTCCCCTCAAGAAGCCTTTCGCTAAGACAATTCTTGTGGAATTGGCCAAGTGATATTTGGAAGCCCATAGAGGGGTATGGTGAAAAAGGAAATATCCTCAGACGAAATCTGGAAAGAAGCTTTCTGAGAAAGTGCTCTGTGATGTGTGACTTTCACTCACAGAGTTACATCTGTATTTCGTGGATCTCTTTGCTAGCCTTATTTCTATGGAATCTGACAACAGATATTTCGGATCCCTTTGAAGACTATAGGGACAAAGGAAATATCCTCCGATAACAAAGAGAAAGAAGGTTTCTGAGAAACTTCTTTGTGTTCTATGAAGTCATCTCACCGAGTTACAGCTTTCCCCTCAAGAAGCCTTTCGCTAAGACAATTCTTGTGGAATTGACCAAGTGATATTTGGAAGCCCATAGAGGGGTATGGTGAAAAAGGAAATATCCTCAGATGAAATTTGGAAAGAAGCTTTCTGAGAAACTGCTTAGTGTTCTGTTAATTCTTCTCACAGAGTTACATCTGTATTTCGTGGATCTCTTTGCTATCCTTATTTCTGTGGAATCTTAGAACAGATATTTCGGATCCCTTTGAAGACTATAGGGCCAAAGGAAATATCCTCCGATAACAAAAAGAAAGAAGGTTTCTGAGAAACTTCTTTGTGTTCTGTGAAATCATCTCACAGAGTTACAGCTTTCCCCTCAAGAAGCCTTTCGCTAAGACAGTTCTTGTGGAATTGGCAAAGTGATATTTGGAAGCCCATAGAGGGCTATGGTGAAAAAGGAATTATCCTCAGACGAAATCTGGAAAGAAGCTTTCTGAGAAACTGCTTAGTGTTCTGTTAATTCATCTCACAGAGTTACATCTCTATTTCGTGGATCTCTTTGCTAGCCTTATTTCTGTGGAATCTGAGAACAGATATTTCTGATCTCTTTGAAGACTACAGGGCCAAAGGAAGTATCCTCCGATAACAAAGAGAAAGAAGCTTTCTGAGAAACTTCTTTGTGTTCTGTGAAATCATCTCACAGAGTTACAGCTTTCCCCTCAAGATGCCTTTCGCTAAGACAGTTCTTGTGGAATTGGCAAAGTGATATTTGGAAGCCCATAGAGGGCTATGGTGAAAAAGGAAATATCCTCAGATGAAATCTGGAAAGAAGATTTCTGAGAAACTGCTCTGTGATGTGTGATTTCCACTCGCAGAGTTACATGTGTATTTCGTGGATCTCTTTGCTAGCCTTATTTCTGTGGAATCTGAGAACAGATATTTCGGATCCCTTTGAAGACTATAGAGCCTAAGGAAATATCCTCCGATAACAAAGAGAAAGAAGCTTTCTGAGACACTTCTTTCTATTCTGTGAAATCATCTCACAGATTTACAGCTTTGCCCTCAAGAAGCCTTTCGCTAAGACAGTTCTTGTGGAATTGGCAAAGTGATATTTGGAAGCCCATAGAGGGCTATGGTGAAAAAGGAAATATCCTCAGATGAAATCTGGAAAGAAGCTTTCTGAGAAACTGCTGAGTGTTCTGTTAATTCATCTCACAGAGTTACATCTGTATTTCGTGGATCTCTTTGCGAGCCTTATTTCTGTGGAATTTGAGAACAGATATTTCGGATCCCTTTGAAGTCTATAGGGCCAAAGGAAATATCCTCCGATAACAAAGAGAAAGAAGCTTTCTGAGAAACTTCTTTGTGTTCTGTGAAATCATCTCACAGAGTTACAGCTTTCCCCTCAAGAAGCCTTTCGCTAAGACAGTTCTTGTGGAATTGGCAAAGTGATATTTGCAAGCTCATAGAGGGCTATGGTGAAAAAGGAAATATCCTCAGATGAAATCTGGAAAGAAGCTTTCTGAGAAAGTGCTCTGTGATGTGTGACTTCCACTCACAGAGTTACATATGTATTTCGTGGATCTCTTTGCTAGCCTTATTTCTGTGGAATCTGAGAACAGATATTTCGGATCCCTTTGAAGACTATAGGGCCAAAGGAAATATCCTCCGATAACAAAGAGAAAGAAGCTTTCTGAGAAACTTCTTTGTGTTTTGTGAAATCAGCTCACAGAGTTACAGTTTCCTCTCAAGAAGCCTTTCCCTAAGACAGTTCTTTTGGAATTGGCAAAGTGATATTTGGAAGCCCATAGAGGGCTATGCTGAAAAAGGAAATATCCTCAGATGAAATCTGGAAAGAAGCTTTCTGAGAAACTGCTTAGTGTTCTGAAAATTCATCTCACAGAGTAACATCTGTATTTCGTGGATCTCTTTGCTAGCCTTATTTCTGTGGAACCTGAGAACAGATACTTCGGATCCCTTTGAAGACTATAGGGCCAAAGGAAATATCCTCCGATAACAAAGAGAAAGAAGGTTTCTGAGAAACTTCTTCGTGTTCTAGGAAGTCATCTCACAGAGTTACAGCTTTCCCCTCAAGAAGCCTTTCGCTAAGACAATTCTTGTGGAATTGGCCAAGTGATATTTGGAAGCCCATAGAGGGGTATGGTGAAAAAGGAAATATCCTCAGACGAAATCTGGAAAGAAGCTTTCTGAGAAAGTGCTCTGTGATGTGTGACTTTCACTCACAGAGTTACATCTGTATTTCGTGGATCTCTTTGCTAGCCTTATTTCTGTGGAATCTGACAACAGATATTTCGGATCCCTTTGAAGACTATAGGGACAAAGGAAATATCCTCCGATAACAAAGAGAAAGAAGGTTTCTGAGAAACTTCTTTGTGTTCTATGAAGTCATCTCACCGAGTTACAGCTTTCCCCTCAAGAAGCCTTTCGCTAAGACAATTCTTGTGGAATTGACCAAGTGATATTTGGAAGCCCATAGAGGGGTATGTTGAAAAAGGAAATATCCTCAGATGAAATCTGGAAAGAAGCTTTCTGAGAAACTGCTTAGTGTTCTGTTAATTCATCTCACAGAGTTACATCTGTATTTCGTGGATCTCTTTGCTAGCCTTATTTCTGTGGAATCTGAGAACAGATATTTCTGATCCCTTTGAAGACTACAGGGCCAAAGGAAATATCCTCCGATAACAAAGAGAAAGAAGCTTTCTGAGAAACTTCTTTGTGTTCTGTGAAATCATCTCACAGAGTTACAGCTTTCCTCTCAAGATGCCTTTCGCTAAGACAGTTCTTGTGGACTTGGCAAAGTGATATTTGGAAGCCCATAGAGGGCTATGGTGAAAAAGGAAATATCCTCAGATGAAATCTGGAAAGAAGCTTTCTGAGAAACTGCTTAGTGTTGTGTTAATTCATCTCACAGAGTTACATCTGTATTTCGTGGATCTCTTTGCTAGCCTTATTTCTGTGGAATTTGAGAACAGATATTTCAGATCCCTTTGAAGTCTATAGGGCCAAAGGAAATATCCTCCGATAACAAAGAGAAAGAAGCTTTCTGAGAAACTTCTTTGTGTTCTGTGAAATCATCTCACAGAGTTACAGCTTTCCCCTCAAGAAGCCTTTCGCTAGGACAGTTCTTGTGGAATTGACACAGTGATATTTGGAAGCCCATAGAGGGCTATGGTGAAAAAGGAAATATCCTCAGATGAAATCTGGAAAGAAGCTTTCTGAGAAACTGCTCAGTGATGTTTGATTTCCACTCACAGAGTTACATGGGTATTTCGTGGTCTCTTTGCTAGCCTTATTTCTGTGGAATCTGAGAACAGATATTTCAGATCCCTTTGAAGACTATAGGGCCAAAGGAAATATCCTCCGATAACAAAGAGAAAGAAGCTTTCTGAGAAACTTCTTTGTGTCTGTGAAATCATCTCACAGAGTTACAGCTTTCCCCTCAAGAAGACTTTCGCTAAGACAGTTCTTGTGGAATTGGCAAAGTGATATTTGGAAGCCCATAGAGGGCTATGGTGAAAAAGGAAATATCCTCAGATGAAATCTGGAAAGAAGCTTTCTGAGAAACTGCTTAGTGTTCTGAAAATTCATCTCACAGAGTAACATCTGTATTTCGTGGATCTCTTTGCTAGCCTTATTTCTGTGGAACGTGAGAACAGATATTTCGGATCCCTTTGAAGACTATAGGGCCAAAGGAAATATCCTCCGATAACAAAGAGAAAGAAGGTTTCTGAGAAACTTCTTCGTGTTCGAGGAAGTCATCTCACAGAGTTACAGCTTTCCCCTCAAGAAGCCTTTCGCTAAGACAATTCTTGTGGAATTGGCCAAGTGATATTTGGGAGCCCATAGAGGGGTATGTTGAAAAAGGAAATATCCTCAGACGAAATCTGGAAAGAAGCTTTCTGAGAAAGTGCTCTGTGATGTGTGACTTTCACTCACAGAGTTACATCTGTATTTCGTGGATCTCTTTGCTAGCCTTATTTCTGTGGAATCTGACAACAGATATTTCAGATCCCTTTGAAGACTATAGGGCCAAAGGAAATATCCTCCGATAACAAAGAGAAAGAAGCTTTCTGAGAAACTTCTTTGTGTCTGTGAAATCATCTCACAGAGTTACAGCTTTCCCCTAAAGATGCCTTTCGCTAAGACAGTTCTTGTGGAATTGGCAAAGTGATATTTGGAAGCCCATAGAGGGCTATGGTTAAAAAGGAAATATCCTCAGATGAAATCTGGAAAGAAGCTTTCTGAGAAACTGCTTAGTGTTCTGTTAATTCATCTCACAGAGTTACATCTGTATTTCGTGGATCTCTTTGCTAGCCTTATTTCTGTGGAATCTGAGAACAGATATTTCTGATCCCTTTGAAGACTACAGGGCCAAAGGAAATATCCTCCGATTACAAAGAGAAAGAAGCTTTCTGAGAAACTTCTTTGTGTTCTGTGAAATCATCTCACAGAGTTACAGCTTTCCCCTAAAGATGCCTTTCGCTAAGACAGTTCTTGTGGAATTGGCAAAGTGATATTTGGAAGCCCATAGAGGGCTATGGTGAAAAAGGAAATATACTCAGATGAAATCTGGAAAGAAGATTTCTGAGAAACTGCTCTGTGATGTGTGATTTCCACTCACAGAGTTACATGTGTATTTCGTGGATCTCTTTGCTAGCCTTATTTCTGTGGAATCTGAGAACAGATATTTCGGATCCCTTTGAAGACTATAGGGCCAAAGGAAATATCCTCCGATAACAAAGAGAAAGAAGCTTTCTGAGACACTTCTTTCTATTCTGTGAAATCATCTCACAGAGTTACAGCTTTGCCCTCAAGAAGCCTTTCGCTAAGACAGTTCTTGTGGAATTGGCAAAGTGATATTTGGAAGCCCATAGAGGGCTATGGTGAAAAAGGAAATATCCTCAGATGAAATCTGGAAAGAAGCTTTCTGAGAAACTGCTTAGTGTTCTGTTAATTCATCTCACAGAGTTACATCTGTATTTCGTGGATCTCTTTGCTAGCCTTATTTCTGTGGAATTTGAGAACAGATATTTCGGATCCCTTTGAAGTCTATAGGGCCAAAGGAAATATCCTCCGATAACAAAGAGAAAGAAGCTTTCTGAGAAACTTCTTTGTGTTCTGTGAAATCATCTCACAGAGTTACAGCTTTCCCCTCAAGAAGCCTTTCGCTAATACAGTTCTTGTGGAATTGGCAAAGTGATATTTGGAAGCCCATAGAGGGCTATGGTGAAAAACGAAATATCCTCAGATGAAATCTGGAAAGAAGCTTTCTGAGAAAGTGCTCTGTGATGTGTGACTTCCACTCACAGAGTTACATATATATTTCGTGGATCTCTTTGCTAGCCTTATTTCTGTGGAATCTGAGAACAGCTATTTCGGATCCCTTTGAAGACTATAGGGCCAAAGGAAATATCCTCCGATAACAAAGAGAAAGAAGCTTTCTGAGAAACTTCTTTGTGTTTTGTGAAATCAGCTCACAGAGTTACAGCTTCCTCTCAAGAAGCCTTTCCCTAAGACAGTTCTTTTGGAATTGGCAAAGTGATATTTGGAAGCCCATAGAGGGCTATGGTGAAAAAGGAAATATCCTCAGATGAAATCTGGAAAGAAGCTTTCTGAGAAACTGCTTAGTGTTCTGAAAATTCATCTCACAGAGTAACATCTGTATTTCGTGGATCTCTTTGCTAGCCTTATTTCTGTGGAACCTGAGAACAGATATTTCGGATCCCTTTGAAGACTATAGGGCCAAAGGAAATATCCTCCGATAACAAAGAGAAAGAAGGTTTCTGAGAAACTTCTTCGTGTTCTAGGAAGTCATCTCACAGAGTTACAGCTTTCCCCTCAAGAAGCCTTTCGCTAAGACAATTCTTGTGGAATTGGCCAAGTGATATTTGGAAGCCCATAGAGGGGTATGGTGAAAAAGGAAATATCCTCAGACGAAATCTGGAAAGAAGCTTTCTGAGACAGTGCTCTGTGATGTGTGGCTTTCACTCACAGAGTTACATCTGTATTTCGTGGATCTCTTTGCTGGCCTTATTTCTGTGGAATCTGGCAACAGATATTTCGGATCCCTTTGAAGACTATAGGGACAAAGGAAATATCCTCCGATAACAAAGAAAAAGATGGTTTCTGAGAAACTTCTTTGTGTTCTATGAAGTTATCTCACCGAGTTACAGCTATCCACTCAAGAAGCCTTTCGCTAAGACAATTCTTGTGGAATTGACCAAGTGATATTTGGAAGCCCATAGAGGGGTATGGTGAAAAAGGAAATATCCTCAGATGAAATTTGGAAAGAAGCTTTCTGAGAAACTGCTTAGTGTTCTGTTAATTCATCTCACAGAGTTACATCTGTATTTCGTGGATCTCTTTGCTAGCCTTATTTCTGTGGAATCTTAGAACAGATATTTCGGATCCCTTTGAAGACTATAGGGCCAAAGGAAATATCCTCCGATAACAAAGAGAAAGAAGCTTTCTGAGAAACTTCTTTGTGTTCTGTGAAATCATCTCACAGAGTTACAGCTTTCCCCTCAAGAAGTCTTTCGCTAAGACAGTTCTTGTGGAATTGGCAAAGTGATATTTGGAAGCCCATAGAGGGCTATGGTGAAAAAGGAAATATCCTCAGATGAAATCTGGAAAGAAGCTTTCTGAGAAACTGCTTAGTGTTCTGTTAATTCATCTCACAGAGTTACATCTGTATTTCGTGGATCTCTTTGCTAGCCTTATTTCTGTGGAATTTGAGAACAGATATTTCGGATCCCTTTGAAGTGTATAGGGCCAAAGGAAATATCCTCCGATAACAAAGAGAAAGAAGCTTTCTGAGAAACTTCTTTGTGTTCTGTGAAATCATCTCACAGAGTTACAGCTTTCCCCTCAAGAAGCCTTTCGCTAAGACAGTTCTTGTGGAATTGGCAAAGTGATATTTGGAAGCCCATAGAGGGCTATGGTGAAAAAGGAAATATCCTCAGATGAAATCTGGAAAGAAGCTTTCTGAGAACGTGCTCTGTGATGTGTGACTTCCACTCACAGAGTTACATATGTATTTCGTGGATCTCTTTGCTAGCCTTATTTCTGTGGAATCTGAGAACAGATATTTCGGATCCCTTTGAGGACTATAGGGCCAAAGGAAATATCCTCCGATAACAAAGAGAAAGAAGCTTTCTGAGAAACTTCTTTGTGTTTTTTGAAATCAGCTCACAGAGTTACAGCTTCCTCTCAAGAAGTCTTTCCCTAAGACAGTTCTTTTGGAATTGGCAAAGTGATATTTATAAGCCCATAGAGGGCTATGGTGAAAAAGGAAATATCCTCAGATGAAATCTGGAAAGAAGCTTTCTGAGAAACTGCTTAGTGTTCTGAAAATTCATCTCACCGAGTAACATCTGTATTTCGTGGATCTCTTTGCTACCTTATTTCTGTGGAACCTGAGAACAGATATTTCGGATCCCTTTGAAGACTATAGGGCCAAAGGAAATATCCTCCGATAACAAAGAGAAAGAAGGTTTCTGAGAAACTTCTTCGTGTTCTAGGAAGTCATCTCACAGAGTTACAGCTTTCCCCTCAAGAAGCCTTTCGCTAAGACAATTCTCGTGGAATTGGCCAAGTGATATTTGGAAGCCCATAGAGGGGTATGGTGAAAAAGGAAATATCCTCAGACGAAATCTGGAAAGAAGCTTTCTGAGAAAGTGCTCTGTGATGTGTGACTTTCACTCACAGAGTTACATCTGTATTTCGTGGATCTCTTTGCTAGCCTTATTTCTGTGGAATCTGACAACAGATATTTCGGATCCCTTTGAAGACTATAGGGACAAAGGAAATATCCTCCGATAACAAAGAGAAAGAAGGTTTCTGAGAAACTTCTTTGTGTTCTATGAAGTCATCTCACCGAGATACAGCTGGCCCCTCAAGAAGCCTTTCTCTAAGACAATTTTTGTGGAATTGACCAAGTGATATTTAGAAGCCCATAGAGGGCTATGGTGAAAAAGGAAATATCCTCAGATGAAATCTGGAAAGAAGGTTTCTGAGAAACTGCTTAGTGTTCTGTTAATTCATCTCAGAGTTACATCTGTATTTCGTGGATCTCTTTGCTAGCCTTATTTCTGTGGAATCTGAGAACAGATATTTCGGATCCCTTTGAAGACTATAGGACCAAAGGAAATATTCTCCGATAACAAAGTTTAAAGAAGCTTTCAGAGAAATTTCTTTGTGTTCTGTGAAATCATCTCACAGAGTTACAGCTTTCCCCTCAAGAAGCCTTTCGCTAAGACAGTTCTTTTGGAATTGGCAAAGTGATATTTGGAAGCCCATAGAGGGCTATGGTGAAAAAGGAAATATCCTCAGATGAAATCTGGAAAGAAGCTTTCTGAGAAAGTGCTCTGTGATGTGTGACTTCCACTCACAGAGTTACATATGTATTTCGTGGATCTCTTTGCTAGCCTTATTTCTGTGGAATCTGAGAACAGATATTTTGGATCCCTTTGAAGACTATAGGGCCAAAGGAAATATCCTCCGATAACAAAGAGAAAGAAGCTTTCTGAGAAACTTCTTTGTGTTCTGTGAAATCATCTCACAGAGTCACAGCTTTCCCCTCAAGAAGCCTTTCGCTAAGACTGTTCTTGTGGAATTGGCAAAGTGATATTTAGAAGCCCATAGAGGGCTATGGTGAAAAAGGAAATATCCTCAGATGAAATCTCGAAAAAAGCTTTCTGAGAAACTGCTTAGTGTTCTGTTAATTCATCTCATAGAGTTACATCTGTATTTCGTGGATCTCTTTGCTAGCCTTATTTCTGTGGAATCTGAGAACAGATATTTCGGATCCCTTTGAAGACTATAGGGCCAAAGGAAATATCCTCCGATAACAAAGAGAAAGAAGCTTTCTGAGAAACTTCTTTGTGTTCTGTGAAATCATCTCACAGAGTTACAGCTTTCCCCTCAAGAAGCCTTTCGCTAAGACAGTTCTTGTGGAATTGGAAAAGGGATATTTGGAAGCCCATAGAGGGCTATGGTGAAAAAGGAAATATCCTCAGATGAAATCTGGAAAGAAGCTTTCTGAGAAAGTGCTCTGTGATATGTGACTTCCACTCACAGAGTTATATCTGTATTTCGTGGATCTCTTTGCTAGCCTTATTTCTGTGGAATCTGAGAACAGATAATTCGGATCCCTTTGAAGACTATAGGGCCAAAGGAAATATCCTCCGATAACAAAGAGAAAGAAGCTTTCTGAGAAACTTCTTTGTGTTTTGTGAAATCATCTAACAGAGTTACAGCTTCCCCTCAAGAAGACTTTCGCTAAGACAGTTCTTTTGGAATTGGCAAAGTGATATTTGGAAGCCCATAGAGGGCTATGGTGAAAAAGGAAATATCCTCTGATGAAATCTGGAAAGAAGCTTTCTGAGAAACTGCTTAGTGTTCTGAAAATTCATCTCACAGAGTAACATCTGTATTTCGTGGATCTCTTTGCTAGCCTTTTTTCTGTGGAATCTGAGAACAGATATTTCGGATCCCTTTGAAGACTATAGGGCCAAAGGAAATATCCTCCGATAACAAAGAGAAAGAAGGTTTCTGAGAAACTTGTTTGTGTTCTATGAAGTCATCTCACCGAGATACAGCTTTCCCCTCAAGAAGCCTTTCGCTAAGACAGTTCTTGTGGAATTGACCAAGTGATATTTGGAAGCCCATAGAGGGGTATGGTGAAAAAGGAAATATCCTCAGATGAAATTTGGAAAGAAGCTTTCTGAGAAACTGCTTAGTGTTCTGTTAATTCATCTCACAGAGTTACATCTGTATTTCGTGGATCTCTTTGCTATCCTTATTTCTGTGGAATCTTAGAACAGATATTTCGGATCCCTTTGAAGACTATAGGGCCAAAGGAAATATCCTCCGATAACAAAAAGAAAGAAGGTTTCTGAGAAACTTCTTTGTGTTCTGTGATATCATCTCACAGAGTTACAGCTTTCCCCACAAGAAGCCTTTCGCTAAGACAGTTCTTGTGGAATTGGCAAAGTGATATTTGGAAGCCCATAGAGGGCTATGGTGAAAAAGGAAATATCCTCAGATGATATCTGGAAAGAAGCTTTCTGAGAAACTGCTTAGTGTTCTGTTAATTCATCTCACAGAGTTACATCTGTATTTCGTGGATCTCTTTGCTAGCCTTATTTCTGTGGAATCTGAGAACAGATATTTCTGATCTCTTTGAAGACTACAGGGCCAAAGGAAATATCCTCCGATAACAAAGAGAAAGAAGCTTTCTGAGAAACTTCTTTGTGTTCTGTGAAATCATCTCACAGAGTTACAGCTTTCCCCTCAAGATGACTTTCGCTAAGACAGTTCTTGTGGAATTGGCAAAGTGATATTTGGAAGCCCATAGAGGGCTATGGTGAAAAAGGAAATATCCTCTATGAAATCTGGAAAGAAGATTTCTGAGAAACTGCTCTGTGATGTGTGATTTCCACTCACAGAGTTACATGTGTATTTCGTGGATCTCTTTGCTAGCCTTATTTCTGTGGAATCTGAGAACAGATATTTCGGATCCCTTTGAAGACTATAGAGCCAAAGGAAATATCCTCCGATAACAAAGAGAAAGAAGCTTTCTGAGACACTTCTTTCTATTCTGTGAAATCATCTCACAGAGTTACAGCTTTGCCCTCAAGAAGCCTTTCGCTAAGACAGTTCTTGTCGAATTGGCAAAGTGATATTTGGAAGCCCATAGAGGGCTATGGTGAAAAAGGAAATATCCTCAGATGAAATCTGGAAAGAAGCTTTCTGAGAAACTGCTTAGTGTTCTGTTAATTCATCTCACAGAGTTACATCTGTATTTCGTGGATCTCTTTGCTAGCCTTATTTCTGTGGAATTTGAGAACAGATATTTCGGATCCCTTTGAAGTCTATAGGGCCAAAGGAAATATCCTCCGATAACAAAGAGAAAGAAGCTTTCTGAGAAACTTCTTTGTGTTCTGTGAAATCATCTCACAGAGTTAGAGCTTTCCCCTCAAGAAGCCTTTCGCTAAGACAGTTCTTGTGGAATTGGCAAAGTGATATTTGGAAGCCCATAGAGGGCTATGGTGAAAAAGGAAATATCCTCAGATGAAATCTGGAAAGAAGCTTTCTGAGAAACTGCTTAGTGTTCTGTTAATTCATCTCACAGAGTTACCTCTGTATTTCGTGGATCTCTTTGCTAGCCTTATTTCTGTGGAATTTGAGAACAGATATTTCGGATCCCCTTGAAGTCTATAGGGCCAAAGGAAATATCCTCCGATAACAAAGAGAAAGAAGCTTTCTGAGAAACTTCTTTGTGTTCTGTGAAATCATCTCACAGAGTTACAGCTTTCCCCTCAAGAAGCCTTTCGCTAGGATAGTTCTTGTGGAATTGACACAGTGATATTTGGAAGCACATAGAGGGCTATGGTGAAAAAGGAAATATCCTCAGATGAAACCTGGAAAGAAGCTTTCTGAGAAACTGCTCTGTGATGTGTGATTTCCACTCACTGAGTTACATGTGTATTTCGTGGATATCTTTGCTATCCTTATTTCTTTGGAATCTGAGAACAGATATTTCGGATCCCTTTGAAGACTATAGGGCCAAAGGAAATATCCTCCGATAACAAAGAGAAAGAAGCTTTCTGAGAAACTTCTTTGTGTTCTGTGAAATCATCTCACAGAGTTACAGCTTTCCCCTCAAGAAGCCTTTCGCTAAGACAGTTCTTGTGGAATTGGCAAAGTGATATTTGGAAGCCCATAGAGGGCTATGGTGAAAAAGGAAATATCCTCAGATGAAATCTGGAAAGAAGATTTCTGAGTTACAGCTTAGTGTTCGGTTAATTCATCTCACAGAGTTACATCTGTATTTCGTAGATCTCTTTGCTAGCCTTACTTCTGTGGAATCTGAGAACAGATATTTGGGATCCCTTTGAAGACTATAGGGCCAAAGGAAATATCCTCCGATAACAAAGAGAAAGAAGCTTTCTGAGAAACTTCTTTGTGTTCTGTGAAATCATCTCACAGAGTTACAGCTTTCCCCTCAAGAAGTCTTTCGCTAAGACAGTTCTTGAGGAATTGGCAAAATGATATTTAGAAGCCCATAGAGGGCTATGGTGAAAAAGGAAATATCCTCAGATGAAATCTGGAAAGAAGGTTTCTGAGAAACTGCTTAGTGTTCTGTTAATTCATCTCACAGAGTTACATCTGTATTTCGTGGATCTCTTTGCTAGCCTTATTTCTCTGGAATCTGAGAACAGATATTTGGGATCCCTTTGAAGACTATAGGGCCAAAGGAAATATCCTCCGATAACAAAGAGAAAGAAGGTTTCTTAGAAACTTCTTTGGGTTCTATGAAGTCATCTCACAGAGTTACAGCTTTCCCCTCCAGAAGACTTTCGCAAAGACAATTCTTGTGGAATTGGCCAAGTGATATTTGGAAGCCCATAGAGGGGTGTGGTGAAAAAGGAAATATCCTCAGATGAAATCTGGAAAGAAGTTTTCTGAGAAAATGCTCTGTGATGTGTGACTTCCACTCACAGAGTTACATATGTATTTCGTGGATCTCTTGGCTAGCCTTATTTCTGTGGAATCTGAGAACAGATATTTCGGATCCCTTTGAAGACTATAGGGCCAAAGGAAATATCGTCCGATAACAAAGAGAAAGTAGCTTTCTGAGAAACTTCTTTGTGTTTTTTGAAATCATCTCACAGAGATACAGCTTCCTCTCAAGAAGCCTTTCGCTAAGACAGTTCTTTTGGAATTAGCACAGTGATATTTCGAAGCCCATAGAGGGCTATGGTGAAAAAGGAAATATCCTCAGATGAAATCTGGAAAGAAGCTTTCTGAGAAACTTCTTAGTGTTCTGAAAATTCATCTCACAGAGTAACATCTGTATTTCGTGGATCTCTTTGCTAGACTTATTTCTGTGGAATCTGAGAACAGATATTTCGGATCCCTTTGAAGACTATAGGGCCAAAGGAAATATCCTCCGATAACAAAGAGAAAGAAGCTTTCTGAGAAACTTCTTTGTGTTCTATGAAGTCATCTCACAGAGTTACAGCTTTCCCCTCAAGAAGACTTTCGAAAAGACAATTCTTGTGGAATTGGCCAAGTGATATTTGGAAGCCCATAGAGGGGTATGGTGAAAAAGGAAATATCCTCAGATGAAATCTGGAAAGAAGTTTTCTGAGAAACTGCTCTGTGATGTGTGACTTCCACTCACAGAGTTACATCTGTATTTCGTGGATCTCTTTGCTAGCCTTATTTCTGTGGAATCTGAGAACAGATATTTCGGATCCCTTTGAAGAATATAGGGTCAAAGGAAATATCTTCCGATAACAAAGAGAAAGAAAGTTTCTGAGAAACTTCTTTGTGTTCTGTGAAATCATCTCACAGAGTTACAGCTTTCTCCTCAAGAAACCTTTCGCTAAGACATTTCTTGTGGAATTGGCAAAGTGTTATTTGGAAGCCCATAGAGGGCTATGGTGAAAAAGGAAATATCCTCAGATGAAATCTGGAAAGAAGCTTTCTGAGAAAGTGCTCTGTGATGTGTGACTTCCACTCACAGAGTTACATCTGTATTTCGTGGATCTCTTTGCTAGCCTTATTTCTGTGGAATCAGAGAACAGATATTTCGGATCCCTTTGAAGACTATAGGGCCAAAGGAAATATCCTCCGATAACAAAGAGAAAGAAGCTTTCTGAGAAACTTCTTTGTGGTTTGTGAAATCATCTCACAGAGTTACAGCTTTCCCCTCAAGAAGCCTTTCGCTAAGACAGTTCTTGTGGAATTCGCAAAGTGATATTTTGAAGCCCCTAGAGGGCTATGGTGAAAAAGGAAATATCCTCAGATGAAATCTGAAAGAAGTTTTCTGAGAAACTTCTTAGTGTTTTGAAAATCCATCTCACAGAGAAACATCTGTATTTCGTGGATCTCTTTCCTAGCCTTATTTCTGTGGAATCTGAGAACAGATATTTCGGATCCCTTTGATAACCTTAGGACGAAAGGAAATATCCTCCGATAACAAAGAGAAAGAAGCTTTCTGAGAAACTTCTTTGTGTTCTATGAAGTCATCTCACAGAGTTACAGCTTTCCCCTCAAGAAGACTTTCGCAAAGACAATTCTTGTGGAATTGGCAAAGTGATATTTGGAAGCCCATAGAGGGCTATGGTGAAAAAGGAAATATCCTCAGATGAAATCTGGAAAGAAGTTTTCTGAGAAACTGCTCTGTGATGTGTGACTTCCACTCACAGAGTTACATCTGTATTTCGTGGATCTCTTTGCTAGCCTTATTTCTGTGTAATCTGAGAACAGATATTTCGGTTCCCTTTCAAGAATATAGGGCCAAAGGAAATATCCTCCGATAACAAAGAGAAAGAAGCTTTCTGAGAAACTTCTTTGTGTTCTGTGAAATCATCTCACAGAGTTACAGCTTTCCCCTCAAGATGACTTTCGCTAAGACAGTTCTTGTGGAATTGGCAAAGTGATATTTGGAAGCCCATAGAGGGCTATGGTGAAAAAGGAAATATCCTCTATGAAATCTGGAAAGAAGATTTCTGAGAAACTGCTCTGTGATGTGTGATTTCCACTCACAGAGTTACATGTGTATTTCGTGGATCTCTTTGCTAGCCTTATTTCTGTGGAATCTGAGAACAGATATTTCGGATCCCTTTGAAGACTATAGAGCCAAAGGAAATATCCTCCGATAACAAAGAGAAAGAAGCTTTCTGAGACACTTCTTTCTATTCTGTGAAATCATCTCACAGAGTTACAGCTTTGCCCTCAAGAAGCCTTTCGCTAAGACAGTTCTTGTCGAATTGGCAAAGTGATATTTGGAAGCCCATAGAGGGCTATGGTGAAAAAGGAAATATCCTCAGATGAAATCTGGAAAGAAGCTTTCTGAGAAACTGCTTAGTGTTCTGTTAATTCATCTCACAGAGTTACATCTGTATTTCGTGGATCTCTTTGCTAGCCTTATTTCTGTGGAATTTGAGAACAGATATTTCGGATCCCTTTGAAGTCTATAGGGCCAAAGGAAATATCCTCCGATAACAAAGAGAAAGAAGCTTTCTGAGAAACTTCTTTGTGTTCTGTGAAATCATCTCACAGAGTTAGAGCTTTCCCCTCAAGAAGCCTTTCGCTAAGACAGTTCTTGTGGAATTGGCAAAGTGATATTTGGAAGCCCATAGAGGGCTATGGTGAAAAAGGAAATATCCTCAGATGAAATCTGGAAAGAAGCTTTCTGAGAAACTGCTTAGTGTTCTGTTAATTCATCTCACAGAGTTACCTCTGTATTTCGTGGATCTCTTTGCTAGCCTTATTTCTGTGGAATTTGAGAACAGATATTTCGGATCCCCTTGAAGTCTATAGGGCCAAAGGAAATATCCTCCGATAACAAAGAGAAAGAAGCTTTCTGAGAAACTTCTTTGTGTTCTGTGAAATCATCTCACAGAGTTACAGCTTTCCCCTCAAGAAGCCTTTCGCTAGGATAGTTCTTGTGGAATTGACACAGTGATATTTGGAAGCACATAGAGGGCTATGGTGAAAAAGGAAATATCCTCAGATGAAACCTGGAAAGAAGCTTTCTGAGAAACTGCTCTGTGATGTGTGATTTCCACTCACTGAGTTACATGTGTATTTCGTGGATATCTTTGCTATCCTTATTTCTTTGGAATCTGAGAACAGATATTTCGGATCCCTTTGAAGACTATAGGGCCAAAGGAAATATCCTCCGATAACAAAGAGAAAGAAGCTTTCTGAGAAACTTCTTTGTGTTCTGTGAAATCATCTCACAGAGTTACAGCTTTCCCCTCAAGAAGCCTTTCGCTAAGACAGTTCTTGTGGAATTGGCAAAGTGATATTTGGAAGCCCATAGAGGGCTATGGTGAAAAAGGAAATATCCTCAGATGAAATCTGGAAAGAAGATTTCTGAGTTACAGCTTAGTGTTCGGTTAATTCATCTCACAGAGTTACATCTGTATTTCGTAGATCTCTTTGCTAGCCTTACTTCTGTGGAATCTGAGAACAGATATTTGGGATCCCTTTGAAGACTATAGGGCCAAAGGAAATATCCTCCGATAACAAAGAGAAAGAAGCTTTCTGAGAAACTTCTTTGTGTTCTGTGAAATCATCTCACAGAGTTACAGCTTTCCCCTCAAGAAGTCTTTCGCTAAGACAGTTCTTGAGGAATTGGCAAAATGATATTTAGAAGCCCATAGAGGGCTATGGTGAAAAAGGAAATATCCTCAGATGAAATCTGGAAAGAAGGTTTCTGAGAAACTGCTTAGTGTTCTGTTAATTCATCTCACAGAGTTACATCTGTATTTCGTGGATCTCTTTGCTAGCCTTATTTCTCTGGAATCTGAGAACAGATATTTGGGATCCCTTTGAAGACTATAGGGCCAAAGGAAATATCCTCCGATAACAAAGAGAAAGAAGGTTTCTTAGAAACTTCTTTGGGTTCTATGAAGTCATCTCACAGAGTTACAGCTTTCCCCTCCAGAAGACTTTCGCAAAGACAATTCTTGTGGAATTGGCCAAGTGATATTTGGAAGCCCATAGAGGGGTGTGGTGAAAAAGGAAATATCCTCAGATGAAATCTGGAAAGAAGTTTTCTGAGAAAATGCTCTGTGATGTGTGACTTCCACTCACAGAGTTACATATGTATTTCGTGGATCTCTTGGCTAGCCTTATTTCTGTGGAATCTGAGAACAGATATTTCGGATCCCTTTGAAGACTATAGGGCCAAAGGAAATATCGTCCGATAACAAAGAGAAAGTAGCTTTCTGAGAAACTTCTTTGTGTTTTTTGAAATCATCTCACAGAGATACAGCTTCCTCTCAAGAAGCCTTTCGCTAAGACAGTTCTTTTGGAATTAGCACAGTGATATTTCGAAGCCCATAGAGGGCTATGGTGAAAAAGGAAATATCCTCAGATGAAATCTGGAAAGAAGCTTTCTGAGAAACTTCTTAGTGTTCTGAAAATTCATCTCACAGAGTAACATCTGTATTTCGTGGATCTCTTTGCTAGACTTATTTCTGTGGAATCTGAGAACAGATATTTCGGATCCCTTTGAAGACTATAGGGCCAAAGGAAATATCCTCCGATAACAAAGAGAAAGAAGCTTTCTGAGAAACTTCTTTGTGTTCTATGAAGTCATCTCACAGAGTTACAGCTTTCCCCTCAAGAAGACTTTCGAAAAGACAATTCTTGTGGAATTGGCCAAGTGATATTTGGAAGCCCATAGAGGGGTATGGTGAAAAAGGAAATATCCTCAGATGAAATCTGGAAAGAAGTTTTCTGAGAAACTGCTCTGTGATGTGTGACTTCCACTCACAGAGTTACATCTGTATTTCGTGGATCTCTTTGCTAGCCTTATTTCTGTGGAATCTGAGAACAGATATTTCGGATCCCTTTGAAGAATATAGGGTCAAAGGAAATATCTTCCGATAACAAAGAGAAAGAAAGTTTCTGAGAAACTTCTTTGTGTTCTGTGAAATCATCTCACAGAGTTACAGCTTTCTCCTCAAGAAACCTTTCGCTAAGACATTTCTTGTGGAATTGGCAAAGTGTTATTTGGAAGCCCATAGAGGGCTATGGTGAAAAAGGAAATATCCTCAGATGAAATCTGGAAAGAAGCTTTCTGAGAAAGTGCTCTGTGATGTGTGACTTCCACTCACAGAGTTACATCTGTATTTCGTGGATCTCTTTGCTAGCCTTATTTCTGTGGAATCAGAGAACAGATATTTCGGATCCCTTTGAAGACTATAGGGCCAAAGGAAATATCCTCCGATAACAAAGAGAAAGAAGCTTTCTGAGAAACTTCTTTGTGGTTTGTGAAATCATCTCACAGAGTTACAGCTTTCCCCTCAAGAAGCCTTTCGCTAAGACAGTTCTTGTGGAATTCGCAAAGTGATATTTTGAAGCCCCTAGAGGGCTATGGTGAAAAAGGAAATATCCTCAGATGAAATCTGAAAGAAGTTTTCTGAGAAACTTCTTAGTGTTTTGAAAATCCATCTCACAGAGAAACATCTGTATTTCGTGGATCTCTTTCCTAGCCTTATTTCTGTGGAATCTGAGAACAGATATTTCGGATCCCTTTGATAACCTTAGGACGAAAGGAAATATCCTCCGATAACAAAGAGAAAGAAGCTTTCTGAGAAACTTCTTTGTGTTCTATGAAGTCATCTCACAGAGTTACAGCTTTCCCCTCAAGAAGACTTTCGCAAAGACAATTCTTGTGGAATTGGCAAAGTGATATTTGGAAGCCCATAGAGGGCTATGGTGAAAAAGGAAATATCCTCAGATGAAATCTGGAAAGAAGTTTTCTGAGAAACTGCTCTGTGATGTGTGACTTCCACTCACAGAGTTACATCTGTATTTCGTGGATCTCTTTGCTAGCCTTATTTCTGTGTAATCTGAGAACAGATATTTCGGTTCCCTTTCAAGAATATAGGGCCAAAGGAAATATCTTCCGATAACAAAGAGAAAGAAGGTTTCTGAGAAACTTCTTTGTGTTCTGTGAAATCATCTCACAGAGTTACAGCTTTCCCCTCAAAAAGCCTTTCGCTAAGACAGTTCTTGTGGAATTGGCAAAGTGTTATTTGGAAGCCCATAGAGGGCTATGGTGAAAAAGGAAATAAACTCAGATGAAATCTGGAAAGAAGCTTCCTGAGAAACTACTCTGTGATGTGTGATTTCCACTCACACAGTTACATGTGTATTTCGTGGATCTCTTTGCTAGCCTTATTTCTGTGGAATCTGAGAACAGATATTTCGGATCCCTTTGAAGACTATAGGGCCAAAGGAAATATCCACCGATAACAAAGAGAAATAAGCTTTCTGAGAAACTTCTTTGTGTTCTGTGAAATCATCTCACAGAGTTACAGCTTTCCCCTCAGGAAGCCTTTCGCTAAGACAGTTCTTGGGGAATTGGCAAAGTGATATTTGGAAGCCCGTAGAGGGCAATGGTGAAAAAGGAAATATCCTCAGATGAAATCTGGAAAGAAGCTTTCTGAGAAACTGCTTAGTGTTTTGTTAATTCATCTCACAGAGTTACATCTGTATTTCGTGGATCTCTTTGCTAGCCTTAATTCTGTGGAATCTGAGAACAGATATTTCGGATCCCTTTGAAGACTATAGGGCCAAAGGAAATATCCTCCGATAACAAACAGAAAGAAGGTTTCTGAGAAACTTCTTAGTGTTCTATGAAGTCATCTCACAGAGTTACAGTTTTCCCCTCAAGAAGCCTTTCGCAAAGACAATTCTTGTGGAATTGGCCAAGTGATATTTGGAAGCCCATAGAGGGGTATTGTGAAAAGGGAAATATCCTCAGATGAAATCTGGAAAGAAGCTTTCTCAGAAACTGTTTACTGTTCTGTTAATTCATCTCACAGAGTTACATCTGTATTTCGTGGATCTCTTTGCTAGCCTTATTTCTGTGAAATCTGAGAACAGATATTTCGGATCCCTTTGAAGTCTATAGGGCCAAAGGAAATATCCTCCGATAACAAAGAGAAAGAAGCTTTCTGAGACACTTCTTCGTTTTCTGTGAAATCATCTTACAGAGTTACAGCTTTCCCCTCAAGAAACCTTTCGCTAAGACAGTTCTTGTGGAATTGGCAAAGTGATATTTGGAAGCCCATAGAGGGCTATGGTGAAAAAGGAAATATCCTCAGATAAAATCTGGAAAGAAGCTTTCTGAGAAACTGCTTAGTGTTCTGTTAATTCATCTCACGGAGTTACATCTGTATTTCGTGGATCTCTTTGCTAGCCTTATTTCTGTGGAATCTGGGAACAGATATTTCGGATTCCTTTGAAGTCTATAGGGGCAAAGGAAATATCCTCGGATAACAAAGTGAAAGAAGCTATCTGAGAAACTTCTTTGTGTTCTGTGAAATCATCTCACAGAGTTACAGCTTTCCCCTCAGGAAGCCTTTCCCTAAGACAGTTCTTGTGGAATTGGCAAAGTGATATTTGGAAGCTTATAGAGGGCTATGGTGAAAAAGGAAATATCCTCAGATGAAATCTGGAAAGAAGGTTTCTGAGAAAATGCTCTGTGATGTGTGACTTCCACTCACAGAGTTACATATGTATTTCATGGATCTCTTTGCTAGCCTTATTTCTGTGGAATTTGAGAACAGATATTTCGGATCCCTTTGAAGTCTATAGGGCCAAAGGAAATATCCTCCGATAACAAAGAGAAAGAAGCTTTCTGAGAAACTTCTTTGTGTTCTATGAAGTCATCTCACCGAGATACAGCTGGCCCCTCAAGAAGCCTTTCTCTAAGACAATTTTTGTGGAATTGACCAAGTGATATTTAGAAGCCCATAGAGGGCTATGGTGAAAAAGGAAATATCCTCAGATGAAATCTGGAAAGAAGGTTTCTGAGAAACTGCTTAGTGTTCTGTTAATTCATCTCAGAGTTACATCTGTATTTCGTGGATCTCTTTGCTAGCCTTATTTCTGTGGAATCTGAGAACAGATATTTCGGATCCCTTTGAAGACTATAGGACCAAAGGAAATATTCTCCGATAACAAAGTTTAAAGAAGCTTTCAGAGAAATTTCTTTGTGTTCTGTGAAATCATCTCACAGAGTTACAGCTTTCCCCTCAAGAAGCCTTTCGCTAAGACAGTTCTTTTGGAATTGGCAAAGTGATATTTGGAAGCCCATAGAGGGCTATGGTGAAAAAGGAAATATCCTCAGATGAAATCTGGAAAGAAGCTTTCTGAGAAAGTGCTCTGTGATGTGTGACTTCCACTCACAGAGTTACATATGTATTTCGTGGATCTCTTTGCTAGCCTTATTTCTGTGGAATCTGAGAACAGATATTTTGGATCCCTTTGAAGACTATAGGGCCAAAGGAAATATCCTCCGATAACAAAGAGAAAGAAGCTTTCTGAGAAACTTCTTTGTGTTCTGTGAAATCATCTCACAGAGTCACAGCTTTCCCCTCAAGAAGCCTTTCGCTAAGACTGTTCTTGTGGAATTGGCAAAGTGATATTTAGAAGCCCATAGAGGGCTATGGTGAAAAAGGAAATATCCTCAGATGAAATCTCGAAAAAAGCTTTCTGAGAAACTGCTTAGTGTTCTGTTAATTCATCTCATAGAGTTACATCTGTATTTCGTGGATCTCTTTGCTAGCCTTATTTCTGTGGAATCTGAGAACAGATATTTCGGATCCCTTTGAAGACTATAGGGCCAAAGGAAATATCCTCCGATAACAAAGAGAAAGAAGCTTTCTGAGAAACTTCTTTGTGTTCTGTGAAATCATCTCACAGAGTTACAGCTTTCCCCTCAAGAAGCCTTTCGCTAAGACAGTTCTTGTGGAATTGGAAAAGGGATATTTGGAAGCCCATAGAGGGCTATGGTGAAAAAGGAAATATCCTCAGATGAAATCTGGAAAGAAGCTTTCTGAGAAAGTGCTCTGTGATATGTGACTTCCACTCACAGAGTTATATCTGTATTTCGTGGATCTCTTTGCTAGCCTTATTTCTGTGGAATCTGAGAACAGATAATTCGGATCCCTTTGAAGACTATAGGGCCAAAGGAAATATCCTCCGATAACAAAGAGAAAGAAGCTTTCTGAGAAACTTCTTTGTGTTTTGTGAAATCATCTAACAGAGTTACAGCTTCCCCTCAAGAAGACTTTCGCTAAGACAGTTCTTTTGGAATTGGCAAAGTGATATTTGGAAGCCCATAGAGGGCTATGGTGAAAAAGGAAATATCCTCTGATGAAATCTGGAAAGAAGCTTTCTGAGAAACTGCTTAGTGTTCTGAAAATTCATCTCACAGAGTAACATCTGTATTTCGTGGATCTCTTTGCTAGCCTTTTTTCTGTGGAATCTGAGAACAGATATTTCGGATCCCTTTGAAGACTATAGGGCCAAAGGAAATATCCTCCGATAACAAAGAGAAAGAAGGTTTCTGAGAAACTTGTTTGTGTTCTATGAAGTCATCTCACCGAGATACAGCTTTCCCCTCAAGAAGCCTTTCGCTAGGACAATTCTTGTGGAATTGACCAAGTGATATTTGGAAGCCCATAGAGGGGTATGGTGAAAAAGGAAATATCCTCAGATGAAATTTGGAAAGAAGCTTTCTGAGAAACTGCTTAGTGTTCTGTTAATTCATCTCACAGAGTTACATCTGTATTTCGTGGATCTCTTTGCTATCCTTATTTCTGTGGAATCTTAGAACAGATATTTCGGATCCCTTTGAAGACTATAGGGCCAAAAGAAATATCCTCCGATAACAAAAAGAAAGAAGGTTTCTGAGAAACTTCTTTGTGTTCTGTGATATCATCTCACAGAGTTACAGCTTTCCCCACAAGAAGCCTTTCGCTAAGACAGTTCTTGTGGAATTGGCAAAGTGATATTTGGAAGCCCATAGAGGGCTATGGTGAAAAAGGAAATATCCTCAGATGATATCTGGAAAGAAGGTTTCTGAGAAACTGCTTAGTGTTCTGTTAATTCATCTCACAGAGTTACATCTGTATTTCGTGGATCTCTTTGCTAGCCTTATTTCTGTGGAATCTGAGAACAGATATTTCGGATCCCTTTGAAGACTATAGGACCAAAGGAAATATTCTCCGATAACAAAGTTTAAAGAAGCTTTCTGAGAAATTTCTTTGTGTTCTGTGAAATCATCTCACAGAGTTACAGCTTTCCCCTCAAGAAGCCTTTCGCTAAGACAGTTCTTTTGGAATTGGCAAAGTGATATTTGGAAGCCCATAGAGGGCTATGGTGAAAAAGGAAATATCCTCAGATGAAATCTGGAAAGAAGCTTTCTGAGAAAGTGCTCTGTGATGTGTGACTTCCACTCACAGAGTTACATATGTATTTCGTGGATCTCTTTGCTAGCCTTATTTCTGTGGAATCTTAGAACAGATATTTTGGATCCCTTTGAAGACTATAGGGCCAAAGGAAATATCCTCCGATAACAAAGAGAAAGAAGCTTTCTGAGAAACTTCTTTGTGTTCTGTGAAATCATCTCACAGAGTCACAGCCTTCCCCTCAAGAAGCCTTTCGCTAAGACTGTTCTTGTGGAATTGGCAAAGTGATATTTAGAAGCCCATAGAGGGCTATGGTGAAAAAGGAAATATCCTCAGATGAAATCTCGAAAAAAGCTTTCTGAGAAACTGCTTAGTGTTCTGTTAATTCATCTCATAGAGTTACATCTGTATTTCGTGGATCTCTTTGCTAGCCTTATTTCTGTGGAATCTGAGAACAGATATTTCGGATCCCTTTGAAGACTATAGGGCCAAAGGAAATATCCTCCGATAACAAAGAGAAAGAAGCTTTCTGAGAAACTTCTTTGTGTTCTGTGAAATCATCTCACAGAGTTACAGCTTTCCCCTCAAGAAGCCTTTCGCTAAGACAGTTCTTGTGGAATTGGAAAAGTGATATTTGGAAGCCCATAGAGGGCTATGGTGAAAAAGGAAATATCCTCAGATGAAATCTGGAAAGAAGCATTCTGAGAAAGTGCTCTGTGATATGTGACTTCCACTCACAGAGTTATATCTGTATTTCGGGGATCTCTTTGGTAGCCTTATTTCTGTGGAATCTGAGAACAGATAATTCGGATCCCTTTGAAGACTATAGGGCCAAAGGAAATATCCTCCGATAACAAAGAGAAAGAAGCTTTCTGAGAAACTTCTTTGTGTTTTGTGAAATCATCTAACAGAGTTACAGCTTCCCCTCAAGAAGACTTTCGCTAAGACAGTTCTTTTGGAATTGGCAAAGTGATATTTGGAAGCCCATAGAGGGCTATGGTGAAAAAGGAAATATCCTCTGATGAAATCTGGAAAGAAGCTTTCTGAGAAACTGCTTAGTGTTCTGAAAATTCATCTCACAGAGTAACATCTGTATTTCGTGGATCTCTTTGCTAGCCTTTTTTCTGTGGAATCTGAGAACAGATATTTCGGATCCCTTTGAAGACTATAGGGCCAAAGGAAATATCCTCCGATAACAAAGAGAAAGAAGGTTTCTGAGAAACTTGTTTGTGTTCTATGAAGTCATCTCACCGAGATACAGCTTTCCCCTCAAGAAGCCTTTCGCTAAGACAGTTCTTGTGGAATTGACCAAGTGATATTTGGAAGCCCATAGAGGGGTATGGTGAAAAAGGAAATATCCTCAGATGAAATTTGGAAAGAAGCTTTCTGAGAAACTGCTTAGTGTTCTGTTAATTCATCTCACAGAGTTACATCTGTATTTCGTGGATCTCTTTGCTATCCTTATTTCTGTGGAATCTTAGAACAGATATTTCGGATCCCTTTGAAGACTATAGGGCCAAAGGAAATATCCTCCGATAACAAAAAGAAAGAAGGTTTCTGAGAAACTTCTTTGTGTTCTGTGATATCATCTCACAGAGTTACAGCTTTCCCCACAAGAAGCCTTTCGCTAAGACAGTTCTTGTGGAATTGGCAAAGTGATATTTGGAAGCCCATAGAGGGCTATGGTGAAAAAGGAAATATCCTCAGATGATATCTGGAAAGAAGCTTTCTGAGAAACTGCTTAGTGTTCTGTTAATTCATCTCACAGAGTTACATCTGTATTTCGTGGATCTCTTTGCTAGCCTTATTTCTGTGGAATCTGAGAACAGATATTTCTGATCTCTTTGAAGACTACAGGGCCAAAGGAAATATCCTCCGATAACAAAGAGAAAGAAGCTTTCTGAGAAACTTCTTTGTGTTCTGTGAAATCATCTCACAGAGTTACAGCTTTCCCCTCAAGATGACTTTCGCTAAGACAGTTCTTGTGGAATTGGCAAAGTGATATTTGGAAGCCCATAGAGGGCTATGGTGAAAAAGGAAATATCCTCTATGAAATCTGGAAAGAAGATTTCTGAGAAACTGCTCTGTGATGTGTGATTTCCACTCACAGAGTTACATGTGTATTTCGTGGATCTCTTTGCTAGCCTTATTTCTGTGGAATCTGAGAACAGATATTTCGGATCCCTTTGAAGACTATAGAGCCAAAGGAAATATCCTCCGATAACAAAGAGAAAGAAGCTTTCTGAGACACTTCTTTCTATTCTGTGAAATCATCTCACAGAGTTACAGCTTTGCCCTCAAGAAGCCTTTCGCTAAGACAGTTCTTGTCGAATTGGCAAAGTGATATTTGGAAGCCCATAGAGGGCTATGGTGAAAAAGGAAATATCCTCAGATGAAATCTGGAAAGAAGCTTTCTGAGAAACTGCTTAGTGTTCTGTTAATTCATCTCACAGAGTTACATCTGTATTTCGTGGATCTCTTTGCTAGCCTTATTTCTGTGGAATTTGAGAACAGATATTTCGGATCCCTTTGAAGTCTATAGGGCCAAAGGAAATATCCTCCGATAACAAAGAGAAAGAAGCTTTCTGAGAAACTTCTTTGTGTTCTGTGAAATCATCTCACAGAGTTAGAGCTTTCCCCTCAAGAAGCCTTTCGCTAAGACAGTTCTTGTGGAATTGGCAAAGTGATATTTGGAAGCCCATAGAGGGCTATGGTGAAAAAGGAAATATCCTCAGATGAAATCTGGAAAGAAGCTTTCTGAGAAACTGCTTAGTGTTCTGTTAATTCATCTCACAGAGTTACCTCTGTATTTCGTGGATCTCTTTGCTAGCCTTATTTCTGTGGAATTTGAGAACAGATATTTCGGATCCCCTTGAAGTCTATAGGGCCAAAGGAAATATCCTCCGATAACAAAGAGAAAGAAGCTTTCTGAGAAACTTCTTTGTGTTCTGTGAAATCATCTCACAGAGTTACAGCTTTCCCCTCAAGAAGCCTTTCGCTAGGATAGTTCTTGTGGAATTGACACAGTGATATTTGGAAGCACATAGAGGGCTATGGTGAAAAAGGAAATATCCTCAGATGAAACCTGGAAAGAAGCTTTCTGAGAAACTGCTCTGTGATGTGTGATTTCCACTCACTGAGTTACATGTGTATTTCGTGGATATCTTTGCTATCCTTATTTCTTTGGAATCTGAGAACAGATATTTCGGATCCCTTTGAAGACTATAGGGCCAAAGGAAATATCCTCCGATAACAAAGAGAAAGAAGCTTTCTGAGAAACTTCTTTGTGTTCTGTGAAATCATCTCACAGAGTTACAGCTTTCCCCTCAAGAAGCCTTTCGCTAAGACAGTTCTTGTGGAATTGGCAAAGTGATATTTGGAAGCCCATAGAGGGCTATGGTGAAAAAGGAAATATCCTCAGATGAAATCTGGAAAGAAGATTTCTGAGTTACAGCTTAGTGTTCGGTTAATTCATCTCACAGAGTTACATCTGTATTTCGTAGATCTCTTTGCTAGCCTTACTTCTGTGGAATCTGAGAACAGATATTTGGGATCCCTTTGAAGACTATAGGGCCAAAGGAAATATCCTCCGATAACAAAGAGAAAGAAGCTTTCTGAGAAACTTCTTTGTGTTCTGTGAAATCATCTCACAGAGTTACAGCTTTCCCCTCAAGAAGTCTTTCGCTAAGACAGTTCTTGAGGAATTGGCAAAATGATATTTAGAAGCCCATAGAGGGCTATGGTGAAAAAGGAAATATCCTCAGATGAAATCTGGAAAGAAGGTTTCTGAGAAACTGCTTAGTGTTCTGTTAATTCATCTCACAGAGTTACATCTGTATTTCGTGGATCTCTTTGCTAGCCTTATTTCTCTGGAATCTGAGAACAGATATTTGGGATCCCTTTGAAGACTATAGGGCCAAAGGAAATATCCTCCGATAACAAAGAGAAAGAAGGTTTCTTAGAAACTTCTTTGGGTTCTATGAAGTCATCTCACAGAGTTACAGCTTTCCCCTCCAGAAGACTTTCGCAAAGACAATTCTTGTGGAATTGGCCAAGTGATATTTGGAAGCCCATAGAGGGGTGTGGTGAAAAAGGAAATATCCTCAGATGAAATCTGGAAAGAAGTTTTCTGAGAAAATGCTCTGTGATGTGTGACTTCCACTCACAGAGTTACATATGTATTTCGTGGATCTCTTGGCTAGCCTTATTTCTGTGGAATCTGAGAACAGATATTTCGGATCCCTTTGAAGACTATAGGGCCAAAGGAAATATCGTCCGATAACAAAGAGAAAGTAGCTTTCTGAGAAACTTCTTTGTGTTTTTTGAAATCATCTCACAGAGATACAGCTTCCTCTCAAGAAGCCTTTCGCTAAGACAGTTCTTTTGGAATTAGCACAGTGATATTTCGAAGCCCATAGAGGGCTATGGTGAAAAAGGAAATATCCTCAGATGAAATCTGGAAAGAAGCTTTCTGAGAAACTTCTTAGTGTTCTGAAAATTCATCTCACAGAGTAACATCTGTATTTCGTGGATCTCTTTGCTAGACTTATTTCTGTGGAATCTGAGAACAGATATTTCGGATCCCTTTGAAGACTATAGGGCCAAAGGAAATATCCTCCGATAACAAAGAGAAAGAAGCTTTCTGAGAAACTTCTTTGTGTTCTATGAAGTCATCTCACAGAGTTACAGCTTTCCCCTCAAGAAGACTTTCGAAAAGACAATTCTTGTGGAATTGGCCAAGTGATATTTGGAAGCCCATAGAGGGGTATGGTGAAAAAGGAAATATCCTCAGATGAAATCTGGAAAGAAGTTTTCTGAGAAACTGCTCTGTGATGTGTGACTTCCACTCACAGAGTTACATCTGTATTTCGTGGATCTCTTTGCTAGCCTTATTTCTGTGGAATCTGAGAACAGATATTTCGGATCCCTTTGAAGAATATAGGGTCAAAGGAAATATCTTCCGATAACAAAGAGAAAGAAAGTTTCTGAGAAACTTCTTTGTGTTCTGTGAAATCATCTCACAGAGTTACAGCTTTCTCCTCAAGAAACCTTTCGCTAAGACATTTCTTGTGGAATTGGCAAAGTGTTATTTGGAAGCCCATAGAGGGCTATGGTGAAAAAGGAAATATCCTCAGATGAAATCTGGAAAGAAGCTTTCTGAGAAAGTGCTCTGTGATGTGTGACTTCCACTCACAGAGTTACATCTGTATTTCGTGGATCTCTTTGCTAGCCTTATTTCTGTGGAATCAGAGAACAGATATTTCGGATCCCTTTGAAGACTATAGGGCCAAAGGAAATATCCTCCGATAACAAAGAGAAAGAAGCTTTCTGAGAAACTTCTTTGTGGTTTGTGAAATCATCTCACAGAGTTACAGCTTTCCCCTCAAGAAGCCTTTCGCTAAGACAGTTCTTGTGGAATTCGCAAAGTGATATTTTGAAGCCCCTAGAGGGCTATGGTGAAAAAGGAAATATCCTCAGATGAAATCTGAAAGAAGTTTTCTGAGAAACTTCTTAGTGTTTTGAAAATCCATCTCACAGAGAAACATCTGTATTTCGTGGATCTCTTTCCTAGCCTTATTTCTGTGGAATCTGAGAACAGATATTTCGGATCCCTTTGATAACCTTAGGACGAAAGGAAATATCCTCCGATAACAAAGAGAAAGAAGCTTTCTGAGAAACTTCTTTGTGTTCTATGAAGTCATCTCACAGAGTTACAGCTTTCCCCTCAAGAAGACTTTCGCAAAGACAATTCTTGTGGAATTGGCAAAGTGATATTTGGAAGCCCATAGAGGGCTATGGTGAAAAAGGAAATATCCTCAGATGAAATCTGGAAAGAAGTTTTCTGAGAAACTGCTCTGTGATGTGTGACTTCCACTCACAGAGTTACATCTGTATTTCGTGGATCTCTTTGCTAGCCTTATTTCTGTGTAATCTGAGAACAGATATTTCGGTTCCCTTTCAAGAATATAGGGCCAAAGGAAATATCTTCCGATAACAAAGAGAAAGAAGGTTTCTGAGAAACTTCTTTGTGTTCTGTGAAATCATCTCACAGAGTTACAGCTTTCCCCTCAAAAAGCCTTTCGCTAAGACAGTTCTTGTGGAATTGGCAAAGTGTTATTTGGAAGCCCATAGAGGGCTATGGTGAAAAAGGAAATAAACTCAGATGAAATCTGGAAAGAAGCTTCCTGAGAAACTACTCTGTGATGTGTGATTTCCACTCACACAGTTACATGTGTATTTCGTGGATCTCTTTGCTAGCCTTATTTCTGTGGAATCTGAGAACAGATATTTCGGATCCCTTTGAAGACTATAGGGCCAAAGGAAATATCCACCGATAACAAAGAGAAATAAGCTTTCTGAGAAACTTCTTTGTGTTCTGTGAAATCATCTCACAGAGTTACAGCTTTCCCCTCAGGAAGCCTTTCGCTAAGACAGTTCTTGGGGAATTGGCAAAGTGATATTTGGAAGCCCGTAGAGGGCAATGGTGAAAAAGGAAATATCCTCAGATGAAATCTGGAAAGAAGCTTTCTGAGAAACTGCTTAGTGTTTTGTTAATTCATCTCACAGAGTTACATCTGTATTTCGTGGATCTCTTTGCTAGCCTTAATTCTGTGGAATCTGAGAACAGATATTTCGGATCCCTTTGAAGACTATAGGGCCAAAGGAAATATCCTCCGATAACAAACAGAAAGAAGGTTTCTGAGAAACTTCTTAGTGTTCTATGAAGTCATCTCACAGAGTTACAGTTTTCCCCTCAAGAAGCCTTTCGCAAAGACAATTCTTGTGGAATTGGCCAAGTGATATTTGGAAGCCCATAGAGGGGTATTGTGAAAAGGGAAATATCCTCAGATGAAATCTGGAAAGAAGCTTTCTCAGAAACTGTTTACTGTTCTGTTAATTCATCTCACAGAGTTACATCTGTATTTCGTGGATCTCTTTGCTAGCCTTATTTCTGTGAAATCTGAGAACAGATATTTCGGATCCCTTTGAAGTCTATAGGGCCAAAGGAAATATCCTCCGATAACAAAGAGAAAGAAGCTTTCTGAGACACTTCTTCGTTTTCTGTGAAATCATCTTACAGAGTTACAGCTTTCCCCTCAAGAAACCTTTCGCTAAGACAGTTCTTGTGGAATTGGCAAAGTGATATTTGGAAGCCCATAGAGGGCTATGGTGAAAAAGGAAATATCCTCAGATAAAATCTGGAAAGAAGCTTTCTGAGAAACTGCTTAGTGTTCTGTTAATTCATCTCACGGAGTTACATCTGTATTTCGTGGATCTCTTTGCTAGCCTTATTTCTGTGGAATCTGGGAACAGATATTTCGGATTCCTTTGAAGTCTATAGGGGCAAAGGAAATATCCTCGGATAACAAAGTGAAAGAAGCTATCTGAGAAACTTCTTTGTGTTCTGTGAAATCATCTCACAGAGTTACAGCTTTCCCCTCAGGAAGCCTTTCCCTAAGACAGTTCTTGTGGAATTGGCAAAGTGATATTTGGAAGCTTATAGAGGGCTATGGTGAAAAAGGAAATATCCTCAGATGAAATCTGGAAAGAAGGTTTCTGAGAAAATGCTCTGTGATGTGTGACTTCCACTCACAGAGTTACATATGTATTTCATGGATCTCTTTGCTAGCCTTATTTCTGTGGAATTTGAGAACAGATATTTCGGATCCCTTTGAAGTCTATAGGGCCAAAGGAAATATCCTCCGATAACAAAGAGAAAGAAGCTTTCTGAGAAACTTCTTTGTGTTCTGTGAAATCATCTCACAGAGTTACAGCTTTCCCCTCAAGAAGCCTTTCGCTAAGACAGTTCTTGTGGAATTGGCAAAGTGATATTTGGAAGCCCATAGAGGGCTATGGTGAAAAAGGAAATATCCTCAGATGAAATCTGGAAAGAAGATTTCTGAGATACAGCTTAGTGTTCGGTTAATTCATCTCACAGAGTTACATCTGTATTTCGTAGATCTCTTTGCTAGCCTTACTTCTGTGGAATCTGAGAACAGATATTTGGGATCCCTTTGAAGACTATAGGGCCAAAGGAAATATCCTCCGATAACAAAGAGAAAGAAGCTTTCTGAGAAACTTCTTTCTGTTCTGTGAAATCATCTCACAGAGTTACAGCTTTCCCCTCAAGAAGTCTTTCGCTAAGACAGTTCTTGAGGAATTGGCAAAATGATATTTAGAAGCCCATAGAGGGCTATGGTGAAAAAGGAAATATCCTCAGATGAAATCTGGAAAGAAGCTTTCTGAGAAACTGCTTAGTGTTCTGAAAATTCATCTCACAGAGTAACATCTGTATTTCGTGGATCTCTTTGCTAGCCTTTTTTCTGTGGAATCTGAGAACAGATATTTCGGATCCCTTTGAAGACTATAGGGCCAAAGGAAATATCCTCCGATAACAAAGAGAAAGAAGGTTCTGAGAAACTTGTTTGTGTTCTATGAAGTCATCTCACCGAGATACAGCTTTCCCCTCAAGAAGCCTTTCGCTAAGACAATTCTTGTGGAATTGACCAAGTGATATTTGGAAGCCCATAGAGGGGTATGGTGAAAAAGGAAATATCCTCAGATGAAATTTGGAAAGAAGCTTTCTGAGAAACTGCTTAGTGTTCTGTTAATTCATCTCACAGAGTTACATCTGTATTTCGTGTATCTCTTTGCTATCCTTATTTCTGTGGAATCTTAGAACAGATATTTCGGATCCCTTTGAAGACTATAGGGCCAAAGGAAATATCCTCCGATAACAAAAAGAAAGAAGGTTTCTGAGAAACTTCTTTGTGTTCTGTGATATCATCTCACAGAGTTACAGCTTTCCCCACAAGAAGCCTTTCGCTAAGACAGTTCTTGTGGAATTGGCAAAGTGATATTTGGAAGCCCATAGAGGGCTATGATGAAAAAGGAAATATCCTCAGATGATATCTGGAAAGAAGGTTTCTGAGAAACTGCTTAGTGTTCTGTTAATTCATCTCACAGAGTTACATCTGTATTTCGTGGATCTCTTTGCTAGCCTTATTTCTGTGGAATCTGAGAACAGATATTTCGGATCCCTTTGAAGACTATAGGACCAAAGGAAATATTCTCCGATAACAAAGTTTAAAGAAGCTTTCTGAGAAATTTCTTTGTGTTCTGTGAAATCATCTCACAGAGTTACAGCTTTCCCCTCAAGAAGCCTTTCGCTAAGACAGTTCTTTTGGAATTGGCAAAGTGATATTTGGAAGCCCATAGAGGGCTATGGTGAAAAAGGAAATATCCTCAGATGAAATCTGGAAAGAAGCTTTCTGAGAAAGTGCTCTGTGATGTGTGACTTCCACTCACAGAGTTACATATGTATTTCGTGGATCTCTTTGCTAGCCTTATTTCTGTGGAATCTGAGAACAGATATTTTGGATCCCTTTGAAGACTATAGGGCCAAAGGAAATATCCTCCGATAACAAAGAGAAAGAAGCTTTCTGAGAAACTTCTTTGTGTTCTGTGAAATCATCTCACAGAGTCACAGCTTTCCCCTCAAGAAGCCTTTCGCTAAGACTGTTCTTGTGGAATTGGCAAAGTGATATTTAGAAGCCCATAGAGGGCTATGGTGAAAAAGGAAATATCCTCAGATGAAATATCGAAAAAAGCTTTCTGAGAAACTGCTTAGTGTTCTGTTAATTCATCTCATAGAGTTACATCTGTATTTCGTGGATCTCTTTGCTAGCCTTATTTCTGTGGAATCTGAGAACAGATATTTCGGATCCCATTGAAGACCATAGGGCCAAAGGAAATATCCTCCGATAACAAAGAGAAAGAAGCTTTCTGAGAAACTTCTTTGTGTTCTGTGAAATCATCTCACAGAGTTACAGCTTTCCCCTCAAGAAGCCTTTCGCTAAGAAGTTCTTGTGGAATTGGAAAAGTGATATTTGGAAGCCCATAGAGGGCTATGGTGAAAAAGGAAATATCCTCAGATGAAATCTGGAAAGAAGCTTTCTGAGAAAGTGCTCTGTGATATGTGACTTCCACTCACAGAGTTATATCTGTATTTCGGGGATCTCTTTGCTAGCCTTATTTCTGTGGAATCTGAGAACAGATAATTCGGATCCCTTTGAAGACCATAGGGCCAAAGGAAATATCCTCCGATAACAAAGAGAAAGAAGCTTTCTGAGAAACTTCTTTGTGTTCTGTGAAATCATCTCACAGAGTTACAGCTTTCCCCTCAAGAAGCCTTTCGCTAAGACAGTTCTTGTGAAATTGGCAAAATGATATTTGGAAGCCCATAGAGGGCTATGGTGAAAAAGGAAATATCCTCAGATGAAATCTGGAAAGAAGCTTTCTGAGAAAGTGCTCTGTGATGTGTGACTTCCACTCACAGAGTTACATATGTATTTCGTGGATCTCTTTGCTAACCTTATTTCTGTGGAATCTGAAAACAGATATTTCGGATCCCTTTGAAGACTATAGGGCCAAAGGAAATATCCTCCGATAACAAAGAGAAAGAAGCTTTCTGAGAAACTTCTTTGTGTTTTGTGAAATCATCTCACAGAGTTACAGCTTCCCCTCAAGAAGCCTTTCACTAAGAGAGTTCTTGTGGAATTCGCAAAGTGATATTTTGAAGCCCCTAGAGGGCTACGGTGAAAAAGGAAATGTCCTCAGATGAAATCTGAAAGAAGCTTTCTGAAAAACTGCTTAGTGTTTTGAAAATCCATCTCACAGAGAAACGTCTGTATTTCGTGGATCTCTTTGCTAGCCTTTTTTCTGTGGAATCTGAGAACAGATATTTCTAATCCCTTTGAAGACTATAGGGCCAAAGGAAATATCCTCCGATAACAAAGAGAAAGAAGGTTTCTGAGAAACTTCTTTGGGTTCTATGAAGTCATCTCACAGAGTTACAGCTTTCCCCTCCAGAAGACTTTCGCAAAGACAATTCTTGTGGAATTGGCCAAGTGATATTTGGAAGCCCATAGAGGGTTGTGGTGAAAAGGAAATATCCTCAGATGAAATCTGGAAAGAAGTTTTCTGAGAAAATGCTCTGTGATGTGTGACTTCCACTCACAGAGTTACATATGTATTTCGTGGATCTCTTGGCTAGCCTTATTTCTGTGGAATCTGAGAACAGATATTTCGGATCCCTTTGAAGACTATAGGGCCAAAGGAAATATCGTCCGATAACAAAGAGAAAGTAGCTTTCTGAGAAACTTCTTTGTGTTTTTTGAAATCATCTCACAGAGATACAGCTTCCTCTCAAGAAGCCTTTCGCTAAGACAGTTCTTTTGGAATTAGCACAGTGATATTTCGAAGCCCATAGAGGGCTATGGTGAAAAAGGAAATATCCTCAGATGAAATCTGGAAAGAAGCTTTCTGAGAAACTTCTTAGTGTTCTGAAAATTCATCTCACAGAGTAACATCTGTATTTCGTGGATCTCTTTGCTAGACTTATTTCTGTGGAATCTGAGAACAGATATTTCGGATCCCTTTGAAGACTATAGGGCCAAAGGAAATATCCTCCGATAACAAAGAGAAAGAAGCTTTCTGAGAAACTTCTTTGTGTTCTATGAAGTCATCTCACAGAGTTACAGCTTTCCCCTCAAGAAGACTTTCGAAAAGACAATTTTTGTGGAATTGGCCAAGTGATATTTGGAAGCCCATAGAGGGGTATGGTGAAAAAGGAAATATCCTCAGATGAAATCTGGAAAGAAGTTTTCTGAGAAACTGCTCTGTGATGTGTGACTTCCACTCACAGAGTTACATCTGTATTTCGTGGATCTCTTTGCTAGCCTTATTCTGTGGAATCTGAGAACAGATATTTCGGATCCCTTTGAAGAATATAGGGTCAAAGGAAATATCTTCCGATAACAAAGAGAAAGAAAGTTTCTGAGAAACTTCTTTGTGTTCTGTGAAATCATCTCACAGAGTTACAGCTTTCTCCTCAAGAAACCTTTCGCTAAGACATTTCTTGTGGAATTGGCAAAGTGTTATTTGGAAGCCCATAGAGGGCTATGGTGAAAAAGGAAATATCCTCAGATGAAATCTGGAAAGAAGCTTTCTGAGAAAGTGCTCTGTGATGTGTGACTTCCACTCACAGAGTTACATCTGTATTTCGTGGATCTCTTTGCTAGCCTTATTTCTGTGGAATCAGAGAACAGATATTTCGGATCCCTTTGAAGACTATAGGGCCAAAGGAAATATCCTCCGATAACAAAGAGAAAGAAGCTTTCTGAGAAACTTCTTTGTGGTTTGTGAAATCATCTCACAGAGTTACAGCTTTCCCCTCAAGAAGCCTTTCGCTAAGACAGTTCTTGTGGAATTGGCAAAGTGATATTTTGAAGCCCCTAGAGGGCTATGGTGAAAAAGGAAATATCCTCAGATGAAATCTGAAAGAAGTTTTCTGAGAAACTTCTTAGTGTTTTGAAAATCCATCTCACAGAGAAACATCTGTATTTCGTGGATCTCTTTCCTAGCCTTATTTCTGTGGAATCTGAGAACAGATATTTCGGATCCCTTTGATAACCTTAGGACCAAAGGAAATATCCTCCGATAACAAAGAGAAAGAAGCTTTCTGAGAAACTTCTTTGTGTTCTATGAAGTCATCTCACAGAGTTACAGCTTTCCCCTCAAGAAGACTTTCGCAAAGACAATTCTTGTGGAATTGGCAAAGTGATATTTGGAAGCCCATAGAGGGCTATGGTGAAAAAGGAAATATCCTCAGATGAAATCTGGAAAGAAGTTTTCTGAGAAACTGCTCTGTGATGTGTGACTTCCACTCACAGAGTTACATCTGTATTTCGTGGATCTCTTTGCTAGCCTTATTTCTGTGTAATCTGAGAACAGATATTTCGGTTCCCTTTCAAGAATATAGGGCCAAAGGAAATATCTTCCGATAACAAAGAGAAAGAAGGTTTCTGAGAAACTTCTTTGTGTTCTGTGAAATCATCTCACAGAGTTACAGCTTTCCCCTCAAAAAACCTTTCGCTAAGACAGTTCTTGTGGAATTGGCAAAGTGTTATTTGGAAGCCCATAGAGGGCTATGGTGAAAAAGGAAATAAACTCAGATGAAATCTGGAAAGAAGCTTTCTGAGAAACTACTCTGTGATGTGTGATTTCCACTCACACAGTTACATGTGTATTTCGTGGATCTCTTTGCTAGCCTTATTTCTGTGGAATCTGAGAACAGATATTTCGGATCCCTTTGAAGACTATAGGGCCAAAGGAAATATCCACCGATAACAAAGAGAAATAAGCTTTCTGAGAAACTTCTTTGTGTTCTGTGAAATCATCTCACAGAGTTACAGCTTTCCCCTCAGGAAGCCTTTCGCTAAGACAGTTCTTGGGGAATTGGCAAAGTGATATTTGGAAGCCCATAGAGGGCTATGGTGAAAAAGGAAATATCCTCAGATGAAATCTGGAAAGAAGCTTTCTGAGAAACTGCTTAGTGTTTTGTTAATTCATCTCACAGAGTTACATCTGTATTTCGTGGATCTCTTTGCTAGCCTTAATTCTGTGGAATCTGAGAACAGATATTTCGGATCCCTTTGAAGACTATAGGGCCAAAGGAAATATCCTCCGATAACAAACAGAAAGAAGGTTTCTGAGAAACTTCTTAGTGTTCTATGAAGTCATCTCACAGAGTTACAGTTTTCCCCTCAAGAAGCCTTTCGCAAAGACAATTCTTGTGGAATTGGCCAAGTGATATTTGGAAGCCCATAGAGGGGTATTGTGAAAAGGGAAATATCCTCAGATGAAATCTGGAAAGAAGCTTTCTCAGAAACTGTTTACTGTTCTGTTAATTCATCTCACAGAGTTACATCTGTATTTCGTGGATCTCTTTGCTAGCCTTATTTCTGTGAAATCTGAGAACAGATATTTCGGATCCCTTTGAAGTCTATAGGGCCAAAGGAAATATCCTCCGATAACAAAGAGAAAGAAGCTTTCTGAGACACTTCTTCGTTTTCTGTGAAATCATCTTACAGAGTTACAGCTTTCCCCTCAAGAAACCTTTCGCTAAGACAGTTCTTGTGGAATTGGCAAAGTGATATTTGGAAGCCCATAGAGGGCTATGGTGAAAAAGGAAATATCCTCAGATAAAATCTGGAAAGAAGCTTTCTGAGAAACTGCTTAGTGTTCTGTTAATTCATCTCACGGAGTTACATCTGTATTTCGTGGATCTCTTTGCTAGCCTTATTTCTGTGGAGTCTGGGAACAGATATTTCGGATTCCTTTGAAGTCTATAGGGGCAAAGGAAATATCCTCGGATAACAAAGTGAAAGAAGCTATCTGAGAAACTTCTTTGTGTTCTGTGAAATCATCTCACAGAGTTACAGCTTTCCCCTCAGGAAGCCTTTCCCTAAGACAGTTCTTGTGGAATTGGCAAAGTGATATTTGGAAGCTTATAGAGGGCTATGGTGAAAAAGGAAATATCCTCAGATGAAATCTGGAAAGAAGGTTTCTGAGAAAATGCTCTGTGATGTGTGACTTCCACTCACAGAGTTACATATGTATTTCATGGATCTCTTTGCTAGCCTTATTTCTGTGGAATTTGAGAACAGATATTTCGGATCCCTTTGAAGTCTATAGGGCCAAAGGAAATATCCTCCGATAACAAAGAGAAAGAAGCTTTCTGAGAAACTTCTTTGTGTTCTGTGAAATCATCTCACAGAGTTAGAGCTTTCCCCTCAAGAAGCCTTTCGCTAAGACAGTTCTTGTGGAATTGGCAAAGTGATATTTGGAAGCCCATAGAGGGCTATGGTGAAAAAGGAAATATCCTCAGATGAAATCTGGAAAGAAGCTTTCTGAGAAACTGCTTAGTGTTCTGTTAATTCATCTCACAGAGTTACATCTGTATTTCGTGGATCTCTTTTCTAGCCTTATTTCTGTGGAATTTGAGAACAGATATTTCGGATCTCTTTGAAGTCTATAGGGCCAAAGGAAATATCCTCCGATAACAAAGAGAAAGAAGCTTTCTGAGAAACTTCTTTGTGTTCTGTGAAATCATCTCACAGAGTTTCAGCTTTCCCCTCAAGAAGCCTTTCGCTAGGACAGTTCTTGTGGAATTGACACAGTGATATTTGGAAGCACATAGAGGGCTATGGTGTAAAAGGAAACATCGTCAGATGAAATCTGGAAAGAAGCTTTCTGAGAAACTGCTCTGTGATGTGTGATTTCCACTCACTGAGTTACATGTGTATTTCGTGGATATCTTTGCTTTCCTTATTTCTATGGAATCTTAGAACAGATATTTCGGATCCCTTTGAAGACTATAGGGCCAAAGGAAATATCCTCCGATAACAAAGAGAAAGAAGCTTTCTGAGAAACTTCTTTGTGTTCTGTGAAATCATCTCACAGAGTTACAGCTTTCTCCTCAAGAAGCCTTTCGCTAAGACAGTTCTTGTGGAATTGGCAAAGTGATATTTGGAAGCCCATAGAGGGCTATGGTGAAAAAGGAAATATCCTCAGATGAAATCTGGAAAGAAGATTTCTGAGATACAGCTTAGTGTTCGGTTAAATCATCTCACAGAGTTACATCTGTATTTCGTAGATCTCTTTGCTAGCCTTACTTCTGTGGAATCTGAGAACAGATATTTGGGATCCCTTTGAAGACTATAGGGCCAAAGGAAATATCCTCCGATAACAAAGAGAAAGAAGCTTTCTGAGAAACTTCTTTCTGTTCTGTGAAATCATCTCACAGAGTTACAGCTTTCCCCTCAAGAAGTCTTTCGCTAAGACAGTTCTTGAGGAATTGGCAAAATGATATTTAGAAGCCCATAGAGGGCTATGGTGAAAAAGGAAATATCCTCAGATGAAATCTGGAAAGAAGGTTTCTGAGAAACTGCTTAGTGTTCTGTTAATTCATCTCACAGTGTTACATCTGTATTTCGTGGATCTCTTTGCTAGCCTTATTTCTGTGGAATCTGAGAACAGATATTTCGGATCCCTTTGAAGACTATAGGACCAAAGGAAATATTCTCCGATAACAAAGTTTAAAGAAGCTTTCTGAGAAATTTCTTTGTGTTCTGTGAAATCATCACACAGAGTTACAGCTTTCCCCTCAAGAAGCCTTTCGCTAAGACAGTTCTTTTGGAATTGGCAAAGTCGTATTTGGAAGCCCATAGAGGGCTATGGTGAAAAAGGAAATATCCTCAGATGAAATCTGGAAAGAAGCTTTCTGAGAAAGTGCTCTGTGATGTGTGACTTCCACTCACAGAGTTACATATGTATTTCGTGGATCTCTTTGCTAGCCTTATTTCTGTGGAATCTGAGAACAGATATTTTGGATCCCTTTGAAGACTATAGGGCCAAAGGAAATATCCTCCGATAACAAAGAGAAAGAAGCTTTCTGAGAAACTTCTTTGTGTTCTGTGAAATCATCTCACAGAGTCACAGCTTTCCCCTCAAGAAGCCTTTCGCTAAGACTGTTCTTGTGGAATTGGCAAAGTGATATTTAGAAGCCCATAGAGGGCTATGGTGAAAAAGGAAATATCCTCAGATGAAATCTCGAAAAAAGCTTTCTGAGAAACTGCTTAGTGTTCTGTTAATTCATCTCACAGAGTTACATCTGTATTTCGTGGATCTCTTTGCTAGCCTTATTTCTGTGGAATCTGAGAACAGATATTTCGGATCCCTTTGAAGACTATAGGGCCAAAGGAAATATCCTCCGATAACAAAGAGAAAGAAGCTTTCTGAGAAACTTCTTTGTGTTCTGTGAAATCATCTCACAGAGTTACAGCTTTCCCCTCAAGAATCCTTTCGCTAAGACAGTTCTTGTGGAATTGGAAAAGTGATATTTGGAAGCCCATAGAGGGCTATGGTGAAAAAGGAAATATCCTCAGATGAAATCTGGAAAGAAGCTTTCTGAGAAAGTGCTCTGTGATATGTGACTTCCACTCACAGAGTTATATCTGTATTTCGGGGATCTCTTTGCTAGCCTTATTTCTGTGGAATCTGAGAACAGATATTTCGGATCCCTTTGAAGACTATAGGGCCAAAGGAAATATCCTCCTATAACAAAGAGAAAGAAGCTTTCTGAGAAACTTCTTTGTGTTTTGTGAAATCATCTAACAGAGTTACAGCTTCCCCTCAAGAAGACTTTCGCTAAGACAGTTCTTTTGGAATTGGCAAAGTGATATTTGGAAGCCCATAGAGGGCTATGGTGAAAAAGGAAATATCCTCTGATGAAATCTGGAAAGAAGCTTTCTGAGAAACTGCTTAGTGTTCTGAAAATTCATCTCACAGAGTAACATCTGTATTTCGTGGATCTCTTTGCTAGCCTTTTTTCTGTGGAATCTGAGAACAGATATTTCGGATCCCTTTGAAGACTATAGGGCCAAAGGAAATATCCTCCGATAACAAAGAGAAAGAAGGTTTCTGAGAAACTTGTTTGTGTTCTATGAAGTCATCTCACCGAGATACAGCTTTCCCCTCAAGAAGCCTTTCGCTAAGACAATTCTTGTGGAATTGACCAAGTGATATTTGGAAGCCCATAGAGGGGTATGGTGAAAAAGGAAATATCCTCAGATGAAATTTGGAAAGAAGCTTTCTGAGAAACTGCTTAGTGTTCTGTTAATTCATCTCACAGAGTTACATCTGTATTTCGTGGATCTCTTTGCTATCCTTATTTCTGTGGAATCTTAGAACAGATATTTCGGATCCCTTTGAAGACTATAGGGCCAAAGGAAATATCCTCCGATAACAAAAAGAAAGAAGGTTTCTGAGAAACTTCTTTGTGTTCTGTGATATCATCTCACAGAGTTACAGCTTTCCCCACAAGAAGCCTTTCGCTAAGACAGTTCTTGTGGAATTGGCAAAGTGATATTTGGAAGCCCCTAGAGGGCTATGGTGAAAAAGGAAATATCCTCAGATGATATCTGGAAAGAAGCTTTCTGAGAAACTGCTTAGTGTTCTGTTAATTCATCTCACAGAGTTACATCTGTATTTCGTGGATCTCTTTGCTAGCCTTATTTCTGTGGAATCTGAGAACAGATATTTCTGATCTCTTTGAAGACTACAGGGCCAAAGGAAATATCCTCCGATAACAAAGAGAAAGAAGCTTTCTGAGAAACTTCTTTGTGTTCTGTGAAATCATCTCACAGAGTTACAGCTTTCCCCTCAAGATGACTTTCGCTAAGACAGTTCTTGTGGAATTGGCAAAGTGATATTTGGAAGCCCATAGAGGGCTATGGTGAAAAAGGAAATATCCTCTATGAAATCTGGAAAGAAGATTTCTGAGAAACTGCTCTGTGATGTGTGATTTCCACTCACAGAGTTACATGTGTATTTCGTGGATCTCTTTGCTAGCCTTATTTCTGTGGAATCTGAGAACAGATATTTCGGATCCCTTTGAAGACTATAGAGCCAAAGGAAATATCCTCCGATAACAAAGAGAAAGAAGCTTTCTGAGACACTTCTTTCTATTCTGTGAAATCATCTCACAGAGTTACAGCTTTGCCCTCAAGAAGCCTTTCGCTAAGACAGTTCTTGTCGAATTGGCAAAGTGATATTTGGAAGCCCATAGAGGGCTATGGTGAAAAAGGAAATATCCTCAGATGAAATCTGGAAAGAAGCTTTCTGAGAAACTGCTTAGTGTTCTGTTAATTCATCTCACAGAGTTACATCTGTATTTCGTGGATCTCTTTGCTAGCCTTATTTCTGTGGAATTTGAGAACAGATATTTCGGATCCCTTTGAAGTCTATAGGGCCAAAGGAAATATCCTCCGATAACAAAGAGAAAGAAGCTTTCTGAGAAACATCTTTGTGTTCTGTGAAATCATCTCACAGAGTTAGAGCTTTCCCCTCAAGAAGCCTTTCGCTAAGACAGTTCTTGTGGAATTGGCAAAGTGATATTTGGAAGCCCATAGAGGGCTATGGTGAAAAAGGAAATATCCTCAGATGAAATCTGGAAAGAAGCTTTCTGAGAAACTGCTTAGTGTTCTGTTAATTCATCTCACAGAGTTACATCTGTATTTCGTGGATCTCTTTGCTAGCCTTATTTCTGTGGAATTTGAGAACAGATATTTCGGATCCCCTTGAAGTCTATAGGGCCAAAGGAAATATCCTCCGATAACAAAGAGAAAGAAGCTTTCTGAGAAACTTCTTTGTGTTCTGTGAAATCATCTCACAGAGTTACAGCTTTCCCCTCAAGAAGCCTTTCGCTAGGATAGTTCTTGTGGAATTGACACAGTGATATTTGGAAGCACATAGAGGGCTATGGTGAAAAAGGAAATATCCTGAGATGAAATCTGCAAAGAAGATTTCTGAGATACAGCTTAGTGTTCGGTTAATTCATCTCACAGAGTTACATCTGTATTTCGTAGATCTCTTTGCTAGCCTTACTTCTGTGGAATCTGAGAACAGATATTTGGGATCCCTTTGAAGACTATAGGGCCAAAGGAAATATCCTCCGATAACAAAGAGAAAGAAGCTTTCTGAGAAACTTCTTTGTGTTCTGTGAAATCATCTCACAGAGTTACAGCTTTCCCCTCAAGAAGTCTTTCGCTAAGATAGTTCTTGAGGAATTGGCAAAATGATATTTAGAAGCCCATAGAGGGCTATGGTGAAAAAGGAAATATCCTCAGATGAAATCTGGAAAGAAGGTTTCTGAGAAACTGCTTAGTGTTCTGTTAATTCATCTCACAGAGTTACATCTGTATTTCGTGGATCTCTTTGCTAGCCTTATTTCTCTGGAATCTGAGAACAGATATTTCGGATCCCTTTGAAGACTATAGGACCAAAGGAAATATTCTCCGATAACAAAGTTTAAAGAAGCTTTCTGAGAAATTTCTTGGTGTTCTGTGAAATCATCTCACAGAGTTACAGCTTTCCCCTCAAGAAGCCTTTCGCTAAGACAGTTCTTTTGGAATTGGCAAAGTGATATTTGGAAGCCCATAGAGGGCTATGGTGAAAAAGGAAATATCCTCAGATGAAATCTGGAAAGAAGCTTTCTGAGAAAGTGCTCTGTGATGTGTGACTTCAACTCACAGAGTTACATATGTATTTCGTGGATCTCTTTGCTAGCCTTATTTCTGTGGAATCTGAGAACAGATATTTTGGATCCCTTTGAAGACTATAGGGCCAAAGGAAATATCCTCCGATAACAAAGAGAAAGAAGCTTTCTGAGAAACTTCTTTGTGTTCTGTGAAATCATCTCACAGAGGCACAGCTTTCCCCTCAAGAAGCCTTTCGCTAAGACTGTTCTTGTGGAATTGGCAAAGTGATATTTAGAAGCCCATAGAGGGCTATGGTGAAAAAGGAAATATCCTCAGATGAAATCTCGAAAAAAGCTTTCTGAGAAACTGCTTAGTGTTCTGTTAATTCATCTCATAGAGTTACATCTGTATTTCGTGGATCTCTTTGCTAGCCTTATTTCTGTGGAATCTGAGAACAGATATTTCGGATCCCATTGAAGACTATAGGGCCAAAGGAAATATCCTCCGATAACAAAGAGAAAGAAGCTTTCTGAGAAACTTCTTTGTGTTCTGTGAAATCATCTCACAGAGTTAGAGCTTTCCCCTCAAGAAGCCTTTCGCTAAGACAGTTCTTGTGGAATTGGAAAAGTGATATTTGGAAGCCCATAGAGGGCTATGGTGAAAAAGGAAATATCCTCAGATGAAATCTGGAAAGAAGCTTTCTGAGAAACTGCTTAGTGTTCTGTTAATTCATCTCACAGAGTTACATCTGTATTTCGTGGATCTCTTTGCTAGCCTTATTTCTGTGGAATTTGAGAACAGATATTTCGGATCCCCTTGAAGTCTATAGGGCCAAAGGAAATATCCTCCGATAACAAAGAGAAAGAAGCTTTCTGAGAAACTTCTTTGTGTTCTGTGAAATCATCTCACAGAGTTACAGCTTTCCCCTCAAGAAGCCTTTCGCTAGGATAGTTCTTGTGGAATTGACACAGTGATATTTGGAAGCAAATAGAGGGCTATGGTGAAAAAGGAAATATCCTCAGATGAAATCTGGAAAGAAGCTTTCTGAGAAACTGCTCTGTGATGTGTGATTTCCACTCACTGAGTTACATGTGTATTTCGTGGATATCTTTGCTATCCTTATTTCTTTGGAATCTGAGAACAGATATTTCGGATCCCTTTGAAGACTATAGGGCCAAAGGAAATATCCTCCGATAACAAAGAGAAAGAAGCTTTCTGAGAAACTTCTTTGTGTTCTGTGAAATCATCTCACAGAGTTACAGCTTTCCCCTCAAGAAGCCTTTCGCTAAGACAGTTCTTGTGGAATTGGCAAAGTGATATTTGGAAGCCCATAGAGGGCTATGGTGAAAAAGGAAATATCCTCAGATGAAACCTGGAAAGAAGGTTTCTGAGAAACTGCTTAGTGTTCTGTTAATTCATCTCACAGAGTTACATCTGTATTTCGTGGATCTCTTTGCTAGCCTTATTTCTGTGGAATCTGAGAACAGATATTTCGGATCCCTTTGAAGACTATAGGACCAAAGGAAATATTCTCCGATAACAAAGTTTAAAGAAGCTTTCTGAGAAATTTCTTGGTGTTCTGTGAAATCATCTCACAGAGTTACAGCTTTCCCCTCAAGAAGCCTTTCGCTAAGACAGTTCTTTTGGAATTGGCAAAGTGATATTTGGAAGCCCTTAGAGGGCTATGGTGAAAAAGGAAATATCCTCAGATGAAATCTGGAAAGAAGCTTTCTGAGAAAGTGCTCTGTGATGTGTGACTTCCACTCACAGAGTCACATATGTATTTCGTGGATCTCTTTGCTAGCCTTATTTCTGTGGAATCTGAGAACAGATATTTTGGATCCCTTTGAAGACTATAGGGCCAAAGGAAATATCCTCCGATAACAAAGAGAAAGAAGCTTTCTGAGAAACTTCTTTGTGTTCTGTGAAATCATCTCACAGAGTCACAGCTTTCCCCTCAAGAAGCCTTTCGCTAAGACTGTTCTTGTGGAATTGGCAAAGTGATATTTAGAAGCCCATAGAGGGCTATGGTGAAAAAGGAAATATCCTCAGATGAAATCTCGAAAAAAGCTTTCTGAGAAACTGCTTAGTGTTCTGTTAATTCATCTCATAGAGTTACATCTGTATTTCGTGGATCTCTTTGCTAGCCTTATTTCTGTGGAATCTGAGAACAGATATTTCGGATCCCATTGAAGACTATAGGGCCAAAGGAAATATCCTCCGATAACAAAGAGAAAGAAGCTTTCTGAGAAACTTCTTTGTGTTCTGTGAAATCATCTCACAGAGTTACAGCTTTCCCCTCAAGAAGCCTTTCGCTAAGACAGTTCTTGTGGAATTGGAAAAGTGATATTTGGAAGCCCATAGAGGGCTATGGTGAAAAAGGAAATATCCTCAGATGAAATCTGGAAAGAAGCTTTCTGAGAAAGTGCTCTGTGATATGTGACTTCCACTCACAGAGTTATATCTGTATTTCGGGGATCTCTTTGCTAGCCTTATTTCTGTGGAATCTGAGAACAGATAATTCGGATCCCTTTGAAGACCATAGGGCCAAAGGAAATATCCTCCGATAACAAAGAGAAAGAAGCTTTCTGAGAAACTTCTTTGTGTTTTGTGAAATCATCTAACAGAGTTACAGCTTCCCCTCAAGAAGACTTTCGCTAAGACAGTTCTTTTGGAATTGGCAAAGTGATATTTGGAAGCCCATAGAGGGCTATGGTGAAAAAGGAAATATCCTCAGATGAAATCTGGAAAGAAGCTTTCTGAGAAACTGCTCTGTGATGTGTGATTTCCACTCACAGAGTTACATGTGTATTTCGTGGATCTCTTTGCTAGCCTTATTTCTGTGGAATCTGAGAACAGATATTTCGGATCCCTTTGAAGACTACAGGGCCAAAGGAAATATCCTCCGATAACAAAGAGAAAGAAGCTTTCTGAGAAACTTCTTTGTCTTCTGTGAAATCATCTCACAGAGTTACAGCTTTCCCCTCAAGAAGCCTTTCGCTAAGACAGTTCTTGTGGAATTGGCAAAGTGATATTTGGAAGCCCATAGAGGGCTACGGTGAAAAAGGAAATATCCTCAGATGAAATCTGGAAAGAAGCTTTCTGAGAAACTGCTTAGTGTTCTGTTAATTCATCTCACAGAGTTACATCTGTATTTCGTGGATCTCTTTGCTTGCCTTATTTCTGTGGATTTTGAGAACAGATATTTCGGATCCCTTTGAAGTCTAAAGGGCCAAAGGAAATATCCTCCGATAACAAAGAGAAAGAAGCTTTCTGAGAAACTTCTTTGTGTTCTGTGAAATCATCTCACAAAGTTACAGCTTTCCCCTCAAGAAGCCTTTCGCTAAGACAGTTCTTGTGGAATTGGCAAAGTGATATTTGGAAGCCCATAGAGGGCTATGGTGAAAAAGGAAATATCCTCAGATGAAATCTGGAAAGAAGCTTTCTGAGAAAGTGCTCTGTGATGTGTGACTTCCACTCACAGAGTTACATATGTATTTCGTGGATCTCTTTGCTAGCCTTATTTCTGTGGAATCTGAAAACAGATATTTCGGATCCCTTTGAAGACTATAGGGCCAAAGGAAATATCCTCCGATAACAAAGAGAAAGAAGCTTTCTGAGAAACTTCTTTGTGTTTTGTGAAATCATCTCACAGAGTTACAGCTTCCCCTCAAGAAGCCTTTCACTAAGAGAGTTCTTGTGGAATTCGCAAAGTGATATTTTGAAGCCCCTAGAGGGCTACGGTGAAAAAGGAAATGTCCTCAGATGAAATCTGAAAGAAGCTTTCTGAAAAACTGCATAGTGTTTTGAAAATCCATCTCACAGAGAAACGTCTGTATTTCGTGGATCTCTTTGCTAGCCTTTTTTCTGTGGAATCTGAGAACAGATATTTCGAATCCCTTTGAAGACTATAGGGCCAAAGGAAATATCCTCCGATAACAAAGAGAAAGAAGGTTTCTGAGAAACTTCTTTGGGTTCTATGAAGTCATCTCACAGAGTTACAGCTTTCCCCTCCAGAAGACTTTCGCAAAACAATTCTTGTGGAATTGGCCAAGTGATATTTGGAAGCCCATAGAGGGGTATGGTGAAAAAGGAAATATCCTCAGATGAAATCTGGAAAGAAGTTTTCTGAGAAAATGCTCTGTGATGTGTGACTTCCACTCACAGAGTTACATATGTATTTCGTGGATCTCTTGGCTAGCCTTATTTCTGTGGAATCTGAGAACAGATATTTCGGATCCCTTTGAAGACTATAGGGCCAAAGGAAATATCGTCCGATAAGAAAGAGAAAGTAGCTTTCTGAGAAACTTCTTTGTGTTTTTTGAAATCATCTCACAGAGATACAGCTTCCTCTCAAGAAGCCTTTCGCTAAGACAGTTCTTTTGGAATTAGCACAGTGATATTTCGAAGCCCATAGAGGGCTATGGTGAAAAAGGAAATATCCTCAGATGAAATCTGGAAAGAAGCTTTCTGAGAAACTTCTTAGTGTTCTGAAAATTCATCTCACAGAGTAACATCTGTATTTCGTGGATCTCTTTGCTAGACTTATTTCTGTGGAATCTGAGAACAGATATTTCGGATCCCTTTGAAGACTATAGGGCCAAAGGAAATATCCTCCGATAACAAAGAGAAAGAAGCTTTCTGAGAAACTTCTTTGTGTTCTATGAAGTCATCTCACAGAGTTACAGCTTTCCCCTCAAGAAGACTTTCGAAAAGACAATTCTTGTGGAATTGGCAAAGTGATATTTGGAAGCCCATAGAGGGGTATGGTGAAAAAGGAAATATCCTCAGATGAAATCTGGAAAGAAGTTTTCTGAGAAACTGCTCTGTGATGTGTGACTTCCACTCACAGAGTTACATCTGTATTTCGTGGATCTCTTTGCTAGCCTTATTTCTGTGGAATCTGAGAACAGATATTTCGGATCCCTTTGAAGAATATAGGGTCAAAGGAAATATCTTCCGATAACAAAGAGAAAGAAAGTTTCTGAGAAACTTCTTTGTGTTCTGTGAAATCATCTCACAGAGTTACAGCTTTCTCCTCAAGAAACCTTTCGCTAAGACATTTCTTGTGGAATTGGCAAAGTGTTATTTGGAAGCCCATAGAGGGCTATGGTGAAAAAGGAAATATCCTCAGATGAAATCTGGAAAGAAGCTTTCTGAGAAAGTGCTCTGTGATGTGTGACTTCCACTCACAGAATTACATCTGTATTTCGTGGATCTCTTTGCTAGCCTTATTTCTGTGGAATCTGAGAACAGATATTTCGGATCCCTTTGAAGACTATAGGGCCAAAGGAAATATCCTCCGATAACAAAGAGAAAGAAGCTTTCTGAGAAACTTCTTTGTGGTTTGTGAAATCATCTCACAGAGTTACAGCTTCCCCTCCAGAAGCCTTTCGCTAAGACAGTTCTTGTGGAATTGGCCAAGTGATATTTGGAAGCCCATAGAGGGGTATTGTGAAAAGGGAAATATCCTCAGATGAAATCTGGAAAGAAGCTTTCTCAGAAACTGTTTACTGTTCTGTTAATTCATCTCACAGAGTTACATCTGTATTTCGTGGATCTCTTTGCTAGCCTTATTTCTGTGAAATCTGAGAACAGATATTTCGGATCCCTTTGAAGTCTATAGGGCCAAAGGAAATATCCTCCGATAACAAAGAGAAAGAAGCTTTCTGAGACACTTCTTCGTTTTCTGTGAAATCATCTTACAGAGTTACAGCTTTCCCCTCAAGAAACCTTTCGCTAAGACAGTTCTTGTGGAATTGGCAAAGTGATATTTGGAAGCCCATAGAGGGCTATGGTGAAAAAGGAAATATCCTCAGATAAAATCTGGAAAGAAGCTTTCTGAGAAACTGCTTAGTGTTCTGTTAATTCATCTCACGGAGTTACATCTGTATTTCGTGGATCTCTTTGCTAGCCTTATTTCTGTGGAATCTGGTAACAGATATTTCGGATTCCTTTGAAGTCTATAGGGGCAAAGGAAATATCCTCGGATAACAAAGTGAAAGAAGCTATCTGAGAAACTTCTTTGTGTTCTGTGAAATCATCTCACAGAGTTACAGCTTTCCCCTCAGGAAGCCTTTCCCTAAGACAGTTCTTGTGGAATTGGCAAAGTGATATTTGGAAGCTTATAGAGGGCTATGGTGAAAAAGGAAATATCCTCAGATGAAATCTGGAAAGAAGCTTTCTGAGAAAATGCTCTGTGATGTGTGACTTCCACTCACAGAGTTACATATGTATTTCATGGATCTCTTTGCTAGCCTTATTTCTGTGGAATCTGAGAACAGATATTTCGGATCCCTTTGAAGTCTAGAGGGGCAAAGGAAATATCCTCCGATAACAAAGTGAAAGAAGCTATCTGAGAAACTTCTTTGTGTTCTGTGAAATCATCTCACAGAGTTACAGCTTTCCTCTCCCGAAGCCTTTCGCTAAGACAGTTCTTGTGGAATTGGCCAAGTGATATTTGGAAACCCATTGAGGGCTATGGTGAAAAAGGAAATATCCTCAGATGAAATCTGGAAAGAAGCTTTCTGAGAAACTGCTTAGTGTTCTGTTAATTCATCTCACAGAGTTACATTTGTATTTCGTGAATCTCTTTGCTAGCCTTATTTCCGTGGTTTCTGAGAACAGATATTTCGGATCCCTTTGAACAATATATGGACAAAGGAAATGTCCTCCGATAACAAAGAGAAAGAATCTTTCTGAGAAACTTCTTCGTGTTCTGTGAAATCATCTCAGAGAGTTACATATTTCCCCTCATGAAGCCTTTCGTGAGACAGTTCTTGTGGTATTGGCAAAGTGATATTTGGAAGACCATAGAGGGCTATGGTGAAAAAGGAAATATCCTCAGATGAAATCTGGCAAGAAGCTTTCTAAGAAACTGCTTAGTATTCTGTTAATTCATCTCACAGAGTTGCATATGTATTTCGTGGATCTCTTTGCTACCCTTATTTCTCTTTAATCAGAGAACAGATAATTCGGATCCCTCAGAAGACAATAGGGACAAAGGAAATATCCTCCGATAACAAAGAGAAAGAAGCTTTCTGAGAAACTTCTTTGTGTTCTGTGAATTCATCTCTCACAGTTACAGCTTTCCCCTCAAGAAGCCTTTCGCTAAGACAGTTCTTGTGGAATTGGGAAAGTGATATTTGGAAGCCCACAGAGGGCCATGGTGAAAAAGGAAATATCCTCAGATGAAATCTGGATTGAAGCTTTCTGAGAAACTGATTAGTGTTCTGTTAATTCATCTCACAGATTTACATGTGTATTTCGTGGATCTCTTTGCTAGCCTTATTTCTGTGGAATCTGAGAACAGATATTTCGGAAGCCTTTGAAGACTATAGGGCCAAAGGAAATATCCTCCGATAAGAAAGAGAAGGAAGCTTTCTGAGAAACCTCTTTCCGTTCTGTGAAATCATCTCACAGAGTTACAGCTTTCCCCTTAAGAAGCCTTTCGCTAAGACAATTCTTGTGGAATTGGCAAAGTGATATTGGGGAGCCCATAGAGGGATATGGTGAAAAAGGAAATATCCGCAGATGAAATCTGGAAAGAAGCTTTCTGAGAAACTGCTCTGTGATGTGGAACTTCCACTCACAGTGTTACATCTGTATTTCGTGGATCTCTTTTCTGGCCTTATTTTTGTGGAATCTGAGAACACACATTTTGGATCCCTTTGAAGACTACAGTGCCAAAAGAAATATCCTCCGATAACAAAGAGAAAGAAGCTTTCTGAGAAACTTCTTTGTGTTCTGTGAAATCATCTCACAGAGTTACTGCTTTCCCCTGAAGAAGCCTTTCGCTAAGACAGTTCTTGTGGAATTGGCAAAGTGATATTTGGAAGCCCATAGAGGGCTATAGTGAAAAAGGAAATATCCTCAGATGAAATCTGGAAAGAGGCTTTCTGAGAAACTGCTTAGTGTTCTCTTAATTCATCTCAAAGAGTTTCATGTGTATTTCGTGGATCTCTTTGCTAGCCTTATTTCTGTGGAATCTGAGAACGGATATTTCGGATCTCTTTGAAGACTATAGGGCCAAAGTAAATATCCTCCGATAACAAAGAGAAAGAAGCTTTCTGAGAAACTTCTTTGTGTTCTTTGAAATCATCTCACAGAGGTACAGCTTTCCCATCAAGAAGCCTTTCGCTAAGACAGTTATTGTGCAATTGGCAAAGTGATATTTGGAAGCCCGTAGAGGGCTGAGGTGAAAAAGGAAATATCCTCAGACGAAATCTCGAAAGAAGCTTTCTGAGAAACTGTTCTGTGATGTGTGATTTCCACTCACAGAATTACATGTGTATTTCGTGGATCTCTTTGCTAGCCTTATTTCTGTGGAATCTGAGAACAGATATTTCGGATCCCTTTGAAGACTATAGGGCCAAAGGAAATATCCTCCGATAACAAAGAGAAAGAAGCTTTCTGAGAAACTTCTTTGTGTTCCGTGAAATCATCTCACAGAGTTACAGCTTACCCCTCAGGAAGCCTTTCGCTAAGACAATTCTTGTGGAATTGGCAAAGTGATATTTGGAAGCCCATAGAGGGGTATGGTGAAAAAGGAAATATCCTCAGATGAAATCTGGAAAGAAGATTTCTGAGAAACTGCTTAGTGTTCTGTTAATTCATCTCACAGAGTTACATCTGTATTTCGTGCATCTCTTTGCTAGCCTTATTTCTGTGGAATCTGAGAACAGATATTTCGGATCCCTTTGAAGACTATAGGGCCAAAGGAAATATCCTCTGATAACAAAGAGAAAGAAAGAAGTTTTCTGAGAAACTTCTTTGTGTTCTGTGAAATCATCTCACAGAGTTACAGCTTTCCCCTCAAGAAGCCTTTCGCTAAGACAATTCTTGTGGAATTGGCAAAGTGATATTTGGAAGCCCGTAGAGGGCTAAGGTGAAAAAGGAAATATCCTCAGATGAAATCTGGAAAGAAGCTTTCTGAGAAACTGCTCTGTGATGTGTGATTTCCACTCACAGAGTTACATGTGTATTTCGTGGATCTCTTTGCTAGCCTTATTTCTGTGGAATCTGAGAACAGATATTTCGGATCCCTTTGAAGACTATAGGGACAAAGGAAATATCCTCCGATAACAAAGAGAAAGAAGCTTTCTGAGAAATTTCTTTGTGTTCTGTGAAATCATCTCACAGAGTTGCAGCTTTCCCCTCAAGAAGCCTTTCGCTAAGACAGTTCTTGGGGAATTGGCAAAGTGATATTTGGAAGCCCATAGAGGGCTATGGTGAAAAAGGAAATATCCTCAGATGAAATCTGGAAGAAGCTTTATGAGAAACTGCTTAGTGTTCTGTTAATTCATCTCACAGAGTTACATGTGTATTTCGTGGATCTCTTTGCTAGCCTTATTTCTGTGGAATCTGAGAACAGATATTTCGGATCCCTTTGAAGACTATAGGGCCAAAGGAAATATCCTCTGATTACAAAGAGAATGAAGGTTTCTGAGAAACTTCTTAGTGTTCTATGAAGTCATCTCACAGAGTTACAGCTTTCCCCTAAGGAAGCCTTTCGCAAAGACAATTCTTTTGGAATTGGCCAAGTGATATTTGGAAGCCCATAGAGGGATATTGTGAAAAAGGAAATATCCTTAGATGAAATCTGGAAAGAAGCTTTCTGAGAAACTACTCTGTGATGTGTGATTTCCACTCACAGAGTTACATGTGTATTTCGTGGATCTCTTTGCTAGCCTTATTTCTGTGGAATCTGAGAAGAGATATTGCGGATGCCTTTGAAGACTATAGGGCCAAAGGAAATATCCTCCGATAACAAAGGGAAAGAAGCTTTCTGAGAAACTTCTTTGTGTTCTGTGAAATCATCTCACAGAGTTACAGCTTTCCCCTCAGGAAGCCTTTCGCTATGACAGTTCTTGGGGAATTGGTAAAGTGATATTTGGAAGCCCATAGAGGGCTATGGTGAAAAAGGAAATATCCTCAGATGAAATCTGGAAAGAAGCTTTCTGAGAAACTGCTTAGTGTTCTCTTAATTCATCTCACAGAGTTACATCTGTATTTCGTGGATCTCTTTGCTAGCCTTATTTCTGTGGAATCTGAGAACAGATATTTCGGATCCCTTTGAAGACTATAGGGTCAAAGGAAATATCCTCCGATAACAAAGAGAAAGAAGGTTTCTGAGAAACTTCTTAGTGTTTTATGAAGTGATCTCACAGAGTTACAGCTTTCCCCTCAAGAAGCCTTTCGCAAAGACAATTCTTGTGGAATTGGCCAAGTGATATTTGGAAGCCCATAGAGGGGTATGGTGAAAAAGGAAATATCCTCAGATGAAATCTGGAAAGAAGCTTTCTGAGAAACTATTTAGTGTTCTGTTAATTCATCTCACAGAGTTACATCTGTATTTCGTGGATCTCTTTGCTAGCCTTATTTCTGTGGAATCTGAGAACAGATATTTCGGATCCCTTTGAAGTCTATAGGGCCAAAGGAGATATCCTCCCATAACAAAGAGAAAGAAGCTTTCTGAGAAACTTCTTTGTGTTCCGTGAAATCATCTCACAGAGTTACAGCTTTCCCCTCAAGAAGCCTTTCGCTAGGACAGTTCTTGTGGAATTGACAAAGTGATATTTGGAAGCCCATAGAGGGCTATGGTGAAAAAGGAAATATCCTCAGATGAAATCTGGAAAGAAGCTTTCTGAGAAACTGCTCTGTGATGTGTGACTTCCACTGACAGAGTTACATGTGTATTTCGTGGATCTCTTTGCTAGCCTTATTTCTGTGGATTCTGAGAACAGATATTTCGGATCCCTTTGAAAACCTTAGGACCAAAGGAAATATACTCCGATAACAAAGAGAAAGAAGCTTTCTGAGAAACTTCTTTGTGTTCTGTGAAATCATCTCACAGAGTTACAGCTTTCCCCTCAAGAAGCCTTTCGCTAAGACTGTTCTTGTGAAATTGGCAAAGTGATGTTTGGAAGCCCGTAGAGGGCTATGGTGAAAAAGGAAATATCCTCAGATGAAATCTGGAAAGAAGCTTTCTGAGAAACTGCTTAGTGTTCTGTTAATTCATCTCACAGAATTACATCTGTATTTCGTAGATCTCTTTGCTAGCCTTATTTCTGTGGAATCTGAGAACAGATATTTGGGATCCCTTTGAAGACTATAGGGCCAAAGGAAATATCCTCCGATAACAAAGAGAAAGAAGCTTTCTGAGAAACTTCTTTGTGTTCTGTGAAATCATCTCACAGAGTTACAGCTTTCCCCTCAAGAAGCCTTTCGCTAAGACAGTTCTTGAGGAATTGGCAAAGTGATATTTAGAAGCCCATAGAGGGCTATGGTGAAAAAGGAAATATCCTCAGATGAAATCTGGAAAGAAGCTTTCTGAGAAAGTGCTCTGTGATGTGTGACTTCCACTCACAGAGTTACATATGTATTTCGTGGATCTCTTTGCTAGCCTTATTTCTGTGGAATCTGAGAACAGATATTTCGGATCCCTATGAAGTCTATAGGGCCAAAGGAAATATCCTCCGATAACAAAGAGACCGAAGCTTTCTGAGAAACTTCTTTGTGTTTTGTGAAATCAGATCACAGAGTTACAGCTTCCTCTCAAGAAGCCTTTCGCTAAGACAGTTCTTTTGGATGTGGCAAAGTGATATTTGGAAGCCCATAGAGGGCTATGGTGAAAAAGGAAATATCCTCAGATGAAATCTGGAAAGAAGCTTTCTGAGAAACTGCTTAGTGTTCTGAAAATACATCTCACTGAGTAACATCTGTATTTCGTGGATCTCTTTGCTAGCCTTATTTCTGTGGAATCTGAGAACAGATATTTCGGATCCCTTTGAAGACTATAGGGACAAAGGAAATATCCTCCGATAACAAAGAGAAAGAAGCTTTCTGAGAAATTTCTTTGTGTTCTGTGAAATCATCTCACAGAGTTGCAGCTTTCCCCTCAAGAAGCCTTTCGCTAAGACAGTTCTTGGGGAATTGGCAAAGTGATATTTGGAAGCCCATAGAGGGCTATGGTGAAAAAGGAAATATCCTCAGATGAAATCTGGAAGAAGCTTTCTGAGAAACTGCTTAGTGTTCTGTTAATTCATCTCACAGGGTTACATGTGTATTTCGTGGATCTCTTTGCTAGCCTTATTTCTGTGGAATCTGAGAACAGATATTTCGGATCCCTTTGAAGACTATAGGTCCAAAGGAAATATCCTCTGATTACAAAGAGAATGAAGGTTTCTGAGAAACTTCTTAGTGTTCTATGAAGTCATCTCACAGAGTTACAGCTTTCCCCTAAGGAAGCCTTTCGCAAAGACAATTCTTTTGGAATTGGCCAAGTGATATTTTGAAGCCCATAGAGGGATATTGTGAAAAAGGAAATATCCTTAGATGAAATCTGGAAAGAAGATTTCTGAGAAACTACTCTGTGATGTGTGATTTCCACTCACAGAGTTACATGTGTATTTCGTGGATCTCTTTGCTAGCCTTATTTCTGTGGAATCTGAGAAGAGATATTGCGGATGCCTTTGAAGACTATAGGGCCAAAGGAAATATCCTCCGATAACAAAGGGAAAGAAGCTTTCTGAGAAACTTCTTTGTGTTCTGTGAAATCATCTCACAGAGTTACAGCTTTCCCCTCAGGAAGCCTTTCGCTATGACAGTTCTTGGGGAATTGGTAAAGTGATATTTGGAAGCCCATAGAGGGCTATGGTGAAAAAGGAAATATCCTCAGATGAAATCTGGAAAGAAGCTTTCTGAGAAACTGCTTAGTGTTCTGTTAATTCATCTCACAGAGTTACATCTGTATTTCGTGGATCTCTTTGCTAGCCTTATTTCTGTGGAATCTGAGAACAGATATTTCGGATCCCTTTGAAGACTATAGGGTCAAAGGAAATATCCTCCGATAACAAAGAGAAAGAAGGTTTCTGAGAAACTTCTTAGTGTTCTATGAAGTGATCTCACAGAGTTACAGCTTTCCCCTCAAGAAGCCTTTCGCAAAGACAATTATTGTGGAATTGGCCAAGTGATATTTGGAAGCCCATAGAGGGGTATGGTGAAAAAGGAAATATCCTCAGATGAAATCTGGAAAGAAGCTTTCTGAGAAACTATTTAGTGTTCTGTTAATTCATCTCACAGAGTTACATCTGTATTTCGTGGATCTCTTTGCTAGCCTTATTTCTGTGGAATCTGAGAACAGATATTTCGGATCCCTTTGAAGTCTATAGGGCCAAAGGAGATATCCTCCCATAACAAAGAGAAAGAAGCTTTCTGAGAAACTTCTTTGTGTTCCGTGAAATCATCTTACAGAGTTACAGCTTTCCCCTCAAAAAGCCTTTCGCTAGGACAGTTCTTGTGGAATTGACAAAGTGATATTTGGAAGCCCATAGAGGGCTATGGTGAAAAAGGAAATATCCTCAGATGAAATCTGGAAAGAAGCTTTCTGAGAAACTGCTCTGTGATGTGTGACTTCCACTGACAGAGTTACATGTGTATTTCGTGGATCTCTTTGCTAGCCTTATTTCTGTGGATTCTGAGAACAGATATTTCGGATCCCTTTGAAAACCTTAGGACCAAAGGAAATATACTCCGATAACAAAGAGAAAGAAGCTTTCTGAGAAACTTCTTTGTGTTCTGTGAAATCATCTCACAGAGTTACAGCTTTCCCCTCAAGAAGCCTTTCGCTAAGACTGTTCTTGTGAAATTGGCAAAGTGATGTTTGGAAGCCCGTAGAGGGCTATGGTGAAAAAGGAAATATCCTCAGATGAAATCTGGAAAGAAGCTTTCTGAGAAACTGCTTAGTGTTCTGTTAATTCATCTCACAGAATTACATCTGTATTTCGTAGATCTCTTTGCTAGCCTTATTTCTGTGGAATCTGAGAACAGATATTTGGGATCCCTTTGAAGACTATAGGGCCAAAGGAAATATCCTCCGATAACAAAGAGAAAGAAGCTTTCTGAGAAACTTCTTTGTGTTCTGTGAAATCATCTCACAGAGTTACAGCTTTCCCCTCAAGAAGCCTTTCGCTAAGACAGTTCTTGAGGAATTGGCAAAGTGATATTTAGAAGCCCATAGAGGGCTATGGTGAAAAAGGAAATATCCTCAGATGAAATCTGGAAAGAAGCTTTCTGAGAAAGTGCTCTGTGATGTGTGACTTCCACTCACAGAGTTACATATGTATTTCGTGGATCTCTTTGCTAGCCTTATTTCTGTGGAATCTGAGAACAGATATTTCGGATCCCTATGAAGTCTATAGGGCCAAAGGAAATATCCTCCGATAACAAAGAGACCGAAGCTTTCTGAGAAACTTCTTTGTGTTTTGTGAAATCAGATCACAGAGTTACAGCTTCCTCTCAAGAAGCCTTTCGCTAAGACAGTTCTTTTGGATGTGGCAAAGTGATATTTGGAAGCCCATAGAGGGCTATGGTGAAAAAGGAAATATCCTCAGATGAAATCTGGAAAGAAGCTTTCTGAGAAACTGCTTAGTGTTCTGAAAATACATCTCACTGAGTAACATCTGTATTTCGTGGATCTCTTTGCTAGCCTTATTTCTGTGGAATCTGAGAACAGATATTTCGGATCCCTTTGAAGACTATAGGGCCAAAGGAAATATCCTCCGATAACAAAGAGAAACAAGGTTTCTGAGAAACTTCTTCGTGTTCTAGGAAGTCATCTCACAGAGTTACAGCTTTCCCCTCAAGAAGCCTTCCGGTAAGACAATTCTTGTGGAATTGGCCAAGTGATATTTGGAAGCCCATAGAGGGGTATGGTGAAAAAGGAAATATCCTCAGATGAAATCTGGAAAGAAGATTTCTGAGAAACTGCTTAGTGTTCTGTTAATTCATCTCACAGAGTTACATCTGTATTTCGTGGATCTCTTTGTTAGCCTTATTTCTGTGGAATCTGAGAACAGATATTTTGGATCCCTTTGAAGACTATAGGGCCAAAGGAAATATCCTCCAATAGCAAAGAGAAAGAAGCTTTCTGATAAACTTCTTTGTGTTCTGTGAAATCATCTCACAGAGTTACAGCTTTCTCCTCAAGAAGCCTTTCGCTAAGATAGTTCTTGGGGAATTGGTAAAGTGATATTTGGAAGCCCATAGAGGGCTATGTTGAAAAAGGAAATATCCTCAGATGAAATCTGGAAAGAAGCTTTCTGAGAAACTGCTTAGTGTTCCGTTAATTCATCTCACAGAGTTACATCTGTATTTCGTGCATTTCTTTGCTAGCCTTATTTCTGTGGAATCTGAGAACAGATATTTCGGATCCCTTTGAAGACTATAGGGCCAAAGGAAATATCCTCTGATAACAAAGAGAAAGAAAGAAGTTTTCTGAGAAACTTCTTTGTGTTCTGTGAAATCATCTCACAGAGTTACAGCTTTCCCCTCAAGAAGGCTTTCGCTAAGACAATTCTTGTGGAATTGGCAAAGTGATATTTGGAAGCCCGTAGAGGGCTAAGGTGAAAAAGGAAATATCCTCAGATGAAATCTGGAAAGAAGCTTTCTGAGAAACTGCTTTGTGATGTGTGATTTCCACTCACAGAGTTACATGTGTATTTCGTGGATCTCTTTGCTAGCCTTATTTCTGTGGAATCTGAGAACAGATATTTCGGATCCCTTTGAAGACTATAGGGACAAAGGAAATATCCTCCGATAACAAAGAGAAAGAAGCTTTCTGAGAAATTTCTTTGTGTTCTGTGAAATCATCTCACAGAGTTGCAGCTTTCCCCTCAAGAAGCCTTTCGCTAAGACAGTTCTTGGGGAATTGGCAAAGTGATATTTGGAAGCCCATAGAGGGCTATGGTGAAAAAGGAAATATCCTCAGATGAAATCTGGAAAAAGCTTTCTGAGAAACTGCTTAGTGTTCTGTTAATTCATCTCACAGAGTTACATGTGTATTTCGTGGATCTCTTTGCTAGCCTTATTTCTGTGGAATCTGAGAACAGATATTTCGGATCCCTTTGAAGACTATAGGGCCAAAGGAAATATCCTCTGATTACAAAGAGAATGAAGGTTTCTGAGAAACTTCTTAGTGTTCTATGAAGTCATCTCACAGAGTTACAGCTTTCCCCTAAGGAAGCCTTTCGCAAAGACAATTCTTTTGGAATTGGCCAAGTGATATTTGGAAGCCCATAGAGGGCTATGGTGAAAAAGGAAATATCCTCAGATGAAATCTGGAAGAAGCTTTCTGAGAAACTGCTTAGTGTTCTGTTAATTCATCTCACAGGGTTACATGTGTATTTCGTGGATCTCTTTGCTAGCCTTATTTCTGTGGAATCTGAGAACAGATATTTCGGATCCCTTTGAAGACTATAGGGCCAAAGGAAATATCCTCTGATTACAAAGAGAATGAAGGTTTCTGAGAAACTTCTTAGTGTTCTATGAAGTCATCTCACAGAGTTACAGCTTTCCCCTAAGGAAGCCTTTCGCAAAGACAATTCTTTTGGAATTGGCCAAGTGATATTTGGAAGCCCATAGAGGGATATTGTGAAAAAGGAAATATCCTTAGATGAAATCTGGAAAGAAGCTTTCTGAGAAACTACTCTGTGATGTGTGATTTCCACTCACAGAGTTACATGTGTATTTCGTGGATCTCTTTGCTAGCCTTATTTCTGTGGAATCTGAGAAGAGATATTGCGGATGCCTTTGAAGACTATAGGGCCAAAGGAAATATCCTCCGATAACAAAGGGAAAGAAGCTTTCTGAGAAACTTCTTTGTGTTCTGTGAAATCATCTCACAGAGTTACAGCTTTCCCCTCAGGAAGCCTTTCGCTATGACAGTTCTTGGGGAATTGGTAAAGTGATATTTGGAAGCCCATAGAGGGCTATGGTGAAAAAGGAAATATCCTCAGATGAAATCTGGAAAGAAGCTTTCTGAGAAACTGCTTAGTGTTCTGTTAATTCATCTCACAGAGTTACATCTGTATTTCGTGGATCTCTTTGCTAGCCTTATTTCTGTGGAATCTGAGAACAGATATTTCGGATCCCTTTGAAGACTATAGGGTCAAAGGAAATATCCTCCGATAACAAAGAGAAAGAAGGTTTCTGAGAAACTTCTTAGTGTTCTATGAAGTGATCTCACAGAGTTACAGCTTTCCCCTCAAGAAGCCTTTCGCAAAGACAATTCTTGTGGAATTGGCCAAGTGATATTTGGAAGCCCATAGAGGGGTATGGTGAAAAAGGAAATATCCTCAGATGAAATCTGGAAAGAAGCTTTCTGAGAAACTGCTCTGTGATGTGTGATTTCCACTCACAGAGTTACATGTGTATTTCGTGGATCTCTTTGCTAGCCTTATTTTTGTGGAATCTGAGAACAGATATTTCGGATCCCTTTGAAGACTATAGGGTCAAAGGAAATATCCTCCGATAACAAAGAGAAAGAAGGTTTCTGAGAAACTTCTTAGTGTTCTATGAAGTGATCTCACAGAGTTACAGCTTTCCCCTCAAGAAGCCTTTCGCAAAGACAATTCTTGTGGAATTGGCCAAGTGATATTTGGAAGCCCATAGAGGGGTATGGTGAAAAAGGAAATATCCTCAGATGAAATCTGGAAAGAAGCTTTCTGAGAAACTATTTAGTGTTCTGTTAATTCATCTCACAGAGTTACATCTGTATTTCGTGGATCTCTTTGCTAGCCTTATTTCTGTGGAATCTGAGAACAGATATTTCGGATCCCTTTGAAGTCTATAGGGCCAAAGGAGATATCCTCCGATAACAAAGAGAAAGAAGCTTTCTGAGAAACTTCTTTGTGTTCCGTGAAATCATCTCACAGAGTTACAGCTTTCCCCTCAAGAAGCCTTTCGCTAGGACAGTTCTTGTGGAATTGACAAAGTGATATTTGGAAGCCCATAGAGGGCTATGGTGAAAAAGGAAATATCCTCAGATGAAATCTGGAAAGAAGCTTTCTGAGAAACTGCTCTGTGATGTGTGACTTCCACTGACAGAGTTACATGTGTATTTCGTGGATCTCTTTGCTAGCCTTATTTCTGTGGATTCTGAGAACAGATATTTCGGATCCCTTTGAAAACCTTAGGACCAAAGGAAATATACTCCGATAACAAAGAGAAAGAAGCTTTCTGAGAAACTTCTTTGTGTTCTGTGAAATCATCTCACAGAGTTACAGCTTTCCCCTCAAGAAGCCTTTCGCTAATACTGTTCTTGTGAAATTGGCAAAGTGATGTTTGGAAGCCCGTAGAGGGCTATGGTGAAAAAGGAAATATCCTCAGATGAAATCTGGAAAGAAGCTTTCTGAGAAACTGCTTAGTGTTCTGTTAATTCATCTCACAGAATTACATCTGTATTTCGTAGATCTCTTTGCTAGCCTTATTTCTGTGGAATCTGAGAACAGATATTTGGGATCCCTTTGAAGACTATAGGGCCAAAGGAAATATCCTCCGATAACAAAGAGAAAGAAGCTTTCTGAGAAACTTCTTTGTGTTCTGTGAAATCATCTCACAGAGTTACAGCTTTCCCCTCAAGAAGCCTTTCGCTAAGACAGTTCTTGAGGAATTGGCAAAGTGATATTTAGAAGCCCATAGAGGGCTATGGTGAAAAAGGAAATATCCTCAGATGAAATCTGGAAAGAAGCTTTCTGAGAAAGTGCTCTGTGATGTGTGACTTCCACTCACAGAGTTACATATGTATTTCGTGGATCTCTTTGCTAGCCTTATTTCTGTGGAATCTGAGAACAGATATTTCGGATCCCTATGAAGTCTATAGGGCCAAAGGAAATATCCTCCGATAACAAAGAGACCGAAGCTTTCTGAGAAACTTCTTTGTGTTTTGTGAAATCAGATCACAGAGTTACAGCTTCCTCTCAAGAAGCCTTTCGCTAAGACAGTTCTTTTGGATGTGGCAAAGTGATATTTGGAAGCCCATAGAGGGCTATGGTGAAAAAGGAAATATCCTCAGATGAAATCTGGAAAGAAGCTTTCTGAGAAACTGCTTAGTGTTCTGAAAATACATCTCACTGAGTAACATCTGTATTTCGTGGATCTCTTTGCTAGCCTTATTTCTGTGGAATCTGAGAACAGATATTTCGGATCCCTTTGAAGACTATAGGGCCAAAGGAAATATCCTCCGATAACAAAGAGAAACAAGGTTTCTGAGAAACTTCTTCGTGTTCTAGGAAGTCATCTCACAGAGTTACAGCTTTCCCCTCAAGAAGCCTTCCGGTAAGACAATTCTTGTGGAATTCGCCAAGTGATATTTGGAAGCCCATAGAGGGGTATGGTGAAAAAGGAAATATCCTCAGATGAAATCTGGAAAGAAGATTTCTGAGAAACTGCTTAGTGTTCTGTTAATTCATCTCACAGAGTTACATCTGTATTTCGTGGATCTCTTTGTTAGCCTTATTTCTGTGGAATCTGAGAACAGATATTTTGGATCCCTTTGAAGACTATAGGGCCAAAGGAAATATCCTCCAATAGCAAAGAGAAAGAAGCTTTCTGATAAACTTCTTTGTGTTCTGTGAAATCATCTCACAGAGTTACAGCTTTCTCCTCAAGAAGCCTTTCGCTAAGACAGTTCTTGGGGAATTGGTAAAGTGATATTTGGAAGCCCATAGAGGGCTATGTTGAAAAAGGAAATATCCTCAGATGAAATCTGGAAAGAAGCTTTCTGAGAAACTGCTTAGTGTTCTGTTAATTCATCTCACAGAGTTACATCTGTATTTCGTGGATCTCTTTGCTAGCCTTATTTCTGTGGAATCTGAGAACAGATATTTCGGATCCCTTTGAAGACTATAGGGTCAAAGGAAATATCCTCCGATAACAAAGAGAAAGAAGGTTTCTGAGAAACTTCTTAGTGTTCTATAAAGTGATCTCACAGAGTTACAGCTTTCCCCTCAAGAAGCCTTTCGCAAAGACAATTCTTGTGGAATTGGCCAAGTGATATTTGGAAGCCCATAGAGGGGTATGGTGAAAAAGGAAATATCCTCAGATGAAATCTGGAAAGAAGCTTTCTGAGAAACTATTTAGTGTTCTGGTAATTCATCTCACAGAGTTACATCTGTATTTCGTGGATCTCTTTGCTAGCCTTATTTCTGTGGAATCTGAGAACAGATATTTCGGATCCCTTTGAAGTCTATAGGGCCAAAGGAGATATCCTCCCATAACAAAGAGAAAGAAGCTTTCTGAGAAAGTTCTTTGTGTTCCGTGAAATCATCTCACAGAGTTACAGCTTTCCCCTCAAGAAGCCTTTCGCTAGGACAGTTCTTGTGGAATTGACAAAGTGATATTTGGAAGCGCATAGAGGGCTATGGTGAAAAAGGAAATATCCTCAGATGAAATCTGGAAAGAAGCTTTCTGAGAAACTGCTCTGTGATGTGTGACTTCCACTGACAGAGTTACAAGTGTATTTCGTGGATCTCTTTGCTAGCCTTATTTCTGTGGATTCTGAGAACAGATATTTCGGATCCCTTTGAAAACCTTAGGACCAAAGGAAATATACTCCGATAACAAAGAGAAAGAAGCTTTCTGAGAAACTTCTTTGTGTTCTGTGAAATCATCTCACAGAGTTACAGCTTTCCCCTCAAGAAGCCTTTCGCTAAGACTGTTCTTGTGAAATTGGCAAAGTGATATTTGGAAGCCCGTAGAGGGCTATGGTGAAAAAGGAAATATCCTCAGATGAAATCTGGAAAGAAGCTTTCTGAGAAACTGCTTAGTGTTCTGTTAATTCATCTCACAGAATTACATCTGTATTTCGTAGATCTCTTTGCTAGCCTTATTTCTGTGGAATCTGAGAACAGATATTTGGGATCCCTTTGAAGACTATAGGGCCAAAGGAAATATCCTCCGATAACAAAGAGAAAGAAGCTTTCTGAGAAACTTCTTTGTGTTCTGTGAAATCATCTCACAGAGTTACAGCTTTCCCCTCAAGAAGCCTTTCGCTAAGAAGGTTCTTGAGGAATTGGCAAAGTGATATTTAGAAGCCCATAGAGGGCTATGGTGAAAAAGGAAATATCCTCAGATGAAATCTGGAAAGAAGCTTTCTGAGAAAGTGCTCTGTGATGTGTGACTTCCACTCACAGAGTTACATATGTATTTCGTGGATCTCTTTGCTAGCCTTATTTCTGTGGAATCTGAGAACAGATATTTCGGATCCCTATGAAGTCTATAGGGCCAAAGGAAATATCCTCCGATAACAAAGAGAACGAAGCTTTCTGAGAAACTTCTTTGTGTTTTGTGAAATCAGATCACAGAGTTACAGCTTCCTCTCAAGAAGCCTTTCGCTAAGACAGTTCTTTTGGATTTGGCAAAGTGATATTTGGAAGCCCATAGAGGGCTATGGTGAAAAAGGAAATATCCTCAGATGAAATCTGGAAAGAAGCTTTCTGAGAAACTGCTTAGTGTTCTGAAAATACATCTCACTGAGTAACATCTGTATTTCGTGGATCTCTTTGCTAGCCTTATTTCTGTGGAATCTGAGAACAGATATTTCGGATCCCTTTGAAGACTATAGGGCCAAAGGAAATATCCTCCGATAACAAAGAGAAACAAGGTTTCTGAGAAACTTCTTCGTGTTCTAGGAAGTCATCTCACAGAGTTACAGCTTTCCCCTCAAGAAGCCTTCCGGTAAGACAATTCTTGTGGAATTGGCCAAGTGATATTTGGAAGCCCATAGAGGGGTATGGTGAAAAAGGAAATATTCTCAGATGAAATCTGGAAAGAAGATTTCTGAGAAACTGCTTAGTGTTCTGTTAATTCATCTCACAGAGTTACATCTGTATTTCGTGCATCTCTTTGCTAGCCTTATTTCTGTGGAATCTGAGAACAGATATTTCGGATCCCTTTGAAGACTATAGGGCCAAAGGAAATATCCTCTGATAACAAAGAGAAAGAAAGAAGTTTTCTGAGAAACTTCTTTGTGTTCTGTGAAATCATCTCACAGAGTTACAGCTTTCCCCTCAAGAAGCCTTTCGCTAAGACAATTCTTGTGGAATTGGCAAAGTGATATTTGGAAGCCCGTAGAGGGCTAAGGTGAAAAAGGAAATATCCTCAGATGAAATCTGGAAAGAAGCTTTCTGAGAAACTGCTCTGTGATGTGTGATTTCCACTCACAGAGTTACATGTGTATTTCGTGGATCTCTTTGCTAGCCTTATTTCTGTGGAATCTGAGAACAGATATTTCGGATCCCTTTGAAGACTATAGGGACAAAGGAAATATCCTCCGATAACAAAGAGAAAGAAGCTTTCTGAGAAATTTCTTTGTGTTCTGTGAAATCATCTCACAGAGTTGCAGCTTTCCCCTCAAGAAGCCTTTCGCTAAGACAGTTCTTGGGGAATTGGCAAAGTGATATTTGGAAGCCCATAGAGGGCTATGGTGAAAAAGGAAATATCCTCAGATGAAATCTGGAAGAAGCTTTCTGAGAAACTGCTTAGTGTTCTGTTAATTCATCTCACAGAGTTACATGTGTATTTCGTGGATCTCTTTGCTAGCCTTATTTCTGTGGAATCTGAGAACAGATATTTCGGATCCCTTTGAAGACTATAGGGCCAAAGGAAATATCCTCTGATTACAAAGAGAATGAAGGTTTCTGAGAAACTTCTTAGTGTTCTATGAAGTCATCTCACAGAGTTACAGCTTTCCCCTAAGGAAGCCTTTCGCAAAGACAATTCTTTTGGAATTGGCCAAGTGATATTTGGAAGCCCATAGAGGGCTATGGTGAAAAAGGAAATATCCTCAGATGAAATCTGGAAGAAGCTTTCTGAGAAACTGCTTAGTGTTCTGTTAATTCATCTCACAGGGTTACATGTGTATTTCGTGGATCTCTTTGCTAGCCTTATTTCTGTGGAATCTGAGAACAGATATTTCGGATCCCTTTGAAGACTATAGGGCCAAAGGAAATATCCTCTGATTACAAAGAGAATGAAGGTTTCTGAGAAACTTCTTAGTGTTCTATGAAGTCATCTCACAGAGTTACAGCTTTCCCCTAAGGAAGCCTTTCGCAAAGACAATTCTTTTGGAATTGGCCAAGTGATATTTGGAAGCCCATAGAGTTATATTGTGAAAAAGGAAATATCCTTAGATGAAATCTGGAAAGAAGCTTTCTGAGAAACTACTCTGTGATGTGTGATTTCCACTCACAGAGTTACATGTGTATTTCGTGGATCTCTTTGCTAGCGTTATTTCTGTGGAATCTGAGAAGAGATATTGCGGATGCCTTTGAAGACTATAGGGCCAAAGGAAATATCCTCCGATAACAAAGGGAAAGAAGCTTTCGGAGAAACTTCTTTGTGTTCTGTGAAATCATCTCACAGAGTTACAGCTTTCCCCTCAGGAAGCCTTTCGCTATGACAGTTCTTGGGGAATTGGTAAAGTGATATTTGGAAGCCCATAGAGGGCTATGGTGAAAAAGGAAATATCCTCAGATGAAATCTGGAAAGAAGCTTTCTGAGAAACTGCTTAGTGTTCTGTTAATTCATCTCACAGAGTTACATCTGTATTTCGTGGATCTCTTTGCTAGCCTTATTTCTGTGGAATCTGAGAACAGATATTTCGGATCCCTTTGAAGACTATAGGGTCAAAGGAAATATCCTCCGATAACAAAGAGAAAGAAGGTTTCTGAGAAACTTCTTAGTGTTCTATGAAGTGATCTCACAGAGTTACAGCTTTCCCCTCAAGAAGCCTTTCGCAAAGAGAATTCTTGTGGAATTGGCCAAGTGATATTTGGAAGCCCATAGAGGGGTAAGGTGAAAAAGGAAATATCCTCAGATGAAATCTGGAAAGAAGCTTTCTGAGAAACTATTTAGTGTTCTGTTAATTCATCTCACAGAGTTACATCTGTATTTCGTGGATCTCTTTGCTAGCCTTATTTCTGTGGAATCTGAGAACAGATATTTCGGATCCCTTTGAAGTCTATAGGGCCAAAGGAGATATCCTCCCATAACAAAGAGAAAGAAGCTTTCTGAGAAACTTCTTTGTGTTCCGTGAAATCATCTCACAGAGTTACAGCTTTCCCCTCAAGAAGCCTTTCGCTAGGACAGTTCTTGTGGAATTGACAAAGTGATATTTGGAAGCCCATAGAGGGCTATGGTGAAAAAGGAAATATCCTCAGATGAAATCTGGAAAGAAGCTTTCTGAGAAACTGCTCTGTGATGTGTGACTTCCACTGACAGAGTTACATGTGTATTTCGTGGATCTCTTTGCTAGCCTTATTTCTGTGGATTCTGAGAACAGATATTTCGGATCCCTTTGAAAACCTTAGGACCAAAGGAAATATACTCCGATAACAAAGAGAAAGAAGCTTTCTGAGAAACTTCTTTGTGTTCTGTGAAATCATCTCACAGAGTTACAGCTTTCCCCTCTAGAAGCCTTTCGCTAAGACTGTTCTTGTGAAATTGGCAAAGTGATGTTTGGAAGCCCGTAGAGGGCTATGGTGAAAAAGGAAATATCCTCAGATGAAATCTGGAAAGAAGCTTTCTGAGAAACTGCTTAGTGTTCTGTTAATTCATCTCACAGAATTACATCTGTATTTCGTAGATCTCTTTGCTAGCCTTATTTCTGTGGAATCTGAGAACAGATATTTGGGATCCCTTTGAAGACTATAGGGCCAAAGGAAATATCCTCCGATAACAAAGAGAAAGAAGCTTTCTGAGAAACTTCTTTGTGTTCTGTGAAATCATCTCACAGAGTTACAGCTTTCCCCTCAAGAAGCCTTTCGCTAAGACAGTTCTTGAGGAATTGGCAAAGTGATATTTAGAAGCCCATAGAGGGCTATGGTGAAAAAGGAAATATCCTCAGATGAAATCTGGAAAGAAGCTTTCTGAGAAAGTGCTCTGTGATGTGTGACTTCCACTCACAGAGTTACATATGTATTTCGTGGATCTCTTTGCTAGCCTTATTTCTGTGGAATCTGAGAACAGATATTTCGGATCCCTATGAAGTCTATAGGGCCAAAGGAAATATCCTCCGATAACAAAGAGACCGAAGCTTTCTGAGAAACTTCTTTGTGTTTTGTGAAATCAGATCACAGAGTTACAGCTTCCTCTCAAGAAGCCTTTCGCTAAGACAGTTCTTTTGGATGTGGCAAAGTGATATTTGGAAGCCCATAGAGGGCTATGGTGAAAAAGGAAATATCCTCAGATGAAATCTGGAAAGAAGCTTTCTGAGAAACTGCTTAGTGTTCTGAAAATACATCTCACTGAGTAACATCTGTATTTCGTGGATCTCTTTGCTAGCCTTATTTCTGTGGAATCTGAGAACAGATATTTCGGATCCCTTTGAAGACTATAGGGCCAAAGGAAATATCCTCCGATAACAAAGAGAAACAAGGTTTCTGAGAAACTTCTTCGTGTTCTAGGAAGTCATCTCACAGAGTTACAGCTTTCCCCTCAAGAAGCCTTCCGGTAAGACAATTCTTGTGGAATTGGCCAAGTGACATTTGGAAGCCCATAGAGGGGTATGGTGAAAAAGGAAATATCCTCAGATGAAATCTGGAAAGAAGATTTCTGAGAAACTGCTTAGTGTTCTGTTAATTCATCTCACAGAGTTACATCTGTATTTCGTGCATCTCTTTGCTAGCCTTATTTCTGTGGAATCTGAGAACAGATATTTTGGATCCCTTTGAAGACTATAGGGCCAAAGGAAATATCCTCCAATAGCAAAGAGAAAGAAGCTTTCTGATAAACTTCTTTGTGTTCTGTGAAATCATCTCACAGAGTTACAGCTTTCTCCTCAAGAAGCCTTTCGCTAAGATAGTTCTTGGGGAATTGGTAAAGTGATATTTGGAAGCCCATAGAGGGCTATGTTGAAAAAGGAAATATCCTCAGATGAAATCTGGAAAGAAGCTTTCTGAGAAACTGCTTAGTGTTCTGTTAATTCATCTCACAGAGTTACATCTGTATTTCGTGGATCTCTTTGCTAGCCTTATTTCTGTGGAATCTGAGAACAGATATTTCGGATCCCTTTGAAGACTATAGGGTCAAAGGAAATATCCTCCGATAACAAAGAGAAAGAAGGTTTCTGAGAAACTTCTTAGTATTCTATAAAGTGATCTCACAGAGTTACAGCTTTCACCTCAAGAAGCCTTTCGCAAAGACAATTCTTGTGGAATTGGCCAAGTGATATTTGGAAGCCCATAGAGGGGTATGGTGAAAAAGGAAATATCCTCAGATGAAATCTGGAAAGAAGCTTTCTGAGAAACTATTTAGTGTTCTGGTAATTCATCTCACAGAGTTACATCTGTATTTCGTGGATCTCTTTGCTAGCCTTATTTCTGTGGAATCTGAGAACAGATATTTCGGATCCCTTTGAAGTCTATAGGGCCAAAGGAGATATCCTCCCATAACAAAGAGAAAGAAGCTTTCTGAGAAAGTTCTTTGTGTTCCGTGAAATCATCTCACCGAGTTACAGCTTTCCCCTCAAGAAGCCTTTCGCTAGGACAGTTCTTGTGGAATTGACAAAGTGATATTTGGAAGCGCATAGAGGGCTATGGTGAAAAAGGAAATATCCTCAGATGAAATCTGGAAAGAAGCTTTCTGAGAAACTGCTCTGTGATGTGTGACTTCCACTGACAGAGTTACATGTGTATTTCGTGGATCTCTTTGCTAGCCTTATTTCTGTGGATTCTGAGAACAGATATTTCGGATCCCTTTGAAAACCTTAGGACCAAAGGAAATATACTCCGATAACAAAGAGAAAGAAGCTTTCTGAGAAACTTCTTTGTGTTCTGTGAAATCATCTCACAGAGTTACAGCTTTCCCCTCAAGAAGCCGTTCGCTAAGACTGTTCTTGTGAAATTGGCAAAGTGATATTTGGAAGCCCGTAGAGGGCTATGGTGAAAAAGGAAATATCCTCAGATGAAATCTGGAAAGAAGCTTTCTGAGAAACTGCTTAGTGTTCTGTTAATTCATCTCACAGAATTACATCTGTATTTCGTAGATCTCTTTGCTAGCCTTATTTCTGTGGAATCTGAGAACAGATATTTGGGATCCCTTTGAAGACTATAGGGCCAAAGGAAATATCCTCCGATAACAAAGAGAAAGAAGCTTTCTGAGAAACTTCTTTGTGTTCTGTGAAATCATCTCACAGAGTTACAGCTTTCCCCTCAAGAAGCCTTTCGCTAAGAAGGTTCTTGAGGAATTGGCAAAGTGATATTTAGAAGCCCATAGAGGGCTATGGTGAAAAAGGAAATATCCTCAGATGAAATCTGGAAAGAAGCTTTCTGAGAAAGTGCTCTGTGATGTGTGACTTCCACTCACAGAGTTACATATGTATTTCGTGGATCTCTTTGCTAGCCTTATTTCTGTGGAATCTGAGAACAGATATTTCGGATCCCTATGAAGTCTATAGGGCCAAAGGAAATATCCTCCGATAACAAAGAGACCGAAGCTTTCTGAGAAACTTCTTTGTGTTTTGTGAAATCAGATCACAGAGTTACAGCTTCCTCTCAAGAAGCCTTTCGCTAAGACAGTTCTTTTGGATGTGGCAAAGTGATATTTGGAAGCCCATAGAGGGCTATGGTGAAAAAGGAAATATCCTCAGATGAAATCTGGAAAGAAGCTTTCTGAGAAACTGCTTAGTGTTCTGAAAATACATCTCACTGAGTAACATCTGTATTTCGTGGATCTCTTTGCTAGCCTTATTTCTGTGGAATCTGAGAACAGATATTTCGGATCCCTTTGAAGACTATAGGGCCAAAGGAAATATCCTCCGATAACAAAGAGAAACAAGGTTTCTGAGAAACTTCTTCGTGTTCTAGGAAGTCATCTCACAGAGTTACAGCTTTCCCCTCAAGAAGCCTTCCGGTAAGACAATTCTTGTGGAATTGGCCAAGTGATATTTGGAAGCCCATAGAGGGGTATGGTGAAAAAGGAAATATCCTCAGATGAAATCTGGAAAGAAGATTTCTGAGAAACTGCTTAGTGTTCTGTTAATTCATCTCACAGAGTTACATCTGTATTTCGTGCATCTCTTTGCTAGCCTTATTTCTGTGGAATCTGAGAACAGATATTTCGGATCCCTTTGAAGACTATAGGGCCAAAGGAAATATCCTCTGATAACAAAGAGAAAGAAGTTTTCTGAGAAACTTCTTTGTGTTCTGTGAAATCATCTCACAGAGTTACAGCTTTCCCCTCAAGAAGCCTTTCGCTAAGACAATTCTTGTGGAATTGGCAAAGTGATATTTGGAAGCCCGTAGAGGGCTAAGGTGAAAAAGGAAATATCCTCAGATGAAATCTGGAAAGAAGCTTTCTGAGAAACTGCTCTGTGATGTGTGATTTCCACTCACAGAGTTACATGTGTATTTCGTGGATCTCTTTGCTAGCCTTATTTCTGTGGAATCTGAGAACAGATATTTCGGATCCCTTTGAAGACTATAGGGACAAAGGAAATATCCTCCGATAACAAAGAGAAAGAAGCTTTCTGAGAAATTTCTTTGTGTTCTGTGAAATCATCTCACAGAGTTGCAGCTTTCCCCTCAAGAAGCCTTTCGCTAAGACAGTTCTTGGGGAATTGGCAAAGTGATATTTGGAAGCCCATAGAGGGCTATGGTGAAAAAGGAAATATCCTCAGATGAAATCTGGAAGAAGCTTTCTGAGAAACTGCTTAGTGTTCTGTTAATTCATCTCACAGGGTTACATGTGTATTTCGTGGATCTCTTTGCTAGCCTTATTTCTGTGGAATCTGAGAACAGATATTTCGGATCCCTTTGAAGACTATAGGGCCAAAGGAAATATCCTCTGATTACAAAGAGAATGAAGGTTTCTGAGAAACTTCTTAGTGTTCTATGAAGTCATCTCACAGAGTTACAGCTTTCCCCTAAGGAAGCCTTTCGCAAAGACAATTCTTTTGGAATTGGCCAAGTGATATTTGGAAGCCCATAGAGGGATATTGTGAAAAAGGAAATATCCTTAGATGAAATCTGGAAAGAAGCTTTCTGAGAAACTACTCTGTGATGTGTGATTTCCACTCACAGAGTTACATGTGTATTTCGTGGATCTCTTTGCTAGCCTTATTTCTGTGGAATCTGAGAAGAGATATTGCGGATGCCTTTGAAGACTATAGGGCCAAAGGAAATATCCTCCGATAACAAAGGGAAAGAAGCTTTCTGAGAAACTTCTTTGTGTTCTGTGAAATCATCTCACAGAGTTACAGCTTTCCCCTCAGGAAGCCTTTCGCTATGACAGTTCTTGGGGAATTGGTAAAGTGATTTTTGGAAGCCCATAGAGGGCTATGGTGAAAAAGGAAATATCCTCAGATGAAATCTGGAAAGAAGCTTTCTGAGAAACTGCTTAGTGTTCTGTTAATTCATCTCACAGAGTTACATCTGTATTTCGTGGATCTCTTTGCTAGCCTTATTTCTGTGGAATCTGAGAACAGATATTTCGGATCCCTTTGAAGACTATAGGGTCAAAGGAAATATCCTCCGAAAACAAAGAGAAAGAAGGTTTCTGAGAAACTTCTTAGTGTTCTATGAAGTGATCTCACAGAGTTACAGCTTTCCCCTCAAGAAGCCTTTCGCAAAGACAATTCTTGTGGAATTGGCCAAGTGATATTTGGAAGCCCATAGAGGGGTATGGTGAAAAAGGAAATATCCTCAGATGAAATCTGGAAAGAAGCTTTCTGAGAAACTATTTAGTGTTCTGTTAATTCATCTCACAGAGTTACATCTGTATTTCGTGGATCTCTTTGCTAGCCTTATATCTGTGGAATCTGAGAACAGATATTTCGGATCCCTTTGAAGTCTATAGGGCCAAAGGAGATATCCTCACATAACAAAGAGAAAGAAGCTTTCTGAGAAACTTCTTTGTGTTCCGTGAAATCATCTCACAGAGTTACAGCTTTCCCCTCAAGAAGCCTTTCGCTAGGACAGTTCTTGTGGAATTGACAAAGTGATATTTGGAAGCCCATAGAGGGCTATGTTGAAAAAGGAAATATCCTCAGATGAAATCTGGAAAGAAGCTTTCTGAGAAACTGCTCTGTGATGTGTGACTTCCACTGACAGAGTTACATGTGTATTTCGTGGATCTCTTTGCTAGCCTTATTTCTGTGGATTCTGAGAACAGATATTTCGGATCCCTTTGAAAACCTTAGGACCAAAGGAAATATACTCCGATAACAAAGAGAAAGAAGCTTTCTGAGAAACTTCTTTGTGTTCTGTGAAATCATCTCACAGAGTTACAGCTTTCCCCTCAAGAAGCCTTTCGCTAAGACTGTTCTTGTGAAATTGGCAAAGTGATATTTGGAAGCCCGTAGAGGGCTATGGTGAAAAAGGAAATATCCTCAGATGAAATCTGGAAAGAAGCTTTCTGAGAAACTGCTTAGTGTTCTGTTAATTCATCTCACAGAATTACATCTGTATTTCGTGGATCTCTTTGCTAGCCTTATTTCTCTGGAATCTGAGAACAGATATTTCGGATCCCTTTGAAGTCTATAGGGCCAAAGGAGATATCCTCCCATAACAAAGAGAAAGAAGCTTTCTGAGAAACTTCTTTGTGTTCTGTGAAATTATCTCACAGAGTTACAGCTTTCCTCTCAAGAAGCCTTTCGCTAGGACAGTTCTTGTGCAATTGGCAAAGTGATATTTGGAAGCCCGTAGAGGGCTAAGGTGAAAAAGGAAATATCCTCAGATGAAATCTGGAAAGAAGCTTTCTGAGAAACTGCTCTGTGATATGTGATTTCCACTCACAGAGTTACATGTGTATTTCGTGGATCTCTTTGCTAGCCTTATTTCTGTGGAATCTGAGAACAGATATTTCGGATCCCTTTGAAGACTATAGGGACAAAGGAAATATCCTCCGATAGCAAAGAGAAAGAAGCTTTCTGAGAAACTTCTTTGTGTTCTGTGAAATCATCTCACAGAGTTACAGCTTTCTCCTCAAGAAGCCTTTCGCTTAGATAGTTCTTGTGGAATTGGCAAAGTGATATTTGGAAGCCCATAGAGGGCTAGGGTGAAAAAGGAAATATCCTCTAATGAAATCTGGAAAGAAGCTTTCTGAGAAACTGCTCTGTGATGAGTGACTTTCACTCACAGAGTTACATCTGTATTTCGTGGATCTCTTTGCTAGACTTATTTCTGTGGAATCTGAGAACAGATATTTCGGATCCCTTTGAAGACTATAGGGCCAAAGGAAATATCCTCTGATTACAAAGAGAATGAAGGTTTCTGAGAAACTTCTTTGTGTTCTATGAAGTCATCTCAAAGAGTTACAGCTTTCCCCTAAGGAAGTCTTTCGCAAAGACAATTCTTTTGGAATTGGCCAAGTGATATTTGGAAGCCCGTAAAGGGATATTGTGAAAAAGGAAATATCCTTAGATGAAATCTGGAAAGAAGCTTTCTGAGAAACTACTCTGTGATGTGTGATTTCCACTCACAGAGTTACATCTGTATTTCGTGGATCTCTTTGCTAGCCTTATTTCTGTGGAATCTGAGAAGAGATATTGCGGATCCCTTTGAAGACTATAGGGCCAAAGGAAATATCCTCCGATAACAAAAAGAAAGAAGGTTTCTGAGAAACTTCTTTGTGTTCTTTGAAATCATCTCACAGAGTTACAGCTTTCCCGTCAAGAAGTCTTTCGCTAAGACAGTTCTTGTGGAATTGGCAAAGTGATATTAGGAAGCCCATAGAGGGCTATGGTGAAAAAGAAATATCCTCAGATGAAATCTGGAAAGAAGCTTTCTGAGAAACTGCTCTGTGATGTGTGATTTCCACTCACAGAGTTACATGTGTATTTCGTGGATCTCTTTGTTAGCCTTATTTCTGTGGAATCTGAGAACAGATATTTCGGATCCCTTTGAAGACTATAGGGCCAAAGGAAATATCCTCCGATAACAAAGAGAAAGAAGCTTTCTGAGAAACTTCTTTGTGTTCTGTGAAATCAGCTCACAGAGTTGCAGCTTTCCCCTCAAGAAGCCTTTCGCTATGACAGTTCTTGGGGAATTGGCAAAGTGATATTTGGAAGCCCATAGAGGGCTATGGTGAAAAAGGAAATATCCTCAGATGAAATCTGGAAGAAGCTTTCTTAGAAACTGCTTAGTGTTCTGTTAATTCATCTCACAGAGTTACATGTGTATTTCGTGGATCTCTTTGCTAGCCTTATTTCTGTGGAATCTGAGAACAGATATTTCGGATCCCTTTGAAGACTATAGGGCCAAAGGAAATATCCTCTGATTACAAAGAGAATGAAGGTTTCTGAGAAACTTCTTAGTGTTCTATGAAGTCATCTCACAGAGTTACAGCTTTCCCCTAAGGAAGCCTTTCGCAAAGACAATTCTTTTGGAATTGGCCAAGTGATATTTGGAAGCCCATAGAGGGATATTGTGAAAAAGGAAATATCCTTAGATGAAATCTGGAAAGAAGCTTTCTGAGAAACTACTCTGTGATGTGTGACTTCCACTCACAGAGTTACATGTGTATTTCGTGGATCTCTTTGCTAGCCTTATTTCTGTGGAATCTGAGAAGAGATATTGCGGATGCCTTTGAAGACTATAGGGCCAAAGGAAATATCCTCCGAAAACAAAGGGAAAGAAGCTTTCTGAGAAACTTCTTTGTGTTCTGTGAAATCATCTCACAGAGTTACAGCTTTCCCCTCAGGAAGCCTTTCGCTATGACAGTTCTTTTGGAATTGGTGAAGTGATATTTGGAAGCCCATAGAGGGCTATGGTGAAAAAGGAAATATCCTCAGATCAAATCTGGAAAGAAGCTTTCTGAGAAACTGCTTAGTGTTCTGTTAATTCATCTCACAGAGTTACATCTGTATTTCGGTGATCTCTTTGATAGCCTTATTTCTGTGGAATCTGAGAACAGATATTTCGGATCCCTTTGAAGACTATAGGGTCAAAGGAAATATCCTCCGATAACAAAGAGAAAGAAGGTTTCTGAGAAACTTCTTAGTGTTCTATGAAGTGATCTCACAGAGTTACAGCTTTCCCCTCAAGAAGCCTTTCGCAAAGACAATTCTTGTGGAATTGGCCAAGTGATATTTGGAAGCCCATAGAGGGGTATGGTGAAAAAGGAAATATCCTCAGATGAAATCTGGAAAGAAGCTTTTTGAGAAACTGTTTAGTGTTCTGTTAATTCATCTCACAGAGTTACATCTGTATTTCGTGGATCTCTTTGCTAGCCTTATTTCTGTGGAATCTGAGAACAGATATTTCGGATCCCTTTGAAGTCTATAGGGCCAAAGGAGATATCCTCCCATAACAAAGAGAAAGAAGCTTTCTGAGAAACTTCTTTGTGTTCTGTGAAATTATCTCACAGAGTTACAGCTTTCCCCTCAAGAAGCCTTTCGCTAGGACAGTTCTTGTGGAATTGACAAAGTGATATTTGGAACCCCTAGAGGGCTATGGTGAAAAAGGAAATATCCTCAGATGAAATCTGGAAAGAAGCTTTCTGAGAAACTGCTCTGTGATGTGTGATTTCCACTCACAGAGTTACATGTGTATTTCTTGGATCTCTTTGCTAGCCTTATTTCTGTGGAATCTGAGAACAGATATTTCGGATCCCTTTGAAAACTATAGGGCCAAAGGAAATATCCTCCGATAACAAAGAGAAAGAAGCTTTCTGAGAAACTTCTTTGTGTTCTGTGAAATCATCTCACAGAGTTACAGCTTTCCGCTCAAGAAGCCTTTCGCTAAGACAGTTCTTGTGGAATTGGCAAAGTGATATTTGGAAGCCCGTAGAGGGCTATGGTGAAAAAGGAAATATCCTCAGATGAAATCTGGACAGAAGCTTTCTGAGAAACTGCTTAGTGTTCTTTTAATTCATCTCACAGAATTACATCTGTATTTCGTAGATCTCTTTGCTAGCCTTATTTCTGTGGAATGAGAGCAGATATTTGGGATTCCTTTGAAGACTATAGGGCCAAAGGAAATATCCTCCGATAACAAAGAGAAAGAAGCTTTCTGAGAAACTTCTTTGTGTTCTGTGAAATCATCTCACAGAGTTACAGCTTTCCCCTCAAGAAGCCTTTCGCTAAGACAGTTCTTGAGGAACTGGCAAAGTGATATTTAGAAGCCCATAGAGGGCTATGGTGAAAAAGGAAATATCCTCAGATGAAATCTGGAAAGAAGCTTTCTGAGAAAGTGCTCTGTGATGTGTGACTTCCACTCACAGAGTTACATATGTATTTCGTGGATCTCTTTGCTAGCCTTATTTCTGTGGAATCTGAGAACAGATATTTCGGATCCCTTTGAAGACTATAGGGCCAAAGGAAATATCCTCCGATAACAAAGAGAAAGAAGTTTTCTGAGAAACTTCTTTGTGTTCTGTGAAATCATCTCACAGAGTTACAGCTTTCTCCTCAAGAAGCCTTTCGCTAAGATAGTTCTTGTGGAATTTTCAAAGTGATATTTGGAAGCCCATAGAGGGCTATGGTGAAAAAGGAAATATCCTCAAATGAAATCTGGAAAGAAGCTTTCTGAGAAACTGCTCTCTGATGAGTGACTTCCATTCACAGAGTTACATCTGTGTTTCGTGGATCTCTTTGCTAGCCTTGTTCTGTGGAATCTGAGAAGAGATATTTCGGATCCCTTTGAAGACTATAGGGCCAAAGTAAATATCTTTCGATAACAAAGAGAAAGAAGGTTTCTGAGAAACTTCTTTGTGTTCTTTGAAATCATCTCACAGAGTTACAGCTTTCCCGTCCAGAAGCCTTTCGCTAAGACAGTTCTTGTGGAATTGGCCAAGTGATATTAGGAAGCCCATAGAGGGCTATGGTGAAAAAGAAATATCCTCAGATGAAATCTGGAAAGAAGCTTAATGAGAAACTGCTCTGTGATGTGTGATTTCCACTCACAGAGTTACATGTGTATTTCGTGGATCTCTTTGCTAGCCTTATTTCTTTGGATTCTGAGAACAGATATTTCGGATCCCTTGGAAGACTATAGGGCCAAAGGAAATATCCTCCGCTAACAAAGATAAGGAAGCTTTCTGAGAAACTTCTTTGTGTTCTGTGAAATCATCTCACAGAGTTACAGCTTTCCCCTCAAGAGGCCTTTCCCAAAGACAATTCTTTTGGAATTGGCCAAGTGATACTTGGAAGCCCATAGAGGGATATGGTGAAAAAGGAAATATCCTCAGATCAAATCTGGAAAGAAGCTTTCTGAGAAACTGCTTAGTGTTCTGTTAATTCATCTCACAGAGTTACATCTGTATTTCGTGGATCTCTTTGCTAGCCTTATTTCCGTGGTTTCTGAGAACAGATATTTCGGACCCCTTTGAACAATATATGGACAAAGGAAATGTCCTCCGATAACAAGGAGAAAGAATCTTTCTGAGAAACTTCTTCGTTTTCTGTGAAATCATCTCAGAGAGTTACATATTTCCCCTCAAGAAGCCTTTCGTGAGACAGTTCTTGTGGTATTGGCAAAGTGATATTTGGAAGCCGTTAGAGGGCTATGGTGAAAAAGGAAATATCCTCAGATGAAATCTGGAAAGAAGCTTTCTGAGAAACTGCTCTGTGATGTGGAACTTCCACTCACAGTGTTACATCTGTATTTCGTGGATCTCTTTTCTAGCCTTATTTTTGTGGAATCTGAGAACAGACATTTTGGATTCCTTTGAAGACTACTGTGCCAAAAGAAATATCCTCCGATAACAAAGAGAAAGAAGCTTTCTGAGAAACTTCTTTGTGTTCTGTGAAATCATCTCACAGAGTTACCGCTTTTCCCTGAAGAAGCCTTTCGCTAAGACAGTTCTTGTGGAATTGGCAAAGTGATATTTGGAAGCCCATAGAGGGCTATGGTGAAAAAGCAAATATCCTCAGATGAAGTCTGCAAAGAAGCTTTCTGAGAAACTGCTTAGGGTTCTCTTAATTCATCTCAAAGAGGTACATGTGTATTTCGTGGATCTCTTTGCTAGCCTTATTTCTGTGGAATCTGAGAACAGATATTTCGGATCCCTTTGAAAACCTTAGGACCAAAGAAAATATCCTCCGATAACAAAGAGAAAGAAGCTTTCTGAGAAACTTCTTTGTGTTCTATGAAGTCATCTCACAGAGTTACAGCTTTCCCCTCAAGAAGACTTTCGCAAAGACAATTCTTGTGGAATTGGCCAAGTGATATTTGGAAGCCCATAGAGGGGGATGGTGAAAAAGGAAATATCCTCAGATGAAATCTGGAAAGAAGTTTTCTGAGAAACTGCTCTGTGATGTGTGACTTCCACTCACAGAGTTACATCTATATTTCGTGGATCTCTTTGCTACCCTTATTTCTGTGGAATCTGAGAACAGATATTTCGGATCCCTTTGAAGAATATAGGGCCAAAGGAAATACCTTCCGATAACAAAGAGAAAGAAGGTTTCTGAGAAACTTCTTTGTGTTCTGTGAAATCATCTCACAGAGTTACAGCTTTCCCCTCAAGAAACCTTTCGCTAAGACAGTTCTTGTAGAATTGGCAAAGTGTTATTTGGAAGCCCATAGAGGGCTATGGTGAAAAAGGAAATATCCTCAGATGAAATCTGGAAAGAAGTTTTCTGAGAAACTACTCTGTGATGTGTGATTTCCACTCACACAGTTATATGTGTATTTCGTGGATCTCTTTGCTAGCCTTATTTCTGTGGAATCTGAGAACAGATATTTCGGATCCCTTTGAAGACTATAGGGCCAAAGGAAATATCCACCGATAACAAAGAGAAATAAGCTTTCTGAGAAACTTCTTTGTGTTCTGTGAAATCATCTCACAGAGTTACAGCTTTCCCCTCAGGAAGCCTTTCGCTAAGACAGTTCTTGGGGAATTGGCAAAGTGATATTTGGAAGCCCATAGAGGGCTATGGTGATAAAGGAAATATCCTCAGATGAAATCTGGAAAGAAGCTTTCTGAGAAACTACTTAGTGTTCTGTTAATTCATCTCACAGAGTTACATCTGTATTTCGTGGATCTCTTTGCTAGCCTTAATTCTGTGGAATCTGAGAACAGATATTTCGGATCCCTTTCAAGACTATAGAGCCAAAGGAATTATCCTCCGATAACAAACAGAAAGAAGGTTTCTGAGAAACTTCTTAGTGTTCTATGAAGTCATCTCACAGAGTTACAGTTTTCCCCTCAAGAAGCCTTTCGCAAAGACAATTCTTGTGGAATTGGCCAAGTGATATTTGGAAGCCCCTAGAGGGGTATTGTGAAAAGGGAATTGTCCTCAGATGAAATCTGGAAAGAAGCTTTCTGAGAAACTGTTTAGTGTTCTGTTAATTCATATCACAGAGTTACATCTGTATTTCGTGGATCTCTTTGCTAGCCTTATTTCTGTGGAATCTGAGAACAGATATTTCGGATCCCTTTGAAGTCTATAGGGCCAAAGGAAATATCCTCTGATAACAAAGAGAAAGAAGCTTTCTGAGACACTTTTTCGTTTTCTGTGAAATCATCTTACAGAGTTACAGCTTTCCCCTCAAGAAGCCTTTCGCTAAGACAGTTCTTGTGGAATTGGCAAAGTGATATTTGGAAGCCCATAGAGGGCTATGGTGAAAAAGAAATATCCTCAGATGAAATCTGGAAAGAAGCTTTCTGAGAAACTGCTCTGTGATGTGTGATTTCCACTCACAGAGTTACATGTGTATTTCGTGGATCTCTTTGTTAGCCTTATTTCTGTGGAATCTGAGAACAGATATTTCGGATCCCTTTGAAGACTATAGGACCAAAGGAAATATCCTCCGATAACAAAGTTTAAAGAAGCTTTCTGAGAAACTTCTTTGTGTTCGGTGAAATCATCTCACAGGGTTACAGCTTTCCCCTCAAGAAGTCTTTCGCTAAGACAGTTCTTGTGGAATTGGCAAAGTGATATTTGGAAGCCCGTAGAGGGCTATGGTGAAAAAGGAAATATCCTCAGATGAAATCTGGACAGAAGCGTTCTGAGAAACTGCTTAGTGTTCTGTTAATTCATCTCACAGAATTACATCTGTATTTCGTAGATCTCTTTGCTAGCCTTATTTCTGTGGAATGAGAACAGATATTTGGGATCCCTTTGAAGACTATAGGGCCAAGGAAATATCCTCCGATAACAAAGAGAAAGAAGCTTTCTGAGAAACTTCTTTGTGTTCTGTGAAATCATCTCACAGAGTTACAGCTTTCCCCTCATGAAGCCTTTCGCTAAGACAGTTCTTGAGGAACTGGCAAAGTGATATTTAGAAGCCCATAGAGGGCTATGGTGAAAAAGGAAATATCCTCAGATGAAATCTGGAAAGAATATTTCTGAGAAAGTGCTCTGTGATGTGTGACTTCCACTCACAGAGTTACATATGTTTTTCGTGGATCACTTTGCTAGCCTTATTTCTGTGGAATCTGAGAACAGATATTTCGGATCCCTTTGAACACTATAGGGCCAAAGGAAATATCCTCCGATAACAAAGAGAAAGAAGCTTTCTGAGAAACTTCTTTGTGTTTTGTGAAATCATCTCACAGAGTTACAGCTTTCCCCTCAAGAAGCCTTTCGCTAAGACAGTTCTTTTGGAATTGGCAAAGTGATATTTGGAAGCCCATAGAGGGCTATGGTGAAAAAGGAAATATCCTCAGATGAAATCTGGAAAGAAGCTTTCTGAGAAACTGCTTAGTGTTGTGAAAATTCATCTCACCGAGTAACATCTGTATTTCGTGGATCTCTTTGCTAGCCTTATTTCTGTGGAATCTGAGAACAGATATTTCGGATCCTTTTGAAGACTATAGGGCCAAAGGAAATATCCTCCGATAACAAGGAGAAAGAAACTTTCTGAGAAACTTCTTCGTGTTCTAGGAAGTCATCTCACAGAGTTACAGCTTTCCGCTCAACAAGCCTTTTGCTAAGACAATTCTTGTGAAATTGGCCAAGTGAAATTTGGAAGCCCGTAGAGGGGTATGGTGAAAAAGGAAATATCCTCAGATGAAATCTGGAAAGAAGTTTTCTGAGAAACTGCTTAGTGTTCTGTTAATTCATCTCACAGAGGTACATCTGTATTTCGTGGATCTCTTTGCTAGCCTTATTTCTGTGGAATCTGAGAACAGATATTTCGGATCCCTTTGAAGACGATAGGGCCAAAGGAAATATCCTCCGATAACAAAGAGAAAGAAGCTTTCTGAGAAACTTCTTTCTTTTCTGTGAAATCATCTCACAGATTTACAGCTTTCCCCTCAAGAAGCCTTTCGCTAAGACAGTTCTTGTGGAAATGGCAAAGTGATATTTGGAAGCCCATAGAGGGCTGCGGTGAAAAAGGAAATGTCCTCAGATGAAATCTGGAAAGAAGCTTTCTGAGAAACTGGTTAGTGTTCTGTTAATTCATCTCACAGAGTTACATCTGTATTTCGTGGATCTCTTTGCTAGTCTTATTTCTGTGGAATCTGAGAACAGATATTTCGGATCACTTTGAAGTCTATAGGGCTAAAGGAAATATCCTCCGATAACAAAGAGAAAGAAGCTTTCTGAGAAACTTCTTTGTGTTCCGTGAAATCATCTCACAGAGTTACAGCTTTCCCCTCAGGGAGCCTTTCGCTAAGACATTTCTTGTGGTATTGGCAAAGTGATATTTGGAAGCCCATAGAGGGCTATGGTGAAAAAGGAAATATCCTCAGATAAAATCTGGAAAGTAGCTTTCTGAGAAACTGCTTAGTGTTCTGTTAATTCATCTCACAGAGTTTCATCTGTATTTCGTGGATCTCTTTGCTAGCCTTATTTCTGTGGAAACTGAGAACAGATATTTCGGATCCCTTTGAAGACTATAGGGCCAAAGTAAATATCCTCCGATAACAAAGAGAAAGAAGCTTTCTGAGAAACTACTTTGTGTTCTGTGAAATCATCTCACAGAGTTACAGCTTTCCCCTCAAGAAGCTTTTCGCTAAGACAGTTCTTGTGGAATTGGCAAAGTTATATTAGGAAGCCCATAGTGGGCTACGGTGAAAAAGGAAATATCCTCAGATGAAATCTGGAAAGAAGCTTTCTGAGAAACTGCTCTGTGATGTGTGACTTCCACTCACAGAGTTACATCTGTATTTCGTGGATCTCTTTGCTAGCCTTATTTCTGTGGAATCTGAGAACAGATATTTCGGATCCTTTGAAGACTATAGGGCCAAAGGAAATATCCTCCGATAACAAAGAGAAAGAAGCTTTCTGAGAAACTTCTTTGTGTTCTGTGAAATCATCTCACAGAGTTACAGCATTCCCCTCAAGAAGGCTTTCGCTAAGACAGTTCTTGTGCAATTGGCAAAGTGATATTTGGAAGCCCATAGAGGGCTACGGTGAAAAAGGAAATATCCTCAGATGAAATCTGGAAAGAAGCTTTCTGAGAAACTGCTCTGTGATGTGGAACTTCCACTCACAGTGTTACATGTGTGTTTCGTGGATCTCTTTGCTAGCCTTATTTTTGTGGAATCTGAGAACAGACATTTTGGATCCCTTTGAAAAGTACAGTACCAAAAGAAATATCCTACGATAACAAAGAGAAAGAAGCTTTCTGAGAAACTTCTTTGTGTTCTGTGAAATCATCTCACAGAGTTACTGCTTTCCCCTCAAGAAGCCTTTCGCTAAGACAGTTCTTGTGGAATTGGCAAAGTGATATTTTGAAGCCCATAGAGGGCTATGGTGAAAAAGGAAATATCATCAGATGAAATCTGCAAAGAAGCTTTCTGAGAAACTGCTTAGTGTTCTCTTAATTCATCTCAAAGAGTTACATGTGCATTTCGTGGATCTCTTTGCTAGCCTTATTTCTGTGGAATCTGAGAACAGATATTTCGGATCCCTTTGAAGACTATAGGGCCAAAGGAAATATCCTCCGATAACAAAGAGAAAGAAGCTTTCTGAGAAGCTTCTATGTGTTCTGTGAAAAGATCTCACAGAGTTACAGCTTTCCCCTCTAGAAGCCTTTCGCTAAGACAGTTCTTGTGGAATTGGCAAAGTGATATTTGGAAGCCCATAGAGGGCTATGGTGTAAAAGGAACTATCCTCAGATGAAATCTGGAAAGAAGCTTTCTGAGAAACTGCTCTGTGATGTGTGACTTCCACTCACAGAGTTACTTGTGTATTTCGTGGATCCCTTTGCTAGCCTTATTTCTGTGGATTCTGAGAACAGATATTTCGGATCCCTTTGAAGACTATAGGGCCAAAGGAAATATCCTCCGATAACAAAGAGAAAGAAGCTTTCTGAGAAACTTCTCTGGGTTTTGTGAAATCATCTCACAGAGTTACAGCTTTTCCCTCAAGAAGCCTTTCGCTAAGACAGTACTTGTGGAATTGGCAAAGTGATATTTGGAAGCCCATAGAGGGCTATGGTGTAAAAGGAACTATCCTCAGATGAAATCTGGAAAGAAGCTTTCTGAGAAACTGCTTAGTGTTCTGTTAATTCATCTCACAGAGTTACATCTGTATTTCGTGGATCTCTTTGCTAGCCTTATTTCTGTGGAATCTGAGAACAGATATTTCGGATCCCTTTGAAGACTATAGGGCCAAAGGAAATATCCTCCGATAACAAAGAGAAAGAAGTTTTCTGAGATACATGTTTGTGTTCTGTGAAATCATCTCAAAGAGTTACAGCTTTCCCCTCAAGAAGCCTTTCGCTAAGACAGTTCTTGTGGAATTGGCAAAGTGATATTTGGAAGCCCATAGAGGGCTATAGTGAAAGAGGAAATATCCTGAGATGAAATCTGGAAAGAAGCTCTGAGAAACTGCTCTGTGATGTGTGATTTCCACTCACAGAGTTACATGTGTATTTCGTGGATCTCTTTGCTAGCCTTATTTCTGTGGATTATGAGAACAGATATTTCGGATCCCTTTGAAAACCTTAGGACCAAAGGAAATACCACCGATAATAAAGAGAAAGAAGATTTCTGAGAAACTTCTTTGTGTTCTGTGAAATCACCTAACAGAGTTACATCTTTCCCCTCAAGAAGCCTTTCGCTAAGATAGTTCTTGTGGAATTGACCAAGTGATATTTGGAAGCCCATAGAGGGCTATGGTGAAATAGGAAATATCCTCAGATGAAATCTGGAAAGAAGCTTTCTGAGAAACTGCTTAGTGTTCTGTTAATTCATCTCACAGAGTTACATCTGTATTTCGTGGATCTCTTTGCTAGCCTTATTTCTGTGGAATCTGAGATCAGATATTTCGGATCCCTTTGAAGTCTATAAGTCCAAAGGAAATATCCTCCGATAACAAAGAGAAAGAAGCTTTCTGAGAAACTTCTTTGTGTTCTGTGAAATCATATCACAGAGTTACCGCTTTCCCCTCAAGAAGCCTTTCGCTAAGACAGTTCTTGTGGAATTGGAAAAGTGATATTTGGAAGCCCATAGAGGGCTATGGTGAAAAAGGAAATATCCTCAGATGAAATCTGGAAAGAAGCTTTCTGAGAAACTGCTTAGTGTTCTGTTAATTCATCTCACACAGTTACATGTGTATTTCGTGGATCTCTATGCTAGCCTTATTTCTGTGGAATCTGAGAAGAGATATTTCGGATCCCTTTGAGACTATAGGGCCATAGGAAATATCCTCCGATAACAAAGAGAAAGAAGCTTTCTGAGAAACTTCTTTGTGTTCTGTGAAATCATCTCACAGAGTTACAGCTTTCCCCTCAAGAAGGCTTTCGCTAAGACAGTTCTTGTGCAATTGGCAAAGTGATATTTGGAAGCCCATAGAGGGCTACAGTGAAAAAGGAAATATCCTCAGATGAAATCTGGAAAGAAGCTTTCTGAGAAACTGATCTGTGATGTGGAACGTCCACTCACAGTGTTACATGTGTGTTTCGTGGATCTCTTTGCTAGCCTTATTTTTGTGGAATCTGAGAACAGACATTTTGGATCCCTTTGAAGAGTACAGTGCCAAAAGAAATATCCTACGATAACAAAGAGAAAGAAGCTTTCTGAGAAACTTCTATGTGTTCTGTGAAAAGATCTCACAGAGTTACAGCTTTCCCCTCTAGAAGCCTTTCGCTAAGACAGTTCTTGTGGAATTGGCAAAGTGATATTTGGAAGCCCATAGAGGGCTATGGTGTAAAAGGAACTATCCTCAGATGAAATCTGGGAAGAAGCTTTCTGAGAAACTGCTCTGTGATGTGTGACTTCCACTCACAGAGTTACTTGTGTATTTCGTGGATCCCTTTGCTAGCCTTATTTCTGTGGATTCTGAGAACAGATATTTCGGATCCCTTTGAAGACTATAGGGAAAAGGAAATATCCTCCGATAACAAAGAGAAAGAAGCTTTCTGAGAAACTTCTCTGGGTTTTGTGAAATCATCTCACAGAGTTACAGCTTTTCCCTCAAGAAGCCTTTCGCTAAGACAGTACTTGTGGAATTGGCAAAGTGATATTTGGAAGCCCATAGAGGGCTATGGTGTAAAAGGAACTATCCTAAGATGAAATCTGGAAAGAAGCTTTCGGAGAAACTGCTTAGTGTTCTGTTAATTCATCTCACAGAGTTACATCTGTATTTCGTGGATCTCTTTGCTAGCCTTATTTCTGTGGAATCTGAGAACAGATATTTCGGATCCCTTTGAAGACTATAGGGCCAAAGGAAATATCCTCCGATAACAAAGAGAAAGAAGTTTTCTGAGATACATGTTTGTGTTCTGTGAAATCACCTCAAAGAGTTACAGCTTTCCCCTCAAGAAGCCTTTCGCTAAGACAGTTCTTGTGGAATTGGCAAAGTGATATTTGGAAGCCCATAGAGGGCTATAGTGAAAGAGGAAATATACTGAGATGAAATCTGGAAAGAAGCTCTGAGAAACTGCTCTGTGATGTGTGATTTCCACTCACAGAGTTACATGTGTATTTCGTGGATCTCTTTGCTAGCCTTATTTCTGTGGATTATGAGAACAGATATTTCGGATCCCTTTGAAAACCTTAGGACCAAAGGAAATACCACCGATAATAAAGAGAAAGAAGATTTCTGAGAAACTTCTTTGTGTTCTGTGAAATCACCTAACAGAGTTACATCTTTCCCCTCAAGAAGCCTTTCGCTAAGATAGTTCTTGTGGAATTGACCAAGTGATATTGGGAAGCCCATAGAGGGCTATGGTGAAATAGGAAATATCCACAGATGAAATCTGGAAAGAAGCTTTCTGAGAAACTGCTTAGTGTTCTGTTAATTCATCTCACAGAGTTACATCTGTATTTCGTGGATCTCTTTGCTAGCCTTATTTCTGTGGAATCTGAGATCAGATATTTCGGATCCCTTTGAAGTCTATAAGTCCAAAGGAAATATCCTCCGATAACAAAGAGAAAGAAGCTTTCTGAGAAACTTCTTTGTGTTCTGTGAAATCATATCACAGAGTTACCGCTTTCCCCTCAAGAAGCCTTTCGCTAAGACAGTTCTTGTGGAATTGGAAAAGTGATATTTGGAAGCCCATAGAGGGCTATGGTGAAAAAGGAAATATCCTCAGATGAAATCTGGAAAGAAGCTTTCTGAGAAACTGCTTAGTGTTCTGTTAATTCATCTCACACAGTTACATGTGTATTTCGTGGATCTCTATGCTAGCCTTAGTTCTGTGGAATCTGAGAAGAGATATTTCGGATCCCTTTGAGACTATAGGGCCATAGGAAATATCCTCCGATAACAAAGAGAAAGAAGCTTTCTGAGAAACTTCTTTGTGTTCTGTGAAATCATCTCACAGAGTTACAGCTTTCCCCTCAAGAAGCCTTTCGCTAAGACAGTTCTTGTGGAATTGGCAAAGTGATATTTGGAAGCCCATAGAGGGCTATGGTGTAAAAGGAACTATCCTCACATGAAATCTGGAAAGAAGCTTTCTGAGAAACTGCTTAGTGTTCTGTTAATTCATCTCACAGAGTTACATCTGTATTTCGTCGATCTCTTTGCTAGCCTTATCTGTGGAATCTGAGAACAGATATTTCGGATCCCTTTGAAGACTATAGGGCCAAAGGAAATATCCTCCCATAACAAAGAGAAAGAAGCTTTCTGAGATACATGTTTGTGTTCTGTGAAATCATCTCACAGAGTTACAGCTTTCCCCTCCAGAAGCCTTTCGCTAAGACAGTTCTTGTGGAATTGGCAAAGTGATATTTGGAAGCCCATAGAGGGCTATAGTGAAAGAGGAAATATCCTGAGATGAAATCTGGATAGAAGCTCTGAGAAACTGCTCTGTGATGTGTGATTTCCACTCACAGAGTTACATGTGTATTTCGTGGATCTCTTTGCTAGCCTTATTTCTGTGGAATCTGAGAACAGATATCTCGGATCCCTTTGAAGACTATAGGGCCAAAGGAAATATCCTCCGATAACAAAGAGAAAGAAGCTTTCTGAGATACATGTTTGTGTTCTGTGAAATCACCTCACAGAGTTACAGCTTTCCCCTCAAGAAGTTTTACGCTAAGACAGTTCTTGTGGAATTGGCAAAGTTATATTTGGAAGCCCATAGAGGGCTACGGTGAAAAAGGAAATATCCTCAGATGAAATCTGGAAAGAAGCTTTCTGAGAAACTGCTCTGTGATGTGTGACTTCCACTCACAGAGTTACATCTGTATTTCGTTGATCTCTTTGCTAGCCTTATTTCTGTGGAATCTGAGAACAGATATTTCGGATCCCTTTGAAGACTATAGGGCCAAAGGAAATATCCTCCGATAACAAAGAGAAAGAAGCTTTCTGAGAAACTTCTATGTGTTCTGTGAAATGATCTCACAGAGTTACAGCTTTCCCCTCAGGAAGCCTTTCGCTAAGACAGTTCTTGTGGAATTGGCAAAGTGATATTTGGAAGCCCATAGGGGGCTATGGTGTAAAAGGAACTATCCTCAGATGAAATTTGGAAAGAAGCTTTCTGAGAAACTGCTCTGTGATGTGTGACTTCCACTCACAGAGTTACTTGTGTATTTCGTGGATCCCTTTGCTAGCCTTATTTCTGTGGATTCTGAGAACAGATATTTCGGATCCCTTTGAAGACTATAGGGCCAAAGGAAATATCCTCCGATAATAAAGAGAAAGAAGCTTTCTGAGAAACTTCTCTGTGTTTTGTGAAATCATCTCACAGAGTTACAGCTTTTCCCTCAAGAAGCCTTTCGCTAAGACAGTACTTGTGGAATTGGCAAAGTGATATTTGGAAGCCCATAGAGGGCTATGGTGTAAAAGGAACTATCCTCAGATGAAATCTGGAAAGAAGCTTTCTGAGAAACTGCTTAGTGTTCTGTTAATTCATCTCACAGAGTTACATCTGTATTTCGTGGATCTCTTTGCTAGCCTTATTTCTGTGGAATCTGAGAACAGATATTTCGGATCCCTTTGAAGATTATAGGGCCAAAGGAAATATCCTCCGATAACAAAGAGAAAGAAGTTTTCTGAGATACATGTTTGTGTTCTGTGAAATCATCTCAAAGAGTTACAGCTTTCCCCTCAAGAAGCCTTTCGCTAAGACAGTTCTTGTGGAATTGGCAAAGTGATATTTGGAAGCCCATAGAGGGCTATAGTGAAAGAGGAAATATCCTGAGATGAAATCTGGAAAGAAGCTCTGAGAAACTGCTCTGTGATGTGTGATTTCCACTCACAGAGTTACATGTGTATTTCGTGGATCTCTTTGCTAGCCTTATTTCTGTGGATTATGAGAACAGATATTTCGGATCCCTTTGAAAACCTTAGGACCAAAGGAAATACCACCGATAATAAAGAGAAAGAAGATTTCTGAGAAACTTCTTTGTGTTCTGTGAAATCACCTAACAGAGTTACATCTTTCCCCTCAAGAAGCCTTTCGCTAAGATAGTTCTTGTGGAATTGACCAAGTGATATTGGGAAGCCCATAGAGGGCTATGGTGAAATAGGAAATATCCTCAGATGAAATCTGGAAAGAAGCTTTCTGAGAAACTGCTTAGTGTTCTGTTAATTCATCTCACAGAGTTACATCTGTATTTCGTGGATCTCTTTGCTAGCCTTATTTCTGTGGTTTCTGAGATCAGATATTTCGGATCCCTTTGAAGTCTATAAGTCCAAAGGAAATATCCTCCGATAACAAAGAGAAAGAAGCTTTCTGAGAAACTTCTTTGTGTTCTGTGAAATCATATCACAGAGTTACCGCTTTCCCCTCAAGAAGCCTTTCGCTAAGACAGTTCTTGTGGAATTGGAAAAGTGATATTTGGAAGCCCATAGAGGGCTATGGTGAAAAAGGAAATATCCTCAGATTAAATCTGGAAAGAAGCTTTCTGAGAAACTGCTTAGTGTTCTGTTAATTCATCTCACACAGTTACATGTGTATTTCGTGGATCTCTATGCTAGCCTTATTTCTGTGGAATCTGAGAACAGATATTTCGGATCCCTTTGAGACTATAGGGCCATAGGAAATATCCTGCGATAACAAAGAGAAAGAAGCTTTCTGAGAAACTTCTTTGTGTTCTGTGAAATCATCTCACAGAGTTACAGCTTTCCCCTCAAGAAGCCTTTCGCTAAGACAGTTCTTGTGGAATTGGCAAAGTGATATTTGGAAGCCCATAGAGGGCTATAGTGAAAGAGGAAATATCCTGAGATGAAATCTGGAAAGAAGCTCTGAGAAACTGCTCTGTGATGTGTGATTTCCACTCACAGAGTTACATGTGTATTTCGTGGATCTCTTTGCTAGCCTTATTTCTGTGGATTATGAGAACAGATATTTCGGATCCCTTTGAAAACCTTAGGACCAAAGGAAATACCACCGATAATAAAGAGAAAGAAGATTTCTGAGAAACTTCTTTGTGTTCTGTGAAATCACCTAACAGAGTTACATCTTTCCCCTCAAGAAGCCTTTCGCTAAGATAGTTCTTGTGGAATTGACCAAGTGATATTGGGAAGCCCATAGAGGGCTATGGTGAAATAGGAAATATCCTCAGATGAAATCTGGAAAGAAGCTTTCTGAGAAACTGCTTAGTGTTCTGTTAATTCATCTCACAGAGTTACATCTGTATTTCGTGGATCTCTTTGCTAGCCTTATTTCTGTGGTTTCTGAGATCAGATATTTCGGATCCCTTTGAAGTCTATAAGTCCAAAGGAAATATCCTCCGATAACAAAGAGAAAGAAGCTTTCTGAGAAACTTCTTTGTGTTCTGTGAAATCATATCACAGAGTTACCGCTTTCCCCTCAAGAAGCCTTTCGCTAAGACAGTTCTTGTGGAATTGGAAAAGTGATATTTGGAAGCCCATAGAGGGCTATGGTGAAAAAGGAAATATCCTCAGATTAAATCTGGAAAGAAGCTTTCTGAGAAACTGCTTAGTGTTCTGTTAATTCATCTCACACAGTTACATGTGTATTTCGTGGATCTCTATGCTAGCCTTATTTCTGTGGAATCTGAGAACAGATATTTCGGATCCCTTTGAGACTATAGGGCCATAGGAAATATCCTGCGATAACAAAGAGAAAGAAGCTTTCTGAGAAACTTCTTTGTGTTCTGTGAAATCATCTCACAGAGTTACAGCTTTCCCCTCAAGAAGCCTTTCGCTAAGACAGTTCTTGTGGAATTGGCAAAGTGATATTTGGAAGCCCATAGAGGGCTATGGTGTAAAAGGAACTATCCTCACATGAAATCTGGAAAGAAGCTTTCTGAGAAACTGCTTAGTGTTCTGTTAATTCATCTCACAGAGTTACATCTGTATTTCGTCGATCTCTTTGCTAGCCTTATCTGTGGAATCTGAGAACAGATTTTCGGATCCCTTTCAAGACTATAGGGCCAAAGGAAATATCCTCCCATAACAAAGAGAAAGAAGCTTTCTGAGATACATGTTTGTGTTCTGTGAAATCATCTCACAGAGTTACAGCTTTCCCCTCCAGAAGCCTTTCGCTAAGACAGTTCTTGTGGAATTGGCAAAGTGATATTTGGAAGCCCATAGAGGGCTATAGTGAAAGAGGAAATATCCTGAGATGAAATCTGGAAAGAAGCTCTGAGAAACTGCTCTGTGATGTGTGATTTCCACTCACAGAGTTACATGTGTATTTCGTGGATCTCTTTGCTAGCCTTATTTCTGTGGAATCTGAGAACAGATATCACGGATCCCTTTGAAGACTATAGGGCCAAAGGAAATATCCTCCGATAACAAAGAGAAAGAAGCTTTCTGAGAAACTACTTTGTGTTCTGTGAAATCATCTCACAGAGTTACAGCTTTCCCCTCAAGAAGTTTTACGCTAAGACAGTTTTTGTGGAATTGGCAAAGTTATATTTGGAAGCCCATAGAGGGCTACGGTGAAAAAGGAAATATCCTCAGATGAAATCTGGAAAGAAGCTTTCTGAGAAACTGCTCTGTGATGTGTTACTTCCACTCACAGAGTTACATCTGTATTTCGTTGATCTCTTTGCTAGCCTTATTTCTGTGGAATCTCAGAACAGATATTTCGGATCCCTTTGAAGACTATAGGGCCAAAGGAAATATCCTCCGATAACAAAGAGAAAGAAGCTTTCTGAGAAACTTCTTTGTGTTCTGTGAAATCATCTCACAGAGTTACAGCTTTCCCCTCAAGAAGCCTTTCGGTAAGAAAGTTCTTGTGCAATTGGCAAAGTGATATTTGGAAGCCCAAAGAGGGCTATGGTGAAAAAGGAAATATCCTCAGATGAAATCTGGAAAGAAGCTTTCTGAGAAACTGCTTAGTGTTCTGTTAATTCATCTCACAGAGTGACATCTGTATTTCGTGGATCTCTTTGCTAGCCTTATTTCTGTGGAATCTGAGAACAGATATTTCGGATCCCTTTGAAGTCTATTAGTCCAAAGGAAATATCCTCCGATAACAAAGAGAAAGAAGCTTTCTGGAAACTTCTTTGTGTTCTGTGAAATCATCTCACAGAGTTACAGCTTTCCCCTCAAGAAGCCTTTCGCTAAGACAGTTCTTGTGGAATTGGAAAAGTGATATTTGGAAGCCCATAGAGGGCTATGGTGAAAAAAGAAATATCCTCAGATGAAATATGGAAAGAAGCTTTCTGAGAAACTGCTTAGGCTTCTGTTAATTCATCTCACACAGTTACATCTGTATTTCGTGGATCTCTTTGCTAGACTTATTTCTGTGGAATCTGAGAACAGACATTTCGGGTCCCTTGGAAGACTAAAGGGCCAAAGGAAATATCCTCCGATAACAAAGAGAAAGAAGCTTTCTGAGAAACTTCTTTGTGTTCTGTGAAATCATCTCACAGAGTAACAGCTTTCCCCCCAAGAAGCCTTTCGCTAAGACAGTTCTTGTGGAATTGGCAAGGTGATATTTGGAAGCCCATTGAGGGCTATGGTGAAAAAGGAAATATCCTCAGATGAAATCTGGAAAGAAGCTTTCTGAGAAACCGCTTAGTGTTCTGTTAATTTATCTCACAGAGTTACATCTGTATTTCGTGGATCTCTTTGCTAACCTTATTTCTGTGGAATCTGAGAACAGACATTTCGGGTCCCTTTGAAGACTATAGGGCCAAAGAAATATCCTCCGATAACAAAGAGAAAGAAGCTTTCTGAGAAACTTCTTTGTGTTCTTTGAAATCATCTCACAGAGTTACAGCTTTCCCCTCAAGATGCCTTTCGCTAAGATAGTTTTAGTGGAATTGGCAAAGTGATATTTGGAAGCCCATAGAGGGCTATGGTGAAAAAGGAAATATCCTCAGATGAAATCTGGAAAGAAGCTTTCTGAGAAACTGCTTAGTGTTCTGTTAATTCATCTCACGGAGTTACATCTGTATTTTGTGGATATCTTTGCTAGCCTTATGTCTGTGGAATCTGAGAACAGATATTTCGGATCCCTTTGAAGACTATAGGGCCAAAGGAAATATCCTCCGATAACAAAGAGAAAGAAGCTTTCTGAGAAACTTCTTTTTGTTCTGTGAAATCATCTCACAGAGTTACAGCTTTCCCCTCTAGAAGCCTTTCGCTAAGAGAGTTCTTGTGGAATTGGCAAAGTGATATTTGGAAGCCCATAGAGGTCTATGGTGAAAAAGGAAATATCCTCAGATGAAATATGGAAGGAAGCTTTCTGAGAAACTGCTCTGTGATATTTGATTTCCACTCACAGAGTTACATCTGTATTTCGTGGATCTCTTTGCTAGCCTTTTTTCTGTGGAATCTGAGAACAGATATTTCGGATCCCTTTGAAGACTATAGGGCCAAAGGAAATATCCTCCGATAACAAAGAGAAAGAAGCTTTCTGAGAAACTTCTTTTTGTTCTGTGAAATCATCTCACAGAGTTACAGCTTGCCCCTCAAGAAGCCTTTCGCTAAGAGAGTTCTTGTGGAAATGGCAAAGTGATATTTGGAAGCCCATAGAGTGCTATGGTGAAAAAGGAAATATCCTCAGATGAAATATGGAAGGAAGCTTTCTGAGAAACTGCTCTGTGATGTTTGATTTCCACTCACAGAGTTACATCTGTATTTCGTGGATCTCTTTGCTAGCCTTTTTTCTGTGGAATCTGAGAACAGATATTTCGGATCCCTTTGAAGAGTATAGGGCCAAAGGAAATATCCTCCGATAACAAAGAAAAAGAAGGTTTCTGAGAAACTTCTTAGTGTTCTATGAAGTCATCTCACTGAGTCACAGCTCTCCCCTCAAGAAGCCTTTCGCTAAGACAGTTCTTGTGGAATTGGCAAAGTGATATTTGGAAGCCCATAGAGGTCTATGGTGAAAAAGGAAATATCCTCAGATGAAATCTGGAAAGAAGCTTTCTGAGAAACTGCTCTGTGATGTGTGATTTCCACTCACAGAGTTACATGTGTATTTCGTGGATCTCTTTGCTAGCCTTATTTCTGTGGAATGTGAGAACAGATATTTCGGATCCCTTTGAAGACTATAGGGCCAAAGGAAATATCCTCCGATAACAAAGAAAAGCAGCTTTCTGAGAAACTTCTTTGTGTTCTGTGAAATCATCTCACAGAGTTTCAGCTTTCCCTTCAGGAAGCCTTTCGCTAAGACAGTTCTTGTGCAATTGGCAAAGTGATATTTGGAAGAGCATAGAGGGCTATGGTGAAAAAGGAAATATCCTCAGATGAAATCTGGAAAGAAGCTTTCTGAAAAACTGCTTAGTGTTCTGTTAAATCATCTCACAAATTTACATCTGTATTTAGTGGATCTCTTTGCTAGCCTTATTTCTGTGGAATCTGAGAAGAGATCTTTCGGATCCCTTTGAAGAATATAGGGCCAAAGGAAATATCGTCCGATAACAAAGAGAAAGAAGGTTTCTGAGAAACTTCTTAGTGTTCTATGAAGTCATCTCACAGAGTTACAGCTTTCCCCTCAAGAAGCCTTTCGCTAAGACAATTCTTGTGGAATTGGCCAAGTGATATTTGGAAGCCCATAGAGAGGTATGGTGAAAAAGGAAATATCCTCAGATGAATTCTGTAAAGAAGCTTTCTGAGAAACTGCTTCGTGTTCTGTTAATTCATCTCACAGAGTTACATCTGTATTTCGTGGATCTCTTTGCTAGCCTTATTTCTGTGGAATCTGAGAACAGATATTTCGGATCCCTTTGAAGTCTATAGGGCCAAAGGAAATATCCTCCGATAACAAAGAGAAAGAAGCTTTCTGAGAAACTTCTTTGTGTTCTGTGAAATCATCTCACAGAGGTACAGCTTTCCCCTCAAGAAGCTTTTCGCTAAGACAGTTCTTGTGGAATTGGCAAAGGGATATTTTGAAGCCCATAGACGGCTTGGGTGAAAAAGGAAATATCCTCAGATGAAATCTGGAAAGAAGCTTTCTGAGAAACTGCTCTGTGATGTGTGGCTTCCACTCACAGAGTTACATGAGTATTTCGTGGATCTCTTTGCTAGCCTTATTTCCGTGGTATCTGAGAACAGATATTTCGGATCCCTTTGAAAACCATAGGGCCAAAGGAAATATCCTCCGATAAGAAAGAGAAAGAAGCTTTCTGAGAAACTTCTTTGTGTTCTGTGAAATCACCTCACAGAGTTACAGCTTTCCCCTCAAGAAGCCTTTCGCTATGACAGTTCTTGTGGAATTGGCCAAGTGATATTTGGAAGCCCTTAGAGGGCTATGGTGAAAAAGGAAATATCCTCAGATGAAATCTGGAAAGAAGCTTTCTGAGAAACTGCTTTGTGTTCTGTTTATTCATCTCACAGAGTTACATCTGTATTTCGTGGATCTCTTTTCTAGCCTTATTTCTGTGGAAACTGAGAACAGATATTTCGGATCCCTTTAAAGACTATAGGGCCAAAGGAAATATCCTCCGATAACAAAGAGAAAGAAGCTTTCTGAGAAACTTCTTTGTGTTCTGTGAAATCATCTCACAGAGTTACAGCTTTCCCCTCAAGAAGCTTTTCGCTAAGACAGTTCTTGTGGAATTGGCAAAGGGATATTTTGAAGCCCATAGACGGCTTGGGTGAAAAAGGAAATATCCTCAGATGAAATCTGGAAAGAAGCTTTCTGAGAAACTGCTCTGTGATGTGTGGCTTCCACTCACAGAGTTACATGAGTATTTCGTGGATCTCTTTGCTAGCCTTATTTCCGTGGTATCTGAGAACAGATATTTCGGATCCCTTTGAAAACCATAGGGCCAAAGGAAATATCCTCCGATAAGAAAGAGAAAGAAGCTTTCTGAGAAACTTCTTTGTGTTCTGTGAAATCACCTCACAGAGTTACAGCTTTCCCCTCAAGAAGCCTTTCGCTATGACAGTTCTTGTGGAATTGGCCAAGTGATATTTGGAAGCCCTTAGAGGGCTATGGTGAAAAAGGAAATATCCTCAGATGAAATCTGGAAAGAAGCTTTCTGAGAAACTGCTTTGTGTTCTGTTTATTCATCTCACAGAGTTACATCTGTATTTCGTGGATCTCTTTTCTAGCCTTATTTCTGTGGAAACTGAGAACAGATATTTCGGATCCCTTTAAAGACTATAGGGCCAAAGGAAATATCCTCCGATAACAAAGAGAAAGAAGCTTTCTGAGAAACTTCTTTGTGTTCTGTGAAATCATCTCACAGAGTTACAGCTTTCCCCTCAAGAAGCTTTTCGCTAAAACAGTTCATGTTGAATTGACCAAGTGATATTTGGAAGCCCATAGAGGGCTAAGGTGAGAAAGGAAATATCCTCAGATGAAATCGGGAAAGAAGCTTTCTGAGAAACTGCTCTGTGACGTGTGACTTCCACTCACAGAGTTACATCTGTATTTCGTGGATCCCTTTGCTAGCCTTATTTCTGTGGATTCTGAGAACAGATATTTCGGATCCCTTTGAAGACTATAGGGCCAAAGGAAATATCCTCCGATAACAAAGAGAAAGAAGCTTTCTGAGAAACTTCTCTGGGTTTTGTGAAATCATCTCACAGAGTTACAGCTTTTCCCTCAAGAAGCCTTTCGCTAAGACAGTACTTGTGGAATTGGCAAAGTGATATTTGGAAGCCCATAGAGGGCTATGGTGTAAAAGGAACTATCCTAAGATGAAATCTGGAAAGAAGCTTTCTGAGAAACTGCTTAGTGTTCTGTTAATTCATCTCACAGAGTTACATCTGTATTTCGTGGATCTCTTTGCTAGCCTTATTTCTGTGGAATCTGAGAACAGATATTTCGGATCCCTTTGAAGACTATAGGGCCAAAGGAAATATCCTCCGATAACAAAGAGAAAGAAGTTTTCTGAGATACATGTTTGTGTTCTGTGAAATCACCTCAAAGAGTTACAGCTTTCCCCTCAAGAAGCCTTTCGCTAAGACAGTTCTTGTGGAATTGGCAAAGTGATATTTGGAAGCCCATAGAGGGCTATAGTGAAAGAGGAAATATACTGAGATGAAATCTGGAAAGAAGCTCTGAGAAACTGCTCTGTGATGTGTGATTTCCACTCACAGAGTTACATGTGTATTTCGTGGATCTCTTTGCTAGCCTTATTTCTGTGGATTATGAGAACAGATATTTCGGATCCCTTTGAAAACCTTAGGACCAAAGGAAATACCACCGATAATAAAGAGAAAGAAGATTTCTGAGAAACTTCTTTGTGTTCTGTGAAATCACCTAACAGAGTTACATCTTTCCCCTCAAGAAGCCTTTCGCTAAGATAGTTCTTGTGGAATTGACCAAGTGATATTGGGAAGCCCATAGAGGGCTATGGTGAAATAGGAAATATCCTCAGATGAAATCTGGAAAGAAGCTTTCTGAGAAACTGCTTAGTGTTCTGTTAATTCATCTCACAGAGTTACATCTGTATTTCGTGGATCTCTTTGCTAGCCTTATTTCTGTGGAATCTGAGATCAGATATTTCGGATCCCTTTGAAGTCTATAAGTCCAAAGGAAATATCCTCCGATAACAAAGAGAAAGAAGCTTTCTGAGAAACTTCTTTGTGTTCTGTGAAATCATATCACAGAGTTACCGCTTTCCCCTCAAGAAGCCTTTCGCTAAGACAGTTCTTGTGGAATTGGAAAAGTGATATTTGGAAGCCCATAGAGGGCTATGGTGAAAAAGGAAATATCCTCAGATGAAATCTGTAAAGAAGCTTTCTGAGAAACTGCTTAGTGTTCTGTTAATTCATCTCACACAGTTACATGTGTATTTCGTGGATCTCTATGCTAGCCTTAGTTCTGTGGAATCTGAGAAGAGATATTTCGGATCCCTTTGAGACTATAGGGCCATAGGAAATATCCTCCGATAACAAAGAGAAAGAAGCTTTCTGAGAAACTTCTTTGTGTTCTGTGAAATCATCTCACAGAGTTACAGCTTTCCCCTCAAGAAGCCTTTCGCTAAGACAGTTCTTGTGGAATTGGCAAAGTGATATTTGGAAGCCCATAGAGGGCTATGGTGTAAAAGGAACTATCCTCACATGAAATCTGGAAAGAAGCTTTCTGAGAAACTGCTTAGTGTTCTGTTAATTCATCTCACAGAGTTACATCTGTATTTCGTCGATCTCTTTGCTAGCCTTATCTGTGGAATCTGAGAACAGATATTTCGGATCCCTTTGAAGACTATAGGGCCAAAGGAAATATCCTCCCATAACAAAGAGAAAGAAGCTTTCTGAGATACATGTTTGTGTTCTGTGAAATCATCTCACAGAGTTACAGCTTTCCCCTCCAGAAGCCTTTCGCTAAGACAGTTCTTGTGGAATTGGCAAAGTGATATTTGGAAGCCCATAGAGGGCTATAGTGAAAGAGGAAATATCCTGAGATGAAATCTGGATAGAAGCTCTGAGAAACTGCTCTGTGATGTGTGATTTCCACTCACAGAGTTACATGTGTATTTCGTGGATCTCTTTGCTAGCCTTATTTCTGTGGAATCTGAGAACAGATATCTCGGATCCCTTTGAAGACTATAGGGCCAAAGGAAATATCCTCCGATAACAAAGAGAAAGAAGCTTTCTGAGAAACTACTTTGTGTTCTGTGAAATCATCTCACAGAGTTACAGCTTTCCCCTCAAGAAGTTTTACGCTAAGACAGTTCTTGTGGAATTGGCAAAGTTATATTTGGAAGCCCATAGAGGGCTACGGTGAAAAAGGAAATATCCTCAGATGAAATCTGGAAAGAAGCTTTCTGAGAAACTGCTCTGTGATGTGTGACTTCCACTCACAGAGTTACATCTGTATTTCGTTGATCTCTTTGCTAGCCTTATTTCTGTGGAATCTGAGAACAGATATTTCGGATCCCTTTGAAGACTATAGGGCCAAAGGAAATATCCTCCGATAACAAAGAGAAAGAAGCTTTCTGAGAAACTTCTATGTGTTCTGTGAAATGATCTCACAGAGTTACAGCTTTCCCCTCAGGAAGCCTTTCGCTAAGACAGTTCTTGTGGAATTGGCAAAGTGATATTTGGAAGCCCATAGAGGGCTATGGTGTAAAAGGAACTATCCTCAGATGAAATTTGGAAAGAAGCTTTCTGAGAAACTGCTCTGTGATGTGTGACTTCCACTCACTGAGTTACTTGTGTATTTCGTGGATCCCTTTGCTAGCCTTATTTCTGTGGATTCTGAGAACAGATATTTCGGATCCCTTTGAAGACTATAGGGCCAAAGGAAATATCCTCCGATAATAAAGAGAAAGAAGCTTTCTGAGAAACTTCTCTGTGTTTTGTGAAATCATCTCACAGAGTTACAGCTTTTCCCTCAAGAAGCCTTTCGCTAAGACAGTACTTGTGGAATTGGCAAAGTGATATTTGGAAGCCCATAGAGGGCTATGGTGTAAAAGGAACTATCCTCAGATGAAATCTGGAAAGAAGCTTTCTGAGAAACTGCTTAGTGTTCTGTTAATTCATCTCACAGAGTTACATCTGTATTTCGTGGATCTCTTTGCTAGCCTTATTTCTGTGGAATCTGAGAACAGATATTTCGGATCCCTTTGAAGATTACAGGGCCAAAGGAAATATCCTCCGATAACAAAGAGAAAGAAGTTTTCTGAGATACATGTTTGTGTTCTGTGAAATCATCTCAAAGAGTTACAGCTTTCCCCTCAAGAAGCCTTTCGCTAAGACAGTTCTTGTGGAATTGGCAAAGTGATATTTGGAAGCCCATAGAGGGCTATAGTGAAAGAGGAAATATCCTGAGATGAAATCTGGAAAGAAGCTCTGAGAAACTGCTCTGTGATGTGTGATTTCCACTCACAGAGTTACATGTGTATTTCGTGGATCTCTTTGCTAGCCTTATTTCTGTGGATTATGAGAACAGATATTTCGGATCCCTTTGAAAACCTTAGGACCAAAGGAAATACCACCGATAATAAAGAGAAAGAAGATTTCTGAGAAACTTCTTTGTGTTCTGTGAAATCACCTAACAGAGTTACATCTTTCCCCTCAAGAAGCCTTTCGCTAAGATAGTTCTTGTGGAATTGACCAAGTGATATTGGGAAGCCCATAGAGGGCTATGGTGAAATAGGAAATATCCTCAGATGAAATCTGGAAAGAAGCTTTCTGAGAAACTGCTTAGTGTTCTGTTAATTCATCTCACAGAGTTACATCTGTATTTCGTGGATCTCTTTGCTAGCCTTATTTCTGTGGTTTCTGAGATCAGATATTTCGGATCCCTTTGAAGTCTATAAGTCCAAAGGAAATATCCTCCGATAACAAAGAGAAAGAAGCTTTCTGAGAAACTTCTTTGTGTTCTGTGAAATCATATCACAGAGTTACCGCTTTCCCCTCAAGAAGCCTTTCGCTAAGACAGTTCTTGTGGAATTGGAAAAGTGATATTTGGAAGCCCATAGAGGGCTATGGTGAAAAAGGAAATATCCTCAGATTAAATCTGGAAAGAAGCTTTCTGAGAAACTGCTTAGTGTTCTGTTAATTCATCTCACACAGTTACATGTGTATTTCGTGGATCTCTATGCTAGCCTTATTTCTGTGGAATCTGAGAACAGATATTTCGGATCCCTTTGAGACTATAGGGCCATAGGAAATATCCTGCGATAACAAAGAGAAAGAAGCTTTCTGAGAAACTTCTTTGTGTTCTGTGAAATCATCTCACAGAGTTACAGCTTTCCCCTCAAGAAGCCTTTCGCTAAGACAGTTCTTGTGGAATTGGCAAAGTGATATTTGGAAGCCCATAGAGGGCTATGGTGTAAAAGGAACTATCCTCACATGAAATCTGGAAAGAAGCTTTCTGAGAAACTGCTTAGTGTTCTGTTAATTCATCTCACAGAGTTACATCTGTATTTCGTCGATCTCTTTGCTAGCCTTATCTGTGGAATCTGAGAACAGATATTTCGGATCCCTTTGAAGACTATAGGGCCAAAGGAAATATCCTCCCATAACAAAGAGAAAGAAGCTTTCTGAGATACATGTTTGTGTTCTGTGAAATCATCTCACAGAGTTACAGCTTTCCCCTCCAGAAGCCTTTCGCTAAGACAGTTCTTGTGGAATTGGCAAAGTGATATTTGGAAGCCCATAGAGGGCTATAGTGAAAGAGGAAATATCCTGAGATGAAATCTGGATAGAAGCTCTGAGAAACTGCTCTGTGATGTGTGATTTCCACTCACAGAGTTACATGTGTATTTCGTGGATCTCTTTGCTAGCCTTATTTCTGTGGAATCTGAGAACAGATATCACGGATCCCTTTGAAGACTATAGGGCCAAAGGAAATATCCTCCGATAACAAAGAGAAAGAAGCTTTCTGAGAAACTACTTTGTGTTCTGTGAAATCATCTCACAGAGTTACAGCTTTCCCCTCAAGAAGTTTTACGCTAAGACAGTTTTTGTGGAATTGGCAAAGTTATATTTGGAAGCCCATAGAGGGCTACGGTGAAAAAGGAAATATCCTCAGATGAAATCTGGAAAGAAGCTTTCTGAGAAACTGCTCTGTGATGTGTTACTTCCACTCACAGAGTTACATCTGTATTTCGTTGATCTCTTTGCTAGCCTTATTTCTGTGGAATCTGAGAACAGATATTTCGGATCCCTTTGAAGTCTATTAGTCCAAAGGAAATATCCTCCGATAACAAAGAGAAAGAAGCTTTCTGGAAACTTCTTTGTGTTCTGTGAAATCATCTCACAGAGTTACAGCTTTCCCCTCAAGAAGCCTTTCGCTAAGACAGTTCTTGTGGAATTGGAAAAGTGATATTTGGAAGCCCATAGAGGGCTATGGTGAAAAAAGAAATATCCTCAGATGAAATATGGAAAGAAGCTTTCTGAGAAACTGCTTAGGCTTCTGTTAATTCATCTCACACAGTTACATCTGTATTTCGTGGATCTCTTTGCTAGACTTATTTCTGTGGAATCTGAGAACAGACATTTCGGGTCCCTTGGAAGACTAAAGGGCCAAAGGAAATATCCTCCGATAACAAAGAGAAAGAAGCTTTCTGAGAAACTTCTTTGTGTTCTGTGAAATCATCTCACAGAGTAACAGCTTTCCCCCCAAGAAGCCTTTCGCTAAGACAGTTCTTGTGGAATTGGCAAGGTGATATTTGGAAGCCCATTGAGGGCTATGGTGAAAAAGGAAATATCCTCAGATGAAATCTGGAAAGAAGCTTTCTGAGAAACCGCTTAGTGTTCTGTTAATTTATCTCACAGAGTTACATCTGTATTTCGTGGATCTCTTTGCTAACCTTATTTCTGTGGAATCTGAGAACAGACATTTCGGGTCCCTTTGAAGACTATAGGGCCAAAGAAATATCCTCCGATAACAAAGAGAAAGAAGCTTTCTGAGAAACTTCTTTGTGTTCTTTGAAATCATCTCACAGAGTTACAGCTTTCCCCTCAAGATGCCTTTCGCTAAGATAGTTTTAGTGGAATTGGCAAAGTGATATTTGGAAGCCCATAGAGGGCTATGGTGAAAAAGGAAATATCCTCAGATGAAATCTGGAAAGAAGCTTTCTGAGAAACTGCTTAGTGTTCTGTTAATTCATCTCACGGAGTTACATCTGTATTTTGTGGATATCTTTGCTAGCCTTATGTCTGTGGAATCTGAGAACAGATATTTCGGATCCCTTTGAAGACTATAGGGCCAAAGGAAATATCCTCCGATAACAAAGAGAAAGAAGCTTTCTGAGAAACTTCTTTTTGTTCTGTGAAATCATCTCACAGAGTTACAGCTTTCCCCTCTAGAAGCCTTTCGCTAAGAGAGTTCTTGTGGAATTGGCAAAGTGATATTTGGAAGCCCATAGAGGTCTATGGTGAAAAAGGAAATATCCTCAGATGAAATATGGAAGGAAGCTTTCTGAGAAACTGCTCTGTGATGTTTGATTTCCACTCACAGAGTTACATCTGTATTTCGTGGATCTCTTTGCTAGCCTTTTTTCTGTGGAATCTGAGAACAGATATTTCGGATCCCTTTGAAGACTATAGGGCCAAAGGAAATATCCTCCGATAACAAAGAGAAAGAAGCTTTCTGAGAAACTTCTTTTTGTTCTGTGAAATCATCTCACAGAGTTACAGCTTGCCCCTCAAGAAGCCTTTCGCTAAGAGAGTTCTTGTGGAAATGGCAAAGTGATATTTGGAAGCCCATAGAGTGCTATGGTGAAAAAGGAAATATCCTCAGATGAAATATGGAAGGAAGCTTTCTGAGAAACTGCTCTGTGATGTTTGATTTCCACTCACAGAGTTACATCTGTATTTCGTGGATCTCTTTGCTAGCCTTTTTTCTGTGGAATCTGAGAACAGATATTTCGGATCCCTTTGAAGACTATAGGGCCAAAGGAAATATCCTCCGATAACAAAGAAAAAGAAGGTTTCTGAGAAACTTCTTAGTGTTCTATGAAGTCATCTCACAGAGTCACAGCTCTCCCCTCAAGAAGCCTTTCGCTAAGACAGTTCTTGTGGAATTGGCAAAGTGATATTTGGAAGCCCATAGAGGTCTATGGTGAAAAAGGAAATATCCTCAGATGAAATCTGGAAAGAAGCTTTCTGAGAAACTGCTCTGTGATGTGTGATTTCCACTCACAGAGTTACATGTGTATTTCGTGGATCTCTTTGCTAGCCTTATTTCTGTGGAATGTGAGAACAGATATTTCGGATCCCTTTGAAGACTATAGGGCCAAAGGAAATATCCTCCGATAACAAAGAAAAGCAGCTTTCTGAGAAACTTCTTTGTGTTCTGTGAAATCATCTCACAGAGTTTCAGCTTTCCCTTCAGGAAGCCTTTCGCTAAGACAGTTCTTGTGCAATTGGCAAAGTGATATTTGGAAGAGCATAGAGGGCTATGGTGAAAAAGGAAATATCCTCAGATGAAATCTGGAAAGAAGCTTTCTGAAAAACTGCTTAGTGTTCTGTTAAATCATCTCACAAATTTACATCTGTATTTAGTGGATCTCTTTGCTAGCCTTATTTCTGTGGAATCTGAGAAGAGATCTTTCGGATGCCTTTGAAGAATATAGGGCCAAAGGAAATATCGTCCGATAACAAAGAGAAAGAAGGTTTCTGAGAAACTTCTTAGTGTTCTATGAAGTCATCTCACAGAGTTACAGCTTTCCCCTCAAGAAGCCTTTCGCTAAGACAATTCTTGTGGAATTGGCCAAGTGATATTTGGAAGCCCATAGAGAGGTATGGTGAAAAAGGAAATATCCTCAGATGAATTCTGTAAAGAAGCTTTCTGAGAAACTGCTTCGTGTTCTGTTAATTCATCTCACAGAGTTACATCTGTATTTCGTGGATCTCTTTGCTAGCCTTATTTCTGTGGAATCTGAGAACAGATATTTCGGATCCCTTTGAAGTCTATAGGGCCAAAGGAAATATCCTCCGATAACAAAGAGAAAGAAGCTTTCTGAGAAACTTCTTTGTGTTCTGTGAAATCATCTCACAGAGGTACAGCTTTCCCCTCAAGAAGCTTTTCGCTAAGACAGTTCTTGTGGAATTGGCAAAGTTATATTTGGAAGCCCATAGAGGGCTACGGTGAAAAAGGAAATATCCTCAGATGAAATCTGGAAAGAAGCTTTCTGAGAAACTGCTCTGTGATGTGTGGCTTCCACTCACAGAGTTACATGAGTATTTCGTGGATCTCTTTGCTAGCCTTATTTCCGTGTTATCTGAGAACAGATATTTCGGATCCCTTTGAAAACCATAGGGCCAAAGGAAATATCCTCCGATAAGAAAGAGAAAGAAGCTTTCTGAGAAACTTCTTTGTGTTCTGTGAAATCACCTCACAGAGTTACAGCTTTCCCCTCAAGAAGCCTTTCGCTATGACAGTTCTTGTGGAATTGGCCAAGTGATATTTGGAAGCCCTTAGAGGGCTATGGTGAAAAAGGAAATATCCTCAGATGAAATCTGGAAAGAAGCTTTCTGAGAAACTGCTTTGTGTTCTGTTTATTCATCTCACAGAGTTACATCTGTATTTCGTGGATCTCTTTTCTAGCCTTATTTCTGTGGAAACTGAGAACAGATATTTCGGATCCCTTTAAAGACTATAGGGCCAAAGGAAATATCCTCCGATAACAAAGAGAAAGAAGCTTTCTGAGAAACTTCTTTGTGTTCTGTGAAATCATCTCACAGAGTTACAGCTTTCCCCTCAAGAAGCTTTTCGCTAAAACAGTTCATGTTGAATTGACCAAGTGATATTTGGAAGCCCATAGAGGGCTAAGGTGAGAAAGGAAATATCCTCAGATGAAATCGGGAAAGAAGCTTTCTGAGAAACTGCTCTGTGACGTGTGACTTCCACTCACAGAGTTACATCTGTATTTCGTGGATCTCTTTGCTAGCCTTATTTCTGTGGAATCTGAGAACAGATATTTCGGATCCCTTTGAAGACTATAGGGACAAAGGAAATATCCTCCGATAACAAAGAGAAAGAAGCTTTCTGAGAAACTTCTTTGTGTTCTGTGAAATCATCTCACAGAGTTACAGTTTTCCCCTCAAGAAGCCTTTCGCTAAGACAGTTCCCTTGGAATTGGCAAAGTGATATTTGGAAGCCCATAGAGGGCTATGGTGAAAAAGGAAATATCCTCAGATGAAATCTGGAAAGAAGCTTTCTGAGAAACTGCTTAGTTTTCTGTTAATTCATCTCACAGAATTACATCTGTATTTCGTGGCTCTCTTTGCTAGCCTTATTTCTGTGGAATCTGAGAACAGATATTTCGATCCCTTTGAAGACTACAGGGCCAAAGGAAATATCCTCCGCTAACAAAGAGAAAGAAGCTTTCTGAGAAACTTCTTTGTGTTCTGTGAAATCATCTCACAGAGTTACAGCTTTCCCCTCAAGAAGCCTTTCGCTAAGACAGTTCTTGTGGAATTGGCAAAGTGATATTTGGAAACCCATAGAGGGGTATGGTGAAAAACGAAATATCCTCAGATGAAATCTGGAAAGAAGCTTTCTGAGAAACTGCTCTGTGATGTGTGATTTCCACTCACTGAGTTACATGTGTATTTCGTGGATCTCTTTGCTAGCCTTATTTCTGTGGAATCTGAGAACAGATATTTCGGATCCCTTTGAAGACTACAGGGCCAAAGGAAATATCCTCCTATAACAAAGAGAAAGAAGCTTTCTGAGAAACTTCTTTGTGTTCCGTGAAATCATCTCACAGAGTTACAGCTTTCCCCTCAAGAAGCCTTTGGCTAAGACAGTTATTGTGGAATTGGCAAAGTGATATTTGGAAGCCCTTAGAGTGTTATGGTGAAAAAGGAAATATCCTCAGATGAAATCTGGAAAGAAGCTTTCTGAGAAACTGCTCTTTGATGTGTGACTTCGACTCACAGAGTTACATCTGTATTTCGTGGATCTCTTTGCTAGCCTTATTTCTGTGGTATCTGAGAACAGATATTTCGGATCCCTTTGAAGACTCTAGGGCCAAAGGAAATATCCTCCGATAACAAACAGAAAAAAGCTTTCTGAGAAAGTGCTTTGTGTTCTGTGAAATCATCTCACAGATTTACAGCTTTTCCCTCTAGAAGACTTTCGCTAAGACAGTTCTTTTGGAATTGGCAAAGTGATATTTGGAAGCCCATAGAGGGCTATGGTGAAAAAGGAAATATCCTCAGATGAAATCTGGAAAGAAGCTTTCTGAGAAACTGCTTAGTGTTCTGTTAATTCATCTCACAGAGTTACATCTGTATGTCGTGGCTCTCTTGGCTAGCCTTATTTCTGTGGAATCTGAGAACAGATATTTCGATCTCTTTGAAGACTACAGGGCCAAAGGAAATATCCTATGATAACAAAGAGAAAGAAGCTTTCTGAGAAACTTCTTTGTGTTCTGTGAAATCATCTCACAGAGTTACAGCTTTTCCCTCAAGAAGCCTTTCGCTAAGACAGTTCTTGTGGAATTGGAAAAGTGATATTTGGATGCCCATAGAGGGGTATGGTGAAAAACGAAATATCCTCAGATGAAATCTGGAAAGAAGCTTTCTGAGAAACTGCTTAGTGTTCTGTTAATTCATCTCACAGAGTTATATCTGTTTTTCGTGGATCTCTTTGCTAGCCTTATTTCTGTGTAATCTGAGAACAGATATTTCGGATCCCTTTGAAGACTATAGGGCCAAAGGAAATATCCTCCGATAACAAAGAGAAAGAAACTTTCTGAGAAACTTCTTTGTGTTCTGTGAAATCATCTCACAGAGTTACAGCTTTCCCCTCTAGAAGCCTTTCTCTAAGACAGTTCTTTTGGAATTGGCTAAGTGATTTTTGGAAGCCCATAGAGGGGTATGGTGAAAAAGGAAATATCCTCAGATGAAATCTGGAAATAAGCTTTCTAAGAAACTGCTTAGTGTTCTGTTAATTCATCTGTATTTCGTGGATCTCTTTGCTAGCCTTATTTCTGTGGAATCTGAGAACAGATATTTCGGATCTCTTTGAAGACTATAGGGCCAAAGCAAATATCCTCCGATAACAAAGAGAAAGAAGGTTTCAGAGAAACTTCTTTGTGTTCTGTGAAATCATCTCACAGAGGTACAGCTTTCCATTCAAGAAGCCTTTCGCTAAGACAGTTCTTGTGGAATTGGCAAAGTGATATTTGGAAGAACATAGAGGGCTATGGTGAAAAAGGAAATATCCTCAAATGAAACCTGGAAAGAAGCTTTCTGAGAAACTGCTCTGTGATGTGTGACTTCCACTCACAGAGTTACATCTGTATTTCGTGGATCTCTTTGCTAGCCTTATTTCTGTGGAATCTGAGAACAGATATTTCGGATCCCTTTGAAGACTATAGGGCCAAAGTAAATATCCTCCGATAACAAAGAGAAAGAAGCTTTCTGAGAAACTTCTTTGTTTTCTGTGAAATCGTCTCACAGAGTTACAGCTTTCCCCTCAGGAAGCCTTTCGCTAAGACAGTTCTTGTGGAATTGGCAAAGTGATATTTGGAAGCCCATAGTGGGCTATGGTGAAAAAGGAAATATCCTGAGATGAAATCTGGAAAGAAGCTTTCTGAGAAACTGCTTAGGGTTCTGTTAATTCATCTCACAGAGATACATGTGTATTTCGTGGATCTCTTTGCTAGCCTTATTTCTGTGGAATCTGAGAACAGATATTTCGGATCCCTTTGAAGACTACAGGGCCAAAGGAAATATCCTCCGATAACAAAGAGAAAGAAGCTTTCTGAGAAACTTTTTTGTGTTCCGTGAAATCATCTCACAGAGTTACAGCTTTCTCCTCGGGAAGCCTTTCGCTAAGACAGTTCTTGTGGAATTGGAAAAGTGATATTTGGAAGCCCATAGAGGGCTATGGTGAAAAAGGAAATATCCTCAGATGAAATCTGGAAAGAAGCTTTCTGAGAAACTGCTCTGTCATGTGTGATTTCCACTCACTGAGTTACATGTGTATTTCGTGGATCTCTTTGCTAGCCTTATTTCTGTGGAATCTGAGAACAGATATTTCGGATCCCTTTGAAGACTGTAGGGCCAAAGGAAATATCCTCCGATAACAAAGAGAAAGAAGCTTTCTGAGAAACTTCTTTGTGTTCCGTGAAATCATCTCACAGAGTTACAGCTTTCCCCTCAGGAAGTCTTTCGCTAAGACAGTTCTTGTGGAATTGGCAAAGTGATATTTGGAAGCCCTTAGATTGCTATGGTGAAAAAGGAAATAACCTCAGATGAAATCTGGAAAGAAGTTTTCTCAGAAACTGCTTAGAGTTCTCTTAATTCATCTCACAGAGTTACATCTGTATTTCGTGGATCTCTTTGCTAGCCTTATTTCTGTGGAATCTGAGAACAGATATTTCGGATCCCTTTGAAGACTATAGGGCCAAAGGAAATATCCTCCGATGACAAAGAGAAAGAAGCTTTCTGAGAAACTTCTTTGTGTTCCGTGAAATGATCTCAGAGAGTTACAGCTTTCTCCTCGGGAAGCCTTTCGCTAAGACAGTTCTTGTGGAATTGGAAAAGTGATATTTGGAAGCCCATAGAGGGCTATGGTGAAAAAGGAAATATCCTCAGATAAAATCTGGAAAGAAGCTTTCTGAGAAACTGCTCTGTGATGTGTGATTTACACTAACTGAGTGACATGTGTATTTCGTGGATCTCTTTGCTAGCCTTATTTCTGTGGAATCTGAGAACAGATAATTCGGATCCCTTTGAAGACTATAGGGCCAAAGTAAATATCCTCCGATAACAAAGAGAAAGAAGCTTTCTGAGAAACTTCTTAGTGTTCCGAGAAATCATCTCACAGAGTTACAGATTTCCCCTCAGGAATCCTTTCGCTAAGACAGTTCTTGTGGAATTGGCAAAGTGATATTTGGAAGCACTTAGAGTGCTATGGTGAAAAAGGAAATATCCTCAGATGAAATCTGGAAAGAAGCTTTCTCAGAAACTGCTTAGAGTTCTGTTAATTCATCTCACAGAGTTACATCTGTATTTCGTGGATCTCTTTGCTAGCCTTATTTCTGTGGAATCTGAGAACAGATATTTCGGATCCCTTTGAAGACTATAGGTCCAAAGGAAATATCCTCCGATAACAAAGAGAAAGAAGCTTTCTGAGAAACTTCTTTGTGTTCTTTGAAATCATCTCACAGAGTTACAGCTTTCCCGTCAAGAAGCCTTTCGCTAAGACAGTTCTTGTGGAATTGGCAAAGTGATATTTGGAAGCCCATAGAGGGCTATGGTGTAAAAGGAAATATCCTCAGATGAAATCTGGAAAGAAGCTTTCCGAGAAACTGCTCTGTGATGTGTGACTTCCACTCACAGAGTTACATCTGTAATTCGTGGATCTCTTTGGTAGCCTTACTTCTGTGATATCTGAGAACAGATATTTCGGATCCCTTTGAAGACTATAGGGCCAAAGGAAATATCCTCCGATAACAAAGAGAAAGAAGCTTTCTGAGAAACTTCTTTGAGTTCCGTGAAATCATCACACAGAGTTACAGCTTTCCCCTCAGGAAGTATTTTGCTAAGACAGTTCTTGTGGAATTGGCAAAGTGATATTTGGAAGCCCATAGAGGGCTATGGTAAAAAGGAAATATCCTCAGATGAAATCTGGAAAGAAGCTTTCTGAGAATCTGCTTAGTGTTCTGTTAATTCATCACAGTGAGTTACATTTTTATTTCATGGATCTCTTTGCTAGCCTTATTTCTGTGGAATCTGAGAACAGATATTTCGGATCCCTTTGAAGTCTATAGGGCCAAAGGAAATATCCTCCGATAACATAGAGAAAGAAGCTTTCTGAGAAACTTTTTTGTGTTCTGTGAAATCATCTCACAGAGTTACAGCTTTCCCCTGAAGAAGCCTTTCGCTAAGACAGTTCTTGTGGAATTGGCAAAGTGATATTTGGAAGCCCATAGAGGGCTATGGTGAAAAAGGAAATATCCTCAGATGAAATCTGGAAAGAAGCTTTCTGAGAAACTGCTTAGTGTTCTGTTAATTCATCACACAGAGTTACATTTGTATTTCGTGGATCTCTTTGCTAGCCTTATTTCTGTGGTATCTGAGAACAGATATTTCGGATCCCTTTGCAGACTATATGGCCAAAGGAAATATCCTCCGATAACAAAGAGAAAGAAGCTTTCTGAGAAACTTCTTTGTGCTCTGTGAAATCATCTCACAGTGTTACAGCTTTCCACTAAAGAAGCCTTTCGCTAAGACAGTTCTTGTGGAATTGGCCAAGTGATATTTGGAAGCCCATAGAGGTCCATGGTTAAAAAAGGAAATATCCTCAGATGAAATCTGGATAGAAGTTTTGTGAGAAACTGCTTAGGGTTCTGTTAATTCATCTCACAGAGTTACATGTGTATTTCGTGGATCTCTTTGCTAGCCTTATTTCTGTGGAATCTGAGAACAGATATTTCGGATCCCTTTGAAGACTATAGGGCCAAAGCAAATATCCTCCCATAACAAAGAGAAAGAAGCTTTCAGAGAAACTTCTTTGTGTTCTGTGAAATCATCTCACAGAGGTACAGCTTTCCATTCAAGAAGCCTTTCACTAAGACAGTTCTTGTGGAATTGGCAAAGTGATATTTGGAAGCCCATAGAGGGCTATGGTGAAAAAGGAAATATCCTCAAATGAAACCTGGAAAGAAGCTTTCTGAGAAAGTGCTCTGTGATGTGTGACTTCCACTCACAGGGTTACATCTTTATTTCGTGGATCTCTTTGCTAGCCTTATTTCTGTGGAATCTGAGAACAGATATTTCGGATCCCTTTGAAGACTATAGGGCCAAAGTAAATAACCTCCGATAACAAAGAGAAAGAAGCTTTCTGAGAAACTTCTTTGTTTTCTGTGAAATCATCTCACAGAGTTACATCTTTCCGCTCAGGAAGCCTTTCGCTAAGACAGTTCTTGTGGAATTGGCAAAGTGATATTTGGAAGCCCATAGAGGGCTATGGTGAAAAAGGAAATATCCTCAGATGAAATCTGGAAAGAAGCTTTCTGAGAAACTGCTTAGAGTTCTCTTAATTCATCTCACAGAGTCGCATCTGTATTTCGTGCATCTCTTTGTTAGCCTTATTTCTGTGGAATCTGAGAACAGATATTTCGGATCCCTTGGAAAACTGTAGGGCCAAAGGAAATATCCTCCGATAACAAAGAGAAAGGAGCTTTCTGAGAAACTTCTTTGTGTTCTGTGAAATCATCTCACAGAGTTACAGCTATCCCCTCAAGAAGCCTTTCGCTAAGACAGTTTTTGTGGAATTGGCAAAGTGATGTTTTGAAGCCCATAGAGGGCTACGGTGAAAAAGGAAATATCCTCAGATGAAATCTGGAAAGAAGCTTTCTGAGAAACTGCTCTGTGATGTGTCACTTCCACTCACAGAGTTACATCTGTATTTCGTGGATCTCTTTGCTAGCCTTATTTCTGGGGAATCGGAGAACAGATATTTCGGATCCCTTTGAAGATTATAGGGCCAAAGAAAATATCCTCCTATAACAAAGAGAAAGAAGCTTTCTGATAAACTTCTTTGTGTTCTGTGAAATCATCTCACAGAGTTACAGCTTTCCCCTCAGGAAGCCTTTCGCTAAGACAGTTCTTGTGGAATTGGCAAAGTGATATTTGGAAGCCCATAGAGGGCTATGGTGAAAAAGGAAATATCCTCAGATGAAATCTGGAAAGAAGCTTTCTGAGAAACTGCTTAGAGTTCTCTTAATTCATCTCACAGAGTCGCATCTGTATTTCGTGCATCTCTTTGTTAGCCTTATTTCTGTGGAATCTGAGAACAGATATTTCGGATCCCTTGGAAAACTGTAGGGCCAAAGGAAATATCCTCCGATAACAAAGAGAAAGGAGCTTTCTGAGAAACTTCTTTGTGTTCTGTGAAATCATCTCACAGAGTTACAGCTATCCCCTCAAGAAGCCTTTCGCTAAGACAGTTTTTGTGGAATTGGCAAAGTGATGTTTTGAAGCCCATAGAGGGCTACGGTGAAAAAGGAAATATCCTCAGATGAAATCTGGAAAGAAGCTTTCTGAGAAACTGCTCTGTGATGTGTCACTTCCACTCACAGAGTTACATCTGTATTTCGTGGATCTCTTTGCTAGCCTTATTTCTGGGGAATCGGAGAACAGATATTTCGGATCCCTTTGAAGATTATAGGGCCAAAGGAAATATCCTCCTATAACAAAGAGAAAGAAGCTTTCTGATAAACTTCTTTGTGTTCTGTGAAATCATCTCACAGAGTTACAGCTTTCCCCTCAATAAGCCTTTCGCTAAGACAGTTCTTGTGGAATTGGCCAGGTGATATTTGGAAGCCCATAGAGGGCCATGGTGAAAAAGGACATATCCTCAGATGAAATCTGGATAGATGCTTTCTGAGAAACGGCTTAGTGTTCTGTTAATTCATCTCACTGAGTCACATGTGTATTTCGTGGATCTCTTTTCTAGCCTTATTTCTGTGGAATCTGAGAACAGATATTTCGGATCCCTTTGAAAACCATAGGGCCAAAGGAAATATCCTCCGATAACAAAGAGAAAGAAGCTTTCTGAGAAACTTCTTTGTGTTCTGTGAAATCATCTCACAGAGTTACAGCTTTCCCCTCAAGAAGCCTTTCGCTAAGACAGTTCCTGTGGAATTGGCAAAGTGATATTTGGAAGCCAACAGAGGGCTATGGTGAAAAAGGAAATATCCTCAAATGAAACCTGGAAAGAAGCTTTCTGAGAAACTGCTCTGTGATGTGTGACTTCCACTCACAGAGTTACATCTGTATTTCGTGGATCTCTTTGCTAGCCTTATTCCTGTGGAATCTGAGAACAGATATTTCGGATCCCTTTGAAAACCATAGGGCCAAAGGAAATATCCTCCGATAACAAAGAGAAAGAAGCTTTCTGAGAAACTTCTTTGTGTTCTGTGAAATCACCTCACAGAGTTATAGCTTTCCCCTCAAGAAGCCTTTCGCTAAGACAGTTCTTGTGGAATAGGCAAAGTGATATTTGGAAGCCCATAGAGGGCTATGGTGAAAAAAGAAATATCCTCAGATGAAATCTGGAAAGAAGCTTTCTGAGAAACTGCTTAGTGTTCTCTTAATTCATCTCACAGAGTTACATCTGTATTTCATGGATCTCTTTCCTAGCCTTATTTCTGTGGAATCTGAAAACAGATATTTCGGATCCCTTTGAAAGCTATAGGGCCAAAGGAAATATCCTCCGATAACAAAGAGAAAGAAGCTTTCTGATAAACTTCTTTGTGTTCTGTGAAATCATCTCACAGAGTTACAGCTTTCCCCTCAAGAAGCCTTTCGCTAAGACAGTTCTTGTGGAATTGGCAAAGTGATATTTGGAAGCCCATAGAGGGCTATGGTGAAAAAGGAAATATCCTCAGATGAAATCTGGAAAGAAGCTTTCTGAGAAACTGCTCTGTGATGTGTGTCTTCCACTCACAGAGTTACATCTGTATTTCGTGGATCTCTTTGCTAGCCTTATTTCTGTGGAATCTGAGAACAGATATTTCGGATCCCTTTGAAGACTATAGGGCCAAAGGAAATATCCTCCGATAACAAAGAGAAAGAAGCTTTCTGAGAAACTTCTTTGTGTTCCGTGAAATCATCTCACAGAGTTACAGCTTTCTCCTCAGGAAGCCTTTCGCTAAGACAGTTCTTGTGGAATTGGCAAAGTGATATTTGGAAGCCCTTAGAGGGCTATTGTGAAAAAGGAAATATCCTCAGATGAAATCTGGAAAGAAGCTTTCTGAAAAACTGCTCTGTGATGTGTGATTTCGACTCACAGAGTTACATGTGTATTTCGTGGATCTCTTTGCTAGCCTTATTTCTGTGGAATCTGAGAACAGATATTTCGGATCCCTTTGAAGACTATAGGGCCAAAGGAAATATCCTCCGATAACAAAGAGAAAGAAGCTTTCTGAGAAACTTCCTCGAGTTCCGTGAAATCATCACACAGAGTTACAGCTTTCCCATCAGGAAGTATTTTGCTAAGACAGTTCTTGTGGAATTGGCAAAGTGATATTTGGAAGCCCATAGAGGGCTATGATAAAAAGGAAATATCCTCAGATGAAATCTGGAAAGAAGCTTTCTGAGAAACTGCTTAGTGTTCTGTTAATTCATCACACTGAGTTACATTTGTATTTCATGGATCTATTTGCTAGCCTTATTTCTGTGGAATCTGAGAACAGATATTTCGGATCCCTTTGAAGTCTATAGGGCCAAAGGAAATATCCTCCGATAACATAGAGAAAGAAGCTTTCTGAGAAACTTTTTTGTGTTCTGTGAAATCATCTCACAGAGTTACAGCTTTCCCCTGAAGAAGCCTTTCGCTAAGACAGTTCTTGTGGAATTGGCAAAGTGATATTTGGAAGCCCATAGAGGGCTATGGTGAAAAAGGAAATATCCTCAGATGAAATCTGGAAAGAAGCTTTCGGAGAAACTGCTTAGTGTTCTGTTAATTCATCACACAGAGTTACATTTGTATTTCGTGGATCTCTTTGCTAGCCTTATTTCTGTGGTATCTGAGAACAGATATTTCGGATCCCTTTGCAGACTATATGGCCAAAGGAAATATCCTCCGATAACAAAGAGAAAGAAGCTTTCTGAGAAACTTCCCTGTGCTCAGTGAAATCATCTCACAGTGTTACAGCTTTCCACTATAGAAGCCTTTCGCTAAGACAGTTCTTGTGGAATTGGCCAAGTGATATTTGGAAGCCCATAGAGGTCCATGGTTAAAAAAGGAAATATCCTCAGATGAAATCTGGATAGAAGTTTTGTGAGAAACTGCTTAGGGTTCTGTTAATTCATCTCACAGAGTTACATGTGTATTTCGTGGATCTCTTTGCTAGCCTTATTTCTGTGGAATCTGAGAACAGATATTTCGGATCCCTTTGAAGACTATAGGGCCAAAGCAAATATCCTCCGATAACAAAGAGAAAGAAGCTTTCAGAGAAACTTCTTTGTTTTCTGTGAAATCATCTCACAGAGGTACAGCTTTCCATTCAAGAAGCCTTTCCCTAAGACAGTTCTTGTGCAATTGGCAAAGTGATATTTGGAAGCCCATAGAGGGCTACGGTGAAAAAGGAAATATCCTCAAATGAAACCTGGAAAGAAGCTTTCTGAGAAAGTGCTCTGTGATGTGTGACTTCCACTCACAGGGTTACATCTTTATTTCGTGGATCTCTTTGCTAGCCTTATTTCTGTGGAATCTGAGAACAGATATTTCGGATCCCTTTGAAGACTATAGGGCCAAAGTAAATAACCTCCGATAACAAAGAGAAAGAAGCTTTCTGAGAAACTTCTTTGTTTTCTGTGAAATCATCTCACAGAGTTACATCTTTCCCCTCAGGAAGCCTTTCGCTAAGACAGTTCTTGTGGAATTGGCAAAGTGATATTTGGAAGCCCATAGTGGGCTATGGTGAAAAAGGAAGTATCCTGAGATGAAATCTGGAAAGAAGCTTTCTGAGAAACTGCTTAGGGTTCTGTTAATTCATCTCACAGAGATACATGTGTATTTCGTGGATCTCTTTGCTAGCCTTATTTCTGTGGAATCTGAGAACAGATATTTCGGATCCCTTTGAAGACGACAGGGCCAAAGGAAATATCCTCCGATAACAAAGAGAAAGAAGCTTTCTGAGAAACTTCTTTGTGTTCCTTGAAATCATCTCACAGAGTTACAGCTTTCTCCTCGGGAAGCCTTTCGCTAAGACAGTTCTTGTGGAATTGGAAAAGTGATATTTGGAAGCCCATAGAGGGCTATGGTGAAAAAGGAAATATCCTCAGATGAAATCTGGAAAGAAGCTTTCTGAGAAACTGCTCTGTGATGTGTGATTTACACTCACTGAGTTACATGTGTATTTCGTGGATCTCTTTGCTAGCCTTATTTCTGTGGAATCTGAGAACAGATATTTCGGATCCCTTTGAAGACTACAGTGCCAAATATATATATCCTCCGATAACAAAGAGAAAGAAGCTTTCTGAGAAAGTGCTTTGTGTTCTGTGAAATCATCTCAGAGAGTTACATCTGTATTTCGTGGATCTCTTTGCTAGCCTTATTTCTGTGGAATCTGAGAACAGATATTTCGGATCCCTTTGAACTCTATAGGGCCAAAGGAAATATCCTCCGATGACAAAGAGAAAGAAGCTTTCTGAGAAACTTCTTTGTGTTCCGTGAAATCATCTCACAGAGTTACAGCTTTCCCCTCAGGAAGCCTTTCGCTAAGACAGTTCTTGTGTAATTGGCAAAGTGATATTTGGAAGCCCTTAGAGTGCTATGATGAAAAAGGAAATATCCTCAGATGAAATCTGGAAAGAAGCTTTCTCAGAAACTCCTTAGAGTTCTGTTAATTCATCTCACAGAGTTACATCTGTATTTCGTGGATCTCTTTGCTAGCTTTATTTCTGTGGAATCTGAGAACAGATATTTCGGATCCCTTTGAAGACTATAGGGCCAAAGGAAATATCCTCCGATAACAAAGAGAAAGAAGCTTTCTGAGAAACTTCTTTGTGTTCTTTGAAATCATCTCACAGAGTTACAGCTTTCCCCTCAAGAAGCCTTTCGCTAAGACAGTTCTTGTGGAATTGGCAAAGTGATATTTGGAAGCCCATAGAGGGCTATGGTGAAAAAGGAAATATCCTCAGATGAAATCTGGAAAGAAGCTTTCCGAGAAACTGCTCTGTGATGTGTGACTTCCACTCACAGAGTTATATCTGTAATTCGTGGATCTCTTTGGTAGCCTTATTTCTGTGGAATCTGAGAACAGATATTTCGGATCCCTTTGAAGCCTATAGGGCCAAAGGAAATATCCTACGATAACAAAGAGAAAGAAGCTTTCTGAGAAACTTCTTAGTGTTCTGTGAAATCATCACACAGAGTTACAGCTTTCACCTAAAGAAGCCTTTGGCTAAGACAGTTCTTGTGGAATGGGCAAAGTGATATTTGGAAGCCCATAGAGGGCTATGGTGAAAAAGGAAATATCCTCAGATGAAATCTGGATAGAAGCTTTCTGAGAAACTGCTTAGAGTTCTCTTAATTCATCTCACAGAGTCGCATCTGTATTTCGTGCATCTCTTTGTTAGCCTTATTTCTGTGGAATCTGAGAACAGATATTTCGGATCCCTTTGAAGACTATAGGGCCAAAGCAAATATCCTCCGATAACAAAGAGAAAGAAGCTTTCAGAGAAACTTCTTTGTTTTCTGTGAAATCATCTCACAGAGGTACAGCTTTCCATTCAAGAAGCCTTTCCCTAAGACAGTTCTTGTGCAATTGGCAAAGTGATATTTGGAAGCCCATAGAGGGCTACGGTGAAAAAGGAAATATCCTCAAATGAAACCTGGAAAGAAGCTTTCTGAGAAAGTGCTCTGTGATGTGTGACTTCCACTCACAGGGTTACATCTTTATTTCGTGGATCTCTTTGCTAGCCTTATTTCTGTGGAATCTGAGAACAGATATTTCGGATCCCTTTGAAGACTATAGGGCCAAAGTAAATAACCTCCGATAACAAAGAGAAAGAAGCTTTCTGAGAAACTTCTTTGTTTTCTGTGAAATCATCTCACAGAGTTACATCTTTCCCCTCAGGAAGCCTTTCGCTAAGACAGTTCTTGTGGAATTGGCAAAGTGATATTTGGAAGCCCATAGTGGGCTATGGTGAAAAAGGAAGTATCCTGAGATGAAATCTGGAAAGAAGCTTTCTGAGAAACTGCTTAGGGTTCTGTTAATTCATCTCACAGAGATACATGTGTATTTCGTGGATCTCTTTGCTAGCCTTATTTCTGTGGAATCTGAGAACAGATATTTCGGATCCCTTTGAAGACGACAGGGCCAAAGGAAATATCCTCCGATAACAAAGAGAAAGAAGCTTTCTGAGAAACTTCTTTGTGTTCCTTGAAATCATCTCACAGAGTTACAGCTTTCTCCTCGGGAAGCCTTTCGCTAAGACAGTTCTTGTGGAATTGGAAAAGTGATATTTGGAAGCCCATAGAGGGCTATGGTGAAAAAGGAAATATCCTCAGATGAAATCTGGAAAGAAGCTTTCTGAGAAACTGCTCTGTGATGTGTGATTTACACTCACTGAGTTACATGTGTATTTCGTGGATCTCTTTGCTAGCCTTATTTCTGTGGAATCTGAGAACAGATATTTCGGATCCCTTTGAAGACTATAGTGCCAAATATATATATCCTCCGATAACAAAGAGAAAGAAGCTTTCTGAGAAAGTGCTTTGTGTTCTGTGAAATCATCTCAGAGAGTTACATCTGTATTTCGTGGATCTCTTTGCTAGCCTTATTTCTGTGGAATCTGAGAACACATATTTCGGATCCCTTTGAACTCTATAGGGCCAAAGGAAATATCCTCCGATGACAAAGAGAAAGAAGCTTTCTGAGAAACTTCTTTGTGTTCTGTGAAATCATCTCACAGAGGTACAGCTTTCGCCTCAAGAAGCCTTTCGCTACGACAGTTCTTGTGGAATTGGCCAGGTGATATTTGGAAGCCCATAGAGGGCCATGGTGAAAAAGGAAATATCCTCAGATGAAATCTGGATAGAAGCTTTCTGAGAAACGGCTTAGTGTTCTGTTAATTCATCTCACAGAGTTACATGTGTATTTCGTGGATCTCTTTGCTAGCCTTATTTCTGTGGAATCTGAGAACAGATATTTCGGATCCCTTTGAAGACTATAGGGCCAAAGGAAATATCCTCTGATAACAAAGAGAAAGAAGCTTTCTGAGAAACTTCTTTGTGTTCTGTGAAATCATCTCACAGAGTTACAGCTTTCCCCTCAAGAAGCCTTTCGCTAAGACAGTTCTTGTGGAATTGGCAAAGTGATATTTGGAAGCCCATAGAGGGCTATGGTGAAAAAGTAAATATCCTCAGATGAAATCTGGAAAGAAGCTTTCTGAGAAAGTGCTCTGTGATGTGTGTCTTCCACTCACAGAGTTACATGTGTATTTCGTGGATCTCTTTGCTAGCCTTATTTCTGTGAAATCTGAGAACAGATATTTCGGATCCCATTGAAAACCATAGGGCCAAAGGAAATATCCTCCGATAACAAAGAGAAAGAAGCTTTCTGAGAAACTTCTTTGTGTTCTGTGAAATCATCTCACAGAGTTACAGCTTTCCCCTCAAGAAGCCTTTCGCTAAGACAGTTCCTGTGGAATTGGCAAAGTGATATTAGGAAGCCAACAGAGGGCTATGGTGAAAAAGGAAATATCCTCAAATGAAACCTGGAAAGTAGCTTTCTGAGAAACTGCTCTGTGATGTGTGATTTCCACTCACAGAGTTACATCTGTATTTCGTGGATCTCTTTGCTAGCCTTATTTCTGTGGAATCTGAGAACAGATATTTCGGATCCCTTTGAAAACCATAGGGCCAAAGGAAATATCCTCCGATAACAAAGAGAAAGAAGCATTCTGAGAAACTTCTTTGTGTTCTGTGAAATCACCTCACAGAGTTACAGCTTTCCCCTCAAGAAGCCTTTCGCTAGGACTATTCTTGTGGAATAGGCAAAGTGATATTTGGAAGCCCATAGAGGGCTATGGTGAAAAAAGAAATATCCTCAGATGAAATCTGGAAAGAAGCTTTCTGAGAAACTGCTCAGTGTTCTCTTAATTCATCTCACAGAGTTACATCTGTATTTCATGGATCTCTTTCCTAGCCTTATTTCTGTGGAATCTGAGAACAGATATTTCGGATCCCTTTGAAGACTATTTGCCAAAGGAAATATCCTCCGATAACAAAGAGAAAGAAGCTTTCTGATAAACTTCTTTGTGTTCTGTGAAATCATCTCACAGAGTTACAGCTTTCCCCTCAAGAAGCCTTTCGCTAAGACAGTTCTTGTGGAATTGGCAAAGTGATATTTGGAAGCCCATAGAGGGCTATGGTGAAAAAGGAAATATCCTCAGATGAAATCTGAAAGAAGCTTTCTGAGAAACTGCTCTGTGATGTGTGTCTTCCACTCACAGAGTTACATCTGTATTTCGTGGATCTCTTTGCTAGCCTTATTTCTGTGGAATCTGAGAACAGATATTTCGGATCCCTTTGAAGACTATAGGGCCAAAGGAAATATCCTCCGATAACAAAGAGAAAGAAGCTTTCTGAGAAACTTCTTTGTGTTCTGTGAAATCATCTCACAGAGTTACAGCTTTCTCCTCAAGAAGCCTTTCGCTAAGACAGTTCTTGTGGAATTGGCAAAGTGATATTTGGAAGCCCTTAGAGGGCTGTTGTGAAAAAGGAAATATCCTCAGATGAAATCTGGAAAGAAGCTTTCTGAAAAACTGCTCTGTGATGTGTGATTTCCACTCACAGAGTTACATGTGTATTTCGTGGATCTCTTTGCTAGCCTTATTTCTGTGGAATCTGAGAACAGATATTTCGGATCCCTTTGAAGACTATAGGGCCAAAGGAAATATCCTCCGATAACAAAGAGAAAGAAGCTTTCTGAGAAACTTCTTTGAGTTCCGTGAAATCATCCCACAGAGTTACAGCTTTCCCCTCAGGAAGTCTTTTGCTAACACATTTCTTGTGGAATTGGCAAAGTGATATTTGGAAGCCCATAGAGGGCTACGGTGAAAAAGGAAATATCCTCAGATGAAATCTGGAAAGAAGCTTTCTGAGAAACTGCTTAGTGTTCTGTTAATTCATCTCACAGAGTTACATCTGTATTTCGTGGATCTCTTTGCTAGCCTTATTTTTGTGGAATCTGAGAACAGATATTTCGGATCCCTTTGAAGACTATAGGGCCAAAGGAAATATCCTCCGATAACAAAGAGAAAGAAGCTTTCTGAGAAACTTCTTTGTGTTCTGTGAAATCATCTCACAGAGTTACAGCTTTCCTCTTCAGAAGCCTTTCGCTAAGACAGTTCTTGTGGAATTGGCAAAGTGATATTTGGAAGCCCATAGAAGGCTATGGTGAAAAAGGAAATATCCTCAGATGAAATCTGGAAAGAAGTTTTCTGAGAAACTGCTCTGTGATGTGTGTCTTCCACCCACAGAGTTACATCTGTATTTCGTGGATCTCTTTGCTAGCCTTATTTCTGTGCAATCTGAGAACAGATATTTCGGATCCCTTTGAAGACTATACGGCCAAAGGAAATATCCTCAGATAACAAAGAGAAAGAAGCTTTCTGAGAAACTTCTTTGTGTTCTGTGAAATCATCTCACAGAGTTACAGCTTTCTCTTCAAGAAGCCTTTCTCTACGACAATTCTTGTGGAATTGGCAAAGTGATATTTGGAAGCCCTTAGAGGGCTATTGTGAAAAAGGAAATATCCTCAGATGAAATCTGGAAAGAAGCTTTCTGAGAAACTGCTCTGTGATGTGTGATTTCCACTCACAGAGTTACATGTTTATTTCGTGGATCTTTTGCTAGCCTTATTTCTGTGGAATCTGAGAACAGATATTTCGGATCCCTTTGAAGATTATAGGGCCAAAGGAATAATCCTCCGATAACAATGAGAAAGAAGCTTTCTGAGAAACTTCGTTGAGTTCCGTGAAATCATCTCACAGAGTTACAGCTTTTCCCTCAGGAAGTCTTTTGCTAAGACAGTTCTTGTGGAATTGGCAAAGTGATATTTGGAAGCCTATAGAGGGCTATGGTGAAAAAGGAAATATCCTCAGATGAAATCTGGAAAGAAGCTTTCTGAGAAACTGTTTAGAGTTCTCTTAATTCATCTCACAGAGTCACGTCTGTATTTCGTGCATCTCTTTGTTAGCCTTATTTCTGTGGAATCTGAGAACAGATATTTCGGATCCCTTTGAAAACTATAGGGCCAAAGGAAATATCCTCCGATAACAAAGAGAAAGGAGCTTTCTGAGAAACTTCTTAGTGTTCTGTGAAATCATCTCACAGAGTTACAGCTTTCCCCTCAAGAAGCCTTTCGCTAAGACAGTTCTTGTGGAATTGGCAAAGTGATATTTGGAAGCCCATAGAGGGCTATGGTGAAAAAGGAAATATCCTCAGATGAAATCTGGAAAGAAGCTTTCTGAGAAACTGCTCTGTGGTGTGTGACTTCCACTCACAGAGTTACATGTGTATTTCGTGGATCTGTTTGCTAGCCTTATTTCTGTGGAATCTGAGAACAGATATTTCGGATCCCTTTGAAAACCATAGGGCCAAAGGAAATATCCTCCGATAACAAAGAGAAAGAAGCTTTCTGAGAAACTTCTTTGTGTTCTGTGAAATCATCTCACAGTGTTACAGCTTTCCACTAAAGAAGCCTTTCGCTAAGACAGTTCTTGTGGAATTGGCCAAGTGATATTTGGAAGCCTATAGAGGTCCATGGTTAAAAAAGGAAATATCCTCAGATGAAATCTGGAAAGAAGCTTTCTGAGAAACTGCTCTGTGATGTGTGATTTCCACTCACAGAGTTACATGTGTATTTCGTGGATCTCTTTGCTAGCCTTATTTCTGTGGAATCTGAGAACAGATATTTCGGATCCCTTGGAAGACTATAGGGCCAAAGGAAATATCCTCCGATAACAAAGAGAAAGAAGCTTTCTGAGAAACTTCTTTGAGTTCCGTGAAATCATCTCACAGAGATACAGCTTTCCCCTCAGGAAGTCTTTTGCTAAGACAGTTCTTGTGGAATTGGCAAAGTGATATTTGGAAGCCCAAAGAGGGCTATGGTGAAAAAGGAAATATCCTCAGATGAAATCTGGAAAGAAGCATTCTGAGAAACTGCTTCGTGTTCTGTTAATTCGTCTCACAGAGTTACATCTGTATTTCGTGGATCTCTTTGCTAGCCTTATTTCTGTGGAATCTGAGAACAGATAATTCGGATCCCTTTGAAGACTATAGGGCCAAAGGAAATATCCTCTGATAACAAAGAGAAAGAAGCTTTCTGAGAAACTTCTTCGTGTTGTGAAATCATCTCACAGAGTTACAGCTTTGCCCTCCAGAAGCCCTTCGCTAAGACAGTTCTTGTGGAATTGGCAAAGTGATATTTGGAAGCCCATAGAGGGCTATGGTGAAAAAGGAAATATCCTCAGATGAAATTTGGAAAGAAGCTTTCTGAGAAACTGCTTAGTGTTCTGTCAATTTATCTCACAGAATTACATCTGTATTTCGTGGATCTCTTTGCTAGCCTTATTTCTGTGGAATCTGAGAAGAGATATTTCGGATCCCTTTGAAGACTATAGGGCCAAATGAAATATCCTCCGATAACAAAGAGAAAGAAGGTTTCTGAGAAGCTTCTTTGTGTTCTGTGAAATCATCTCACAGAGTTACAGCTTTCCCCTAAAGAAGCCTTTCGCTAAGACAGTTCTTGTGGAATTGGCAAAGTGATATTTGGAAGCCCATATAGGGCTAGGGTGAAAAAGGAAATATCCTCAGATGAAATCTGGAAAGAAGCTTTCTGAGAAACGGCTTAGGGTTCTCTTAATTCATCTAACAGAGTTACATCTGTATTTCGTGGATCTCTTTGCTAGTCGTATTTCTTTGTAATCTGAGAACAGATATTTCGGATCCCTTTGAAGACTATAGGGCCAAAGGAAATATGCTCTGATAACAAAGAGAAAGAAGCTTTCTGAGAAAATTCTTGGTGTTCTGTGAAATCATCTCACGGAGTTACAGCTTTCCCCTAAAGAAGCCTTTCGCTAAGACAGTTCTTGTGGAATTGGCAAAGTGATTATTGGAAGCCCATAGAGGGCTATGGTGAGAAAGGAAATATCCTCAGATGAAATCTGGAAAGAAGTTTTCTGAGAAACTGCTCTGTGATGTGTGGTTTCCACTCACAGAGTTACATGTGTATTTCGTGGATCTCTTTGCTAGTCTTATTTCTGAGAATCTGAGAACAGATAATTCGGATCCCTTTGAAGACTATAGGGCCAAAGGAAATATCCTCCGATAACAAAGAGAAAGAAGCTTTCTGAGAAACTTCTTTGCGTTCCGTGAAATCATCTCACAGAGTTCAAGCTTTTCCCTCTGGAAGCCTTTCGCTAAGACAGTTCTTGTGGAATTGGCAAAGTGATATTTGGAAGCCCATACAGGGCTATGGTGAAAAAGGATATATCCTCAGATGAAATCTGGAAAGAAGCTTTCTGAGAAACTGCTCTGTGATGTGTGATTTCCACTCACAGAGTTACATGTGTATTTCGTGGATCTCTTTGCTAGCCTTATTTCTGTGGAATCTGAGAACAGATATTTCGGATCCCTTTGAAGACTATAGGGCCAAAGGAAATATCCTCCGATAACAAAGAGAAAGAAGCTTTCTGAGAAACGTCTTGGTGTTCCGTGAAATCACCTCACAGAGTTACAGCTTTCCCCTCAGGAAGCCTTTCGCTAAGACAATTCTTGTGGAATTGGCCAAGTGATTTTGGAAGCCCCTAGAGGGGTATGGTGAAAAAGGAAATATCCTCAGATGAAATCTGAAAGAAGCTTTCTGAGGATCTGCTTAGTGTTCTGTTAATTCATCTCACAGAGTTACATATGTATTTCGTGGATCTCTTTGTAGCCTTATATCTGTGGAATCTGAGAACAGATATTTCGCATCCCTTTGAAGACTATAGGGTCCAAGGAAATATCATCCGATAACAAAGAGAAAGAAGCTTTCTGAGAAACTTCTTTGTGTTCTGTGAAATCATCTCACAGAGTTACAGCTTTCCCCTCAAGAAGCCTTTCGCTAAGACAGTTCTTGTGGAATTGGCAAAGTGATATTTGGAAGCCCATAGAGGGCTATGGTGAAAACGGAAATATCCTCAGATGAAATCTGGAAAGAAGCTTTCTGAGAAACTGCTTAGTGTTCTGTTAATTCATCTCACAGAGTTACATCTGTATTTCGTGGATCTCTTTGCTAGCCTTATTTCTGTGGTGTCTGAGAACAGATATTTCGGATCCCTTTGAAGACTATAGGGCCAAAGAAATATCCTCCGATAACAAAGAGAAAGAAGATTTCTGAGAAACTTCTTCGTGTTCTGTGAAATCATCTCACAGAGTTACAGCTTTTCCCTCCAGAAGCCTTTCGCTAAGACAGTTCTTGTGGAATTGGCAAAGTGATATTTGGAAGCCCTTAGAGGGCTATGGTGAAAAAGGAAATATCCTCAGATGAAATCTGGAAAGAATCTTTCTGAGAAAGTGCTTAGTGTTCTGTTAATTCATCTCACGGAGTTACATCTGTATTTCGTGGATCTCTTTGCTAGCCTTATTTCTGTGCAATCTGAGAACAGATATTTCGGATCCCTTTGAAGACTATAGGGCCAAAGGAAATATCCTCCGATAACAAAGAGAAAGAAGCTTTCTGAGAAACTTCTTTGTATTCTGTGAAATCATCTCACAGAGTTACAGCTTTCCTCTCAAGAAGCCTTTCGCTAGACAGTTCTTGTGGAATTGGCCAAGTGATATTTGGAAGCCCATAGAGGGCTATGGTGAAAAAGGAAATATCCTCAGATGAAATCTGGAAAGAAGCTTTCTGAGAAAGTGCTCTGTGATTTGTGACTTCCACTCACAGAGTTACATCTGTATTTCGTGGATCTCTTTGCTAGACTTATTTCTGTGCAATCTGAGAACAGATATTTCGGATCCCTTTGAAGACTATAGGGCCAAAGGAAATATACTCCGATAACAAAGAGAAAGAAGGTTTCTGAGAAACTTCTTTGTGTTCTGTGAAATCATCTCACAGAGTTACAGCTTTCCCTCCAAGAAGCCTTTCGCTAAGACAGTTCTTGTGGAATTGGCAAAGTGATATTTGGAAGCCCATAGAGGGCTATGGTGAAAAAGGAAATATCCTCAGATGAAATCTGGAAAGAAGCTTTCTGAGAAATGGCTTAGTGTTCTCTTAATTCATCTAACAGAATTACATCTGTATTTCGTGGATCTCTTTGCTTGCGGTATTTCTGTGTAATCTGAGAACTGATATTTAGGATCCCTTCGAAGACCATAGGGCCAAAGGAAGTATCCTCCGATAACAAAGAGAAAGAAATTTTCTGAGAAAATTCTTTGTGTTCTGTGAAATCATCTCACAGAGTTAGAGCTTTCCCCTCAAGAAGCCTTCCGCTAAGACAGTTCTTGTGGAATTGGCAAAGTGATATTTGGAAGCCTATAGAGGGCTATGGTGAGAAAGGAAATATCCTCAGATGAAATCTGGAAAGAAGCTTTCTGAGAAACTGCTCTGTGATGTGTGACTTCCACTCCCTGAGTTACATCTGTATTTCGTGGATCTCTTTGCTAGCCTTATTTCTGTGGAATCTGAGAACAGATATTTCGGATCCCTTTGAAGACTATAGGGCCAAAGGAAATATCCTCCGATAACAAAGAGAAAGAAGCTTTCTGAGAAACTTCTTTGTGTTCTGTGAAATCATCTCACAGAGTTACAGCTTTGCCCTCAGGAAGCCTTTCGCTAAGACAGTTCTTGTGGAATTGGCAAAGTGAAATTTGGAAGCCCATAGAGGGCTATGGTGAAAAAGGAAATATCCTCAGATGAAATCTGGAAAGAAGCTTTCTGAGAAACTGCTTAGTGTTCTGTTAATTAATCTCACAGTGTTACATCTGTATTTCGTGGATCTCTTTGCTAGCCATATTTCTGTGGAATCTGAGAACAGATATTTCGGATCCCTTTGAAGACTATAGGGCCAAAGAAAATATCCTCTGATAACAAAGAGAAAGATCCTTTCTGAGAAACTTCTTTGTGTTCTTTGAAATCATCTCACAGAGTTACTGCTTTCCCCTCAAGAAGCCTTTCGCTAATAAAATTCTTGTGGAATTGGCCAAGTGGTATTTGGAAGCCCATAGAGGGGTATGGTGAAAAAGGAAATATCCTCAGATGAAATCTGGAAAGAAGCTTTCTGAGAAAATGCTTAGTGTTCTGTAAATTCATCTCACAGAGTTACATCTGTATTTCGTGAATCTCTTTGTAGCCTTAATTCTGTGGTATCTGAGAACAGATATTTCGGATACCTTTGAAGACTATAGGGCCAAAGGAAATATCATCCGATAACAAAGAGAAAGAAGCTTTCTGAGAAACTTCTTTGTGTTCTGTGAAATCATCTCACAGAGTTACAGCTTTCCCCTCAAGAAGCCTTTCGCTAAGACAGTTGTTGTGGAATTTGCAAAGTGATATTTGGAACCCCATAGAGGGCTATTGAGAAAAAGGAAATATCCTCAGATGAAATCTGGAAAGAAGCTTTCTGAGAAACTGCTCTGTGATGTGTGATTTCCACTCACAGAGTTATATGTGTATTTCGTGGATCTCTTTGCTAGCCTTATTTCTGTGGAATCTGAGAACAGATATTTCGGATCCCTTTGAAGACTATAGGGCCAAAGGAAATATCCTCCGATAACAAAGACAAAGAAGCTTTCTGAGAAATTTCTTTGTGTTCCGTGTAATCATCTCACAGAGTTACAGCTTTCCCCTCAGGAAGTCTTTTGCTAAGACAGTTCTTGTGGAATTGGCAAAGTGGTATTTGGAAGCCAATAGAGGGCCATGGTGCAAAAGGAAATATCCTCAGATTAAATTAGGAAAGAAGCTGTCTGAGAAACTGCTTAGTGTTTTGTTAATTCATCTCACCGAGTTACATCTGTATTTCGTGGATCTCTGTGCTAGCCTTATTTCTGTGGAATCTGAGAACAGATATTTCGGATCCCTTTGAAGACTATAGGGCCAAAGGAAATATCCTCCGATAACAAAGAGAAAGAAGATTTCTGAGAAACTTCTTGGTGTTCTGTGAAATCATCTCACAGAGTTACAGCTTTCCCTTCAAGAAGCCTTTCGCTAAGACAGTTCTTGTGGAATTGGCCATGTGATATTTGGAAGACCTTAGAGGGCTATGGTGAAAAAGGAAATATCCTCAGATGAAATCTGGAAAGAAGCTTTCTGAGAAACGGCTTAGTGTTCTCTTAATTCATCTAACAGAGTTACATCTGTATTTCGTGGATCTCTTTGCTAGCGGTATTTCTGTGTAATCTGAGAGCTGATATTTCGGATCCCTTCGAAGACTATAGGGCCAAAGGAAATATCCTCCGATAACAAAGAGAAAGAAACTTTCTGAGAAAATTCTTTGTGTTCTGTGAAATCATCACACAGAGTTACAGCTTTCCCCTCAAGAAGCCTTTCGCTAAGACAGTTCTTGTGGAATTGGCCAAGTGATATTTGGAAGCCCATAGAGGGCTATGGTGAAAAAGGAAATATCCTCAGATGAAATCTGGAAAGAAGTTTTCTGAGAAACTGCTCTGTGATGTGTGTCTTCCACTCACAGAGTTACATCTGTATTTCGTGTATCTCGTTCCTAGCCTTATTTCTGTGGAATCTGAGAACAGATATTTCGGATCCCTTTGAAGACTATAGGGCCAAAGGAAATATCCTCCGATAACAAAGAGAAAGAAGCTTTCTGAGAAACTTCTTTGTGTTCTGTGAAATCATCTCACAGAGTTACACCTTTCTCCTCAAGAAGCATTTCGCTAAGACAGTTCTTGTGGAATTGGCAAAGTGATATTTGGAATCCCTTAGAGGGCTATTGTGAAAGAGAAAATATCCTCAGATGAAATCTGGAAAGAAGCTTTCTGAGAAACTGCTCTTTGATGTGTGATTTCCACTCACAGACTTACATGTGTATTTCGTGGATCTCTTTGCTAGACTTATTTCTCTGGAATCTGAGAACAGATATTTCGGATCCCTTTGAAGACTATAGGGCCAAAGGAAATATCCTCCGATAACAAAGAGAAAGAAGCTTTCTGAGAAACTTCTTTGAGTTCCGTGAAATCATCTCACAGAGTTACAGCTTTCCCCTCAGGAAGTCTTTTGCTAAGACAGTTCTTGTGGAATTGGCAAAGTGATATTTGGAAGCCCATAGAGGGCTATGGTGAAAAAGGAAATATCCTCACATGATATCTGGAAAGAATCTTTCTGAGAAACTGCTTAGTGTTCTGTTATTACATCCCTCAGAGTTACATCTGTATTTCGTTTATCTCTTTGCTAGCCATATTTCTGTGTAATCTGAGAAGAGATATTTCGGATCCCTTTGAAGACTCTAGGGCCAAAGGAAATATCCTCCGATAACAAAGAGAAAGAAGCTTTCTGAGAAACTTCTTTGTGTTCTGTGAAATCATGTCACAGAGTTACAGCTTTCCCCTCAAGAGGCCTTTCGCTAAGACAGTTCTTGTGGAATTGGCGAAGTGATATTTGGAAGCCCATAGAGGGCTATGGTGAAAAAGGAAATATCCTCTGATGAAATCTGGAAAGAAGCTTTCTGAGAAACTGCTTAGTGTTCTGTTAATTCATCTCACAGAGTTACCTCTGTATTTCGTGGATCTCTTTGCTACCTTATTTCTGTGGAATCTGAGAAGAGATATTTCGGATCCCTTTGAAGACTATAGGGCCAATGGAAATATCCTCCGATAACAAAGAGAAAGAAGGTTTCTGAGAAACTTCTTTGTGTTCTCTGAAATCATCTCACAGAGTTACAGCTTTCCCCTCAAGAAACCTTTCGCTAAGACAGTTCTTGTGGAATTGAAAAAGTGATATTTGGAAGCCCATAGAGGGCTACGGTGAAAAAGGAAATATCCTCAGATGAAATCTGGAAAGAAGCTTTCTGAGAAACGGCTTAGTGTTCTCTTAATTCATCTAACAGAGTTACATCTGTATTTCGTGGATCTCTTTGCTAGCCGTATTTCTGTGTAATCTGAGAACAGATATTTCGGATCCCTTTGAAGACTATAGGGCCTAAAGAAATATGCTCCGACAACAAAGAGAAAGAAGCTTTCTGAGAAAATTCTTTGTGTTCTGTGAAATCATCTCACAGAGTTACAGCTTTCCTCTAAAGAAGCCTTTCCCTAAGACAGTTCTTGTGGAATTGGAAAAGTGATTATTGGAAGCTCATAGAGGGCTATGGTGAGAAAGGAAATATCCTCAGATGAAATCTGGAAAGAAGTTTTCTGAGAAACTGCTCTGTGATGTGTGATTTCCACTCACAGAGTTTCATGTGTATTTCGTTCATCTCTTTGCTAGCCTTATTTCTCTGGAATCTGAGAACAGATATTTCGGATCCCTTTGAAGACTATAGGGCCAAAGGAAATATCCTCCGATAACAAAGAGAAAGAAGCTTTCTGAGAAACTTCTTTGAGTTCCGTGAAATCATCTCACAGAGTTACAGCTTTCCCCTCAGGAAGTCTTTTGCTAAGACAGTTCTTGTGGAATTGGCAAAGTGATATTTGGAAGCCCATAGAGGGCTATGGTGAAAAAGGAAATATCCTCACATGATATCTGGAAAGAATCTTTCTGAGAAACTGCTTAGTGTTCTGTTATTACATCCCTCAGAGTTACATCTGTATTTCGTTTATCTCTTTGCTAGCCATATTTCTGTGTAATCTGAGAAGAGATATTTCGGATCCCTTTGAAGACTATAGGGCCAAAGGAAATATCCTCCGATAACAAAGAGAAAGAAGCTTTCTGAGAAACTTCTTTGTGTTCTGTGAAATCATCTCACAGAGTTACAGCTGTCCACTCAAGAAGCCTTTCGCTAAGACAGTTCTTGTGGAATTGGCAAAGTGATATTTGGAAGCCCATAGAGGGCTATGGTGAAAAAGGAAATATCCTCAGATGAAATCTGGAAAGAAGCTTTCTGAGAAACTGCTCTGTGATATGTGATTTCCACTCACAGAGTTACATGTGTATTTCGTGGATCTCTTTGCTAGCCTTATTTCTGTGGAATCTGAGAACAGATAATTCGGATCCCTTTGAAGACTATAGGGCCAAAGGAAATATCCTCTGATAACAAAGAGAAAGAAGCTTTCTGAGAAACTTCTTCGTGTTGTGAAATCATCTCACAGAGTTACAGCTTTGCCCTCCAGAAGCCCTTCGCTAAGACAGTTCTTGTGGAATTGGCAAAGTGATATTTGGAAGCCCATAGAGGGCTATGGTGAAAAAGGAAATATCCTCAGATGAAATTTGGAAAGAAGCTTTCTGAGAAACTGCTTAGTGTTCTTTCAGTTCATCTCACAGAATTACATCTGTATTTCGTGGACCTCTTTGCTAGCCTTATTTCTGTGGAATCTGAGAAGAGATATTTCGGATCCCTTTGAAGACTATAGGGCCAAAGGAAATATCCTCCGATAACAAAGAGAAAGAAGGTTTCTGAGAAGCTTCTTTGTGTTCTGTGAAATCATCTCACAGAGTTACAGCTTTCCCCTAAAGAAGCCTTTCGCTAAGACAGTTCTTGTGGAATTGGCCAAGTGATATTTGGAAGCCCATAGAGGGCTAGGGTGAAAAAGGAAATATCCTCAGATGAAATCTGGAAAGAAGCTTTCTGAGAAACGGCTTAGTGTTCTCTTTATTCATCTAACAGAGTTACATCTGTATTTCGTGGATCTCTTTGCGAGTCGTATTTCTGTGTAATCTGAGAACAGATATTTCGGATCCCTTTGAAGACTATAGGGCCAAAGGAAATATGCTCTGATAACAAAGAGAAAGAAGCTTTCTGAGAAAATTCTTGGTGTTCTGTGAAATCATCTCAGTGAGTTACAGCTTTCCCCTAAAGAAGCCTTTCGCTAAGACAGTTCTTGTGGAATTGGCAAAGTGATTATTGGAAGCCCATAGAGGGCTATGGTGAGAAAGGAAATATCCTCAGATGAAATCTGGAAAGAAGTTTTCTGAGAAACTGCTCTGTGATGTGTGATTTCCACTCACAGAGTTACATGTGTATTTCGTGGATCTCTTTGCTAGTCTTATTTCTGAGAATCTGAGAACAGATAATTCGGATCCCTTTGAAGACTATAGGGCCAAAGGAAATATCCTCCGATAACAAAGAGAAAGAAGCTTTCTCAGAAACTTCTTTGTGTTCCGTGAAATCATCTCACAGAGTTACAGCTTTCCCCTCCAGAATCCTTTCGCTAAGACAGTTCTTGTGGAATTGGCAAAGTGATATTTGGAAGACCATAGAGGGCTATTGAGAAAAAGGAAATATCCTCAGATGAAATCTGGAAAGAAGCTTTCTGAGAAACTGCTCTGTGATGTGTGATTTCCACTCACAGAGTTACATGTGTATTTCGTGGATCTCTTTGCTAGCCTTATTTCTGTGGAATCTGAGAACAGATATTTCGGATCCCTTTGTAGACTATAGGGCCAAAGGAAATATCCTCCGATAACAAAGAGAAAGAAGCTTTCTGAGAAACTTCTTGGTGTTCCGTGAAATCACCTCACAGAGTTACAACTTTCCCCTTAGGAAGCCTTTCGCTAAGACAATTCTTGTGGAATTGGCCAAGTGATATTTGGAAGCCCATAGAGGGGTATGGTGAAAAAGGAAATATCCTCAGATGAAATCTGTAAAGAAGCTTTCTGAGGATCTGCTTAGTGTTCTGTTAATTCATCTCACAGAGTTACATCTGTATTTCGTGGATCTCTTTGTAGCCTTATTTCTGTGGTATCTGAGAACAGATATTTCGGATCCCTTTGAAGACTATAGGGTCAAAGGAAATATCATCCGATAACAAAGAGAAAGAAGCTTTCTGAGAAACTTCTTTGTGTTCTGTGAAATCATCTCAAGAGTTACAGCTTTCCCCTCAAGAAGCCTTTCGCTAAGACAGTTCTTGTGGAATTGGCAAAGTGATATTTGGAAGCCCATTGAGGGCTATGGTGAAAAAGGAAATATCCTCAGATGAAATCTGGAAAGAAGCTTTCTGAGAAACTGCTTAGTGTTCTGTTAATTCATCTCACAGAGTTACATCTGTATCTCGTGGATCTCTTTGCTAGCCTTATTTCTGTGGTGTCTGAGAACAGATATTTCGGATCCCTTTGAAGACTATAGGGCCAAAGAAATATCCTCCGATAACAAAGAGAAAGAAGATTTCTGAGAAACTTCTTCGTGTTCTGTGAAATCATCTCACAGAGTTACAGCTTTTCCCTCCAGAAGCCTTTCGCTAAGACAGTTCTTGTGGAATTGGCAAAGTGATATTAGGAAGCCCTTAGAGGGCTATGGTGAAAAAGGAAATATCCTCAGATGAAATCTGGAAAGAATCTTTCTGAGAAAGTGCTTAGTGTTCTGTTAATTCATCTCACATAGTTCCATCTGTATTTCGTGGATCTCTTTGCTAGCCTTGTTTCTGTGAAATCTGAGAACAGATATTTCGGATCCCTTTGAAGACTATAGGGCCAAAGGAAATATCCTCCGATAACAAAGAGAAAGAAGCTTTCTGAGAAACTTCTTTGCGTTCTGTGAAATCATCTCACAGAGTTACAGCTTTCCCCTCAAGAAGCCTTTCACTAAGACAGTTCTTGTGGAATTGGCAAAGTGATATTTGGAAGCCCATAGAGGACTATGGTGAAAAAGGAAATATCCTCAGATGAAATCTGGAAAGAAGCTTTCTGAGAAACGGCTTAGTGTTCTCTTAATTCACTAACAGAATTACTTCTGTATTTCGTGGATCTCTTTGCTAGCGGTATTTCTGTGTAATCTGAGAACTGATATTTAGGATCCCTTCGAAGACTGTAGGGCCAAAGGAAATATCCTCCGATAACAAAGAGAAAGAGACTTTCTGAGAAAATTCTTTGTGTTCTGTGAAATCATCTCACAGAGTTAGAGCTTTCCCCTCAAGAAGCCTTTCGCTAAGACATTTCTTGTGGAATTGGCAAAGTGATATTTGGAAGCCCATAGAGGGCTATGGTGAGAAAGGAAATATCCTCAGATGAAATCTGGAAAGAAGCTTTCCGAGAAACTGCTCTGTGATGTGTGACTTCCACTCCCTGAGTTACATCTGTATTTCGTGGATCTCTTTGCTAGTCTTATTTCTGTGGAATCTGAGAACAGATATTTCGGATCCCTTTGAAGACTATAGGGCCAAAGGAAATATCCTCCGATAACAAAGAGAAAGAAGCTTTCTGAGAAACTTCTTTGTGTTCCGTGAAATCATCTCACAGAGTTACAGCTTTCCCCTCAGGAAGCCTTTCGCTAAGACAGTTCTTGTGGAATTGGCAAAGTGAAATTTGGAAGGCCATAGAGGGGTAGAGTGAAAAAGGAAATATCCTCAGATGAAATATGGAAAGAAGCTTTCTGAGAAACTGCTCTGTGATGTGTGATTTCCACTCACAGAGTTACATGTGTATTTCGTGGATCTATTTGCTAGTCTTATTTCTGTGGAATCTGAGAACAGATATTTCGGATCTCTTTGAAGAATATAGGGCCAAAGGAAATATCCTCCGATAACAAAGAGAAAGAAGCTTTCTGAGAAACTTCTTTGTGTTCCGTGAAATCATCTCACAGAGTTACAGCTTTCCCCTCAGGAAGCCTTTCGCTAAGACAGTTCTTGTGGAATTGGCAAAATGATATTTGGAAGCCCATAGAGGGCTATGGTGAAAAAGGAAATATCCTCAGATGAAATCTGGAAAGAAGCTTTCTGAGAAACTGCTTAGTGTTCTGTTAATTCATCTCACAGAGTTACATCTGTATTTCCTGGATCTCTTTGCTAGCCTTATTTCTGTGGAATCTGAGAACAGATATTTCGGATCCCTTTGAAGACTATAGGGCCGAAGGAAATATCCTCCGATAACAAAGAGAAGAAGCTTTCTGAGAAATTTCTTTGTGTTCCGTGAAATCATCTCACAGATTTACAGCTTTCCCCTCATTAAGTCTTTTGCTAAGACAGTTCTTGTGGAATTGGCAAAGTGATATTTGGAAGCCAATAGAGGGCCATGGTGAAAAAGGAAATATCCTCAGATGAAATTAGGAAAGAAGCTGTCTGAGAAACTGCTTAGTGTTCTGTTAATTCATCTCACAGTGTTACATCTGTACTTCGTGGATCTCTGTGCTAGGCTTATTTCTGTGGAATCTGAGAACAGATATTTTTGATCCCTTTGAAGACTATAGGGCCAAAGGAAATATCCTCCGATAAAAAGAGAAAGAAGCTTTCTGAGAAACTTCTTCGTGTTCTGTGAAATCATCCCACCGAGTTACAGCTTTCCTCTCCAGAAGCCTTTCGCTAAGACAGTTCTTGTGGAATTGGCAAAGTGATATTTGGAAGCCCAAAGAGGGCTATGGTGAAAAAGGAAATATCCTCAGATGAGATCTGGAAAGAAGCTTTCTGAGAAACGGCTTAGTGTTCTCTTAATTCATCTAAGAGAGTTACATCGGTATTTCATGGATCTCTTTGCTAGCGGTATTTCTCTGTAATCTGAGAACTGATATTTAGGATCCCTTCGAAGAGTATAGGGCCAAAGGAAATATCCTCCGATAACAAAGAGAAAGAAACTTTCTGAGAAAATTCTTTGTGTTCTGTGAAATCATCTCACAGAGTTACAGCTTTCCCCTCAAGAGGCCTTTCGCTAAGAAAGTTCTTGTGGAAATCGAAAAGAGATATTTGGAAGCCCATAGAGGGGTATGGTGAAAAAGGAAATGTCCTCAGATGAAATCTGGAAAGAAGCTTTCTGAGAAACTGCTCTGTGATGTGTGATTTCCACTCACAGAGTTACATGTGTATTTCGTGGATCTCTTTGCTAGTCCTATTTCTGTGGAATCTGAGAACAGATATTTCAAATCCCTTTGAAGACAATAGGGCCAAAGGAAATATCCTCCGATAACATAGAGAAAGAAGCTTTCTGAGAATCTTCCTCGTGTTCTGTGAAATCATCCCACTGAGTTACAGCGCACCACTCCAGAAGCCTTTAGCTAAGACAGTTCTTGTGGAATTGGCAAAGTGATATTTGGAAGCCCAAAGAGGGCTATGGTGAAAAAGGAAATATCCTCAGATGAAATCTGGAAAGAAGCTTTCTGAGAAACGGCTTAGTGTTCTCTTAATTCATCTAAGAGAGCTACATCTGTATTTCGTGGATCTCTTTGCTAGCGGTATTTCTCTGTAATCTGAGAACTGATATTTCGGATCCCTTTTAAGACTATAGGGCCAAAGGAAATATCCTCCGATAACAAAGAGAAAGAAACTTTCTGAGAAAATTCTTTGTGTTCTGTGAAATCATCTCACAGAGTTAGAGCTTTCCTTCAAGAAGCCTTTCGCTAAGACAGTTCTTCTGGAATTCTGAAAGTGATATTTGGAAGCCCATAGAGGTGTATGGTGAAAAAGGAAATGTCCTCAGATGAAATCTGGAAAGAAGCTTTCTGAGAAACTGCTCTGTGATGTGTGATTTCCACTCACAGAGTTACATGTGTATTTCGTGGATCTCTTTGCTAGTCTTATTTCTGTGGAAGCTGAGAACAGATATTTCGAATCCCTTTGAAGACAATAGGGCCAAAGGAAATATCCTCCGATAACAAAAAGAAAGAAGCTTTCTGAGAAACTTCTTTGTGTTCCGTGAAATCATCTCACAGAGTTACAGCTTTCCCCTCAGTAAGTCTTTCGCTAAGACAGTTCTAGTGGAATTGGCAAAGTGATATTTGGAAGCCCATAGAGGGCTATGGTGAAAAAGGAAATATCCTCAGATGAAATCTGGAAAGAAGCTATCTGAGAAACTGCTTAGTGTTCTGTTATTTCATCTCACAGAGTTACATCTGTATTTCGTGGATCTCTTTGCTAGCCATATTTCTGTGGAATCTGAGAAGAGATATTTCGGTCCATTTGAAGACTATAGGGCCAAAGGAAATATCCTCCGATAACAAAGGGAAAGAAGATTTCTGAGAAACTTCTTTGTGTTCTGTGAAATCATCTCACAGAGTTACAGCTTTCCCCCCAAGAAGCCTTTCGCTAAGACAGTTCTTGTGGAATTGGCAAAGTGATACATGGAAGCCCATAGCGGGCTATGGTGAAAAAGAAATATCCTCAGATGAAATCTGGAAAGAAGCTTTCTGAGAAACGGCTTAGTGTTCTCTTAATTCATCTAACAGTGTTACATCTGTATTTCGCGATTCTCTTTGCTAGGCTTATTTCTGTGAAATCTGAGAACAGATATTTCAGATCCCTTTGAAGACTATAGGGCCAAAGGAAATATCCTCCGATAACAAAGAGAAAGAAGCTTTCTGAGAAAATTCTTTGTGTTCTGTGAAATCACCTCACAGAGTTACAGCTTTCCCCTCAAGAAGCCTTTCGCTAAGACAGTTCTTGTGGAATTGGCAAAGTGATATTTGGAAACCCATAGAGGGCTATGGTGAGAAAGGAAATATCCTCAGATGAAATCTGGAAAGAAGCTTTCTGAGAAACTGCTATGTGATATGTGACTTCCACTCACCGAGTTACATCTGTATTTCGTGAATCTCTTTGCTAGCCTTATTTCTGTGGAATCTGAGAACAGATATTTTGGATCCCTTTGAAGACTATAGGGCCAAAGGAAATATCCTCCGATAACAAAGAGAAAGAAGCTTTCTGAGAAACTTCTTTGTGTTCTGTGAAATCATCTCACAGAGTTACAGCTTTCCCCTCAAGCAGCCTTTCACTAAGACAGTTCTTGTGGAATTGGCAAAGTGATATTTGGAAGCCCATAGAGGGCTATGGTGAAAAAGGAAATATCCTCAGATGAAATCTGGAAAGAAGCTTTCTGAGAAACTGCTTAGTGTTCTGTTAATTCATCTCACAGAGTTACATCTGTATTTCGAGGATCTCTTTGCTAGCCTTATTTCTGTGGAATCTGAGAACAGATATTTCGGATCCCTTTGAAGACTATAGGGCCAGTGGAAATATCCTCCGATAACAAAGAGAAAGCAGCTTTCTGAGAAACTTCTTTGTGTTCCGTGAAATCATCTCACAGAGTTACAGCTTTCCCCTCAAGAAGCCTTTCGCTAAGACAGTTCTTGTGGAATTGGCAAAGTGATACTTGGAAGCCCATAGCGGGCTATAGTGAAAAAGGAAATATCCTCAGATGAAATCTGGAAAGAAGCTTTCTGAGAAAAGCTTAGTGTTCTCTTAATTCATCTAACAGTGTTACATCTGTATTTCGCGGATCTCTTTGCTAGCCTTATTTCTGTGGAATCTGAGAACAGATATTTCGGATCCCTTTGAAGACTATAGGGCCAAAGGAAATATCCTCCGATAACAAAGAGAAAGAAGCTTTCTGAGAAAATTCTTTGTGTTCTGTGAAATCATCTCACAGAGTTACAGCTTTCCCCTCAAGAAGCCTTTCGCTAAGATAGTTCTTGTGGAATTGGCAAGGTGATATTTGGAAGCCCATAGAGGGCTATGGTGAAAAAGGAAATATCCTCAGATGAAATCTGGAAAGAAGCTTTCTGAGAAACTGCTCTGTGATTTGTGACTTCCACTCACAGAGTTACAACTGTATTTCGTGGATCTCTTTGCTAGACTTATTTCTGTGCAATCTGAGAACAGATATTTCGGATCACTTTTAAGACTATAGGGCCAAAGGAAATATCCTCCGATAACAAAGAGAAAGAAGGTTTCTGAGAAACTTCTTTGTGTTCTGTGAAATCATCTCACAGAGTTACAGCTTTCCCTTCAAGAAGGCTTTCGCTAAGACAGTTCTTGTGGAATTGGCCAAGTGATATTTGGAAGCCCATAGAGGGCTATGGTGAAAAAGGAAATATCCTCAGATGAAATCTGGAAAGAAGCTTTCTGAGAAACGGCTTAGTGTTCTCTTAATTCATCTAACAGAGTTTCATCTGTATTTCGTGGATCTCTTTGCTAGCGGTATTTCTGTGTAATCTGAGAACAGATATTTCGGATCCCTTCAAAGACTATAGGGCCAAAAGAAATATCCTCCGATAACAAAGAGAAAGAAGCTTTCTGAGAAACTTCTTTGTGTTCTGTGAAATCATCCCACCTAGTTACAGCTTCCCCCTCAAGAAGCCTTTCGCTAAGACAGTTCTTGTGGAATTGGCAAAGTGATATTTGGAAGCCCATAGAGAGCTATGGTGATAAAGGAAATATCCTCAGATGAAATCTGGAAAGAATCTTTCTGAGAAACTGCTCTGTGATGTGTGATTTCCACTCACAGAGTTACATGTGTATTTCGTGGATCTTTTTGCTAGTCTTATTTCTGTGGAATCTGAGAACAGATATTTCGGATCTGTTTGAAGACTGTAGGGCCAAAGGAAATATCATCCGATAACAAAGACAAAGAAGCTTTCTGAGAAACTTCTTTGTGTTCCGTGAAATCATCTCACAGAGTTACAGCTTTCCCCTCAGGAAGCCTTTCGCTAAGACAGTTCTTGTGGAATTGGCAAAGTGATATTTGGAAGCCCATAGAGGGCTATGGTGAAAAAGGAAATATCCTCAGATGAAATCTGGAAAGAAGCTTTCTGAGAAACTGCTTAGTGTTCTGTTAATTCATCTCACAGAGTTACATCTGTATTTCGAGGATCTCTTTGCTAGCCTTATTTCTGTGGAATCTGAGAACAGATATTTCGGATCCCTTTGAAGACTATAGGGCCAGTGGAAATATCCTCCGATAACAAAGAGAAAGCAGCTTTCTGAGAAACTTCTTTGTGTTCCGTGAAATCATCTCACAGAGTTACAGCTTTCCCCTCAAGAAGCCTTTCGCTAAGACAGTTCTTGTGGAATTGGCAAAGTGATACTTGGAAGCCCATAGCGGGCTATAGTGAAAAAGGAAATATCCTCAGATGAAATCTGGAAAGAAGCTTTCTGAGAAAAGCTTAGTGTTCTCTTAATTCATCTAACAGTGTTACATCTGTATTTCGCGGATCTCTTTGCTAGCCTTATTTCTGTGGAATCTGAGAACAGATATTTCGGATCCCTTTGAAGACTATAGGGCCAAAGGAAATATCCTCCGATAACAAAGAGAAAGAAGCTTTCTGAGAAAATTCTTTGTGTTCTGTGAAATCATCTCACAGAGTTACAGCTTTCCCCTCAAGAAGCCTTTCGCTAAGATAGTTCTTGTGGAATTGGCAAGGTGATATTTGGAAGCCCATAGAGGGCTATGGTGAAAAAGGAAATATCCTCAGATGAAATCTGGAAAGAAGCTTTCTGAGAAACTGCTCTGTGATTTGTGACTTCCACTCACAGAGTTACAACTGTATTTCGTGGATCTCTTTGCTAGACTTATTTCTGTGCAATCTGAGAACAGATATTTCGGATCACTTTTAAGACTATAGGGCCAAAGGAAATATCCTCCGATAACAAAGAGAAAGAAGGTTTCTGAGAAACTTCTTTGTGTTCTGTGAAATCATCTCACAGAGTTACAGCTTTCCCTTCAAGAAGGCTTTCGCTAAGACAGTTCTTGTGGAATTGGCCAAGTGATATTTGGAAGCCCATAGAGGGCTATGGTGAAAAAGGAAATATCCTCAGATGAAATCTGGAAAGAAGCTTTCTGAGAAACGGCTTAGTGTTCTCTTAATTCATCTAACAGAGTTTCATCTGTATTTCGTGGATCTCTTTGCTAGCGGTATTTCTGTGTAATCTGAGAACAGATATTTCGGATCCCTTCAAAGACTATAGGGCCAAAAGAAATATCCTCCGATAACAAAGAGAAAGAAGCTTTCTGAGAAACTTCTTTGTGTTCTGTGAAATCATCCCACCGAGTTACAGCTTCCCCCTCAAGAAGCCTTTCGCTAAGACAGTTCTTGTGGAATTGGCAAAGTGATATTTGGAAGCCCATAGAGAGCTATGGTGATAAAGGAAATATCCTCAGATGAAATCTGGAAAGAATCTTTCTGAGAAACTGCTCTGTGATGTGTGATTTCCACTCACAGAGTTACATGTGTATTTCGTGGATCTTTTTGCTAGTCTTATTTCTGTGGAATCTGAGAACAGATATTTCGGATCTGTTTGAAGACTGTAGGGCCAAAGGAAATATCATCCGATAACAAAGACAAAGAAGCTTTCTGAGAAACTTCTTTGTGTTCCGTGAAATCATCTCACAGAGTTACAGCTTTCCCCTCAGGAAGCCTTTCGCTAAGACAGTTCTTGTGGAATTGGCAAAGTGATATTTGGAAGCCCATAGAGGGCTATGGTGAAAAAGGAAATATCCTCAGATGAAATCTGGAAAGAAGCTTTCTGAGAAACTGCTTAGTGTTCTGTTAATTCATCTCACAGAGTTACATCTGTATTTCCTGGATCTCTTTGCTAGCCTTATTTCTGTGGAATCTGAGAACAGATATTTCGGATCCCTTTGAAGACTATAGGGCCAAAGGAAATATCCTCCGATAACAAAGAGAAAGAAGCTTTCTGAGAAACTTCTTCGTGTTCTGTGAAATCATCCCACCGAGTTACAGCTTTCCCCTCCAGAAGCCTTTCGCTAAGACAGTTCTTGTGGAATTGAAAAAGTGATATTTGGAAGCCCAAAGAGGGCTATGGTGAAAAAGGAAATATCCTCAGATGAAATCTGGAAAGAAGCTTTCTGAGAAACGGCTTAGTGTTCTCTTAATTCATCTAACAGAGTTACATCTGTATTTCGTGGATCTCTTTGCTAGCGGTATTTCTCTGTAATCTGAGAACTGATATTTAGGATCCCTTCGAAGACTATAGGGCCAAAGGAAATATCCTCCGATAAAAAAGAGAAAGAAACTTTATGAGAAAATTCTTTGTGTTCTGTGAAATCATCTCACAGAGTTACAGCTTTCCCCTCAAGAGGCCTTTCGCTAAGACACTTCTTGTGGAAATCGAAAAGTGATATTTGGAAGCCCATAGAGGGGTATGGTGAAAAAGGAAATGTCCTCAGATGAAATCTGGAAAGAAGCTTTCTGAGAAACTGCTCTGTGATGTGTGATTTCCACTCACAGAGTTACATGTGTATTTCGTGGATCTCTTTGCTAGTCCTATTTCTGTGGAATCTGAGAACAGATATTTCGAATCCCTTTGAAGACAATAGGGCCAAAGGAAATATCCTCCGATAACAAAGAGAAAGAAGCTTTCTGAGAATCTTCTTCGTGTTCTGTGAAATCATCCCACAGAGTTACAGCTTTCCCCTCCAGAAGCCTTTAGCTAAGACAGTTCTTGTGGAATTTGCAAAGTGATATTTGGAAGCCCAAAGAGGGCTATGGTGAAAAAGGAAATATCCTCAGATGAAATCTGGAAAGAAGCTTTCTGAGAAACGGCTTAGTGTTCTCTTAATTCATCTAAGAGAGTTACATCTGTATTTCGTGGATCACTTTGCTAGCGGTATTTCTCTGTAATCTGAGAACTGATATTTAGGATCCCTTCGGAGTCTATAGGGCCAAAGGAAATATCCTCCGATAACAAAGAGAAAGAAACTTTCTGAGAAAATTCTTTGTGTTCTGTGAAATCATCTCACAGAGTTACAGCTTTCCCCTCAAGAGGCCTTTCGCTAAGACACTTCTTGTGGAAATCGAAAAGTGATATTTGGAAGCCCATAGAGGGGTATGGTGAAAAAGGAAATGTCCTCAGATGAAATCTGGAAAGAAGCTTTCTGAGAAACTGCTCTGTGATGTGTGATTTCCACTCACAGAGTTACATGTGTATTTCGTGGATCTCTTTGGTAGTCCTATTTCTGTGGAATCTGAGAACAGATATTTCGAATCCCTTTGAAGACAATAGGGCCAAAGGAAATATCCTCCGATAACAAAGAGAAAGAAGCTTTCTGAGAATCTTCTTCGTGTTCTGTGAAATCATCCCACAGAGTTACAGCTTTCCCCTCCAGAAGCCTTTAGCTAAGACAGTTCTTGTGGAATTTGCAAAGTGATATTTGGAAGCCCAAAGAGGGCTATGGTGAAAAAGGAAATATCCTCAGATGAAATCTGGAAAGAAGCTTTCTGAGAAACGGCTTAGTGTTCTCTTAATTCATCTAAGAGAGTTACATCTGTATTTCGTGGATCTCTTTGCTAGCGGTATTTCTCTGTAATCTGAGAACTGATATTTAGGATCCCTTCGAAGTCTATAGGGCCAAAGGAAATATCCTCCGATAACAAAGAGAAAGAAACTTTCTGAGAAAATTCTTTGTGTTCTGTGAAATCATCTCACAGAGTTACAGCTTTCCCCTCAAGAAGCCTTTCTCTAAGACAGTTCTTGTGGAATTCAGAAAGTGATATTTGGAAGCCCATAGAGGGGTATGGTGAAAAAGGAAATGTCCTCAGATGAAATCTGGAAAGAAGCTTTCTGAGAAACTGCTTAGTGTTCTGTTAATTCATCTCACAGAGTTACATGTGTATTTCGTGGATCTCTTTGCTAGCCTTATTTCTGTGGAATCTGACAACAGATATTTCGGATCCCTTCGAAGAGTATAGGGCCAAAGGAAATATCCTCCGATAACAAAAAGAAAGAAGCTTTCTGAGAAACTTCTTTGTGTTCTTTGAAATCATCTCACAGAGTTATAGCTTTCCCCTCAAGAACCCTTTCGCTAAGACAGTTCTTGTGGAATTCGCAAAGTGATATTTGGAAGCCCATAGAGGGCTATTGTGAAAAAGGAAATATCCTCAGATGAAATCTGGAAAGAAGCTTTCTGAGAAACTGCTCTGTGATGTGTGACATCCACTCGCAGAGTTACATCTGTATTTCGTGGATCTCTTTGCTAGCCTTATTTCTGTGGAATCTGAGAACAGATATTTCCGATCCCTTTGAAGACTATAGGGCCAAAGGAAATATCCTCCGATAACAATGAGAGAGAAGCTTTCTGAGAAACTTCTTTGTGTTCTGTGAAATCATCTCACAGAGTTACAGCTTTCTCCTCAAGAAGCCTTTCACTAAGACAGTTCTTGTGGAATTGGCAAAGTTATATTTGGAAGCCCATACAGGGGTAGAGTGAAAAAGGAAATATCCTCAGATGAAATATGGAAAGAAGCTTTCTGAGAAACTGCTCTGTGACGTGTGATTTCCCCTCACAGAGTTACATGTGTATTTCGTGGATCTCTTTGCTAGCCTTATTTCTGTGGAATCTGAGAACAGATATTTCGGATCTGTTTGAAGAATATAGGGCCAAAGGAAATATCCTCCGATAACAAGGAGAAAGAAGCTTTCTGAGAAACTTCTTTGTGTTCCGTGAAATCATCTCACAGTGTTACAGCTTTCCCCTCAGGAAGCCTTTCGCTAAGAAAGTTCTTGTGGAATTGGCAAAGTGATATTTGGAAGCCCATAGAGGGCTATGGTGAAAAAGGAAATATCCTCAGATGAAATCTGGAAAGAAGCTTTCTGAGAAACTGCTTAGTGTTCTGTTAATTCATCTCACAGAGTTACATAGGTATTTCGTGGATCTCTTTGTAGCCTTATTTCTGTGGTATCTGAGAACAGATATTTCGGATCCCTTTGAAGACTATAGGGCCAAAGGAAATATCATCCGATAACAAAGAGAAAGAAGCTTTCTGAGAATCTGCTTTGTGTTCTGTGAAATCATCTCACAGAGTTACAGCTTTCCCCTCAAGAAGTCTTTCGATAAGACAGTTCTTGTGGAATTGGCAAAGTGATATTTGGAAGCCCATAGAGGGCTATGTTGAAAAAGGAAATATCCTCAGATGAAATCTGGAAAGAAGCTTTCTGAGAAACTGCTTAGAGTCCTGTTAATTCATCTCACAGAGTTACATCTGTATTTCGTGGATCTCTTTGCTAGCCTTATTTCTGTGGAATCTGAGAACAGATATTTCGGATCCCTTTGAAGACTATAGGGCCAAAGGAAATATCCTCCGATAACAAAGAGAAAGAAGCTTTCTGAGAAACTTCTTTGTGTTCTGTGAAATCATCCCACAGAGTTACAGCTTTCCCCACCAGATGCCTTTCGCTAAGACAGTTCTTGTGGAATTGGCAAAGTGATATTTGGAAGCCCTTAGAGGGCAATGGTGAAAAAGGAAATATCCTCAGATGAAATCTGGAAAGAAGCTTTCTGAGAAACTGCTTAGTGTTCTGTTATTTCATCTCACAGAGTTACATGTGTATTTCGTGGATCTCTTTGCTAGCCTTATTTCTGTGGAATCTGAGAACAGATATTTCGGATCCCTTTGAAGACTATAGGGCCAAAGGAAATATCCTCCGATAACAAAGAGAAAGAAGCTTTCTGAGAAATTTCTTTGTGTTCCGTGAAATCATCTCACAGAGTTACAGCTTTCCCCTCAGGAAGTCTTTTGCTAAGACAGTTCTTGTGGAATTGGCAAAGTGATATTTGGAAGCCCATACAGGGGTAGAGTGAAAAAGGAAATATCCTCAGATGAAATATGGAAAGAAGCTTTCTGAGAAACTGCTCTGTGATGTGTGATTTCCACTCACAGAGTTACATGTGTATTTCGTGGATCTCTTTGCTAGTCTTATTTCTGTGGAATCTGAGAACAGATATTTCGGATCCCTTTGAAGACTATAGGTCCAAAGGAATTATCCTCCGATAACAAAGAGAAAGAAGGTTACTGAGAAACTTCTTTGTGTTCTGTGAAATCATCTCACAGAGTTACAGCTTTCCCTTCAAGAAGCCTTTCGCTAAGACAGTTCTTGTGGAATTGGCAAAGTGATATTTGGAAGCCCAAAGAGGGCTATGGTGAGAAAGGAAATATCCTCAGATGAAATCTGGAAAGAAGCTTTCTGAGAAACTGCTTAGTGTTCTGTTAATTCATCTCACAGAGTTACATCTGTATTTCCTGGATCTCTTTGCTAGCCTTATTTCTGTGGAATCTGAGAACAGATATTTCGGATCCCTTTGAAGACTATAGGGCCAAAGGAAATATCCTCCGATAACAATGAGAGAGAAGCTTTCTGAGAAACTTCTTTGTGTTCTGTGAAATCATCTCACAGAGTTACAGCTTTCTCCTCAAGAAGCCTTCCACTAAGACAGTTCTTGTGGAATTGGCAAAGTTATATTTGGAAGCCCATACAGGGGTAGAGTGAAAAAGGAAATATCCTCAGATGAAATATGGAAAGAAGCTTTCTGAGAAACTGCTCGGTGATGTGTGATTTCCAATCACAGAGTTACATGTGTATTTCGTGGATCTCTTTGCTAGTCTTATTTCTGTGGAATCTGAGAACAGATATTTCGGATCTGTTTGAAGAATATAGGGCCAAAGGAAATATCCTCCGATAACAAAGAGAAAGAAGCTGTCTGAGAAACTTCTTTGTGTTCCATGAAATCATCTCACAGAGTTACAGCTTTCCCCTCCGGAAGCCTTTCGCTAAGACAGTTCTTGTGGAATTGGCAAAGTGATATTTGGAAGCCCATAGAGGGCTATGGTGAAAAAGGAAATATCCTCAGATGAAATCTGGAAAGAAGCTTTCTGAGAAACTGCTTAGTGTTCTGTTAATTCATCTCACAGAGTTACATCTGTATTTCGTGGATCTCTTTGTAGCCTTATTTCTGTGGTATCTGAGAACAGATATTTCAGATCCCTTTGAAGACTATAGGGCCAAAGGAAATATCATCCGATAACAAAGAGAAAGAGGCTTTCTGAGAATCTTCTTTGTGTTCTGTGAAATCATCTCACAGAGTTACAGCTTTCCCCTCAAGAAGTCTTTCGATAAGACAGTTCTTGTGGAATTGGCAAAGTGATATTTGGAAGCCCATAGAGGGCTACGGTGAAAAAGGAAATATCCTCAGATGAAATCTGGAAAGAAGCTTTCTGAGAAACTGCTTAGTGTTCTGTTATTTCATCTCACAGAGTTACATCTGTATTTCGTGGATCTCTTTGCTAGCCATATTTCTGTGGAATCTGAGAAGAGATATTTCGGTCCATTTGAAGACTATAGGGCCAAAGGAAATATCCTCCGATAACAAAGGGAAAGAAGATTTCTGAGAAACTTCTTTGTGTTCTGTGAAATCATCTCACAGAGTTACAGCTTTCCCCTCAAGAAGCCTTTCGCTAAGACAGTTCTGGTGGAATTGGCAAAGTGATACTTGGAAGCCCTTAGCGGGCTATGGTGAAAAAGGAAATATCCTCAGATGAAATCTGGAAAGAAGATTTCTGAGAAACGGCTTAGTGTTCTCTTAATTCATCTAACAGAGTTACATCTGTATTTCGTGTATCTCTTTGCTAGCGGTATTTCTGTGTAATCTGAGAAGGGATATTTAGGATCCCTTCGAAGACTATAGGGCCAAAGGAAATATCCTCCGATAACAAAGAGAAAGAAACTTTCTGAGAAAATTCTTTGTGTTCTGTGAAATCATCTCACAGAGTTACAGCTTTCCCCTCAAGAAGCCTTTCGCTAAGACAGTTCTTGTGGAATTGGCAAAGTGATATTTGGAAGCCCATAGATGGCTATGGTGAGAAAGGAAATATCCTCAGATGAAATCTGGAAAGAAGCTTTCTGAGAAACTGCTCTGTGATGTGTGACATCCACTCCCAGAGTTACATCTGTATTTCGCGGATCTCTTTGCTAGCCTTATTTCTGTGGAATCTGAGAACAGATATTTCGGATCCCTTTGAAGACTATAGGGTCAAAGGAAATATCCTCCGATAACAATGAGAGAGAAGCTTTCTGAGAAACGTCTTTGTGTTCTGTGAAATCATCTCACAGAGTTACAGCTTTCTCCTCAAGAAGCCTTTCACTAAGACAGTTCTTGTGGAATTGGCAAAGTTATATTTGGAAGCCCATACAGGGGTAGAGTGAAAAAGGAAATATCCTCAGATGAAATATGGAAAGAAGCTTTCTGAGAAACTGCTCTGTGACGTGTGATTTCCACTCAGAGATTTACATGTGTATTTCGTGGATCTCTTTGCTAGCCTTATTTCTGTGGAATCTGAGAACAGATATTTCGGATCTGTTTGAAGAATATAGGGCCAAAGGAAATATCCTCCGATAACAAGGAGAAAGAAGCTTTCTGAGAAACTTCTTTGTGTTCCGTGAAATCATCTCACAGAGTTACAGCTTTCCCCTCAGGAAGCCTTTCGCTAAGACAGTTCTTGTGGAATTGGCAAAGTGATATTTGGAAGCCCATAGAGGGCTATGGTGAAAAAGGAAATATCCTCAGATGAAATCTGGAAAGAAGCTTTCTGAGAAACTGCTTAGTGTTCTGTTAATTCATCTCACAGAGTTACATAGGTATTTCGTGGATCTTTTTGTAGCCTTATTTCTGTGGTATCTGAGAACAGATATTTCGGATCCCTTTGAAGACTATAGGGCCGAAGGAAATATCATCCGATAACAAAGAGAAAGAAGCTTTCTGAGAATCTTCTTTGTGTTCTGTGAAATCATCTCACAGAGTTACAGCTTTCCCCTCAAGAAGTCTTTCGATAAGACAGTTCTTGTGGAATTGGCAAAGTGATATTTGGAAGCCCATAGAGGTCTATGGTGAAAAAGGAAATATCCTCAGATGAAATCTGGAAAGAAGCTTTCTGAGAAACTGCTTAGAGTCCTGTTAATTCATCTCACAGTGTTACATGTGTATTTCGTGGATCTCTTTGCTAGCCTTATTTCTGTGGAATCTGAGAACAGATATTTCGGATCCCTTTGAAGACTATAGGGCCAAAGGAAATATCCTCCGATAACAAAGAGAAAGAAGCTTTCTGAGAAATTTCTTTGTGTTCCGTGAAATCATCTCACAGAGTTACAGCTTTCCCCTCAGGAAGTCTTTTGCTAAGACAGTTCTTGTGGAATTGGCAAAGTGATATTTGGATGCCCATACAGGGGTAGAGTGAAAAAGGAAATATCCTCAGATGAAATATGGAAAGAAGCTTTCTGAGAAACTGCTCTGTGATGTGTGATTTCCACTCACAGAGTTACATGTGTATTTCGTGGATCTCTTTGCTAGTCTTATTTCTGTGGAATCTGAGAACAGATATTTCGGATCTGTTTGAAGAATATAGGGCCAAAGGAAATATCCTCCGATAACAAAGAGAAAGAAGCTTTCTGAGAAACTTCTTTGTGTTCCGTGAAATCATCTCACAGAGTTACAGCTTTCCCCTCAGGAAGCCTTTCGCTAAGACAGTTCTTGTGGAATTGGCAAAGTGATATTTGGAAGCCCATAGAGGGCTATGGTGAAAAAGGAAATATCCTCAGATGAAATCTGGAAAGACGCTTTCTGAGAAACTGCTTAGTGTTCTGTTAATTCATCTCACAGAGTTACATCTGTATTTCCTGGATCTCTTTGCTAGCCTTATTTCTGTGGAATCTGAGAACAGATATTTCGGATCCCTTTGAAGACTATAGGACCAAAGGAAATATCCTCCGATAACAAAGAGAAAGAAGCTTTCTGAGAAATTTCTTTGTGTTCCGTGAAATCATTTCACAGATTTACAGCTTTCCCCTCAGGAAGTCTTTTGCTAAGACAGTTCTTTTGGAATTGGCAAAGTGATATTTGGAAGCCCATAGGGGGCCATGGTGAAAAAGAAAATATCCTCAGATGAAATTAGGAAAGAAGCTGTCGGAGAAACTGCTTAGTGTTCTGTTAATTCATCTCACAGAGCTACATCTGTATTTCGTGGATCTCTGTGCTAGCCTTATTTCTGTGGAATCTGAGAACAGATATTTCGGATCCCTTTGAAGACTATAGGGACAAAGGAAATATAGTCCGATAACAAAGAGAAAGAAGCTTTCTGAGAAAATTCTTTGTGTTCTGTGAAATCATCTCACAGAGTTACAGCTTTCCCCTCAAGAAGCCTTTCGCTAGACAGTTCTTGTGGAATTGGCAAAGTGATATTTGGAAGCCCATAGAGGGCTATGGTGAAAAAGGAAATATCCTCAGATGAAATCTGGAAAGAAGCTTTCTGAGAAACGGCTTAGTGTTCTCTTAATTCATCTAACAGAGTTACATCTGTATTTCGTGTATCACTTTGCTAGCGGTATTTCTGTGTAATCTGAGAACTGATATTTAGGATCCCTTCGAAGACTATAGGGCCAAAGGAAATATCCTCCGATAACAAAGAGAAAGAAACCTTCTGAGAAAATTCTTTGTGTTCTGTGAAATCATCTCACAGAGTTACAGCTTTCCCTTCAAGAAGCCTTTCGCTAAGACAGTTCTTGTGGAATTGGCAAAGTGATATTTGGAAGCCCATAGAGGGCTATGGTGAGAAAGGAAATATCCTCAGATGAAATCTGGAAAGAAGCTTTCTGAGAAACTGCTCTGTGATGTGTGACATCCACTCCCAGAGTTACATCTGTATTTCTTGGATCTCTTTGCTAGCCTTATTTCTGTGGAATCTGAGAACAGATATTTTGGATCCCTTTGAAGACTATAGGGCCAAAGGAAACATCCTCCGATAACAATGAGAGACAAGCTTCTGAGAAACTTCTTTGTGTTCTGTGAAATCATCTCACAGAGTTACAGCTTTCTCCTCAAGAAGCCTTCCACTAAGACAGTTCTTGTGGAATTGGCAAAGTTATATTTGGAAGCCCATACAGGGGTAGAGTGAAAAAGGAAATATCCTCAGATGAAATATGGAAAGAAGCTTTCTGAGAAACTGCTCGGTGATGTGTGATTTCCAATCACAGAGTTACATGTGTATTTCGTGGATCTCTTTGCTAGCCTTATTTCTGTGGAATCTGAGAACAGATATTTCCGATCCCTTTGAACACTATAGGGCCAAAGGAAATATCCTCCGATAACAAAGAGAAAGAAGCTTTCTGAGAAACTTCTTTGTGTTCCATGAAATCATCTCACAGAGTTACAGCTTTCCCCTCAGGAAGCCTTTCGCTAAGACAGTTCTTGTGGAATTGGCAAAGTGATATTTGGAAGCCCATAGAGGGCTATGGTGAAAAAGGAAATATCCTCAGATGAAATCTGGAAAGAAGCTTTCTGAGAAACTGCTTAGTGTTCTGTTAATTCATCTCACAGAGTTACATCTGTATTTCGTGGATCTCTTTGTAGCCTTATTTCTGTGGTATCTGAGAACAGATATTTCAGATCCCTTTGAAGACTATAGGGCCAAAGGAAATATCATCCGATAACAAAGAGAAAGAGGATTTCTGAGAATCTTCTTTGTGTTCTGTGAAATCATCTCACAGAGTTACAGCTTTCCCCTCAAGAAGTCTTTCGATAAGACAGTTCTTGTGGAATTGGCAAAGTGATATTTGGAAGCCCATAGAGGGCATTGGTGAAAAAGGAAATATCCTCAGATGAAATCTGGAAAGAAGCTTTCTGAGAAACTGCTTAGTGTTCTGTTATTTCATCTCACAGTGTTACATCTGTATTTCGTGGATCTCTTTGCTAGCCATATTTCTGTGGAATCTGAGAAGAGATATTTCGGTCCATTTGAAGACTATAGGGCCAAAGGAAATATCCTCCGATAACAAAGGGAAAGAAGATTTCTGAGAAACTTCTTTGTGTTCTGTGAAATCATCTCACAGAGTTACAGCTTTCCCCTCAAGAAGACTTTCGCTAAGACAGTTCTTGTGGAATTGGCAAAGTGATACTTGGAAGCCCTTAGCGGGCTATGGTGAAAAAGGAAATATCCTCAGATGAAATCTGGAAAGAAGCTTTCTGAGAAACGGCTTAGTGTTCTCTTAATTCATCTAACAGAGTTACATCTGTATTTCGTGGATCTCTTTGCTAGCGGTATTTCTGTGTAATCTGAGAAGGGATATTTAGGATCCCTTCGAAGACTATAGGGCTAAAGGAAATATCCTCCGATAACAAAGAGAAAGAAACTTTCTGAGAAAATTCTTTGTGTTCTGTGAAATCATCTCACAGAGTTACAGCTTTCCCCTCAAGAAGCCTTTCGCTAAGACAGTTCTTGTGGAATTGGCAAAGTGATATTTGGAAGCCCATAGAGGGCTATGGTGAGAAAGGAAATATCCTCAGATGAAATCTGGAAAGAAGCTTTCTGAGAAACTGCTCTGTGATGTGTGACATCCACTCCCAGAGTTACATCTGTATTTCGTGGATCTCTTTGCTAGCCTTATTTCTGTGGAATCTGAGAACAGATATTTCGGATCCCTTTGAAGACTATAGGGCCAAAGGAAATATCCTCCGAAAACAATGAGAGAGAAGCTTTCTGAGAAACTTCTTTGTGTTCTGTGAAATCATCTCACAGAGTTACAGCTTTCTCCTCAAGAAGCCTTTCACTAAGACAGTTCTTGTGGAATTGGCAAAGTTATATTTGGAAGCCCATACAGGGGTAGAGTGAAAAAGGAAATATCCTCAGATGAAATATGGAAAGAAGCTTTCTGAGAAACTGCTCTGTGACGTGTGATTTCCACTCACAGAGTTACATGTGTATTTCGTGGATGTCTTTGCTAGCCTTATTTCTGTGGAATCTGAGAACAGATATTTCTGATCTGTTTGAAGACTATAGGGCCAAAGGAAATATCCTCCGATAACAAAGAGAAAGAAGCTTTCTGAGAAACTTCTTTGTGTTCCGTGAAATCTTCTCACAGAGTTACAGCTTTCCCCTCAGGAAGCCTTTCGCTAAGACAGTTCTTCTGGAATTGGCAAAGTGATATTTGGAAGCCCATAGAGGTCTATGGTGAAAAAGGAAATATCCTCAGATGAAATCTGGAAAGAAGCTTTCTGAGAAACTGCTTAGTGTTCTGTTAATTCATCTCACAGAGTTACATCCGTATTTCGTGGATCTCTTTGTAGCCTTATTTCTGTGGTATCTGAGAACAGATATTTCGGATCCCTTTGAAGACTATAGGGCCAAAGGAAATATCATCCGATAACAAAGAGAAAGAAGCTTTCTGAGAATCTTCTTTGTGTTCTGTGAAATCATCTCACAGAGTTACAGCTTTCCCCTCAAGAAGTCTTTCGATAAGACAGTTCTTGTGGAATTGGCAAAGTGATATTTGGAAGCCCATAGAGGTCTATGGTGAAAAAGGAAATATCCTCAGATGAAATCTGGAAAGAAGCTTTCTGAGAAACTGCTTAGAGTCCTGTTAATTCATCTCACAGAGTTACATCTGTATTTCGTGGATCTCTTGCTAGCCTTATTTCTGTGGAATCTGAGAACAGATATTTCGGATCCCTTTGAAGACTAAAGGGCCAAAGGAAATATCCTCCGATAACAAAGAGAAAGAAGCTTTCTGAGAAACTTCTTTGTGTTCTGTGAAATCATCCCACAGAGTTACAGCTTTCCCCTCCAGATGCCTTTCGCTAAGACAGTTCTTGTGGAATTGGCAAAGTGATATTTGGAAGCCCTTAGAGGGCAATGGTGAAAAAGGAAATATCCTCAGATGAAATCTGGAAAGAAGCTTTCTGAGAAACTGCTTAGTGTTCTGTTATTTCATCTCACAGAGTTACATGTGTATTTCGTGGATCTCTTTGCTAGCCTTATTTCTGTGGAATCTGAGAACAGATATTTCGGATCCCTTTGAAGACTATAGGGCCAAAGGTAATATCCTCCGATAACAAAGAGAAAGAAGCTTTCTGAGAAATTTCTTTGTGTTCCGTGAAATCATCTCACAGAGTTACAGCGTTCCCCCAGGAAGTCTTTTGCTAAGACTGTTCTTGTGGAATTGGAAAAGTGATATTTGGAAGCCCATAGAGGGCTATGGTGAAAAAGGAAATATCCTCAGATGAAATCTGGAAAGACGCTTTCTGAGAAACTGCTTAGTGTTCTGTTAATTCATCTCACAGAGTTACATCTGTATTTCCTGGATCTCTTTGCTAGCCTTATTTCTGTGGAATCTGAGAACAGATATTTCGGATCCCTTTTTAAGACTATAGGGCCAAAGGAAATATCCTCCGATAACAAAGAGAAAGAAGCTTTCTGAGAAATTTCTTTGTGTTCCGTGAAATCTTCTCACAGAGTTACAGCTTTCCCCTCAGGAAGTCTTTTGCTAAGACAGTTCTTGTGGAATTGGCAAAGTGATATTTGGATGCCCATACAGGGGTAGAGTGAAAAAGGAAATATCCTCAGATGAAATATGGAAAGAAGCTGTCTGAGAAACTGCTCTGTGATGTGTGATTTCCACTCACAGAGTTACATGTGTATTTCGTGGATCTCTTTGCTATTCTTATTTCTGTGGAATCTGAGAACAGATATTTCGGATCTGTTTGAAGAATATAGGGCCAAAGGAAATATCCTCCGATAACAAAGAGAAAGAAGCTTTCTGAGAAACTTCTTTGTGTTCCGTGAAATCATCTCACAGAGTTACAGCTTTCCCCTCAGGAAGCCTTTCGCTAAGACAGTTCTTGTGGAATTGGCAAAGTGATATTTGGAAGCCCATAGAGGGCTATGGTGAAAAAGGAAATATCCTCAGATGAAATCTGGAAAGACGCTTTCTGAGAAACTGCTTAGTGTTCTGTTAATTCATCTCACAGAGTTACATCTGTATTTCCTGGATCTCTTTGCTAGCCTTATTTCTGTGGAATCTGAGAACAGATATTTCGGATCCCTTTGAAGACTATAGGACCAAAGGAAATATCCTCCGATAACAAAGAGAAAGAAGCTTTCTGAGAAATTTCTTTGTGTTCCGTGAAATCATTTCACAGATTTACAGCTTTCCCCTCAGGAAGTCTTTTGCTAAGACAGTTCTTTTGGAATTGGCAAAGTGATATTTGGAAGCCCATAGAGGGCCATGGTGAAAAAGGAAATATCCTCAGATGAAATTAGGAAAGAAGCTTTCTGAGAAACGGCTTAGTGTTCTCTTAATTCATCTAACAGAGTTACATCTGTATTTCGTGTATCAATTTGCTAGCGGTATTTCTGTGTAATCTGAGAACTGATATTTAGGATCCCTTCGAAGACTATAGGGCCAAAGGAAATATCCTCCGATAACAAAGAGAAAGAAACCTTCTGAGAAAATTCTTTGTGTTCTGTGAAATCATCTCACAGAGTTACAGCTTTCCCTTCAAGAAGCCTTTCGCTAAGACAGTTCTTGTGGAATTGGCAAAGTGATATTTGGAAGCCCATAGAGGGCTATGGTGAGAAAGGAAATATCCTCAGATGAAATCTGGAAAGAAGCTTTCTGAGAAACTGCTCTGTGATGTGTGACATCCACTCCCAGAGTTACATCTGTATTTCTTGGATCTCTTTGCTAGCCTTATTTCTGTGGAATCTGAGAACAGATATTTTGGATCCCTTTGAAGACTATAGGGCCAAAGGAAATATCCTCCGATAACAATGAGAGAGAAGCTTCTGAGAAACTTCTTTGTGTTCTGTGAAATCATCTCACAGAGTTACAGCTTTCTCCTCAAGAAGCCTTCCACTAAGACAGTTCTTGTGGAATTGGCAAAGTTATATTTGGAAGCCCATACAGGGGTAGAGTGAAAAAGGAAATATCCTCAGATGAAATATGGAAAGAAGCTTTCTGAGAAACTGCTCGGTGATGTGTGATTTCCAATCACAGAGTTACCTGTGTATTTCGTGGATCTCTTTGCTAGCCTTATTTCTGTGGAATCTGAGAACAGATATTTCCGATCCCTTTGAACACTATAGGGCCAAAGGAAATATCCTCCGATAACAAAGAGAAAGAAGCTTTCTGAGAAACTTCTTTGTGTTCCATGAAATCATCTCACAGAGTTACAGCTTTCCCCTCAGGAAGCCTTTCGCTAAGACAGTTCTTGTGGAATTGGCAAAGTGATATTTGGAAGCCCATAGAGGGCTATGGTGAAAAAGGAAATATCCTCAGATGAAATCTGGAAAGAAGCTTTCTGAGAAACTGCTTAGTGTTCTGTTAATTCATCTCACAGAGTTACATCTGTATTTCGTGGATCTCTTTGTAGCCTTATTTCTGTGGTATCTGAGAACAGATATTTCGGATCCCTTTGAAGACTATAGGGCCAAAGGAAATATCATCCGATAACAAAGAGAAAGAGGCTTTCTGAGAATCTACTTTGTGTTCTGTGAAATCATCTCACAGAGTTACAGCTTTCCCCTCAAGAAGTCTTTCGATAAGACAGTTCTTGTGGAATTGGCAAAGTGATATTTGGAAGCCCATAGAGGGCATTGGTGAAAAAGGAAATATCCTCAGATGAAATTTGGAAAGAAGCTTTCTGAGAAACTGCTTAGTGTTCTGTTATTTCATCTCACAGTGTTACATCTGTATTTCGTGGATCTCTTTGCTAGCCATATTTCTGTGGAATCTGAGAAGAGATATTTCGGTCCATTTGAAGACTATAGGGCCAAAGGAAATATCCTCCGATAACAAAGGGAAAGAAGATTTCTGAGAAACTTCTTTGTGTTCTGTGAAATCATCTCACAGAGTACAGCTTTCCCCTCAAGAAGCCTTTCGCTAAGACAGTTCTTGTGGAATTGGCAAAGTGATACTTGGAAGCCCTTAGCGGGCTATGGTGAAAAAGGAAATATCCTCAGATGAAATCTGGAAAGAAGCTTTCTGAGAAACGGCTTAGTGTTCTCTTAATTTATCTAACAGAGTTACATCTGTATTTCGTGGATCTCTTTGCTAGCGGTATTTCTGTGTAATCTGAGAAGGGATATTTAGGATCCCTTCGAAGACTATAGGGCTAAAGGAAATATCCTCCGATAACAAAGAGAAAGAAACTTTCTGAGAAAATTCTTTGTGTTCTGTGAAATCATCTCACAGAGTTACAGCTTTCCCCTCAAGAAGCCTTTCGCTAAGACAGTTCTTGTGGAATTGGCAAAGTGATATTTGGAAGCCCATAGAGGGCTATGGTGAGAAAGGAAATATCCTCAGATGAAATCTGGAAAGAAGCTTTCTGAGAAACTGCTCTGTGATGTGTGACATCCACTCCCAGAGTTACATCTGTATTTCCTGGATCTCTTTGCTAGCCTTATTTCTGTGGAATCTGAGAACAGATATTTCGGATCCCTTTGAAGACTATAGGGCCAAAGGAAATATCCTCCGATAACAATGAGAGAGAAGCTTTCTGAGAAACTTCTTTGTGTTCTGTGAAATCATCTCACAGAGTTACAGCTTTCTCCTCAAGAAGCCTTTCACTAAGACAGTTCTTGTGGAATTGGCAAAGTTATATTTGGAAGCCCATACAGGGGTAGAGTGAAAAAGGAAATATCCTCAGATGAAATATGGAAAGAAGCTTTCTGAGAAACTGCTCTGTGACGTGTGATTTCCACTGACAGAGTTACATGTGTATTTCGTGGATGTCTTTGCTAGCCTTATTTCTGTGGAATCTGAGAACAGATATTTCGGATCTGTTTGAAGACTATAGGGCCAAAGGAAATATCCTCCGATAACAAAGAGAAAGAAGCTTTCTGAGAAACTTCTTTGTGTTCCGTGAAATCTTCTCACAGAGTTACAGCTTTCCCCTCAGGAAGCCTTTCGCTAAGACAGTTCTTCTGGAATTGGCAAAGTGATATTTGTAAGCCCATAGAGGTCTATGGTGAAAAAGGAAATATCCTCAGATGAAATCTGGAAAGAAGCTTTCTGAGAAACTGCTTAGTGTTCTGTTAATTCATCTCACAGAGTTACATCTGTATTTCGTGGATCTCTTTGTAGCCTTATTTCTGTGGTATCTGAGAACAGATATTTCGGATCCCTTTGAAGACTATAGGGCCAAAGGAAATATCATCCGATAACAAAGAGAAAGAAGCTTTCCGAGAATCTTCTTTGTGTTCTGTGAAATCATCTCACAGAGTTACAGCTTTCCCCTCAAGAAGTCTTTCGATAAGACAGTTCTTGTGGAATTGGCAAAGTGATATTTGGAAGCCCATAGAGGTCTATGGTGAAAAAGGAAATATCCTCAGATGAAATCTGGAAAGAAGCTTTCTGAGAAACTGCTTAGAGTCCTGTTAATTCATCTCACAGAGTTACATCTGTATTTCGTGGATCTCTTTGCTAGCCTTATTTCTGTGGAATCTGAGAACAGATATTTCGGATCCCTTTGAAGACTAAAGGGCCAAAGGAAATATCCTCCGATAACAAAGAGAAAGAAGCTTTCTGAGAAACTTCTTTGTGTTCTGTGAAATCATCCCACAGAGTTACAGCTTTCCCCTCCAGATGCCTTTCGCTAAGACAGTTCTTGTGGAATTGGCAAAGTGATATTTGGAAGCCCTTAGAGGGCAATGGTGAAAAAGGAAATATCCTCAGATGAAATCTGGAAAGAAGCTTTCTGAGAAACTGCTTAGTGTTCTGTTATTTCATCTCACAGAGTTACATGTGTATTTCGTGGATCTCTTTGCTAGCCTTATTTCTGTGGAATCTGAGAACAGATATTTCGGATCCCTTTGAAGACTATAGGGCCAAAGGAAATATCCTCCGATAACAAAGAGAGAAGAAGCTTTCTGAGAAATTTCTTTGTGTTCCGTGAAATCATCTCACAGAGTTACAGCGTTCCCCCAGGAAGTCTTTTGCTAAGACAGTTCTTGTGGAATTGGCAAAGTGATATTTGGAAGCCCATACAGGGGTAGAGTGAAAAAGGAAATATCCTCAGATGAAATATGGAAAGAAGCTTTCTGTGAAACTGCTTAGTGTTCTGTTATTTCATCTCACAGAGTTACATGTGTATTTCGTGGATCTCTTTGCTAGTCTTATTTCTGTGGAATCTGAGAACAGATATTTCGGATCTGTTTGAAGAATATAGGGCCAAAGGAAATATCCTCCGATAACAAAGAGAAAGAAGCTTTCTGAGAAACTTCTTTGTGTTCCGTGAAATCATCTCACAGAGTTACAGCTTTCCCCTCAGGAAGCCTTTCGCTAAGACAGTTCTTGTGGAATTGGAAAAGTGATATTTGGAAGCACATAGAGGGCTATGGTGAAAAAGGAAATATCCTCAGATGAAATCTGGAAAGAAGCTTTCTGAGAAACTGCTTAGTGTTCTGTTAATTCATCTCACAGAGTTACATCTGTATTTCCTGGATCTCTTTGCTAGCCTTATTTCTGTGGAATCTGAGAACAGATATTTCGGATCCCTTTGAAGACTATAGGACCAAAGGAAATATCCTCCGATAACAAAGAGAAAGAAGCTTTCTGAGAAATTTCTTTGTGTTCCGTGAAATCATCTCACAGATTTACAGCTTTCCCCTCAGGAAGTCTTTTGCTAAGACAGTTCTTTTGGAATTGGCAAAGTGATATTTGGAAGCCCATAGAGGGCCATGGTGAAAAAGGAAATATCCTCAGATGAAATTAGGAAAGAAGCTGTCGGAGAAACTGCTTAGTGTTCTGTTAATTCATCTCACAGAGCTACTTCTGTATTTCGTGGATCACTTTGCTAGCGGTATTTCTGTGTAATCTGAGAACTCACATTTAGGATCCCTTCGAAGACTATAGGGCCAAAGGAAATATCCTCCGATAACAAAGAGAAAGAAACTTTCTGAGAAAATACTTTGTGTTCTGTGAAATCATCTCACAGAGTTACAGCTTTCCCTTCAAGAAGCCTTTCGCTAAGACAGTTCTTGTGGAATTGGCAAAGTGATATTTGGAAGCCCTTAGAGGGCTATGGTGAGAAAGGAAATATCCTCAGATGAAATCTGGAAAGAAGCTTTCTGAGAAACTGCTCTGTGATGTGTGACATCCACTCCCAGAGTTACATCTGTATTTCGTGGATCTCTTTGCTAGCCTTATTTCTGTGGAATCTGAGAACAGTTATTTTGGATCCCTTTGAAGACTATAGGGCCAAAGGAAATATCCTCCGATAACAATGAGAGAGAAGCTTTCTGAGAAACTTCTTTGTGTTCTGTGAAATCATCTCACAGAGTTACAGCTTTCTCCTCAAGAAGCCTTCCACTAAGACAGTTCTTGTGGAATTGGCAAAGTTATATTTGGAAGCCCATACAGGGGTAGAGTGAAAAAGGAAATATCCTCAGATGAAATATGGAAAGAAGCTTTCTGAGAAACTGCTCGGTGATGTGTGATTTCCAATCACAGAGTTACATGTGTATTTCGTGGATCTCTTTGCTAGTCTTATTTCTGTGGAATCTGAGAACAGATATTTCGGATCTGTTTGAAGAATATAGGGCCAAAGGAAATATCCTCCGATAACAAAGAGAAAGAAGCTTTCTGAGAAACTTCTTTGTGTTCCATGAAATCATCTCACAGAGTTACAGCTTTCCCCACAAGAAGCCTTTGGCTAACACAGTTCTTGTGGAATTGGCAAAGTGATATTTGGAAGCCCACAGAGGGCTATGGTGAAAAAGGAAATATCCTCAGATGAAATCTGGAAAGAAGCTTTCTGAGAAACTGCTTAGAGTCCTGTTAATTCATCTCACAGAGTTACATCTGTATTTCGTGGATCTCTTTGCTAGCCTTATTTCTGTGGAATCTGAGAACAGATATTTCGGATCCCTTTGAAGACTAAAGGGCCAAAGGAAATATCCTCCGATAACAAAGAGAAAGAAGCTTTCTGAGAAACATCTTTGTGTTCTGTGAAATCATCCCACAGAGATACAGCTTTCCACTCCAGATGCCTTTCGCTAAGACAGTTCTTGTGGAATTGGCAAAGTGATATTTGGAAGCCCTTAGAGGGCAATGGTGAAAAAGGAAATATCCTCAGATGAAATCTGGAAAGAAGTTTTCTGAGAAACTGCTTAGTGTTCTGTTATTTCATCTCACAGAGTTACATGTGTATTTCGTGGATCTCTTTGCTAGCCTTATTTCTGTGGAATCTGAGAACAGATATTTCGGATCCCTTTGAAGACTATAGGGCCAAAGGAAATATCCTCCGATAACAAAGAGAAAGAAGCTTTCTGAGAAATTTCTTTGTGTTCCGTGAAATCATCTCACAGAGTTACAGCTTTCCCCCAGGAAGTCTTTTGCTAAGACAGTTCTTGTGGAATTGGCAAGGTGATATTTGGAAGCCAATAGAGGGCCATGGTGAAAAAGGAAATATCCTCAGATGAAATTAGGTAAGAAGCTGTCTGAGAAACTTCTTAGTGTTCTGTTAATTCATCTCACAGAGTTACATCTGTATTTCGTGGATCTCTGTGCTAGCCTTATTTCTGTGGAATCTGAGAACAGATATTTCGGATCCCTTTGAAGAATATAGGGCCAAAGGAAATATCCTCCGATAACAAAGAGAAAGAAGCTTTCTGAGAAACTTCTTTGTGTTCTGTGAAATCATCTCACAGAGTTACATCTTTCCCCTCAAGAAGCCTTTCGCTAGACAGTTCTTGTGGAATTGGCAAAGTGATATTTGGAAGCCCATAGAGGGCTACGGTGAAAAAGGAAATATCGTCAGATGAAATCTGGAAAGAAGGTTTCTGAGAAACTGCTCTGTGATTTGTGACTTCCACTCACAGAGTTACATCTGTATTTCGTGGATCTCTTTGCTAGACTTATTTCTGTGCAATCTGAGAACAGATATTTCGGATCCCTTTGAAGACTATAGGTCCAAAGGAAACATCCTCCGATAACAAAGAGAAAGAAGATTACTGAGAAACTTCTTTGTGTTCTGTGAAATCATCTCACAGAGTTACAGCTTTTCCCTCAAGAAGTCTTTCGATAAGACAGTTCTTGTGGAATTGGCAAAGTGATATTTTGAAGCCCATAGAGGGCTATGGTGAAAAAGGAAATATCCTCAGATGAAATCTGGAAAGAAGCTTTCTGAGAAACTGCTTAGTGTTCTGTTATTTCATCTCACAGAGTTACATCTGTATTTCGTGGATCTCTTTGCTAGCCATATTTCTGTGGAATCTGAGAAGAGATATTTCGGTCCATTTGAAGACTATAGGGCCAAAGGAAATATCCTTCGATAACAAAGGGAAAGAAGATTTCTGAGAAACTTCTTTGTGTTCTGTGAAATCATCTCACAGAGTTACAGCTTTTCCCTCAAGAAGCCTTTCGCTAAGACAGTTCTTGTGGAATTGGCAAAGTGATATTTGGAAGCCCATAGAGGGCTAAGGTGAGAAAGGAAATATCCTCAGATGAAATCTGGAAAGAAGCTTTCTGAGAATCTGCTCTGTGATGTGTGACTTCCACTCCCAGAGTTACATCTGTATTTCGTGGATCTCTTTGCTAGCCTTATTTCTGTGGAATCTGAGAACAGATATTTCGGATCCCTTTGAAGACTATAGGGCCAAAGGAAATATCCTCCGATAACAATGAGAGAGAAGCTTTCTGAGAAACTTCTCTGTGTTCTGTGAAATCATCTCACAGAGTTACAGCTTTCTCCTCAAGAAGCCTTTCACTAAGACCGTTCTTGTGGAATTGGCAAAGTTATATTTGGAAGCCCATACAGGGGTAGAGTGAAAAAGGAAATGTCCTCAGATGAAATCTGGAAAGAAGCTTTCTGAGAAACTGCTCTGTGATGTGTGATTTCCACTCACAGAGTTACATGTGTATTTCGTGGATCTCTTTGCTAGTCTTATTTCTGTGGAATCTGAGAACAGATATTTCGGATCTCTTTGCAGAATATAGGGCCAAAGGAAATATCCTCCGATAACAAAGAGAAAGAAGCTTTCTGAGAAACTTCTTTGTGTTCCGTGAAATCATCTCACAGAGTTACAGCTTTCCCCTCAGGAAGCCTTTCGCTAAGACAGTTCTTGTGGAATTGGCAAAGTCATATTTGGAAGCCCATAGAGGGCTATGGTGAGAAAGGAAATATCCTCAGATGAAATCTGGAAAGAAGCTTTCTGAGAAACTGCTCTGTGATGTGTGACATCCACTCCCAGAGTTACATCGGTATTTCGTGGATGTCTTTGCTAGCCTTATTTCTGTGGAATCTGAGAACAGATATTTTGGATCCCTTTGAAGACTATAGGGCCAAAGGAAATATCCTCCGATAACAATAAGAGAGAAGCTTTCTGAGAAACTTCTTTGTGTTCTGTGAAATCATCTCACAGAGTTACAGCTTTCTCCTCAAGAAGCCTTTCACTAAGACAGTTCTTGTGGAATTGGCAAAGTTATATTTGGAAGCCCATACAGGGGTAGAGTGAAAAAGGAAATATCCTCAGATGAAATATGGAAAGAAGCTTTCTGAGAAACTGCTCGGTGATGTGTGATTTCCAATCACAGAGTTACATGTGTATTTCGTGGATCTCTTTGCTAGTCTTATTTCTGTGGAATCTGAGAAGAGATATTTCGGATCTGTTTGAAGAATATAGGGCCAAAGGAAATATCCTCCGATAACAAAGAGAAAGAAGCTTTCTGAGAAACTTCTTTGTGTTCCGTCATATCATCTCACAGAGTTACAGCTTTCCCCTCAGGAAGCCTTTCGCTAAGACAGTTCTTGTGGAATTGCTAAAGTGATATTTGGAAGCCCATAGAGGGCTATGGTGAAAAAGGAAATATCCTCAGATGAAATCTGGAAGGAAGCTTTCTGAGAAACTGCTTAGAGTCCTGTTAATTCATCTCACAGAGTTACATCTGTATTTCGTAGATCTCTTTGCTAGCCTTATTTCTGTGGAATCTGAGAACAGATATTTCGGATCCCTTTGAAGACTAAAGGGCCAAAGGAAATATCCTCCGATAACAAAGAGAAAGAAGCTTTCTGAGAAACTTCTGTGTTCTGTGAAATCATCCCACAGAGTTACAGCTTTCCCCTCCAGATGCCTTTCGCTAAGACAGTTTTTGTGGAATTGGCAAAGTGATATTTGGAAGCCCATAGAGGGCAATGGTGAAAAAGGAAATATCCTCAGATGAAATCTGGAGAGAAGCTTTCTTGGAAACGGCTTAGTGTTCTCTTAGTTCATCTAACAGTGTTACATCTTTATTTCGCGATTCTCTTTGCTAGCCTTATTTCTGTGTAATCTGAGAACAGATATTTCGGATCCCTTTGAAGACTATAGGGCCAAAGGAAATATCCTCCGATAACAACGAGAAAGAAGCTTTCTGAGAAAATTCTTTGTGTTCTGTGAAATCATCTCACAGAGTTACAGCTTTCCCCTCAAGAAGCCTTTCGCTGAGACAGTTCTTGTGGAATTGGCAAAGTGATATTTGGAAGCCCATAGAGGGCTATGGTGAAAAAGGAAATATCCTCAGATGAAATCTGGGAAGAAGCTTTCTGAGAAACTGCTTAGTGTTCTGTTAATTCATCTCACAGAGTTACATCTGTATTCCCTGGATCTCTTTGCTAGCCTTATTTCTGTGGAATCTGAGAACAGATATTTCGGATCCCTTTGAAGACTATAGGGCCAAAGGAAATATCCTCCGATAACAAAGAAAAAGAAGCTTTCTGAGAAACTTCTTCGTGTTCTGTGAAATCATCCCACAGAGTTACAGCTTTCCCCTCCAGAAGCCTTTCGCTAAGACAGTTCTTGTGGAATCGGCAAAGTGATATTTGGAAGACCTTAGAGGGCTATGGTGAAAAAGTAAATATCCTCAGATGAAATCTTTAAAGAAGGTTTCTGAGAAACTGCTCTGTGATGTGTGACTTCCACTCACAGAGTTACATCTCTGTTTCGTGGATCACTTTGCTAGCCTTCTTTCTGTGGAATCTGAGAACAGATATTTCGGATCCCTTTGAAGACTATAGGGCCAAAGGAAATATCCTCCGATAACAAAGAGAAAGAAGCTTTCTGAGAAACTTCTTTGTGTTCTGTGAAATCATCTCACATATTTACAGCTTTCCTCTCAAGAAGCCTTTCGCTAAGACAATTCTTGTGGAATCGGCAAAGTGATATTTGGAAGCCCTTAGAGGGCTACGGCGAAAAAGGAATTATCCTCAGATGAAATCTGGAAAGAAGATTTCTGAGAAACTGCTCTGTGATGTGTTACTTCCACTCACTGAGTTACATCTGTATTTCGTGGATCTCTTTGTTAGTCTTATTTCTGTGGAATCTGAGAGGAGATATTCCGGATCCCTTTGAAGACTATAGGGCCAAAGGAAATATTCTCCGTTAACAAAGAGAAAGAAGCTTTCTGAGAAAAGTCTTTGTTTTCTGTGAAATAATCTCACAGAGTTACAGCTTTCCCCTCAAGAAGCCTTTCGCTAAGACAGTTCTTGTGGAATTGGCAAAGTGATATTTGGAAGCCCATAGAGGCCTATGGTGAAAAAGGCAATATCCTCAGATGAAATCTGGAAAGAAGGTTTCTGAGAAACTGCTCTGTGATGTGTTACTTCCACTCACTGAGTTATATCTGTACTTCGTGGATCCCTTTGCTAGCTTTATTTCTGTGGAATCTGAGAACAGATATTTCGGATCCCTTTGAAGACTATAGGGCCAAAGGAAATATCCTCCGATAACAAAGAGAAAGAAGCTTTCTGAGAAACTTCTTTGTATTCTATGAAATCATCTCACAGAGTTACAGCTTTCCCCTCAGGAAGCCTTTCACTAAGACAGTTCTTGTAGAATCGGCAAAGTGATATTTGGAAGCCCTTATAGGGCTACGGTGAAAAAGGAAATATCCTCAGATGAAATCTGGAAAGAAGCTTTCTCAGAAACTGCTCTGTGATGTGTTCTTCCACTCACAGAGTTACATCGTTATTTCGAGGGTCTCTTTGTTAGCCTTATTTCTGTGGAATCTGAGAACAGATATTTCGGATCCCTATGAAGACTATAGGGCCAAAGGAAATATCCTCCGATAACAAAGAGAAAGAAGTTTTCTGAGAAACTTCTTTGTGTTCTCTGAAATCATCTCAAAGAGTTACAGCTTTCCCTTCCAGAAGCCTTTTGCTAGACAATTCTTGTGGAATTGGCAAAGTGATAATTGGAAGCCCATAGAGGGGTATTGTGAAAAAGGAAATATCCTCAGTTGAAATCTGGAAAGAAGCTTTCTGAGAAACTGCTCTGTGATGTGTGACTTCCACTCACAGAGTTACATCTGTATTTCGTGGATCTCTTTGCTACCCTTATTTCTGTGGAATCTGAGAACAGATATTTCGGATCCCTTTGAAGACTATAGGGCCAAAGGAAATATGCTCCGATAACAAAGAGAAAGAAGCTTTCTGAAAAACTTCTTTGTGTTCTGTGAAATCATCTCACAGAGTTACAGCTTTCCCCTCAAGAATCCATTCGCTAAGACAATTCTTGTGGAATCGGCAAAGTGATATTTGGAAGCCCTTAGAGGGCTATGGTGAAAAAGGAAATATCCTCAGATGAAATCTGGAAAGAAGCTTCCTAGAAACTCCTCTGTGATATGTTGCTTCCACTCACAGAGTTACATCTGTATTTCGTGGATCTCTTTGTTAGCCTTATTTCTGTGGAATCTGAGAACAGATATTTCGGATCCCTTTGAAGACTATAGGGCCAAAGGAAATATCCTCCGATAACAAAGAGAAAGAAGATTTCTGAGAAACGTCTTTGTGTTCTGTGAAATCATCTCACTGAGTTACAGCTTTCCCCTCAAGAAGCCTTTCGCTAAGACAGTTCTTTTGGAATTGGCAAAGTGATATTTGGAAGCCCATAGAGGGGTATGGTGAAAAAGGAATTATCCTCAGATGAAATCTGGAAAGAAGCTTTCTGAGAAACTGCTTAGTGTTCTGTTAATTCATCTCACAGAGTTACATCTGTATTTCGTGGATCTCTTTGCTAGCCTTATTTCTGTGGAATCTGAGAACAGATATTTCGGATCCCTTTGAAGACTATAGGGCCAAAGGAAATATCCTCCGATAACAAAGAGAAAGAAGCTTTCTGAGAAACTTCTTTGTGTTCTGTGAAATCATCTCACAGAGTTACGGCTTTCCCCTCAAGAAGCCTTTCGCTAACAAAATTCTTGTGGAATCGGCAAAGTGATATTTGGAAGCCCTTAGAGGTCTACGGTGAAAAAGGAAATATCCTCAGATGAAATCTGGAAAGAAGCTATCTGAGAAACTGCACTGTGATGTGTGACTCCCACTCACAGAGTTACATCTGTATTACGTGGATCTCTTTGCTAGCCTTATTTCTGTGGAATCTGAGAACAGATATTTCGGATCCCTTTGAAGACTATAGGGCCAAAGGAAATATCCTCCGATAACAAAGAGAAAGAAGCTTTCTGAGTAAAGTCTTTGTGTTCTGTGAAATCATCTCACAGAGTTACAGCTTTCCCCTCAAGAAGCCTTTCGCTAAGACAGTTCCTGTGAAGTTGACAAAGTGATATTTGGAAGCCCATAGAGGGCTATGGTGAAATAGGAAATATCCTCAGATGAAATCTGGAAAGAAGCTTTCTGAGAAACTGCTCTGTGTGTATTTAATTCCAGTCACTGAGTTACACCTCTACCTCCTGGATCTCTTTGCTAGTCTTATTTCTGTGGATACTGAGAATAGATATTTCAGATACCTTTGAAGACTATAGGGCCAAAGGAAATATCCTCCGATAACAAAGAGAAAGAAGCTTTCTGAGAAACTTCTTTGTGTTCTGTGAAATCATCTCACAGAGTTACAGCTTCCCCCTCAGGAAGCCTTTCGGTAAGACAGTTCTTGTGGAATTGGCAAAGTGATATTTGGAAGCCCTTAGAGGGCTATGGAGAAAAAGGAAATATCCTCAGATGAAATCTGGAAAGAAGCTTTCTGAGAAACTGTTTAGTGTTCTGTTAATTCATCTCACAGAGTTACATCTGTATTTCTTGGATCTCTTTGCTAGCCTTATTTCTGTGGAATCTGAGAACAGATATTTCGGATCCCTTTGAAGACTAGAGGGCCAAAGGAAATATCCTCCGATAACAAAGAGAAAGAAGGTTTCTGAGAAACTTCTTTATCTTCTATGAAGTTATCTCACAGAGTTACAGCTTTCCCCTCAAGAAGCCTTTCGCTAAGACATTTCTTCTGGAATTGGCCAAGTGATATGGGGAAGCCCATAGAGGGGAATGGGTTAAAAGGAAATATCCTCAGATGAAATCTGGAAAGAAGATTTCTGAGAAACTGCTTAGTGTTCTGTTAATTCATCTCACAGATTTACATCTGTATTTCGTGGATCTCTTTGCTGGCCTTATTTCTGTGGAATCTGAGAACAGATATTTCAGATCCCTTTGAAGACTATAGGGCCAAAGGAAATATCCTCCGATAACAAAGAGAAAGAAGCTTTCTGAGAAACTTCTTTGTGTTCTGTGAAATCATCTCACAGAGTTACAGCATTCCCCTCCAGAAGCCTTTCGCTAAGACAATTCTTGTGGAATCGGCAAAGTGATATTTGGAAGCCCTTAGAGGGCTACGGTGAAAAAGGAAATATCCTCAGATGAAATCTGGAAAGAAGCTTTCTTAGAAACTGCTCTGTGATGTGTTACTTCCACTCACAGAGTTACATCTGTATTTCGTGGATCTCATTGTTAGCCTTATTTCTGTGGAATCTGAGAACAGATATTTCGGATCCCTTTGAAGACTATAGGGCCAAAGGAAATATCCTCCGATAACAAAGAGAAAGAAGCTTTCTGAGAAACTTCTTTGTGTTGTGTCAAATCATCTCACAGAGTTACAGCTTTCCCCTCAAGAAGCCTTTCGCTAAGACAGTTCTTGTGGAATTGGCAAAGTGATATTTGGAAGCCCATAGAGGCCTATGGAGAAAAAGGCAATATCCTCAGATGAAATCTGGAAAGAAGCTTTCTGAGAAACTGCTCTGTGATGTGTGACTTCCACTCACAGAGTTACATCTGTATTTCGTGGATCTCTTTGCTAGCCTTATTTCTGTGGAATCTGAGAACAGATATTTCGGATCCCTTTGAAGACTATAGGGCCAAAGGAAATATCCTCCGATAACAAAGAGAAAGAAGCTTTCTGAGAAACTTCTTTGTGTTCTGTGAAATCATCTCACAGAGTTACAGCTTTCCCCTCAGGAAGCCTTTCACTAAGACAGTTCTTTTGGAATCGGCAAAGTGATATTTGGAAGCCCTTATAGGGCTACGGTGAAAAAGGAAATATCCTCAGATGAAATCTGGAAAGAAGCTTTCTGAGAAACTGCTCTGTGATGTGTGACTTCCACTCACAGAATTACATCGGTATTTCGAGGGTCTCTTTGTTAGCCTTCTTTCTGTGGAATCTGAGTACAGATATTTCGGATCCCTTTGAAGCCTTCAGTGCCAGAGGAAATATCCTCCGATAACAAAGAGAAAGAAACTTTCTGAGAAACTTCTTTGTGTTTTTAGAAATCATCTCACAGAGTTACAGCTTTCCCCTCAAGAAGCCTTTCGCTAAGACAGTTCTTGTGGAATTGGCAAAGTGATATTTGGAAGCCCATAGAGGGCTATGGTGAAAAAGGAAATATCCTCTGAAGAAATCTGGAAAGAAGTTTTCTGAGAAACTGCTCTGTGATGTGTGACTTCCACTCACAGAGTTACATGTGTATTTCGTGGATCTCTTTGCTAGCCTTATTTCTGTGGAATCTGAGAGCAGATATTTCGGATCCCTTGGAAGACTACAGGGCCAAAGGAAATATCCTCCGATAACAAAGAGAAAGAAGCTTTCTGAGAAACTTCTTTGTGTTCTCTGAAATCATCTCCCAGAGTTACAGCTTTCCCCGCAAGAAGCCTTTTGCTAGACAATTCTTGTGGAATCGGCAAAGTGATATTTGGAAGCCCATAGAGGGGTATGGTGAAAAAGGAAATATCCTCAGATGAAATCTGGAAAGAAGCTTTCTGAGAAACTCCTCTATGATGTGTGACTTCCACTCACAGAGTTACATCTGTATGTCGTGGATCTCTTTGCTAGCCTTATTTCTGTGGAATCTGAGAACAGATATTTCTGATCCATTTGAAGACTATAGGGCCAAAGGAAATATGCTCCGATAACAAAGAGATAGAAGCTTTCTGAAAAACTTCTTTGTGTTCTGTGTAATTATCTCACAGAGTTACAGCTCTCCCCTCAGGGAACCTTTGGCTAAGACAGTTCTTGTGGAATTGACAACGTGATATTTGGAAGACCATAGAGGACTATGGAGAAAAAGGAAATATCCTCAGATGAAATCTGGAAAGAAGCTTTCTGAGAAACTGCTCTGTGATATATTACTTCCACTCACAGAGTTACATCTGTATTTCGTGGATTTCTTTGATAGCCTTATTTCTGTGGAATCTGAGAATAGATATTTCGTATCCCTTTGAAGACTATAGGGCCAAAGGAAATATCCTCCGATAACAAAGAGAAAGAAGATTTCTGAGAAACCTCTTTGTGTTCTGTGAAATCATCTCACAGAGTTACAGTTTTCCCCTCAAGAAGCCTTTCGCTAAGACAGTTCTTGTGGAATTGGCAAAGTGATATTTGGAAGCCCATAGAGGGCTATGGTGAAAAAGGCAATATTCTCAGGTGAAATCTGGAAAGAAGCTTTCTGAGAAACTGCTCTGTGATGTGTTACTTCCACTCAATGGGTTACATCTGTACTTCGTGGATCTCTTTGCTAGACTTATTTCTGTGGAATCTGAGAACAGATATTTCGGATCCCTTTGAAGACTATAGGGCCAAAGGAAATATCCTCCGATAACAAAGAGAAAGAAGCTTTCAGAGAAAATTCTTTGTGTTCTGTGAAATCATCTCACAGAGTTACAGCTTTCCCCTCAGGAAGCCTTTCACTAAGACAGTTCTTGTGGAATCGGCAAAGTGATATTTGGAAGCCCTTAGAGGGCTACGGTGAAAAAGGAAATATCCTCAGGTGAAATCTGGAAGGAAGCTTTCGGAGAAACTGCTCTGTGATGCGTGACTTCCAATCACAGAGTTACATCTGTATTTCGTGGATCTCATTGCTGGCATTATTTCTGTGGAATCTGAGAAGAGATATTTCGGATCCCTTTGAAGACTACAGGGCCAAAGGAAATATCCTCTGATAACAAAGAGAAAGAAAGTTTCTGAGAAACTTCTTTGTGTTCTATGAAGTCATCTCACAGAGTTACAGCTTTCCCCTCAAGAAGCCTTTCGCTAAGACAATTCTTGTGGAATTGGCCCAGTGATATGTGCAAGCCCTTAGAGGGGTATGGTGAAAAAGGAAATATCCTCAGATGAAATCTGGAAAGAAGCTTTCTGAGAAACTGCTTAATGTTCTCTTAATTCATCTCACAGAGTTACATCTGTATTTCGTGGATCACTTTGCTAGCCTCATTTCTGTGGAATCTGAGAACAGATATTTCGGATCCCTTTGAAGACTATAGGGCCAAAGGAAATATCCTCCGATAACAAAGAGAAAGAAGCTTTCTGAGAAACTTCTTTGTGTTCTATGAAATCATCTCACAGAGTTACACCTTCCCCCTCAAGAAGCCTTTCGCTAAGACAATTATTGTGGAACTGGTAAAGTGATATTTGGAAGCCCATAGAGGGCTATGGTGAAAAAGGAAATATCCTCAGATGAAATCTGGAAAGAAGGTTCATGAGAAACTGCTCTGTGATGTGTGATTTCCACTCACACAGTTACATGTGTATTTCGTGGGTCTCTTTGCTAGCCTTATTTCTGTGGAATCTGAGAACAGATATTTCGGATCCCTTTGAAGACTAGAGGGCCAAAGGAAATATCCTCCGATAACAAAGAGAAAGAAGCTTTCTGAGAAACTTCTTTGGGTTCTGTGAAATCATCTCACAGAGTTACAGCATTCCCCTCAAGAAGACTTTCACTAAGACAATTCTTGTGGAATCGGCAAAGTGATATTTGGAACCCATAGGGGGCTACGGTGAAAAAGGAAATATCCTCAGATGAAATCTGGAAAGAAGCTTTCCGAGAAACTGCTCTGTGATGTGATTTCCACTCACACAGTTACATGTGTATTTTGTGGATCTCTTTGCTAGCCTTATTTCTGTGTAATCTGAGAACAGATATTTCGGATCCCTTTGAAGGCCATAGGGCCAAAGGAAATATCCTCCGATAACAAAGAGAAAGAAGCTTTCTGAGAAACTTCTTTTGGTTCTGTAAAATCATCTCACAGAGTTACAGCTTTCCCCTGAGGAAGCCTTTCGCTAAGACAGTTCTTGTGGAATTGGCAAAGTGATATTTGGAAGCCCATAGAGGGCTATGGAGAAAAAGAAAATATCCTCAGATGAAATTTGGAAAGAAGCTTTCTGAGAAACTGTTTAGTGTTCTGTTAATTCATCTCACAGAGTTACATCTGTATTTCGTGGATCTCTTTTCTGGCCTTATTTCTACGGAATCTGAGAACAGATATTTCGGATCCCTTTGAAGACTACAGGGCCAAAGGAAATATCCTCCGATAACAAAGAGAAAGAAGCTTTCCGAGAAACTTCTTTGTGTTCTGTGAAATCATCTCACAGAGTTACGGCTTTCCCCTCAAGAAGCCTTTCGCTAACAAAATTCTTGTGGAATCGGCAAAGTGATATTTGGAAGCCCTTAGAGGTCTACGGTGAAAAAGGAAATATCCTCAGATGAAATCTGGAAAGAAGCTATCTGAGAAACTGCACTGTGATGTGTGACTCCCACTCACAGAGTTACATCTGTATTACGTGGATCTCTTTGCTATCCTTATTTCTGTGGAATCTGAGAACAGATATTTCGGATCCCTTTGAAGACTATAGGGCCAAAGGAAATATCCTCCGATAACAAAGAGAAAGAAGCTTTCTGATTAAAGTCTTTGTGTTCTGTGAAATCATCTCACAGAGTTACAGCTTTCCCCTCAAGAAGCCTTTCGCTAAGACAGTTCCTGTGAAGTTGACAAAGTGATATTTGGAAGCCCATAGAGGGCTATGGTGAAATAGGAAATATCCTCAGATGAAATCTGGAAAGAAGCTTTCTGAGAAACTGCTCTGTGTGTTTTTAATTCCACTCACTGAGTTACACCTCTACCTCCTGGATCTCTTTGCTAGTCTTATTTCTGTGGATACTGAGAATAGATATTTCAGATACCTTTGAAGACTATAGGGCCAAAGGAAATATCCTCCGATAACAAAGAGAAAATAGCTTTCTGAGAAACTTCTTTGTGTTCTGTGAAATCATCTCACAGAGTTACAGCTTCCCCCTCAGGAAGCCTTTCGGTAAGACAGTTCTTGTGGAATTGGCAAAGTGATATTTGGAAGCCCTTAGAGGGCTATGGAGAAAAAGGAAATATCCTCAGATGAAATCTGGAAAGAAGCTTTCTGAGAAACTGTTTAGTGTTCTGTTAATTCATCTCACAGAGTTACATCTGTATTTCTTGGATCTCTTTGCTAGCCTTATTTCTGTGGAATCTGAGAACAGATATTTCGGATCCCTTTGAAGACTAGAGGGCCAAAGGAAATATCCTCCGATAACAAAGAGAAAGAAGGTTTCTGAGAAACTTCTTTATCTTCTATGAAGTTATCTCACAGAGTTACAGCTTTCCCCTCAAGAAGCCTTTCGCTAAGACATTTCTTCTGGAATTGGCCAAGTGATATGGGGAAGCCCATAGAGGGGAATGGGTTAAAAGGAAATATCCTCAGATGAAATCTGGAAAGAAGATTTCTGAGAAACTGCTTAGTGTTCTGTTAATTCATCTCACAGATTTACATCTGTATTTCGTGGATCTCTTTGCTGGCCTTATTTCTGTGGAATCTGAGAACAGATATTTCAGATCCCTTTGAAGACTATAGGGCCAAAGGAAATATCCTCCGATAACAAAGAGAAAGAAGCTTTCTGAGAAACTTCTTTGTGTTCTGTGAAATCATCTCACAGAGTTACAGCTTTCCCCTCAAGAAGCCTTTCGCTAAGACAATTCTTGTGGAATCGGCAAAGTGATATTTGGAAGCCCTTAGAGGGCTACGGTGAAAAAGGAAATATCCTCAGATGAAATCTGGAAAGAAACTTTCTTAGAAACTGCTCTGTGATGTGTTACTTCCACTAACAGAGTTACATCTGTATTTCGTGGATCTCATTGTTAGCCTTATTTCTGTGGAATCTGAGAACAGATATTTCGGATCCCTTTGAAGACTATAGGGCCAAAGGAAATATCCTCCGATAACAAAGAGAAAGAAGCTTTCTGAGAAACTTCTTTGTGTTTGGTGAAATCATCTCACAGAGTTACAGCTTTCCCCTCAAGAAGCCTTTCGCTAAGACAGTTCTTGTGGAATTGGCAAAGTGATATTTGGAAGCCCATAGAGGCCTATGGAGAAAAAGGCAATATCCTCAGATGAAATCTGGAAAGAAGCTTTCTGAGAAACTGCTCTGTGATGTGTGACTTCCACTCACAGAGTTACATCTGTATTTCGTGGATCTCTTTGCTAGCCTTATTTCTGTGGAATCTGAGAACAGATATTTCGGATCCCTTTGAAGACTATAGGGCCAAAGGAAATATCCTCCGATAACAAAGAGAAAGAAGCTTTCTGAGAAACTTCTTTGTGTTCTGTGAAATCATCTCACAGAGTTACAGCTTTCCCCTCAGGAAGCCTTTCACTAAGACAGTTCTTTTGGAATCGGCAAAGTGATATTTGGAAGCCCTTATAGGGCTACGGTGAAAAAGGAAATATCCTCAGATGAAATCTGGAAAGAAGTTTTCTGAGAAACTGCTCTGTGATGTGTGACTTCCACTCACAGAGTTACATGTGTATTTCGTGGATCTCCTTGCTAGCCTTATTTCTGTGGAATCTGAGAGCAGATATTTCGGATCCATTGGAAGACTACAGGGCCAAAGCAAATATCCTCCGATAACAAAGAGAAAGAAGCTTTCTGAGAAACTTCTTTGTGTTCTCTGAAATCATCTCCCAGAGTTACAGCTTTCCCCGCAAGAAGCCTTTTGCTAAACAATTCTTGTGGAATCGGCAAAGTGATATTTGGAAGCCCATAGAGGTGTATGGTGAAAAAGGAAATATCCTCAGATGAAATCTGGAAAGAAGCTTTCTGAGAAACTCCTCTATGATGTGTGACTTCCACTCACAGAGTTACATCTGTATTTCGTGGATCTCTTTGCTAGCCTTATTTCTGTGGAATCTGAGAACAGATATTTCTGATCCATTTGAAGACTATAGGGCCAAAGGAAATATGCTCCGATAACAAAGAGATAGAAGCTTTCTGAAAAACTTCTTTGTGTTCTGTGTAATTATCTCACAGAGTTACAGCTCTCCCCTCAGGGAACCTTTGGCTAAGACAGTTCTTGTGGAATTGACAACGTGATATTTGGAAGACCATAGAGGACTATGGAGAAAAAGGAAATATCCTCAGATGAAATCTGGAAAGAAGCTTTCTGAGAAACTGCTCTGTGATATATTACTTCCACTCACAGAGTTACATCTGTATTTCGTGGATTTCTTTGATAGCCTTATTTCTGTGGAATCTGAGAACAGATATTTCGTATCCCTTTGAAGACTACAGGGCCAAAGGAAATATCCTCCGATAACAAAGAGAAAGAAGATTTCTGAGAAACCTCTTTGTGTTCTGAGAAATCATCTCACAGAGTTACAGTTTTCCCCTCAAGAAGCCTTTCGCTAAGACAGTTCTTGTGGAATTGGCAAAGTGATATTTGGAAGCCCATAGAGGGCTATGGTGAAAAAGGCAATATCCTCAGATGAAATCTGGAAAGAAGCTTTCTGAGAAACTGCTCTGTGATGTGTTACTTCCACTCAATGGGTTACATCTGTACTTCGTGGATCTCTTTGCTAGACTTATTTCTGTGGAATCTGAGAACAGATATTTCGGATCCCTTTGAAGACTATAGGGCCAAAGGAAATATCCTCCGATAACAAAGAGAAAGAAGCTTTCTGAGAAAATTCTTTGTGTTCTGTGAAATCATCTCACAGAGTTACAGCTTTCCCCTCAGGAAGCCTTTCACTAAGACAGTTCTTGTGGAATCGGCAAAGTGATATTTGGAAGCCCTTAGAGGGCTACGGTGAAAAAGGAAATATCCTCAGGTGAAATCTGGAAGGAAGCTTTCGGAGAAACTGCTCTGTGATGCGTGACTTCCAATCACAGAGTTACATCTGTATTTCGTGGATCTCATTGCTGGCATTATTTCTGTGGAGTCTGAGAAGAGATATTTCGGATCCCTTTGAAGACTACAGGGCCAAAGGAAATATCCTCTGATAACAAAGAGAAAGAAAGTTTCTGAGAAACTTCTTTGTGTTCTATGAAGTCATCTCACAGAGTTACAGCTTTCCCCTCAAGAAGCCTTTCGCTAAGACAGTTCTTGTGGAATTGGCCCAGTGATATGTGCAAGCCCTTAGAGGGCTATGGTGAAAAAGGAAATATCCTCTGAAGAAATCTGGAAAGAATCTGTCTGAGAAACTGCTCTGTGATGTGTGACTTCCACTCACAGAGTTATATCTGTATATCGGGGATCTCTTTGCTGGCCTTATTTCTGTGGAATCTGAGAACAGAGATTTCGGATCCCTTTGAAGACTATAGGGCCAAAGGAAATATCCTCCGATAACAAAGAGAAAGAAGGTTTCTGAGAAACTTCTTTGTGTTCTGTGAAATCATCTCACAGAGTTACAGCTTTCCCCTCAAGAAGCCTTTCGCTAAGACAATTCTTGATGAATCGGCAAAGTGATATTTGGAAGCCCATAGGGGGCTACGGTGAAAAAGGAAATATCCTCAGATGAAATCTGGAAAGAAGCTTTCTGAGAAACTGCTCTGTGATGTGTGATTTCCACTCACACAGTTACATGTGTATTTTGTGGATCTCTTTGCTAGCCTTATTTCTGTGGAATCTGAGAACAGATATTTCGGATCCCTTTGAAGACTATAGGGCCAAAGGAAATATCCTGCGGTAACAAAGAGAAAGAAACTTACTGAGAAACTTCTTTGTGTTCTGTGATATCATCTCACAGAGTTACAACTTTCCGCTCAGGAAGCCTTTCGCTAAGACAGTTCTTGTGGAATTGGCAAGTGATATTTGGAAGCCCATAGAGGGGTATGGAGAAAAAGGAAATATCCTCCGATGAAATCTGGAAAGAAGCTTTCTGAGAAACTGCTTAGTGTTCTGTTAGTTCATCTCACAGAGTTACATCTGTATTTCTTGGATCTCTTTGCTAGCCTTATTTCTGTGGAATCTGAGAACAGATATTTCGGATCCCTTTGAAGACTATAGGGCCAAAGGAAATATCGTCCGATAACAAAGAGAAAGAAGCTTTCTGAGAAACTTCTTTGTGTTCTGTGAAATCATCTCACAGAATTACAGCTTTCCCCTCAAGAAGCCTTTCGCTAAGACAATTCTTGTGGAATCGGCAAAGTGATATTTGGAACCCATAGAGGGCTACGGTGAAAAAGGAAATATCCTCAGATGAAATCTGGAAAGAAGCTTTCTGAGAAACTGCTCTGTGATGTGTGACTTCCACTCACAGAGTTACATCGGTATTTCGTGGATCTCTTTGTTAGCCCTATTTCTGTGGAATCTGAGAACAGATATTTCGGATCCCTTTGAAGACTATAGGGCCAAGGAAATATCCTCCGATAACAAAGAGAAAGAAACTTTCTGAGAAACTTCTTTGTGTTCTGAGAAATCATCTCACAGAATTACAGCTTTCCCCTCAAGAAGCCTTTCGCTAAGACAGTTCTTGTGGAATTGACAAAGTGATATTTGGAAGTCCATAGAGGGCTAAGGTGAAAAAGGAAATATCCTCAGATGAAATCTGGAAAGAAGCTTTAGGAGAAATTGCTCTGTGATGTGTGACTTCCACTCCCAGAGTTACAGGTGTATTTCGAGGATCTCTTTGCTAGCCTTATTTCTGTGGAATCTGAGAACAGATATTTCGGATCCCTTTGAAGACTATAGGACCAAAGGAAATATCCTCCGATAACAAAGTGAAAGAAGCTTTCTGAGACACTTCTTTGTGTTCTGTGAAATCATCTCACAGAGTTACAGCTTTCCCCTCAAGAAGCCTTTCGCTAAGACAGTTCTTGGGAAATTGGCAAAGTGCCATTTGGAAGCCCATAGAGGGCTATGGTGAAAAAGGAAATATCCTCAAATGAAATCTGGAAAGAAGATTTCTGAGAAACTGCTTAGTGTTCTGTTAATTCATCACACAGAGTTACATCTGTATTTCGTGGATGTCTTTGCTAGCCTTATTTCTGAGGAATCTGAGAACAGATATTTCGGATCCCTTTGAAGACTATAGGGCCAAAGGAAATATCCTCCGATAACAAAGAGAAAGAAGCTTTCTGAGAAACTTCTTTGTGTTCTGTGAAATCATCTCACAGAGTTACAGCTTTCCCCTCAAGAAGCCTTTCACTAACACAATTCTTGTGGAATCGGCAAAGAGATATTTGGAAGCCCTTAGAGGGCTACGGTGAAAAAGGAAATATCCTCAGATGAAATCTGGAAAGAAGCATTCTGAGAAACTGCAGTGTGTTGTGCGACTTCCACTCACAGAGTTACATCTGTATTTCCTGGATCTCTTTGTTAGCCTTTTTTCTGTGGAATCTGAGAACAGATATTTCGGATCCCTTTGAAGACTATAGGGCCAAAGGAACTATCCTCCGATAACAAAGAGAAAGTAGCTTTCTGAGAAACTTCTTTGTGTTCTGTGAAATCATCTCACAGAGTTACAGCTTTCCCTTCAGGAAGGCTTTCGCTAAGACAGTTTTTGTGGAATTGGCAAAGTGATGTTTGGAAGCCCATAGAGGGCTATGGTGAAAAAGGAAATATCCTCAAATGAAATCTGGAAAGAAGCTTTCTGAGAAACTGCTTAGTGTTCTGTTAATTCATCTCACAGAGTTACATCTGTATTTCGTGGATCTCTTTGCTACCCTTATTTCTGTGGAATCTGAGAACAGATATTTCTGATCCCTTTGAAGCCTATAGGGCCAAAGGAAATATCCTCCGATGAAAAAGAGAAATAAGCTTTCTGAGAAACTTCTTTGTGTTCTGTGAAATCATCTCACAGAGTTACAGCTTTCCTGTCAAGAAGCCTTTCGCTAATACAATTCTTGTGGAATCGGCAAAGTGATATTTGGAAACCCTTAGAGGGCTAAGGTGAAAAAGGAAATATCCTCAGATGAAATCTGGAAAGCAGCTTTCTGAGAAACTGCTCTGTGATGTGTTACTTCCACTCACTGAGTTACATCTGTACTTCGTGGATCTCTTTGCTAGCCTTATTTCTGTGGAATCTGAGAACAGATATTTCGGATCCCTTTGAAGACTACAGGGCCCAAGGGAATATCCTCCGATAACAAAGAGAAAGAAGCTTTCTGAGAAACTTCTTTGTGTTCTGTGAAATTACTTCACAGAATTACAGCTTTCTCCTCAAGAAGCCTTTTGCTAAGACAGTTCTTGTGGAATTGGCCAAGTGATATTTGGAAGCCTATACATGGCTATGGTGAAAAAGGAAATATCCTCAGATGAAATCTGGAAAGAAGCTTTCAGAGGCTGCTCTGTGATGTGTTACTTCCACTCACAGAGTTACATCTGTATTCCGTGGGTCTCTTTGCTAGCCTTATTTCTGTGGACTCTGAGAACAGACATTTCGGATCCCTTTGAAGTCTATAGGGCCAAAGGAAATATCCTCCGATAACAAAGAGAAAGAAGCTTTCTGAGAAACTTCTTTGTGTTTTGTGAAATCATCTCAAAGAGTTACAGCTTTCCCCTCAAGAAGCCTTCCACTTAGACAGTTCTTGTGGAATTGGCAAAGTGATATTTGGAAGCCCATACATGGCTATGGTGAAAAAGGAAATATCCTCAGATGAAATCTGGAAAGAAGCTTTCAGAGACTGCTCTGTGATGTGTGACTTCCACTCACAGAGTTACATCTGTATTCCGTGGATCTCTTTGCTAGCCTTATTTCTGTGGACTCTGAGAACAGATATTTCGGATCCCTTTGAAGACTATAGGGCCAAAGGAAATATCCTCCGATAACAAAGAGAAGGAAGCTTTCTGAGAAACTTCTTTGTGTTCTGTGAAATCATCTGACAGAGTTACAACTTTTCCCTCAAGAAGCCTTTCGCTAAGACAGTTCTTGTGGAATTGACAAAGTGATATTTGGAAGCCCATAGAGGGCTATGGTAAAAAAGGAAATATCCTAAGATGAAATCTGGAAAGAAGCTTTCTGAGAAACTGCTTAGTGTTCTGTTAATTCATCTCACAGAGTTACATCGGTATTTCGTGGATCTCTTTGTTAGCCTTATTTCTGTGGATTCTGAGAACAGATATTTCGGATCCCTTTGAAGACTACAGGGCCAGAGGAAATATCCTCCGATAACAAAGAGAAAGAAGCTTTGTGAGAAACTTCTTGGTGTTCTGAGAAATCATCTCACAGAGTTACGGCTTTCCCCTCAAGAAGCTTTTCGCTAAGACAGTTCTTGTGGAATTGGCAAAGTGATATTTGGAAGCCATGGAGGGCTATGGTAAAAAAGGAAATATCCTCAGATGAAATCTGGAAAGAAGCTTTCGGAGAAACTGCTCTGTGATGTGTGACTTCCACTCACAGATTTACATCTGTATTTCGTGGATCTCTTTGCTAGCCTTATTTCTGTGGAATCTGAGAACAGATATTTCGGATCCCTTTGAAGACTATAGGGCCAAAGGAAATATCCTCCGATAACAAAGAGAAAGAAGCTTTCTGAGAAACTTCTTTGTGTTCTGTGAAATCATCTCACAGAGTTACAGATTTCCCCTCAAGAAGCCTTTCGCTAAGACAATTCTTGTGGAATCGGCAAAGTGATGTTTGGAAGCCCATAGAGGGCTATGGTGAAAAAGGAAATATCCTCAGATGAAATCTGGAAAGAAGCTTTCTGAGAAACTGCTCTGTGATGTGTGACTTTCACTCACAGAGTTACTTCTGTATTACGTGAATCTCTTCGCTAGCCTTATTTCTGTGGAATCTGAGAACAGATATTTCGGATGCCTTTGAAGACTAAAGGGCCAAAGGAAATGTCCTCCGATAACAAGGAGAAAGAAGCGTTCAGAGAAACTTCTTTGTGTTCTGAGAAATCATCTCACAGAGTTACAGCTTTCCCCTCAAGAAGCCTTTCGCTAAGACAGTTCTTGTGCAATTGGAAAAGTGATATTTGGTAGCCCCAAAGGGCTATGGTGAAAAAGGAAATATCCTCAGATGTATTCTGGAAAGAAGCTTTCTGAGAAACTGCTCTGTGATGTGTGATTTCCACTCACAGAGTTACATGTGTATTTCGTGGATCTCTTTGCTAGCCTTATTTCTGTGGAATCTGAGAACAGATATTTCGGATCCCTTTGAAGACTATAGGGCCAAAGGAAATATCCTCCGATAACAAAGAGAAAGAAGCTTTCTGAGAAACTTCTTTGTGTTCTGTGAAATCATCTCACAGAGTTACAGCTTTCCCCTCCAGAAGCCTTTCGCTAAGACAGTTCTTGTGGAATTGGCAAAGTGATATTTGGAAGCCCAAAGAGGGCTATGGTGAAAAAGGAAATATCCTCAGATGAAATCTGGAAAGAAGCTTTCTGAGGAACTGCTTAGTATTCTGTTAATTCATCTCACAGAGTTACATCTGTATTTCGTGGATCTCTTTGCTAGCCTTATTTCTGTGGAATCTGAGAACAGATATTTCGGATCCCTTTGAAGTCTATAGGGCCAAAGGAAATATCCTCCGATAACACAGAGAAAGAAGCTTTCTGAGAAACTTCTTTGTGTTCTGTGAAATCATCTCACAGAGTTACAGCTTTCCCCTCAGGAAGCCTTTCGCTAAGACAGTTCTTGTGGAATAGGCAAAGTGATATTTCGAAGCCCTTAGTGGGCTATGGTGAAAAAGGAAATATGCTCAGATGAAATCTGGAAAGAAGCTTTCTGAGAAACTGCTTAGTGTTCTGTTAATTCATCTCACAGAGTTACATCTATATTTCGTGGATATCTTTGCTAGCCTTATTTCTTTGGAATCTGAGAACAGATATTTCGGATCCCTTTGAAGACTATAGGGCCAAAGGAAATAACCTCCGATAACAAAGAGAAGGAAGCTTTCTGAGAAACTTCTTTGTGTTCTGTGAAATCATCTCACAGAGTTACAGCTTTCCCCTCAAGAAGCCTTTCGCTAAGACAATTCTTGTGGAATCGGCAAAGTGATATTTGGAAGCCCATAGAGGGCTACGGTGAAAAAGGAAATACTCTCAGATGAAATCTGGAAAGAAGCTTTCTGAGAAACTGCTCTGTGATGTGTGACTTCCACTCACAGAGTTACATCTGTATTTCGTGCATCTCTTTGTTTTCCTTATTTCTGTGGAATCTGAGAAGAGTTATTTCGGATCCCTTTGAAGACTACAGGGCCAAAGGAAATATCCTCCGATAACAAAGAGAAAGAAGCTTTTTGAGAAACTTCTTTGTGTTCTGTGAAATCATCTCACAGAGTTACAGCTTTCCCCTCAAGAAGCCTTTCGCTAAGACAATTCTTGTGGAATTGGCAAAGTGATATTTGGAATCATATAGTGGGCTATGGTGAAAAAGGAAATATCCTCAGATGAAATCTGGAAAGAAGCTTTCTGAGAAACTGCTTAGTGTTCTGTTAATTCATCTCACAGAGTTACATCTGTATTTCGTGGATCTCTTTGCTAGCCTTATTTCTGTGGAATCTGAGAACAGATATTTCGGATCCCTTTGAAGACTATAGGGCCAAAGTAAATATCCACCGATAACAAAGAGAAAGAAGCTTTCTGAGAAACTTATTTGTGTTCCGTGAAATCATCTCACAGAGTTACAGCTTTCACCTCAGGAAGCCTTTCGCTAAGACAGTTCTTGTGGAATTGGCAAAGTGATATTTGGAAGCCCCTAGAGGGCTATGGTGAAAAAGGAAATATCCTCAGATGAAATCTGGAAAGAAGCTTTTTGAGAAACTGCTTAGTGTTCTTTTAATTCATCTCACAGAGTTACATCTGTATTTCGTGGATCTCTTTGCTAGCCTTATTTCTGTGGAATCTGAGAACAGATATTTCGGATCCCTTGGAAGACTATAGGGCCAAAGGAAATATCCTCCGATAACAAAGAGAAAGAAGCTTTCTGAGAAACTTCTTTGTGTTCTATGAAGTCATCTAACAGAGTTACAGCTTTCCCCTCAAGAAGCCTTTCGCTAAGAAAATTCTTGTGGAATTGGCAAAGTGATATTTGGAAGCCCATAGAGGGCTACGGTGAAAAAGGAAATATCCTCAGATGAAATCTGGAAAGAAGCTTTCTGAGAAACTGCTTAGTGTTCTGTTAATTCCTCTCACAGAGTTACATCTGTATTTCTTGGATCTCTTTGCTAGCCTTATTTCTGTGGAAAGGGAGAACAGATATTTCCGTTCCGTTTGAAGACTATAGGGCCAAAGGAAATATCCTCCGATAACAAAGAGAAAGAAGCTTTCTGAGAAACTTCTTTGTGTTCTATGAAGTCATCTCACAGAGTTACAGCTTTCCCCTCCAGAAGCCTTTCGCTAAGACAGTTCTTGTGGAATTGGCAAAGTGATATTTGGAAGCCCATAGAGGGCTATGGTGAAAAAGGAAATATCCTCAGATGAAATCTGGAAAGAAGCTTTCTGTGAAACTACTCTGTGATGTGTGACTTCAACTCACAGAGTTACATCTGTATTTCGTGGATCTCTTTGCTAGCCTTATTTCTGTGAAATCTGAGAACAGATATTTGGGATCCCTTTGAAGACTATAGGGCCAAAGGAAATATCCTCCGTTAACAAAGAGAAAGAAGCTTTCAGAGAAACTTCTTTGTGTTCTTTGAAATCATCTCACAGAGTTACAGCTTTCCCCTCAAGAAGCCTTTCGCTAAGACAGTTCTTGTGGAATTGGCAATGTGATATTTGGAAGCCCATAGAGGGCAATGGAGAAAAAGGAAATATCCTCAAATGAAATCTGGAAAGAAGCTTTCTGAGAAACTGCTCTGTGATGTGTGATTTCCACTCACAGAGTTACATGTGTATTTCGTGGATCTCTTTGCTGGCCTTATTTCTGTGGAATCTGGGAACAGATATTTCGGATCCCTTTGAAGACTATAGGGCCAAAGGAAATATCCTCCGATAACAAAGAGAAAGAAGCTTTCTGAGAAACTTCTTTGTGTTCTGTGAAATCATCTCACAGAGTTACAGCTTTCCCCTTAAGAAGCCTTTCGCTAAGACAGTTCTTGTGGAATTGGCAAAGTGATATTTGGAAGCCCATAGAGGGCTATGGTGAAAAAGGAAATATCCTCAGATGAAATCTGGAAAGAAGCTTTCTGAGAAACTGCTTAGTGGTCTGTTAATTCATCTCACAGAGTTACATCTGTATTTCGTAGATCTCTTTGCTAGCGTTATTTCTGTGGAATCCGAGAACAGATATTTCGGATCCCTTTGAAGACTATAGGGCCAAAGGAAATATCCTACGATAACAAAGAGAAAGAAGCTTTCTGAGAAACTTCTTTGTGTTCTGTGAAATCATCTCACAGAGTTACAGGTTTCCCCTCAAGAAGCCTTTCGCTAAGAAAGTTCTAGTGGAAGTGGCCAAGTGATATTTGGAACCCCTAGAGGGCTATGGTGAAAAAGGAAATATCCTCAGATGAAATCTGGAAAGAAGCTTTCCGACAAACTGCTTAGTGTTCTGTTAATTCATCTCACAGAGTTACATGTGTTTTTCGTGGATCTCTTTGATAGCCTTATTTCTGTGGATTCTGAGAACAGATATTTCGGATCCCTTTTGAAGAATATGGGGCCAAAGGAAATATCCTCCGATAACAAAGAGAAAGAAGCTTTCTGAGAAACTTCTTTGTGTTCTGTGAAATCATCTCACAGAGTTACAGCTTTCCCCTCAAGAAGCCTTTCGCTAAGACAGTTCTTGTGGAATTGACAAAGTGATATTTGGAGTCATATAGAGGGCTATGGTGAAAAAGGAACTATCCTCAGATGAAATCTGGAAAGAAGCTTTCTGAGAAACTGCTTACTGTTCTGTTAATTCATCTCACAGAGTTACATCTGTATTTCGTGGATCTCTTTGCTAGCCTTATTTCTGAGGAATCTGAGAACAGATATTTCGGATCCCTTTGAATACTATAGGGCCAAAGGAAATATCCTCCGATAACAAAGAGAAAGAAGCTTTCTGAGAAACTTCTTTGTGTTCTGTGAAATCATCTCACAGAGTTACAGCTTTCCCCTCAGGAATCCTTTCGCTAAGAGAGTTCTTGTGGAATTGGCAAAGTGATATTTGGAAGCCTCTAGAGGGCTATGGTAAAAAAGGAAATATCCTCAGATGAAATCTGGAAAGAAGCTTTCTGAGAAACTGCTCTGTGATGTGTTACTTCCACTCACAGAGTTACATCTGTATTTCCTGGATCTCTTTTCTAGCCTTATTTCTGTGGAATCTGAGAACAGACATTTCGGATCCCTTTGAAGACTATAATGCCAAAGGAAATATCCTCCGATAACAAAGAGAAAGAAGCTTTCAGAGAAACTTCTTTGTGTTCAGTGAAATCATCTCCCAGAGTTACAGCTTTCCCCTCAGGAAGCCTTTCGCTAAAAGAGTTCTTGTGGAATTGGCAAAGTGATATTTGGAAGCCCATAGTGGGCTATGGTGAAAAAGGAAATATCCTCAGATGAAATCTGGAAGGAAGCTTTCTGAGAAACTGCTTGGTGATCTGTTAATTCATCTCACAGAATTAGATCTGTATTTCGTGGATCTCTTTGCTAGCTTTATTTCTGTGGAATCTGAGAACAGATATTTCGGATCCCTTTGAAGACTATAGGGCCAAAGGAAATATCCTCCGATAACAAAGAGAAAGAAGCTTTCTGAGAAACTTCTTTGTGTTCTGTGAAATCATCTCACAGAGTTACAGCTTCCCCCTCAAGAAGCCTTTCGCTAAGACAGTTCTTGTGGAATTGGCAAAGTGATATTTGGAAGCCCATAGAGGGCTATGGTGAAAAGGAAATATCCTCAGATGAAATCTGGAAAGAAGCTTTCTGAGAAACTGCTCTGTGATGTGTGACTTCCACTCACAGAGTTATATGTGTATTTCGTGGATCTCTTTTCTAGCCTTATTTCTGTGGAATCTGAGAACAGATATTTCGGATCCCTTTGAAGAATATAGGGCCAAGGGAAATATCCTCCGATAACAAAGAAAAAGAAGCTTTCTGAGAAACTTCTTTGTGTTCTGTGAAATCATCTCACAGAGTTACAGCTTTCCCCTCAAGAAGCCTTTCGCTAAGACAGTTCTTGTGGAATTGGCAAAGTGATATTTGGAAGCCCATAGAGGGCTATGGTGAAAAAGGAAATATCCTCAGATGAAATCTGGAAAGAAGCTTTCTGAGAAACTGCTTAGTGTTCTGTTAATTCATCTCACAGATTTACATGTTTATTTCGTGGATCTCTTTGCTAGCCTTATTTCTGTGGAATCTGAGAACAGATATTTCGGATCCCTTTGAAGACTATAGGGCCAAAGGAAATATCCTCCGATAACAAAAAGAAAGAAGTTTTCTGAGAAACTTCTTTGTGTTCTGTGAAATCATCTCACAGAGTTACAGCTTCCCCCTCAAAAAGCCTTTCGCTAAGACAGTTCTTGTGGAATTGGCAAAGTGATATTTGGAACCCCTAGAGGTCTATGGTGAAAAGGCAAATATCCTCAGATGAAATCTGGAAAGAAGCTTTCTGAGAAACCGCTCTGTGATGTGTGATTTCCACTCACAGAGTTACATGTTTATTTCGTGGATCTCTTTGCTAGATTTATTTCTGTGGAATCTCAGAACAGATATTTCGGATCCCTTTGAAGACTATAGGGCCAAAGGAAATATTCTCCGATAACAAAGAGAAAGAAGCTTTCTGAGAAACTTCTTTCTGTTCTGTGAAATCATGTCACAGAGTTACAGCTTTCCCCTCAAGAAGCCTTTCGCTAAGACAGTTCTTGTGGAATTGGCAAAGTGATATTTGGAAGCCCATAGAGGACTATTGTGAAAAAGGAAATAACCTCAGAAGAAATCCGGAAAGAAGCTTTCGGAGAAACTGCTTAGTGATCTGTTAATTCATCTCACAGAGTTACATATGTATTTCGTGGATCTCTTTGCTAGCCTTATTTCTGTGGAATCTGAGAACAGATATTTCGGATCCTTTTGAAGTCTATAGGGCCAAAGGAAATATCCTCCGATAACAAAGAGAAAGAAGCTTTCTGAGAAACTTCTTTGTGTTCTGTGAAATCATCTCACAGAGTTACAGGTTTCCCCTCAAGAAGCCTTTCGCTAAGACAGTTCTTGTGGAATTGGCCAAGTGATATTTGGAAGCCCATAGAGGGCTATGGTGAAAAAGGAAATATCCTCAGATGAAATCTGGAAAGAAGCTTTCTGAGAAACTGCTCTGTGATGTGTGATTTCCACTCACAGAGTTACATCTGAATTTCGTGGATCTCTTTACTAGCCTTATTTCTGTGGAATCTGAGAACAGATATTTCGGATCCCTTTGAAGGCTATAGGGCCAAAGGAAATATCCTCCGATAAAAAAGAGAAAGAAACTTTCTGAGAAACTTCTTTGTGTTCTGTGAAATCATCTCACAGAGTTACAGCTTTCCCCTCAAGAAGCCTTTCGCTAAGACAGTTCTTGTGGAATTGGCAAAGTGATATTTGGAAGCATATAGAGGGCTATGGTGAAAAAGGAAATATCCTCAGATGAAATCTGGAAAGAAGCTTTCTGAGAAACTGCTTAGTGTTCTCTTAATTCATCTCACAGAGTTACATCTGTAGTTCGTGGATCTCTTTTCTAGCCTTATTTCTGTGGAATCTGAGAACAGATATTTCGGATCCCTTTGAAGACTATAGGGCCAAAGGAAATATCCTCCAATAACAAAGAGAAAGAAGCTTTCTGAGAAACTTCTTTGTGTTCTGTGAAATCATCTCACAGAGTTACAGCTTTCCCCTCAAGAAGCCTTTAGCTAAGACGGTTCTTGTGGAGTTGGCAAAGTGATATTTGGAAGCCCATAGAGGGCTATGTTGAAAAAGGAAATATCCTCAGATGAAATCTGGAAAGAAGCTTTCTGAGAAACTGCTTAGTGTTCTGTTAATTCATCTCACAGAGTTTCATCTGTATTTCGTGGATCTCTTTGCTAGCCTTATTTCTGTGGAATCTGAGAACAGATATTTGGGATCCCTTTGAAGACTATAGGGCCAAAGGAAATATCCTCCGATAACAAAGAGAAAGAAGCTTTCTGAGAAATTTCTTTGTGTTCTGTGAAATCATCTCACAGAGTTACAGCTTTCCTCCAAAATCCTTTCGCTAAGACAGTTCTTGTAGAATGGGCAAAGTGATATTTGGAAGCCCTTAGAGGGCTATGGTGAAAAAGGAAATATCCTCAGATGAAATCTGGAAAGAAGCTTTCTGAGAAAGTGCTTTGTGTTCTGTTAATTCATCTCACAGAGTTACATCTGTATTTCGTGGATCTCTTTGCTAGCCTTATTTCTGTGGAATCTGAGAACAGATATTTCGGATCCCTTTGAAGACTATAGGGCCAAAGGAAATATCCTCCGATAACAAAGAGAAAGAAGCTTTCTGAGAAACTTCTTTGTGTTCTGTGAAATCATCTCACAGAGTTACAGCATTCCCCTCAAGAAGCCTTTCGCTAAGACAGTTCTTGTGGAATTGGCCAAGTGATATTTGGAAGCCCATAGAGGGCTATGGTGAAAAAGGAAATATCCTCAGATGAAATCTGGAAAGAAGCTTTCTGAGAAACTGCTCTGTGATGTGTGATTTCCACTCACAGAGTTACATCTGAATTTCGTGGATCTCTTTACTAGCCTTATTTCTGTGGAATCTGAGAACAGATATTTCGGATCCCTTTGAAGGCTATAGGGCCAAAGGAAATATCCTCCGATAACAAAGAGAAAGAAACTTTCTGAGAAACTTCTTTGTGTTCTGTGAAATCATCTCACAGAGTTACAGCTTTCCCCTCAAGAAGCCTTTCGCTAAGACAGTTCTTGTGGAATTGGCAAAGTGATATTTGGAAGCATATAGAGGGCTATGGTGAAAAAGGAAATATCCTCAGATGAAATCTGGAAAGAAGCTTTCTGAGAAACTGCTTAGTGTTCTGTTAATTCATCTCACAGAGTTACATCTGTAGTTCGTGGATCTCTTTTCTAGCCTTATTTCTGTGGAATCTGAGAACAGATATTTCGGATCCCTTTGAAGACTATAGGGCCAAAGGAAATATCCTCCGATAACAAAGAGAAAGAAGCTTTCTGAGAAACTTCTTTGTGTTCTGTGAAATCATCTCACAGAGTTACAGCTTTCCCCTCAAGAAGCCTTTAGCTAAGACGGTTCTTGTGGAATTGGCAAAGTGATATTTGGAAGCCCATAGAGGGCTATGTTGAAAAAGGAAATATCCTCAGATGAAATCTGGAAAGAAGCTTTCTGAGAAACTGCTTAGTGTTCTGTTAATTCATCTCACAGAGTTTCATCTGTATTTCGTGGATCTCTTTGCTAGCCTTATTTCTGTGGAATCTGAGAACAGATATTTGGGATCCCTTTGAAGACTATAGGGCCAAAGGAAATATCCTCCGATAACAAAGAGAAAGAAGCTTTCTGAGAAATTTCTTTGTGTTCTGTGAAATCATCTCACAGAGTTACAGCTTTCCTCCAAAATCCTTTCGCTAAGACAGTTCTTGTAGAATGGGCAAAGTGATATTTGGAAGCCCTTAGAGGGCTATGGTGAAAAAGGAAATATCCTCAGATGAAATCTGGAAAGAAGCTTTCTGAGAAAGTGCTTTGTGTTCTGTTAATTCATCTCACAGAGTTACATCTGTATTTCGTGGATCTCTTTGCTAGCCTTATTTCTGTGGAATCTGAGAACAGATATTTCGGATCCCTTTGAAGACTATAGGGCCAAAGGAAATATCCTCCGATAACAAAGAGAAGGAAGCTTTCTGAGAAACTTCTTTGTGTTCTGTGAAATCATCTCACAGAGTTACAGCTTTCCCCTCAAGAAGCCTTTCGCTAAGACAATTCTTGTGGAATCGGCAAAGTGATATTTGGAAGCCCATAGAGGGCTACGGTGAAAAAGGAAATATTCTCAGATGAAATCTGGAAAGAAGCTTTCTGAGAAACTGCTCTGTGATGTGTGACTTCCACTCACAGAGTTACCTCTGTATTTCGTGCATCTCTTTGTTTGCCTTATTTCTGTGGAATCTGAGAAGAGTTATTTCGGATCCCTTTGAAGACTACAGGGCCAAAGGAAATATCCTCCGATAACAAAGAGAAAGAAGCTTTCTGAGAAACTTCTTTGTGTTCTGTGAAATCATCTCACAGAGTTACAGCTTTCCCCTCAAGAAGCCTTTCGCTAAGACAGTTCTTGTGGAATTGACAAAGTGATATTTGGAGTCATATAGAGGGCTATGGTGAAAAAGGAAATATCCTCAGATGAAATCTGGAAAGAGGCTTTCTGAGAAATTGCTTAGTGTTCTGTTAATTCATCTCACAGAGTTACATCTGTATTTCGTGGATCTCTTTTCTAGCCTTATTTCTGTGGAATCTGAGAACAGATATTTCGGATCCCTTTGAAGACTATAGGGCCAAAGGAAATATCCTCCGATAACAAAGAGAAAGAAGTTTTCTGAGAAACATCTTTGTGTTCTGTGAAATCATCTCACGGAGTTACAGCTTCCCCCTCAGGAAGCCTTTCGCTAAGACAGTTCTTGTGGAATTGGCAAAGTGATATTTGGAAGCCCATAGAGGGCTATGGTGAAAAAGGAAATATCCTCAGATGAAATCTGGAAAGAAGCTTTCTGAGAAACTGCTCTGTGATGTGTGATTTCCACTCACAGAGTTACATGTGTATTTCGTGGATCTCTTTGCTAGCCTTATTTCTGTGGAATCTGAGAACAGATATTTCGGATCCCTTTGAAGACTATAGGGCCAAAGGAAATATCCTCCGATAACAAAGAGAAAGAAGCTTTCTGAGAAACTTCTTTGTGTTCTGTGAAATCATCTCACAGAGTTACAGCTTTCCCCTCCAGAAGCCTTTCGCTAAGACAGTTCTTGTGGAATTGGCAAAGTGATATTTGGAAGCCCAAAGAGGGCTATGGTGAAAAAGGAAATATCCTCAGATGAAATCTGGAAAGAAGCTTTCTGAGGAACTGCTTAGTATTCTGTTAATTCATCTCACAGAGTTACATCTGTATTTCTTGGATCTCTTTGCTAGCCTTATTTCTGTGGAATCTGAGAACAGATATTTCGGATCCCTTTGAAGTCTATAGGGCCAAAGGAAATATCCTCCGATAACACAGAGAAAGAAGCTTTCTGAGAAACTTCTTTGTGTTCTGTGAAATCATCTCACAGAGTTACAGCTTTCCCCTCAGGAAGCCTTTCGCTAAGACAGTTCTTGTGGAATAGGCAAAGTGATATTTCGAAGCCCTTAGTGGGCTATGGTGAAAAAGGAAATATGCTCAGATGAAATCTGGAAAGAAGCTTTCTGAGAAACTGCTTAGTGTTCTGTTAATTCATCTCACAGAGTTACATCTATATTTCGTGGATATCTTTGCTAGCCTTATTTCTTTGGAATCTGAGAACAGATATTTCGGATCCCTTTGAAGACTATAGGGCCAAAGGAAATATCCTCCGATAACAAAGAGAAGGAAGCTTTCTGAGAAACTTCTTTGTGTTCTGTGAAATCATCTCACAGAGTTACAGCTTTCCCCTCAAGAAGCCTTTCGCTAAGACAATTCTTGTGGAATCGGCAAAGTGATATTTGGAAGCCCATAGAGGGCTACGGTGAAAAAGGAAATACTCTCAGATGAAATCTGGAAAGAAGCTTTCTGAGAAACTGCTCTGTGATGTGTGACTTCCACTCACAGAGTTACATCTGTATTTCGTGCATCTCTTTGTTTTCCTTATTTCTGTGGAATGTGAGAAGAGTTATTTCGGATCCCTTTGAAGACTACAGGGCCAAAGGAAATATCCTCCGATAACAAAGAGAAAGAAGCTTTCTGAGAAACTTCTTTGTGTTCTGTGAAATCATCTCACAGAGTTACAGCTTTCCCCTCAAGAAGCCTTTCGCTAAGACAATTCTTGTGGAATTGGCAAAGTGATATTTGGAATCATATAGTGGGCTATGGTGAAAAAGGAAATATCCTCAGATGAAATCTGGAAAGAAGCTTTCTGAGAAACTGCTTAGTGTTCTGTTAATTCATCTCACAGAGTTACATCTGTATTTCGTGGATCTCTTTTCTAGCCTTATTTCTGTGGAATCTGAGATCAGATATTTCGGATCCCTTTGAAGACTAGAGGGCCAAAGGAAATATCCTCCGATAACAAAGAGAAGGAAGCTTTTTGAGAAACTTCTTTGTGTTCTGTGAAATCATCTCACAGAGTTACAGCTTTCCCCTCAAGAAGCCTTTCGCTAAGACAATTCTTGTGGAATCGGCAAAGTGATATTTGGAAGCCCATAGAGGGCTACGGTGAAAAAGGAAATATTCTCAGATGAAATCTGGAAAGAAGCTTTCTGAGAAACTGCTCTGTGATGTGTGACTTCCACTCACAGAGTTACATCTGTATTTCGTGCATCTCTTTGTTTGCCTTATTTCTGTGGAATCTGAGAAGAGTTATTTCGGATCCCTTTGAAGACTACAGGGCCAAAGGAAATATCCTCCGATAACAAAGAGAAAGAAGCTTTCTGAGAAACTTCTTTGTGTTCTGTGAAATCATCTCACAGAGTTACAGCTTTCCCCTCAAGAAGCCTTTCGCTAAGACAATTCTTGTGGAATTGGCAAAGTGATATTTGGAATCATATAGTGGGCTATGGTGAAAAAGGAAATATCCTCAGATGAAATCTGGAAAGAAGCTTTCTGAGAAACTGCTTAGTGTTCTGCTAATTCATCTCACAGAGTTACATCTGTATTTCGTGGATCTCTTTGCTAGTCTTATTTCTGTGGAATCTGAGAACAGATATTTCGGATCCCTTTGAAGACTACAGGGCCAAAGGAAATATCCTCCGATAACAAAGATAAAGAAGCTTTCTGAGAAACTTCTTTGTGTTCCGTGAAATCATCTCACAGAGTTACAGCATTCCCCTCAGGAAGCCTTTCGCTAACACATTTCTTGTGGAATTGGCAAAGTGATGTTTGGAAGCCCATAGAGGGCTATGGTGAAAAAGGAAATATCCTCAGATGAAATCTGGAAAGTCGCTTTCTGAGAAACTGCTTAGTGTTCTTTTAATTCATCTCACAGATTTACATCTGTATTTCGTGGATCTCTCTGCTAGCCTTATTTCTGTGGAATCTGAGAACAGATACTTCGGATCCCTTTGAAGACTATGGGGCCAAAGGAAATATCCTCCGATAACAAAGAGAAAGAAACTTACTGAGAAACTTCTTTGTGTTCTGTGAAATCATCTCACAGAGTTACAGCTTTCCCCTCAAGAAGCCTTTCGCTAAGACAATTCTTGTGGAATTGGCCAAGTGATATTTCTAAGCCCATAGAGGGTTATGGTGAAAAAGGAAATATCCTCAGATGAAATCTGGAAAGAAGCTTTCTGAGAAACTGCTTAGTGTTCTGTTAATTCATCACACAGAGTTACATCTGTATTTCGTGCATCTCTTTGTTAGCCTTATTTCTGTGGAATCTGAGAAGAGATATTTCTGATCCCTTTGAAGACTATATTGCCAAAGGAAATATCCTCCGATAACAAAGAGAAAGAAGCTTTCTGAGAAACTTCTTTGTGTTTTGTGAAATCATCTCACAGAGTTACAGCTTCCCCTCAAGAAGCCTTTCGCTAAGACAGTTCTTTTGGAATTGGCCAAGTGATATTTGGAAGCCCATAGAGGGGTATGGTGTAAAAGGAAATATCCTCAGATGAAATCTGGAAAGTAGTTTTCTGAGAAACTGCTTAGTGTTCTGTTAATTCATCTCACAGAGTTTCATCTGTATTTCGTGGATCTCTTTGCTAGCCTTATTTCTGTGGAATCTGAGACAGATATTTCGGATCCCTTTGAAGACTATAGGGCCAAAGGAAATATCCTCCGATAACAAAGAGAAAGAAGCTTTCTGAGAAATTTCTTTGTGTTCTGTGAAATCATCTCACAGAGTTACAGCTTTCCCCTCAAGAAGCCTTTAGCTAAGACGGTTCTTGTGGAATTGGCAAAGTGATATTTGGAAGCCCATAGAGGGCTATGGTGAAAAAGGAAATATCCTCAGATGAAATCTGGAAAGAAGCTTTCTGAGGAATTGCTTAGTATTCTGTTAATTCATCTCACAGAGTTACATCTGTATTTCGTGGATGTCTTTGCTAGCCTTATTTCTGTGGAATCTGAGAACAGATATTTCGGATCCCTTTGAAGTCTATAGGGCTAAAGGAAATATCCTCCGATAACAAAGAGAAAGAATCTTTCTGAGAAACTTCTTTAGTTCCGTGAAATCATCTCACAGAGTTACAGCTTTCCCCTCAGGGAGCCTTTCGCTAAGACATTTCTTGTGGAATTGGCAAGGTGATATTTGGAAGCCCATAGAGGGCTATGGTGAAAAAGGAAATATCCTCAGATGAAATCTGGAAAGTAGTTTTCTGAGAAACTGCTTAGTGTTCTGTTAATTCATCTCACAGAGTTTCATCTGTATTTCGTGGATCTCTTTGCTAGCCTTATTTCTGTGGAATCTCAGAACAGATATTTCGGATCCCTTTGAAGACTATAGGGCCAAAGGAAATATCCTCCGATAACAAAGAGAAAGAAGCTTTCTGAGAAACTTCTTTGTGTTCTGTGAAATCATCTCACAGAGTTACAGCTTTCCCCTCCAGAAGCCTTTCGCTAAGACAGTTATTGTGGAATTGGCAAAGTGATATTTGGAAGCCCATAGAGGGCTAAGGTGAAAAAGGAAATATCCTCAGATGAAATCTGGAAAGAAGCTTTCTGAGAAACTGCTTTGTGTTTTGTTAATTCATCTCACAGAGTTACATCTGTATTTCGTGTATCTCTTTGCTAGCTTTATTTCTGTGGAATCTGAGAACAGATATTTCGGATCCCTTTGAAGTCTATAGGGCCAAAGGAAATATCCTCCGATAACAACGAGAAAGAAGCTTTCTGAGAAACTTCTTTGTGTTCTGTGAAATCATCTCACAGAGTTACAGCTTTCCCCTCAAGAAGCCTTTCGCTAAGACAGTTCTTGTGGAATAGGCAAAGTGATATTTCGAAGCCCTTAGAGGGCTATGGTGAAAAAGGAAATATGCTCAGATGAAATCTGGAAAGAAGCTTTCTGAGAAACTGCTTAGTGTTCTGTTAATTCATCTCACAGTGTTACATCTGTATTTCGTGGATCTCTTTGCTAGCCTTATTTCTTTGGAATCTGAGAACAGATATTTCGGATCCCTTTGAAGTCTATAGGGCCAAAGGAAATATCCTCCGATAACACAGAGAAAGAAGCTTTCTGAGAAACTTCTTTGTGTTCTGTGAAATCATCTCACAGAGTTACAGCTTTCCCCTCAGGAAGCCTTTCGCTAAGACAGTTCTTGTGGAATAGGCAAAGTGATATTTCGAAGCCCTTAGTGGGCTATGGTGAAAAAGGAAATATGCTCAGATGAAATCTGGAAAGAAGCTTTCTGAGAAACTGCTTAGTGTTCTGTTAATTCATCTCACAGAGTTACATCTATATTTCGTGGATATCTTTGCTAGCCTTATTTCTTTGGAATCTGAGAACAGATATTTCGGATCCCTTTGAAGACTATAGGGCCAAAGGAAATATCCTCCGATAACAAAGAGAAGGAAGCTTTCTGAGAAACTTCTTTGTGTTCTGTGAAATCATCTCACAGAGTTACAGCTTTCCCCTCAAGAAGCCTTTCGCTAAGACAATTCTTGTGGAATCGGCAAAGTGATATTTGGAAGCCCATAGAGGGCTACGGTGAAAAAGGAAATACTCTCAGATGAAATCTGGAAAGAAGCTTTCTGAGAAACTGCTCTGTGATGTGTGACTTCCACTCACAGAGTTACATCTCTATTTCGTGCATCTCTTTGTTTTCCTTATTTCTGTGGAATCTGAGAAGAGTTATTTCGGATCCCTTTGTAGACTATAGGGACAAAGGAAATATCCTCCGATAACAAAGAGAAAGAAACTTACTGAGAAACTTCTTTGTGTTCTGTGAAATCATCTCACAGAGTTACAGCTTTCCCCTCAAGAAGCCTTTCGCTAAGACAGTTCTTGTGGAATTGGCAAAGTGATATTTGGAAGCATATAGAGGGCTATGGTGAAAAAGAAAATATCCTCAGATGAAATCTGGAAAGAAGCTTTCTGAGAAACTGCTTAGTGTTCTGTTAATTCATCTCACAGAGTTACATCTGTATTTCGTGGATCTCTTTTCTAGCCTTATTTCTGTGGAATCTGAGAACAGATATTTCGGATCCCTTTGAAGACTATAGGGCCAAAGGAAATATCCTCCGATAACAAAGAGAAAGAAGCTTTCTGAGAAATTTCTTTGTGTTCTGTGAAATCATCTCACAGAGTTACAGCTTTCCCCTCAAGAAGCCTTTAGCTAAGACGGTTCTTGTGGAATTGGCAAAGTGATATTTGGAAGCCCATAGAGGGCTATGTTGAAAAAGGAAATATCCTCAGATGAAATCTGGAAAGAAGCTTTCTGAGAAACTGCTTAGTGTTATGTTAATTCATCTCACAGAGTTACATGTGTATTTCGTGGATCTCTTTGCTGGCCTTATTTCTGTGGAATCTGAGAACAGATATTTCGGATCCCTTTGAAGACTATAGGGCTAAAGGAAATATCCTCCGATAACAAAGAGAAAGAATCTTTCTGAGAAACTTCTTTAGTTCCGTGAAATCTTCTCACAGAGTTACAGCTTTCCCCTCAGGGAGCCTTTCGCTAAGACATTTCTTGTGGAATTGGCAAAGTGATATTTGGAAGCCCAAAGAGGGCTATGGTGAAAAAGGAAATATCCTCAGATGAAATTTGGAAAGTAGTTTTCTGAGAAACTGCTTAGTGTTCTGTTAATTCATCTCACAAAGTTTCGTCTGTATTTCGTGGATCTCTTTGCTAGCCTTATTTCTGTGGAATCTGAGAACAGATATTTCGGATCCCTTTGAAGACTATAGGGCCAAAGGAAATATCCTCCGATAACAAAGAGAAAGAAGCTTTCTGAGAAATTTCTTTGTGTTCTGTGAAATCATCTCACAGAGTTAGAGCTTTCCCCTCCAAAAGCCTTTCGCTAAGACAGTTCTTGTGGAATTGGCAAAGTGATATTTGGAAGCCCTTAGAGGGCTATGGTGAAAAAGGAAATATCCTCAGATGAAATCTGGAAAGAAGCTTTCTGAGAAAGGGCTTTGTGTTCTGTTAATTCATCTCACAGAGTTACATCTGTATTTCGTGGATCTCTTTGCTAGCCTTATTTCTGTGGAATCTGAGAACAGATATTTCGGATCCCTTTGAAGACTATAGGGCCAAAGGAAATATCCTCCGATAACAAAGAGAAGGAAGCTTTCTGAGAAACTTCTTTGTGTTCTGTGAAATCATCTCACAGAGTTACAGCTTTCCCCTCAAGAAGCCTTTCGTTAAGACAATTCTTGTGGAATCGGCAAAGTGATATTTGGAAGCCCATAGAGGGCTACGGTGAAAAAGGAAATATTCTCAGATGAAATCTGGAAGGAAGCTTTCTGAGAAACTGCTCTGTGATGTGTGACTTCCACTCACAGAGTTACATCTCTATTTCGTGCATCTCTTTGTTTGCCTTATTTCTGTGGAATCTGAGAAGAGTTATTTCGGATCCCTTTGAAGACTACAGGGCCAAAGGAAATATCCTCCGATAACAAAGAGAAAGAAGCTTTCTGAGAAACTTCTTTGTGTTCTGTGAAATCATCTCACAGAGTTACAGCTTTCCCCTCAAGAAGCCTTTCGCTAAGACAATTCTTGTGGAATTGGCAAAGTGATATTTGGAATCATATAGTGGGCTATGGTGAAAAAGGAAATATCCTCAGATGAAATCTGGAAAGAAGCTTTCTGAGAAACTGCTTAGTGTTCTGTTAATTCATCTCACAGAGTTACATCTGTATTTCGTGGATCTCTTTTCTAGCCTTATTTCTGTGGAATCTGAGATCAGATATTTCGGATCCCTTTGAAGACTATAGGGCCAAAGGAAATATCCTCCGATAACAAAGAGAAGGAAGCTTTTTGAGAAACTTCTTTGTGTTCTGTGAAATCATCTCACAGAGTTACAGCTTTCCCCTCAAGAAGCCTTTCGCTAAGACAATTCTTGTGGAATCGGCAAAGTGATATTTGGAAGCCCATAGAGGGCTACGGTGAAAAAGGAAATATTCTCAGATGAAATCTGGAAAGAAGCTTTCTGAGAAACTGCTCTGTGATGTGTGACTTCCACTCACAGAGTTACATCTGTATTTCGTGCATCTCTTTGTTTGCCTTATTTCTGTGGAATCTGAGAAGAGTTATTTCGGATCCCTTTGAAGACTACAGGGCCAAAGGAAATATCCTCCGATAACAAAGAGAAAGAAGCTTTCTGAGAAACTTCTTTGTGTTCTGTGAAATCATCTCACAGAGTTACAGCTTTCCCCTCAAGAAGCCTTTGGCTAAGACAATTCTTGTGGAATTGGCAAAGTGATATTTGGAATCATATAGTGGGCTATGGTGAAAAAGGAAATATCCTCAGATGAAATCTGGAAAGAAGCTTTCTGAGAAACTGCTTAGTGTTCTGTTAATTCATCTCACAGAGTTACATCTGTATTTCGTGCATCTCTTTGTTAGCCTTATTTCTGTGGAATCTGAGAAGAGATATTTCTGATCCCTTTGAAGACTATATTGCCAAAGGAAATATCCTCCGATAACAAAGAGAAAGAAGCTTTCTGAGAAACTTCTTTGTGTTTTGTGCAATCATCTCACAGAGTTACAGCTTCCCCTCAAGAAGCCTTTCGCTAAGACAGTTCTTGTGGAATTGGCCAAGTGATATTTGGAAGCCCTTAGAGGGGTATGGTGTAAAAGGAAATATCCTCAGATGAAATCTGGAAAGTCGTTTTCTGAGAAACTGCTTAGTGTTCTGTTAATTCATCTCACAGAGTTTCATCTGTATTTCGTGGATCTCTTTGCTAGCCTTATTTCTGTGGAATCTGAGAACAGATATTTCGGATCCCTTTGAAGACTATAGGGCCAAAGGAAATATCCTCCGATAACAAAGAGAAAGAAGCTTTCTGAGAAATTTCTTTGTGTTCTGTGAAATCATCTCACAGAGTTACAGCTTTCCCCTCAAGAAGCCTTTAGCTAAGACGGTTCTTGTGGAATTGGCAAAGTGATATTTGGAAGCCCATAGAGGGCTATGTTGAAAAAGGAAATATCCTCAGATGAAATCTGGAAAGAAGCTTTCTGAGAAACTGCTTAGTGTTATGTTAATTCATCTCACAGAGTTACATGTGTATTTCGTGGATCTCTTTGCTGGCCTTATTTCTGTGGAATCTGAGAACAGATATTTCGGATCCCTTTGAAGACTATAGGGCTAAAGGAAATATCCTCCGATAACAAAGAGAAAGAATCTTTCTGAGAAACTTCTTTAGTTCCGTGAAATCTTCTCACAGAGTTACAGCTTTCCCCTCAGGGAGCCTTTCGCTAAGACATTTCTTGTGGAATTGGCAAAGTGATATTTGGAAGCCCAAAGAGGGCTATGGTGAAAAAGGAAATATCCTCAGATGAAATCTGGAAAGTAGTTTTCTGAGAAACTGCTTAGTGTTCTGTTAATTCATCTCACAAAGTTTCATCTGTATTTCGTGGATCTCTTTGCTAGCCTTATTTCTGTGGAATCTGAGAACAGATATTTCGGATCCCTTTGAAGACTATAGGGCCAAAGGAAATATCCTCCGATAACAAAGAGAAAGAGGCTTTCTGAGAAATTTCTTTGTGCTCTGTGAAATCATCTCACAGAGTTAGAGCTTTCCCCTCCAAAAGCCTTTCGCTAAGACAGTTCTTGTGGTATTGGCAAAGTGATATTTGGAAGCCCTTAGAGGGCTATGGTGAAAAAGGAAATATCCTCAGATGAAATCTGGAAAGAAGCTTTCTGAGAAAGTGCTTTGTGTTCTGTTAATTCATCTCACAGAGTTACATCTGTATTTCGTGGATCTCTTTGCTAGCCTTATTTCTGTGGAATCTGAGAACAGATATTTCGGATCCCTTTGAAGACTATAGGGCCAAAGGAAATATCCTCCGATAACAAAGAGAAGGAAGCTTTCTGAGAAACTTCTTTGTGTTCTGTGAAATCATCTCACAGAATTACAGCTTTCCCCTCAAGAAGCCTTTCGCTAAGACAATTCTTGTGGAATCGGCAAAGTGATATTTGGAAGCCCATAGAGGGCTACGGTGAAAAAGGAAATATTCTCAGATGAAATCTGGAAAGATGCTTTCTGAGAAACTGGTCTGTGATGTGTGATTTCCACTCACAGAGTTACATCTCTATTTCGTGCATCTCTTTGTTTGCCTTATTTCTGTGGAATCTGAGAAGAGTTATTTCGGATCCCTTTGAAGACTACAGGGCCAAAGGAAATATCCTCCGATAACAAAGAGAAAGAAGCTTTCTGAGAAACTTCTTTGTGTTCTGTGAAATCATCTCACAGAGTTACAGCTTTCCCCTCAAGAAGCCGTTCGCTAAGACAATTCTTGTGGAATTCGCAAAGTGATATTTGGAATCATATAGTGGGCTATGGTGAAAAAGGAAATATCCTCAGATGAAATCTGGAAAGAAGCTTTCTGAGAAACTGCTTAGTGTTCTGTTAATTCATCTCACAGAGTTACATCTGTATTTCGTGGATCTCTTTTCTAGCCTTATTTCTGTGGAATCTGAGATCAGATATTTCGCATCCCTTTGAAGACTATAGGGCCAAAGGAAATATCCTCCGATAACAAAGAGAAGGAAGCTTTTTGAGAAACTTCTTTGTGTTCTGTGAAATCATCTCACAGAGTTACAGCTTTCCCCTCAAGAAGCCTTTCGCTAAGACAATTCTTGTGGAATCGGCAAAGTGATATTTGGAAGCCCATAGAGGGCTACGGTGAAAAAGGAAATATTCTCAGATGAAATCTGGAAAGAAGCTTTCTGAGAAACTGCTCTGTGATGTGTGACTTCCACTCACAGAGCTACATCTGTATTTCGTGCATCTCTTTGTTTGCCTTATTTCTGTGGAATCTGAGAAGAGTTATTTCGGATCCATTTGAAGACTACAGGGCCAAAGGAAATATCCTCCGATAACAAAGAGAAAGAAGCTTTCTGAGAAACTTCTTTGTGTTCTGTGAAATCATCTCACAGAGTTACAGCTTTCCCCTCAAGAAGCCTTTCGCTAAGACAATTCTTGTGGAATTGGCAAAGTGATATTTGGAATCATATAGTGGGCTATGGTGAAAAAGGAAATATCCTCAGATGAAATCTGGAAAGAAGCTTTCTGAGAAACTGCTTAGTGTTCTGCTAATTCATCTCACAGAGTTACATCTGTATTTCGTGGATCTCTTTGCTAGTCTTATTTCTGTGGAATCTGAGAAGAGATATTTCGGATCCCTTTGAAGACTACAGGGCCAAAGGAAATATCCTCCGATAACAAAGAGAAAGAAGCCTTCTGAGAAACGTCTTTGTGTTTGGTGAAATCATCTCACAGAGTTACAGCATTCCCCTCAGGAAGCCTTTCGCTAACACATTTCTTGTGGAATTGGCAAAGTGATATTTGGAAGCCCATGGAGGGCTATGGTGAAAGAGGAAATATCCTCAGATGAAATCTGGAAAGTAGCTTTCTGAGAAACTGTTTAGTGTTCTTTTAATTCATCTCACAGATTTACATCTGTATTTCGTGGATCTCTCTGCTAGCCTTATTTCCGTGGAATCTGAGAACAGATACTTCGGATCCCTTTGAAGACTATAGGGCCAAAGGAAATATCCTCCGATAACAAAGAGAAAGAAACTTACTGAGAAACTTCTTTGTGTTCTGTGAAATCATCTCACAGAGTTACAGCTTTCCCCTCAAGAAGCCTTTCGCTAAGACAGTTCTTGTGGAATTGGCAAAGTGATATTTGGAAGCATATAGAGGGCTATGGTGAAAAAGAAAATATACTCAGAAGAAATCTGGAAAGAAGCTTTCTGAGAAACTGCTTAGTGTTCTGTTAATTCATCTCACAGAGTTACATCTGTATTTCGTGGATCTCTTTTCTAGCCTTATTTCTGTGGTATCTGAGATCAGATATTTCGGATCCCTTTGAAAACTATAGGGCCAAAGGAAATATCCTCCGATAACAAAGAGAAGGAAGCTTTCTGAGAAACTTCTTTGTGTTCTGTGAAATCATCTCACAGAGTTACAGCTTTCCCCTCAAGAAGCCTTTCGCTAAGACAATTCTTGTGGAATTGGCCAAGTGATATTTCTAAGCCCATAGAGGGGTATGGTGAAAAAGGAAATATCCTCAGATGAAATCGGGAAAGAAGCTTTCTGAGAAACTGATTAGTGTTCTGTTAATTCATCTCACAGAGTTACATCTGTATTTCGTGCATCTCTTTGTTAGCCTTATTTCTGTGGAATCTGAGAAGAGATATTTCTGATCCCTTTGAAGACTATATTGCCAAAGGAAATATCCTCCGATAACAAAGAGAAAGAAGCTTTCTGAGAAACTTCTTTGTGTTTTGTGAAATCATCTCACAGAGTTACAGCTTCCCCTCAAGAAGCCTTTCGCTAAGACAGTTCTTGTGGAATTGGCCAAGTGATATTTGGAAGCCCATAGAGGGGTATGGTGTAAAAGGAAATATCCTCAGATGAAATCTGGAAAGTAGTTTTCTGAGAAACTGCTTAGTGTTCTGTTAATTCATCTCACAGAGTTTCATCTGTATTTCGTGGATCTCTTTGCTAGCCTTATTTCTGTGGAATCTGAGAACAGATATTTCGGATCCCTTTGAAGACTATAGGGCCAAAGGAAATATCCTACGATAACAAAGAGAAAGAAGCTTTCTGAGAAATTTCTTTGTGTTCTGTGAAATCATCTCACAGAGTTACAGCTTTCCCCTCAAGAAGCCTTTAGCTAAGACGGTTCTTTTGGAATTGGCAAAGTGATATTTGGAAGCCCATAGAGGGCTATGTTGAAAAAGGAAATATCCTCAGATGAAATCTGGAAAGAAGCTTTCTGAGAAACTGCTTAGTGTTATGTTAATTCATCTCACAGAGTTACATGTGTATTTCGTGGATCTCTTTGCTGGCCTTATTTCTGTGGAATCTGAGAACAGATATTTCGGATCCCTTTGAAGACTATAGGGCTAAAGGAAATATCCTCCGATAACAAAGAGAAAGAATCTCTCTGAGAAACTTCTTTAGTTCCGTGAAATCTTCTCACAGAGTTACAGCTTTCCCCTCAGGGAGCCTTTCGCTAAGACATTTCTTGTGGAATTGGCCAAGTGATATTTGGAAGCCCAAAGAGGGCTATGGTGAAAAAGGAAATATCCTCAGATGAAATCTGGAAAGTAGTTTTCTGAGAAACTGCTTAGTGTTCTGTTAATTCATCTCACAAAGTTTCATCTGTATTTCGTGGATCTCTTTGCTAGCCTTATTTCTGTGGAATCTGAGAAGAGTTATTTCGGATCCCTTTGAAGACTACAGGGCCAAAGGAAATATCCTCCGATAACAAAGAGAAAGAAGCTTTCTGAGAAACTTCTTTGTGTTCTGTGAAATCATCTCACAGAGTTACAGCTTTCCCCTCAAGAAGCCTTTCGCTAAGACAATTCTTGTGGAATTGGCAAAGTGATATTTGGAATCATATAGTGGGCTATGGTGAAAAAGGAAATATCCTCAGATGAAATCTGGAAAGAAGCTTTCTGAGAAACTGCTTAGTGTTCTGTTAATTCATCTCACAGAGTTACATCTGTATTTCGTGGATCTCTTTTCTAGCCTTATTTCTGTGGAATCTGAGAACAGATATTTCGGATCCCTTTGAAGACTATAGGGCCAAAGGAAATATCCTCCGATAACAAAGAGAAGGAAGCTTTTTGAGAAACTTCTTTGTGTTCTGTGAAATCATCTCACAGAGTTACAGCTTTCCCCTCAAGAAGCCTTTCGCTAAGACAATTCTTGTGGAATCGGCAAAGTGATATTTGGAAGCCCATAGAGGGCTATGGTGAAAAAGGAAATATTCTCAGATGAAATCTGGAAAGAAGCTTTCTGAGAAACTGCTCTGTGATGTGTGACTTCCACTCACAGAGTTACATCTGTATTTCGTGCATCTCTTTGTTTGCCTTATTTCTGTGGAATCTGAGAAGAGTTATTTCGGATCCCTTTGAAGACTACAGGGCCAAAGGAAATATCCTCCGATAACAAAGAGAAAGAAGCTTTCTGAGAAACTTCTTTGTGTTCTGTGAAATCATCTCACAGAGTTACAGCTTTCCCCTCAAGAAGCCTTTCGCTAAGACAATTCTTGTGGAATTGGCAAAGTGATATTTGGAATCATATAGTGGGCTATGGTGAAAAAGGAAATATCCTCAGATGAAATCTGGAAAGAAGCTTTCTGAGAAACTGCTTAGTGTTCTGCTAATTCATCTAACAAAGTTACATCTGTATTTCGTGGATCTCTTTGCTAGTCTTATTTCTGTGGAATCTGAGAACAGATATTTCGGATCCCTTTGAAGACTACAGGGCCAAAGGAAATATCCTCCGATAACAAAGAGAAAGAAGCTTTCTGAGAAACTTCTTTAGTTCCGTGAAATCTTCTCACAGAGTTACAGCTTTCCCCTCAGGGAGCCTTTCGCTAAGACATTTCTTGTGGAATTGGCAAAGTGATATTTGGAAGCCCAAAGAGGGCTATGGTGAAAAAGGAAATATCCTCAGATGAAATCTGGAAAGTAGTTTTCTGAGAAACTGCTTAGTGTTCTGTTAATTCATCTCACAAAGTTTCATCTGTATTTCGTGGATCTCTTTGCTAGCCTTATTTCTGTGGAATCTGAGAAGAGATATTTCGGATCCCTTTGAAGACTATAGGGCCAAAGGAAATATCCTCCGATAACAAAGAGAAAGAAGCTTTCTGAGAAATTTCTTTGTGCTCTGTGAAATCATCTCACAGAGTTAGAGCTTTCCCCTCCAAAAGCCTTTCGCTAAGACAGTTCTTGTGGCATTGGCAAAGTGATATTTGGAAGCCCTTAGAGGGCTATGGTGAAAAAGGAAATATCCTCAGATGAAATCTGGAAAGAAGCTTTCTGAGAAAGTGCTTTGTGTTCTGTTAATTCATCTCACAGAGTTACATCTGTATTTCGTGGATCTATTTGCTAGCCTTATTTCTGTGGAATCTGAGAACAGATATTTCGGATCCCTTTGAAGACTATAGGGCCAAAGGAAATATTCTCCGATAACAAAGAGAAGGAAGCTTTCTGAGAAACTTCTTTGTGTTCTGTGAAATCATCTCACAGAGTTACAGCTTTCCCCTCAAGAAGCCTTTCGCTAAGACAATTCTTGTGGAATCGGCAAAGTGATATTTGGAAGCACATAGAGGGCTACGGTGAAAAAGGAAATATTCTCAGATGAAATCTGGAAAGAAGCTTTCTGAGAAACTGCTCTGTGATGTGTGATTTCCACTCACAGAGTTACATCTCTATTTCGTGCATCTCTTTGTTTGCCTTATTTCTGTGGAATCTGAGAAGAGTTATTTCGGATCCCTTTGAAGACTACAGGGCCAACGGAAATATCCTCCGATAACAAAGAGAAAGAAGCTTTCTGAGAAACTTCTTTGTGTTCTGTGAAATCATCTCACAGAGTTACAGCTTTCCCCTCAAGAAGCCTTTCGCTAAGACAATTCTTGTGGAATTGGCAAAGTGATATTTGGAATCATATAGTGGGCTATGGTGAAAAAGGAAATATCCTCAGATGAAATCTGGAAAGAAGCTTTCTGAGAAACTGCTTAGTGTTCTGTTAATTCATCTCACAGAGTTACATCTGTATTTCGTGGATCTCTTTTCTAGCCTTATTTCTGTGGAATCTGAGATCAGATATTTCGCATCCCTTTGAAGACTATAGGGCCAAAGGAAATATCCTCCGATAACAAAGAGAAGGAAGCTTTTTGAGAAACTTCTTTGTGTTCTGTGAAATCATCTCACAGAGTTACAGCTTTCCCCTCAAGAAGCCTTTCGCTAAGACAATTCTTGTGGAATCGGCAAAGTGATATTTGGAAGCCCATAGAGGGCTACGGTGAAAAAGGAAATATTCTCAGATGAAATCTGGAAAGAAGCTTTCTGAGAAACTGCTCTGTGATGTGTGACTTCCACTCACAGAGTTACATCTGTATTTCGTGCATCTCTTTGTTTGCCTTATTTCTGTGGAATCTGAGAAGAGTTATTTCGGATCCCTTTGAAGACTACAGGGCCAAAGGAAATATCCTCCGATAACAAAGAGAAAGAAGCTTTCTGAGAAACTTCTTTGTGTTCTGTGAAATCATCTCACAGAGTTACAGCTTTCCCCTCAAGAAGCCTTTCGCTAAGACAATTCTTGTGGAATTGGCAAAGTGATATTTGGAATCATATAGTGGGCTATGGTGAAAAAGGAAATATCCTCAGATGAAATCTGGAAAGAAGCTTTCTGAGAAACTGCTTAGTGTTCTGCTAATTCATCTCACAGAGTTACATCTGTATTTCGTGGATCTCTTTGCTAGTCTTATTTCTGTGGAATCTGAGAACAGATATTTCGGATCCCTTTGAAGACTACAGGGCCAAAGGAAATATCCTCCGATAACAAAGAGAAAGAAGCCTTCTGAGAAACGTCTTTGTGTTCTGTGAAATCATCTCACAGAGTTACAGCTTTCCCCTCAAGAAGCCTTTCGCTAAGACAGTTCTTGTGGAATTGGCAAAGTGATATTTGGAAGCATATAGAGGGCTATGGTGAAAAAGAAAATATACTCAGACGAAATCTGGAAAGAAGCTTTCTGAGAAACTGCTTAGTGTTCTCTTAATTCATCTCACAGAGTTACATCTGTATTTCGTGGATCTCTTTTCTAGCCTTATTTCTGTGGTATCTGAGATCAGATATTTCGGATCCCTTTGAAAACTATAGGGCCAAAGGAAATATCCTCCGATAACAAAGAGAAGGAAGCTTTCTGAGAAACTTCTTTGTGTTCTGTGAAATCATCTCACAGAGTTACAGCTTTCCCCTCAAGAAGCCTTTCGCTAAGACAATTCTTGTGGAATTGGCCAAGTGATATTTCTAAGCCCATAGAGGGGTATGGTGAAAAAGGAAATATCCTCAGATGAAATCTGGAAAGAAGCTTTCTGAGAAACTGCTTAGTGTTCTGTTAATTCATCTCACAGAGTTACATCTGTATTTCGTGCATCTCTTTGTTAGCCTTATTTCTGTGGAATCTGAGAAGAGATATTTCTGATCCCTTTGAAGACTATATTGCCAAAGGAAATATCCTCCGATAACAAAGAGAAAGAAGCTTTCTGAGAAACCTCTTTGTGTTTTGTGAAATCATCTCACAGAGTTACAGCTTCCCCTCAAGAAGCCTTTCGCTAAGACAGTTCTTGTGGAATTGGCCAAGTGATATTTGGAAGCCCATAGAGGGGTATGGTGTAAAAGGAAATATCCTCAGATGAAATCTGGAAAGTAGTTTTCTGAGAAACTGCTTAGTGTTCTGTTAATTCATCTCACAGAGTTTCATCTGTATTTCGTGGATCTCTTTGCTAGCCTTATTTCTGTGGAATCTGAGAACAGATATTTCGGATCCCTTTGAAGACTATAGGGCCAAAGGAAATATCCTCCGATAACAAAGAGAAAGAAGCTTTCTGAGAAATTTCTTTGTGTTCTGTGAAATCATCTCACAGAGTTACAGCTTTCCCCTCAAGAAGCCTTTAGCTAAGACGGTTCTTGTGGAATTGGCAAAGTGATATTTGGAAGCCCATAGAGGGCTTTGTTGAAAAAGGAAATATCCTCAGATGAAATCTGGAAAGAAGCTTTCTGAGAAACTGCTTAGTGTTATGTTAATTCATCTCACAGAGTTACATGTGTATTTCGTGGATCTCTTTGCTGGCCTTATTTCTGTGGAATCTGAGAACAGATATTTCGGATCCCTTTGAAGACTATAGGGCTAAAGGAAATATCCTCCGATAACAAAGAGAAAGAATCTCTCTGAGAAACTTCTTTAGTTCCGTGAAATCTTCTCACAGAGTTACAGCTTTCCCCTCAGGGAGCCTTTCGCTAAGACATTTCTTGTGGAATTGGCCAAGTGATATTTGGAAGCCCAAAGAGGGCTATGGTGAAAAAGGAAGTATCCTCAGATGAAATCTGGAAAGTAGTTTTCTGAGAAACTGCTTAGTGTTCTGTTAATTCATCTCACAAAGTTTCATCTGTATTTCGTGGATCTCTTTGCTAGCCTTATTTCTGTGGAATCTGAGAACAGATATTTCGGATCCCTTTGAAGACTATAGGGCCAAAGGTAATATCCTCCGATAACAAAGAGAAAGAAGCTTTCTGAGAAATTTCTTTGTGTTCTGTGAAATCATCTCACAGAGTTAGAGCTTTCCCCTCCAAAAGCCTTTCGCTAAGACAGTTCTGGTGTAATTGGCAAAGTGATATTTGGAAGCCCTTAGAGGGCTATGGTGAAAAAGGAAATATCCTCAGATGAAATCTGGAAAGAAGCTTTCTGAGAAAGTGCTTTGTGTTCTGTTAATTCATCTCACAGAGTTACATCTGTATTTCGTGGATCTCTTTGCTAGCCTTATTTCTGTGGAATCTGAGAACAGATATTTCGGATCCCTTTGAAGACTATAGAGCCAAAGGAAATATCCTCCGATAACAAAGAGAAGGAAGCTTTCTGAGAAACTTCTTTGTGTTCTGTGAAATCATCTCACAGAGTTACAGCTTTCCCCTCAAGAAGCCTTTCGCTAAGACAATTCTTGTGGAATCGGCAAAGTGATATTTGGAAGCCCATAGAGGGCTACGGTGAAAAAGGAAATATTCTCAGATGAAATCTGGAAAGAAGCTTTCTGAGAAACTGCTCTGTGATGTGTGACTTCCACTCACAGAGTTACATCTCTATTTCGTGCATCTCTTTGTTTGCCTTATTTCTGTGGAATCTGAGAAGAGTTATTTCGGATCCCTTTGAAGACTACAGGGCCAAAGGAAATATCCTCCGATAACAAAGAGAAAGAAGATTTCTGAGAAACTTCTTTGTGTTCTGTGAAATCATCTCACAGAGTTACAGCTTTCCCCTCAAGAAGCCTTTCGCTAAGACAATTCTTGTGGAATTGGCAAAGTGATATTTGGAATCATATAGTGTGCTATGGTGAAAAAGGAAATATCCTCAGATGAAATCTGGAAAGAAGCTTTCTGAGAAACTGCTTAGTGTTCTGCTAATTCATCTCACAAAGTTACATCTGTATTTCGTGGATCTCTTTGCTAGTCTTATTTCTGTGGAATCTGAGAACAGATATTTCGGATCCCTTTGAAGACTACAGGGCCAAAGGAAATATCCTCCGATAACAAAGAGAAAGAAGCTTTCTGAGAAACTTCTTTGTGTTCCGTGAAATCATCTCACAGAGTTACAGCTTTCCCCTCAAGAAGCCTTTCGCTAACACATTTCTTGTGGAATTGGCAAAGTGATATTTGGAAGCCCATAGAGGGCTATGGTAAAAAGGAAATATCCTCAGATGAAATCTGGAAAGTAGCTTTCTGAGAAACTGCTTAGTGTTCTTTTAATTCATCTCACAGATTTACATCTGTATTTCGTGGATCTCTCTGCTAGCCTTATTTCTGTGGAATCTGAGAACAGATACTTCGGATCCCTTTGAAGACTATAGGGCCAAAGGAAATATCCTCCGATAACAAAGAGAAAGAAACTTACTGAGAAACTTCTTTGTGTTCTGTGAAATCATCTCACAGAGTTACAGCTTTCCCCTCAAGAAGCCTTTCGCTAAGACAGTTCTTGTGGAATTGGCAAAGTGATATTTGGAAGCATATAGAGTGCTATGGTGAAAAAGAAAATATCCTCAGATGAAATCTGGAAAGAAGCTTTCTGAGAAACTGCTTAGTGTTCTGTTAATTCATCTCACAGAGTTACATCTGTATTTCGTGGATCTCTTTTCTAGCCTTATTTCTGTGGAATCTGAGATCAGATATTTCGGATCCCTTTGAAAACTATAGGGGCAAAGGAAATATCCTCCGATAACAAAGAGAAGGAAGCTTTCTGAGAAACTTCTTTGTGTTCTGTGAAATCATCTCACAGAGTTACAGCTTTCCCCTCAAGAAGCCTTTCGCTAAGACAATTCTTGTGGAATTGGCCAAGTGATATTTGGAAGCCCATAGAGGGGTATGGTGAAAAAGGAAATATCCTCAGATGAAATCTGGAAAGAAGCTTTCTGAGAAACTGCTCTGTGATGTGTTACTTCCACTCACAGAGTTACATCTGTATTTCCTGGATCTCTTTTCTAGCCTTATTTCTGTGGAATCTGAGAACAGACATTTCGGATCCCTTTGAAGAGTATAATGCCAAAGGAAATATCCTCCGATAACAAAGAGAAAGAAGCTTTCAGAGAAACTTCTTTGTGTTCAGTGAAATCATCTCCCAGAGTTACAGCTTTCCCCTCTGGAAGCCTCGCTAAAAGAGTTCTTGTGGAATTGGCAAAGTGATATTTGGAAGCCCATAGTGGGCTATGGTGAAAAAGGAAATATCCTCAGATGAAATCTGGAAAGAAGTTTCTGAGAAACTGCTTGGTGTTCTGTTAATTCATCTCACAGAATTAGATCTGTATTTCGTGGATCTCTTTGCTAGCCTTATTTCTGTGGAATCTGAGAACAGATATTTCGGATCCATTTGAAGACTATAGGGCCAAAGGAAATATCCTCCGATAACAAAGAGAAAGAAGCTTTCTGAGAAACTTCTTTGTGTTCTGTGAAATCATCTCACAGAGTTACAGCTTCCCCCTCAAGAAGCCTTTCGCTAAGACAGTTCTTGTGGAATTGGCAAAGTGATATTTGGAAGCCCATAGAGGGCTATGGTGAAAAGGAAATATCCTCAGATGAAATCTGGAAAGAAGCTTTCTGAGAAACTGCTCTGTGATGTGTGACTTCCACTCACAGAGTTATATGTGTATTTCGTGGATCTCTTTGCTAGCCTTATTTCTGTGGAATCTGAGAACAGATATTTCGGATCCCTTTGAAGAATATAGGGCCAAGGGAAATATCCTCCGATAACAAAGAAAAAGAAGCTTTCTGAGAAACTTCTTTGTGTTCTGTGAAATCATCTCACAGAGTTACAGCTTTCCCCTCAAGAAGCCTTTCGCTAAGACAGTTCTTGTGGAATTGGCAAAGTGATATTTGGAAGCCCATAGAGGGCTATGGTGAAAAAGGAAATATCCTCAGATGAAATCTGGAAAGAAGCTTTCTGTGAAACTGCTTAGTGTTCTGTTAATTCATCTCACAGATTTACATGTTTATTTAGTGGATCTCTTTGCTAGCCTTATTTCTGTGGAAACTGAGAACAGATATTTCGGATCCCTTTGAAGACTATAGGGCCAAAGGAAATATCCTCCGATAACAAAAAGAAAGAAGTTTTCTGAGAAACTTCTTTGTGTTCTGTGAAATCATCTCACAGAGTTACAGCTTCCCCCTCAAAAAGCCTTTCGCTAAGACAGTTCTTGTGGAATTGGCAAAGTGATATTTGGAACCCCTAGAGGTCTATGGTGAAAAGGCAAATATCCTCAGATGAAATCTGGAAAGAAGCTTTCTGAGAAACTGCTCTGTGATGTGTGATTTCCACTCACAGAGTTACATGTTTATTTCGTGGATCTCTTTGCTAGCCTTATTTCTGTGGATTCTGAGAACAGATATTTCGGATCTCTTTTGAAGACTATAGGGCCAAAGGAAATATCCTCCGATAACAAAGAGAAAGAAGCTTTCTGAGAAACTTCTTTGTGTTCTGTGAAATCATCTCACAGAGTTACAGGTTTCCCCTCAAGAAGCCTTTCGCTAAGACAGTTCTTGTGGAATTGGCAAAGTGATATTTGGAAGCCCATAGAGGGCTATGGTGAAAAAGGAAATATCCTCAGATGAAATCTGGAAAGAAGCTTTCTGAGAAACTGCTTTGTGATGTGTGATTTCCTCTCACAGAGTTACATGTGTATTTCGTGCATCTCTTTCCTAACCTTATTTCTGTAGAATCTGAGAACAGATATTTCGGATCCCTTTGAAGACTATAGGGCCAAAGGAAATATCCTCCGATAACAAAGAGAAAGAAGCTTTCTGAGAAACTTCTTTGTGTTCTGTGAAATCATCTCACAGAGTTACAGCTTTCCCCTCAAGAAGCCTTTCGCTAAGACAGTTCTTGTGGAATTGGACAAGTGATATTTGGAAGCCCATAGAGGGCTATGGTGAAGAAGGAACTATCCTCAGATGAAATCTGGAAAGAAGCTTTCTGAGAAACTGCTTAGTGTTCTGTTAATTCATCTCACCGAGTTACATCTGTATTTCGTGGATCTCTTTGCTAGCCTTATTTCTTTGGAATCTGAGAACAGATATTTCGGATCCCTTTGAATACTATAGGGCCAAAGGAAATATCCTCCGATAACAAAGAGAAAGAAGCTTTCTGAGAAACTTCTTTGTGTTCTGTGAAATCATCTCACAGAGTTACAGCTTTCCCCTCAAGAACCCTTTCGCTAAAACAGTTCTTGTGGAATTGGCAAAGTGATATATAGAAGCCCATAGAGGGCTATGGTGAAAAAGGAAATATCCTCAGATGAAATCTGGAAAGAAGCTTTCTGAGAAACTGCTTAGTGTTCTGTTAATTCATCTCACAGAGTTACATCTTTATTTCGTGGATCTCTTTGCTAGCATTATTTCTGTGGAATATGAGAACAGATATTTCGGATCCCTTTGAAGACTATAGGGCCAAAGGAAATATCCTCCGATAAGAAAGAGAAAGAAGCTTTCTGAGAAACTTCTTGTATTCTGTGAAATCAGCTCACAGAGTTACAGCTTTCCCCTCAAGAAGCCTTTCGCTAAGACAGTTCTTGTGGAATTGGCAATGTGATATTTGGAAGCCCATAGAGGGCTATGGAGAAAAAGGAAATATCCTCAAATGAAATCTGGAAAGAAGCTTTCTGAGAATCTGCTCTGTGATGTGTGATTTCCACTCACAGAGTTACATGTGTATTTCGTGGATCTCTTTGCTGGCCTTATTTCTGTGGAATCTGAGAACAGATATTTCGGATCCCTTTGAAGACTATAGGGCCAAAGTAAATATCCACCGATAACAAAGAGAAAGAAGCTTTCTGAGAAACTTATTTGTGTTCCGTGAAATCATCTCACAGAGTTACAGCTTTCACCTCAGGAAGCCTTTCGCTAAGACAGTTCTTGTGGAATTGTCAAAGTGATATTTGGAAGCCCCTAGAGGGCTATGGTGAAAAAGGAAATATCCTCAGATGAAATCTGGAAAGAAGCTTTTTGAGAAACTGCTTAGTGTTCTTTTAATTCATCTCACAGAGTTACATCTGTATTTCGTGGATCTCTTTGCTAGCCTTATTTCTGTGGAATCTGAGAACAGATATTTCGGATCCCTTGGAAGACTATAGGGCCAAAGGAAATATCCTCCGATAACAAAGAGAAAGAAGCTTTCTGAGAAACTTCTTTGTGTTCTATGAAGTCATCTCACAGAGTTACAGCTTTCCCCTCAAGAAGCCTTTCGCTAAGAAAATTCTTGTGGAATTGGCAAAGTGATATTTGGAAGCCCATAGAGGGCTACGGTGAAAAAGGAAATATCCTCAGATGAAATCTGGAAAGAAGCTTTCTGAGAAACTGCTTAGTGTTCTGTTAATTCCTCTCACAGAGTTACATCTGTATTTCTTGGATCTCTTTGCTAGCCTTATTTCTGTGGAAAGGGAGAACAGATATTTCCGTTCCGTTTGAAGACTATAGGGCCAAAGGAAATATCCTCCGATAACAAAGAGAAAGAAGCTTTCTGAGAAACTTCTTTGTGTTCTATGAAGTCATCTCACAGAGTTACAGCTTTCCCCTCCAGAAGCCTTTCGATAAGACAGTTCTTGTGGAATTGGCAAAGTGATATTTGGAAGCCCATAGAGGGCTATGGTGAAAAAGGAAATATCCTCAGATGAAATCTGGAAAGAAGCTTTCTGTGAAACTACTCTGTGATGTGTGACTTCTACTCACAGAGTTACATCTGTATTTCGTGGATCTCTTTGCTAGCCTTATTTCTGTGAAATCTGAGAACAGATATTTGGGATCCCTTTGAAGACTATAGGGCCAAAGGAAATATCCTCCGTTAACAAAGAGAAAGAAGCTTTCAAAGAAACTTCTTTGTGTTCTTTGAAATCATCTCACAGAGTTACAGCTTTCCCCTCAAGAAGCCTTTCGCTAAGACAGTTCTTGTGGAATTGGCAATGTGATATTTGGAAGCCCATAGAGGGCAATGGAGAAAAAGGAAATATCCTCAAATGAAATCTGGAAAGAAGCTTTCTGAGAAACTGCTCTGTGATGTGTGATTTCCACTCACAGAGTTACATGTGTATTTCGTGGATCTCTTTGCTGGCCTTATTTCTGTGGAATCTGAGAACAGATATTTCGGATCCCTTTGAAGACTATAGGGCCAAAGGAAATATCCTCCGATAACAAAGAGAAAGAAGCTTTCTGAGAAACTTCTTTGTGTTCTGTGAAATCATCTCACAGAGTTACAGCTTTCCCCTCAAGAAGCCTTTCGCTAAGACAGTTCTTGTGGAATTGGCAAAGTGATATTTGGAAGCCCATAGAGGGCTATGGTGAAAAAGGAAATATCCTCAGATGAAATCTGGAAAGAAGCTTTCTGAGAAACTGCTTAGTGGTCTGTTAATTCATCTCACAGAGTTACATCTGTATTTCGTAGATCTCTTTGCTAGCCTTATTTCTGTGGAATCCGAGAACAGATATTTCGGATCCCTTTGAAGACTATAGGGCCAAAGGAAATATCCTACGATAACAAAGAGAAAGAAGCTTTCTGAGAAACTTCTTTGTGTTCTGTGAAATCATCTCACAGAGTTACAGGTTTCCCCTCAAGAAGCCTTTCGCTAAGAAAGTTCTAGTGGAAGTGGCCAAGTGATATTTGGAACCCCTAGAGGGCTATGGTGAAAAAGGAAATATCCTCAGATGAAATCTGGAAAGAAGCTTTCCGACAAACTGCTTAGTGTTCTGTTAATTCATCTCACAGAGTTACATGTGTTTTTCGTGGATCTCTTTGCTAGCCTTATTTCTGTGGATTCTGAGAACAGATATTTCGGATCCCTTTTGAAGAATATGGGGCCAAAGGAAATATCCTCCGATAACAAAGAGAAAGAAGCTTTCTGAGAAACTTCTTTGTGTTCTGTGAAATCATCTCACAGAGTTACAGCTTTCCCCTCAAGAAGCCTTTCGCTAAGACAGTTCTTGTGGAATTGGCAAAGTGATATTTGGAAGCCCATAGAGGGCTATGGTGAAAAAGGAAATATCCTCAGATGAAATATGAAAAGAAGCTTTTTGAGAAACTGCTCTGTGATGTGTGATTTCCACTCACAGAGTTACATGTGTATTTCGTGCATCTCTTTCCTAACCTTATTTCTGTAGAATCTGAGAACAGATATTTCGGATCCCTTTGAAGACTATAGGGCCAAAGGAAATATCCTCCGATAACAAAGAGAAAGAAGCTTTCTGAGAAACTTCTTTGTGTTCTGTGAAATCATCTCACAGAGTTACAGCTTTCCCCTCAAGAAGCCTTTCGCTAAGACAGTTCTTGTGGAATTGGCCAAGTGATATTTGGAAGCCCATAGAGGGCTATGGTGAAAAAGGAACTATCCTCAGATGAAATCTGGAAAGAAGCTTTCTGAGAAACTGCTTACTGTTCTGTTAATTCATCTCACAGAGTTACATCTGTATTTCGTGGATCTCTTTGCTAGCCTTATTTCTGAGGAATCTGAGAACAGATATTTCGGATCCCTTTGAATACTATAGGGCCAAAGGAAATATCCTCCGATAACAAAGAGAAAGAAGCTTTCTGAGAAACTTCTTTGTGTTCTGTGAAATCATCTCACAGAGTTACAGCTTTCCCCTCAGGAATCCTTTCGCTAAGAGAGTTCTTGTGGAATTGGCAAAGTGATATTTGGAAGCCCCTAGAGGGCTATGGTAAAAAAGGAAATATCCTCAGATGAAATCTGGAAAGAAGCTTTCTGAGAAACTGCTCTGTGATGTGTTACTTCCACTCACAGAGTTACATCTGTATTTCCTGGATCTCTTTTCTAGCCTTATTTCTGTGGAATCTGAGAACAGACATTTCGGATCCCTTTGAAGACTATAATGCCAAAGGAAATATCCTCTGATAACAAAGAGAAAGAAGCTTTCAGAGAAACTTCTTTGTGTTCAGTGAAATCATCTCCCAGAGTTACAGCTTTCCCCTCAGGAAGCCTTTCGCTAAAAGAGTTCTTGTGGAATTGGCAAAGTGATATTTGGAAGCCCATAGTGGGCTATGGTGAAAAAGGAAATATCCTCAGATGAAATCTGGAAGGAAGCTTTCTGAGAAACTGCTTGGTGATCTGTTAATTCATCTCACAGAATTAGATCTGTATTTCTTGGATCTCTTTGCTAGCTTTATTTCTGTGGAATCTGAGAACAGATATTTCGGATCCCTTTGAAGACTATAGGGCCAAAGGAAATATCCTCCGATAACAAAGAGAAAGAAGCTTTCTGAGAAACTTCTTTGTGTTCTGTGAAATCATCTCACAGAGTTACAGCTTCCCCCTCAAGAAGCCTTTCGCTAAGACAGTTCTTGTGGAATTGGCAAAGTGATATTTGGAAGCCCATAGAGGGCTATGGTGAAAAGGAAATATCCTCAGATGAAATCTGGAAAGAAGCTTTCTGAGAAACTGCTCTGTGATGTGTGACTTCCACTCACAGAGTTATATGTGTATTTCGTGGATCTCTTTTCTAGCCTTATTTCTGTGGAATCTGAGAACAGATATTTCGGATCCCTTTGAAGAATATAGGGCCAAGGGAAATATCCTCCGATAACAAAGAAAAAGAAGCTTTCTGAGAAACTTCTTTGTGTTCTGTGAAATCATCTCACAGAGTTACAGCTTTCCCCTCAAGAAGCCTTTCGCTAAGACAGTTCTTGTGGAATTGGCAAAGTGATATTTGGAAGCCCATAGAGGGCTATGGTGAAAAAGGAAATATCCTCAGATGAAATCTGGAAAGAAGCTTTCTGAGAAACTGCTTAGTGTTCTGTTAATTCATCTCACAGATTTACATGTTTATTTCGTGGATCTCTTTGCTAGCCTTATTTCTGTGGAATCTGAGAACAGATATTTCGGATCCCTTTGAAGACTATAGGGCCAAAGGAAATATCCTCCGATAACAAAAAGAAAGAAGTTTTCTGAGAAACTTCTTTGTGTTCTGTGAAATCATCTCACAGAGTTACAGCTTCCCCCTCAAAAAGCCTTTCGCTAAGACAGTTCTTGTGGAATTGGCAAAGTGATATTTGGAACCCCTAGAGGTCTATGGTGAAAAGGCAAATATCCTCAGATGAAATCTGGAAAGAAGCTTTCTGAGAAACTGCTCTGTGATGTGTGATTTCCACTCACAGAGTTACATGTTTATTTCGTGGATCTCTTTTCTAGATTTATTTCTGTGGAATCTCAGAACAGATATTTCGGATCCCTTTGAAGACTATAGGGCCAAAGGAAATATTCTCCGATAACAAAGAGAAAGAAGCTTTCTGAGAAACTTCTTTCTGTTCTGTGAAATCATCTCACAGAGTTACAGCTTTCCCCTCAAGAAGCCTTTCGCTAAGACAGTTCTTGTGGAATTGGCAAAGTGATATTTGGAAGCCCATAGAGGACTATTGTGAAAAAGGAAATAACCTCAGAAGAAATCCGGAAAGAAGCTTTCGGAGAAACTGCTTAGTGATCTGTTAATTCATCTCACAGAGTTACATATGTATTTCGTGGATCTCTTTGCTAGCCTTATTTCTGTGGAATCTGAGAACAGATATTTCGGATCCCTTTGAAGTCTATAGGGCCAAAGGAAATATCCTCCGATAACAAAGAGAAAGAAGCTTTCTGAGAAACTTCTTTGTGTTCTGTGAAATCATCTCACAGAGTTACAGGTTTCCCCTCAAGAAGCCTTTCGCTAAGACAGTTCTTGTGGAATTGGCCAAGTGATATTTGGAAGCCCATAGAGGGCTATGGTGAAAAAGGAAATATCCTCAGATGAAATCTGGAAAGAAGCTTTCTGAGAAACTGCTCTGTGATGTGTGATTTCCACTCACAGAGTTACATCTGAATTTCGTGGATCTCTTTGCTAGCCTTATTTCTGTGGAATCTGAGAACAGATATTTCGGATCCCTTTGAAGGCTATAGGGCCAAAGGAAATATCCTCCGATAACAAAGAGAAAGAAACTTTCTGAGAAACTTCTTTGTGTTCTGTGAAATCATCTCACAGAGTTACAGCTTTCCCCTCAAGAAGCCTTTCGCTAAGACAGTTCTTGTGGAATTGGCAAAGTGATATTTGGAAGCATATAGAGGGCTATGGTGAAAAAGGAAATATCCTCAGATGAAATCTGGAAAGAAGCTTTCTGAGAAACTGCTTAGTGTTCTGTTAATTCATCTCACAGAGTTACATCTGTAGTTCGTGGATCTCTTTTCTAGCCTTATTTCTGTGGAATCTGAGAACAGATATTTCGGATCCCTTTGAAGACTATAGGGCCAAAGGAAATATCCTCCGATAACAAAGAGAAAGAAGCTTTCTGAGAAACTTCTTTGTGTTCTGTGAAATCATCTCACAGAGTTACAGCTTTCCCCTCAAGAAGCCTTTAGCTAAGACGGTTCTTGTGGAATTGGCAAAGTGATATTTGGAAGCCCATAGAGGGCTATGTTGAAAAAGGAAATATCCTCAGATGAAATCTGGAAAGAAGCTTTCTGAGAAACTGCTTAGTGTTCTGTTAATTCATCTCACAGAGTTTCATCTGTATTTCGTGGATCTCTTTGCTAGCCTTATTTCTGTGGAATCTGAGAACAGATATTTGGGATCCCTTTGAAGACTATAGGGCCAAAGGAAATATCCTCCGATAACAAAGAGAAAGAAGCTTTCTGAGAAATTTCTTTGTGTTCTGTGAAATCATCTCACAGAGTTACAGCTTTCCTCCAAAATCCTTTCGCTAAGACAGTTCTTGTGGAATGGGCAAAGTGATATTTGGAAGCCCTTAGAGGGCAATGGTGAAAAAGGAAATATCCTCAGATGAAATCTGGAAAGAAGCTTTCTGAGAAAGTGCTTTGTGTTCTGTTAATTCATCTCACAGAGTTACATCTGTATTTCGTGGATCTCTTTGCTAGCCTTATTTCTGTGGAATCTGAGAACAGATATTTAGGATCCCTTTGAAGACTATAGGGCCAAAGGAAATATCCTCCGAAAACAAAGAGAAGGAAGCTTTCTGAGAAACTTCTTTGTGTTCTGTGAAATCATCTCACAGAGTTACAGCTTTCCCCTCAAGAAGCCTTTCGCTAAGACAATTCTTGTGGAATCGGCAAAGTGATATTTGGAAGCCCATAGAGGGCTACGGTGAAAAAGGAAATATTCTCAGATGAAATCTGGAAAGAAGCTTTCTGAGAAACTGCTCTGTGATGTGTGACTTCCACTCACAGAGTTACCTCTGTATTTCGTGCATCTCTTTGTTTGCCTTATTTCTGTGGAATCTGTGAAGAGTTATTTCGGATCCCTTTGACGACTACAGGGCCAAAGGAAATATCCTCCGATAACAAAGAGAAAGAAGCTTTCTGAGAAACTTCTTTGTGTTCTGTGAAATCATCTCACAGAGTTACAGCTTTCCCCTCAAGAAGCCTTTCGCTAAGACAGTTCTTGTGGAATTGACAAAGTGATATTTGGAGTCATATAGAGGACTATGGTGAAAAAGGAAATATCCTCAGATGAAATCTGGAAAGAGGCTTTCTGAGAAATTGCTTAGTGTTCTGTTAATTCATCTCACAGAGTTACATCTGTATTTCGTGGATCTCTTTGCTAGCCTTATTTCTGTGGAATCTGAGAACAGATATTTCGGATCCCTTTGAAGACAATAGGGCCAAAGGAAATATCCTCCGATAACAAAGAGAAAGAAGTTTTCTGAGAAACATCTTTGTGTTCTGTGAAATCATCTCACGGAGTTACAGCTTCCCCCTCAGGAAGCCTTTCGCTAAGACAGTTCTTGTGGAATTGGCAAAGTGATATTTGGAAGCCCATAGAGGGCTATGGTGAAAAAGGAAATATCCTCAGATGAAATCTGGAAAGAAGCTTTCTGAGAAACTGCTCTGTGATGTGTGATTTCCACTCACAGAGTTACATGTGTATTTCGTGGATCTCTTTGCTAGCCTTATTTCTGTGGAATCTGAGAACAGATATTTCGGATCCCTTTGAAGACTATAGGGCCAAAGGAAATATCCTCCGATAACAAAGAGAAAGAAGCTTTCTGAGAAACTTCTTTGTGTTCTGTGAAATCATCTCACAGAGTTACAGCTTTCCCCTCCAGAAGCCTTTCGCTAAGACAGTTCTTGTGGAATTGGCAAAGTGATATTTGGAAGCCCAAAGAGGGCTATGGTGAAAAAGGAAATATCCTCAGATGAAATCTGGAAAGAAGCTTTCTGAGAAACTGCTTAGTATTCTGTTAATTCATCTCACAGAGTTACATCTGTATTTCGTGGATCTCTTTGCTAGCCTTATTTCTGTGGAATCTGAGAACAGATATTTCGGATCCCTTTGAAGTCTATAGGGCCAAAGGAAATATCCTCCGATAACACAGAGAAAGAAGCTTTCTGAGAAACTTCTTTGTGTTCTGTGAAATCATCTCACAGAGTTACAGCTTTCCCCTCAGGAAGCCTTTCGCTAAGACAGTTCTTGTGGAATAGGCAAAGTGATATTTCGAAGCCCTTAGTGGGCTACGGTGAAAAAGGAAATATTCTCAGATGAAATCTGGAAAGAAGCTTTCTGAGAAACTGCTCTGTGATGTGTGACTTCCACTCACAGAGTTACATCTGTATTTCGTGCATCTCTTTGTTTGCCTTATTTCTGTGGAATCTGAGAAGAGATATTTCTGATCCCTTTGAAGACTACAGGGCCAAAGGAAATATCCTCCGATAACAAAGAGAAAGAAGCTTTCTGAGAAACTTCTTTGTGTTCTGTGAAATCATCTCACAGAGTTACAGCTTTCCCCTCAAGAAGCCTTTCGCTAAGACAATTCTTGTGGAATTGGCAAAGTGATATTTGGAATCATATAGTGGGCTATGGTGAAAAAGGAAATATCCTCAGATGAAATCTGGAAAGAAGCTTTCTGAGAAACTGCTTAGTGTTCTGCTAATTCATCTCACAGAGTTACATCTGTATTTCGTGGATCTCTTTGCTAGTCTTATTTCTGTGGAATCTGAGAACAGATATTTCGGATCCCTTTGAAGACTACAGGGCCAAAGGAAATATCCTCCGATAACAAAGATAAAGAAGCTTTCTGAGAAACTTCTTTGTGTTCCGTGAAATCATCTCACAGAGTTACAGCATTCCCCTCAGGAAGCCTTTCGCTAACACATTTCTTGTGGAATTGGCAAAGTGATGTTTGGAAGCCCATAGCGGGCTATGGTGAAAAAGGAAATATCCTCAGATGAAATCTGGAAAGTAGCTTTCTGAGAAACTGCTTAGTGTTCTTTTAATTCATCTCACAGATTTATATCTGTATTTCGTGGATCTCTCTGCTAGCCTTATTTCTGTGGAATCTGAGAACAGATACTTCGGATCCCTTTGAAGACTATAGGGCCAAAGGAAATATCCTCCGATAACAAAGAGAAAGAAACTTACTGAGAAACTTCTTTGTGTTCTGTGAAATCATCTCACAGAGTTACAGCTTTCCCCTCAAGAAGCCTTTCGCTAAGACAATTCTTGTGGAATTGGCCAAGTGATATTTCTAAGCCCATAGAGGGGTATGTTGAAAAAGGAAATATCCTCAGATGAAATCTGGAAAGAAGCTTTCTGAGAAACTGCTTAGTGTTCTGTTAATTCATCACACAGAGTTACATCTGTATTTCGTGCATCTCTTTGTTAGCCTTATTTCTGTGGAATCTGAGAAGAGATATTTCTGATCCCTTTGAAGACTATATTGCCAAATGAAATATCCTCCGATAACAAAGAGAAAGAAGCTTTCTGAGAAACTTCTTTGTGTTTTGTGAAATCATCTCCCAGAGTTACAGCTTCCCCTCAAGAAGCCTTTCGCTAAGACAGTTCTTGTGGAATTGGCCAAGTGATATTTGGAAGCCCATAGAGGGGTATGGTGTAAAAGGAAATATCCTCAGATGAAATCTGGAAAGTAGTTTTCTGAGAAACTGCTTAGTGTTCTGTTAATTCATCTCACAGAGTTTCATCTGTATTTCGTGGATCTCTTTGCTAGCCTTATTTCTGTGGAATCTGAGACAGATATTTCGGATCCCTTTGAAGACTATAGGGCCACAGGAAATATCCTCCGATAACAAAGAGAAAGAAGCTTTCTGAGAAATTTCTTTGTGTTCTGTGAAATCATCTCACAGAGTTACAGCTTTCCCCTCAAGAAGCCTTTAGCTAAGACGGTTCTTGTGGAATTGGCAAAGTGATATTTGGAAGCCCATAGAGGGCTATGGTGAAAAAGGAAATATCCTCAGATGAAATCTGGAAAGAAGCTTTCTGAGGAATTGCTTAGTATTCTGTTAATTCATCTCACAGAGTTACATCTGTATTTCGTGGATGTCTTTGCTAGCCTTATTTCTGTGGAATCTGAGAACAGATATTTCGGATCCCTTTGAAGTCTATAGGGCTAAAGGAAATATCCTCCGATAACAAAGAGAAAGAATCTTTCTGAGAAACTTCTTTAGTTCCGTGAAATCATCTCACAGAGTTACAGCTTTCCCCTCAGGGAGCCTTTCGCTAAGACATTTCTTGTGGAATTGGCAAGGTGATATTTGGAAGCCCATAGAGGGCTAGGGTGAAAAAGGAAATATCCTCAGATGAAATCTGGAAAGTAGTTTTCTGAGAAACTGCTTAGTGTTCTGTTAATTCATCTCACAGAGTTTCATCTGTATTTCGTGGATCTCTTTGCTAGCCTTATTTCTGTGGAATCTCAGAACAGATATTTCGGATCCCTTTGAAGACTATAGGGCCAAAGGAAATATCCTCCGATAACAAAGAGAAAGAAGCTTTCTGAGAAACTTCTTTGTGTTCTGTGAAATCATCTCACAGAGTTACAGCTTTCCCCTCCAGAAGCCTTTCGCTAAGACAGTTATTGTGGAATTGGCAAAGTGATATTTGGAAGCCCATAGAGGGCTAAGGTGAAAAAGGAAATATTCAGATGAAATCTGGAAAGAAGCTTTCTGAGAAACTGCTTTGTGTTTTGTTAATTCATCTCACAGAGTTACATCTGTATTTCGTGTATCTCTTTGCTAGCTTTATTTCTGTGGAATCTGAGAACAGATATTTCGGATCCCTTTGAAGTCTATAGGGCCAAAGGAAATATCCTCCGATAACAAAGAGAAAGAAACTTACTGAGAAACTTCTTTGTGTTCTGTGAAATCATCTCACAGAGTTACAGCTTTCCCCTCCAGAAGCCTTTCGCTAAGACAGTTATTGTGGAATTGGCAAAGTGATATTTGGAAGCCCATAGAGGGTGAAGGTGAAAAAGGAAATATTCAGATGAAATCTGGAAAGAAGCTTTCTGAGAAACTGCTTTGTGTTTTGTTAATTCATCTCACAGAGTTACATCTGTATTTCGTGTATCTCTTTGCTAGCTTTATTTCTGTGGAATCTGAGAACAGATATTTCGGATCCCTTTGAAGTCTATAGGGCCAAAGGAAATATCCTCCGATAACAAAGAGAAAGAAACTTACTGAGAAACTTCTTTGTGTTCTGTGAAATCATCTCACAGAGTTACAGCTTTCCCCTCAAGAAGCCTTTCGCTAAGACAATTCTTGTGGAATTGGCCAAGTGATATTTCTAAGCCCATAGAGGGGTATGTTGAAAAAGGAAATATCCTCAGATGAAATCTGGAAAGAAGCTTTCTGAGAAACTGCTTAGTGTTCTGTTAATTCATCACACAGAGTTACATCTGTATTTCGTGCATCTCTTTGTTAGCCTTATTTCTGTGGAATCTGAGAAGAGATATTTCTGATCCCTTTGAAGACTATATTGCCAAATGAAATATCCTCCGATAACAAAGAGAAAGAAGCTTTCTGAGAAACTTCTTTGTGTTTTGTGAAATCATCTCCCAGAGTTACAGCTTCCCCTCAAGAAGCCTTTCGCTAAGACAGTTCTTGTGGAATTGGCCAAGTGATATTTGGAAGCCCATAGAGGGGTATGGTGTAAAAGGAAATATCCTCAGATGAAATCTGGAAAGTAGTTTTCTGAGAAACTGCTTAGTGTTCTGTTAATTCATCTCACAGAGTTTCATCTGTATTTCGTGGATCTCTTTGCTAGCCTTATTTCTGTGGAATCTGAGACAGATATTTCGGATCCCTTTGAAGACTATAGGGCCACAGGAAATATCCTCCGATAACAAAGAGAAAGAAGCTTTCTGAGAAATTTCTTTGTGTTCTGTGAAATCATCTCACAGAGTTACAGCTTTCCCCTCAAGAAGCCTTTAGCTAAGACGGTTCTTGTGGAATTGGCAAAGTGATATTTGGAAGCCCATAGAGGGCTATGGTGAAAAAGGAAATATCCTCAGATGAAATCTGGAAAGAAGCTTTCTGAGGAATTGCTTAGTATTCTGTTAATTCATCTCACAGAGTTACATCTGTATTTCGTGGATGTCTTTGCTAGCCTTATTTCTGTGGAATCTGAGAACAGATATTTCGGATCCCTTTGAAGTCTATAGGGCTAAAGGAAATATCCTCCGATAACAAAGAGAAAGAATCTTTCTGAGAAACTTCTTTAGTTCCTTGAAATCATCTCACAGAGTTACAGCTTTCCCCTCAGGGAGCCTTTCGCTAAGACATTTCTTGTGGAATTGGCAAGGTGATATTTGGAAGCCCATAGAGGGCTAGGGTGAAAAAGGAAATATCCTCAGATGAAATCTGGAAAGTAGTTTTCTGAGAAACTGCTTAGTGTTCTGTTAATTCATCTCACAGAGTTTCATCTGTATTTCGTGGATCTCTTTGCTAGCCTTATTTCTGTGGAATCTCAGAACAGATATTTCGGATCCCTTTGAAGACTATAGGGCCAAAGGAAATATCCTCCGATAACAAAGAGAAAGAAGCTTTCTGAGAAACTTCTTTGTGTTCTGTGAAATCATCTCACAGAGTTACAGCTTTCCCCTCCAGAAGCCTTTCGCTAAGACAGTTATTGTGGAATTGGCAAAGTGATATTTGGAAGCCCATAGAGGGCTAAGGTGAAAAAGGAAATATTCAGATGAAATCTGGAAAGAAGCTTTCTGAGAAACTGCTTTGTGTTTTGTTAATTCATCTCACAGAGTTACATCTGTATTTCGTGTATCTCTTTGCTAGCTTTATTTCTGTGGAATCTGAGAACAGATATTTCGGATCCCTTTGAAGTCTATAGGGCCAAAGGAAATATCCTCCGATAACAACGAGAAAGAAGCTTTCTGAGAAACTTCTTTGTGTTCTGTGAAATCATCTCACAGAGTTACAGCTTTCCCCTCAAGAAGCCTTTCGCTAAGACAGTTCTTGTGGAATAGGCAAAGTGATATTTCGAAGCCCTTAGAGGGCTATGGTGAAAAAGGAAATATGCTCAGATGAAATCTGGAAAGAAGCTTTCTGAGAAACTGCTTAGTGTTCTGTTAATTCATCTCACAGTGTTACATCTGTATTTCGTGGATCTCTTTGCTAGCCTTATTTCTTTGGAATCTGAGAACAGATATTTCGGATCCTTTGAAGACTATAGGGCCAAAGGAAATATCCTCCGATAACAAAGAGAGGGAAGCTTTCTGAGAAACTTCTTTGTGTTCTGTGAAATCATCTCATAGAGTTACAGCTTTCCCCTCAAGAAGCCTTTCGCTAAGACAATTCTTGTGGAATCGGCAAAGTGATATTTGGAAGCCCATAGAGGGCTACGGTGAAAAAGGAAATATTCTCAGATAAAATCTGGAAAGAAGCTTTCTGAGAAACTGCTCTGTGATGTGTGACTTCCACTCACAGAGTTACATCTCTATTTCGTGCATCTCTTTGTTTGCCTTATTTCTGTGGAATCTGAGAAGAGTTATTTCGGATCCCTTTGTAGACTATAGGGACAAAGGAAATATCCTCCGATAACAAAGAGAAAGAAACTTACTGAGAAACTTCTTTGTGTTCTGTGAAATCATCTCACAGAGTTACAGCTTTCCCCTCAAGAAGCCTTTCGCTAAGACAGTTCTTGTGGAATTGGCAAAGTGATATTTGGAAGCATATAGAGGGCTATGGTGAAAAAGAAAATATCCTCAGATGAAATCTGGAAAGAAGCTTTCTGAGAAACTGCTTAGTGTTCTGTTAATTCATCTCACAGAGTTACATCTGTATTTCGTGGATCTCTTTTCTAGCCTTATTTCTGTGGAATCTGAGAACAGATATTTCGGATCCCTTTGAAGACTATAGGGCCAAAGGAAATATCCTCCGATAACAAAGAGAAAGAAGCTTTCTGAGAAATTTCTTTGTGTTCTGTGAAATCATCTCACAGAGTTACAGCTTTCCCCTCAAGAAGCCTTTAGCTAAGACGGTTCTTGTGGAATTGGCAAAGTGATATTTGGAAGCCCATAGAGGGCTATGTTGAAAAAGGAAATATCCTCAGATGAAATCTGGAAAGAAGCTTTCTGAGAAACTGCTTAGTGTTATGTTAATTCATCTCACAGAGTTACATGTGTATTTCGTGGATCTCTTTTCTGGCCTTATTTCTGTGGAATCTGAGAACAGATATTTCGGATCCCTTTGAAGACTATAGGGCTAAAGGAAATATCCTCCGATAACAAAGAGAAAGAATCTTTCTGAGAAACTTCTTTAGTTCCGTGAAATCTTCTCACAGAGTTACAGCTTTCCCCTCAGGGAGCCTTTCGCTAAGACATTTCTTGTGGAATTGGCAAAGTGATATTTGGAAGCCCAAAGAGGGCTATGGTGAAAAAGGAAATATCCTCAGATGAAATCTGGAAAGTAGTTTTCTGAGAAACTGCTTAGTGTTCTGTTAATTCATCTCACAAAGTTTCATCTGTATTTCGTGGATCTCTTTGCTAGCCTTATTTCTGTGGAATCTGAGAACAGATATTTCGGATCCCTTTGAAGACTATAGGGCCAAAGGAAATATCCTCCGATAACAAAGAGAAAGAAGCTTTCTGAGAAATTTCTTTGTGTTCTGTGAAATCATCTCACAGAGTTAGAGCTTTCCCCTCCAAAAGCCTTTCGCTAAGACAGTTCTTGTGGAATTGGCAAAGTGATATTTGGAAGCCCTTAGAGGGCTATGGTGAAAAAGGAAATATCCTCAGATGAAATCTGGAAAGAAGCTTTCTGAGAAAGGGCTTTGTGTTCTGTTAATTCATCTCACAGAGTTACATCTGTATTTCGTGGATCTCTTTGCTAGCCTTATTTCTGTGGAATCTGAGAACAGATATTTCGGATCCCTTTGAAGACTATAGGGCCAAAGGAAATATCCTCCGATAACAAAGAGAAGGAAGCTTTCTGAGAAACTTCTTTGTGTTCTGTGAAATCATCTCACAGAGTTACAGCTTTCCCCTCAAGAAGCCTTTCGCTAAGACAATTCTTGTGGAATCGGCAAAGTGATATTTGGAAGCCCATAGAGGGCTACGGTGAAAAAGGAAATATTCTCAGATGAAATCTGGAAGGAAGCTTTCTGAGAAACTGCTCTGTGATGTGTGACTTCCACTCACAGAGTTACATCTCTATTTCGTGCATCTCTTTGTTTGCCTTATTTCTGTGGAATCTGAGAAGAGTTATTTCGGATCCCTTTGAAGACTACAGGGCCAAAGGAAATATCCTCCGATAACAAAGAGAAAGAAGCTTTCTGAGAAACTTCTTTGTGTTCTGTGAAATCATCTCACAGAGTTACAGCTTTCCCCTCAAGAAGCCTTTCGCTAAGACAATTCTTGTGGAATTGGCAAAGTGATATTTGGAATCATATAGTGGGCTATGGTGAAAAAGGAAATATCGTCAGATGAAATCTGGAAAGAAGCTTTCTGAGAAACTGCTTAGTGTTCTGTTAATTCATCTCACAGAGTTACATCTGTATTTCGTGGATCTCTTTTCTAGCCTTATTTCTGTGGAATCTGAGATCAGATATTTCGGATCCCTTTGAAGACTATAGGGCCAAAGGAAATATCCTCCGATAACAAAGAGAAGGAAGCTTTTTGAGAAACTTCTTTGTGTTCTGTGAAATCATCTCACAGAGTTACAGCTTTCCCCTCAAGAAGCCTTTCGCTAAGACAATTCTTGTGGAATCGGCAAAGTGATATTTGGAAGCCCATAGAGGGCTACGGTGAAAAAGGAAATATTCTCAGATGAAATCTGGAAAGAAGCTTTCTGAGAAACTGCTCTGTGATGTGTGACTTCCACTCACAGAGTTACATCTGTATTTCGTGCATCTCTTTGTTTGCCTTATTTCTGTGGAATCTGAGAAGAGTTATTTCGGATCCCTTTGAAGACTACAGGACCAAAGGAAATATCCTCCGATAACAAAGAGAAAGAAGCTTTCTGAGAAACTTCTTTGTGTTCTGTGAAATCATCTCACAGAGTTACAGCTTTCCCCTCAAGAAGCCTTTCGCTAAGACAATTCTTGTGGAATTGGCAAAGTGATATTTGGAATCATATAGTGGGCTATGGTGAAAAAGGAAATATCCTCAGATGAAATCTGGAAAGAAGCTTTCTGAGAAACTGCTTAGTGTTCTGCTAATTCATCTCACAGAGTTACATCTGTATTTCGTGGATCTCTTTGCTAGTCTTATTTCTGTGGAATCTGAGAACAGATATTTCGGATCCCTTTGAAGACTACAGGGCCAAAGGAAATATCCTCCGATAACAAAGAGAAAGAAGCCTTCTGAGAAACTTCTTTGTGTTCCGTGAAATCATCTCACAGAGATACAGCATTCCCCTCAGGAAGCCTTTCGCTAACACATTTCTTGTGGAATTGGCAAAGTGATATTTGGAAGCCCATAGAGGGCTATGGTGAAAGAGGAAATATCCTCAGATGAAATCTGGAAAGTAGCTTTCTGAGAAACTGCTTAGTGTTCTTTTAATTCAGCTCACAGATTTACATCTGTATTTCGTGGATCTCTCTGCTAGCCTTATTTCTGTGGAATCTGAGAACAGATATTTCGGATCCCTTTGAAGACTATAGGGCCAAAGGAAATATCCTCCGATAACAAAGAGAAAGAAACTTACTGAGAAACTTCTTTGTGTTCTGTGAAATCATCTCACAGAGTTACAGCTTTCCCCTCAAGAAGCCTTTCGCTACGACAGTTCTTGTGGAATTGGCAAAGTGATATTTGGAAGCATATAGAGGGCTATAGTGAAAAAGAAAATATACTCAGACGAAATCTGGAAAGAAGCTTTCTGAGAAACTGCTTAGTGTTCTGTTAATTCATCTCACAGAGTTACATCTGTATTTCGTGGATCTCTTTTCTAGCCTTATTTCTGTGGTATCTGAGATCAGATATTTCGGATCCCTTTGAAAACTATAGGGCCAAAGGAAATATCCTCCGATAACAAAGAGAAGGAAGCTTTCTGAGAAACTTCTTTGTGTTCTGTGAAATCATCTCACAGAGTTACAGCTTTCCCCTCAAGAAGCCTTTCGCTAAGACAATTCTTGTGGAATTGGCCAAGTGATATTTCTAAGCCCATAGAGGGGTATGGTGAAAAAGGAAATATCCTCAGATGAAATCTGGAAAGAAGCTTTCTGAGAAACTGCTTAGTGTTCTGTTAATTCATCTCACAGAGTTACATCTGTATTTCGTGCATCTCTTTGTTAGCCTTATTTCTGTGGAATCTGAGAAGAGATATTTCTGATCCCTTTGAAGACTATATTGCCAAAGGAAATATCCTCCGATAACAAAGAGAAAGAAGCTTTCTGAGAAACTTCTTTGTGTTTTGTGCAATCATCTCACAGAGTTACAGCTTCCCCTCAAGAAGCCTTTCGCTAAGACAGTTCTTGTGGAATTGGCCAAGTGATATTTGGAAGCCCATAGAGGGGTATGGTGTAAAAGGAAATATCCTCAGATGAAATCTGGAAAGTAGATTTCTGAGAAACTACTTAGTGTTCTGTTAATTCATCTCACAGAGTTTCATCTGTATTTCGTGGATCTCTTTTCTAGCCTTATTTCTGTGGAATCTGAGAACAGATATTTCGGATCCCTTTCAAGACTATAGAGCCAAAGGAAATATCCTCCGATAACAAAGAGAAGGAAGCTTTCTGAGAAACTTTTTGTGTTCTGTGAAATCATCTCACAGAGTTACAGCTTTCCCCTCAAGAAGCCTTTCGCTAAGACAATTCTTGTGGAATCGGCAAAGTGATATTTGGAAGCCCATAGAGGGCTACGGTGAAAAAGGAAATATTCTCAGATGAAATCTGGAAAGAAGCTTTCTGAGAAACTGCTCTGTGATGTGTGACTTCCACTCACAGAGTTACATCTCTATTTCGTGCATCTCTTTGTTTGCCTTATTTCTGTGGAATCTGAGAAGAGTTATTTCGGATCCCTTTGAAGACTACAGGGCCAAAGGAAATATCCTCCGATAACAAAGAGAAAGAAGCTTTCTGAGAAACTTCTTTGTGTTCTGTGAAATCATCTCACAGAGTTACAGCTTTCCCCTCAAGAAGCCTTTCGCTAAGACAATTCTTGTGGAATTGGCAAAGTGATATTTGGAATCATATAGTGGGCTATGGTGAAAAAGGAAATATCCTCAGATGAAATCTGGAAAGAAGCTTTCTGAGAAACTGCTTAGTGTTCTGTTAATTCATCTCACAGAGTTACATCTGTATTTCGTGGATCTCTTTTCTAGCCTTATTTCTGTGGAATCTGAGATCAGATATTTCGCATCCCTTTGAAGACTATAGGGCCAAAGGAAATATCCTCCGATAACAAAGAGAAGGAAGCTTTTTGAGAAACTTCTTTGTGTTCTGTGAAATCATCTCACAGAGTTACAGCTTTCCCCTCAAGAAGCCTTTCGCTAAGACAAATCTTGTGGAATCTGCAAAGTGATATTTGGAAGCCCATAGAGGGCTACGGTGAAAAAGGAAATATTCTCAGATGAAATCTGGAAAGAAGCTTTCTGAGAAACTGCTCTGTGATGTGTGACTTCCACTCACAGAGTTACATCTCTATTTCGTGCATCTCTTTGTTTGCCTTATTTCTGTGGAATCTGAGAAGAGTTATTTCGGATCCCTTTGAAGACTACAGGGCCAAAGGAAATATCCTCCGATAACAAAGAGAAAGAAGCTTTCTGAGAAACTTCTTTGTGTTCTGTGAAATCATCTCACAGAGTTACAGCTTTCCCCTCAAGAAGCCTTTCGCTAAGACAATTCTTGTGGAATTGGCAAAGTGATATTTGGAATCATATAGTGGGCTATGGTGAAAAAGGAAATATCCTCAGATGAAATCTGGAAAGAAGCTTTCTGAGAAACTGCTTAGTGTTCTGCTAATTCATCTCACAGAGTTACATCTGTATTTCGTGGATCTCTTTGCTAGTCTTATTTCTGTGGAATCTGAGAACAGATATTTCGGATCCCTTTGAAGACTACAGGGCCAAAGGAAATATCCTCCGATAACAAAGAGAAAGAAGCTTTCTGAGAAACTTCTTTGTGTTCCGTGAAATTATCTCACAGATTTACAGCTTTCCCCTCAAGAAGCCTTTCGCTAACACATTTCTTGTGGAATTGGCAAAGTGATATTTGGAAGCCCATAGAGGGCTATGGTGAAAAAGGAAATATCCTCAGATGAAATCTGGAAAGTAGCTTTCTGAGAAACTGCTTAGTGTTCTTTTAATTCATCTCACAGATTTACATCTGTATTTCGTGGATCTCTCTGCTAGCCTTATTTCTGTGGAATCTGAGAACAGACACTTCGGATCCCTTTGAAGACTATAGGGCCAAAGGAAATATCCTCCGATAACAAAGAGAAAGAAACTTACTGAGAAACTTCTTTGTGTTCTGTGAAATCATCTCACAGAGTTACAGCTTTCCCCTCAAGAAGCCTTTCGCTAAGACAGTTCTTGTGGAATTGGCAAAGTGATATTTGGAAGCATATAGAGTGCTATGGTGAAAAAGAAAATATCCTCAGATGAAATCTGGAAAGAAGCTTTCTGAGAAACTGCTTAGTGTTCTGTTAATTCATCTCACAGAGTTACATCTGTATTTCGTGGATCTCTTTTCTAGCCTTATTTCTGTGGAATCTGAGATCAGATATTTCGGATCCCTTTGAAAACTATAGGGGCAAAGGAAATATCCTCCGATAACAAAGAGAAGGAAGCTTTCTGAGAAACTTCTTTGTGTTCTGTGAAATCATCTCACAGAGTTACAGCTTTCCCCTCAAGAAGCCTTTCGCTAAGACAATTCTTGTGGAATTGGCCAAGTGATATTTGGAAGCCCATAGAGGGGTATGGTGAAAAAGGAAATATCCTCAGATGAAATCTGGAAAGAAGATTTCTAAGAAACTGCTTAGTGTTCTGTTAATTCATCTCACAGAGTTACATCTGTATTTCGTGGATCTCTTTTCTAGCCTTATTTCTGTGGAATCTGAGATCAGATATTTCGGATCCCTTTGAAAACTATAGGGGCAAAGGAAATATCCTCCGATAACAAAGAGAAGGAAGCTTTCTGAGAAACTTCTTTGTGTTCTGTGAAATCATCTCACAGAGTTACAGCTTTCCCCTCAAGAAGCCTTTCGCTAAGACAATTCTTGTGGAATTGGCCAAGTGATATTTGGAAGCCCATAGAGGGGTATGGTGAAAAAGGAAATATCCTCAGATGAAATCTGGAAAGAAGCTTTCTGAGAAACTGCTTAGTGTTCTGTTAATTCATCTCACAGAGTTACATCTGTATTTCGTGCATCTCTTTGTTAGCCTTATTTCTGGGGAATCTGAGAAGAGATATTTCTGATCCCTTTGAAGACTATATTGCCAAAGGAAATATCCTCCGATAACAAAGAGAAAGAAGCTTTCTGAGAAACTTCTTTGTGTTCTGTGAAATCATCACACAGAGTTACAGCTTTACCCTCCAGAAGCCTTTCGCTAAGACAGTTCTTGTGGAATTGGCAAAGTGATATTTAGAAGCCGATAGAGGGCTATGGTGAAAAAGGAAATATCCTCAGATGAAATCTGGAAAGAAGCTTTCTGAGAAACTGCTTAGTGTTCTGTTAATTCATCTCACAGAGTTACATCTGTATTTCCTGGATCTCTTTGCTAGCCTTATTTCTGTGGAATCTGAGAACAGATATTTCGGATCCCTTTGAAGTCCATAGGGCTAAAGGAAATATCCTCCGATAACAAAGAGAAAGAAGCTTTCTGAGAAACTTCTTTGTGTTCTGTGAAATCATCTCACAGAGTTACAGCTTTCCCCTCCAGAAGCCTTTCGCTAAGACAGTTCTTGTGGAATTGGCAAAGTGATATTTGGAAGCCCATAGAGGGCTAAGGTGAAAAAGGAAATATCCTCAGATGAAAACTGGAAAGAAGCTTTCTGAGAAACTGCTTAGTGTTCTGTTAATTCATCTCACAGAGTTACATCTGTATTTCGTGGATCTCTTTGCTAGCCTTATTTCTGTGGAATCTGAGAACAGATATTTCGGATCCCGTTGAAGACTATAGGGCCAAAGGAAATATCCTCCGATAACAAAGAGAAGGAAGCTTTCTGAGAAACTTCTTTGTGTTCTGTGAAATCATCTCACAGAGTTACAGCTTTCCCCTCAAGAAGCCTTTCGCTAAGACAATTCTTGTGGAATTGGCCAAGTGATATTTGGAAGCCCATAGAGGGGTATGGTGAAAAAGGAAATATCCTCAGATGAAATCTGGAAAGAAGATTTCTAAGAAACTGCTTAGTGTTCTGTTAATTCATCTCACAGAGTTACATCTGTATTTCGTGGATCTCTTTTCTAGCCTTATTTCTGTGGAATCTGAGATCAGATATTTCGGATCCCTTTGAAAACTATAGGGGCAAAGGAAATATCCTCCGATAACAAAGAGAAGGAAGCTTTCTGAGAAACTTCTTTGTGTTCTGTGAAATCATCTCACAGAGTTACAGCTTTCCCCTCAAGAAGCCTTTCGCTAAGACAGTTCTTGTGGAATTGGCAAAGTGATATTTGGAAGCATATAGAGTGCTATGGTGAAAAAGGAAATATCCTCAGATGAAATCTGGAAAGAAGCTTTCTGAGAAACTGCTTAGTGTTCTGTTAATTCATCTCACAGAGTTACATCTGTATTTCGTGCATCTCTTTGTTAGCCTTATTTCTGGGGAATCTGAGAAGAGATATTTCTGATCCCTTTGAAGACTATATTGCCAAAGGAAATATCCTCCGATAACAAAGAGAAAGAAGCTTTCTGAGAAACTTCTTTGTGTTCTGTGAAATCATCACACAGAGTTACAGCTTTACCCTCCAGAAGCCTTTCGCTAAGACAGTTCTTGTGGAATTGGCAAAGTGATATTTAGAAGCCGATAGAGGGCTATGGTGAAAAAGGAAATATCCTCAGATGAAATCTGGAAAGAAGCTTTCTGAGAAACTGCTTAGTGTTCTGTTAATTCATCTCACAGAGTTACATCTGTATTTCCTGGATCTCTTTGCTAGCCTTATTTCTGTGGAATCTGAGAACAGATATTTCGGATCCCTTTGAAGTCCATAGGGCTAAAGGAAATATCCTCCGATAACAAAGAGAAAGAAGCTTTCTGAGAAACTTCTTTGTGTTCTGTGAAATCATCTCACAGAGTTACAGCTTTCCCCTCCAGAAGCCTTTCGCTAAGACAGTTCTTGTGGAATTGGCAAAGTGATATTTGGAAGCCCATAGAGGGCTAAGGTGAAAAAGGAAATATCCTCAGATGAAAACTGGAAAGAAGCTTTCTGAGAAACTGCTTAGTGTTCTGTTAATTCATCTCACAGAGTTACATCTGTATTTCGTGGATCTCTTTGCTAGCCTTATTTCTGTGGAATCTGAGAACAGATATTTCGGATCCCGTTGAAGACTATAGGGCCAAAGGAAATATCCTCCGATAACAAAGAGAAGGAAGCTTTCTGAGAAACTTCTTTGTGTTCTGTGAAATCATCTCACAGAGTTACAGCTTTCCCCTCAAGAAGCCTTTCGCTAAGACAATTCTTGTGGAATCGGCAAAGTGATATTTGGAAGCCCATAGAGGGCTACGGTGAAAAAGGAAATATTCTCAGATGAAATCTGGAAAGAAGCTTTCTGAGAAACTGCTCTGTGATGTGTGACTTCCACTCACAGAGTTACATCTGTATTTCGTGCATCTCTTTGTTTGCCTTATTTCTGTGGAATCTGAGAAGAGTTATTTCGGATCCCTTTGAAGACTACAGGGCCAAAGGAAATATCCTCCGATAACAAAGAGAAAGAAGCTTTCTGAGAAACTTCTTTGTGTTCTGTGAAATCATCTCACAGAGTTACAGCTTTCCCCTCAAGAAGCCTTTCGCTAAGACAATTCTTGTGGAATTGGCAAAGTGATATTTGGAATCATATAGTGGGCTATGGTGAAAAAGGAAATATCCTCAGATGAAATCTGGAAAGAAGCTTTCTGAGAAACTGCTTAGTGTTCTGCTAATTCATCTCACAAAGTTACATCTGTATTTCGTGGATCTCTTTGCTAGTCTTATTTCTGTGGAATCTGAGAACAGATATTTCGGATCCCTTTGAAGACTACAGGGCCAAAGGAAATATCCTCCGATAACAAAGAGAAAGAAGTTTTCTGAGAAACTTCTTTGTGTTCCGTGAAATTATCTCACAGATTTACAGCTTTCCCCTCAAGAAGCCTTTCGCTAACACATTTCTTGTGGAATTGGCAAAGTGATATTTGGAAGCCCATAGAGGGCTATGGTGAAAAAGGAAATATCCTCAGATGAAATCTGGAAAGTAGCTTTCTGAGAAACTGCTTAGTGTTCTTTTAATTCATCTCACAGATTTACATCTGTATTTCGTGGATCTCTCTGCTAGCCTTATTTCTGTGGAATCTGAGAACAGATACTTCGGATCCCTTTGAAGACTATAGGGCCAAAGGAAATATCCTCCGATAACAAAGAGAAAGAAACTTACTGAGAAACTTCTTTGTGTTCTGTGAAATCATCTCACAGAGTTACAGCTTTCCCCTCAAGAAGCCTTTCGCTAAGACAGTTCTTGTGGAATTGGCAAAGTGATATTTGGAAGCATATAGAGTGCTATGGTGAAAAAGAAAATATCCTCAGATGAAATCTGGAAAGAAGCTTTCTGAGAAACTGCTTAGTGTTCTGTTAATTCATCTCACAGAGTTACATCTGTATTTCGTGGATCTCTTTTCTAGCCTTATTTCTGTGGAATCTGAGATCAGATATTTCGGATCCCTTTGAAAACTATAGGGGCAAAGGAAATATCCTCCGATAACAAAGAGAAGGAAGCTTTCTGAGAAACTTCTTTGTGTTCTGTGAAATCATCTCACAGAGTTACAGCTTTCCCCTCAAGAAGCCTTTCGCTAAGACAATTCTTGTGGAATTGGCCAAGTGATATTTGGAAGCCCATAGAGGGGTATGGTGAAAAAGGAAATATCCTCAGATGAAATCTGGAAAGAAGATTTCTAAGAAACTGCTTAGTGTTCTGTTAATTCATCTCACAGAGTTACATCTGTATTTCGTGGATCTCTTTTCTAGCCTTATTTCTGTGGAATCTGAGATCAGATATTTCGGATCCCTTTGAAAACTATAGGGGCAAAGGAAATATCCTCCGATAACAAAGAGAAGGAAGCTTTCTGAGAAACTTCTTTGTGTTCTGTGAAATCATCTCACAGAGTTACAGCTTTCCCCTCAAGAAGCCTTTCGCTAAGACAATTCTTGTGGAATTGGCCAAGTGATATTTGGAAGCCCATAGAGGGGTATGGTGAAAAAGGAAATATCCTCAGATGAAATCTGGAAAGAAGCTTTCTGAGAAACTGCTTAGTGTTCTGTTAATTCATCTCACAGAGTTACATCTGTATTTCCTGGATCTCTTTGCTAGCCTTATTTCTGTGGAATCTGAGAACAGATATTTCGGATCCCTTTGAAGTCCATAGGGCTAAAGGAAATATCCTCCGATAACAAAGAGAAAGAAGCTTTCTGAGAAACTTCTTTGTGTTCTGTGAAATCATCTCACAGAGTTACAGCTTTCCCCTCCAGAAGCCTTTCGCTAAGACAGTTCTTGTGGAATTGGAAAAGTGATATTTGGAAGCCCATAGAGGGCTAAGGTGAAAAAGGAAATATCCTCAGATGAAATCTGGAAAGAAGCTTTCTGAGAAACTGCTTAGTGTTCTCTTAATTCATCTCACAGAGTTACATCTGTATTTCGTGGATCTCTTTGCTAGCCTTATTTCTGTGGAATCTGAGAACAGATATTTCGGATCCCGTTGAAGACTATAGGGCCAAAGGAAATATCCTCCGATAACAAAGAGAAGGAAGCTTTCTGAGAAACTTCTTTGTGTTCTGTGAAATCATCTCACAGAGTTACAGCTTTCCCCTCAAGAAGCCTTTCGCTAAGACAATTCTTGTGGAATCGGCAAAGTGATATTTGGAAGCCCATAGAGGGCTACGGTGAAAAAGGAAATATTCTCAGATGAAATCTGGAAAGAAGCTTTCTGAGAAACTGCTCTGTGATGTGTGACTTCCACTCACAGAGTTACATCTGTATTTCGTGCATCTCTTTGTTTGCCTTATTTCTGTGGAATCTGAGAAGGGTTATTTCGGATCCCTTTGAAGACTACAGGGCCGAAGGAAATATCCTCCGATAACAAAGAGAAAGAAGATTTCTGAGAAACTTCTTTGTGTTCTGTGAAATCATCTCACAGAGTTACAGCTTTCCCCTCAGGAAGCCTTTCGCTAACACATTTCTTGTGGAATTGGCAAAGTGATATTTGGAAGCCCATAGAGGGCTATGGTGAAAAAGGAAATATCCTCAGATGAAATCTGGAAAGTAGCTTTCTGAGAAACTGCTTAGTGTTCTTTTAATTCATCTCACAGAGTTACATCTGTATTTCGTGGATCTCTCTGCTAGCCTTATTTCTGTGGAATTTGAGAACAGATATTTCGGATCCCTTTGAAGACTATAGGGCCAAAGGAAATATCCTCCGATAACAAAGAGAAAGAAACTTTCTGAGAAACTTCTTTGTGTTCTGTGAAATCATCTCACAGAGTTACAGCTTTCCCCTCCAGAAGCCTTTCGCTAAGACAGTTCTTTTGGAATTGGCAAAGCGATATTTGGAAGCCCATAGAGGGCTATGGTGAAAAAGGAAATATCCTCAGATGAAATCTGGAAAGAAGCTTTCTGAGAAACTGCTTAGTGTTCTGTTAATTCATCTCACAGAGTTACATCTGTATTTCGTGGATCTCTTTGCTAGCCTTATTTCTGTGGAATCTGAGAACAGATATTTCGGATCCCTTTGAAGTCTATAGGGCTAAAGGAAATATCCTCCGATAACAAAGAGAAAGAATCTTTCTGAGAAACTTCTTTCGTTCCGTGAAATCATCTCACAGAGTTACAGCTTTCCCCTCAGGGAGCCTTTCGCTAAGACATTTCTCGTGGAATTGGCAAAGTGATATTTGGAAGCCCATAGAGGCTATGGTGAAATAGGAAATATCCTCAGATGAAATCTGGAAAGTAGTTTTCTGAGAAACTGCTTAGTGTTCTGTTAATTCATCTCACAGAGTTTCATCTGTATTTCGTGGATCTCTTTGATAGCCTTATTTCTGTGGAATCTGAGAAGAGATATTTCGGATCCCTTTGAAGACTATAGGGCCAAAGGAAATATCCTCCGATATCAAAGAGAAAGAAGCTTTCTGAGAAACTTCTTTGTGTTCTGTGAAATCATCTCACAGAGTTACAGCTTTCCCCTCCAGAAGCCTTTCACTAAGACAGTTCTTGTGGAATTGGCAAAGTGATATTTGGAAGCCCATAGAGGGGTATGGTGAAAAAGGAAATATCCTCAGATGAAATCTGGAAAGAAGCTTTCTAAGAAACTGCTTAGTGTTCTGTTAATTCATCTCACAGAGTTACATCTGTATTTCGTGGATCTCTTTTCTAGCCTTATTTCTGTGGAATCTGAGATCAGATATTTCGGATCCCTTTGAAAACTATAGGGGCAAAGGAAATATCCTCCGATAACAAAGAGAAGGAAGCTTTCTGAGAAACTTCTTTGTGTTCTGTGAAATCATCTCACAGAGTTACAGCTTTCCCCTCAAGAAGCCTTTCGCTAAGACAATTCTTGTGGAATTGGCCAAGTGATATTTGGAAGCCCATAGAGGGGTATGGTGAAAAAGGAAATATCCTCAGATGAAATCTGGAAAGAAGCTTTCTGAGAAACTGCTTAGTGTTCTGTTAATTCATCTCACAGAGTTACATCTGTATTTCCTGGATCTCTTTGCTAGCCTTATTTCTGTGGAATCTATGAACAGATATTTCGGATCCCTTTGAAGTCCATAGGGCTAAAGGAAATATCCTCCGATAACAAAGAGAAAGAAGCTTTCTGAGAAACTTCTTTGTGTTCTGTGAAATCATCTCACAGAGTTACAGCTTTCCCCTCCAGAAGCCTTTCGCTAAGACAGTTCTTGTGGAATTGGAAAAGTGATATTTGGAAGCCCATAGAGGGCTAAGGTGAAAAAGGAAATATCCTCAGATGAAATCTGGAAAGAAGCTTTCTGAGAAACTGCTTAGTGTTCTCTTAATTCATCTCACAGAGTTACATCTGTATTTCGTGGATCTCTTTGCTAGCCTTATTTCTGTGGAATCTGAGAACAGATATTTCGGATCCCGTTGAAGACTATAGGGCCAAAGGAAATATCCTCCGATAACAAAGAGAAGGAAGCTTTCTGAGAAACTTCTTTGTGTTCTGTGAAATCATCTCACAGTGTTACAGCTTTCCCCTCAAGAAGCCTTTCGCTAAGACAATTCTTGTGGAATCGGCAAAGTGATATTTGGAAGCCCATAGAGGGCTACGGTGAAAAAGGAAATATTCTCAGATGAAATCTGGAAAGAAGCTTTCTGAGAAACTGCTCTGTGATGTGTGACTTCCACTCACAGAGTTACATCTGTATTTCGTGCATCTCTTTGTTTGCCTTATTTCTGTGGAATCTGAGAAGGGTTATTTCGGATCCCTTTGAAGACTACAGGGCCGAAGGAAATATCCTCCGATAACAAAGAGAAAGAAGATTTCTGAGAAACTTCTTTGTGTTCTGTGAAATCATCTCACAGAGTTACAGCTTTCCCCTCAGGAAGCCTTTCGCTAACACATTTCTTGTGGAATTGGCAAAGTGATATTTGGAAGCCCATAGAGGGCTATGGTGAAAAAGGAAATATCCTCAGATGAAATCTGGAAAGTAGCTTTCTGAGAAACTGCTTAGTGTTCTTTTAATTCATCTCACAGAGTTACATCTGTATTTCGTGGATCTCTCTGCTAGCCTTATTTCTGTGGAATTTGAGAACAGATATTTCGGATCCCTTTGAAGACTATAGGGCCAAAGGAAATATCCTCCGATAACAAAGAGAAAGAAACTTTCTGAGAAACTTCTTTGTGTTCTGTGAAATCATCTCACAGAGTTACAGCTTTCCCCTCCAGAAGCCTTTCGCTAAGACAGTTCTTTTGGAATTGGCAAAGCGATATTTGGAAGCCCATAGAGGGCTATGGTGAAAAAGGAAATATCCTCAGATGAAATCTGGAAAGAAGCTTTCTGAGAAACTGCTTAGTGTTCTGCTAATTCATCTCACAAAGTTACATCTGTATTTCGTGGATCTCTTTGCTAGTCTTATTTCTGTGGAATCTGAGAACAGATATTTCGGATCCCTTTGAAGACTACAGGGCCAAAGGAAATATCCTCCGATAACAAAGAGAAAGAAGCTTTCTGAGAAACTTCTTTGTGTTCCGTGAAATTATCTCACAGATTTACAGCTTTCCCCTCAAGAAGCCTTTCGCTAACACATTTCTTGTGGAATTGGCAAAGTGATATTTGGAAGCCCATAGAGGGCTATGGTGAAAAAGGAAATATCCTCAGATGAAATCTGGAAAGTAGCTTTCTGAGAAACTGCTTAGTGTTCTTTTAATTCATCTCACAGATTTACATCTGTATTTCGTGGATCTCTCTGCTAGCCTTATTTCTGTGGAATCTGAGAACAGATACTTCGGATCCCTTTGAAGACTATAGGGCCAAAGGAAATATCCTCCGATAACAAAGAGAAAGAAACTTACTGAGAAACTTCTTTGTGTTCTGTGAAATCATCTCACAGAGTTACAGCTTTCCCCTCAAGAAGCCTTTCGCTAAGACAGTTCTTGTGGAATTGGCAAAGTGATATTTGGAAGCATATAGAGTGCTATGGTGAAAAAGAAAATATCCTCAGATGAAATCTGGAAAGAAGCTTTCTGAGAAACTGCTTAGTGTTCTGTTAATTCATCTCACAGAGTTACATCTGTATTTCGTGGATCTCTTTTCTAGCCTTATTTCTGTGGAATCTGAGATCAGATATTTCGGATCCCTTTGAAAACTATAGGGGCAAAGGAAATATCCTCCGATAACAAAGAGAAGGAAGCTTTCTGAGAAACTTCTTTGTGTTCTGTGAAATCATCTCACAGAGTTACAGCTTTCCCCTCAAGAAGCCTTTCGCTAAGACAATTCTTGTGGAATTGGCCAAGTGATATTTGGAAGCCCATAGAGGGGTATGGTGAAAAAGGAAATATCCTCAGATGAAATCTGGAAAGAAGCTTTCTGAGAAACTGCTTAGTGTTCTGTTAATTCATCTCACAGAGTTACATCTGTATTTCCTGGATCTCTTTGCTAGCCTTATTTCTGTGGAATCTATGAACAGATATTTCGGATCCCTTTGAAGTCCATAGGGCTAAAGGAAATATCCTCCGATAACAAAGAGAAAGAAGCTTTCTGAGAAACTTCTTTGTGTTCTGTGAAATCATCTCACAGAGTTACAGCATTCCCCTCCAGAAGCCTTTCGCTAAGACAGTTCTTGTGGAATTGGAAAAGTGATATTTGGAAGCCCATAGAGGGCTAAGGTGAAAAAGGAAATATCCTCAGATGAAATCTGGAAAGAAGCTTTCTGAGAAACTGCTTAGTGTTCTCTTAATTCATCTCACAGAGTTACATCTGTATTTCGTGGATCTCTTTGCTAGCCTTATTTCTGTGGAATCTGAGAACAGATATTTCGGATCCCGTTGAAGACTATAGGGCCAAAGGAAATATCCTCCGATAACAAAGAGAAGGAAGCTTTCTGAGAAACTTCTTTGTGTTCTGTGAAATCATCTCACAGTGTTACAGCTTTCCCCTCAAGAAGCCTTTCGCTAAGACAATTCTTGTGGAATCGGCAAAGTGATATTTGGAAGCCCATAGAGGGCTACGGTGAAAAAGGAAATATTCTCAGATGAAATCTGGAAAGAAGCTTTCTGAGAAACTGCTCTGTGATGTGTGACTTCCACTCACAGAGTTACATCTGTATTTCGTGCATCTCTTTGTTTGCCTTATTTCTGTGGAATCTGAGAAGGGTTATTTCGGATCCCTTTGAAGACTACAGGGCCGAAGGAAATATCCTCCGATAACAAAGAGAAAGAAGATTTCTGAGAAACTTCTTTGTGTTCTGTGAAATCATCTCACAGAGTTACAGCTTTCCCCTCAGGAAGCCTTTCGCTAACACATTTCTTGTGGAATTGGCAAAGTGATATTTGGAAGCCCATAGAGGGCTATGGTGAAAAAGGAAATATCCTCAGATGAAATCTGGAAAGTAGCTTTCTGAGAAACTGCTTAGTGTTCTTTTAATTCATCTCACAGAGTTACATCTGTATTTCGTGGATCTCTCTGCTAGCCTTATTTCTGTGGAATTTGAGAACAGATATTTCGGATCCCTTTGAAGACTATAGGGCCAAAGGAAATATCCTCCGATAACAAAGAGAAAGAAACTTTCTGAGAAACTTCTTTGTGTTCTGTGAAATCATCTCACAGAGTTACAGCTTTCCCCTCCAGAAGCCTTTCGCTAAGACAGTTCTTTTGGAATTGGCAAAGCGATATTTGGAAGCCCATAGAGGGCTATGGTGAAAAAGGAAATATCCTCAGATGAAATCTGGAAAGAAGCTTTCTGAGAAACTGCTTAGTGTTCTGCTAATTCATCTCACAAAGTTACATCTGTATTTCGTGGATCTCTTTGCTAGTCTTATTTCTGTGGAATCTGAGAACAGATATTTCGGATCCCTTTGAAGACTACAGGGCCAAAGGAAATATCCTCCGATAACAAAGAGAAAGAAGCTTTCTGAGAAACTTCTTTGTGTTCCGTGAAATTATCTCACAGATTTACAGCTTTCCCCTCAAGAAGCCTTTCGCTAACACATTTCTTGTGGAATTGGCAAAGTGATATTTGGAAGCCCATAGAGGGCTATGGTGAAAAAGGAAATATCCTCAGATGAAATCTGGAAAGTAGCTTTCTGAGAAACTGCTTAGTGTTCTTTTAATTCATCTCACAGATTTACATCTGTATTTCGTGGATCTCTCTGCTAGCCTTATTTCTGTGGAATCTGAGAACAGATACTTCGGATCCCTTTGAAGACTATAGGGCCAAAGGAAATATCCTCCGATAACAAAGAGAAAGAAACTTACTGAGAAACTTCTTTGTGTTCTGTGAAATCATCTCACAGAGTTACAGCTTTCCCCTCAAGAAGCCTTTCGCTAAGACAGTTCTTGTGGAATTGGCAAAGTGATATTTGGCAGCATATAGAGTGCTATGGTGAAAAAGAAAATATCCTCAGATGAAATCTGGAAAGAAGCTTTCTGAGAAACTGCTTAGTGTTCTGTTAATTCATCTCACAGAGTTACATCTGTATTTCGTGGATCTCTTTTCTAGCCTTATTTCTGTGGAATCTGAGATCAGATATTTCGGATCCCTTTGAAAACTATAGGGGCAAAGGAAATATCCTCCGATAACAAAGAGAAGGAAGCTTTCTGAGAAACTTCTTTGTGTTCTGTGAAATCATCTCACAGAGTTACAGCTTTCCCCTCAAGAAGCCTTTCGCTAAGACAATTCTTGTGGAATTGGCCAAGTGATATTTGGAAGCCCATAGAGGGGTATGGTGAAAAAGGAAATATCCTCAGATGAAATCTGGAAAGAAGATTTCTAAGAAACTGCTTAGTGTTCTGTTAATTCATCTCACAGAGTTACATCTGTATTTCGTGGATCTCTTTTCTAGCCTTATTTCTGTGGAATCTGAGATCAGATATTTCGGATCCCTTTGAAAACTATAGGGGCAAAGGAAATATCCTCCGATAACAAAGAGAAGGAAGCTTTCTGAGAAACTTCTTTGTGTTCTGTGAAATCATCTCACAGAGTTACAGCTTTCCCCTCAAGAAGCCTTTCGCTAAGACAATTCTTGTGGAATTGGCCAAGTGATATTTGGAAGCCCATAGAGGGGTATGGTGAAAAAGGAAATATCCTCAGATGAAATCTGGAAAGAAGCTTTCTGAGAAACTGCTTAGTGTTCTGTTAATTCATCTCACAGAGTTACATCTGTATTTCGTGCATCTCTTTGTTAGCCTTATTTCTGGGGAATCTGAGAAGAGATATTTCTGATCCCTTTGAAGACTATATTGCCAAAGGAAATATCCTCCGATAACAAAGAGAAAGAAGCTTTCTGAGAAACTTCTTTGTGTTCTGTGAAATCATCACACAGAGTTACAGCTTTACCCTCCAGAAGCCTTTCGCTAAGACAGTTCTTGTGGAATTGGCAAAGTGATATTTAGAAGCCGATAGAGGGCTATGGTGAAAAAGGAAATATCCTCAGATGAAATCTGGAAAGAAGCATTCTGAGAAACTGCTTAGTGTTCTGTTAATTCATCTCACAGAGTTACATCTGTATTTCCTGGATCTCTTTGCTAGCCTTATTTCTGTGGAATCTGAGAACAGATATTTCGGATCCCTTTGAAGTCCATAGGGCTAAAGGAAATATCCTCCGATAACAAAGAGAAAGAAGCTTTCTGAGAAACTTCTTTGTGTTCTGTGAAATCATCTCACAGAGTTACAGCTTTCCCCTCCAGAAGCCTTTCGCTAAGACAGTTCTTGTGGAATTGGAAAAGTGATATTTGGAAGCCCATAGAGGGCTAAGGTGAAAAAGGAAATATCCTCAGATGAAATCTGGAAAGAAGCTTTCTGAGAAACTGCTTAGTGTTCTCTTAATTCATCTCACAGAGTTACATCTGTATTTCGTGGATCTCTTTGCTAGCCTTATTTCTGTGGAATCTGAGAACAGATATTTCGGATCCCGTTGAAGACTATAGGGCCAAAGGAAATATCCTCCGATAACAAAGAGAAGGAAGCTTTCTGAGAAACTTCTTTGTGTTCTGTGAAATCATCTCACAGAGTTACAGCTTTCCCCTCAAGAAGCCTTTCGCTAAGACACTTCTTGTGGAATCGGCAAAGTGATATTTGGAAGCCCATAGAGGGCTACGGTGAAAAAGGAAATATTCTCAGATGAAATCTGGAAAGAAGCTTTCTGAGAAACTGCTCTGTGATGTGTGACTTCCACTCACAGAGTTACATCTGTATTTCGTGCATCTCTTTGTTTGCCTTATTTCTGTGGAATCTGAGAAGGGTTATTTCGGATCCCTTTGAAGACTACAGGGCCGAAGGAAATATCCTCCGATAACAAAGAGAAAGAAGATTTCTGAGAAACTTCTTTGTGTTCTGTGAAATCATCTCACAGAGTTACAGCTTTCCCCTCAGGAAGCCTTTCGCTAACACATTTCTTGTGGAATTGGCAAAGTGATATTTGGAAGCCCATAGAGGGCTATGGTGAAAAAGGAAATATCCTCAGATGAAATCTGGAAAGTAGCTTTCTGAGAAACTGCTTAGTGTTCTTTTAATTCATCTCACAGAGTTACATCTGTATTTCGTGGATCTCTCTGCTAGCCTTATTTCTGTGGAATTTGAGAACAGATATTTCGGATCCCTTTGAAGACTATAGGGCCAAAGGAAATATCCTCCGATAACAAAGAGAAAGAAACTTTCTGAGAAACTTCTTTGTGTTCTGTGAAATCATCTCACAGAGTTACAGCTTTCCCCTCCAGAAGCCTTTCGCTAAGACAGTTCTTTTGGAATTGGCAAAGTGATATTTGGAAGCCCATAGAGGGCTATGGTGAAAAAGGAAATATCCTCAGATGAAATCTGGAAAGAAGCTTTCTGAGAAACTGCTTAGTGTTCTGTTAATTCATCTCACAGAGTTACATCTGTATTTCGTGGATCTCTTTGCTAGCCTTATTTCTGTGGAATCTGAGAACAGATATTTCGGATCCCTTTGAAGTCTATAGGGCTAAAGGAAATATCCTCCGATAACAAAGAGAAAGAATCTTTCTGAGAAACTTCTTTCGTTCCGTGAAATCATCTCACAGAGTTACAGCTTTCCCCTCAGGGAGCCTTTCGCTAAGACATTTCTTGTGGAATTGGCAAAGTGATATTTGGAAGCCCATAGAGGCTATGGTGAAAAAGGAAATATCCTCAGATGAAATCTGGAACGTAGCTTTCTGAGAAACTGCTTAGTGTTCTTTTAATTCATCTCACAGATTTACATCTGTATTTCGTGGATCTCTCTGCTAGCCTTATTTCTGTGGAATCTGAGAACAGATACTTCGGATCCCTTTGAAGACTATAGGGCCAAAGGAAATATCCTCCGATAACAAAGAGAAAGAAACTTACTGAGAAACTTCTTTGTGTTCTGTGAAATCATCTCACAGAGTTACAGCTTTCCCCTCAAGAAGCCTTTCGCTAAGACAGTTCTTGTGGAATTGGCAAAGTGATATTTGGAAGCATATAGAGTGCTATGGTGAAAAAGAAAATATCCTCAGATGAAATCTGGAAAGAAGCTTTCTGAGAAACTGCTTAGTGTTCTGTTAATTCATCTCACAGAGTTACATCTGTATTTCGTGGATCTCTTTTCTAGCCTTATTTCTGTGGAATCTGAGATCAGATATTTCGGATCCCTTTGAAAACTATAGGGGCAAAGGAAATATGCTCCGATAACAAAGAGAAGGAAGCTTTCTGAGAAACTTCTTTGTGTTCTGTGAAATCATCTCACAGAGTTACAGCTTTCCCCTCAAGAAGCCTTTCGCTAAGTCAATTCTTGTGGAATTGGCCAAGTGATATTTGGAAGCCCATAGAGGGGTATGGTGAAAAAGGAAATATCCTCAGATGAAATCTGGAAAGAAGCTTTCTTAGAAACTGCTTAGTGTTCTGTTAATTCATCTCACAGAGTTACATCTGTATTTCGTGGATCTCTTTTCTAGCCTTATTTCTGTGGAATCTGAGATCAGATATTTCGGATCCCTTTGAAAACTATAGGGGCAAAGGAAATATCCTCCGATAACAAAGAGAAGGAAGCTTTCTGAGAAACTTCTTTGTGTTCTGTGAAATCATCTCACAGAGTTACAGCTTTCCCCTCAAGAAGCCTTTCGCTAAGACAATTCTTGTGGAATTGGCCAAGTGATATTTGGAAGCCCATAGAGGGGTATGGTGAAAAAGGAAATATCCTCAGATGAAATCTGGAAAGAAGCTTTCTGAGAAACTGCTTAGTGTTCTGTTAATTCATCTCACAGAGTTACATCTGTATTTCCTGGATCTCTTTGCTAGCCTTATTTCTGTGGAATCTGAGAACAGATATTTCGGATCCCTTTGAAGTCCATAGGGCTAAAGGAAATATCCTCCGATAACAAAGAGAAAGAAGCTTTCTGAGAAACTTCTTTGTGTTCTGTGAAATCATCTCACAGAGTTACAGCTTTCCCCTCCAGAAGCCTTTCGCTAAGACAGTTCTTGTGGAATTGGAAAAGTGATATTTGGAAGCCCATAGAGGGCTAAGGTGAAAAAGGAAATATCCTCAGATGAAATCTGGAAAGAAGCTTTCTGAGAAACTGCTTAGTGTTCTCTTAATTCATCTCACAGAGTTACATCTGTATTTCGTGGATCTCTTTGCTAGCCTTATTTCTGTGGAATCTGAGAACAGATATTTCGGATCCCGTTGAAGACTATAGGGCCAAAGGAAATATCCTCCGATAACAAAGAGAAGGAAGCTTTCTGAGAAACTTCTTTGTGTTCTGTGAAATCATCTCACAGAGTTACAGCTTTCCCCTCAAGAAGCCTTTCGCTAAGACAATTCTTGTGGAATCGGCAAAGTGATATTTGGAAGCCCATAGAGGGCTACGGTGAAAAAGGAAATATTCTCAGATGAAATCTGGAAAGAAGCTTTCTGAGAAACTGCTCTGTGATGTGTGACTTCCACTCACAGAGTTACATCTGTATTTCGTGCATCTCTTTGTTTGCCTTGTTTCTGTGGAATCTGAGAAGGGTTATTTCGGATGCCTTTGAAGACTACAGGGCCGAAGGAAATATCCTCCGATAACAAAGAGAAAGAAGATTTCTGAGAAACTTCTTTGTGTTCTGTGAAATCATCTCACAGAGTTACAGCTTTCCCCTCAGGAAGCCTTTCGCTAACACATTTCTTGTGGAATTGGCAAAGTGATATTTGGAAGCCCATAGAGGGCTATGGTGAAAAAGGAAATATCCTCAGATGAAATCTGGAAAGTAGCTTTCTGAGAAACTGCTTAGTGTTCTTTTAATTCATCTCACAGAGTTACATCTGTATTTCGTGGATCTCTCTGCTAGCCTTATTTCTGTGGAATTTGAGAACAGATATTTCGGATCCCTTTGAAGACTATAGGGCCAAAGGAAATATCCTCCGATAACAAAGAGAAAGAAACTTTCTGAGAAACTTCTTTGTGTTCTGTGAAATCATCTCACAGAGTTACAGCTTTCACCTCCAGAAGCCTTTCGCTAAGACAGTTCTTTTGGAATTGGCAAAGCGATATTTGGAAGCCCATAGAGGGCTATGGAGAAAAAGGAAATATCCTCAGATGAAATCTGGAAAGAAGCTTTCTGAGAAACTGCTTAGTGTTCTGTTAATTCATCTCACAGAGTTACATCTGTATTTCGTGGATCTCTTTGCTAGCCTTATTTCTGTGGAATCTGAGAACAGATATTTCGGATCCCTTTGAAGTCTATAGGGCTAAAGGAAATATCCTCCGATAACAAAGAGAAAGAATCTTTCTGAGAAACTTCTTTCGTTCCGTGAAATCATCTCACAGAGTTACAGCTTTCCCCTCAGGGAGCCTTTCGCTAAGACATTTCTCGTGGAATTGGCAAAGTGATATTTGGAAGCCCATAGAGGCTATGGTGAAATAGGAAATATCCTCAGATGAAATCTGGAAAGTAGTTTTCTGAGAAACTGCTTAGTGTTCTGTTAATTCATCTCACAGAGTTTCATCTGTATTTCGTGGATCTCTTTGATAGCCTTATTTCTGTGGAATCTGAGAAGAGATATTTCGGATCCCTTTGAAGACTATAGGGCCAAATAAATATCCTCCGATATCAAAGAGAAAGAAGCTTTCTGAGAAACTTCTTTGTGTTCTGTGAAATCATCTCACAGAGTTACAGCTTTCCCCTCCAGAAGCCTTTCGCTAAGACAGTTCTTGTGGAATTGGAAAAGTGATATTTGGAAGCCCATAGAGGGCTAAGGTGAAAAAGGAAATATCCTCAGATGAAATCTGGAAAGAAGCTTTCTGAGAAACTGCTTAGTGTTCTCTTAATTCATCTCACAGAGTTACATCTGTATTTCGTGGATCTCTTTGCTAGCCTTATTTCTGTGGAATCTGAGAACAGATATTTCGGATCCCGTTGAAGACTATAGGGCCAAAGGAAATATCCTCCGATAACAAAGAGAAGGAAGCTTTCTGAGAAACTTCTTTGTGTTCTGTGAAATCATCTCACAGTGTTACAGCTTTCCCCTCAAGAAGCCTTTCGCTAAGACAATTCTTGTGGAATCGGCAAAGTGATATTTGGAAGCCCATAGAGGGCTACGGTGAAAAAGGAAATATTCTCAGATGAAATCTGGAAAGAAGCTTTCTGAGAAACTGCTCTGTGATGTGTGACTTCCACTCACAGAGTTACATCTGTATTTCGTGCATCTCTTTGTTTGCCTTATTTCTGTGGAATCTGAGAAGGGTTATTTCGGATCCCTTTGAAGACTACAGGGCCGAAGGAAATATCCTCCGATAACAAAGAGAAAGAAGATTTCTGAGAAACTTCTTTGTGTTCTGTGAAATCATCTCACAGAGTTACAGCTTTCCCCTCAGGAAGCCTTTCGCTAACACATTTCTTGTGGAATTGGCAAAGTGATATTTGGAAACCCATAGAGGGCTATGGTGAAAAAGGAAATATCCTCAGATGAAATCTGGAAAGTAGCTTTCTGAGAAACTGCTTAGTGTTCTTTTAATTCATCTCACAGAGTTACATCTGTATTTCGTGGATCTCTCTGCTAGCCTTATTTCTGTGGAATTTGAGAACAGATATTTCGGATCCCTTTGAAGACTATAGGGCCAAAGGAAATATCCTCCGATAACAAAGAGAAAGAAACTTTCTGAGAAACTTCTTTGTGTTCTGTGAAATCATCTCACAGAGTTACAGCTTTCCCCTCCAGAAGCCTTTCGCTAAGACAGTTCTTTTGGAATTGGCAAAGCGATATTTGGAAGCCCATAGAGGGCTATGGTGAAAAAGGAAATATCCTCAGATGAAATCTGGAAAGAAGCTTTCTGAGAAACTGCTTAGTGTTCTGTTAATTCATCTCACAGAGTTACATCTGTATTTCGTGGATCTCTTTGCTAGCCTTATTTCTGTGGAATCTGAGAACAGATATTTCGGATCCCTTTGAAGTCTATAGGGCTAAAGGAAATATCCTCCGATAACAAAGAGAAAGAATCTTTCTGAGAAACTTCTTTCGTTCCGTGAAATCATCTCACAGAGTTACAGCTTTCCCCTCAGGGAGCCTTTCGCTAAGACATTTCTTGTGGAATTGGCAAAGTGATATTTGGAAGCCCATAGAGGCTATGGTGAAATAGGAAATATCCTCAGATGAAATCTGGAAAGTAGTTTTCTGAGAAACTGCTTAGTGTTCTGTTAATTCATCTCACAGAGTTTCATCTGTATTTCGTGGATCTCTTTGATAGCCTTATTTCTGTGGAATCTGAGAAGAGATATTTCGGATCCCTTTGAAGACTATAGGGCCAAAGGAAATATCCTCCGATATCAAAGAGAAAGAAGCTTTCTGAGAAACTTCTTTGTGTTCTGTGAAATCATCTCACAGAGTTACAGCTTTCCCCTCCAGAAGCCTTTCACTAAGACAGTTCTTGTGGAATTGGCAAAGTGATATTTGGAAGCCCATAGAGGGGTATGGTGAAAAAGGAAATATCCTCAGATGAAATCTGGAAAGAAGCTTTCTAAGAAACTGCTTAGTGTTCTGTTAATTCATCTCACAGAGTTACATCTGTATTTCGTGGATCTCTTTTCTAGCCTTATTTCTGTGGAATCTGAGATCAGATATTTCGGATCCCTTTGAAAACTATAGGGGCAAAGGAAATATCCTCCGATAACAAAGAGAAGGAAGCTTTCTGAGAAACTTCTTTGTGTTCTGTGAAATCATCTCACAGAGTTACAGCTTTCCCCTCAAGAAGCCTTTCGCTAAGACAATTCTTGTGGAATTGGCCAAGTGATATTTGGAAGCCCATAGAGGGGTATGGTGAAAAAGGAAATATCCTCAGATGAAATCTGGAAAGAAGCTTTCTGAGAAACTGCTTAGTGTTCTGTTAATTCATCTCACAGAGTTACATCTGTATTTCGTGGATCTCTTTGCTAGACTTATTTCTGTGGAATCTGAGAACACATATTTCGGATCCCTTTGAAGTCTATAAGGCCAAAGGAAATATCCTCCGATAACACAGAGAAAGAAGCTTTCTGAGAAACTTCTTTGTGTTCTATGAAATCATCTCACAGAGTTACAGCTTTCCCCTCAAGAAGCCTTTCACTAAGACAGTTCTTGTGGAATTGGCAAAGTGATATTTGGAAGCCCATAGAGGGCTATGGTGAAAAAGGAAATATCCTCAGATGAAATCTGGAAAGAAGCTTTCTGAGAAACTGCTTAGTGTTCTGTTAATTCATCTCAGAGAGTTACATCTGTATTTCGTGGATCTCTTTGCTAGCCTTATTTCTGTGGAATCTGAGAACAGATATTTCGGATCCCTTTGAAGACTATAGGGCCAAAGGAAATATCCTCCGATAACAAAGAGAAGGAAGCTTTCTGAGAAACTTCTTTGTGTTCTGTGAAATCATCTCACAGAGTTATAGCTTTCCCCTCAAGAAGCGTTTCGCTAAGACAATTCTTGTGGAATCGGCAAAGTGATATTTGGAAGCCCATAGAGGGCTACGGTGAAAAAGGAAATATTCTCAGATGAAATCTGGAAAGAAGCTTTCTGAGAAACTGCTCTGTGATGTGTGACTTCCACTCACAGAGTAACATCTGTATTTCGTGCATCTCTTTGTTTGCCTTATTTCTGTGGATTCTGAGAAGAGTTATTTCGGATCCCTTTGAAGACTACAGGGCCAAAGGAAATATCCTCCGATAACAAAGAGAAAGAAGCTTTCTGAGAAACTTCTTTGTGTTCTGTGAAATCATCTCACAGAGTTACAGCTTTCCCCTCAAGAAGCCTTTCGCTAAGACAGTTCTTGTGGAATTGGCAAAGTGATATTTGGAATTATATAGTGGGCTATGGTGAAAAAGGAAATATCCTCAGATGAAATCTGGAAAGAAGCTTTATGAGAAACTGCTTAGTGTTCTGTTAATTCATCTCACAGACTTACATCTGTATTTCGTGGATCTCTTTGCTAGCCTTATTTCTGTGGAATCTGAGAACAGATATTTCGGATCCCTTTGAAGACTACAGGGCCAAAGGAAATATCCTCCGATATCAAAGAGAAAGAAGCTTTCTGGGAAACTTCTTTGTGTTCCGTGAAATCATCTCACAGAGTTACAGCTTTCCCCTCAGGAAGCCTTTCGCTAACACATTTCTTGTGGAATTTGCAAAGTGATATTTGGAAGCCCATAGAGGGCTATGGTGAAAAAGGAAATATCCTCAGATGAAATCTGGAAAGTAGCTTTCTGAGAAACTGCTTAGTGTTCTTTTAATTCATCTCACAGATTTACATCTGTATTTCGTGGATCTCTCTGCTAGCCTTATTTCTGTGGAATCTGAGAACAGATACTTCGGATCCCTTTGAAGACTAGAGGGCCAAAGGAAATATCCTCCGATAACAAAGAGAAAGAAACTTTCTGAGAAACTTCTTTGTGTTCTGTGAAATCATCTCACAGAGTTACATCTTTCCCCTCAAGAAGCCTTTCGCTAAGACAGTTCTTGTGGAATTCGCAAAGTGATATTTGGAAGCGTATAGAGGGCTATGGTGAAAAAGGAAATATCCTCAGATGAAATCTGGAAAGAAGCTTTCTGAGAAACTGCTTAGTGTTCTGTTAATTCATCTCACAGAGTTACATCTGTATTTCGTGGATCTCTTTTCTAGCCTTATTTCTGTGGAATCTGAGATCAGATACTTCGGATCCCTTTGAAGACTATAGGGCCAAAGGAAATATCCTCCGATAAAAAAGAGAAGGAAGCTTTGTGAGAAACTTCTTTGTGTTCTGTGAAATCATCTCACAGAGTTACAGCTTTCCCCTCAAGAAGGCTTTCGCTAAGACAATTCTTTTGGAATCGGCAAAGTGATATTTGGAAGCCCATAGAGGGCTACGGTGAAAAAGGAAATATTCTCAGATGAAATCTGGAAAGAAGCTTTCTGAGAAACTGCTCTGTGATGTGTGACTTCCACTCACAGAGTTACATCTGTATTTCGTGCATCTCTTTGTTTGCCTTATTTCTGTGGAAACTGAGAAGAGTTATTTCGGATCCCTTTGAAGACTACAGGGCCAAAGGAAATATCCTCCGATAACAAAGAGAAAGAAGCTTTCTGAGAAACTTCTTTGTGTTCTGTGAAATCATCTCACAGAGTTACAGCTTTCCCCTCAAGAAGCCTTTCGCTAAGACAGTTCTTGTGGAATTGGCAAAGTGATATTTGGAATTATATAGTGGGCTATGGTGAAAAAGGAAATATCCTCAGATGAAATCTGGAAAGAAGCTTTATGAGAAACTGCTTAGTGTTCTGTAAATTCATCTCACAGACTTACATCTGTATTTCGTGGATCTCTTTGCTAGCCTTATTTCTGTGGAATCTGAGAACAGATATTTCGGATCCCTTTGAAGACTACAGGGCCAAAGGAAATATCCTCCGATAACAAAGAGAAAGAAGCTTTCCGGGAAACTTCTTTGTGTTCCGTGAAATCATCTCACAGAGTTACAGCTTTCCCCTCAGGAAGCCTTTCGCTAACACATTTCTTGTGGAATTTGCAAAGTGATATTTGGAAGCCCATAGAGGGCTATGGTGAAAAAGGAAATATCCTCAGATGAAATCTGGAAAGTAGCTTTCTGAGAAACTGCTTAGTGTTCTTTTAATTCATCTCACAGATTTACATCTGTATTTCGTGGATCTCTCTGCTAGCCTTATTTCTGTGGAATCTGAGAACAGATACTTCGGATCCCTTTGAAGACTAGAGGGCCAAAGGAAATATCCTCCGATAACAAAGAGAAAGAAACTTTCTGAGAAACTTCTTTGTGTTCTGTGAAATCATCTCACAGAGTTACATCTTTCCCCTCAAGAAGCCTTTCGCTAAGACAGTTCTTGTGGAATTCGCAAAGGGATATTTGGAAGCGTATAGAGGGCTATGGTGAAAAAGGAAATATCCTCAGATGAAATCTGGAAAGAAGCTTTCTGAGAAACTGCTTAGTGTTCTGTTAATTCATCTCACAGAGTTACATCTGTATTTCGTGGATCTCTTTGCTAGCCTTATTTCTGTGGAATCTGAGAACACATATTTCGGATCCCTTTGAAGTCTATAAGGCCAAAGGAAATATCCTCCGATAACACAGAGAAAGAAGCTTTCTGAGAAACTTCTTTGTGTTCTATGAAATCATCTCACAGAGTTACAGCTTTCCCCTCAAGAAGCCTTTCACTAAGACAGTTCTTGTGGAATTGGCAAAGTGATATTTGGAAGCCCATAGAGGGCTATGGTGAAAAAGGAAATATCCTCAGATGAAATCTGGAAAGAAGCTTTCTGAGAAACTGCTTAGTGTTCTGTTAATTCATCTCACAGAGTTACATCTGTATTTCGTGGATCTCTTTGCTAGCCTTATTTCTGTGGAATCTGAGAACAGATATTTCGGATCCCTTTGAAGACTATAGGGCCAAAGGAAATATCCTCCGATAACAAAGAGAAGGAAGCTTTCTGAGAAACTTCTTTGTGTTCTGTGAAATCATCTCACAGAGTTATAGCTTTCCCCTCAAGAAGCCTTTCGCTAAGACAATTCTTGTGGAATCGGCTAAGTGATATTTGGAAGCCCATAGAGGGCTACGGTGAAAAAGGAAATATTCTCAGATGAAATCTGGAAAGAAGCTTTCTGAGAAACTGCTCTGTGATGTGTGACTTCCACTCACAGAGTTACATCTGTATTTCGTGCATCTCTTTGTTTGCCTTATTTCTGTGGATTCTGAGAAGAGTTATTTCGGATCCCTTTGAAGACTACAGGGCCAAAGGAAATATCCTCCGATAACAAAGAGAAAGAAGCTTTCTGAGAAACTTCTTTGTGTTCTGTGAAATCATCTCACAGAGTTACAGCTTTCCCCTCAAGAAGCCTTTCGCTAAGACAGTTCTTGTGGAATTGGCAAAGTGATATTTGGAATTATATAGTGGGCTATGGTGAAAAAGGAAATATCCTCAGATGAAATCTGGAAAGAAGCTTTATGAGAAACTGCTTAGTGTTCTGTAAATTCATCTCACAGACTTACATCTGTATTTCGTGGATCTCTTTGCTAGCCTTATTTCTGTGGGATCTGAGAACAGATATTTCGGATCCCTTTGAAGACTACAGGGCCAAAGGAAATATCCTCCGATATCAAAGAGAAAGAAGCTTTCTGGGAAACTTCTTTGTGTTCCGTGAAATCATCTCACAGAGTTACAGCTTTCCCCTCAGGAAGCCTTTCGCTAACACATTTCTTGTGGAATTTGCAAAGTGATATTTGGAAGCCCATAGAGGGCTATGGTGAAAAAGGAAATATCCTCAGATGAAATCTGGAAAGTAGCTTTCTGAGAAACTGCTTAGTGTTCTTTTAATTCATCTCACAGATTTACATCTGTATTTCGTGGATCTCTCTGCTAGCCTTATTTCTGTGGAATCTGAGAACAGATACTTCGGATCCCTTTGAAGACTAGAGGGCCAAAGGAAATATCCTCCGATAACAAAGAGAAAGAAACTTTCTGAGAAACTTCTTTGTGTTCTGTGAAATCATCTCACAGAGTTACATCTATCCCCTCAAGAAGCCTTTCGCTAAGACAGTTCTTGTGGAATTCGCAAAGTGATATTTGGAAGCGTATAGAGGGCTATGGTGAAAAAGGAAATATCCTCAGATGAAATCTGGAAAGAAGCTTTCTGAGAAACTGCTTAGTGTTCTGTTAATTCATCTCACAGAGTTACATCTGTATTTCGTGGATCTCTTTTCTAGCCTTATTTCTGTGGAATCTGAGATCAGATATTTCGGATCCCTTTGAAGACTATAGGGCCAAAGGAAATATCCTCCGATAAAAAAGAGAAGGAAGCTTTGTGAGAAACTTCTTTGTGTTCTGTGAAATCATCTCACAGAGTTACAGCTTTCACCTCAAGAAGGCTTTCGCTAAGACAATTCTTTTGGAATCGGCAAAGTGATATTTGGAAGCCCATAGAGGGCTACGGTGAAAAAGGAAATATTCTCAGATGAAATCTGGAAAGAAGCTTTCTGAGAAACTGCTCTGTGATGTGTGACTTCCACTCACAGAGTTACATCTGTATTTCGTGCATCTCTTTGTTTGCCTTATTTCTGTGGAATCTGAGAAGAGTTATTTCCGATCCCTTTGAAGACTACAGGGCCGAAGGAAATATCCTCCGATAACAAAGAGAAAGAAGCTTTCTGAGAAACTTCTTTGTGTACTGTGAAATCATCTCACAGAGTTACAGCTTTCCCCTCAGGAAGCCTTTCGCTAACACATTTCTTGTGGAATTGGCAAAGTGATATTTGGAAGCCCATAGAGGGCTATGGTGAAAAAGGAAATATCCTCAGATGAAATCTGGAAAGTAGCCTTCTGAGAAACTGCTTAGTGTTCTTTTAATTCATCTCACAGCGTTACATCTGTATTTCGTGGATCTCTCTGCTAGCATTATTTCTGTGGAATCTGAGAACAGATATTTCGGATCCCTTTGAAGACTATAGGGCCAAAGGAAATATCCTCCGATAACAAAGAGAAAGAAACTTTCTGAGAAACTTCTTTGTGTTCTGTGAAATCATCTCACAGAGTTACAGCTTTCCCCTCAAGAAGCCTTTCGCTAAGACAGTTCTTGTGGAATTGGCAAAGTGATATTTGGAAGCATATAGAGGGCTATGTTGAAAAAGGAAATATGCTCAGATGAAATCTGGAAAGAATCTTTCTGAGAAACTGCTTAGTGTTCTGTTAATTCATCTCACAGAGTTACATCTGTATTTCGTGGAAGTCTATTCTAGCCTTATCTCTGTGGAACCTGAGAACATATATTTCGGATCCCTTAGAAGACTACAGGGCCAAAGGAAATATCCTCCGATAACAAAGAGGAAGAAGCTTTCTGAGAAACTTCTTTGTGTTCTGTGAAATCATCTCACAGAGTTACAGCTTTCCCCTCAAGAAGCCTTTCGCTAAGACAGTTCTTGTGGAATTGGCAAAGTGATATTTGGAATTATATAGTGGGCTATGGTGAAAAAGGAAATATCCTCAGATGAAATCTGGAAAGAAGCTTTATGAGAAACTGCTTAGTGTTCTGTAAATTCATCTCACAGACTTACATCTGTATTTCGTGGATCTCTTTGCTAGCCTTATTTCTGTGGAATCTGAGAACAGATATTTCGGATCCCTTTGAAGACTACAGGGCCAAAGGAAATATCCTCCGATATCAAAGAGAAAGAAGCTTTCTGGGAAACTTCTTTGTGTTCCGTGAAATCATCTCACAGAGTTACAGCTTTCCCCTCAGGAAGCCTTTCGCTAAGACAATTCTTGTGGAATTGGCCAAGTGATATTTGGAAGCCCATAGAGGGGTATGGTGAAAAAGGAAATATCCTCAGATGAAATCTGGAAAGAAGCTTTCTAAGAAACTGCTTAGTGTTCTGTTAATTCATCTCACAGAGTTACATCTGTATTTCGTGGATCTCTTTTCTAGCCTTATTTCTGTGGAATCTGAGATCAGATATTTCGGATCCCTTTGAAAACTATAGGGGCAAAGGAAATATCCTCCGATAACAAAGAGAAGGAAGCTTTCTGAGAAACTTCTTTGTGTTCTGTGAAATCATCTCACAGAGTTACAGCTTTCCCCTCAAGAAGCCTTTCGCTAAGACAATTCTTGTGGAATTGGCCAAGTGATATTTGGAAGCCCATAGAGGGGTATGGTGAAAAAGGAAATATCCTCAGATGAAATCTGGAAGGAAGCTTTCTGAGAAACTGCTTAGTGTTCTGTTAATTCATCTCACAGAGTTACATCTGTATTTCCTGGATCTCTTTGCTAGCCTTATTTCTGTGGAATCTGAGAACAGATATTTCGGATCCCTTTGAAGTCCATAGGGCTAAAGGAAATATCCTCCGATAACAAAGAGAAAGAAGCTTTCTGAGAAACTTCTTTGTGTTCTGTGAAATCATCTCACAGAGTTACAGCTTTCCCCTCCAGAAGCCTTTCGCTAAGACAGTTCTTGTGGAATTGGAAAAGTGATATTTGGAAGCCCATAGAGGGCTAAGGTGAAAAAGGAAATATCCTCAGATGAAATCTGGAAAGAAGCTTTCTGAGAAACTGCTTAGTGTTCTCTTAATTCATCTCACAGAGTTACATCTGTATTTCGTGGATCTCTTTGCTAGCCTTATTTCTGTGGAATCTGAGAACAGATATTTCGGATCCCGTTGAAGACTATAGGGCCAAAGGAAATATCCTCCGATAACAAAGAGAAGGAAGCTTTCTGAGAAACTTCTTTGTGTTCTGTGAAATCATCTCACAGAGTTACAGCTTTCCCCTCAAGAAGCCTTTCGCTAAGACAATTCTTGTGGAATCGGCAAAGTGATATTTGGAAGCCCATAGCGGGCTACGGTGAAAAAGGAAATATTCTCAGATGAAATCTGGAAAGAAGCTTTCTGAGAAACTGCTCTGTGATGTGTGACTTCCACTCACAGAGTTACATCTGTATTTCGTGCATCTCTTTGTTTGCCTTATTTCTGTGGAATCTGAGAAGGGTTATTTCGGATCCCTTTGAAGACTACAGGGCCAAAGGAAATATCCTCCGATAACAAAGAGAAAGAAGATTTCTGAGAAACTTCTTTGTGTTCTGTGAAATCATCTCACAGAGTTACAGCTTTCCCCTCAGGAAGCCTTTCGCTAACACATTTCTTGTGGAATTGGCAAAGTGATATTTGGAAGCCCATAGAGGGCTATGGTGAAAAAGGAAATATCCTCAGATGAAATCTGGAAAGTAGCTTTCTGAGAAACTGCTTAGTGTTCTTTTAATTCATCTCACAGAGTTACATCTGTATTTCGTGGATCTCTCTGCTAGCCTTATTTCTGTGGAATTTGAGAACAGATATTTCGGATCCCTTTGAAGACTATAGGGCCAAAGGAAATATCCTCCGATAACAAAGAGAAAGAAACTTTCTGAGAAACTTCTTTGTGTTCTGTGAAATCATCTCACAGAGTTACAGCTTTCTCCTCCAGAAGCCTTTCGCTAAGACAGTTCTTTTGGAATTGGCAAAGTGATATTTGGAAGCCCATAGAGGGCTATGGTGAAAAAGGAAATATCCTCAGATGAAATCTGGAAAGAAGCTTTCTGAGAAACTGCTTAGTGTTCTGTTAATTCATCTCACAGAGTTACATCTGTATTTCGTGGATCTCTTTGCTAGCCTTATTTCTGTGGAATCTGAGAACAGATATTTCGGATCCCTTTGAAGTCTATAGGGCTAAAGGAAATATCCTCCGATAACAAAGAGAAAGAATCTTTCTGAGAAACTTCTTTCGTTCCGTGAAATCATCTCACAGAGTTACAGCTTTCCCCTCAGGGAGCCTTTCGCTAAGACATTTCTTGTGGAATTGGCAAAGTGATATTTGGAAGCCCATAGAGGCTATGGTGAAATAGGAAATATCCTCAGATGAAATCTGGAAAGTAGTTTTCTGAGAAACTGCTTAGTGTTCTGTTAATTCATCTCACAGAGTTTCATCTGTATTTCGTGGATCTCTTTGATAGCCTTATTTCTGTGGAATCTGAGAAGAGATATTTCGGATCCCTTTGAAGACTATAGGGCCAAAGGAAATATCCTCCGATATCAAAGAGAAAGAAGCTTTCTGAGAAACTTCTTTGTGTTCTGTGAAATCATCTCACAGAGTTACAGCTTTCCCCTCCAGAAGCCTTTCACTAAGACAGTTCTTGTGGAATTGGCAAAGTGATATTTGGAAGCCCATAGAGGGCTATGGTGAAAAAGGAAATATCCTCAGATGAAATCTGGAAAGAAGCTTTCTGAGAAACTGCTTAGTGTTCTGTTAATTCATCTCAGAGAGTTACATCTGTATTTCGTGGATCTCTTTGCTAGCCTTATTTCTGTGGAATCTGAGAACAGATATTTCGGATCCCTTTGAAGACTAGAGGGCCAAAGGAAATATCCTCCGATAAGAAAGAGAAGGAAGCTTTCTGAGAAACTTCTTTGTGTTCTGTGAAATCATCTCACAGAGTTATAGCTTTCCCCTCAAGAAGCCTTTCGCTAAGACAATTCTTGTGGAATCGGCAAAGTGATATTTGGAAGCCCATAGAGGGCTACGGTGAAAAAGGAAATATTCTCAGATGAAATCTGGAAAGAAGCTTTCTGAGAAACTGCTCTTTGTTGTGTGACTTCCACTCACAGAGTTACATCTGTATTTCGTGCATCTCTTTGTTTGCCTTATTTCTGTGGAATCTGAGAAGAGTTATTTCGGATCCCTTTGAAGACTACAGGGCCAAAGGAAATATCCTCCGATAACAAAGAGAAAGAAGCTTTCTGAGAAACTTCTTTGTGTTCTGTGAAATCATCTCACAGAGTTACAGCTTTCCCCTCAAGAAGCCTTTCGCTAAGACAGTTCTTGTGGAATTGACAAAGTGATATTTGGAATTATATAGTGGGCTATGGTGAAAAAGGAAATATCCTCAGATGAAATCTGGAAAGAAGCTTTATGAGAAACTGCTTAGTGTTCTGTAAATTCATCTCACAGACTTACATCTGTATTTCGTGGATCTCTTTGCTAGCCTTATTTCTGTGGAATCTGAGAACAGATATTTCGGATCCCTTTGAAGACTACAGGACCAAAGGAAATATCCTCCGATATCAAAGAGAAAGAAGCTTTCTGGGAAACTTCTTTGTGTTCCGTGAAATCATCTCACAGAGTTACAGCTTTCCCCTCAGGAAGCCTTTCGCTAACACATTTCTTGTGGAATTTGCAAAGTGATATTTGGAAGCCCATAGAGGGCTATGGTGAAAAAGGAAATATCCTCAGATGAAATCTGGAAAGTAGCTTTCTGAGAAACTGCTTAGTGTTCTTTTAATTCATCTCACAGATTTACATCTGTATTTCGTGGATCTCTCTGCTAGCCTTATTTCTGTGGAATCTGAGAACAGATACTTCGGATCCCTTTGAAGACTAGAGGGCCAAAGGAAATATCCTCCGATAACAAAGAGAAAGAAACTTTCTGAGAAACTTCTTTGTGTTCTGTGAAATCATCTCACAGAGTTACAGCTTTCCCCTCAAGAAGCCTTTCGCTAAGACAGTTCTTGTGGAATTGGCAAAGTGATATTTGGAAGACCATAGAGGGCTATGGTGAAAAAGGAAATATCCTCAGATGAAATCTGGAAAGAAGCTTTCTGAGAAACTGCTTAGTGTTCTGTTAATTCATCTCACAGAGTTACATCTGTATTTCGTGGATCTCTTTTCTAGCCTTATTTCTGTGGAATCTGAGATCAGATATTTCGGATCCCTTTGAAGACTATAGGGCCAAAGGAAATATCCTCCGATAAAAAAGAGAAGGAAGCTTTGTGAGAAACTTCTTTGTGTTCTGTGAAATCATCTCACAGAGTTACAGCTTTCCCCTCAAGAAGGCTTTCGCTAAGACAATTCTTTTGGAATCGGCAAAGTGATATTTGGAAGCCCATAGAGGGCTACGGTGAAAAAGGAAATATTCTCAGATGAAATCTGGAAAGAAGCTTTCTGAGAAACTGCTCTGTGATGTGTGAATTCCACTCACAGAGTTACATCTGTATTTCGTGCATCTCTTTGTTTGCCTTATTTCTGTGGAATCTGAGAAGAGTTATTTCGCATCCCTTTGAAGACTACAGGGCCAAAGGAAATATCCTCCGATAACAAAGAGAAAGAAGCTTTCTGAGAAACTTCTTTGTGTTCTGGGAAATCATCTCACAGAGTTACAGCTTTCCCCTCAAGAAGCCTTTCGCTAAGACAGTTCTTGTGGAATTGGCAAAGTGATATTTGGAATTATATAGTGGGCTATGGTGAAAAAGGAAATATCCTCAGATGAAATCTGGAAAGAAGCTTTATGAGAAACTGCTTAGTGTTCTGTAAATTCATCTCACAGACTTACATCTGTATTTCGTGGATCTCTTTGCTAGCCTTATTTCTGTGGAATCTGAGAACAGATATTTCGGATCCCTTTGAAGACTACAGGGCCAAAGGAAATATCCTCCGATAACAAAGAGAAAGAAGCTTTCTGGGAAACTTCTTTGTGTTCCGTGAAATCATCTCACAGAGTTACAGCTTTCCCCTCAGGAAGCCTTTCGCTAACACATTTCTTGTGGAATTTGCAAAGTGATATTTGGAAGCCCATAGAGGGCTATGGTGAAAAAGGAAATATCCTCAGATGAAATCTGGAAAGTAGCTTTCTGAGAAACTGCTTAGTGTTCTTTTAATTCATCTCACAGATTTACATCTGTATTTCGTGGATCTCTCTGCTAGCCTTATTTCTGTGGAATCTGAGAACAGATACTTCGGATCCCTTTGAAGACTAGAGGGCCAAAGGAAATATCCTCCGATAACAAAGAGAAAGAAACTTTCTGATAAACTTCTTTATGTTCTGTGAAATCATCTCACAGAGTTACATCTTTCCCCTCAAGAAGCCTTTAGCTAAGACAGTTCTTGTGGAATTCGCAAAGGGATATTTGGAAGCGTATAGAGGGCTATGGTGAAAAAGGAAATATCCTCAGATGAAATCTGGAAAGAAGCTTTCTGAGAAACTGCTTAGTGTTCTGTTAATTCATCTCACAGAGTTACATCTGTATTTCGTGGATCTCTTTGCTAGCCTTATTTCTGTGGAATCTGAGAACACATATTTCGGATCCCTTTGAAGTCTATAAGGCCAAAGGAAATATCCTCCGATAACACAGAGAAAGAAGCTTTCTGAGAAACTTCTTTGTGTTCTATGAAATCATCTCACAGAGTTACAGCTTTCCCCTCAAGAAGCCTTTCACTAAGACAGTTCTTGTGGAATTGGCAAAGTGATATTTGGAAGCCCATAGAGGGCTATGGTGAAAAAGGAAATATCCTCAGATGAAATCTGGAAAGAAGCTTTCTGAGAAACTGCTTAGTGTTCTGTTAATTCATCTCAGAGAGTTACATCTGTATTTCGTGGATCTCTTTGCTAGCCTTATTTCTGTGGAATCTGAGAACAGATATTTCGGATCCCTTTGAAGACTATAGGGCCAAAGGAAATATCCTCCGATAACAAAGAGAAGGAAGCTTTCTGAGAAACTTCTTTGTGTTCTGTGAAATCATCTCACAGAGTTATAGCTTTCCCCTCAAGAAGCCTTTCGCTAAGACAATTCTTGTGGAATCGGCAAAGTGATATTTGGAAGCCCATAGAGGGCTACGGTGAAAAAGGAAATATTCTCAGATGAAATCTGGAAAGAAGCTTTCTGAGAAACTGCTCTGTGATGTGTGACTTCCACTCACAGAGTTACATCTGTATTTCGTGCATCTCTTTGTTTGCCTTATTTCTGTGGATTCTGAGAAGAGTTATTTCGGATCCCTTTGAAGACTACAGGGCCAAAGGAAATATCCTCCGATAACAAAGAGAAAGAAGCTTTCTGAGAAACTTCTTTGTGTTCTGTGAAATCATCTCACAGAGTTACAGCTTTCCCCTCAAGAAGCCTTTCGCTAAGACAGTTCTTGTGGAATTGGCAAAGTGATATTTGGAATTATATAGTGGGCTATGGTGAAAAAGGAAATATCCTCAGATGAAATCTGGAAAGAAGCTTTATGAGAAACTGCTTAGTGTTCTGTTAATTCATCTCACAGACTTACATCTGTATTTCGTGGATCTCTTTGCTAGCCTTATTTCTGTGGAATCTGAGAACAGATATTTCGGATCCCTTTGAAGACTACAGGGCCAAAGGAAATATCCTCCGATATCAAAGAGAAAGAAGCTTTCTGGGAAACTTCTTTGTGTTCCGTGAAATCATCTCACAGAGTTACAGCTTTCCCCTCAGGAAGCCTTTCGCTAACACATTTCTTGTGGAATTTGCAAAGTGATATTTGGAAGCCCATAGAGGGCTATGGTGAAAAAGGAAATATCCTCAGATGAAATCTGGAAAGTAGCTTTCTGAGAAACTGCTTAGTGTTCTTTTAATTCATCTCACAGATTTACATCTGTATTTCGTGGATCTCTCTGCTAGCCTTATTTCTGTGGAATCTGAGAACAGATACTTCGGATCCCTTTGAAGACTAGAGGGTCAAAGGAAATATCCTCCGATAACAAAGAGAAAGAAACTTTCTGAGAAACTTCTTTGTGTTCTGTGAAATCATCTCACAGAGTTACATCTTTCCCCTCAAGAAGCCTTTCGCTAAGACAGTTCTTGTGGAATTCGCAAAGTGATATTTGGAAGCGTATAGAGGGCTATGGTGAAAAAGGAAATATCCTCAGATGAAATCTGGAAAGAAGCTTTCTGAGAAACTGCTTAGTGTTCTGTTAATTCATCTCACAGAGTTACATCTGTATTTCGTGGATCTCTTTTCTAGCCTTATTTCTGTGGAATCTGAGATCAGATATTTCGGATCCCTTTGAAGACTATAGGGCCAAAGGAAATATCCTCCGATAAAAAAGAGAAGGAAGCTTTCTGAGAAACTTCTTTGTGTTCTGTGAAATCATCTCACAGAGTTACAGCTTTCCCCTCAAGAAGGCTTTCGCTAAGACAATTCTTTTGGAATCGGCAAAGTGATATTTGGAAGCCCATAGAGGGCTACGGTGAAAAAGGAAATATTCTCAGATGAAATCTGGAAAGAAGCTTTCTGAGAAACTGCTCTGTGATGTGTGACTTCCACTCACAGAGTTACATCTGTATTTCGTGCATCTCTTTGTTTGCCTTATTTCTGTGGAATCTGAGAAGAGTTATTTCGGATCCCTTTGAAGACTACAGGGCCAAAGGAAATATCCTCCGATAACAAAGAGAAAGAAGCTTTCTGAGAAACTTCTTTGTGTTCTGGGAAATCATCTCACAGAGTTACAGCTTTCCCCTCAAGAAGCCTTTCGCTAAGACAGTTCTTGTGGAATTGGCAAAGTGATATTTGGAATTATATAGTGGGCTATGGTGAAAAAGGAAATATCCTCAGATGAAATCTGGAAAGAAGCTTTATGAGAAACTGCTTAGTGTTCTGTAAATTCATCTCACAGACTTACATCTGTATTTCGTGGATCTCTTTGCTAGCCTTATTTCTGTGGAATCTGAGAACAGATATTTCGGATCCCTTTGAAGACTACAGGGCCAAAGGAAATATCCTCCGATAACAAAGAGAAAGAAGCTTTCTGGGAAACTTCTTTGTGTTCCGTGAAATCATCTCACAGAGTTACAGCTTTCCCCTCAGGAAGCCTTTCGCTAACACATTTCTTGTGGAATTTGCAAAGTGATATTTGGAAGCCCATAGAGGGCTATGGTGAAAAAGGAAATATCCTCAGATGAAATCTGGAAAGTAGCTTTCTGAGAAACTGCTTAGTGTTCTTTTAATTCATCTCACAGATTTACATCTGTATTTCGTGGATCTCTCTGCTAGCCTTATTTCTGTGGAATCTGAGAACAGATACTTCGGATCCCTTTGAAGACTAGAGGGCCAAAGGAAATATCCTCCGATAACAAAGAGAAAGAAACTTTCTGAGAAACTTCTTTGTGTTCTGTGAAATCATCTCACAGAGTTACATCTTTCCCCTCAAGAAGCCTTTCGCTAAGACAGTTCTTGTGGAATTCGCAAAGTGATATTTGGAAGCGTATAGAGGGCTATGGTGAAAAAGGAAATATCCTCAGATGAAATCTGGAAAGAAGCTTTCTGAGAAACTGCTTAGTGTTCTGTTAATTCATCTCACAGAGTTACATCTGTATTTCGTGGATCTCTTTGCTAGCCTTATTTCTGTGGAATCTGAGAACACATATTTCGGATCCCTTTGAAGTCTATAAGGCCAAAGGAAATATCCTCCGATAACACAGAGAAAGAAGCTTTCTGAGAAACTTCTTTGTGTTCTATGAAATCATCTCACAGAGTTACAGCTTTCCCCTCAAGAAGCCTTTCACTAAGACAGTTCTTGTGGAATTGGCAAAGTGATATTTGGAAGCCCATAGAGGGCTATGGTGAAAAAGGAAATATCCTCAGATGAAATCTGGAAAGAAGCTTTCTGAGAAACTGCTTAGTGTTCTGTTAATTCATCTCAGAGAGTTACATCTGTATTTCGTGGATCTCTTTGCTAGCCTTATTTCTGTGGAATCTGAGAACAGATATTTCGGATCCCTTTGAAAACTATAGGGCCAAAGGAAATATCCTCCGATAACAAAGAGAAGGAAGCTTTCTGAGAAACTTCTTTGTGTTCTGTGAAATCATCTCACAGAGTTATAGCTTTCCCCTCAAGAAGCCTTTCGCTAAGACAATTCTTGTGGAATCGGCAAAGTGATATTTGGAAGCCCATAGAGGGCTACGGTGAAAAAGGAAATATTCTCAGATGAAATCTGGAAAGAAGCTTTCTGAGAAACTGCTCTGTGATGTGTGACTTCCACTCACAGAGTTACATCTGTATTTCGTGCATCTCTTTGTTTGCCTTATTTCTGTGGATTCTGAGAAGAGTTATTTCGGATCCCTTTGAAGACTACAGGGCCAAAGGAAATATCCTCCGATAACAAAGAGAAAGAAGCTTTCTGAGAAACTTCTTTGTGTTCTGTGAAATCATCTCACAGAGTTACAGCTTTCCCCTCAAGAAGCCTTTCGCTAAGACAGTTCTTGTGGAATTGGCAAAGTGATATTTGGAATTATATAGTGGGCTATGGTGAAAAAGGAAATATCCTCAGATGAAATCTGGAAAGAAGTTTTATGAGAAACTGCTTAGTGTTCTGTAAATTCATCTCACAGACTTACATCTGTATTTCGTGGATCTCTTTGCTAGCCTTATTTCTGTGGGATCTGAGAACAGATATTTCGGATCCCTTTGAAGACTACAGGGCCAAAGGAAATATCCTCCGATATCAAAGAGAAAGAAGCTTTCTGGGAAACTTCTTTGTGTTCCGTGAAATCATCTCACAGAGTTACAGCTTTCCCCTCAGGAAGCCTTTCGCTAACACATTTCTTGTGGAATTTGCAAAGTGATATTTGGAAGCCCATAGAGGGCTATGGTGAAAAAGGAAATATCCTCAGATGAAATCTGGAAAGTAGCTTTCTGAGAAACTGCTTAGTGTTCTGTTAATTCATCTCACAGATTTACATCTGTATTTCGTGGATCTCTCTGCTAGCCTTATTTCTGTGGAATCTGAGAACAGATACTTCGGATCCCTTTGAAGACTAGAGGGCCAAAGGAAATATCCTCCGATAACAAAGAGAAAGAAACTTTCTGAGAAACTTCTTTGTGTTCTGTGAAATCATCTCACAGAGTTACAGCTTTCCCCTCAAGAAGCCTTTCGCTAAGACAGTTCTTGTGGAATTCGCAAAGTGATATTTGGAAGCGTATAGAGGGCTATGGTGAAAAAGGAAATATCCTCAGATGAAATCTGGAAAGAAGCTTTCTGAGAAACTGCTTAGTGTTCTGTTAATTCATCTCACAGAGTTACATCTGTATTTCGTGGATCTCTTTTCTAGCCTTATTTCTGTGGAATCTGAGATCAGATATTTCGGATCCCTTTGAAGACTATAGGGCCAAAGGAAATATCCTCCGATAAAAAAGAGAAGGAAGCTTTGTGAGAAACTTCTTTGTGTTCTGTGAAATCATCTCACAGAGTTACAGCTTTCCCCTCAAGAAGGCTTTCGCTAAGACAATTCTTTTGGAATCGGCAAAGTGATATTTGGAAGCCCATAGAGGGCTACGGTGAAAAAGGAAATATTCTCAGATGAAATCTGGAAAGAAGCTTTCTGAGAAACTGCTCTGTGATGTGTGACTTCCACTCACAGAGTTACATCTGTATTTCGTGCATCTCTTTGTTTGCCTTATTTCTGTGGAATCTGAGAAGAGTTATTTCGGATCCCTTTGAAGACTACAGGGCCAAAGGAAATATCCTCCGATAACAAAGAGAAAGAAGCTTTCTGAGAAACTTCTTTGTGTTCTGGGAAATCATCTCACAGAGTAACAGCTTTCCCCTCAAGAAGCCTTTCGCTAAGACAATTCTTGTGGAATCGGCAAAGTGATATTTGGAAGCCCATAGAGGGCTACGGTGAAAAAGGAAATATTCTCAGATGAAATCTGGAAAGAAGCTTTCTGAGAAACTGCTCTGTGATGTGTGACTTCCACTCACAGAGTTACATCTGTATTTCGTGCATCTCTTTGTTTGCCTTATTTCTGTGGATTCTGAGAAGAGTTATTTCGGATCCCTTTGAAGACTACAGGGCCAAAGGAAATATCCTCCGATAACAAAGAGAAAGAAGCTTTCTGAGAAACTTCTTTGTGTTCTGTGAAATCATCTCACAGAGTTACAGCTTTCCCCTCAAGAAGCCTTTCGCTAAGACAGTTCTTGTGGAATTGGCAAAGTGATATTTGGAATTATATAGTGGGCTATGGTGAAAAAGGAAATATCCTCAGATGAAATCTGGAAAGAAGCTTTATGAGAAACTGCTTAGTGTTCTGTAAATTCATCTCACAGACTTACATCTGTATTTCGTGGATCTCTTTGCTAGCCTTATTTCTGTGGGATCTGAGAACAGATATTTCGGATCCCTTTGAAGACTACAGGGCCAAAGGAAATATCCTCCGATATCAAAGAGAAAGAAGCTTTCTGGGAAACTTCTTTGTGTTCCGTGAAATCATCTCACAGAGTTACAGCTTTCCCCTCAGGAAGCCTTTCGCTAACACATTTCTTGTGGAATTTGCAAAGTGATATTTGGAAGCCCATAGAGGGCTATGGTGAAAAAGGAAATATCCTCAGATGAAATCTGGAAAGTAGCTTTCTGAGAAACTGCTTAGTGTTCTTTTAATTCATCTCACAGATTTACATCTGTATTTCGTGGATCTCTCTGCTAGCCTTATTTCTGTGGAATCTGAGAACAGATACTTCGGATCCCTTTGAAGACTAGAGGGCCAAAGGAAATATCCTCCGATAACAAAGAGAAAGAAACTTTCTGAGAAACTTCTTTGTGTTCTGTGAAATCATCTCACAGAGTTACATCTTTCCCCTCAAGAAGCCTTTCGCTAAGACAGTTCTTGTGGAATTCGCAAAGTGATATTTGGAAGCGTATAGAGGGCTATGGTGAAAAAGGAAATATCCTCAGATGAAATCTGGAAAGAAGCTTTCTGAGAAACTGCTTAGTGTTCTGTTAATTCATCTCACAGAGTTACATCTGTATTTCGTGGATCTCTTTTCTAGCCTTATTTCTGTGGAATCTGAGATCAGATATTTCGGATCCCTTTGAAGACTATAGGGCCAAAGGAAATATCCTCCGATAAAAAAGAGAAGGAAGCTTTGTGAGAAACTTCTTTGTGTTATGTGAAATCATCTCACAGAGTTACAGCTTTCCCCTCAAGAAGGCTTTCGCTAAGACAATTCTTTTGGAATCGGCAAAGTGATATTTGGAAGCCCATAGAGGGCTACGGTGAAAAAGGAAATATTCTCAGATGAAATCTGGAAAGAAGCTTTCTGAGAAACTGCTCTGTGATGTGTGACTTCCACTCACAGAGTTACATCTGTATTTCGTGCATCTCTTTGTTTGCCTTATTTCTGTGGAATCTGAGAAGAGTTATTTCGGATCCCTTTGAAGACTACAGGGCCAAAGGAAATATCCTCCGATAACAAAGAGAAAGAAGCTTTCTGAGAAACTTCTTTGTGTTCTGGGAAATCATCTCACAGAGTTACAGCTTTGCCCTCAAGAAGCCTTTCGCTAAGACAATTCTTGTGGAATTGGCCAAGTGATATTTGGAAGCCCATAGAGGGGTATGGTGAAAAAGGAAATATCCTCAGATGAAATCTGGAAAGAAGCTTTCTGAGAAACTGCTTAGTGTTCTGTTAATTCATCTCACAGAGTTACATCTGTATTTCGTGTATCTCTTTGCTAGCCTTATTTCTGTGGAATCTGAGAACAGATATTTCGGATCCCTTTGAAGTCTATAGGGCCAAAGGAAATATCCTCCGATAACACAGAGAAAGAAGCTTTCTGAGAAACTTCTTTGTGTTCTGTGAAATCATCTCACAGAGTTACAGCTTTCCCCTCAAGAAGCCTTTCGCTAAGACATTTCTTTTGTAATTGGCAAAGTGATATTTGGAAGCCCTTAGAGGGCTATGGTGAAAAAGGAAGTATGCTCAGATGAAATCTGGAAAGAAGCTTTCTGAGAAACTGAGTAGTGTTCTGTTAATTCATCTCACAGAGTTACATCTGTATTTCGTGGATCTCTTTGCTAGCCTTATTTCTGTGGAATCTGAGAACAGATATTTCGGATCCCTTTGAAGACTATAGGGCCAAAGGAAATATCCTCCGATAACAAAGAGAAGGAAGCTTTCTGAGAAACTTCTTTCTGTTCTGTGAAATCATCTCACAGAGTTACAGCTTTCCCCTCAAGAAGCCTTTCGCTAAGACAATTCTTGTGGAATCGGCAAAGTGATATTTGGAAGCCCATAGAGGGCTACGGTGAAAAAGGAAATATTCTCAGATGAAATCTGGAAAGAAGCTTTCTGAGAAACTGCTCTGTGATGTGTGACTTCCACTCACAGAGTTACATCTGTATTTCGTGCATCTCTTTGTTTGCCTTATTTCTGTGGAATCTGAGAAGAGTTATTTCGGATCCCTTTGAAGACTACAGGGCCGAAGGAAATATCCTCCGATAACAAAGAGAAAGAAGCTTTCTGAGAAACTTCTTTGTGTACTGTGAAATCATCTCACAGAGTTACAGCTTTCCCCTCAGGAAGCCTTTCGCTAACACATTTCTTGTGGAATTGGCAAAGTGATATTTGGAAGCCCATAGAGGGCTATAGTGAAAAAGGAAATATCCTCAGATGAAATCTGGAAAGTAGCCTTCTGAGAAACTGCTTAGTGTTCTTTTAATTCATCTCACAGCGTTACATCTGTATTTCGTGGATCTCTCTGCTAGCATTATTTCTGTGGAATCTGAGAACAGATATTTCGGATCCCTTTGAAGACTATAGGGCCAAAGGAAATATCCTCCGATAACAAAGAGAAAGAAACTTTCTGAGAAACTTCTTTGTGTTCTGTGAAATCATCTCACAGAGTTACAGCTTTCCCCTCAAGAAGCCTTTCGCTAAGACAGTTCTTGTGGAATTGGCAAAGTGATATTTGGAAGCATATAGAGGGCTATGTTGAAAAAGGAAATATGCTCAGATGAAATCTGGAAAAATCTTTCTGAGAAACTGCTTAGTGTTCTGTTAATTCATCTCACAGAGTTACATCTGTATTTCGTGGATGTCTATTCTAGCCTTATCTCTGTGGAACCTGAGAACATATATTTCGGATCCCTTAGAAGACTACAGGGCCAAAGGAAATATCCTCCGATAACAAAGAGGAAGAAGCTTTCTGAGAAACTTCTTTGTGTTCTGTGAAATCATCTCACAGAGTTACAGCTTTCCCCTCAAGAAGCCTTTCGCTAAGACAGTTCTTGTGGAATTGGCCAAGTGATATTTGGAAGCCCATAGAGGGCTATGGTGAAAAAGGAAATATCCTCCGATGAAATCTGGAAAGAAGCTTTCTGAGAAACTGCTTAGTGTTCTGTTAATTCATCTCACAGAATTACATCTGTATTTCGTGGATCTCTTTGCTAGCCTTATTTCTGTGGAATCTGAGAACAGATATTTCGGATCCCTTTGAAGGCTATAGGGCCAAAGGAAATATCCTCCGATAACAAAGAGAAAGAAGCTTTCTGAGAAACTTCTTTGTGTTCTGTGAAATCATCTCACAGAGTTACAGCTTTCCCCTCAGAAGCCTTTCGCTAAGACAATTCTTGTGGAATCGGCAAAGTGATATTTGGAAGCCCAAGAGGGCTACGGTGAAAAAGGAAATATCCTCAGATGAAATCTGGAAAGAAGCTTTCGGAGAAACTGCTCTGTGATGTGTGACTTCCACTCACAGAGTTACATCTGTATTTCGTGGATCTCTTTGCTTGCCTTATTTCTGTGGAATCTGAGAACAGATATTTCGGATCCCTTTTAAGACTATAGGGCCAAAGGAAATATCCTCCGATAACAAAGAGAAAGAACCTTTCTGAGAAACTTCTTTGTGTTTTGTGAAATCAGCTCACAGAGTTACAGCTTCCTCTCAAGAAGCCTTTCGCTAAGACAGTTCTTTTGGAATTGGCAAAGTGATATTTGGAAGCCCAAAGAGGGCTATGGTGAAAAAGGAAATATCCTCTGATCAAGTCTGGAAAGAAGCTTTCTGAGAAACTGCTTAGTGTTCTGTTAATTCATCTCACAGTGTTATATGGGTATTTCGTGGATCACTTTGCTAGCCTTATTTCTGTGGAATCTGAGAACAGATATTTCGGAGCCCTTTGAAGACTATAGGGCCAAAGGAAATATCCTCCGATAACAAAGAGAAAGAAGCTTTCTGAGAAACTTCTTTGTGTTCCGTGAAATCATCTCACAGAGTTACAGCTTTCCCCTCAGGAAGCCTTTCGCTAAGACAATTCTTGTGGAATTGGCAAAGTGATATTTGGAAGCCCATAGAGGGCTAGGGTGAAAAAGGAAATATACTCAGATGAAATCTGGAAAGAAGCTTTCTGAGAAACTGCTCTGTGATGTGGTACTTCCACTCACAGTGTTATATCTGTATTTCGTGGATCTCTTTGTTAGCCTTATTTCTGTGGAATCTGAGAACAGATATTTCGGATCCCTTTGAAGACTATAGGGCCAAAGGAAATATCCTCCGATAACAAAGAGAAAGAAGCTTTCTGAGAAACTTCTTTGTGTTCTGTGAAATCATCGCACAGAGTTACAGCTTTCCCCTCAAGAAGCCTTTCGCTAAGACAGTTCTTGTGGAATTTTCAAAGTGATATATGGAAGCCCGTAGAGGGCTATGGTGAAAAAGGAAATATCCTCAAATGAAATCTGGAAAGAAGCTTTTTGTGAAACTGCTCTGTGATGTGTGACTTCCACTCACAGAGTTACATCTGTATTTCGTGGATCACTTTGCTTGCCTTATTTCTGTGGAATCTGAGAACAGATATTTCGGATCCCTTTGAAGACTATAGGGCCAAAGGAAATATCCTCCGATAACAAAGAGAAAGAACCTTTCTGAGAAACTTCTTTGTGTTTTGTGAAATCAGCTCACAGAGTTACAGCTTCCTCTCAAGAAGCCTTTCGCTAAGACAGTTCTTTTGGAATTGGCAAAGTGATATTTGGACGCCCAAAGAGGGCTATGGTGAAAAAGGAAATATCCTCTGATCAAGTCTGGAAAGAAGCTTTCTGAGAAACTGCTTAGTGTTCTGTTAATTCATCTCACAGTGTTATATGGGTATTTCCTGGATCACTTTGCTAGCCTTATTTCTGTGGAATCTGAGAACAGATATTTCGGAGCCCTTTGAAGACTATAGGGCCAAAGGAAATATCCTCCGATAACAAAGAGAAAGAAGCTTTCTGAGAAACTTCTTTGTGTTCCGTGAAATCATCTCACAGAGTTACAGCTTTCCCCTCAGGAAGCCTTTCGCTAAGACAATTCTTGTGGAATTGGCAAAGTGATATTAGGAAGCCCATAGAGGGCTAGGGTGAAAAAGGAAATATACTCAGATGAAATCTGGAAAGAAGCTTTCTGAGAAACTGCTCTGTGATGTGTGACTTCCCCTCACAGAGTTACATGTGTATTTCGTGGATCTCTTTGTTAGCCTTATTTCTGTGGAATCTGAGAACAGATATTTTGGATCCCTTTGAAGACTATAGGGCCAAAGTAAATATCCTCCGATAGCAAAGAGAAGGAAGCTTTCTGAGAAACTTCTTTGTGTTCTGTGAAATCATCTCACAGAGTTACAGCTTTCTCCTCAAGAAGCCTTTCGCTAAGATAGTTCTTGTGGAATTTTCAAAGTGATATTTGGAAGCCCATAGAGGGCTATGGTGAAAAAGGAAATATCCTCAAATGAAATCTGGAAAGAAGCTTTCTGAGAAACTGCTCTGTGATGAGTGACTTCCACTCACAGAGTTACATCTGTATTTCGTGGATCTCTTTGCTAGCCTTATTTCTGTGGAATCTGATAACAGATATTTCGGATCCCTTTGAAGACTATAGGGCCAAAGGAAATATCTTCCGATAACAAAGGGAAAGAAGGTTTCTGAGAAACTTCTTTGTGTTCTTTGAAATCATCTCACAGAATTACAGCTTTCCCGTCAAGAAGCCTTTCGCTAAGACAGTTCTTGTGGAATTGCAAAGTGATATTTGGAAGCCCATAGAGGGCTAAGGTGAAAAAGGAAATATCCTCAGATGAAATCTGGAAAGAAGCTTTCGGAGAAACTGCTCTGTGATGTGTGATTTCCACTCACAGAGTTACATGTGTATTTCGTGGATCTCATTGCTAGCCTTATTTCTGTGGAATCTGAGAACAGATATTTCAGATCACTTTGAAGACTATAGGGCCAAAGGAAATATCCACCGATAACAAAGAGAAAGAAGCTTTCTGAGAAACTTCTTTGTGTTCTGTGAAATCATCTCACAGAGTTACAGCTTTCCCCACAAGAAGCCTTTCGCTAACACAGTTCTTGTGGAATTGGCAAAGTGATATTTAGAAGCCCATAGAGGGCTATCGTGAAAAAGGAAATATCCTCAGATGAAATCTGGAAAGAAACTTTCTGAGAAACTGCTTAGTGTTCTGTTAACTCATCTCACAGAGTTACATCTGTATTTCGTGGATCTCTTTGCTAGCCTTATTTCTGTGGAATATGAGAACAAATATTTCGGATCCCTTTGAAGAGTATAGGGCCAAAGGAAATATCCTCCGATAACAAAGAGAAAGAAGCTTTCTGAGAAACTTCTTTGTGTTTTGTGAAATCATCTCACAGAGCTACAGCTTCCCCTCAAGAAGCCTTTCGCTAAGACAGTTCTTGTGGAATTGGCAAAGTGATATTTGGAAGCCCATAGAGGGGTATGGTGAAAAAGGAAATATCCTCAGATGAAATCTGGAAAGAAGCTTTCTGAGAAACTGCTTAGTGTTCTGTTAGTTCATCTCACAGCGTTACATCTGTATTTCGTAGATCTCTTTGCTAGCCTTATTTCTGTGGAATCTGAGAACAGATATTTCGGATCCCTTTGAAGACTATAGGGCCAAAGGAAATATCCTCCGATAACAAAGAGAAAGAAGCTTTCTGAGAAACTTCTTTGTGTTCTGTGAAATCATCTCACACAGTTACAGCTTTCCCGTCAAGAAGCCTTTCGCTAAGACAGTTCTTGTGGAATTGGCAAAGTGATATTTAGAAGCCCATAGAGGGCTATGGTGAAAAAGGAAATACCCTCAGATGAAATCTGGAAAGAAGCTTTCTGAGAAACTGCTTAGTGTTCTGTTAATTCATCTCACAGAGTTACATCTGTATTTCCTGGATCTCTTTGCTAGCCTTATTTCTGTGGAATCTGAGAACAGATATTTCGGATCCCTTTGAAGACTATAGGGCCAAAGGAAATATCCTCCGATAACAAATAGAAAGAATCTTTCTGAGAAACTTCTTTGTGTTCTGTGAAATCATCTTACAGAGTTACAGCTTTCCCCTCAAGAAGCCTTTCGCTAAGACAGTTCTTATGGAATTGGCAAAGTGATATTTGGAAGCCCATAGAGGGCTATGGTGAAAAAGGAAATATCCTCAGATGAAATCTGGAAAGAAGCTTTCTGAGAAAGTGCTCTGTGAGGTGTGACTTCCACTCACAGAGTTACATCTGTATTTCGTGTATCTCTTTGCTTGCCTTATTTCTGTGGAATCTGAGAACAGATATTTCGGATCCCTTTGAAGACTATAGGGCCAAAGGAAATATCCTCCGATAACAAAGAGAAAGAAGCTTTCTGAGAAACTTCTTTGTGTTTTGTGAAATCATCTCACAGAGTTACAGCTTCCCCTCAAGAAGCCTTTCGCTAAGACAGTTCTTGTGGAAATGGCCAAGTGATATTTGGAAGCCCATAGAGGGGTATGGTGAAAAAGGAAATATCCTCAGATGAAATCTGGAAAGAAGCTTTCTGAGAAACTGCTTAGTGTTCTGTTAGTTCATCTCACAGCGTTACATCTGTATTTCGTAGATCTCTTTGCTAGCCTTATTTCTGTGGAATCTGAGAACAGATATTTCGTTTCCCTTTGAAGTCTATAGGGCCTAAGGAAATATCCTACGATAACAAAGAGAAAGAAGCTTTCTGAGAAACTTCTTTGTGTTCTGTGTAATCATCTCACAGAGTTACAGCTTTCACCTCAAGAAGCCTTTCGCTAACACAGTTCTTGTGGAATTGGCAAAGTGATATTTGGAAGCCCATAGAGGGCTAGGGTGAAAAAAGAAATATCCTCAGATGAAATCTGGAAAGATGCTTTCTGAGAAACTGCTTAGTGTTCTGTTAATTCATCTCACAGAGTTACATGTGTATTTCGTGAATCTCTTTGCTAGCCTTATTTCTGTGGAATCTGAGAACAGATATTTCGGATCCCTTGGAAGACTATAGGGCCAAAGGAAATATCCTCCGATAACAAAGAGAAAGAAGCTTTCTGAGAAACTTCTTTGTGTTCTGTGAAATCATCTCACAAAGTTACAGCTTTCCCCTCAAGAAGCCGTTCGCTAAGACAGTTCTTGTGGAATTGGCAAAGTGATATTTGGAAGCCCATAGAGGGCTATGGTGAAAAAGGAAATATCCTCAGATGAAATCTGGAAAGAAGCGTTCTGAGAAACTGCTTAGTGTTCTGTTAATTCATCTCACAGAGTTACATCTGTATTTCTTGGATCTCTTTGCTAGCCTTATTTCTGTGGAATCTGAGAACAGATATTTCGGATCCCTTTGAAGACTATAGGGCCAAAGGAAATATCCTCCGATAACAAAGAGAAAGAAGCTTTCTGAGAAACTTCTTTGTGTTCTGTGAAATCATCTCACAGAGTTACAGCTTTCCCCACAAGAAGCCTTTCGCTAACACAATTCTTGTGGAATTGGCAAAGTGATATTTAGAAGCCCATAGAGGTCTATGGTGAAAAAGGAAATATCCTCAGATGAAATCTGGAAAGAAGCTTTCTGAGAAACTGCTTAGTGTTCTGTTAATTCATCTCACAGAGTTACATCTGTATTTCGTGGATCTCTTTGCTAGCCTTATTTCTGTGGAATCTGAGAACAGATATTTCGGATCCCTTTGAAGACTATAGGGCCAAAGGAAATATCCTCCGATAACAAAGAGAAAGAAGCTTTCTGAGAAACTTCAATGTGTTTTGTGAAATCATCTCACAGAGTTACAGCTTCCCCTCAAGAAGCCTTTCGCTAAGACAGTTCTTGTGGAAATGGCCAAGTGATATTTGGAAGCCCATAGGGGGTATGGTGAAAAAGGAAATATCCTCAGATTAAATCTGGAAAGAAGCTTTCTGAGAAACTTCTTTGTGTTTTGTGAAATCATCTCACAGAGCTACAGCTTCCCCTCAAGAAGCCTTTCGCTAAGACAGTTCTTGTGGAATTGGCAAAGTGATATTTGGAAGCCCATAGAGGGGTATGGTGAAAAAGGAAATATCCTCAGATGAAATCTGGAAAGAAGCTTTCTGAGAAACTGCTTAGTGTTCTGTTAGTTCATCTCACAGCGTTACATCTGTATTTCGTAGATCTCTTTGCTAGCCTTATTTCTGTGGAATCTGAGAACAGATATTTCGGATCCCTTTGAAGACTATAGGGCCAAAGGAAATATCCTCCGATAACAAAGAGAAAGAAGCTTTCTGAGAAACTTCTTTGTGTTCTGTGAAATCATCTCACACAGTTACAGCTTTCCCGTCAAGAAGCCTTTCGCTAAGACAGTTCTTGTGGAATTGGCAAAGGGATATTTAGAAGCCCATAGAGGGCTATGGTGAAAAAGGAAATACCCTCAGATGAAATCTGGAAAGAAGCTTTCTGAGAAACTGCTTAGTGTTCTGTTAATTCATCTCACAGAGTTACATCTGTATTTCCTGGATCTCTTTGCTAGCCTTATTTCTGTGGAATCTGAGAACAGATATTTCGGATCCCTTTGAAGACTATAGGGCCAAAGGAAATATCCTCCGATAACAAATAGAAAGAAGCTTTCTGAGAAACTTCTTTGTGTTCTGTGAAATCATCTTACAGAGTTACAGCTTTCCCCTCAAGAAGCCTTTCGCTAAGACAGTTCTTATGGAATTGGCAAAGTGATATTTGGAAGCCCATAGAGGGCTATGGTGAAAAAGGAAATATCCTCAGATGAAATCTGGAAAGAAGCTTTCTGAGAAAGTGCTCTGTGAGGTGTGACTTCCACTCACAGAGTTACATCTGTATTTCGTGTATCTCTTTGCTTGCCTTATTTCTGTGGAATCTGAGAACAGATATTTCGGATCCCTTTGAAGACTATAGGGCCAAAGGAAATATCCTCCGATAACAAAGAGAAAGAAGCTTTCTGAGAAACTTCTTTGTGTTTTGTGAAATCATCTCACAGAGTTACAGCTTCCCCTCAAGAAGCCTTTCGCTAAGACAGTTCTTGTGGAAATGGCCAAGTGATATTTGGAAGCCCATAGAGGGGTATGGTGAAAAAGGAAATATCCTCAGATGAAATCTGGAAAGAAGCTTTCTGAGAAACTGCTTAGTGTTCTGTTAGTTCATCTCACAGCGTTACATCTGTATTTCGTAGATCTCTTTGCTAGCCTTATTTCTGTGGAATCTGAGAACAGATATTTCGTTTCCCTTTGAAGTCTATAGGGCCTAAGGAAATATCCTACGATAACAAAGAGAAAGAAGCTTTCTGAGAAACTTCTTTGTGTTCTGTGTAATCATCTCACAGAGTTACAGCTTTCACCTCAAGAAGCCTTTCGCTAACACAGTTCTTGTGGAATTGGCAAAGTGATATTTGGAAGCCCATAGAGGGCTAGGGTGAAAAAAGAAATATCCTCAGATGAAATCTGGAAAGATGCTTTCTGAGAAACTGCTTAGTGTTCTGTTAATTCATCTCACAGAGTTACATGTGTATTTCGTGAATCTCTTTGCTAGCCTTATTTCTGTGGAATCTGAGAACAGATATTTCGGATCCCTTGGAAGACTATAGGGCCAAAGGAAATATCCTCCGATAACAAAGAGAAAGAAGCTTTCTGAGAAACTTCTTTGTGTTCTGTGAAATCATCTCACAAAGTTACAGCTTTCCCCTCAAGAAGCCGTTCGCTAAGACAGTTCTTGTGGAATTGGCAAAGTGATATTTGGAAGCCCATAGAGGGCTATGGTGAAAAAGGAAATATCCTCAGATGAAATCTGGAAAGAAGCGTTCTGAGAAACTGCTTAGTGTTCTGTTAATTCATCTCACAGAGTTACATCTGTATTTCTTGGATCTCTTTGCTAGCCTTATTTCTGTGGAATCTGAGAACAGATATTTCGGATCCCTTTGAAGACTATAGGGCCAAAGGAAATATCCTCCGATAACAAAGAGAAAGAAGCTTTCTGAGAAACTTCTTTGTGTTCTGTGAAATCATCTCACAGAGTTACAGCTTTCCCCACAAGAAGCCTTTCGCTAACACAATTCTTGTGGAATTGGCAAAGTGATATTTAGAAGCCCATAGAGGTCTATGGTGAAAAAGGAAATATCCTCAGATGAAATCTGGAAAGAAGCTTTCTGAGAAACTGCTTAGTGTTCTGTTAATTCATCTCACAGAGTTACATCTGTATTTCGTGGATCTCTTTGCTAGCCTTATTTCTGTGGAATCTGAGAACAGATATTTCGGATCCCTTTGAAGACTATAGGGCCAAAGGAAATATCCTCCGATAACAAAGAGAAAGAAGCTTTCTGAGAAACTTCAATGTCTTTTGTGAAATCATCTCACAGAGTTACAGCTTCCCCTCAAGAAGCCTTTCGCTAAGACAGTTCTTGTGGAAATGGCCAAGTGATATTTGGAAGCCCATAGGGGGTATGGTGAAAAAGGAAATATCCTCAGATTAAATCTGGAAAGAAGCTTTCTGAGAAACTGCTTAGTGTTCTGTTAATTCATCTCACACCGTTACATCTGTATTTCATGGATCTCTTTGCTAGCCTTATTTCTGTGGAATCTCAGAACAGATATTTCGTTTCCCTTTGAAGTCTATAGGGCCTAAGGAAATATCCTCCGATAACAAAGAGAAAGAAGCTTTCTGAGAAACTTCTTTGTGTTCTGTGTAATCATCTCACAGAGTTACAGCTTTCCCCTCAAGAAGCCTTTCGCTAAGACAGTTCTTGTGGAATTGGCAAAGTGATATTTGGAAGCCCCTAGAGGGCTATGGTGAAAAAAGAAATATCCTCAGATGAAATCTGGAAAGAAGCTTTCTGAGAAACTGCTTAGTGTTCTGTTAATTCATCTCACAGAGTTACATGTGTATTTCGTGGATCTCTTTGCTAGCCTTATTTCTGTGGAATCTGAGAACAGATATTTCGGATCCCTTTGAAGACTATAGGGCCAAAGGAAATATCCTCCGATAACAAAGAGAAAGAAGCTTTCTGAGAAACTTCTTTGTGTTCTGTGAAATCATCTCACAGACTTACAGCTTTCCCCACAAGAAGCCTTTGGCTAACACAGTTCTTGTGGAATTGGCAAAGTGATATTTAGAAGTCCATAGAGGGCTATGGTGAAAAAGGAAATATCCTCAGATGAAATCTGGAAAGAAGCTTTCTGAGAAACTGCTTAGTGTTCTGTTAATTCATCTCACAGCGTTACATCTGTACTTCGTAGATCTCTTTGCTATCCTTATTTCTGTGGAATCTGAGAACAGATATTTCGGATCCCTTGTAAGACTATAGGGCCAAAGGAAATATCCTGCGATAACAAAGAGAAAGAAGCTTTCTGAGAAACTTCTTTGTGTTCTGTGAAATCATCTCACACAGTTACAGCTTTCCCCTCAAGAAGCCTTTCGCTAAGACAGTTCTTGTGGAATTGGAAAAGTGATATTTGGAAGCCCATAGAGGGCTATGGTGAAAAAGGAAATATCCTCAGATGAAATCTGGAAAGAAGCTTTCTGAGAAAGTGCTCTGTGATGTGTGACTTCCACTCACAGAGTTACATCGGTATTTCGTGTATCTCTTTGCTTGCCTTATTTCTGTGGAATCTGAGAACAGATATTTCGGATCCCTTTGAAGACTATAGGACCAAAGGAAATATCCTCCGATAAAAAAGAGAAATAAGCTTTCTGAGAAACTTCTTTGTGTTCTGTGAAATCATCTCAGAGAGTTACAGCATTCCCCTCAAGAAGCCTTTCGCTAAGACAGTTCTTGTGGAATTGGCAAAGTGATATTTGGAAGCCCATAGAGGGCTATGTTGAAAAAGGAAATATCCTCAGATGAAATCTGGAAAGAAGCTTTCTGAGAAACTGCTTAGTGTTCTGTTAATTCATCTCACAGCGTTACATCTGTATTTCCTAGATCTCTTTGCTAGCCTTATTTCTGTGGAGTCTGAGAACAGATATTTCGTTTCCCTTAGAAGACTATAGTGCCAAAGGAAATATCCTCCGATAACAAAGAGAAAGAAACTTTCTGAGAAAATTCTTTGTGTTCTGTGTAATCATCTCACAGAGTTACAGCTTTCCCCTCAAGAAGCCTTTCGCTAAGACAGTTCTTGTGGAATTGGAAAAGTGATATTTGGAAGCCCATAGAGGGCTATGGTGAAAAAGGAAATATCCTCAGATGAAATCTGGAAAGAAGCTTTCTGAGAAACTGCTTAGTGTTCTGTTAATTCATCTCACAGAGTTACATCTGTATTTCGTGGATCTCTTTGCTAGCCTTATTTCTGTGGAATCTGAGAACAGATATTTCGGATCCCTTTGAAGACTATAGAGCCAAAGGAAATATCCTCCAATAACAAAGAGAAAGAAGCTTTCTGAGAAACTTCTTTGTGTTCTGTGAAATCATCTCACAGAGTTACAGCTTTCCCCACAAGAAGCCTTTCGCTAACACAATTCTTGTGGAATTGGCAAAGTGATATTTAGAAGCCCATAGAGGGCTATGGTGAAAAAGGAAATATCCTCAGATGAAATCTGGAAAGAAGCTTTCTGAGAAACTGCTTAGTGTTCTGTTAACTCATCTCACAGAGTTACATCTGTATTTCGTGGATCTCTTTGCTAGTCTTATTTCTGTGGAATATGAGAACAGATATTTCGGATCCCTTTGAAGAGTATAGGGCCAAAGGAAATATCCTCCGATAACAAAGAGAAAGAAGCTTTCTGAGAAACTTCTTTGTGTTTTTTGAAATCATCTCACAGAGCTACAGCTTCCCCTCAAGAAGCCTTTCGCTAAGACAGTTCTTGTGGAATTGGCAAAGTGATATTTGGAAGCCTATAGAGGGGTATGGTGAAAAAGGAAATATCCTCAGATGAAATCTGGAAAGAAGCTTTCTGAGAAACTGCTTAGTGTTCTGTTAGTTCATCTCACAGCGTTACATCTGTATTTCGTAGATCTCTTTGCTAGCCTTATTTCTGTGGAATCTGAGAACAGATATTTCGGATCCCTTTGAAGACTATAGGGCCAAAGGAAATATCCTCCGATAACAAAGAGAAAGAAGCTTTCTGAGAAACTTCTTTGTGTTCTGTGAAATCATCTCACACAGTTACAGCTTTCCCCTCAAGAAGCCTTTCGCTAAGACAGTTCTTGTGGAATTGGCAAAGTGATATTTGGAAGTCCATAGAGGGCTATGGTGAAAAAGGAAATATCCTCAGATGAAATCTGGAAAGAAGCTTTCTGAGAAACTGCTTAGTGTTCTGTTAATTCATCTCACAGAGTTACATGTGTATTTCGTGGATCTCTTTGCTAGCCTTATTTCTGTGGAATCTGAGAACAGATATTTCGGATCCCTTTGAAGACTATAGGGCCAAAGGAAATATCCTCCGATAACAAAGAGAAAGAAGCTTTCTGAGAAACTTCTATGTGTTTTGTGAAATCATCTCACAGAGTTGCAGCTTCCCCTCAAGAAGCCTTTCGCTAAGACAGTTCTTGTGGAAATGGCCAAGTGATATTTGGAAGCCCATAGAGGGGTATGGTGAAAAAGGAAATATCCTCAGATTAAATCTGGAAAGAAGCTTTCTGAGAAACTGCTTAGTGTTCTGTTAATTCATCTCACACCGTTACATCTGTATTTCGTAGATCTCTTTGCTAGCCTTATTTCTGTGGAATCTGAGAACAGATATTTCGTTTCCCTTTGAAGTCTATAGGGCCTAAGGAAATATCCTCCGATAACAAAGAGAAAGAAGCTTTCTGAGAAACTTCTTTGTGTTCTGTGTAATCATCTCACAGAGTTACAGCTTTCCCCTCAAGAAGCCTTTCGCTAAGACAGTTCTTGTGGAATTGGCAAAGTGATATTTGGAAGCCCTTAGAGGGCTATGGTGAAAAAAGAAATATCCTCAGATGAAATCTGGAAAGAAGCTTTCTGAGAAACTGCTTAGTGTTCTGTTAATTCATCTCACAGAGTTACATGTGTATTTCGTGGATCTCTTTGCTAGCCTTATTTCTGTGGAATCTGAGAACAGATATTTCGGATCCCTTTGAAGAGTATAGGGCCAAAGGAAATATCCTCCGATAACAAAGAGAAAGAAGCTTTCTGAGAAACTTCTTTGTGTTTTGTGAAATCATCTCACAGAGCTACAGCTTCCCCTCAAGAAGGCTTTCGCTAAGACAGTTCTTGTGGAATTGGCAAAGTGATATTTGGAAGCCCATAGAGGGGTATGGTGAAAAAGGAAATATCCTCAGATGAAATCTGGAAAGAAGCTTTCTGAGAAACTGCTTAGTGTTCTGTTAATTCATCTCACACCGTTACATCTGTATTTCATGGATCTCTTTGCTAGCCTTATTTCTGTGGAATCTCAGAACAGATATTTCGTTTCCCTTTGAAGTCTATAGGGCCTAAGGAAATATCCTCCGATAACAAAGAGAAAGAAGCTTTCTGAGAAACTTCTTTGTGTTCTGTGTAATCATCTCACAGAGTTACAGCTTTCCCCTCAAGAAGCCTTTCGCTAAGACAGTTATTGTGGAATTGGCAAAGTGATATTTGGAAGCCCATAGAGGGCTATGGTGAAAAAAGAAATATCCTCAGATGAAATCTGGAAAGAAGCTTTCTGAGAAACTGCTTAGTGTTCTGTTAATTCATCTCACAGAGTTACATGTGTATTTCGTGGATCTCTTTGCTAGCCTTATTTCTGTGGAATCTGAGAACAGATATTTCGGATCCCTTTGAAGACTATAGGGCCAAAGGAAATATCCTCCGATAACAAAGAGAAAGAAGCTTTCTGAGAAACTACTTTGTGTTCTGTGAAATCATCTCACAGACTTACAGCTTTCCCCACAAGAAGCCTTTGGCTAACACAGTTCTTGTGGAATTGGCAAAGTGATATTTAGAAGTCCATAGAGGGCTATGGTGAAAAAGGAAATATCCTCAGATGAAATCTGGAAAGAAGCTTTCTGAGAAACTGCTTAGTGTTCTGTTAGTTCATCTCACAGCGTTACATCTGTATTTCGTAGATCTCTTTGCTAGCCTTATTTCTGTGGAATCTGAGAACAGATATTTCTGATCCCTTGTAAGACTATAGGGCCAAAGGAAATATCCTGCGATAACAAAGAGAAAGAAGCTTTCTGAGAAACTTCTTTGTGTTCTGTGAAATCATCTCACAAAGTTACAGCTTTCCCCTCAAGAAGCCTTTCGCTAAGACAGTTCTTGTGGAATTGGAAAAGTGATATTTGGAAGCCCATAGAGGGCTATGGTGAAAAAGGAAATATCCTCAGATGAAATCTGGAAAGAAGCTTTCTGAGAAAGTGCTCTGTGATGTGTGACTTCCACTCACAGAGTTACATCGGTATTTCGTGTATCTCTTTGCTTGCCTTATTTCTGTGGAATCTGAGAACAGATATTTCGGATCCCTTTGAAGACTATAGGACCAAAGGAAATATCCTCCGATAAAAAAGAGAAATAAGCTTTCTGAGAAACTTCTTTGTGTTCTGTGAAATCATCTCAGAGAGTTACAGCATTCCCCTCAAGAAGCCTTTCGCTAAGACAGTTCTTGTGGAATTGGCAAAGTGATATTTGGAAGCCCATAGAGGGCTATGTTGAAAAAGGAAATATCCTCAGATGAAATCTGGAAAGAAGCTTTCTGAGAAACTGCTTAGTGTTCTGTTAATTCATCTCACAGCGTTACATCTGTATTTCGTAGATCTCTTTGCTAGCCTTATTTCTGTGGAGTCTGAGAACAGATATTTCGTTTCCCTTAGAAGACTATAGTGCCAAAGGAAATATCCTCCGATAACAAAGAGAAAGAAACTTTCTGAGAAAATTCTTTGTGTTCTGTGTAATCATCTCACAGAGTTACAGCTTTCCCCTCAAGAAGCCTTTCGCTAAGACAGTTCTTGTGGAATTGGAAAAGTGATATTTGGAAGCCCATTGAGGGCTATGGTGAAAAAGGAAATATCCTCAGATGAAATCTGGAAAGAAGCTTTCTGAGAAACTGCTTAGTGTTCTGTTAATTCATCTCACAGAGTTACATCTGTATTTCGTGGATCTCTTTGCTAGCCTTATTTCTGTGGAATCTGAGAACAGATATTTCGGATCCCTTTGAAGACTATAGAGCCAAAGGAAATATCCTCCGATAACAAAGAGAAAGAAGCTTTCTGAGAAACTTCTTTGTGTTCTGTGAAATCATCTCACAGAGTTACAGCTTTCCCCACAAGAAGCCTTTCGCTAACACAATTCTTGTGGAATTGGCAAAGTGATATTTAGAAGCCCATAGAGGGCTATGGTGAAAAAGGAAATATCCTCAGATGAAATCTGGAAAGAAGCTTTCTGAGAAACTGCTTAGTGTTCTGTTAACTCATCTCACAGAGTTACATCTGTATTTCGTGGATCTCTTTGCTAGTCTTATTTCTGTGGAATATGAGAACAGATATTTCGGATCCCTTTGAAGAGTATAGGGCCAAAGGAAATATCCTCCGATAACAAAGAGAAAGAAGCTTTCTGAGAAACTTCTTTGTGTTTTTTGAAATCATCTCACAGAGCTACAGCTTCCCCTCAAGAAGGCTTTCGCTAAGACAGTTCTTGTGGAATTGGCACAGTGATATTTGGAAGCCCATAGAGGGGTATGGTGAAAAAGGAAATATCCTCAGATGAAATCTGGAAAGAAGCTTTCTGAGAAACTGCTTAGTGTTCTGTTAGTTCATCTCACAGCATTACATCTGTATTTCTTAGATCTCTTTGCTAGCCTTATTTCTGTGGAATCTGAGAACAGATATTTCGGATCCCTTTGTAGACTATAGGGCCAAAGGAAATATCCTCCGATAACAAAGAGAAAGAAGATTTCTGAGAAACTTCTTTGTGTTCTGTGAAATCATCTCCCAGAGTTACAGCTTTCCCCACAAGAAGCCTTTCGCTAACACAGTTCTTGTGGAATTGGCAAAGTGATATTTAGAAGTCCATAGAGGGCTATGGTGAAAAAGGAAATATCCTCAGATGAAATCTGGAAAGAAGCTTTCTGAGAAACTGCTTAGTGTTCTGTTAACTCATCTCACACAGTTACATCTGTATTTCGTGGATCTCTTTTCTAGTCTCATTTCTGTGGAATATGAGAACAGATATTTCGGATCCCTTTGAAGAGAATAGGGCCAAAGGAAATATCCTCCGATAACAAAGAGAAAGAAGCTTTCTGAGAAACTTCTTTGTGTTTTGTGAAATCATCTCACAGAGCTACAGCTTCCCCTCAAGAAGGCTTTCGCTAAGACAGTTCTTGTGGAATTGGCAAAGTGATATTTGGAAGCCCATAGAGGGGTATGGTGAAAAAGGAAATATCCTCAGATGAAATCTGGAAAGAAGCTTTCTGAGAAACTGCTTAGTGTTCTGTTAATTCATCTCACACCTTTACATCTGTATTTCGTAGATCTCTTTGCTAGCCTTATTTCTGTGGAATCTGAGAACAGATATTTCGGATCCCTTTGAAGACTATAGGGCCAAAGGAAATATCCTCCGATAACAAAGAGAAAGAAGCTTTCTGAGAAACTTCTTTGTGTTCTGTGAAATCATCTCACACAGTTACAGATTTCCCCTCAAGAAGCCTTTCGCTAAGACAGGTCTTGTGGAATTGGCAAAGTGATATTTAGAAGCCCATAGAGGGCTATGTTGTAAAAGGAAATATCCTGAGATGAAATCTGGAAAGAAGCTTTCTGAGAAACTGCTTAGTGTTCTGTTAATTCATCTCACAGAGTTACATCTGTATTTCTTGGATCTCTTTGCTAGCCTTATTTCTGTGGAATCTGAGAACAGATATTTCGGATCCCTTTGAAGACTATAGGGCCAAAGGAAATATCCTCCGATAACAAAGAGAAAGAAGCTTTCTGAGAAACTTCTTTGTGTTTTGTGAAATCATCTCACAGAGTTACAGCTTCCCCTCAAGAAGCCTTTCGCTAAGACAGTTCTTGTGGAAATGGCCAAGTGATATTTGGAAGCCCATAGAGGGGTATGGTGAAAAAGGAAATATCCTCAGATGAAATCTGGAAAGAAGCTTTCTGAGAAACTGCTTAGTGTTCTGTTAATTCGTCTCACACCGTTACATCTGTATTTCGTAGATCTCTTTGCTAGCCTTATTTCTGTGGAATCTGAGAACAGATATTTCGTTTCCCTTTGAAGTCTATAGGGCTTAAGGAAATATCCTCCGATAACAAAGAGAAAGAAGCTTTCTGAGAAACTTCTTTGTGTTCTGTGTAATCATCTCACAGAGTTACAGCTTTCCCCTCAAGAAGCCTTTCGCTAAGACAGTTCTTGTGGAATTGGCAAAGTGATATTTGGAAGCTCATAGAGGGTTATGGTGAAAAAGGAAATATCCTCTGATGAAATCTGCAAAGAAGCTTTCTGAGAAACTGCTCTGTGATGTGTTACTTCCACTCACAGAGTTACATCTGTATTTCGTGGATCTCTTTGCTACCCTTATTTCTGTGGAATCTGAGAACAGATATTTCGGATCCCTTTGAAGACTATAGGGCCAAAGGAAATATCCTCCGATAACAAAGAGAAAGAAGCTTTCTGAGAAACTTCTTTGTGTTCTGTGAAATCATCTCACAGAGTTACAGCATTCCCCTCAAGAAGCCTTTCGCTAAGACAGTTCTTGTGGAATTGGCAAAGTGATATTTGGAAGCCCATAGAGGGCTATGTTGAAAAAGGAAATATCCTCAGATGAAATCTGGAAAGAAGCTTTCTGAGAAACTGCTTAGTGTTCTGTTAATTCATCTCACAGAGTTACATCTGTATTTCGTGGATCTCTTTGCTAGCCTTATTTCTGTGGAATCTGAGAACAGATATTTCGGATCCCTTTGAAGACTATAGGGCCAAAGGAAATATCCTCCGATAACAAAGAGAAAGAAGCTTTCTGAGAAACTTCTTTGTGTTCTGTGAAATCATCTCACAGAGTTCCAGCTTTCCCCACAAGAAGCCTTTCGCTAACACAGTTCTTGTGGAATTGGCAAAGTGATATTTAGAAGCCCATAGAGGGCTATGGTGAAAAAGGAAATATCCTCAGATGAAATCTGGAAAGAAGCTTTCTGAGAAACCGCTTAGTGTTCTGTTAACTCATCTCACAGAGTTACATCTGTATTTCGTGGATCTCTTTGCTAGCCTTATTTCTGTGGAATATGAGACCAGATATTTCGGATCCCTTTGAAGAGTATAGGGCCAAAGGAAATATCCTCCGATAACAAAGAGAAAGAAGCTTTCTGAGAAACTTCTTTGTGTTTTGTGAAATCATCTCACAGAGCTACAGCGTCCCCTCAAGAAGCCTTTCGCTAAGACAGTTCTTTTGGAATTGGCAAAGTGATATTTGGAAGCCCATAGAGGGGTATGGTGAAAAAGGAAATATCCTCAGATGAAATCTGGAAAGAAGCTTTCTGAGAAACTGCTTAGTGTTCTGTTAGTTCATCTCACAGCGTTACATCTGTATTTCTTAGATCTCTTTGCTAGCCTTATTTCTGTGGAATCTGAGAACAGATATTTCGGATCCCTTTGAAGACTATAGGGCCAAAGGAAATATCCTCCGATAACAAAGAGAAAGAAGCTTTCTGAGAAACTTCTTTGTGTTCTGTGAAATCATCTCACACAGTTACAGCTTTCCCCTCAAGAAGCCTTTCGCTAAGACTGTTCTTGTGGAATTGGCAAAGTGATATTTAGAAGCCGATAGAGGGCTATGGTGTAAAAGGAAATATCCTCAGATGAAATCTGGAAAGAAGCTTTCTGAGAAACTGCTTAGTGTTCTGTTAATTCATCTCACAGAGTTACATCTGTATTTCGTGGATCTCTTTGCTAGCCTTATTTCTGTGGAATCTGAGAACAGAGATTTCGGATCCCTTTGAAGACTATAGGGCCAAAGGAAATATCCTCCGATAACAAAGAGAAAGAAGCTTTCTGAGAAACTTCTTTGTGTTTTGTGAAATCATCTCACAGAGTTACAGCTTCCCCTCAAGAAGCCTTTCGCTAAGACAATTCTTGTGGAAATGGCCAAGTGATATTTGGAAGCCCATAGAGGGGTATGGTGAAAAAGGAAATATCCTCAGATGAAATCTGGAAAGAAGCTTTCTGAGAAGCTGCTTAGTGTTCTGTTAATTCATCTCACAGAGTTACATGTGTATTTCGTGGATCTCTTTGCTAGCCTTATTTCTGTGGAATCTGAGAACAGATATTTCGGATCCCTTTGAAGACTATAGGGCGAAAGGAAATATCCTCCGATAACAAAGAGAAAGAAGCTTTCTGAGAAACTTCTTTGTGTTCTGTGAAATCATCTCACAGAGTTACAGCTTTCCCCACAAGAAGCCTTTCGCTAACACAGTTCTTGTGGAATTGGCAAAGTGATATTTAGAAGTCCATAGAGGGCTCTGGTGAAAAAGGAAATATCCTGAGATGAAATCTGGAAAGAAGCTTTCTGAGAAACTGCTTAGTGTTCTGTTAACTCATCTCACAGAGTTACATCTGTATTTCGTGGATCTCTTTGCTAGCCTTATTTCTGTGGAATCTGAGAACAGATATTTCGGATCCCTTTGAAGACTAGAGGGCCAAAGGAAATATCCTCCGATAACAAAGAGAAAGAAGCTTTCTGAGAAACTTCTTTGTGTTCTGTGAAATCATCTCACAGAGTTACAGCTTTCCCCTCAAGAAGCCTTTCGCTAAGACAGTTCTTGTGGAATTGGCAAAGTGATATTTGGAAGCTCATAGAGGGTTATGGTGAAAAAGGAAATATCCTCTGATGAAATCTGCAAAGAAGCTTTCTGAGAAACTGCTCTGTGATGTGTTACTTCCACTCACAAAGTTACATCTGTATTTCGTGGATCTCTTTGCTAGCCTTATTTCTGTGGAATCTGAGAACAGATATTTCGGATCCCTTTGAAGACTATAGGGCCAAAGGAAATATCCTCCGATAACAAAGAGAAAGAAGCTTTCTGAGAAACTTCTTTGTGTTCTGTGAAATCATCTCACAGAGTTACAGCTTTCCCCCCAAGAAGCCTTTCGCTAAGACAGTTCTTGTGGAATTGGCAAAGTGATATTTAGAAGTCCATAGAGGGCTATGGTGAAAAAGGAAATATCCTGAGATGAAATCTGGAAAGAAGCTTTCTGAGAAACTGCTTAGTGTTCTGTTAACTCATCTCACAGAGTTATATCTGTATTTCGTGGATCTCTTTGCTAGCCTTATTTCTGTGGAATTTGAGAACAGATATTTCGGATCCCTTTGAAGACTAGAGGGCCAAAGGAAATATCCTCCGATAACAATGAGAAAGAAGCTTTCTGAGAAACTTCTTTGTGTTCTGTGAAATCATCTCACAGAGTTACAGCTTTCCCCTCAAGAAGCCTTTCGCTAAGACAGTTCTTGTGGAATTGGCAAAGTGATATTTGGAAGCTCATAGAGGGTTATGGTGAAAAAGGAAATATCCTCTGACGAAATCTGCAAAGAAGCTTTCTGAGAAACTGCTCTGTGATGTGTTACTTCCACTCACAAAGTTACATCTGTATTTCGTGGATCTCTTTGCTAGCCTTATTTCTGTGGAATCTGAGAACAGATATTTCGGATCCCTTTGAAGACTATAGGGCCAAAGGAAATATCCTCCGATAACAAAGAGAAATAAGCTTTCTGAGAAACTTCTTTGTGTTTTGTGAAATCATCTCACAGAGTTACAGCTTCCCCTCAAGAAGCCTTTCGCTAAGACCGTTCTTGTGGAAATGGCCAAGTGATATTTGGAAGCCCATAGAGGGCTATGGTGAAAAAGGAAATATCCTCACATGAAATCTGGAAAGAAGCTTTCTGAGAAACTGCTTAGTGTTCTGTTAATTCATCTCACACCGTTGCATCTGTATTTCGTGGATCTCTTTGATAGCCTTATTTCTGTGGAATCTGAGAACAGATATTTCGTTTCCCTTTGAAGTCTATAGGGCCTAAGGAAATATCCTCCGATAACAAAGAGAAAGAAGCTTTCTGAGAAACTTCTTTGTGTTTTGTGAAATCATCTCACAGAGCTACAGCTTCCCCTCAAGAAGCCTTTCGCTAAGACAGTTCTTTTGGAATTGGCAAAGTGATATTTGGAAGCCCATAGAGGGGTATGGTGAAAAAGGAAATATCCTCAGATGAAATCTGGAAAGAAGCTTTCTGAGAAACTGCTTAGTGTTCTGTTAGTTCATCTCACAGCGTTACATCTGTATTTCTTAGATCTCTTTGTTAGCCTTATTTCTGTGGAATCTGAGAACAGATATTTCGGATCCCTTTGAAGACTATAGGGCCAAAGGAAATATCCTCCGATAACAAAGAGAAAGAAGCTTTCTGAGAAACTTCTTTGTGTTCTGTGAAATCATCTCACACAGTTACAGCTTTCCCCTCAAGAAGCCTTTCGCTAAGACTGTTCTTGTGGAATTGGCAAAGTGATATTTAGAAGCCGATAGAGGGCTATGGTGTAAAAGGAAATATCCTCAGATGAAATCTGGAAAGAAGCTTTCTGAGAAACTGCTTAGTGTTCTGTTAATTCATCTCACAGAGTTACATCTGTACTTCGTGGATCTCTTTGCTAGCCTTATTTCTGTGGAATCTGAGAACAGAGATTTCGGATCCCTTTGAAGACTAGAGGGCCAAAGGAAATATCCTCCGATAACAAAGAGAAAGAAGCTTTCTGAGAAACTTCTTTGTGTTTTGTGAAATCATCTCACAGAGTTACAGCTTCCCCTCAAGAAGCCTTTCGCTAAGACAATTCTTGTGGAAATGGCCAAGTGATATTTGGAAGCCCATAGAGGGGTATGGTGAAAAAGGAAATATCCTCAGATGAAATCTGGAAAGAAGCTTTCTGAGAAACTGCTTAGTGTTCTGTTAATTCATCTCACAGAGTTACATGTGTATTTCGTGGATCTCTTTGCTAGCCTTATTTCTGTGGAATCTGAGAACAGATATTTCGGATCCCTTTGAAGACTATAGAGCCAAAGGAAATATCGTCGGATAACAAAGAGAAAGAAGCTTTCTGAGAAACTTCTTTGTGTTCTGTGAAATCATCTCACAGATTTACATCTTTCCCCACAAGAAGCCTTTCGCTAACACAATTCTTGTATAATTGGCAAAGTGATATTTAGAAGCCCATAGAGGGCTATGGTGAAAAAGGAAATATCCTCAGATGAAATCTGGAAAGAAGCTTTCTGAGAAACTGCTTAGTGTTCTGTTAACTCATCTCACAGAGTTACATCTGTATTTCGTGGATCTCTTTGCTAGTCTTATTTCTGTGGAATATGAGAACAGATATTTCGGATCCCTTTGAAGAGTATAGGGCCAAAGGAAATATCCTCCGATAACAAAGAGAAAGAAGCTTTCTGAGAAACTTCTTTGTGTTTTTTGAAATCATCTCACAGAGCTACAGCTTCCCCTCAAGAAGGCTTTCGCTAAGACAGTTCTTGTGGAATTGGCAAAGTGATATTTGGAAGCCCATAGAGGGGTATGGTGAAAAAGGAAATATCCTCAGATGAAATCTGGAAAGAAGCTTTCTGAGAAACTGCTTAGTGTTCTGTTAGTTCATCTCACAGCATTACATCTGTATTTCTTAGATCTCTTTGCTAGCCTTATTTCTGTGGAATCTGAGAACAGATATTTCGGATCCCTTTGTAGACTATAGGGCCAAAGGAAATATCCTCCGATAACAAAGAGAAAGAAGATTTCTGAGAAACTTCTTTGTGTTCTGTGAAATCATCTCCCAGAGTTACAGCTTTCCCCACAAGAAGCCTTTCGCTAACACAGTTCTTGTGGAATTGGCAAAGTGATATTTAGAAGTCCATAGAGGGCTATGGTGAAAAAGGAAATATCCTCAGATGAAATCTGGAAAGAAGCTTTCTGAGAAACTGCTTAGTGTTCTGTTAACTCATCTCACAGAGTTACATCTGTATTTCGTGGATCTCTTTTCTAGTCTCATTTCTGTGGAATATGAGAACAGATATTTCGGATCCCTTTGAAGAGTATAGGGCCAAAGGAAATATCCTCCGATAACAAAGAGAAAGAAGCTTTCTGAGAAACTTCTTTGTGTTTTGTGAAATCATCTCACAGAGCTACAGCTTCCCCTCAAGAAGGCTTTCGCTAAGACAGTTCTTGTGGAATTGGCAAAGTGATATTTGGAAGCCCATAGAGGGGTATGGTGAAAAAGGAAATATCCTCAGATGAAATCTGGAAAGAAGCTTTCTGAGAAACTGCTTAGTGTTCTGTTAATTCATCTCACAGCGTTACATCTGTATTTCTTAGATCTATTTGCTAGTCTTATTTCTGTGGAATCTGAGAACAGATATTTCGGATCCCTTTGAAGACTATAGGGCCAAAGGAAATATCCTCCGATAACAAAGAGAAAGAAGCTTTCTGAGAAACTTCTTTGTGTTCTGTGAAATCATCTCACACAGTTACAGCTTTCCCCTCAAGAAGCCTTTCGCTAAGACAGTTCTTGTGGAATTAGCAAAGTGATATTTCGAAGCCCATAGAGGGGTATGGTGAAAAAGGAAATATCCTCAGATGAAATCTGGAAAGAAGCTTTCTGAGAAACTGCTTAGTGTTCTGTTAATTCATCTCACACCTTTACATCTGTATTTCGTAGATCTCTTTGCTAGCCTTATTTCTGTGGAATCTGAGAACAGATATTTCGGATCCCTTTGAAGACTATAGGGCCAAAGGAAATATCCTCCGATAACAAAGAGAAAGAAGCTTTCTGAGAAACTTCTTTGTGTTCTGTGAAATCATCTCACACAGTTACAGATTTCCCCTCAAGAAGCCTTTCGCTAAGACAGGTCTTGTGGAATTGGCAAAGTGATATTTAGAAGCCCATAGAGGGCTATGTTGTAAAATGAAATATCCTGAGATGAAATCTGGAAAGAAGCTTTCTGAGAAACTGCTTAGTGTTCTGTTAATTCATCTCACAGAGTTACATCTGTATTTCTTGGATCTCTTTGCTAGCCTTATTTCTGTGGAATCTGAGAACAGATATTTCGGATCCCTTTGAAGACTATAGGGCCAAAGGAAATATCCTCCGATAACAAAGAGAAAGAAGCTTTCTGAGAAACTTCTTTGTGTTTTGTGAAATCATCTCACAGAGTTACAGCTTCCCCTCAAGAAGCCTTTCGCTAAGACAGTTCTTGTGGAAATGGCCAAGTGATATTTGGAAGCCCATAGAGGGGTATGGTGAAAAAGGAAATATCCTCAGATGAAATCTGGAAAGAAGCTTTCTGAGAAACTGCTTAGTGTTCGGTTAATTCATCTCACACCGTTACATCTGTATTTCGTAGATCTCTTTGCTAGCCTTATTTCTGTGGAATCTGAGAACAGATATTTCGTTTCCCTTTGAAGTCTATAGGGCTTAAGGAAATATCCTCCGATAACAAAGAGAAAGAAGCTTTCTGAGAAACTTCTTTGTGTTCTGTGTAATCATCTCACAGAGTTACAGCTTTCCCCTCAAGAAGCCTTTCGCTAAGACAGTTCTTGTGGAATTGGCAAAGTGATATTTGGAAGCTCATAGAGGGTTATGGTGAAAAAGGAAATATCCTCTGATGAAATCTGCAAAGAAGCTTTCTGAGAAACTGCTCTGTGATGTGTTACTTCCACTCACAGAGTTACATCTGTATTTCGTGGATCTCTTTGCTACCCTTATTTCTGTGGAATCTGAGAACAGATATTTCGGATCCCTTTGAAGACTATAGGGCCAAAGGAAATATCCTCCGATAAAAAAGAGAAATAAGCTTTCTGAGAAACTTCTTTGTGTTCTGTGAAATCATCTCACAGAGTTACAGCATTCCCCTCAAGAAGCCTTTCGCTAAGACAGTTCTTGTGGAATTGGCAAAGTGATATTTGGAAGCCCATAGAGGGCAATGTTTAAAAAGGAAATATCCTCAGATGAAATCTGGAAAGAAGCTTTCTGAGAAACTGCTTAGTGTTCTGTTAATTCATCTCACAGAGTTACATCTGTATTTCGTGGATCTCTTTGCTAGCCTTATTTCTGTGGAATCTGAGAACAGATATTTCGGATCCCTTTGAAGACTATAGGGCCAAAGGAAATATCCTCCGATAACAAAGAGAAAGAAGCTTTCTGAGAAACTTCTTTGTGTTCTGTGAAATCATCTCACAGAGTTCCAGCTTTCCCCACAAGAAGCCTTTCGCTAACACAGTTCTTGTGGAATTGGCAAAGTGATATTTAGAAGCCCATAGAGGGCTATGGTGAAAAAGGAAATATCCTCAGATGAAATCTGGAAAGAAGCTTTCTGAGAAACCGCTTAGTGTTCTGTTAACTCATCTCACAGAGTTACATCTGTATTTCGTGGATCTCTTTGCTAGCCTTATTTCTGTGGAATATGAGACCAGATATTTCGGATCCCTTTGAAGAGTATAGGGCCAAAGGAAATATCCTCCGATAACAAAGAGAAAGAAGCTTTCTGAGAAACTTCTTTGTGTTTTGTGAAATCATCTCACAGAGCTACAGCGTCCCCTCAAGAAGCCTTTCGCTAAGACAGTTCTTTTGGAATTGGCAAAGTGATATTTAGAAGCCCATAGAGGGGTATGGTGAAAAAGGAAATATCCTCAGATGAAATCTGGAAAGAAGCTTTCTGAGAAACTGCTTAGTGTTCTGTTAGTTCATCTCACAGCGTTACATCTGTATTTCTTAGATCTCTTTGCTAGCCTTATTTCTGTGGAATCTGAGAACAGATATTTCGGATCCCTTTGAAGACTATAGGGCCAAAGGAAATATCCTCCGATAACAAAGAGAAAGAAGCTTTCTGAGAAACTTCTTTGTGTTCTGTGAAATCATCTCACAGAGTTACAGCTTTCCCCCCAAGAAGCCTTTCGCTAAGACAGTTCTTGTGGAATTGGCAAAGTGATATTTAGAAGTCCATAGAGGGCTATGGTGAAAAAGGAAATATCCTGAGATGAAATCTGGAAAGAAGCTTTCTGAGAAACTGCTTAGTGTTCTGTTAACTCATCTCACAGAGTTATATCTGTATTTCGTGGATCTCTTTGCTAGCCTTATTTCTGTGGAATCTGAGAACAGATATTTCGTATCCCTTTGAAGACTAGAGGGCCAAAGGAAATATCCTCCGATAACAATGAGAAAGAAGCTTTCTGAGAAACTTCTTTGTGTTCTGTGAAATCATCTCACAGAGTTACAGCTTTCCCCTCAAGAAGCCTTTCGCTAAGACAGTTCTTGTGGAATTGGCAAAGTGATATTTGGAAGCTCATAGAGGGTTATGGTGAAAAAGGAAATATCCTCTGACGAAATCTGCAAAGAAGCTTTCTGAGAAACTGCTCTGTGATGTGTTACTTCCACTCACAAAGTTACATCTGTATTTCGTGGATCTCTTTGCTAGCCTTATTTCTGTGGAATCTGAGAACAGATATTTCGGATCCCTTTGAAGACTATAGGGCCAAAGGAAATATCCTCCGATAACAAAGAGAAATAAGCTTTCTGAGAAACTACTTTGTGTTTTGTGAAATCATCTCACAGAGTTACAGCTTCCCCTCAAGAAGCCTTTCGCTAAGACCGTTCTTGTGGAAATGGCCAAGTGATATTTGGAAGCCCATAGAGGGCTATGGTGAAAAAGGAAATATCCTCAGATGAAATCTGGAAAGAAGCTTTCTGAGAAACTGCTTAGTGTTCTGTTAATTCATCTCACACCGTTGCATCTGTATTTCGTGGATCTCCTTGATAGCCTTATTTCTGTGGAATCTGAGAACAGATATTTCGTTTCCCTTTGAAGTCTATAGGGCCTAAGGAAATATCCTCCGATAACAAAGAGAAAGAAGCTTTCTGAGAAACTTCTTTGTGTTCTGTGAAATCATCTCACAGAGTTCCAGCTTTCCCCACAAGAAGCCTTTCGCTAACACAGTTCTTGTGGAATTGGCAAAGTGATATTTAGAAGCCCATAGAGGGCTATGGTGAAAAAGGAAATATCCTCAGATGAAATCTGGAAAGAAGCTTTCTGAGAAACCGCTTAGTGTTCTGTTAACTCATCTCACAGAGTTACATCTGTATTTCGTGGATCTCTTTGCTAGCCTTATTTCTGTGGAATATGAGACCAGATATTTCGGATCCCTTTGAAGAGTATAGGGCCAAAGGAAATATCCTCCGATAACAAAGAGAAAGAAGCTTTCTGAGAAACTTCTTTGTGTTTTGTGAAATCATCTCACAGAGCTACAGCTTCCCCTCAAGAAGCCTTTCGCTAAGACAGTTCTTTTGGAATTGGCAAAGTGATATTTGGAAGCCCATAGAGTGGTATGGTGAAAAAGGAAATATCCTCAGATGAAATCTAGAAAGAAGCTTTCTGATAAACTGCTTAGTGTTCTGTTAGTTCATCTCACAGCGTTACATCTGTATTTCTTAGATCTCTTTGTTAGCCTTATTTCTGTGGAATCTGAGAACAGATATTTCGGATCCCTTTGAAGACTATAGGGCCAAAGGAAATATCCTCCGATAACAAAGAGAAAGAAGCTTTCTGAGAAACTTCTTTGTGTTCTGTGAAATCATCTCACACAGTTACAGCTTTCCCCTCAAGAAGCCTTTCGCTAAGACAGTTCTTGTGGAATTGGCAAAGTGATATTTAGAAGCCGATAGAGGGCTATGGTGTAAAAGGAAATATCCTCAGATGAAATCTGGAAAGAAGCTTTCTGAGAAACTGCTTAGTGTTCTGTTAATTCATCTCACAGAGTTACATCTGTACTTCGTGGATCTCTTTGCTAGCCTTATTTCTGTGGAATCTGAGAACAGAGATTTCGGATCCCTTTGAAGACTAGAGGGCCAAAGGAAATATCCTCCGATAACAAAGAGAAAGAAGCTTTCTGAGAAACTTCTTTGTGTTTTGTGAAATCATCTCACAGAGTTACAGCTTCCCCTCAAAAAGCCTTTCGCTAAGACAATTCTTGTGGAAATGGCCAAGTGATATTTGGAAGCCCATAGAGGGGTATGGTGAAAAAGGAAATATCCTCAGATGAAATCTGGAAAGAAGCTTTCTGAGAAACTGCTTAGTGTTCTGTTAATTCATCTCACAGAGTTACATGTGTATTTCGTGGATCTCTTTGCTAGCCTTATTTCTGTGGAATCTGAGAACAGATATTTCGGATCCCTTTGAAGACTATAGGGCCAAAGGAAATATCCTCCGATAACAAAGAGAAAGAAGCTTTCTGAGAAACTTCTTTGTGTTCTGTGAAATCATCTCACAGAGTTACAGCTTTCCGCACAAGAAGCCTTTCGCTAACACAGTTCTTGTGGAATTGGCAAAGTGATATTTAGAAGTCCATAGAGGGCTATGGTGAAAAAGGAAATATCCTGAGATGAAATCTGGAAAGAAGCTTTCTGAGAAACTGCTTAGTGTTCTGTTAACTCATCTCACAGAGTTACATCTGTATTTCGTGGATCTCTTTGCTAGCCTTATTTCTGTGGAATCTGAGAACAGATATTTCGGATCCCTTTGAAGACTAGAGGGCCAAAGGAAATATCCTCCGATAACAAAGAGAAAGAAGCTTTCTGAGAAACTTCTTTGTGTTCTGTGAAATCATCTCACAGAGTTACAGCTTTCCCCTCAAGAAGCCTTTCGCTAAGACAGTTCTTGTGGAATTGGCAAAGTGATATTTGGAAGCTCATAGAGGGTTATGGTGAAAAAGGAAATATCCTCTGATGAAATCTGCAAAGAAGTTTTCTGAGAAACTGCTCTGTGATGTGTTACTTCCACTCACAAAGTTACATCTGTATTTCGTGGATCTCTTTGCTAGCCTTATTTCTGTGGAATCTGAGAACAGATATTTCGGATCCCTTTGAAGACTATAGGGCCAAAGGAAATATCCTCCGATAACAAAGAGAAAGAAGCTTTCTGAGAAACTTCTTTGTGTTCTGTGAAATCATCTCACAGAGTTACAGCTTTCCCCCCAAGAAGCCTTTCGCTAAGACAGTTCTTGTGGAATTGGCAAAGTGATATTTAGAAGTCCATAGAGGGCTATGGTGAAAAAGGAAATATCCTGAGATGAAATCTGGAAAGAAGCTTTCTGAGAAACTGCTTAGTGTTCTGTTAACTCATCTCACAGAGTTATATCTGTATTTCGTGGATCTCTTTGCTAGCCTTATTTCTGTGGAATCTGAGAACAGATATTTCGGATCCCTTTGAAGACTATAGGGCCAAAGGAAATATCCTCCGATAACAATGAGAAAGAAGCTTTCTGAGAAACTTCTTTGTGTTCTGTGAAATCATCTCACAGAGTTACAGCTTTCCCCTCAAGAAGCCTTTCGCTAAGACAGTTCTTGTGGAATTGGCAAAGTGATATTTGGAAGCTCATAGAGGGTTATGGTGAAAAAGGAAATATCCTCTGACGAAATCTGCAAAGAAGCTTTCTGAGAAACTGCTCTGTGATGTGTTACTTCCACTCACAAAGTTACATCTGTATTTCGTGGATCTCTTTGCTAGCCTTATTTCTGTGGAATCTGAGAACAGATATTTCGGATCCCTTTGAAGACTATAGGGCCAAAGGAAATATCCTCCGATAACAAAGAGAAATAAGCTTTCTGAGAAACTTCTTTGTGTTTTGTGAAATCATCTCACAGAGTTACAGCTTCCCCTCAAGAAGCCTTTCGCTAAGACCGTTCTTGTGGAAATGGCCAAGTGATATTTGGAAGCCCATAGAGGGCTATGGTGAAAAAGGAAATATCCTCAGATGAAGTCTGGAAAGAAGCTTTCTGAGAAACTGCTTAGTGTTCTGTTAATTTATCTCACACCGTTGCATCTGTATTTCGTGGATCTCTTTGATAGCCTTATTTCTGTGGAATCTGAGAACAGATATTTCGTTTCCCTTTGAAGTCTATAGGGCCTAAGGAAATATCCTCCGATAACAAAGAGAAAGAAGTTTTCTGAGAAACTTCTTTGTGTTCTGTGTAATCATCTCACAGAGTTACAGCTTTCCCCTCAAGAAGCCTTTCGCTAAGACAGTTCTTGTGGAATTGGAAAAGTGATATTTGGAAGCCCATAGAGGGCTATGGTGAAAAAAGAAATATCCTCAGATGAAATCTGGAAAGAAGCTTTCTGAGAAACTGCTTAGTGTTCTGTTAATTCATCTCACAGAGTTACATCTGTATTTCGTGGATCTCTTTGCTAGCCTTATTTCTGTGGAATATGAGACCAGATATTTCGGATCCCTTTGAAGAGTATAGGGCCAAAGGAAATATCCTCCGATAACAAAGAGAAAGAAGCTTTCTGAGAAACTTCTTTGTGTTTTGTGAAATCATCTCACAGAGCTACAGCTTCCCCTCAAGAAGCCTTTCGCTAAGACAGTTCTTTTGGAATTGGCAAAGTGATATTTGGAAGCCCATAGAGGGATATGGTGAAAAAGGAAATATCCTCAGATGAAATCTGGAAAGAAGCTTTCTGAGAAACTGCTTAGTGTTCTGTTAGTTCATCTCACAGCGTTACATCTGTATTTCTTAGATCTCTTTGCTAGCCTTATTTCTGTGGAATCTGAGAACAGATATTTCGGATCCCTTTGAAGACTATAGGGCCAAAGGAAATATCCTCCGATAACAAAGAGAAAGAAGCTTTCTGAGAAACTTCTTTGTGTTCTGTGAAATCATCTCACACAGTTACAGCTTTCCCCTCAAGAAGCCTTTCGCTAAGACTGTTCTTGTGGAATTGGCAAAGTGATATTTAGAAGCCGATAGAGGGCTATGGTGTAAAAGGAAATATCCTCAGATGAAATCTGGAAAGAAGCTTTCTGAGAAACTGCTTAGTGTTCTGTTAATTCATCTCACAGAGTTACATCTGTATTTCGTGGATCTCTTTGCTAGCCTTATTTCTGTGGAATCTGAGAACAGAGATTTCGGATCCCTTTGAAGACTATATGGCCAAAGGAAATATCCTCCGATAACAAAGAGAAAGAAGCTTTCTGAGAAACTTCTTTGTGTTTTGTGAAATCATCTCACAGAGTTACAGCTTCCCCTCAAGAAGCCTTTCGCTAAGACAATTCTTGTGGAAATGGCCAAGTGATATTTGGAAGCCCATAGAGGGGTATGGTGAAAAAGGAAATATCCTCAGATGAAATCTGGAAAGAAGCTTTCTGAGAAACTGCTTAGTGTTCTGTTAATTCATCTCACAGAGTTACATGTGTATTTCGTGGATCTCTTTGCTAGCCTTATTTCTGTGGAATCTGAGAACAGATATTTCGGATCCCTTTGAAGACTATAGGGCCAAAGGAAATATCTTCCGATAACAAAGAGAAGGAAGCTTTCTGAGAAACTTCTTTGTGTTCTGTGAAATCATCTCACAGAGTTACAGCTTTCCCCTCAAGAAGCCTTTCGCTAAGACAGTTCTTGTGGAATTGGCAAAGTGATATTTGGAAGCTCATAGAGGGTTATGGTGAAAAAGGAAATATCCTCTGATGAAATCTGCAAAGAAGCTTTCTGAGAAACTGCTCTGTGATGTGTTACTTCCACTCACAAAGTTACATCTGTATTTCGTGAATCTCTTTGCTAGCCTTATTTCTGTGGAATCTGAGAACAGATATTTCGGATCCCTTTGAAGACTATAGGGCCAAAGGAAATATCCTCCGATAACAAAGAGAAAGAAGCTTTCTGAGAAACTTCTTTGTGTTCTGTGAAATCATCTCACAGAGTTACAGCTTTCCCCCCAAGAAGCCTTTCGCTAAGACAGTTCTTGTGGAATTGGCAAAGTGATATTTAGAAGTCCATAGAGGGCTATGGTGAAAAAGGAAATATCCTGAGATGAAATCTGGAAAGAAGCTTTCTGAGAAACTGCTTAGTGTTCTGTTAACTCATCTCACAGAGTTATATCTGTATTTCGTGGATCTCTTTGCTAGCCTTATTTCTGTGGAATCTGAGAACAGATATTTCGGATCCCTTTGAAGACTAGAGGGCCAAAGGAAATATCCTCCGATAACAATGAGAAAGAAGCTTTCTGAGAAACTTCTTTGTGTTCTGTGAAATCATCTCACAGAGTTACAGCTTTCCCCTCAAGAAGCCTTTCGCTAAGACAGTTCTTGTGGAATTGGCAAAGTGATATTTGGAAGCTCATAGAGGGTTATGGTGAAAAAGGAAATATCCTCTGACGAAATCTGCAAAGAAGCTTTCTGAGAAACTGCTGTGTGATGTGTTACTTCCACTCACAAAGTTACATCTGTATTTCGTGGATCTCTTTGCTAGCCTTATTTCTGTGGAATCTGAGAACAGATATTTCGGATCCCTTTGAAGACTATAGGGCCAAAGGAAATATCCTCCGATAACAAAGAGAAATAACCTTTCTGAGAAACTTCTTTGTGTTTTGTGAAATCATCTCACAGAGTTACAGCTTCCCCTCAAGAAGCCTTTCGCTAAGACCGTTCTTGTGGAAATGGCCAAGTGATATTTGGAAGCCCATAGAGGGCTATGGTGAAAAAGGAAATATCCTCAGATGAAATCTGGAAAGAAGCTTTCTGAGAAACTGCTTAGTGTTCTGTTAATTCATCTCACACCGTTGCATCTGTATTTCGTGGATCTCTTTGATAGCCTTATTTCTGTGGAATCTGAGAACAGATATTTCGTTTCCCTTTGAAGTCTATAGGGCCTAAGGAAATATCCTCCGATAACAAAGAGAAAGAAGTTTTCTGAGAAACTTCTTTGTGTTCTGTGTAATCATCTCACAGAGTTACAGCTTTCCCCTCAAGAAGCCTTTCGCTAAGACAGTTCTTGTGGAATTGGAAAAGTGATATTTGGAAGCCCATAGAGGGCTATGGTGAAAAAAGAAATATCCTCAGATGAAATCTGGAAAGAAGCTTTCTGAGAAACTGCTTAGTGTTCTGTTAATTCATCTCACAGAGTTACATCTGTATTTCGTGGATCTCTTTGCTAGCCTTATTTCTGTGGAATCTGAGAACAGATATTTCGGATCCCTTTGAAGACTATAGGGCCAAAGGATATATCCTCCGATAACAAAGAGAAAGAAGCTTTCTGAGAAACTTCTTTGTGTTCTGTGAAATCATCTCACAGAGTTACAGCTTTCCCCACAAGAAGCCTTTCGCTAAGACAGTTCTTGTGGAATTGGCAAAGTGATATTTAGAAGTCCATAGAGGGCTACGGTGAAAAAGGAAATATCCTCAGATGAAATCTGGGTAGAAGCTTTCTGAGAAACTGCTTAGTGTTCTGTTAACTCATCTCACAGAGTTACAGCTGTATTTCGTGCATCTCTTTGCTAGCCTTATTTCTGTGGAATTTGAGAACAGATATTTCGGATCCCTTTGAAGACTATAGGGCCAAAGGAAATATCCTCCGATAACAAAGAGAAAGAAGCTTTCTGAGAAACTTCTTTGTGTTCTGTGAAATCATCTCACACAGTTACAGCTTTCCCCTCAAGAAGCCTTTCGCTAAGACAGTTCTTGTGGAATTGGAAAAGTGATATTTGGAAGCTCATAGAGGGTTATGGTGAAAAAGGAAATATCCTCTGATGAAATCTGCAAAGAAGCTTTCTGAGAAACTGCTCTGTGATGTGTTACTTCCACTCACAGAGTTACATCTGTATTTCGTGGATCTCTTTGCTAGCCTTATTTCTGTGGAATCTGAGAACAGATATTTCGGATCCCTTTGAAGACTATAGGGCCAAAGGAAATATCCTCCGATAAAAAAGAGAAATAAGCTTTCTGAGAAACTTCTTTGTGTTCTGTGAAATCATCTCACAGAGTTACAGCATTCCCCTCAAGAAGCCTTTCGCTAAGACAGTTCTTGTGGAATTGGCAAAGTGATATTTGGAAGCCCATAGAGGGTTATGGTGAAAAAGGAAATATCCTCAGATGAAATCTGGAAAGAAGCTTTCTGAGAAACTGCTTAGTATTCTGTTAGTTCATCTCACAGCCTTACATCTGTATTTCGTAGATCTCTTTGCTAGCCTTATTTCTGTGGAATCTGAGAACAGATATTTCGGATCCCTTTGAAGACTATAGGGACAAAGGAAATATCCTCCGATAACAAAGAGAAAGAAGCTTTCTGAGAAACTTCTTTGTATTCTGTGAAATCATCTCACACAGTTACAGCTTTCCCCTCAAGAAGCCTTTCGCTAAGACAGTTCTTGTGGAATTGGCTAAGTGATATTTAGAAGCCCATAGAGGGCTATGGTGAAAAACGAAATATCCTCAGATAAAATCTGGAAAGAAGCTTTCTGAGAAACTGCTTAGTGTTCTGTTAATTCATCTCACAGAGTTACATCTGTATTTCGTGGATCTCTTTGCTAGCCTTATTTCTGTGGAATCTGAGAACAGATATTTCGGATCCCTTTTAAGATTAGAGGGCCAAAGGAAATATCCTCCGATAACAAATAAAAAGAAGCTTTCTGAGAAACTTCTTTGTGTTCTGTGAAATCATCTTACAGAGTTACAGCTTTCCCCACAAGAAGCCGTTCGCTAACACAGTTCTTGTGGAATTGGCAAAGTGATATTTAGAAGTCCATAGAGGGCTATGGTGAAAAAGGAAATATCCTCAGATGAAATCTGGAAACAAGCTTTCTGAGAAACTGCTTAGTGTTCTGTTAACTCATCTCACAGAGTTACATCTGTATTTCGTGGATCTCTTTGCTAGCCTTATTTCTGTGGAATTTGAGAACAGATATTTCGGATACCTTTGAAGACTATAGGGCCAAAGGAAATATCCTCCGATAACAAAGAGAAGGAAGCTTTCTGAGAAACTTCTTTGTGTTTTGTGAAATCATCTCACAGAGTTACAGCTTCCCATCAAGAAGCCTTTCGCTAAGACAGTTCTTGTGGAATTGGCAAAGTGATATTTGGAAGCCCATAGAGGGGTATGGTGAAAGAGGAAATATCCTCAGATGAAATCTGGAAAGAAGCTTTCTGAGAAACTGCTTAGTGTTATGTTAGTTCATCTCACAGCGTTACATCTGTATTTCTTAGATCTCTTTTCTAGCCTTATTTCTGTGGAATCTGAGAACAGATATTTCGGATCCCTTTGAAGACTATAGGGCCAAAGGAAATATCCTCCGATAACAAAGAGAAAGAAGGTTTCTGAGAAACTTCTTTGTGTTCTGTGAAATCATCTCACAGAGTTACAGCTTTCCCCTCAAGAAGCCTTTCGCTAAGACAGTTCTTGTGGAATTGGCAAAGTGATATTTAGAAGCCCATAGAGGGCTATGGTGTAAAAGGAAATATCCTCAGATGAAATCTGGAAAGAAGCTTTCTGAGAAACTGCTTAGTGTTCTGTTAATTCATCTCACAGAGTTACATCTGTATTTCGTGGATCTCTTTGCTAGCCTTATTTCTGTGGAATCTGAGAACAGATATTTCGGATCCCTTTGAAGACTATAGGGCCAAAGGAAATATCCTCCGATAACAAATAGAAAGAAGCTTTCTGAGAAACTTCTTTGTGTTCTGTGAAATCATCTCACACAGTTACAGCTTTCTCCTCAAGAAGCCTTTCTCTAAGACAGTTCTTGTGGAATTGGCAAAGTGATATTTGGAAGCCCATAGAGGGCTATGGTGAAAAAGGAAATATCCTCAGATGAAATCTGGAAAGAAGCTTTCTGAGAAAGTGCTCTGTGATGTGTGACTTCCACTCACAGAGTTACATCTGTATTTCGTGTATCTCTTTGCTTGCCTTGTTTCTGTGGAATCTGAGAACAGATATTTCGGATCCCTTTGAAGACTATAGGGCCAAAGGAAATATCCTCCGATAACAAAGAGAAAGAAGCTTTCTGAGAAACTTCTTTGTGTTTTGTGAAATCATCTCACAGAGTTACAGCTTCCCCTCAAGAAGCCTTTCGCTAAGACAGTTCTTGAGGAAATGGCCAAGTGATATTTGGAAGCCCATAGAGGGGTATGGTGAAAAAGGAAATATCCTCAGATTAAATCTGGAAAGAAGCTTTCTGAGAAACTGCTTAGTTTTCTGTTAATTCATCTCACACCGTTACATCTGTATTTCGTAGATCTCTTTGCTAGCCTTATTTCTGTGGAATCTGAGAACAGATATTTCGTTTCCCTTTGAAGTCTATAGGACCTAAGGAAATATCCTCCGATAACAAAGAGAAAGAAGCTTTCTGAGAAACTTCTTTGTGTTCTGTGTAATCATCTCACACAGTTACAGCTTTCCCCTCAAGAAACCTTTCGCTAAGACAGTTCTTGTAGATTTGGCAAAGTGATATTTGGAAGCCCATAGAGGGCTATGATGAAAAAAGAAATATCCTCAGATGAAATCTGGAAAGAAGCTTTCTGAGAAACTGCTTAGTGTTCTGTTAATTGATCTCACAGAGTTACATGTGTATTTCGTAGATCTCTTTGCTAGCCTTATTTCTGTGGAATTTGAGAACAGATATTTCGGATCCCTTTGAAGACTATAGGGCCAAAGGAAATATCCTCTGATAACAAAGAGAAAAAAGCTTTCTGAGAAACTTCTTTGTGTTTTGTGAAATCATCCCACAGAGTTACAGCTTCCCATCAAGAAGCCTTTCTCTAAGACAGTTCTTGTGGAATTGGCAAAGTGATATTTGGAAACTCATAGAGGGTTATGGTGAAAAAGGAAATATCCTCTGATGAAATCTGCAAAGAAGCTTTCTGAGAAACTGCTCTGTGATGTGTTACTTCCACTCACAGAGTTACATCTGTATTTCGTGGATCTCTTTGCTAGCCTTATTTCTGTGGAATCTGAGAACAGATATTTCGGATCCCTTTGAAGACTATAGGGCCAAAGGAAATATCCTCCGATAAAAAAGAGAAATAAGCTTTCTGAGAAACTTCTTTGTGTTCTGTGAAATCATCTCACAGAGTTACAGCATTCCCCTCAAGAAGCCTTTCGCTAAGACAGTTCTTGTGGAATTGGCAAAGTGATATTTGGAAGCCCATAGAGGGCTATGTTGAAAAAGGAAATATCCTCAGATGAAATCTGTAAAGAAGCTTTCTGAGAAACTGCTTAGTGTTATGTTAATTCATCTCACAGCGTTACATCTGTATTTCGTAGATCTCTTTTCTAGGCTTATTTCTGTGGAGTCTGAGAACAGATATTTCGTTTCCCTTAGAATACTATAGTGCCAAAGGAAATATCCTCCGATAACAAAGAGAAAGAAACTTTCTGAGAAAATTCTTTGTGTTCTGTGTAATCATATCACAGAGTTACAGCTTTCCCCTCAAGAAGCCTTTCGCTAAGACAGTTCTTGTGGAATTGGAAAAGTGATATTTGGAAGCCCATAGAGGGCTATGGTGAAAAAGGAAATATCCTCAGATGAAATCTGGAAAGAAGCTTTCTGAGAAACTGCTTAGAGTTCTGTTAACTCATCACACAGAGTTACATCTGTATTTCGAGGATCTCTTTGCTAGCCTTATTTCTGTGCAATTTGAGAACAGATATTTCAGATCCCTTTGAAGACTATAGGGATAAAGGAAATATCCTCCGATAACAAAGAGAAAGAAGCTTTCTGAGAAACTTCTTTGTGTTTTGTGAAATCATCTCACAGAGTTACAGCTTCCCCTCAAGAAGCCTTTCGCTAAGACAGTTCTTGTGGAATTGGCAAAGTGATATTTGGAAGCCCATAGAGGGGTATGGTGAAAGAGGAAATATCCTCAGATGAAATCTGGAAAGAAGCTTTCTGAGAAACTGCTTAGTGTTATGTTAGTTCATCTCACAGCGTTACATCTGTATTTCGTAGATCTCTTTTCTAGGCTTATTTCTGTGGAATCTGAGAACAGATATTTCGGATCCCTTTGAAGATTATAGGGCCAAAGGAAATATCCTCCGATAAGAAAGAGAAAGAAGGTTTCTGAGAAACTTCTTTGTGTTCTGTGAAATCATCTCACAGAGTTACAGCTTTCCCCTCAAGAACCCTTTCGCTAAGACAGTTCTTGGGGAATTGGCAAAGTGATATTTGGAAGCCGATAGAAGGCTATGGTGTAAAAGGAAATATCCTCAGATGAAATCTGGAAAGAAGGCTTTTTGAGAAACTGCTTAGTGTTCTGTTAATTCATCTCACAGAGTTACATGTGTATTTCGTGGATCTCTTTGCTAGCCTTATTTCTGTGGAATCTGAGAACAGATATTTCGGATCCCTTTGAAGACTATAGGGCCAAAGGAAATATCCTCCGATAACAAAGAGAAAGAAGCTTTCTGAGAAACTTCTTTGTGTTTTGTGAAATCATCTCACAGAGTTACAGCTTCCCCTCAAGAAGCCTTTCGCTAAGACAGTTCTTGTGGAATTGGCAAAGTGATATTTGGAAGCCCATAGAGGGGTATGGTGAAAGAGGAAATATCCTCAGATGAAATCTGGAAAGAAGCTTTCTGAGAAACTGCTTAGTGTTATGTTAGTTCATCTCACAGCGTTACATCTGTATTTCGTAGATCTCTTTTCTAGGCTTATTTCTGTGGAGTCTGAGAACAGATATTTCGTTTCCCTTAGAATACTATAGTGCCAAAGGAAATATCCTCCGATAACAAAGAGAAAGAAACTTTCTGAGAAAATTCTTTGTGTTCTGTGTAATCATATCACAGAGTTACAGCTTTCCCCTCAAGAAGCCTTTCGCTAAGACAGTTCTTGTGGAATTGGAAAAGTGATATTTGGAAGCCCATAGAGGGCTATGGTGAAAAAGGAAATATCCTCAGATGAAATCTGGAAACAAGCTTTCTGAGAAACTGCTTAGAGTTCTGTTAACTCATCACACAGAGTTACATCTGTATTTCGAGGATCTCTTTGCTAGCCTTATTTCTGTGCAATTTGAGAACAGATATTTCAGATCCCTTTGAAGACTATAGGGATAAAGGAAATATCCTCCGATAACAAAGAGAAAGAAGCTTTCTGAGAAACTTCTTTGTGTTTTGTGAAATCATCTCACAGAGTTACAGCTTCCCCTCAAGAAGCCTTTCGCTAAGACAGTTCTTGTGGAATTGGCAAAGTGATATTTGGAAGCCCATAGAGGGGTATGGTGAAAGAGGAAATATCCTCAGATGAAATCTGGAAAGAAGCTTTCTGAGAAACTGCTTAGTGTTATGTTAGTTCATCTCACAGCGTTACATCTGTATTTCGTAGATCTCTTTTCTAGGCTTATTTCTGTGGAATCTGAGAACAGATATTTCGGATCCCTTTGAAGATTATAGGGCCAAAGGAAATATCCTCCGATAAGAAAGAGAAAGAAGGTTTCTGAGAAACTTCTTTGTGTTCTGTGAAATCATCTCACAGAGTTACAGCTTTCCCCTCAAGAAGCCTTTCGCTAAGACAGTTCTTGGGGAATTGGCAAAGTGATATTTGGAAGCCGATAGAAGGCTATGGTGTAAAAGGAAATATCCTCAGATGAAATCTGGAAAGAAGGCTTTTTGAGAAACTGCTTAGTGTTCTGTTAATTCATCTCACAGAGTTACATGTGTATTTCGTGGATCTCTTTGCTAGCCTTATTTCTGTGGAATCTGAGAACAGATATTTCGGATCCCTTTGAAGACTATAGGGCCAAAGGAAATATCCTCCGATAACAAAGAGAAAGAAGCTTTCTGAGAAACTTCTTTGTGTTTTGTGAAATCATCTCACAGAGTTACAGCTTCCCCTCAAGAAGCCTTTCGCTAAGACAGTTCTTGTGGAATTGGCAAAGTGATATTTCGAAGCCCATAGAGGGCTATGGTCAAAAAGGAAATATCCTCAGATGAAATCTGGAAAGAAGCTTTCTGAGAAAGTGCTCTGTGATGTGTGACTTCCACTCACAGAGTTACATCTGTATTTCGTGTATCTCTTTGCTTGCCTTATTTCTGTGGAATCTGAGAACAGATATTTCGGATCCCTTGGAAGACTCTAGGGCCAAAGGAAATATCCTCCGATAACAAAGAGAAAGAAGCTTTCTGAGAAACTTCTTTGTGTTTTCTGAAATCATCTCACAGAGTTACAGCTTCCCCTCAAGAAGCCTTTCGCTAAGACAGTTCTTGTGGAAATGGCCAAGTGATATTTGGAAGCCCATAGAGGGGTATGGTGAAAAAGGAAATATCCTCAGATGAAATCTGGAAAAAAGCTTTCTGAGAAACTGCTTAGTGTTCTGTTAATTCATCTCACACCGTTACATCTGTATTTCGTAGATCTCTTTGCTAGCCTTATTTCTGTGGAATCTGAGAACAGATATTTCGTTTCCCTTTGAAGTCTATAGGGCCTAAGGAAATATCCTCCGATAACAAAGAGAAAGAAGCTTTCTGAGTAACTTCTTTGTGTTCTGTGAAATCATCTCACAGAGTTACAGATTTCCCCTCAAGAAACCATTCGCTAAGACAGTTCTTGTGGAATTGGCAAAGTGATATTTGGAAGCCCATAGAGGGCTATGATGAAAAAAGAAATATCCTCAGATGAAATCTGGAAAGAAGCTTTCTGAGAAACTGCTTAGTGTTCTGTTAATTCATCTCACAGAGTTAAATGTGTATTTCGTGGATCTCTTTGCTAGCCTTATTTCTGTGGAATCTGAGAACAGATATTTCGGATCCCTTTGAAGACTAGAGGGCCAGAGGAAATATCCTCCGATAACAAAGAGAAAGAAGCTTTCTGAGAAACTTCTTTGTGTTCTGTGAAATCATCTCACAGAGTTACAGCTTTCCCCACAAGAAGCCTTTCGCTAACACAGTTCTTGTGGAATTTGCAAAGTGATATTTAGAAGTCCATAGAGGGCTATGGTGAAAAAGGAAATATCCTCAGATGAAATCTGGAAAGAAGCTTTCTGAGAAACTGCTTAGTGTTCTGTTAACTCATCTCACAGAGTTACATCTGTATTTCGTGGATCTCTTTGCTAGCCTTATTTCTGTGGAATTTGAGAACAGATATTTCGGATCCCTTTGAAGACTATAGGGCCAAAGGAAATATCCTCCGATAACAAAGAGAAAGAAGCTTTCTGAGAAACTTCTTTGTGTTTTGTGAAATCATCTCACAGAGTTACAGCTTCCCCTCAAGAAGCCTTTCGCTAAGACAGTTCTTGTGGAATTGGCAAAGTGATATTTGGAAGCCCATAGAGGGGTATGGTGAAAGAGGAAATATCCTCAGATGAAATCTGGAAAGAAGCTTTCTGAGAAACTGCTTAGTGTTCTGTTAGTTCATCTCACAGCGTTACATCTGTATTTCTTAGATCTCTTTGCTAGCCTTATTTCTGTGGAATCTGAGAACAGATATTTCGGATCCCTTTGTAGACTATAGGGCCAAAGGAAATATCCTCCGATAACAAAGAGAAAGAAGATTTCTGAGAAACTTCTTTGTGTTCTGTGAAATCATCTCCCAGAGTTACAGCTTTTCCCACAAGAAGCCTTTCGCTAACACAGTTCTTGTGGAATTGGCAAAGTGATATTTAGAAGTCCATAGAGGGCTATGGTGAAAAAGGAAATATCCTCAGATGAAATCTGGAAAGAAGCTTTCTGAGAAACTGCTTAGTGTTCTGTTAACTCATCTCACAGAGTTACATCTGTATTTCGTGGATCTCTTTTCTAGTCTCATTTCTGTGGAATATGAGAACAGATATTTCGGATCCCTTTGAAGAGTATAGGGCCAAAGGAAATATCCTCCGATAACAAAGAGAAAGAAGCTTTCTGAGAAACTTCTTTGTGTTTTGTGAAATCATCTCACAGAGCTACAGCTTCCCCTCAAGAAGGCTTTCGCTAAGACAGTTCTTGTGGAATTGGCAAAGTGATATTTGGAAGCCCATAGAGGGGTATGGTGAAAAAGGAAATATCCTCAGATGAAATCTGGAAAGAAGCTTTCTGAGAAACTGCTTAGTGTTCTGTTAATTCATCTCACAGCGTTACATCTGTATTTCTTAGATCTATTTGCTAGTCTTATTTCTGTGGAATCTGAGAACAGATATTTCGGATCCCTTTGAAGACTAGAGGGCCAAAGGAAATATCCTCCGATAACAAAGAGAAAGAAGCTTTCTGAGAAACTTCTTTGTGTTCTGTGAAATCATCTCACACAGTTACAGCTTTCCCCTCAAGAAGCCTTTCGCTAAGACAGTTCTTGTGGAATTGGCAAAGTGATATTTAGAAGCCGATAGAGGGCTATGGTGTAAAAGGAAATATCCTCAGATGAAATCTGGAAAGAAGCTTTCTGAGAAACTGCTTAGTGTTCTGTTATTTCATCTCACAGAGTTACATCTGTATTTCGTGGATCTCTTTGCTAGCCTTATTTCTGTGGAATCTGAGAACAGATATTTCGGATCCCTTTGAAGACTATAGGGCCAAAGGAAATATCCTCCGATAACAAAGAGAAAGAAGCTTTCTGAGAAACTTCTATGTGTTTTGTGAAATCATCTCACAGAGTTACAGCTTCCCCTCAAGAAGTCTTTCGCTAAGACAGTTCTTGTGGAAATCGCCAAGTGATATTTCGAAGCCCATAGAGGGGTATGGTGAAAAAGGAAATATCCTCAGATGAAATCTGGAAAGAAGCTTTCTGAGAAACTGCTTAGTGTTCTGTTAATTCATCTCACACCTTTACATCTGTATTTCGTAGATCTCTTTGCTAGCCTTATTTCTGTGGAATCTGAGAACAGATATTTCGGATCCCTTTGAAGACTATAGGGCCAAAGGAAATATCCTCCGATAACAAAGAGAAAGAAGCTTTCTGAGAAACTTCTTTGTGTTCTGTGAAATCATCTCACACAGTTACAGATTTCCCCTCAAGAAGCCTTTCGCTAAGACAGGTCTTGTGGAATTGGCAAAGTGATATTTAGGAGCCCATAGAGGGCTATGTTGTAAAAGGAAATATCCTGAGATGAAATCTGGAAAGAAGCTTTCTGAGAAACTGCTTAGTGTTCTGTTAATTCATCTCACAGAGTTACATCTGTATTTCTTGGATCTCTTTGCTAGCCTTATTTCTGTGGAATCTGAGAACAGATATTTCGGATCCCTTTGAAGACTATAGGGCCAAAGGAAATATCCTCCGATAACAAAGAGAAAGAAGCTTTCTGAGAAACTTCTTTGTGTTTTGTGAAATCATCTCACAGAGTTACAGCTTCCCCTCAAGAAGCCTTTCGCTAAGACAGTTCTTGTGGAAATGGCCAAGTGATATTTGGAAGCCCATAGAGGGGTATGGTGAAAAAGGAAATATCCTCAGATGAAATCTGGAAAGAAGCTTTCTGAGAAACTGCTTAGTGTTCTGTTAATTCATCTCACACCGTTACATCTGTATTTCGTAGATCTCTTTGCTAGCCTTATTTCTGTGGAATCTGAGAACAGATATTTCGTTTCCCTTTGAAGTCTATAGGGCTTAAGGAAATATCCTCCGATAACAAAGAGAAAGAAGCTTTCTGAGAAACTTCTTTGTGTTCTGTGTAATCATCTCACAGAGTTACAGCTTTCCCCTCAAGAAGCCTTTCGCTAAGACAGTTCTTGTGGAATTGGCAAAGTGATATTTGGAAGCTCATAGAGGGTTATGGTGAAAAAGGAAATATCCTCTGATGAAATCTGCAAAGAAGCTTTCTGAGAAACTGCTCTGTGATGTGTTACTTCCACTCACAGAGTTACATCTGTATTTCGTGGATCTCTTTGCTACCCTTATTTCTGTGGAATCTGAGAACAGATATTTCGGATCCCTTTGAAGACTATAGGGCCAAAGGAAATATCCTCCGATAAAAAAGAGAAATAAGCTTTCTGAGAAACTTCTTTGTGTTCTGTGAAATCATCTCACAGAGTTACAGCATTCCCCTCAAGAAGCCTTTCGCTAAGACAGTTCTTGTGGAATTGGCAAAGTGATATTTGGAAGCCCATAGAGGGCTATGTTGAAAAAGGAAATATCCTCAGATGAAATCTGGAAAGAAGCTTTCTGAGAAACTGCTTAGTGTTCTGTTAATTCATCTCACAGAGTTACATCTGTATTTCGTGGATCTCTTTGCTAGCCTTATTTCTGTGGAATCTGAGAACAGATATTTCGGATCCCTTTGAAGACTATAGGGCCAAAGGAAATATCCTCCGATAACAAAGAGAAAGAAGCTTTCTGAGAAACTTCTTTGTGTTCTGTGAAATCATCTCACAGAGTTCCAGCTTTCCCCACAAGAAGCCTTTCGCTAACACAGTTCTTGTGGAATTGGCAAAGTGATATTTAGAAGCCCATAGAGGGCTATGGTGAAAAAGGAAATATCCTCAGATGAAACCTGGAAAGAAGCTTTCTGAGAAACCGCTTAGTGTTCTGTTAACTCATCTCACAGAGTTACATCTGTATTTCGTGGATCTCTTTGCTAGCCTTATTTCTGTGTAATATGAGACCAGATATTTCGGATCCCTTTGAAGAGTATAGGGCCAAAGGAAATATCCTCCGATAACAAAGAGAAAGAAGCTTTCTGAGAAACTTCTTTGTGTTTTGTGAAATCATCTCACAGAGTTACAGCTTCCCCTCAAGAAGCCTTTCGCTAAGACAGTTCTTGTGGAATTGGCAAAGTGATATTTCGAAGCCCATAGAGGGCTATGGTCAAAAAGGAAATATCCTCAGATGAAATCTGGAAAGAAGCTTTCTGAGAAAGTGCTCTGTGATGTGTGACTTCCACTCACAGAGTTACATCTGTATTTCGTGTATCTCTTTGCTTGCCTTATTTCTGTGGAATCTGAGAACAGATATTTCGGATCCCTTGGAAGACTCTAGGGCCAAAGGAAATATCCTCCGATAACAAAGAGAAAGAAGCTTTCTGAGAAACTTCTTTGTGTTTTCTGAAATCATCTCACAGAGTTACAGCTTCCCCTCAAGAAGCCTTTCGCTAAGACAGTTCTTGTGGAAATGGCCAAGTGATATTTGGAAGCCCATAGAGGGGTATGGTGAAAAAGGAAATATCCTCAGATGAAATCTGGAAAAAAGCTTTCTGAGAAACTGCTTAGTGTTCTGTTAATTCATCTCACACCGTTACATCTGTATTTCGTAGATCTCTTTGCTAGCCTTATTTCTGTGGAATCTGAGAACAGATATTTCGTTTCCCTTTGAAGTCTATAGGGCCTAAGGAAATATCCTCCGATAACAAAGAGAAAGAAGCTTTCTGAGTAACTTCTTTGTGTTCTGTGAAATCATCTCACAGAGTTACAGATTTCCCCTCAAGAAACCATTCGCTAAGACAGTTCTTGTGGAATTGGCAAAGTGATATTTGGAAGCCCATAGAGGGCTATGATGAAAAAAGAAATATCCTCAGATGAAATCTGGAAAGAAGCTTTCTGAGAAACTGCTTAGTGTTCTGTTAGTTCATCTCACAGCGTTACATCTGTATTTCTTAGATCTCTTTGCTAGCCTTATTTCTGTGGAATCTGAGAACAGATATTTCGGATCCCTTTGTAGACTATAGGGCCAAAGGAAATATCCTCCGATAACAAAGAGAAAGAAGATTTCTGAGAAACTTCTTTGTGTTCTGTGAAATCATCTCCCAGAGTTACAGCTTTTCCCACAAGAAGCCTTTCGCTAACACAGTTCTTGTGGAATTGGCAAAGTGATATTTAGAAGTCCATAGAGGGCTATGGTGAAAAAGGAAATATCCTCAGATGAAATCTGGAAAGAAGCTTTCTGAGAAACTGCTTAGTGTTCTGTTAACTCATCTCACAGAGTTACATCTGTATTTCGTGGATCTCTTTTCTAGTCTCATTTCTGTGGAATATGAGAACAGATATTTCGGATCCCTTTGAAGAGTATAGGGCCAAAGGAAATATCCTCCGATAACAAAGAGAAAGAAGCTTTCTGAGAAACTTCTTTGTGTTTTGTGAAATCATCTCACAGAGCTACAGCTTCCCCTCAAGAAGGCTTTCGCTAAGACAGTTCTTGTGGAATTGGCAAAGTGATATTTGGAAGCCCATAGAGGGGTATGGTGAAAAAGGAAATATCCTCAGATGAAATCTGGAAAGAAGCTTTCTGAGAAACTGCTTAGTGTTCTGTTAATTCATCTCACAGCGTTACATCTGTATTTCTTAGATCTATTTGCTAGTCTTATTTCTGTGGAATCTGAGAACAGATATTTCGGATCCCTTTGAAGACTAGAGGGCCAAAGGAAATATCCTCCGATAACAAAGAGAAAGAAGCTTTCTGAGAAACTTCTTTGTGTTCTGTGAAATCATCTCACACAGTTACAGCTTTCCCCTCAAGAAGCCTTTCGCTAAGACAGTTCTTGTGGAATTGGCAAAGTGATATTTAGAAGCCGATAGAGGGCTATGGTGTAAAAGGAAATATCCTCAGATGAAATCTGGAAAGAAGCTTTCTGAGAAACTGCTTAGTGTTCTGTTATTTCATCTCACAGAGTTACATCTGTATTTCGTGGATCTCTTTGCTAGCCTTATTTCTGTGGAATCTGAGAACAGATATTTCGGATCCCTTTGAAGACTATAGGGCCAAAGGAAATATCCTCCGATAACAAAGAGAAAGAAGCTTTCTGAGAAACTTCTATGTGTTTTGTGAAATCATCTCACAGAGTTACAGCTTCCCCTCAAGAAGTCTTTCGCTAAGACAGTTCTTGTGGAAATCGCCAAGTGATATTTCGAAGCCCATAGAGGGGTATGGTGAAAAAGGAAATATCCTCAGATGAAATCTGGAAAGAAGCTTTCTGAGAAACTGCTTAGTGTTCTGTTAATTCATCTCACACCTTTACATCTGTATTTCGTAGATCTCTTTGCTAGCCTTATTTCTGTGGAATCTGAGAACAGATATTTCGGATCCCTTTGAAGACTATAGGGCCAAAGGAAATATCCTCCGATAACAAAGAGAAAGAAGCTTTCTGAGAAACTTCTTTGTGTTCTGTGAAATCATCTCACACAGTTACAGATTTCCCCTCAAGAAGCCTTTCGCTAAGACAGGTCTTGTGGAATTGGCAAAGTGATATTTAGGAGCCCATAGAGGGCTATGTTGTAAAAGGAAATATCCTGAGATGAAATCTGGAAAGAAGCTTTCTGAGAAACTGCTTAGTGTTCTGTTAATTCATCTCACAGAGTTACATCTGTATTTCTTGGATCTCTTTGCTAGCCTTATTTCTGTGGAATCTGAGAACAGATATTTCGGATCCCTTTGAAGACTATAGGGCCAAAGGAAATATCCTCCGATAACAAAGAGAAAGAAGCTTTCTGAGAAACTTCTTTGTGTTTTGTGAAATCATCTCACAGAGTTACAGCTTCCCCTCAAGAAGCCTTTCGCTAAGACAGTTCTTGTGGAAATGGCCAAGTGATATTTGGAAGCCCATAGAGGGGTATGGTGAAAAAGGAAATATCCTCAGATGAAATCTGGAAAGAAGCTTTCTGAGAAACTGCTTAGTGTTCTGTTAATTCATCTCACACCGTTACATCTGTATTTCGTAGATCTCTTTGCTAGCCTTATTTCTGTGGAATCTGAGAACAGATATTTCGTTTCCCTTTGAAGTCTATAGGGCTTAAGGAAATATCCTCTGATAACAAAGAGAAAGAAGCTTTCTGAGAAACTTCTTTGTGTTCTGTGTAATCATCTCACAGAGTTACAGCTTTCCCCTCAAGAAGCCTTTCGCTAAGACAGTTCTTGTGGAATTGGCAAAGTGATATTTGGAAGCTCATAGAGGGTTATGGTGAAAAAGGAAATATCCTCTGATGAAATCTGCAAAGAAGCTTTCTGAGAAACTGCTCTGTGATGTGTTACTTCCACTCACAGAGTTACATCTGTATTTCGTGGATCTCTTTGCTACCCTTATTTCTGTGGAATCTGAGAACAGATATTTCGGATCCCTTTGAAGACTATAGGGCCAAAGGAAATATCCTCCGAAAAAAAGGGAAATAAGCTTTCTGAGAAACTTCTTTGTGTTCTGTGAAATCATCTCACAGAGTTACAGCATTCCCCTCAAGAAGCCTTTCGCTAAGACAGTTCTTGTGGAATTGGCAAAGTGATATTTGGAAGCCCATAGAGGGCTATGTTGAAAAAGGAAATATCCTCAGATGAAATCTGGAAAGAAGCTTTCTGAGAAACTGCTTAGTGTTCTGTTAATTCATCTCACAGAGTTACATCTGTATTTCGTGGATCTCTTTGCTAGCCTTATTTCTGTGGAATCTGAGAACAGATATTTCGGATCCCTTTGAAGACTATAGGGCCAAAGGAAATATCCTCCGATAACAAAGAGAAAGAAGCTTTCTGAGAAACTTCTTTGTGTTCTGTGAAATCATCTCACAGAGTTCCAGCTTTCCCCACAAGAAGCCTTTCGCTAACACAGTTCTTGTGGAATTGGCAAAGTGATATTTAGAAGCCCATAGAGGGCTATGGTGAAAAAGGAAATATCCTCAGATGAAACCTGGAAAGAAGCTTTCTGAGAAACCGCTTAGTGTTCTGTTAACTCATCTCACAGAGTTACATCTGTATTTCGTGGATCTCTTTGCTAGCCTTATTTCTGTGGATTATGAGACCAGATATTTCGGATCCCTTTGAAGAGTATAGGGCCAAAGGAAATATCCTCCGATAACAAAGAGAAAGAAGCTTTCTGAGAAACTTCTTTGTGTTTTGTGAAATCATCTCACAGAGCTACAGCGTCCCCTCAAGAAGCCTTTCGCTAAGACAGTTCTTTTGGAATTGGCAAAGTGATATTTGGAAGCCCATAGAGGGGTATGGTGAAAAAGGAAATATCCTCAGATGAAATCTGGAAAGAAGCTTTCTGAGAAACTGCTTAGTGTTCTGTTAGTTCATCTCACAGCGTTACATCTGTATTTCTTAGATCTCTTTGCTAGCCTTATTTCTGTGGAATCTGAGAACAGATATTTCGGATCCCTTTGAAGACTATAGGGCCAAAGGAAATATCCTCCGATAACAAAGAGAAAGAAGCTTTCTGAGAAACTTCTTTGTGTTCTGTGAAATCATCTCACACAGTTACAGCTTTCCCCTCAAGAAGCCTTTCGCTAAGACTGTTCTTGTGGAATTGGCAAAGTGATATTTAGAAGCCGATAGAGGGCTATGGTGTAAAAGGAAATATCCTCAGATGAAATCTGGAAAGAAGCTTTCTGAGAAACTGCTTAGTGTTCTGTTAATTCATCTCACAGAGTTACATCTGTATTTCGTGGATCTCTTTGCTAGCCTTATTTCTGTGGAATCTGAGAACAGAGATTTCGGATCCCTTTGAAGACTATAGGGCCAAAGGAAATATCCTCCGATAACAAAGAGAAAGAAGCTTTCTGAGAAACTTCTTTGTGTTCTGTGAAATCATCTCACAGAGTTACAGCTTTCCCCGCAAGAAGCCTTTCGCTAACACAGTTCTTGTGGAATTGGCAAAGTGATATTTAGAAGTCCATAGAGGGCTATGGTGAAAAAGGAAATATCCTCAGATGAAATCTGGAAAGAAGCTTTCTGAGAAACTGCTTAGTGTTCTGTTAACTCATCTCACAGAGTTACATCTGTATTTCGTGGATCTCTTTGCTAGCCTTATTTCTGTGGAATCTGAGAACAGATATTTCGGATCCCTTTGAAGACTAGAGGGCCAAAGGAAATATCCTCCGATAACAATGAGAAAGAAGCTTTCTGAGAAACTTCTTTGTGTTCTGTGAAATCATCTCACAGAGTTACAGCTTTCCCCTCAAGAAGCCTTTCGCTAAGACAGTTCTTGTGGAATTGGCAAAGTGATATTTGGAAGCTTATAGAGGGTTATGGTGAAAAAGGAAATATCCTCTGATGAAATCTGCAAAGAAGCTTTCTGAGAAACTGCTCTGTGATGTGTTACTTCCACTCACAAAGTTACATCTGTATTTCGTGGATCTCTTTGCTAGCCTTATTTCTGTGGAATCTGAGAACAGATATTTCGGATCCCTTTGAAGACTATAGGGCCAAAGGAAATATCCTCCGATAACAAAGAGAAAGAAGCTTTCTGAGAAACTTCTTTGTGTTCTGTGAAATCATCTCACAGAGTTACAGCTTTCCCCCCAAGAAGCCTTTCGCTAAGACAGTTCTTGTGGAATTGGCAAAGTGATATTTAGAAGTCCATAGAGGGCTATGGTGAAAAAGGAAATATCCTGAGATGAAATCTGGAAAGAAGCTTTCTGAGAAACTGCTTAGTGTTCTGTTAACTCATCTCACAGAGTTATATCTGTATTTCGTGGATCTCTTTGCTAGCCTTATTTCTGTGGAATCTGAGAACAGATATTTCGGATCCCTTTGAAGACTAGAGGGCCAAAGGAAATATCCTCCGATAACAATGAGAAAGAAGCTTTCTGAGAAACTTCTTTGTGTTCTGTGAAATCATCTCACAGAGTTACAGCTTTCCCCTCAAGAAGCCTTTCGCTAAGACAGTTCTTGTGGAATTGGCAAAGTGATATTTGGAAGCTCATAGAGGGTTATGGTGAAAAAGGAAATATCCTCTGACGAAATCTGCAAAGAAGCTTTCTGAGAAACTGCTCTGTGATGTGTTACTTCCACTCACAAAGTTACATCTGTATTTCGTGGATCTCTTTGCTAGCCTTATTTCTGTGGAATCTGAGAACAGATATTTCGGATCCCTTTGAAGACTATAGGGCCAAAGGAAATATCCTCCGATAACAAAGAGAAATAACCTTTCTGAGAAACTTCTTTGTGTTTTGTGAAATCATCTCACAGAGATACAGCTTCCCCTCAAGAAGCCTTTCGCTAAGACCGTTCTTGTGGAAATGGCCAAGTGATATTTGGAAGCCCATAGAGGGCTATGGTGAAAAAGGAAATATCCTTAGATGAAGTCTGGAAAGAAGCTTTCTGAGAAACTGCTTAGTGTTCTGTTAATTCATCTCACACCGTTGCATCTGTATTTCGTGGATCTCTTTGATAGCTTTATTTCTGTGGAATCTGAGAACAGATATTTCGTTTCCCTTTGAAGTCTATAGGGCCTAAGGAAATATCCTCCGATAACAAAGAGAAAGAAGTTTTCTGAGAAACTTCTTTGTGTTCTGTGTAATCATCTCACAGAGTTACAGCTTTCCCCTCAAGAAGCCTTTCGCTAAGACAGTTCTTGTGGAATTGGAAAAGTGATATTTGGAAGCCCATAGAGGGCTATGGTGAAAAAAGAAATATCCTCAGATGAAATCTGGAAAGAAGCTTTCTGAGAAACTGCTTAGTGTTCTGTTAATTCATCTCACAGAGTTACATCTGTATTTCGTGGATCTCTTTGCTAGCCTTATTTCTGTGGAATATGAGACCAGATATTTCGGATCCCTTTGAAGAGTATAGGGCCAAAGGAAATATCCTCCGATAACAAAGAGAAAGAAGCTTTCTGAGAAACTTCTTTGTGTTTTGTGAAATCATCTCACAGAGCTACAGCTTCCCCTCAAGAAGCCTTTCGCTAAGACAGTTCTTTTGGAATTGGCAAAGTGATATTTGGAAGCCCATAGAGGGGTATGGTGAAAAAGGAAATATCCTCAGATGAAATCTGGAAAGAAGCTTTCTGAGAAACTGCTTAGTGTTCTGTTAGTTCATCTCACAGCGTTACATCTGTATTTCTTAGATCTCTTTGCTAGCCTTATTTCTGTGGAATCTGAGAACAGATATTTCGGATCCCTTTGAAGACTATAGGGCCAAAGGAAATATCCTCCGATAACAAAGAGAAAGAAGCTTTCTGAGAAACTTCTTTGTGTTCTGTGAAATCATCTCACACAGTTACAGCTTTCCCCTCAAGAAGCCTTTCGCTAAGACTGTTCTTGTGGAATTGGCAAAGTGATATTTAGAAGCCGATAGAGGGCTATGGTGTAAAAGGAAATATCCTCAGATGAAATCTGGAAAGAAGCTTTCTGAGAAACTGCTTAGTGTTCTGTTAATTCATCTCACAGAGTTACATCTGTATTTCGTGGATCTCTTTGCTAGCCTTATTTCTGTGGAATCTGAGAACAGAGATTTCGGATCCCTTTGAAGACTATAGGGCCAAAGGAAATATCCTCCGATAACAAAGAAAAAGAAGCTTTCTGAGAAACTTCTTTGTGTTTTGTGAAATCATCTCACAGAGTTACAGCTTCCCCTCAAGAAGCCTTTCGCTAAGACAATTCTTGTGGAAATGGCCAAGTGATATTTGGAAGCCCATAGAGGGGTATGGTGAAAAAGGAAATATCCTTAGATGAAATCTGGAAAGAAGCTTTCTGAGAAACTGCTTAGTGTTCTGTTAATTCATCTCACAGAGTTACATGTGTATTTCGTGGATCTCTTTGCTAGCCTTATTTCTGTGGAATCTGAGAACAGATATTTCGGATCCCTTTGAAGACTATAGGGCCAAAGGAAATATCTTCCGATAACAAAGAGAAGGAAGCTTTCTGAGAAACTTCTTTGTGTTCTGTGAAATCATCTCACAGAGTTACAGCTTTCCCCACAAGAAGCCTTTCGCTAACACAGTTCTTGTGGAATTGGCAAAGTGATATTTAGAAGTCCATAGAGGGCGATGGTGAAAAAGGAAATATCCTGAGATGAAATCTGGAAAGAAGCTTTCTGAGAAACTGCTTAGTGTTCTGTTAACTCATCTCACAGAGTTACTTCTGTATTTCGTGGATCTCTTTGCTAGCCTTATTTCTGTGGAATCTGAGAACAGATATTTCAGATCCCTTTGAAGACTAGAGGGCCAAAGGAAATATCCTCCGATAACAATGAGAAAGAAGCTTTCTGAGAAACTTCTTTGTGTTCTGTGAAATCATCTCACAGAGTTACAGCTTTCCCCTCAAGAAGCCTTTCGCTAAGACAGTTCTTGTGGAATTGGCAAAGTGATATTTGGAAGCTCATAGAGGGTTATGGTCAAAAAGGAAATATCCTCTGACGAAATCTGCAAAGAAGCTTTCTGAGAAACTGCTCTGTGATGTGTTACTTCCACTCACAAAGTTACATCTGTATTTCGTGGATCTCTTTGCTAGCCTTATTTCTGTGGAATCTGAGAACAGATATTTCGGATCCCTTTGAAGACTATAGGGCCAAAGGAAATATCCTCCGATAACAAAGAGAAATAACCTTTCTGAGAAACTTCTTTGTGTTTTGTGAAATCATCTCACAGAGATACAGCTTCCCCTCAAGAAGCCTTTCGCTAAGACCGTTCTTGTGGAAATGGCCAAGTGATATTTGGAAGCCCATAGAGGGCTATGGTGAAAAAGGAAATATCCTCAGATGAAGTCTGGAAAGAAGCTTTCTGAGAAACTGCTTAGTGTTCTGTTAATTCATCTCACACCGTTGCATCTGTATTTCGTGGATCTCTTTGATAGCTTTATTTCTGTGGAATCTGAGAACAGATATTTCGTTTCCCTTTGAAGTCTATAGGGCCTAAGGAAATATCCTCCGATAACAAAGAGAAAGAAGTTTTCTGAGAAACTTCTTTGTGTTCTGTGTAATCATCTCACAGAGTTACAGCTTTCCCCTCAAGAAGCCTTTCGCTAAGACAGTTCTTGTGGAATTGGAAAAGTGATATTTGGAAGCCCATAGAGGGCTATGGTGAAAAAAGAAATATCCTCAGATGAAATCTGGAAAGAAGCTTTCTGAGAAACTGCTTAGTGTTCTGTTAATTCATCTCACAGAGTTACATCTGTATTTCGTGGATCTCTTTGCTAGCCTTATTTCTGTGGAATATGAGACCAGATATTTCGGATCCCTTTGAAGAGTATAGGGCCAAAGGAAATATCCTCCGATAACAAAGAGAAAGAAGCTTTCTGAGAAACTTCTTTGTGTTTTGTGAAATCATCTCACAGAGCTACAGCTTCCCCTCAAGAAGCCTTTCGCTAAGACAGTTCTTTTGGAATTGGCAAAGTGATATTTGGAAGCCCATAGAGGGGTATGGTGAAAAAGGAAATATCCTCAGATGAAATCTGGAAAGAAGCTTTCTGAGAAACTGCTTAGTGTTCTGTTAGTTCATCTCACAGCGTTACATCTGTATTTCTTAGATCTCTTTGCTAGCCTTATTTCTGTGGAATCTGAGAACAGATATTTCGGATCCCTTTGAAGACTATAGGGCCAAAGGAAATATCCTCCGATAACAAAGAGAAAGAAGCTTTCTGAGAAACTTCTTTGTGTTCTGTGAAATCATCTCACACAGTTACAGCTTTCCCCTCAAGAAGCCTTTCGCTAAGACTGTTCTTGTGGAATTGGCAAAGTGATATTTAGAAGCCGATAGAGGGCTATGGTGTAAAAGGAAATATCCTCAGATGAAATCTGGAAAGAAGCTTTCTGAGAAACTGCTTAGTGTTCTGTTAATTCATCTCACAGAGTTACATCTGTATTTCGTGGATCTCTTTGCTAGCCTTATTTCTGTGGAATCTGAGAACAGAGATTTCGGATCCCTTTGAAGACTATAGGGCCAAAGGAAATATCCTCCGATAACAAAGAAAAAGAAGCTTTCTGAGAAACTTCTTTGTGTTTTGTGAAATCATCTCACAGAGTTACAGCTTCCCCTCAAGAAGCCTTTCGCTAAGACAATTCTTGTGGAAATGGCCAAGTGATATTTGGAAGCCCATAGAGGGGTATGGTGAAAAAGGAAATATCCTTAGATGAAATCTGGAAAGAAGCTTTCTGAGAAACTGCTTAGTGTTCTGTTAATTCATCTCACAGAGTTACATGTGTATTTCGTGGATCTCTTTGCTAGCCTTATTTCTGTGGAATCTGAGAACAGATATTTCGGATCCCTTTGAAGACTATAGGGCCAAAGGAAATATCTTCCGATAACAAAGAGAAGGAAGCTTTCTGAGAAACTTCTTTGTGTTCTGTGAAATCATCTCACAGAGTTACAGCTTTCCCCACAAGAAGCCTTTCGCTAACACAGTTCTTGTGGAATTGGCAAAGTGATATTTAGAAGTCCATAGAGGGCGATGGTGAAAAAGGAAATATCCTGAGATGAAATCTGGAAAGAAGCTTTCTGAGAAACTGCTTAGTGTTCTGTTAACTCATCTCACAGAGTTACTTCTGTATTTCGTGGATCTCTTTGCTAGCCTTATTTCTGTGGAATCTGAGAACAGATATTTCAGATCCCTTTGAAGACTAGAGGGCCAAAGGAAATATCCTCCGATAACAATGAGAAAGAAGCTTTCTGAGAAACTTCTTTGTGTTCTGTGAAATCATCTCACAGAGTTACAGCTTTCCCCTCAAGAAGCCTTTCGCTAAGACAGTTCTTGTGGAATTGGCAAAGTGATATTTGGAAGCTCATAGAGGGTTATGGTCAAAAAGGAAATATCCTCTGACGAAATCTGCAAAGAAGCTTTCTGAGAAACTGCTCTGTGATGTGTTACTTCCACTCACAAAGTTACATCTGTATTTCGTGGATCTCTTTGCTAGCCTTATTTCTGTGGAATCTGAGAACAGATATTTCGGATCCCTTTGAAGACTATAGGGCCAAAGGAAATATCCTCCGATAACAAAGAGAAAGAAGCTTTCTGAGAAACTTCTTTGTGTTCTGTGAAATCATCTCACAGAGTTACAGCTTTCCCCGCAAGAAGCCTTTCGCTAACACAGTTCTTGTGGAATTGGCAAAGTGATATTTAGAAGTCCATAGAGGGCTATGGTGAAAAAGGAAATATCCTCAGATGAAATCTGGAAAGAAGCTTTCTGAGAAACTGCTTAGTGTTCTGTTAACTCATCTCACAGAGTTACATCTGTATTTCGTGGATCTCTTTGCTAGCCTTATTTCTGTGGAATCTGAGAACAGATATTTCGGATCCCTTTGAAGACTAGAGGGCCAAAGGAAATATCCTCCGATAACAATGAGAAAGAAGCTTTCTGAGAAACTTCTTTGTGTTCTGTGAAATCATCTCACAGAGTTACAGCTTTCCCCTCAAGAAGCCTTTCGCTAAGACAGTTCTTGTGGAATTGGCAAAGTGATATTTGGAAGCTTATAGAGGGTTATGGTGAAAAAGGAAATATCCTCTGATGAAATCTGCAAAGAAGCTTTCTGAGAAACTGCTCTGTGATGTGTTACTTCCACTCACAAAGTTACATCTGTATTTCGTGGATCTCTTTGCTAGCCTTATTTCTGTGGAATCTGAGAACAGATATTTCGGATCCCTTTGAAGACTATAGGGCCAAAGGAAATATCCTCCGATAACAAAGAGAACGAAGCTTTCTGAGAAACTTCTTTGTGTTCTGTGAAATCATCTCACAGAGTTACAGCTTTCCCCCCAAGAAGCCTTTCGCTAAGACAGTTCTTGTGGAATTGGCAAAGTGATATTTAGAAGTCCATAGAGGGCTATGGTGAAAAAGGAAATATCCTGAGATGAAATCTGGAAAGAAGCTTTCTGAGAAACTGCTTAGTGTTCTGTTAACTCATCTCACAGAGTTATATCTGTATTTCGTGGATCTCTTTGCTAGCCTTATTTCTGTGGAATCTGAGAACAGATATTTCGGATCCCTTTGAAGACTAGAGGGCCAAAGGAAATATCCTCCGATAACAATGAGAACGAAGCTTTCTGAGAAACTTCTTTGTGTTCTGTGAAATCATCTCACAGAGTTACAGCTTTCCCCTCAAGAAGCCTTTCGCTAAGACAGTTCTTGTGGAATTGGCAAAGTGATATTTGGAAGCTCATAGAGGGTTATGGTGAAAAAGGAAATATCCTCTGACGAAATCTGCAAAGAAGCTTTCTGAGAAACTGCTCTGTGATGTGTTACTTCCACTCACAAAGTTACATCTGTATTTCGTGGATCTCTTTGCTAGCCTTATTTCTGTGGAATCTGAGAACAGATATTTCGGATCCCTTTGAAGACTATAGGGCCAAAGGAAATATCCTCCGATAACAAAGAGAAAGAAGTTTTCTGAGAAACTTCTTTGTGTTCTGTGTAATCATCTCACAGAGCTACAGCTTCCCCTCAAGAAGCCTTTCGCTAAGACAGTTCTTTTGGAATTGGCAAAGTGATATTTGGAAGCCCATAGAGGGGTATGGTGAAAAAGGAAATATCCTCAGATGAAATCTGGAAAGAAGCTTTCTGAGAAACTGCTTAGTGTTCTGTTAGTTCATCTCACAGCGTTACATCTGTATTTCTTAGATCTCTTTGCTAGCCTTATTTCTGTGGAATCTGAGAACAGATATTTCGGATCCCTTTGAAGACTATAGGGCCAAAGGAAATATCCTCCGATAACAAAGAGAAAGAAGCTTTCTGAGAAACTTCTTTGTGTTCTGTGAAATCATCTCACACAGTTACAGCTTTCCCCTCAAGAAGCCTTTCGCTAAGACTGTTCTTGTGGAATTGGCAAAGTGATATTTAGAAGCCGATAGAGGGCTATGGTGTAAAAGGAAATATCCTCAGATGAAATCTGGAAAGAAGCTTTCTGAGAAACTGCTTAGTGTTCTGTTAATTCATCTCACAGAGTTACATCTGTATTTCGTGGATCTCTTTGCTAGCCTTATTTCTGTGGAATCTGAGAACAGATATTTCGGATCCCTTTGAAGACTATAGGGCCAAAGGAAATATCCTCCGATAACAAAGAGAAATAACCTTTCTGAGAAACTTCTTTGTGTTTTGTGAAATCATCTCACAGAGTTACAGCTTCCCCTCAAGAAGCCTTTCGCTAAGACCGTTCTTGTGGAAATGGCCAAGTGATATTTGGAAGCCCATAGAGGGCTATGGTGAAAAAGGAAATATCCTCAGATGAAATCTGGAAAGAAGCTTTCTGAGAAACTGCTTAGTGTTCTGTTAATTCATCTCACACCGTTGCATCTGTATTTCGTGGATCTCTTTGATAGCCTTATTTCTGTGGAATCTGAGAACAGATATTTCGTTTCCCTTTGAAGTCTATAGGGCCTAAGGAAATATCCTCCGATAACAAAGAGAAAGAAGTTTTCTGAGAAACTTCTTTGTGTTCTGTGTAATCATCTCACAGAGTTACAGCTTTCCCCTCAAGAAGCCTTTCGCTAAGACAGTTCTTGTGGAATTGGAAAAGTGATATTTGGAAGCCCATAGAGGGCTATGGTGAAAAAAGAAATATCCTCAGATGAAATCTGGAAAGAAGCTTTCTGAGAAACTGCTTAGTGTTCTGTTAATTCATCTCACAGAGTTACATCTGTATTTCGTGGATCTCTTTGCTAGCCTTATTTCTGTGGAATCTGAGAACAGATATTTCGGATCCCTTTGAAGACTATAGGGCCAAAGGATATATCCTCCGATAACAAAGAGAAAGAAGCTTTCTGAGAAACTTCTTTGTGTTCTGTGAAATCATCTCACAGAGTTACAGCTTTCCCCACAAGAAGCCTTTCGCTAAGACAGTTCTTGTGGAATTGGCAAAGTGATATTTAGAAGTCCATAGAGGGCTATGGTGAAAAAGGAAATATCCTCAGATGAAATCTGGAAAGAAGCTTTCTGAGAAACTGCTTAGTGTTCTGTTAACTCATCTCACAGAGTTACATCTGTATTTCGTGCATCTCTTTGTTAGCCTTATTTCTGTGGAATTTGAGAACAGATATGTCGGATCCCTTTGAAGACTATAGGGCCAAAGGAAATATCCTCCGATAACAAAGAGAAAGAAGCTTTCTGAGAAACTTCTTTGTGTTCTGTGAAATCATCTCACACAGTTACAGCTTTCCCCTCAAGAAGCCTTTCGCTAAGACAGTTCTTGTGGAATTGGCAAAGTGATATTTGGAAGCTCATAGAGGGTTATGGTGAAAAAGGAAATATCCTCTGATGAAATCTGCAAAGAAGCTTTCTGAGAAACTGCTCTGTGATGTGTTACTTCCACTCACAAAGTTATATCTGTATTTCGTGGATCTCTTTGCTAGCCTTATTTCTGTGGAATCTGAGAACAGATATTTCGGATCCCTTTGAAGACTATAGGGCCAAAGGAAATATCCTCCGATATCAAAGAGAAATAAGCTTTCTGAGAAACTTCTTTGTGTTTTGTGAAATCATCTCACAGAGTTACAGCTTCCCCTCAAGAAGCCTTTCGCTAAGACCGTTCTTGTGGAAATGGCCAAGTGATATTTGGAAGCCCATAGAGGGCTATGGTGAAAAAGGAAATATCCTCAGATGAAATCTGGAAAGAAGCTTTCTGAGAAACTGCCTAGTGTTCTGTTAATTCATCTCACACCGTTACATCTGTATTTCGTGGATCTCTTTGCTAGCCTTATTTCTGTGGAATCTGAGAACAGATATTTCGGATCCCTTTGAAGACTATAGGGCCAAAGGATATATCCTCTGATAACAAAGAGAAAGAAGCTTTCTGAGAAACTTCTTTGTGTTCTGTGAAATCATCTCACAGAGTTACAGCTTTCCCCACAAGAAGCCTTTCGCTAAGACAGTTCTTGTGGAATTGGCAAAGTGATATTTAGAAGTCCATAGAGGGCTATGGTGAAAAAGGAAATATCCTCAGATGAAATCTGGAAAGAAGCTTTCTGAGAAACTGCTTAGTGTTCTGTTAACTCATCTCACAGAGTTACAGCTGTATTTCGTGCATCTCTTTGCTAGCCTTATTTCTGTGGAATTTGAGAACAGATATTTCGGATCCCTTTGAAGACTATAGGGCCAAAGGAAATATCCTCCGATAACAAAGAGAAAGAAGCTTTCTGAGAAACTTCTTTGTGTTCTGTGAAATCATCTCACACAGTTACAGCTTTCCCCTCAAGAAGCCTTTCGCTGAGACAGTTCTTTTGGAATTGGAAAAGTGATATTTGGAAGCTCATAGAGGGTTATGGTGAAAAAGGAAATATCCTCTGATGAAATCTGCAAAGAAGCTTTCTGAGAAACTGCTCTGTGATGTGTTACTTCCACTCACAGAGTTACATCTGTATTTCGTGGATCTCTTTGCTAGCCTTATTTCTTTGGAATCTGAGAACAGATATTTCGGATCCCTTTGAAGACTATAGGGCCAAAGGAAATATCCTCCGATAAAAAAGAGAAATAAGCTTTCTGAGAAACTTCTTTGTGTTCTGTGAAATCATCTCACAGAGTTACAGCATTCCCCTCAAGAAGCCTTTCGCTAAGACAGTTCTTGTGGAATTGGCAAAGTGATATTTGGAAGCCCATAGAGGGCTATGGTGAAAAAGGAAATATCCTCAGATGAAATCTGGAAAGAAACTTTCTGAGAAACTGCTTAGTGTTCTGTTAATTCATCTCACAGAGTTACATCTGTATTTCGTGGATCTCTTTGCTAGCCTTATTTCTGTGGAATATGAGAACAGATATTTCGGATCCCTTTGAAGAGTATAGGGCCAAAGGAAATATCCTCCGATAACAATGAGAAAGAAGCTTTCTGAGAAACTTCTTTGTGTTTTGTGAAATCATCTTACAGAGTTACAGCTTTACCCACAAGAAGCCGTTCGCTAACACAGTTCTTGTGGAATTGGCAAAGTGATATTTAGAAGTCCATAGAGGGCTATGGTGAAAAAGGAAATATCCTCAGATGAAATCTGGAAAGAAGCTTTCTGAGAAACTGCTTAGTGTTCTGTTAACTCATCTCACAGAGTTACATCTGTATTTCGTGGATCTCTTTGCTAGACTTATTTCTGTGGAATTTGAGAACAGATATTTCGGATACCTTTGAAGACTATAGGGCCAAAGGAAATATCCTCCGATAACAAAGAGAAGGAAGCTTTCTGAGAAACTTCTTTGTGTTATGTGAAATCATCTCACAGAGTTACAGCTTTCCCCTCAAGAAGCCTTTCGCTAAGACAGTTCTTGTGGAATTGGAAAAGTGATATTTGGAAGCCCATAGAGGGCTATGGTGAAAAAAGAAATATCCTCAGATGAAATCTGGAAAGAAGCTTTCTGAGAAACTGCTTAGTGTTCTGTTAATTCATCTCACAGAGTTACATCTGTATTTCGTGGATCTCTTTGCTAGCCTTATTTCTGTGGAATCTGAGAACAGATATTTCGGATCCCTTTGAAGACTATAGGGCCAAAGGATATATCCTCCGATAACAAAGAGAAAGAAGCTTTCTGAGAAACTTCTTTGTGTTCTGTGAAATCATCTCACAGAGTTACAGCTTTCCCCACAAGAAGCCTTTCGCTAAGACAGTTCTTGTGGAATTGGCAAAGTGATATTTAGAAGTCCATAGAGGGCTATGGTGAAAAAGGAAATATCCTCAGATGAAATCTGGAAAGAAGCTTTCTGAGAAACTGCTTAGTGTTCTGTTAACTCATCTCACAGAGTTACATCTGTATTTCGTGCATCTCTTTGTTAGCCTTATTTCTGTGGAATTTGAGAACAGATATGTCGGATCCCTTTGAAGACTATAGGGCCAAAGGAAATATCCTCCGATAACAAAGAGAAAGAAGCTTTCTGAGAAACTTCTTTGTGTTCTGTGAAATCATCTCACACAGTTACAGCTTTCCCCTCAAGAAGCCTTTCGCTAAGACAGTTCTTGTGGAATTGGCAAAGTGATATTTGGAAGCTCATAGAGGGTTATGGTGAAAAAGGAAATATCCTCTGATGAAATCTGCAAAGAAGCTTTCTGAGAAACTGCTCTGTGATGTGTTACTTCCACTCACAAAGTTATATCTGTATTTCGTGGATCTCTTTGCTAGCCTTATTTCTGTGGAATCTGAGAACAGATATTTCGGATCCCTTTGAAGACTATAGGGCCAAAGGAAATATCCTCCGATATCAAAGAGAAATAAGCTTTCTGAGAAACTTCTTTGTGTTTTGTGAAATCATCTCACAGAGTTACAGCTTCCCCTCAAGAAGCCTTTCGCTAAGACCGTTCTTGTGGAAATGGCCAAGTGATATTTGGAAGCCCATAGAGGGCTATGGTGAAAAAGGAAATATCCTCAGATGAAATCTGGAAAGAAGCTTTCTGAGAAACTGCCTAGTGTTCTGTTAATTCATCTCACACCGTTACATCTGTATTTCGTGGATCTCTTTGCTAGCCTTATTTCTGTGGAATCTGAGAACAGATATTTCGGATCCCTTTGAAGACTATAGGGCCAAAGGATATATCCTCTGATAACAAAGAGAAAGAAGCTTTCTGAGAAACTTCTTTGTGTTCTGTGAAATCATCTCACAGAGTTACAGCTTTCCCCACAAGAAGCCTTTCGCTAAGACAGTTCTTGTGGAATTGGCAAAGTGATATTTAGAAGTCCATAGAGGGCTATGGTGAAAAAGGAAATATCCTCAGATGAAATCTGGAAAGAAGCTTTCTGAGAAACTGCTTAGTGTTCTGTTAACTCATCTCACAGAGTTACAGCTGTATTTCGTGCATCTCTTTGCTAGCCTTATTTCTGTGGAATTTGAGAACAGATATTTCGGATCCCTTTGAAGACTATAGGGCCAAAGGAAATATCCTCCGATAACAAAGAGAAAGAAGCTTTCTGAGAAACTTCTTTGTGTTCTGTGAAATCATCTCACACAGTTACAGCTTTCCCCTCAAGAAGCCTTTCGCTGAGACAGTTCTTTTGGAATTGGAAAAGTGATATTTGGAAGCTCATAGAGGGTTATGGTGAAAAAGGAAATATCCTCTGATGAAATCTGCAAAGAAGCTTTCTGAGAAACTGCTCTGTGATGTGTTACTTCCACTCACAGAGTTACATCTGTATTTCGTGGATCTCTTTGCTAGCCTTATTTCTTTGGAATCTGAGAACAGATATTTCGGATCCCTTTGAAGACTATAGGGCCAAAGGAAATATCCTCCGATAAAAAAGAGAAATAAGCTTTCTGAGAAACTTCTTTGTGTTCTGTGAAATCATCTCACAGAGTTACAGCATTCCCCTCAAGAAGCCTTTCGCTAAGACAGTTCTTGTGGAATTGGCAAAGTGATATTTGGAAGCCCATAGAGGGCTATGGTGAAAAAGGAAATATCCTCAGATGAAATCTGGAAAGAAACTTTCTGAGAAACTGCTTAGTGTTCTGTTAATTCATCTCACAGAGTTACATCTGTATTTCGTGGATCTCTTTGCTAGCCTTATTTCTGTGGAATATGAGAACAGATATTTCGGATCCCTTTGAAGAGTATAGGGCCAAAGGAAATATCCTCCGATAACAATGAGAAAGAAGCTTTCTGAGAAACTTCTTTGTGTTTTGTGAAATCATCTCACAGAGCTACAGCTTCCCCTCAAGAAGCCTTTCGCTAAGACAGTTCTTGTGGAATTGGCAAAGTGATATTTGGAAGCCCATAGAGGGTTATGGTGAAAAAGGAAATATCCTCAGATGAAATCTGGAAAGAAGCTTTCTGAGAAACTGCTTAGTATTCTGTTAGTTCATCTCACAGCCTTACATCTGTATTTCGTAGATCTCTTTGCTAGTCTTATTTCTGTGGAATCTGAGAACAGATATTTCGGATCCCTTTGAAGACTATAGGGACAAAGGAAATATCCTCCGATAACAAAGAGAAAGAAGCTTTCTGAGAAACTTCTTTGTATTCTGTGAAATCATCTCACACAGTTACAGCTTTCCCCTCAAGAAGCCTTTCGCTAAGACAGTTCTTGTGGAATTGGCTAAGTGATATTTAGAAGCCCATAGAGGGCTATGGTGAAAAACGAAATATCCTCAGATAAAATCTGGAAAGAAGCTTTCTGAGAAACTGCTTAGTGTTCTGTTAATTCATCTCACAGAGTTACATCTGTATTTCGTGGATCTCTTTGCTAGCCTTATTTCTGTGGAATCTGAGAACAGATATTTCGGATCCCTTTTAAGACTAGAGGGCCAAAGGAAATATCCTCCGATAACAAATAGAAAGAAGCTTTCTGAGAAACTTCTTTGTGTTCTGTGAAATCATCTCACACAGTTACAGCTTTCTCCTCAAGAAGCCTTTCTCTAAGACAGTTCTTGTGGAATTGGCAAAGTGATATTTGGAAGCCCATAGAGGGCTATGGTGAAAAAGGAAATATCCTCAGATGAAATCTGGAAAGAAGCTTTCTGAGAAAGTGCTCTGTGATGTGTGACTTCCACTCACAGAGTTACATCTGTATTTCGTGTATCTCTTTGCTTGCCTTGTTTCTGTGGAATCTGAGAACAGATATTTCGGATCCCTTTGAAGACTATAGGGCCAAAGGAAATATCCTCCGATAACAAAGAGAAAGAAGCTTTCTGAGAAACTTCTTTGTGTTTTGTGAAATCATCTCACAGAGTTACAGCTTCCCCTCAAGAAGCCTTTCGCTAAGACAGTTCTTGAGGAAATGGCCAAGTGATATTTGGAAGCCCATAGAGGGGTATGGTGAAAAAGGAAATATCCTCAGATTAAATCTGGAAAGAAGCTTTCTGAGAAACTGCTTAGTGTTCTGTTAATTCATCTCACACCGTTACATCTGTATTTCGTAGATCTCTTTGCTAGCCTTATTTCTGTGGAATCTGAGAACAGATATTTCGTTTCCCTTTGAAGTCTATAGGACCTAAGGAAATATCCTCCGATAACAAAGAGAAAGAAGCTTTCTGAGAAACTTCTTTTTGTTCTGTGTAATCATATCACACAGTTACAGCTTTCCCCTCAAGAAACCTTTCGCTAAGACAGTTCTTGTAGATTTGGCAAAGTGATATTTGGAAGCCCATAGAGGGCTATGATGAAAAAAGAAATATCCTCAGATGAAATCTGGAAAGAAGCTTTCTGAGAAACTGCTTAGTGTTCTGTTAATTCATCTCACAGAGTTACATGTGTATTTCGTAGATCTCTTTGCTAGCCTTATTTCTGTGGAATTTGAGAACAGATATTTCGGATCCCTTTGAAGACTATAGGGCCAAAGGAAATATCCTCTGATAACAAAGAGAAAAAAGCTTTCTGAGAAACTTCTTTGTGTTTTGTGAAATCATCTCACAGAGTTACAGCTTCCCCTCAAGAAGCCTTTCTCTAAGACAGTTCTTGTGGAAATGGCAAAGTGATATTTGGAAACTCATAGAGGGTTATGGTGAAAAAGGAAATATCCTCTGATGAAATCTGCAAAGAAGCTTTCTGAGAAACTGCTCTGTGATGTGTTACTTCCACTCACAGAGTTACATCTGTATTTCGTGGATCTCTTTGCTAGCCTTATTTCTGTGGAATCTGAGAACAGATATTTCGGATCCCTTTGAAGACTATAGGGCCAAAGGAAATATCCTCCGATAAAAAAGAGAAATAAGCTTTCTGAGAAACTTCTTTGTGTTCTGTGAAATCATCTCACAGAGTTACAGCATTCCCCTCAAGAAGCCTTTCGCTAAGACAGTTCTTGTGGAATTGGCAAAGTGATATTTGGAAGCCCATAGAGGGCTATGTTGAAAAAGGAAATATCCTCAGATGAAATCTGTAAAGAAGCTTTCTGAGAAACTGCTTAGTGTTATGTTAATTCATCTCACAGCGTTACATCTGTATTTCGTAGATCTCTTTGCTACCCTTATTTCTGTGGAGTCTGAGAACAGATATTTCGTTTCCCTTAGAATACTATAGTGCCAAAGGAAATATCCTCCGATAACAAAGAGAAAGAAACTTTCTGAGAAAATTCTTTGTGTTCTGTGTAATCATATCACAGAGTTACAGCTTTCCCCTCAAGAAGCCTTTCGCTAAGACAGTTCTTGTGGAATTGGAAAAGTGATATTTGGAAGCCCATAGAGGGCTATGGTGAAAAAGGAAATATCCTCAGATGAAATCTGGAAAGAAGCTTTCTGAGAAACTGCTTAGAGTTCTGTTAACTCATCACACAGAGTTACATCTGTATTTCGAGGATCTCTTTGCTAGCCTTATTTCTGTGCAATTTGAGAACAGATATTTCAGATCCCTTTGAAGACTATAGGGATAAAGGAAATATCCTCCGATAACAAAGAGAAAGAAGCTTTCTGAGAAACTTCTTTGTGTTTTGTGAAATCATCTCACAGAGTTACAGCTTCCCCTCAAGAAGCCTTTCGCTAAGACAGTTCTTGTGGAATTGGCAAAGTGATATTTGGAAGCCTATAGAGGGGTATGGTGAAAGAGGAAATATCCTCAGATGAAATCTGGAAAGAAGCTTTCTGAGAAACTGCTTAGTGTTATGTTAGTTCATCTCACAGCGTTACATCTGTATTTCGTAGATCTCTTTTCTAGGCTTATTTCTGTGGAATCTGAGAACAGATATTTCGGATCCCTTTGAAGATTATAGGGCCAAAGGAAATATCCTCCGATGAGAAAGAGAAAGAAGGTTTCTGAGAAACTTCTTCGTGTTCTGTGAAATCATCTCACAGAGTTACAGCTTTCCCCTCAAGAAGCCTTTCGCTAAGACAGTTCTTGGGGAATTGGCAAAGTGATATTTGGAAGCCGATAGAAGGCTATGGTGTAAAAGGAAATATCCTCAGATGAAATCTGGAAAGAAGGCTTTCTGAGAAACTGCTTAGTGTTCTGTTAATTCATCTCACAGAGTTACATGTGTATTTCGTGGATCTCTTTGCTAGCCTTATTTCTGTGGAATCTGAGAACAGATATTTCGGATCCCTTTGAAGACTACAGGGCCAAAGGAAATATCCTCCGATAACAAAGAGAAAGAAGCTTTCTGAGAAACTTCTTTGTGTTTTGTGAAATCATCTCACAGAGTTACAGCTTCCCCTCAAGAAGCCTTTCGCTAAGACAGTTCTTGTGGAATTGGCAAAGTGATATTTCGAAGCCCATAGAGGGCTATGGTCAAAAAGGAAATATCCTCAGATGAAATCTGGAAAGAAGCTTTCTGAGAAAGTGCTCTGTGATGTGTGACTTCCACTCACAGAGTTACATCTGTATTTCGTGTATCTATTTGCTTGCCTTATTTCTGTGGAATCGGAGAACAGATATTTCGGATCCCTTGGAAGACTCTAGGGCCAAAGGAAATATCCTCCGATAACAAAGAGAAAGAAGCTTTCTGAGAAACTTCTTTGTGTTTTCTGAAATCATCTCACAGATTTACAGCTTCCCCTCAAGAAGCCTTTCGCTAAGACAGTTCTTGTGGAAATGGCCAAGTGATATTTGGAAGCCCATAGAGGGGTATGGTGAAAAAGGAAATATCCTCAGATGAAATCTGGAAAAAAGCTTTCTGAGAAACTGCTTAGTGTTCTGTTAATTCATCTCACACCGTTACATCTGTATTTCGTAGATCTCTTTGCTAGCCTTATTTCTGTGGAATCTGAGAACAGATATTTCGTTTCCCTTTGAAGTCTATAGGGCCTAAGGAAATATCCTCCGATAACAAAGAGAAAGAAGCTTTCTGAGTAACTTCTTTGTGTTCTGTGTAATCATCTCACAGAGTTACAGATTTCCCCTCAAGAAACCATTCGCTAAGACAGTTCTTGTGGAATTGGCAAAGTGATATTTGGAAGCCCATAGAGGGCTATGATGAAAAAAGAAATATCCTCAGATGAAATCTGGAAAGAAGCTTTCTGAGAAACTGCTTAGTGTTCTGTTAATTCATCTCACAGAGTTACATCTGTATTTCGTGGATCTCTTTGCTAGCCTTATTTCTGTGGAATCTGAGAACAGATATTTCGGATCCCTTTGAAGACTAGAGGGCCAGAGGAAATATCCTCCGATAACAAAGAGAAAGAAGCTTTCTGAGAAACTTCTTTGTGTTCTGTGAAATCATCTCACAGAGTTACAGCTTTCCCCACAAGAAGCCTTTCGCTAACACAGTTCTTGTGGAATTTGCAAAGTGATATTTAGAAGTCCATAGAGGGCTATGGTGAAAAAGGAAATATCCTCAGATGAAATCTGGAAAGAAGCTTTCTGAGAAACTGCTTAGTGTTCTGTTAACTCATCTCACAGAGTTACATCTGTATTTCGTGGATCTCTTTGCTAGCCTTATTTCTGTGGAATTTGAGAACAGATATTTCGGATCCCTTTGAAGACTATAGGGCCAAAGGAAATATCCTCCGATAACAAAGAGAAAGAAGCTTTCTGAGAAACTTCTTTGTGTTTTGTGAAATCATCTCACAGAGTTACAGCTTCTCCTCAAGAAGCCTTTCGCTAAGACAGTTCTTGTGGAATTGGCAAAGTGATATTTGGAAGCCCATAGAGGGGTATGGTGAAAGAGGAAATATCCTCAGATGAAATCTGGAAAGAAGCTTTCTGAGAAACTGCTTAGTGTTCTGATAGTTCATCTCACAGCGTTACATCTGTATTTCGTAGATCTCTTTGCTAGCCTTATTTCTGTGGAATCTGAGAACAGATATTTCGGATCCCTTTGAAGACTAAAGGGCCAAAGGAAATATCCTCCGAAAACAAAGAGAAAGAAGCTTTCTGAGAAACTTCTTTGTGTTCTGTGTAATCATCTCACACAGTTACAGCTTTCCCCTCAAGAAACCTTTCGCTAAGACAGTTCTTGTAGATTTGGCAAAGTGATATTTGGAAGCCCATAGAGGGCTATGATGAAAAAAGAAATATCCTCAGATGAAATCTGGAAAGAAGCTTTCTGAGAAACTGCTTAGTGTTCTGTTAATTCATCTCACAGAGTTACATGTGTATTTCGTAGATCTCTTTGCTAGCCTTATTTCTGTGGAATTTGAGAACAGATATTTCGAATCCCTTTGAAGACTATAGGGCCAAAGGAAATATCCTCTGATAACAAAGAGAAAAAAGCTTTCTGAGAAACTTCTTTGTGTTTTGTGAAATCATCTCACAGAGTTACAGCTTCCCCTCAAGAAGCCTTTCTCTAAGACAGTTCTTGTGGAAATGGCAAAGTGATATTTGGAAACTCATAGAGGGTTATGGTGAAAAAGGAAATATCCTCTGATGAAATCTGCAAAGAAGCTTTCTGAGAAACTGCTCTGTGATGTGTTACTTCCACTCACAGAGTTACATCTGTATTTCGTGGATCTCTTTGCTAGCCTTATTTCTGTGGAATTTGAGAACAGATATTTCAGATCCCTTTGAAGACTATAGGGATAAAGGAAATATCCTCCGATAACAAAGAGAAAGAAGCTTTCTGAGAAACTTCTTTGTGTTTTGTGAAATCATCTCACAGAGTTACAGCTTCCCCTCAAGAAGCCTTTCGCTAAGACAGTTCTTGTGGAATTGGCAAAGTGATATTTGGAAGCCCATAGAGGGGTATGGTGAAAGAGGAAATATCCTCAGATGAAATCTGGAAAGAAGCTTTCTGAGAAACTGCTTAGTGTTCTGTTAATTCATCTCACAGAGTTAAATGTGTATTTCGTGGATCTCTTTGCTAGCCTTATTTCTGTGGAATCTGAGAACAGATATTTCGGATCCCTTTGAAGACTAGAGGGCCAGAGGAAATATCCTCCGATAACAAAGAGAAAGAAGCTTTCTGAGAAACTTCTTTGTGTTCTGTGAAATCATCTCACAGAGTTACAGCTTTCCCCACAGGAAGCCTTTCGCTAACACAGTTCTTGTGGAATTTGCAAAGTGATATTTAGAAGTCCATAGAGGGCTATGGTGAAAAAGGAAATATCCTCAGATGAAATCTGGAAAGAAGCCTTCTGAGAAACTGCTTAGTGTTCTGTTAACTCATCTCACAGAGTTACATCTGTATTTCGTGGATCTCTTTGCTAGCCTTATTTCTGTGGAATTTGAGAACAGATATTTCGGATCCCTTTGAAGACTATAGGGCCAAAGGAAATATCCTCCGATAACAAAGAGAAAGAAGCTTTCTGAGAAACTTCTTTGTGTTCTGTGAAATCATCTCACAGAGTTACAGCTTCCCCTCAAGAAGCCTTTCGCTAAGACAGTTCTTGTGGAATTGGCAAAGTGATATTTGGAAGCCCATAGAGGGGTATGGTGAAAGAGGAAATATCCTCAGATGAAATCCGGAAAGAAGCTTTCTGAGAAACTGCTTAGTGTTCTGATAGTTCCTCTCACAGCGTTACATCTGTATTTCGTAGATCTCTTTGCTAGCCTTATTTCTGTGGAATCTGAGAACAGATATTTCGGATCCCTTTGAAGACTAAAGGGCCAAAGGAAATATCCTCCGAAAACAAAGAGAAAGAAGCTTTCTGAGAAACTTCTTTGTGTTCTGTGAAATCATCTCACACAGTTACAGCTTTCCCCTCAAGAAGCCTTTCGCTAAGACAGTTCTTGTGGAATTGGCAAAGTGATATTTAGAAGCCCATAGAGGGCTATGTTGAAAAAGGAAATATCCTCAGATGAAATCTGGAAAGAAGCTTTCTGAGAAACTGCTTAGTGTTCTGTTAATTCATCTCACAGAGTTACATCTGTATTTCGTGGATCCCTTTGCTAGCCTTATTTCTGTGGAATCTGAGAACAGATGTTTCGGATCCCTTTGAAGACTATAGGGCCAAAGGAAATATCCTCCTATAACAAAGAGAAAGAAGCTTTCTGAGAAACTTCTTTGTGTTCTGTGAAATCATCTTACAGAGTTACAGCTTTCCCCTCAAGAAGCCTTTCGCTAAGACAGTTCTTGTGGAATTGGCAAAGTGATATTTGGAAGCCCATAGAGGGCTATGGTGAAAAAGGAAATATCCTCAGATGAAATCTGGAAAGAAGCTTTCTGTGAAAGTGCTCTGTGATGTGTGACTTCCACTCACAGAGTTACATCTGTATTTCGTGTTTCTCTTTGCTTGCCTTATTACTGTGGAATCTGAGAACAGATATTTCGGATCCCTTTGAAGACTATAGGGCCAAAGGAAATATCCTCCGATAACAAAGAGAAAGAAGCTTTCTGAGAAACTTCTTTGTGTTTTGTGAAATCATCTCACAGAGTTACAGCTTCCCCTCAAGAAGCCTTTCGCTAAGACAGTTCTTGTGGTAATGGCCAAGTGATATTTGGAAGCCCATAGAGGGGTATGGTGAAAAAGGAAATATCCTCAGATGAAATCTGGAAAGAAGCTTTCTGAGAAACTGCTTAGTGTTCTGTTAATTCATCTCACACCGTTACATCTGTATTTCGTAGATCTCTTTGCTAGCCTTATTTCTGTGGAATCTGAGAGCAGATATTTCGTTTCCCTTTGAAGTCTATAGGGCCTAAGGAAATATCCTCCGGTAACAAAGAGAAAGAAGCTTTCTCAGAAACTTCTTTGTGTTCTGTGTAATCATCTCACAGAGTTACAGCTTTCCCCTCAAGAAACCTTTCGCTAAGACAGTTCTTGTGGAATTGGCAAAGTGATATTTGGAAGCCCATAGAGGGCTATGATGAAAAAAGAAATATCCTCAGATGAAATATGGAAAGAATCTTTCTGAGAAACTGCTTAGTGTTCTGTTAATTCATCTCACAGAGTTACATGTGTGTTTCGTGGATCTCTTTGCTAGCCTTATTTCTGTGGAATCTGAGAACAGAGATTTCGGATCCCTTTGAAGACTATAGGGCCAAAGTAAATATCCTCCGATAACAAAGAGAAAGAAGCTTTCTGAGAAACTTCTTTGTGTTCTGTGAAATCATCTCATAGAGTTACAGCTTTCCCCACAAGAAGCCTTTCGCTAAGACAGTTCTTGTGGAATTGGCAAAGTGATATTTGGAAGCCCATAGAGGGGTATGGTGAAAGAGGAAATATCCTCAGATGAAATCTGGAAAGAAGCTTTCTGAGAAACTGCTTAGTGTTCTGTTAGTTCATCTCACAGCGTTACATCTGTATTTCGTAGATCTCTTTGCTAGCCTTATTTCTGTGGAATCTGAGAACAGATATTTCGGATCCCTTTGAAGACTATAGGGCCAAAGGAAATATCGTCCGATAACAAAGAGAAAGAAGCTTTCTGAGAAACTTCTTTGTGTTCTGTGAAATCATCTCACAGAGTTACAGCTTTCCCCTCAAGAAGCCTTTCGCTAAGACAGTTCATGTGGAATTGGGAAAGTGATATTTAGAAGCCCATAGAGGGCTATGGTGAAAAAGGAAATATCCTCAGATGAAATCTGGAAAGAAGCTTTCTGAGAAACTGCTTAGTGTCTGTTAATTCATCTCACAGAGTTACATCTGTATTTCGTGGATCTCTTTGCTAGCCTTATTTCTGTGGAATCTGAGAACAGATATTTCGGATCCCTTTGAAGACTAGAGGGCCAAAGGAAATATCCTCCGATAACAAATAGAAAGAAGCTTTCTGAGAAACTTCTTTGTGTTCTGTGAAATCATCTGACAGAGTTACAGCTTTCCCCTCAAGAAGCCTTTCGCTAAGACAGTTCTTGTGGAATTGGCAAAGTGATATTTAGACGTCCATAGAGGGCTATGGTGAAAAAGGAAATATCCTCAGATGAAATCTGGAAAGAAGCTTTCTGAGAAACTGCTTAGTGTTCTGTTAACTCATCTCACAGAGTGACATCTGTATTTCGTGGATCTCTTTGCTAGCCTTATTTCTGTGGAATTTGAGAACAGATATTTCGGATCCCTTTGAAGACTATAGGGCCAAAGGAAATATCCTCCGATAACAAAGAGAAAGAAGCTTTCTGAGAAACTTCTTTGTGTTTTGTGAAATCATCTCACAGAGTTACAGCTTCCCCTCAAGAAGCCTTTCGCTAAGACAGTTCTTGTGGAATTGGCAAAGTGATATTTGGAAGCCCATAGAGTGGTATGGTGAAAGAGGAAATATCCTCAGATGAAATCTGGAAAGAAGCTTTCTGAGAAACTGCTTAGTGTTATGTTAGTTCATCTCACAGCGTTACATCTGTATTTCTTAGATCTCTTTGCTAGCCTTATTTCTGTGGAATCTGAGAACAGATATTTCGGATCCCTTTGAAGACTATAGGGCCAAAGGAAATATCCTCCGATAACAAAAAGATAGAAGCTTTCTGAGAAACTTCTTTGTGTTCTGTGAAATCATCTCACACAGTTACAGCTTTCCCCTCAAGAAGCCTTTCGCTAATACAGTTCTTGTGGAATTGGCAAAGTGATATTTAGAATCCGATAGAGGGCTATGGTGTAAAAGGAAATATCCTCAGATGAAATCTGGAAAGGAGCTTTCTGAGAAACTGCTTAGTGTTCTGTTAATTCATCTCACAGAGTTACATCTGTATTTCGTGGATCTCTTTGCTAGCCTTATTTCTGTGGAATCTGAGAACAGATATTTCGGATCCCTTTGAAGACTATAGGGCCAAAGGAAATATCCTCCGATAACAAAGAGAAAGAAGCTTTCTGAGAAACTTCTTTGTGTTTTGTGAAATCATCTCACAGAGTTACAGCTTCCCCTCAAGAAGCCTTTCGCTAAGACCGTTCTTGTGGAAATGGCCAAGTGATATTTGGAAGCCCATAGAGGGGTATGGTGAAAAAGGAAATATCCTCAGATGAAATCTGGAAAGAAGCTTTCTGAGAAAATGCTTAGTGTTCTGTTAATTCATCTCACACCGTTACATCTGTATTTCGTAGATCTCTTTGCTAGCCTTATTTCTGTGGAATCTGAGAACAGATATTTCGTTTCCCTTTGAAGTCTATAGGGCCTAAGGAAATATCCTCCGATAACAAAGAGAAAGAAGCTTTCTGAGAAACTTCTTTGTGTTCTGTGTAATCATCTCACAAAGTTACAGCTTTCCCCTCAAGAAGCCTTTCGCTAAGACAGTTCTTGTGGAATTGGCAAAGTGATATTTGGAAGCCCATAGAGGGCTATGATGAAAAAAGAAATATCCTCAGATGAAATCTGGAAAGAAGCTTTCTGAGAAACTGATTAGTGTTCTGTTAATTCATCTCACAGAGTTACATCTGTATTTCGTGGATCTCTTTGCTAGCCTTATTTCTGTGGAATCTGAGAACAGATATTTCGGATCCCTTTGAAGACTATAGGGCCAAAGGAAATATCCTACGATTACAAAGAGAAAGAAGCTTTCTGAGAAACTTCTTTGTGTTCTGTGTAATCATCTCACAAAGTTACAGCTTTCCCCTCAAGAAGCCTTTCGCTAAGACAGTTCTTGTGGAATTGGCAAAGTGATATTTGGAAGCCCATAGAGGGCTATGATGAAAAAAGAAATATCCTCAGATGAAATCTGGAAAGAAGCTTTCTGAGAAACTGATTAGTGTTCTGTTAATTCATCTCACAGAGTTACATCTGTATTTCGTGGATCTCTTTGCTAGCCTTATTTCTGTGGAATCTGAGAACAGATATTTCGGATCCCTTTGAAGACTATAGGGCCAAAGGAAATATCCTACGATAACAAAGAGAAAGAAGCTTTCTGAGAAACTTCTTTGTGTTCTGTGAAATCATCTGACAGAGTTACAGCTTTCCCCACAAGAAGCCTTTCGCTAACACAGTTCTTGTGGAATTGGCAAAGTGATATTTAGAAGTCCATAGAGGGCTATGGTGAAAAAGGAAATATCCTCAGATGAAATCTGGAAAGAAGCTTTCTGAGAAACTGCTTAGTGTTCTGGTAACTCATCTCACAGAATTACATCTGTATTTCGTGGATCTCTTTGCTAGCCTTATTTCTGTGGAATTTGAGAACAGATATTTCGGATCCCTTTGAAGACTATAGGGCCAAAGGTAATATCCTCCGATAACAAAGAGAAAGAAGCTTTCTGAGAAACTTCTTTGTGTTTTGTGAAATCATCTCACAGAGTTACAGCTTCCCCTCAAGAAGCCTTTCGCTATGACAGTTCTTGTGGAAATGGCCAAGTGATATTTGTAAGCCCATAGAGGGGTATGGTGAAAAAGGAAATATCCTCAGATGAAATCTGGAAAGAAGCTTTCTGAGAAACTGCTTAGTGTTCTGTTAATTCATCCCACACCGTTACATCTGTATTTCGTAGATCTCTTTGCTAGCCTTATTTCTGTGGAATCTGAGAACAGATATTTCGTTTCCCTTTGAAGTCTATAGGGCCTAAGGAAATATCCTCCGATAACAAAGAGAAAGAAGCTTTCTGAGAAACTTCTTTGTGTTCTGTGTAATCATCTCACAGAGATACAGCTTTCCCCTCAAGAAGCCTTCCGCTAAAACAGTTCTTGTGGAATTGGCAAAGTGATATTTAGAAGCCGATAGATGGCTATGGTGTAAAAGGAAATATCCTCAGATGAAATCTGGAAAGAAGCTTTCTGAGAAACTGCTTAGTGTTCTGTTAATTAATCTCACACCGTTACATCTGTATTTCGTAGATCTCTTTGCTAGCCTTATTTCTGTGGAATCTGAGAACAGATATTTCGTTTCCCTTTGAAGTCTATAGGGCCTAAGGAAATATCCTCCGATAACAAAGAGAAAGAAGCTTTCTGAGAAACATCTATGTGTTCTGTGTAATCATCTCACAGAGTTACAGCTTTCCCCTCAAGAAGCCTTTCGCTAAGACAGTTCTTGTGGAATTGGCAAAGTGATATTTGGAAGCCCATAGAGGGCTATGATGAAAAAAGAAATATCCTCAGATGAAATATGGAAAGAAGCTTTCTGAGAAACTGCTTAGTGTTCTGTTAATTCATCTCACAGAGTTACATGTTTATTTCGTGGTTCTCTTTGCTAGCCTTATTTCTGTGGAATCTGAGAACAGATATTTCGGATCCCTTTGAAGACTATAGGGCCAAAGGAAATATCCTCCGATAACAAAGAGAAAGAAGCTTTCTGAGAAACTTCTTTGTGTTCTGTGAAATCATCTCACAGAGTTACAGCTTTCCCCACAAGAAGCCTTTCGCTAAGACAGTTCTTGTGGAATTGGCAAAGTGATATTTGGAAGCCCACAGAGGGGTATGGTGAAAGAGGAAATATCCTCAGATGAAAACTGGAAAGAAGCTTTCTGAGAAACTGCTTAGTGTTCTGTTAGTTCATCTCACAGCGTTACATCTGTATTTCGTAGATCTCTTTGCTGGCCTTATTTCTGTGGGATCTGAGAACAGATATTTCGGATCCCTTTGAAGACTATAGGGCCAAAGGAAATATCCTCCGATAACAAAGAGAAAGAAGCTTTCTGAGAAACTTCTTTGTGTTCTGTGAAATCATCTCACACAGTTACAGCTTTCCCCTCAAGAAGCCTTTCGCTAAGACAGTTCTGGTGGAATTGGCAAAGTGATATTTGGAAGCCCATAGAGGGCTATGGTGAAAAGGAAATATCCTCAGATGAAATCTGGAAAGAAGCTTTCTGAGAAAGTGCTCTGTGATGTGTGACTTCCACTCACAGAGTTACATCTGTATTTCGTGTATCTCTTTGCTTGCCTTATTTCTGTGGAATCTGAGAACAGATATTTCGGATCCCTTTGAAGACTATAGGGCCAAAGGAAATATCCTCCGATAACAAAGAGAAAGAAGCTTTCTGAGAAACTTCTTTGTGTTTTGTGAAATCATCTCACAGAGTTACATCTTCCCCTCAAGAAGCCTTTCGCTAAGACAGTTCTTGTGGAAATGGCCTAGTGATATTTGGAAGCCCATAGAGGGGTATGGTGAAAAAGGAAATATCCTCAGATTAAAACTGGAAAGAAGCTTTCTGAGAAACTGCTTAGTGTTCTGTTAATTCATCTCACACCGTTACATCTGTATTTCGTAGATCTCTTTGCTAGCCTTATTTCTGTGGAATCTGAGAACAGATATTTCGGATCCCTTGAAGACTATAGGGCCAAAGGAAATATCCGCCGATAACAAAGAGAAAGAAGCTTTCTGAGAAACTTCTTTGTGTTCTGTGAAATCATCTCACAGAGTTACAGCTTTCCCCACAAGAAGCCTTTCGTTAACACAGTTCTTGTGGAATTGGCGAAGTGATATTTAGAAGTCCATAGAGGGCTATGGTGAAAAAGGAAATATCCTCAGATGAAATCTGGAAAGAAGCTTTCTGAGAAACTGCTTAGTGTTCTGTTAATTCATCTCACAGAGTTACATCTGTATTTCGTGGATCTCTTTGCTAGCCTTATTTCTGTGGAATCTGAGAACAGATATTTCGGATCCCTTTGAAGACTATAGGGCCAAAGGAAATATCCTCCGATAACAAAGAGAAAGAAGCTTTCTGAGAAACTTCTTTGTGTTCTGTGAAATCATCTCACACAGTTACAGCTTTCCCCTCAAGAAGCCTTTCGCTAAGACAGTTCTTGTGGAATTGGCAAAGTGATATTTGGAAGCCCATAGAGGGCTATGGTCAAAAAGGAAATATCCTCAGATGAAATCTGGAAAGAAGCTTTCTGAGAAAGTGCTCTGTGATGTGTGACTTCCACTCACAGAGTTACATCTGTATTTCGTGTATCTCTTTGCTTGCCTTATTTCTGTGGAATCTGAGAACAGATATTTCGGATCCCTTTGAAGACTATAGGGCCAAAGGAAATATCCTCCGATAACAAAGAGAAAGAAGCTTTCTGAGAAACTTCTTTGTGTTTTGTGAAATCATCTCACAGAGTTACAGCTTCCCCTCAAGAAGCCTTTCGCTAAGACAGTTCTTGTGGAAATGGCCAAGTGATATTTGGAAGCCCATTGAGGGGTATGGTGAAAAAGGAAATATCCTCAGATGAAATCTGGAAAGAAGCTTTCTGAGAAACTGCTTAGTGTTCTGTTAATTCATCTCACACCGTTACATCTGTATTTCGTAGATCTCTTTGCTAGCCTTATTTCTGTGGAATCTGAGAACAGATATTTCCTTTCCCTTTGAAGTCTACAGGGCCTAAAAATATCCTCCGATAACAAAGAGAAAGAAGCTTTCTGAGAAACTTCTTTGTGTTCTGTGTAATCATGTCACAGAGTTACAGCTTTCCCCTCAAGAAACCTTTCGCTAAGACAGTTCTTGTAGAATTGGCAAAGTGATATTTGGAAGCCCATAGAGGGCTATGATGAAAAAAGAAATATCCTCAGATGAAATCTGGAAAGAAGCTTTCTGAGAAACTGCTTAGTGTTCTGTTAATTCATCTCACAGAGTTACATGTGTATTTCGTGGACCTCTTTGCTAGCCTTATTTCTGTGGAAACTGAGAACAGATATTTCGGATCCCTTTGAAGACTATAGGGCCAAAGGAAATATCCTCCGATAACAAAGAGAAAGAAGCTTTCTGAGAAACTTCTTTTTGTTTTGTGAAATCATCTCACAGAGTTACAGCTTCCCCTCAAGAAGCCTTTCGCTAAGACAGTTCTTGTGGAAATGGCCAAGTGATATTTGGAAGCCCATAGAGGGGTATGGTGAAAAAGGAAATATCCTCAGATGAAATCTGGAAAGAAGCTTTCTGAGAAAATGCTTAGTGTTCTGTTAATTCATCTCACACCGTTACATCTGTATTTCGTAGATCTCTTTGCTAGCCTTATTTCTGTGGAATCTGAGAACAGATATTTCGTTTCCCTTTGAAGTCTATAGGTCCTAAGGAAATATCCTCCGATAACAAAGAGAAAGAAGCTTTCTGAGAAACTTCTTTGTGTTCTGTGAAATCATCTCACAGAGTTACAGCTTTCCCCACAAGAAGCCTTTCGCTAACACAGTTCTTGTGGAATTGGCAAAGTGATATTTAGAAGTCCATAGAGGGCTATGGTGAAAAAGGAAATATCCTCAGATGAAATCTGGAAAGAAGCTTTCTGAGAAACTGCATAGTGTTCTGTTAACTCATCTCACAGAGTTACATCTGTATTTCGTGCATCTCTTTGATAGCCTTATTTCTGTGGAATTTGAGAACAGATATTTCGGATCCCTTTGAAGACTATAGGGCCAAAGGAAATATCCTCCGATAACAAAGAGAAAGAAGCTTTCTGAGAAACTTCTTTGTGTTCTGTGAAATCATCTCACAGAGTTACAGCTTTCCCCTCAAGAAGCCTTTCGCTAAGACAGTTCTTGTGGAATTGGCAAAGTGATATTAGGAAGCTCATAGAGGGTTATGGTGAAAAAGGAAATATCCTCTGATGAAATCTGCAAAGAAGCTTTCTGAGAAACTGCTCTATGATGTGTTACTTCCACTCACAGAGTTACATCTGTATTTCGTGGATCTCTTTGCTAGCCTTATTTCTGTGGAATCTGAGAACAGATATGTCGGATCCCTTTGAAGACTATAGGGCCAAAGGAAATATCCTCCGATAAAAAAGAGAAAGAAGCTTTCTGAGAAACTTCTTTGTGTTCTGTGAAATCATCTCACAGAGTTACAGCATTCCCCTCAAGAAGCCTTTCGCTAAGACAGTTCTTGTGGAATTGGCAAGTGATATTTGGAAGCCCCTAGAGGGCTATGTTGAAAAAGGAAATATCCTCAGATGAAATCTGGAAAGAAGCTTTCTGAGAAACTGCTTAGTGTTCTGTTAATTCATCTCACAGCGTTACATCTGTATTTCGTAGATCTCTTTGCTAGCCTTATTTCTGTGGAATCTGAGAACAGATATTTCGGATCCCTTTGCAGACTAGAGGGCCAAAGGAAATATCCTCCGATAACAAAGAGAAAGAAGCTTTCTGAGAAACTTCTTTGTGTTCTGTGAAATCATCTTACAGAGTTACAGCTTTCCCCTCAAGAAGCCTTTCGCTAAGACAGTTCTTGTTGAATTGGCAAAGTGATATTTGGAAGCCCATAGAGGGCTATGGTCAAAAAGGAAATATCCTCAGATGAAATCTGGAAAGAAGCTTTCTGAGAAAGTGCTCTGTGATGTGTGACTTCCACTCACAGAGTTACATCTGTATTTCGTGTATCTCTTTGCTTGCCTTGTTTCTGTGGAATCTGAGAACAGATATTTCGGATCCCTTTGAAGACTATAGGGCCAAAGGAAATATCCTCCGATAACAAAGAGAAAGAAGCTTTCTGAGAAACTTCTTTGTGTTCTGTGAAATCATCTCACACAGTTACAGCTTTCCCCTCAAGAAGCCTTTCGCTAACACAGTTCTTGTGGAATTGGCAAAGTGATATTTGGAAGCCCATAGAGGGCTATGGTGAAAAAGGAAATATCCTCAGATGAAATCTGGAAAGAAGCTTTCTGAGAAACTGCTTAGTGTTCTGTTAACTCATCACACAGAGTTACATCTGTATTTCGTGGATCTCTTTGCTAGCCTTATTTCTGTGGAATTTGAGAACAGATATTTCGGATACCTTTGAAGACTATAGGGCCAAAGGAAATATCCTCCGATAACAAAGAGAAAGAAGATTTCTGAGAAACTTCTTTGTGTTTTGTGAAATCATCTCACAGAGTTACAGCTTCCCCTCAAGAAGCCTTTCGCTAAGACAGTTCTTGTGGAATTGGCAAAGTGATATTTGGAAGCCCATAGAGGGCTATGGTCAAAAAGGAAATATCCTCAGATGAAATCTGGAAAGAAGCTTTCTGAGAAAGTGCTCTGTGATGTGTGACTTCCACTCACAGAGTTACATCTGTATTTCGTGTATCTCTTTGCTTGCCTTATTTCTGTGGAATCTGAGAACAGATATTTCGGATCCCTTTGAAGACTATAGGGCCAAAGGAAATATCCTCCGATAACAAAGAGAAAGAAGCTTTCTGAGAAACTTCTTTGTGTTTTGTGAAATCATCTCACAGAGTTACAGCTTCCCCTCAAGAAGCCTTTCGCTAAGACAGTTCTTGTGGAAATGGCCAAGTGATATTTGGAAGCCCATAGAGGGCTATGATGAAAAAAGAAATATCCTCAGATGAAATCTGGAAAGAAGCTTTCTGAGAAACTGCTTAGTGTTCTGTTAATTCATCTCACAGAGTTACATGTGTATTTCGTGGATCTCTTTGCTAGCCTTATTTCTGTGGAATCTGAGAACAGATATTTCGGATCCCTTTGAAGACTATAGGGCCAAAGGAAATATCCTCCGATAACAAAGAGAAAGAAGCTTTCTGAGAAACTTCTTTGTGTTCTGTGAAATCATCTCACAGAGTTACAGCTTTCCCCACAAGAAGCCTTTCGCTAACACAGTTCTTGTGGAATTGGCAAAGCGATATTTAGAAGTCCATAGAGGGCTATGGTGAAAAAGGAAATATCCTCAGATGAAATCTGGAAAGAAGCTTTCTGAGAAAATGCTTAGTGTTCTGTTAATTCATCTCACACCGTTACATCTGTATTTCATAGATCTCTTTGCTAGCCTTATTTCTGTGGAATCTGAGAACAGATATTTCGTTTCCCTTTGAAGTCTATAGGGCCTAAGGAAATATCCTCCGATAACAAAGAGAAAGAAGCTTTCTGAGAAACTTCTTTGTGTTCTGTGTAATCATCTCACAGAGTTACAGCTTTCCCATCAAGAAGCCTTTCGCTAAGACAGTTCTTGTGGAATTGGCAAAGTGATATTTGGAAGCCCATAGAGGGCTATGATGAAAAAAGAAATATCCTCAGATGAAATCTGGAAAGAAGCTTTCTGAGAAACTGCTTAGTGTTCTGTTAATTCATCTCACAGAGTTACATGTGTATTTCGTGGATCTCTTTGCTAGCCTTATTTCTGTGGAATCTGAGAACAGATATTTCGGATCCCTTTGAAGACTATAGGGCCAAAGGAAATATCCTCCGATAACAAAGAGAAAGAAGCTTTCTGAGAAACTTCTTTGTGTTCTGTGAAATCATCTCACAGAGTTACAGCTTTCCCCACAAGAAGCCTTTCGCTAACACAGTTCTTGTGGAATTGGCAAAGTGATATTTAGAAGTCCATAGAGGGCTATGGTGAAAAAGGAAATATCCTCAGATGAAATCTGGAAAGAAGCTTTCTGAGAAACTGCATAGTGTTCTGTTAACTCATCTCACAGAGTTACATCTGTATTTCGTGCATCTCTTTGATAGCCTTATTTCTGTGGAATTTGAGAACAGATATTTCGGATCCCTTTGAAGACTATAGGGCCAAAGGAAATATCCTCCGATAACAAAGAGAAAGAAGCTTTCTGAGAAACTTCTTTGTGTTCTGTGAAATCATCTCACAGAGTTACAGCTTTCCCCTCAAGAAGCCTTTCGCTAAGACAGTTCTTGTGGAATTGGCAAAGTGATATTAGGAAGCTCATAGAGGGTTATGGTGAAAAAGGAAATATCCTCTGATGAAATCTGCAAAGAAGCTTTCTGAGAAACTGCTCTATGATGTGTTACTTCCACTCACAGAGTTACATCTGTATTTCGTGGATCTCTTTGCTAGCCTTATTTCTGTGGAATCTGAGAACAGATATGTCGGATCCCTTTGAAGACTATAGGGCCAAAGGAAATATCCTCCGATAAAAAAGAGAAAGAAGCTTTCTGAGAAACTTCTTTGTGTTCTGTGAAATCATCTCACAGAGTTACAGCATTCCCCTCAAGAAGCCTTTCGCTAAGACAGTTCTTGTGGAATTGGCAAGTGATATTTGGAAGCCCCTAGAGGGCTATGTTGAAAAAGGAAATATCCTCAGATGAAATCTGGAAAGAAGCTTTCTGAGAAACTGCTTAGTGTTCTGTTAATTCATCTCACAGCGTTACATCTGTATTTCGTAGATCTCTTTGCTAGCCTTATTTCTGTGAAATCTGAGAACAGATATTTCGGATCCCTTTGCAGACTAGAGGGCCAAAGGAAATATCCTCCGATAACAAAGAGAAAGAAGCTTTCTGAGAAACTTCTTTGTGTTCTGTGAAATCATCTTACAGAGTTACAGCTTTCCCCTCAAGAAGCCTTTCGCTAAGACAGTTCTTGTTGAATTGGCAAAGTGATATTTGGAAGCCCATAGAGGGCTATGGTCAAAAAGGAAATATCCTCAGATGAAATCTGGAAAGAAGCTTTCTGAGAAAGTGCTCTGTGATGTGTGACTTCCACTCACAGAGTTACATCTGTATTTCGTGTATCTCTTTGCTTGCCTTGTTTCTGTGGAATCTGAGAACAGATATTTCGGATCCCTTTGAAGACTATAGGGCCAAAGGAAATATCCTCCGATAACAAAGAGAAAGAAGCTTTCTGAGAAACTTCTTTGTGTTCTGTGAAATCATCTCACACAGTTACAGCTTTCCCCTCAAGAAGCCTTTCGCTAACACAGTTCTTGTGGAATTGGCAAAGTGATATTTGGAAGCCCATAGAGGGCTATGGTGAAAAAGGAAATATCCTCAGATGAAATCTGGAAAGAAGCTTTCTGAGAAACTGCTTAGTGTTCTGTTAACTCATCACACAGAGTTACATCTGTATTTCGTGGATCTCTTTGCTAGCCTTATTTCTGTGGAATTTGAGAACAGATATTTCGGATACCTTTGAAGACTATAGGGCCAAAGGAAATATCCTCCGATAACAAAGAGAAAGAAGATTTCTGAGAAACTTCTTTGTGTTTTGTGAAATCATCTCACAGAGTTACAGCTTCCCCTCAAGAAGCCTTTCGCTAAGACAGTTCTTGTGGAATTGGCAAAGTGATATTTGGAAGCCCATAGAGGGCTATGGTCAAAAAGGAAATATCCTCAGATGAAATCTGGAAAGAAGCTTTCTGAGAAAGTGCTCTGTGATGTGTGACTTCCACTCACAGAGTTACATCTGTATTTCGTGTATCTCTTTGCTTGCCTTATTTCTGTGGAATCTGAGAACAGATATTTCGGATCCCTTTGAAGACTATAGGGCCAAAGGAAATATCCTCCGATAACAAAGAGAAAGAAGCTTTCTGAGAAACTTCTTTGTGTTTTGTGAAATCATCTCACAGAGTTACAGCTTCCCCTCAAGAAGCCTTTCGCTAAGACAGTTCTTGTGGAAATGGCCAAGTGATATTTGGAAGCCCATAGAGGGCTATGATGAAAAAAGAAATATCCTCAGATGAAATCTGGAAAGAAGCTTTCTGAGAAACTGCTTAGTGTTCTGTTAATTCATCTCACAGAGTTACATGTGTATTTCGTGGATCTCTTTGCTAGCCTTATTTCTGTGGAATCTGAGAACTGATATTTCGGATCCCTTTGAAGACTATAGGGCCAAAGGAAATATCCTCCGATAACAAAGAGAAAGAAGCTTTCTGAGAAACTTCTTTGTGTTCTGTGAAATCATCTCACAGAGTTACAGCTTTCCCCACAAGAAGCCTTTCGCTAACACAGTTCTTGTGGAATTGGCAAAGCGATATTTAGAAGTCCATAGAGGGCTATGGTGAAAAAGGAAATATCCTCAGATGAAATCTGGAAAGAAGCTTTCTGAGAAACTGCTTAGTGTTCTGTTAACTCATCTCACAGAGTTACATCTGTATTTCGTGCATCTCTTTGCTAGCCTTATTTCTGTGGAATTTGAGAACAGATATTTCGGATCCCTTTGAAGACTATAGGGCCAAAGGAAATATCCTCCGATAACAAAGAGAAAGAAGCTTTCTGAGAAACTTCTTTGTGTTCTGTGAAATCATCTCACAGAGTTACAGCTTCCCCTCAAGAAGCCTTTCGCTAAGACAGTTCTTGTGGAATTGGCAAAGTGATATTTGGAAGCCCATAGAGGGGTATGGTGAAAGAGGAAATATCCTCAGATGAAATCTGGAAAGAAGCTTTCTGAGAAACTGCTTAGTGTTCTGATAGTTCATCTCACAGCGTTACATCTGTATTTCGTAGATCTCTTTGCTAGCCTTATTTCTGTGGAATCTGAGAACACATATTTCGGATCCCTTTGAAGACTATAGGGCCAAAGGAAATATCCTCCTATAACAAAGAGAAAGAAGCTTTCTGAGAAACTTCTTTGTGTTTTGTGAAATCATCTCACAGAGTTACAGCTTCCCCTCAAGAAGCCTTTCGCTAAGACAGTTCTTGTGGAATTGGCAAAGTGATATTGGGAAGTCCATAGAGGGCTATGGTGAAAAAGGAAATATCCTCAGATGAAATCTGGAAAGAAGCTTTCTGAGAAACTGCTTAGTGTTCTGTTAATTCATCTCACACCGTTACATCTGTATTTCGTAGATCTCTTTGCTAGCCTTATTTCTGTGGAATCTGAGAACAGATATTTCGTTTCCCTTTGAAGTCTATAGGGCCTAAGGAAATATCCTCCGATAACAAAGAGAAAGAAGCTTTCTGAGAAACTTCTTTGTGTTCTGTGTAATCATCTCACAGAGTTACAGCTTTCCCATCAAGAAGCCTTTCGCTAAGACAGTTCTTGTGGAATTGGCAAAGTGATATTTGGAAGCCCATAGAGGGCTATGATGAAAAAAGAAATATCCTCAGATGAAATCTGGAAAGAAGCTTTCTGAGAAACTGCTTAGTGTTCTGTTAATTCATCTCACAGAGTTACATGTGTATTTTGTGGATCTCTTTGCTAGCCTTATTTCTGTGGAATCTGAGAACAGATATTTCGGATCCCTTTGAAGACTATAGGGCCAAAGGAAATATCCTCCGATAACAAAGAGAAAGAAGCTTTCTGAGAAACTTCTTTGTGTTCTGTGAAATCATCTCACAGAGTTACAGCATTCCCCACAAGAAGCCTTTCGCTAACACAGTTCTTGTGGAATTGGCAAAGTGATATTTAGAAGTCCATAGAGGGCTATGGTGAAAAAGGAAATATCCTCAGATGAAATCTGGAAAGAAGCTTTCTGAGAAACTGCATAGTGTTCTGTTAACTCATCTCACAGAGTTACATCTGTATTTCGTGCATCTCTTTGATAGCCTTATTTCTGTGGAATTTGAGAATAGATATTTCGGATCCCTTTGAAGACTATAGGGCCAAAGGAAATATCCTCCGATAACAAAGAGAAAGAAGATTTCTGAGAAACTTCTTTGTGTTTTGTGAAATCATCTCACAGAGTTACAGCTTCCCCTCAAGAAGCCTTTCGCTAAGACAGTTCTTGTGGAATTGGCAAAGTGATATTTGGAAGCCCATAGAGGGCTATGGTCAAAAAGGAAATATCCTCAGATGAAATCTGGAAAGAAGCTTTCTGAGAAAGTGCTCTGTGATGTGTGACTTCCACTCACAGAGTTACATCTGTATTTCGTGTATCTCTTTGCTTGCCTTATTTCTGTGGAATCTGAGAACAGATATTTCGGATCCCTTTGAAGACTATAGGGCCAAAGGAAATATCCTCCGATAACAAAGAGAAAGAAGCTTTCTGAGAAACTTCTTTGTGTTTTGTGAAATCATCTCACAGAGTTACAGCTTCCCCTCAAGAAGCCTTTCGCTAAGACAGTTCTTGTGGAAATGGCCAAGTGATATTTGGAAGCCCATAGAGGGCTATGATGAAAAAAGAAATATCCTCAGATGAAATCTGGAAAGAAGCTTTCTGAGAAACTGCTTAGTGTTCTGTTAATTCATCTCACAGAGTTACATGTGTATTTCGTGGATCTCTTTGCTAGCCTTATTTCTGTGGAATCTGAGAACAGATATTTCGGATCCCTTTGAAGACTATAGGGCCAAAGGAAATATCCTCCGATAACAAAGAGAAAGAAGCTTTCTGAGAAACTTCTTTGTGTTCTGTGAAATCATCTCACAGAGTTACAGCTTTCCCCACAAGAAGCCTTTCGCTAACACAGTTCTTGTGGAATTGGCAAAGCGATATTTAGAAGTCCATAGAGGGCTATGGTGAAAAAGGAAATATCCTCAGATGAAATCTGGAAAGAAGCTTTCTGAGAAACTGCTTAGTGTTCTGTTAACTCATCTCACAGAGTTACATCTGTATTTCGTGCATCTCTTTGATAGCCTTATTTCTGTGGAATTTGAGAACAGATATTTCGGATCCCTTTGAAGACTATAGGGCCAAAGGAAATATCCTCCGATAACAAAGAGAAAGAAGCTTTCTGAGAAACTTCTTTGTGTTCTGTGAAATCATCTCACAGAGTTACAGCTTCCCCTCAAGAAGCCTTTCGCTAAGACAGTTCTTGTGGAATTGGCAAAGTGATATTTGGAAGCCCATAGAGGGGTATGGTGAAAGACGAAATATCCTCAGATGAAATCTGGAAAGAAGCTTTCTGAGAAACTGCTTAGTGTTCTGATAGTTCATCTCACAGCGTTACATCTGTATTTCGTAGATCTCTTTGCTAGCCTTATTTCTGTGGAATCTGAGAACAGATATTTCGGATCCCTTTGAAGACTAAAGGGCCAATGGAAATATCCTCCGATAACAAAGAGAAAGAAGCTTTCTGAGAAACTTCTTTGTGTTCTGTGAAATCATCTCACACAGTTACAGCTTTCGCCTCAAGAAGCCTTTCGCTAAGACAGTTCTTGTGGAATTGGCAAAGTGATATTTAGAAGCCCATAGAGGGCTATGGTGAAAAAGGAAATATCCTCAGATGAAATCTGGAAAGAAGCTTTCTGAGAAACTGCTTAGTGTTCTGTTAATTCATCTCACAGAGTTACATCTGTATTTCGTGGATCCCTTTGCTAGCCTTATTTCTGTGGAATCTGAGAACACATATTTCGGATCCCTTTGAAGACTATAGGGCCAAAGGAAATATCCTCCTATAACAAAGAGAAAGAAGCTTTCTGAGAAACTTCTTTGTGTTTTGTGAAATCATCTCACAGAGTTACAGCTTCCCCTCAAGAAGCCTTTCGCTAAGACAGTTCTTGTGGAATTGGCAAAGTGATATTGGGAAGTCCATAGAGGGCTATGGTGAAAAAGGAAATATCCTCAGATGAAATCTGGAAAGAAGCTTTCTGAGAAACTGCTTAGTGTTCTGTTAATTCATCTCACACCGTTACATCTGTATTTCGTAGATCTCTTTGCTAGCCTTATTTCTGTGGAATCTGAGAACAGATATTTCGTTTCCCTTTGAAGTCTATAGGGCCTAAGGAAATATCCTCCGATAACAAAGAGAAAGAAGCTTTCTGAGAAACTTCTTTGTGTTCTGTGTAATCATCTCACAGAGTTACAGCTTTCCCATCAAGAAGCCTTTCGCTAAGACAGTTCTTGTGGAATTGGCAAAGTGATATTTGGAAGCCCATAGAGGGCTATGATGAAAAAAGAAATATCCTCAGATGAAATCTGGAAAGAAGCTTTCTGAGAAACTGCTTAGTGTTCTGTTAATTCATCTCACAGAGTTACATGTGTATTTTGTGGATCTCTTTGCTAGCCTTATTTCTGTGGAATCTGAGAACAGATATTTCGGATCCCTTTGAAGACTATAGGGCCAAAGGAAATATCCTCCGATAACAAAGAGAAAGAAGCTTTCTGAGAAACTTCTTTGTGTTCTGTGAAATCATCTCACAGAGTTACAGCTTTCCCCACAAGAAGCCTTTCGCTAACACAGTTCTTTTGGAATTGGCAAAGTGATATTTAGAAGTCCATAGAGGGCTATGGTGAAAAAGGAAATATCGTCAGATGAAATCTGGAAAGAAGCTTTCTGAGAAACTGCATAGTGTTCTGTTAACTCATCTCACAGAGTTACATCTGTATTTCGTGCATCTCTTTGATAGCCTTATTTCTGTGGAATTTGAGAACAGATATTTCGGATCCCTTTGAAGACTATAGGGCCAAAGGAAATATCCTCCGATAACAAAGAGAAAGAAGCTTTCTGAGAAACTTCTTTGTGTTCTGTGAAATCATCTCACAGAGTTACAGCTTTCCCCTCAAGAAGCCTTTCGCTAAGACAGTTCTTGTGGAATTGGCAAAGTGATATTAGGAAGCTCATAGAGGGTTATGGTGAAAAAGGAAATATCCTCTGATGAAATCTGCAAAGAAGCTTTCTGAGAAACTGCTCTATGATGTGTTACTTCCACTCACAGAGTTACATCTGTATTTCGTGGATCTCTTTGCTAGCCTTATTTCTGTGGAATCTGAGAACAGATATGTCGGATCCCTTTGAAGACTATAGGGCCAAAGGAAATATCCTCCGATAAAAAAGAGAAAGAAGCTTTCTGAGAAACTTCTTTGTGTTCTGTGAAATCATCTCACAGAGTTACAGCATTCCCCTCAAGAAGCCTTTCGCTAAGACAGTTCTTGTGGAATTGGCAAGTGATATTTGGAAGCCCCTAGAGGGCTATGTTGAAAAAGGAAATATCCTCAGATGAAATCTGGAAAGAAGCTTTCTGAGAAACTGCTTAGTGTTCTGTTAATTCATCTCACAGCGTTACATCTGTATTTCGTAGATCTCTTTGCTAGCCTTATTTCTGTGGAATCTGAGAACAGATATTTCGGATCCCTTTGCAGACTAGAGGGCCAAAGGAAATATCCTCCGATAACAAAGAGAAAGAAGCTTTCTGAGAAACTTCTTTGTGTTCTGTGAAATCATCTTACAGAGTTACAGCTTTCCCCTCAAGAAGCCTTTCGCTAAGACAGTTCTTGTGGAATTGGCAAAGTGATATTTGGAAGCCCATAGAGGCCTATGGTCAAAAAGGAAATATCCTCAGATGAAATCTGGAAAGAAGCTTTCTGAGAAAGTGCTCTGTGATGTGTGACTTCCACTCACAGAGTTACATCTGTATTTCGTGTATCTCTTTGCTTGCCTTGTTTCTGTGGAATCTGAGAACAGATATTTCGGATCCCTTTGAAGACTATAGGGCCAAAGGAAATATCCTCCGATAACAAAGAGAAAGAAGCTTTCTGAGAAACTTCTTTGTGTTCTGTGAAATCATCTCACACAGTTACAGCTTTCCCCTCAAGAAGCCTTTCGCTAACACAGTTCTTGTGGAATTGGCAAAGTGATATTTGGAAGCCCATAGAGGGGTATGGTGAAAGAGGAAATATCCTCAGATGAAATCTGGAAAGAAGCTTTCTGAGAAACTGCTTAGTGTTCTGATAGTTCATCTCACAGCGTTACATCTGTATTTCGTAGATCTCTTTGCTAGCCTTATTTCTGTGGAATCTGAGAACAGATATTTCGGATCCCTTTGAAGACTAAAGGGCCAAAGGAAATATCCTCCGATAACAAAGAGAAAGAAGCTTTCTGAGAAACTTCTTTGTGTTCTGTGAAATCATCTCACACAGTTACAGCTTTCCCCTCAAGAAGCCTTTCGCTAAGACAGTTCTTGTGGAATTGGCAAAGTGATATTTAGAAGCCCATAGAGGGCTATGTTGAAAAAGGAAATATCCTCAGATGAAATCTGGAAAGAAGCTTTCTGAGAAACTGCTTAGTGTTCTGTTAATTCATCTCACAGAGTTACATCTGTATTTCGTGGATCCCTTTGCTAGCCTTATTTCTGTGGAATCTGAGAACACATATTTCGGATCCCTTTGAAGACTATAGGGCCAAAGGAAATATCCTCCTATAACAAAGAGAAAGAAGCTTTCTGAGAAACTTCTTTGTGTTCTGTGAAATCATCTTACAGAGTTACAGCTTTCCCCTCAAGAAGCCTTTCGCTAAGACAGTTCTTGTGGAATTGGCAAAGTGATATTTGGAAGCCCATAGAGGGCTATGGTGAAAAAGGAAATATCCTCAGATGAAATCTGGAAAGAAGCTTTCTGAGAAAGTGCTCTGTGATGTGTGACTTCCACTCACAGAGTTACATCTGTATTTCGTGAATCTCTTTGCTTGCCTTATTTCTGTGGAATCTGAGAACAGATATTTCGGATCCCTTTGAAGACTATAGGGCCAAAGGAAATATCCTCCGATAACGAAGAGAAAGAAGCTTTCTGAGAAACTTCTTTGTGTTTTGTGAAATCATCTCACAGAGTTACAGCTTCCCCTCAAGAAGCCTTTCGCTAAGACAGTTCTTGTGGAAATGGCCTAGTGATATTTGGAAGCCCATAGAGGGGTATGGTGAAAAAGGAAATATCCTCAGATGAAATCTGGAAAGAAGCTTTCTGAGAAACTGCTTAGTGTTCTGTTAATTCATCTCACACCGTTACATCGGTATTTCGTAGATCTCATTGCTAGCCTTTTTTCTGTGGAATCTGAGAACAGATATTTCGGATCCCTTGAGGACTATAGGGCCAAAGGAAATATCCTCCGATAACAAAGAGAAAGAAGCTTTCTGAGAAACTTCTTTGTGTTTTGTGAAATCATCTCACAGAGTTACAGCTTCCCCTCAAGAAGCCTTTCGCTAAGACAGTTCTTGTGGAAATGGCCAAGTGATATTTGGAAGCCCATAGAGGGGTATGGTGAAAAAGGAAATATCCTCAGATGAAATCTGGAAAGAAGCTTTCTGAGAAACTGCTTAGTGTTCTGCTAATTCATCTCACACCGTTACATCTGTATTTCGTAGATCTCTTTGCTAGCCTTATTTCTGTGGAATCTGAGAACAGATATTTCGTTTCCCTTTGAAGTCTATAGGGCCTAAGGAAATATCCTCCGATAACAAAGAGAAAGAAGCTTTCTGAGAAACTTCTTTGTGTTCTGTGTAATCATCTCACAGATTTACAGCTTTCCCCTCAAGAAGCCTTTCGCTAAGACAGTTCTTGTGGAATTGGCAAAGTGATATTTGGAAGCCCATAGAGGGCTATGATGAAAAAAGAAATATCCTCAGATGAAATCTGGAAAGAAGCTTTCTGAGAAACTGATTAGTGTTCTGTTAATTCATCTCACAGAGTTACATATGTATTTCGTGGATCTCTTTGCTAGCCTTATTTCTGTGGAATCTGAGAACAGATATTTCGGATCCCTTTGAAGACTATAGGGCCAAAGGAAATATCCTCCGATAACAAAGAGAAAGAAGCTTTCTGAGAAACTTCTTTGTGTTCTGTGAAATCATCTCACAGAGTTATAGCTTTCCCCACAAGAAGCCTTTCGTTAACACAGTTCTTGTGGAATTGGCGAAGTGATATTTAGAAGTCCATAGAGGGCTATGGTGAAAAAGGAAATATCCTCAGATGAAATCTGGAAGGATGCTTTCTGAGAAACTGCTTAGTGTTCTGTTAATTCATCTCACAGAGTTACATCTGTATTTCGTGGATCTCTTTGCTAGCCTTATTTCTGTGGAATCTGAGAACAGATATTTCGGATCCCTTTGAAGACTATAGGGCCAAAGGAAATATCCTCCGATAACAAAGAGAAAGAAGCTTTCTGAGAAACTTCTTTGTGTTCTGTGAAATCATCTCACACAGTTACAGCTTTCCCCTCAAGAAGCCTTTCGCTAAGACAGTTCTTGTGGAAATGGCCAAGTGATATTTGGAAGCCCATTGAGGGGTATGGTGAAAAAGGAAATATCCTCAGATGAAATCTGGAAAGAAGCTTTCTGAGAAACTGCTTAGTGTTCTGTTAATTCATCTCACACCGTTACATCTGTATTTCGTAGATCTCTTTGCTAGCCTTATTTCTGTGGAATCTGAGAACAGATATTTCCTTTCCCTTTGAAGTCTATAGGGCCTAAGGAAATATCCTCCGATAACAAAGAGAAAGAAGCTTTCTGAGAAACTTCTTTGTGTTCTGTGTAATCATCTCACAGAGTTACAGCTTTCCCCTCAAGAAACCTTTCGCTAAGACAGTTCTTGTAGAATTGGCAAAGTGATATTTGGAAGCCCATAGAGGGCTATGATGAAAAAAGAAATATCCTCAGATGAAATCTGGAAAGAAGCTTTCTGAGAAACTGCTTAGTGTTCTGTTAATTCATCTCACAGAGTTACATGTGTATTTCGTGGATCTCTTTGCTAGCCTTATTTCTGTGGAATCTGAGAACAGATATTTCGGATCCCTTTGAAGACTATAGGGCCAAAGGAAATATCCTCCGATAACAAAGAGAAAGAAGCTTTCTGAGAAACTTCTTTGTGTTTTGTGAAATCATCTCACAGAGTTACAGCTTCCCCTCAAGAAGCCTTTGGCTAAGACAGTTCTTGTGGAAATGGCCAAGTGATATTTGGAAGCCCATAGAGGGGTATGGTGAAAAAGGAAATATCCTCAGATGAAATCTGGAAAGAAGCTTTCTGAGAAAATGCTTAGTGTTCTGTTAATTCATCTCACACCGTTACATCTGTATTTCGTAGATCTCTTTGCTAGCCTTATTTCTGTGGAATCTGAGAACAGATATTTCGTTTCCCTTTGAAGTCTATAGGGCCTAAGGAAATATCCTCTGATAACAAAGAGAAAGAAGATTTCTGAGAAACTTCTTTGTGTTCTGTGTAATCATCTCACAGAGTTACAGCTTTCCCCTCAAGAAGCCTTTCGCTAAGACAGTTCTTGTGGAATTGGCAAAGTGATATTTAGAAGCCGATAGAGGGCTATGGTGTAAAAGGAAATATCCTCAGATGAAATCTGGAAAGAAGCTTTCTGAGAAACTGCTTAGTGTTCTGTTAATTCATCTCACAGAGTTACATATGTATTTCGTGGATCTCTTTGCTAGCCTTATTTCTGTGGAATCTGAGAACAGATATTTCGGATCCCTTTGAAGACTATAGGGCCCAAGGAAATATCCTCCGATAACAAAGAGAAAGAAGCTTTCTGAGAAACTTCTTTGTGTTTTGTGAAATCATCTCACAGAGTTACAGCTTCCCCTCAAGAAGCCTTTCGCTAAGACAGTTCTTGTGGAATTGGCAAAGTGATATTGGGAAGTCCATAGAGGGGTATGGTGAAAAAGGAAATATCCTCAGATGAAATCTGGAAAGAAGCTTTCTGAGAAACTGCTTAGTGTTCTGTTAATTCATCTCACACCGTTACATCTGTATTTCGTAGATCTCTTTGCTAGACTTATTTCTGTGGAATCTGAGAACAGATATTTCGTTTCCCTTTGAAGTCTATAGGGCCTAAGGAAATATCCTCCGATAACAAAGAGAAAGAAGCTTTCTGAGAAACTTCTTTGTGTTCTGTGTAATCATCTCACAGAGTTACAGCTTTCCCATCAAGAAGCCTTTCGCTAAGACAGTTCTTGTGGAATTGGCAAAGTGATATTTGGAAGCCCATAGAGGGCTATGATGAAAAAAGAAATATCCTCAGATGAAATCTGGAAAGAAGCTTTCTGAGAAACTGCTTAGTGTTCTGTTAATTCATCTCACAGAGTTACATGTGTATTTCGTGGATCTCTTTGCTAGCCTTATTTCTGTGGAATCTGAGAACAGATATTTCGGATCCCTTTGAAGACTATAGGGCCAAAGGAAATGTCCTCCGATAACAAAGAGAAAGAAGCTTTCTGAGAAACTTCTTTGTGTTCTGTGAAATCATCTCACAGAGTTACAGCTTTCCCCACAAGAAGCCTTTCGCTAACACAGTTCTTGTGGAATTGGCAAAGTGATATTTAGAAGTCCATAGAGGGCTATGGTGAAAAAGGAAATATCCTCAGATGAAATCTGTAAAGAAGCTTTCTGAGAAACTGCTTAGTGTTCTGTTAACTCATCTCACAGAGTTACATCTGTATTTCTTGGATCTCTTTGCTAGCCTTATTTCTGTGGAATTTGAGAACAGATATTTCGGATCCCTTTGAAGACTATAGAGCCAAAGGAAATATCCTCCGATAACAAAGAGAAAGAAGCTTTCTGAGAAACTTCTTTGTGTTTTGTGAAATCATCTCACAGAGTTACAGCTTCCCCTCAAGAAGCCTTTCGCTAAGACAGTTCTTGTGGAAATGGCCAAGTGATATTTGGAAGCCCATAGAGGGGTATGGTGAAAAAGGAAATATCCTCAGATGAAATCTGGAAAGAAGCTTTCTGAGAAACTGCTTAGTGTTCTGTTAATTCATCTCACTCCGTTACATCTGTATTTCGTGGATCTCTTTGCTAGCCTTATTTCTGTGGAATCTGAGAACAGATATTTCGGATCCCTTTGAAGACTATAGGGCCAAAGGAAATATCCTCCGATAACAAAGAGAAAGAAGCTTTCTGAGAAACTTCTTTGTGTTTTGTGAAATCATCTCACAGAGTTACAGCTTCCCCTCAAGAAGCCTTTCGCTAAGACAGTTGTTGTGCAAATGGCCAAGTGATATTTGGAAGCCCATAGAGGGGTATGGTGAAAAAGGAAATATCCTCAGATTAAATCTGGAAAGAAGCTTTCTGAGAAACTGCTTAGTGTTCTGTTAATTCATCTCACACCGTTACATCTGTATTTCGTAGATCTCTTTGCTAGCCTTATTTCTGTGGAATCTGAGAACAGATATTTCGTTTCCCTTTGAAGTCTATAGGGCCTAAGGAAATATCCTCCGATAACAAAGAGAAAGAAGCTTTCTGAGAAACTTCTTTGTGTTCTGTGTAATCATCTCACAGAGTTACAGCTTTCCCCTCAAGAAGCCTTTCGCTAAGACAGTTCTTGTGGAATTGGCAAAGTGATATTTGGAAGCCCATAGAGGGCTATGATGAAAAAAGAAATATCCTCAGATGAAATCTGGAAAGAAGCTTTCTGAGAAACTGCTTAGTGTTCTGTTAATTCATCTCACAGAGTTACATGTGTATTTCCTGGATCTCTTTGCTAGCCTTATTTCTGTGGAATCTGAGAACAGATATTTCGGATCCCTTTGAAAACTATAGGGCCAAAGGAAATATCCTCCGATAACAAAGAGAAAGAAGCTTTCTGAGAAACTTCTTTGTGTTTTGTGAAATCATCTCACGGAGTTACAGCTTCCCCTCAAGAAGCCTTTCGCTAAGACAGTTCTTGTGGAATTGGCAAAGTGATATTTGGAAGCCCATAGAGGGGTATTTTGAAAGAGGAAATATCCTCAGATGAAATCTGGAAAGAAGCTTTCTGAGAAACTGCTTAGTGTTATGTTAGTTCATCTCACAGCGTTACATCTGTATTTCTTAGATCTCTTTGCTAGCCTTATTTCTGTGGAATCTGAGAACAGATATTTCGGATCCCTTTGAAGACTATAGGACCAAAGGAAATATCCTCCGATAACAAAGAGATAGAAGCTTTCTGAGAAACTTCTTTGTGTTCTGTGAAATCATCTCACACAGTTACAGCTTTCCCCTCAAGAAGCCTTTCGCTAAGACAGTTCTTGTGGAATTGGCAAAGTGATATTTAGAAGCCGATAGAGGGCTATGGTGTAAAAGGAAATATCCTCAGATGAAATCTGGAAAAAAGCTTTCTGAGAAACTGCTTAGTGTTCTGTTAATTCATCTCACAGAGTTACATCTGTATTTCGTGGATCTCTTTGCTAGCCTTATTTCTGTGGAATCTGAGAACAGATATTTCGGATCCCTTTGAAGACTATAGGGCCAAAGGAAATATCCTCCGATATCAAAGAGAAAGAATCTTTCTGAGAAACTTCTTTGTGTTTTGTGAAATCATCTCACGGAGTTACAGCTTCGCCTCAAGAAGCCTTTCGCTAAGACAGTTCTTGTGGAAATGGCCAAGTGATATTTGGAAGCCCATAGAGGGGTATGGTGAAAAAGGAAATATCCTCAAATGAAATCTGGAAAGAAGCTTTCTGAGAAAATGCTTAGTGTTCTGTTAATTCATCTCACACCGTTACATCTGTATTTCGTAGATCTCTTTGCTAGCCTTATTTCTGTGGAATCTGAGAACAGATATTTCGTTTCCCTTTGAAGTCTATAGGTCCTAAGGAAATATCCTCCGATAACAAAGAGAAAGAAGCTTTCTGAGAAACTTCTTTGTGTTCTGTGTAATCATGTCACAGAGTTACAGCTTTCCCCTCAAGAAGCCTTTCGCTAAGACAGTTCTTGTGGAATTGGCAAAGTGATATTTAGAAGCCGATAGAGGGCTATGGTGTAAAAGGAAATATCCTCAGATGAAATCTGGAAAGAAGCTTTCTGAGAAACTGCTTAGTGTTCTGTTAATTCATCTCACAGAGTTACATGTGTATTTCGTGGATCTCTTTGCTAGCCTTATTTCTGTGGAATCTGAGAACAGATATTTCGGATCCCTTTGAAGACTATAGGGCCAAAGGAAATATCCTCCGATATCAAAGAGAAAGAAGCTTTCTGAGAAACTTCTTTGTGTTTTGTGAAATCATCTCACGGAGTTACAGCTTCGCCTCAAGAAGCCTTTCGCTAAGACAGTTCTTGTGGAAATGGCCAAGTGATATTTGGAAGCCCATAGAGGGGTATGGTGAAAAAGGAAATATCCTCAGATGAAATCTGGAAAGAAGCTTTCTGAGAAAATGCTTAGTGTTCTGTTAATTCATCTCACACCGTTACATCTGTATTTCGTAGATCTCTTTGCTAGCCTTATTTCTGTGGAATCTGAGAACAGATATTTCGTTTCCCTTTGAAGTCTATAGGTCCTAAGGAAATATCCTCCGATAACAAAGAGAAAGAAGCTTTCTGAAAAACTTCTTTGTGTTCTGTGTAATCATGTCACAGAGTTACAGCTTTCACCTCAAGAAGCCTTTCGCTAAGACAGTTCTTGTGGAAATGGCAAAATGATATTTAGAAGCCGATAGAGGGCTATGGGTTAAAAGGAAATATCCTCAGATGAAATCTGGAAAGAAGCTTTCTGAGAAACTGCTTAGTGTTCTGTTAATTCATCTCACAGAGTTACATCTGTATTTCGTGGATCTCTTTGCTAGCCTTATTTCTGTGGAATCTGAGAACAGATATTTCGGATCCCTTTGAAGAATATAGGGCCAAAGGAAATATCCTCCAATAACAAAGAGAAAGAAGCTTTCTGAGAAACTTCTTTGTGTTCTGTGAAATCATCTCACAGAGTTACAGCTTTCCCCACCAGAAATCTTTCGTTAACACAGTTCTTGTGGAATTGGCGAAGTTATATTTAGAAGTCCATAGAGGGCTAAGGTGAAAAAGGAAATATCCTCAGATGAAATCTGGAAAGAAGCTTTCTGAGAAACTGCTTAGTGTTCCCCTATCTCATCTCACAGAGTTACATCTGTATTTCGTAGATCTCTTTGCTAGCCTTATTTCTGTGGAATCTGAGAACAGATATTTCGGATCCCTTTGAAGACTATAGGGCCAAAGGAAATATCCTCCGATAACAAAGAGAAAGAAGCTTTCTGAGAAACTTCTTTGTGTTTTGTGAAATCATCTCACAGAGTTACAGCTTCCCCTCAAGAAGCCTTTCGCTAAGACAGTTCTTGTGGAATTGGCAAAGTGATATTTGGAAGCCCATAGAGGGGTATGGTGAAAGAGGAAATATCCTCAGATGAAATCTGGAAAGAAGCTTTCTGAGAAACTGCTTAGTGTTATGTTAGTTCATCTCACAGCGTTACATCTGTATTTCTTAGATCTCTTTGCTAGCCTTATTTCTGTGGAATCTGAGAACAGATATTTCGGATCCCTTTGAAGACTATAGGGCCAAAGGAAATATCCTCCGATAAGAAAGAGAAAGAAGCTTTCTGAGAAACTTCTTTGTGTTCTGTGAAATCATCTCACACAGTTACAGCTTTCCCCTCAAGAAGCCTTTCGCTAAGACAGTTCTTGTGGAATTGGCAAAGTGATATTTAGAAGCCGATAGGGGGCTATGGTGTAAAAGGAAATATCCTCAGATGAAATCTGGAAAGAAGCTTTCTGAGAAACTGCTTAGTGTTCTGTTAATTCATCTCACAGAGTTACATCTGTATTTCGTGGATCTCTTTGCTAGCCTTATTTCTGTGGAATCTGAGAACAGATATTTCGGATCCCTTTGAAGACTATAGGGCCAAAGGAAATATCCTCTGATAACAAAGAGAAAGAAGCTTTCTGAGAAACTTCTTTGTGTTCTGTGAAATCATCTCACACAGTTACAGCTTTCCCCTCAAGAATCCTTTCGCTAAGACAGTTCTTGTGGAATTGGCAAAGTGATATTTGGAAGCCCATAGAGGGCAAAGGTGAAAAAGGAAATATCCTCAGATGAAATCTGGAAAGAAGCTTTCTGAGAAAGTGCTCTGTGATGTGTGACTTCCACTCACAGAGTTACATCTGTATTTCGTGTATCTCTTTGCTAGCCTTATTTCTGTGGAATCTGAGAACAGATATTTCGTTTCCCTTTGAAGTCTATAGGGCCTAAGGAAATATCCTCCGATAACAAAGAGAAAGAAGCTTTCTGAGAAACTTCTTTGTGTTCTGTGTAATCATCTCACAGAGTTACAGCTTTCCCCTCAAGAAACCTTTCGCTAAGACAGTTCTTGTGGAATTGGCAAAGTGATATTTGGAAGCCCATAGAGGGCTATGATGAAAAAAGAAATATCCTCAGATGAAATCTGGAAAGAAGCTTTCTGAGAAACTGCTTAGTGTTCTGTTAATTCATCTCACAGAGTTACATGTGTATTTCCTGGATCTCTTTGCTAGCCTTATTTCTGTGGAATCTGAGAACAGATATTTCGGATCCCTTTGAAGACTATAGGGCCAAAGGAAATATCCTCCGATAACAAAGAGAAAGAAGCTTTCTGAGAAACTTCTTTGTGTTCTCTGAAATCATCTCACACAGTTACAGCTTTCCCCACAAGAAGCCTTTCGCTAACACAGTTCTTGTGGAATTGGCAAAGTGATATTTAGAAGTCCATAGAGGGCTATGGTGAAAAAGGAAATATCCTCAGATGAAATCTGGAAAGAAGTTTTCTGAGAAACTGCTTAGTGTTCTGTTAACTCATCTCACAGAGTTACATCTGTATTTCGTGGATCTCTTTGCTAGCCTTATTTCTGTGGAATTTGAGAACAGATATTTCGGATCCCTTTGAAGACTATAGGGCCAAAGGAAATATCCTCCGATAACAAAGAGAAAGAAGCTTTCTGAGAAACTTCTTTGTGTTTTGTGAAATCATCTCACAGAGTTACAGCTTCCCCTCAAGAAGCCTTTCGCTAAGACAGTTCTTGTGGAATTGGCCAAGTGATATTTGGAAGCCCATAGAGGGGTATGGTGAAAGAGGAAATATCCTCAGATGAAATCTGGAAAGAAGCATTCTGAGAAACTGCTTAGTGTTATGTTAGTTCATCTCACAGCGTTACATCTGTATTTCTTAGAGCTCTTTGCTAGCCTTATTTCTGTGGAATCTGAGAACAGATATTTCGGATCCCTTTGAAGACTATAGGGCCAAAGGAAATATCCTCCGATAACAAAGAGATAGAAGCTTTCTGAGAAACTTCTTTGTGTTCTGTGAAATCATCTCACACAGTTACAGCTTTCCCCTCAAGAAGCCTTTCGCTAAGACAGTTCTTGTGGAATTGGCAAAGTGATATTTAGAAGCCGATAGAGGGCTATGGTGTAAAAGGAAATATCCTCAGATGAAATCTGGAAAGAAGCTTTCTGAGAAACTGCTTAGTGTTCTGTTAATTCATCTCACAGAGTTACATCTGTATTTCGTGGATCTCTTTGCTAGCCTTATTTCTGTGGAATCTGAGAACGGATATTTCGTTTCTTTTGAAGTCTATAGGGGCTAAGGAAAAATCCTCCGATAACAAAGAGAAAGAAGCTTTCTGAGAAACTTCTTTGTGTTCTGTGTAATCATCTCACAGAGTTACAGCTTTCCCCTCAAGAAGCCTTTCGCTAAGACAGCTCTTGTGGAATTGGCAAAGTGATATTTAGAAGCCGATAGAGGGCTATGGTGTAAAAGGAAATATCCTCAGATGAAATCTGGAAAGAAGCTTTCTGAGATACTGCTTAGTGTTCTGTTAATTCATCTCACGGAGTTACATCTGGATTTCGTGGATCTCTTTGCTAGCCTTATTTCTGTGGAATCTGAGAACAGATATTTCGGATCCCTTTGAAGACTATAGGGCCAAAGGAAATATCCTCCGATATCAAAGAGAAAGAAGCTTTCTGAGAAACTTCTTTGTGTTTTGTGAAATCATCTCACAGAGTTACAGCTTCCCCTCAAGAAGCCTTTCGCTAAGACAGTTCTTGTGGAAATGGCCAAGTGATATTTGGAAGCCCATAGAGGGGTATGGTGAAAAAGGAAATATCCTCAGATGAAATCTGGAAAGAAGCTTTCTGAGAAACTGCTTAGTGTTCTGTTAATTCATCTCACACCGTTATATCTGTATTTCGTAGATCTCTTTGCTAGCCTTATTTCTGTGGAATCTGAGAACAGATATTTCGTTTCCCTTTGAAGTCTATAGGGCCTAAGGAAATATCCTCCGATAACAAAGAGAAAGAAGCTTTCTGAGAAACTTCTTTGTGTTCTGTGTAATCATCTCACAGAGTTACAGCTTTCCCCTCAAGAAGCCTTTCGCTAAGACAGTTCTTGTGGAATTGGCAAAGTGATATTTGGAAGCCCATAGAGGGCTATGGGGAAAAAAGAAATATCCTCAGATGAAATCTGGAAAGAAGCTTTCTGAGAAACTGCTTAGTGTTCTGTTAATTCATCTCACAGAGTTACATGTGTATTTCGTGGATCTCTTTGCTAGCCTTATTTCTGTGGAATCTGAGAACAGATATTTCGGATCCCTTTGAAGACTATAGGGCCAAAGGAAATATCCTCCGATAACAAAGAGAAAGAAGCTTTCTGAGAAACTTCTTTGTGTTCTGTGAAATCATCTCACAGAGTTACAGCATTCCCCACAAGAAACCTTTCGTTAACACAGTTCTTGTGGAATTGGCGAAGTTATATTTAGAAGTCCATAGAGGGCTAAGGTGAAAAAGGAAATATCCTCAGATGAAATCTGGAAAGAAGCTTTCTGAGAAACTGCTTAGTGTTCCCCTAACTCATCTCACAGAGTTACATCTGTATTTCGTAGATCTCTTTGCTAGCCTTATTTCTGTGGAATCTGAGAACAGATATTTCGGATCCCTTTGAAGACTATAGGGCCAAAGGAAATATCCTCCGATAACAAAGAGAAAGAAGCTTTCTGAGAAACTTCTTTGTGTTTTGTGAAATCATCTCACAGAGTTACAGCTTCCCCTCAAGAAGCCTTTCGCTAAGACAGTTCTTGTGGAATTGGCAAAGTGATATTTGGAAGCCCATAGAGGGGTATGGTGAAAGAGGAAATATCCTCAGATGAAATCTGGAAAGAAGCTTTCTGAGAAACTGCTTAGTGTTATGTTAGTTCATCTCACAGCGTTACATCTGTATTTCTTAGATCTCTTTGCTAGCCTTATTTCTGTGGAATCTGAGATCAGATATTTCGGATCCCTTTGAAGACTATAGGGCCAAAGGAAATATCCTCCGATAAGAAAGAGAAAGAAGCTTTCTGAGAAACTTCTTTGTGTTCTGTGAAATCATCTCACACAGTTACAGCTTTCCCCTCAAGAAGCCTTTCGCTAAGACAGTTCTTGTGGAATTGGCAAAGTGATATTTAGAAGTCGATAGTGGGCTATGGTGTAAAAGGAAATATCCTCAGATGAAATCTGGAAAGAAGCTTTCTGAGAAACTGCTTAGTGTTCTGTTAATTCATCGCACAGAGTTACATCTGTATTTCGTGGATCTCTTTGCTAGCCTTATTTCTGTGGAATCTGAGAACAGATATTTCGGATCCCTTTGAAGACTATAGGGCTAAAGGAAATATCCTCTGATAACAAAGAGAAAGAAGCTTTCTGAGAAACTTCTTTGTGTTCTCTGAAATCATCTCACACAGTTACAGCTTTCCCCACAAGAAGCCTTTCGCTAACACAGTTCTTGTGGAATTGGCAAAGTGATATTTAGAAGTCCATAGAGGGCTATGGTGAAAAAGGAAATATCCTCAGATGAAATCTGGAAAGAAGTTTTCTGAGAAACTGCTTAGTGTTCTGTTAACTCATCTCACAGAGTTACATCTGTATTTCGTGGATCTCTTTGCTAGCCTTATTTCTGTGGAATTTGAGAACAGATATTTCGGATCCCTTTGAAAACTATAGGGCCAAAGGAAATATCCTCCGATAACAAAGAGAAAGAAGCTTTCTGAGAAACTTCTTTGTTTTTTGTGAAATCATCTCACAGAGTTACAGCTTCCCCTCAAGAAGCCTTTCGCTAAGACAGTTCTTGTGGAATTGGCAAAGTGATATTTGGAAGCCCATAGAGGGGTATGGTGAAAGAGGAAATATCCTCAGATGAAATCTGGAAAGAAGCATTCTGAGAAACTGCTTAGTGTTATGTTAGTTCATCTCACAGCGTTACATCTGTATTTCTTAGAGCTCTTTGCTAGCCTCATTTCTGTGGAATCTGAGAACAGATATTTCGGATCCCTTTGAAGACTATAGGGCCAAAGGAAATATCCTCCGATAACAAAGAGATAGAAGCTTTCTGAGAAACTTCTTTGTGTTCTGTGAAATCATCTCACACAGTTACAGCTTTCCCCTCAAGAAGCCTTTCGCTAAGACAGTTCTTGTGGAATTGGCAAAGTGATATTTAGAAGCCGATAGAGGGCTATGGTGTAAAAGGAAATATCCTCAGATGATATCTGGAAAGAAGCTTTCTCAGAAACTGCTTAGTGTTCTGTTAATTCATCTCACAGAGTTACATGTGTATTTCGTGGATCTCTTTGCTAGCCTTATTTCTGTGGAATCTGAGAACGGATATTTCGTTTCCTTTGAAGTCTATAGGGCCTAAGGAAAAATCCTCCGATAACAAAGAGAAAGAAGCTTTCTGAGAAACTTCTTTGTGTTCTGTGTAATCATCTCACAGAGTTACAGCTTTCCCCTCAAGAAGCCTTTCGCTAAGACAGTTCTTGTGGAATTGGCAAAGTGATATTTAGAAGCCGATAGAGGGCTATGGTGTAAAAGGAAATATCCTCAGATGAAATCTGGAAAGAAGCTTTCTGAGATACTGCTTAGTGTTCTGTTAATTCATCTCACAGAGTTACATCTGGATTTCGTGGATCTCTTTGCTAGCCTTATTTCTGTGGAATCTGAGAACAGATATTTCGGATCCCTTTGAAGACTATAGGGCCAAAGGAAATATCCTCCGATATCAAAGAGAAAGAAGCTTTCTGAGAAACTTCTTTGTGTTTTGTGAAATCATCTCACAGAGTTACAGCTTCCCCTCAAGAAGCCTTTCGCTAAGACAGTTCTTGTGGAAATGGCCAAGTGATATTTGGAAGCCCATAGAGGGGTATGGTGAAAAAGGAAATATCCTCAGATGAAATCTGGAAAGAAGCTTTCTGAGAAACTGCTTAGTGTTCTGTTAATTCATCTCACACCGTTACATCTGTATTTCGTAGATCTCTTTGCTAGCCTTATTTCTGTGGAATCTGAGAACAGATATTTCGTTTCCCTTTGAAGTCTATAGGGCCTAAGGAAATATCCTCCGATAACAAAGAGAAAGAAGCTTTCTGAGAAACTTCTTTGTGTTCTGTGTAATCATCTCACAGAGTTACAGCTTTCCCCTCAAGAAGCCTTTCGCTAAGACAGTTCTTGTGGAATTGGCAAAGTGATATTTGGAAGCCCATAGAGGGCTATGGGGAAAAAAGAAATATCCTCAGATGAAATCTGGAAAGAAGCTTTCTGAGAAACTGCTTAGTGTTCTGTTAATTCATCTCACAGAGTTACATGTGTATTTCGTGGATCTCTTTGCTAGCCTTATTTCTGTGGAATCTGAGAACAGATATTTCGGATCCCTTTGAAGACTACAGGGCCAAAGGAAATATCCTCCGATAACAAAGAGAAAGAAGCTTTCTGAGAAACTTCTTTGTGTTCTGTGAAATCATCTCACAGAGTTACAGCTTTCCCCACAAGAAACCTTTCGTTAACACAGTTCTTGTGGAATTGGCGAAGTTATATTTAGAAGTTCATAGAGGGCTAAGGTGAAAAAGGAAATATCCTCAGATGAAATCTGGAAAGAAGCTTTCTGAGAAACTGCTTAGTGTTCCCCTAACTCATCTCACAGAGTTACATCTGTATTTCGTAGATCTCTTTGCTAGCCTTATTTCTGTGGAATCTGAGAACAGATATTTCGGATCCCTTTGAAGACTATAGGGCCAAAGGAAATATCCTCCGATAACAAAGAGAAAGAAGCTTTCTGAGAAACTTCTTTGTGTTTTGTGAAATCATCTCACAGAGTTACAGCTTCCCCTCAAGAAGCCTTTCGCTAAGACAGTTCTTGTGGAATTGGCAAAGTGATATTTGGAAGCCCATAGAGGGGTATGGTGAAAGAGGAAATATCCTCAGATGAAATCTGGAAAGAAGCTTTCTGAGAAACTGCTTAGTGTTATGTTAGTTCATCTCACAGCGTTACATCTGTATTTCTTAGATCTCTTTGCTAGCCTTATTTCTGTGGAATCTGAGATCAGATATTTCGGATCCCTTTGAAGACTATAGGGCCAAAGGAAATATCCTCCGATAAGAAAGAGAAAGAAGCTTTCTGAGAAACTTCTTTGTGTTCTGTGAAATCATCTCACACAGTTACAGCTTTCCCCTCAAGAAGCCTTTCGCTAAGACAGTTCTTGTGGAATTGGCAAAGTGATATTTAGAAGTCGATAGTGGGCTATGGTGTAAAAGGAAATATCCTCAGATGAAATCTGGAAAGAAGCTTTCTGAGAAACTGCTTAGTGTTCTGTTAATTCATCTCACAGAGTTACATCTGTATTTCGTGGATCTCTTTGCTAGCCTTATTTCTGTGGAATCTGAGAACAGATATTTCGGATCCCTTTGAAGACTATAGGGCTAAAGGAAATATCCTCTGATAACAAAGAGAAAGAAGCTTTCTGAGAAACTTCTTTGTGTTCTGTGAAATCATCTCACACAGTTACAGCTTTCCCCTCAAGAAGCCTTTCGCTAAGACAGTTCTTGTGGAATTGGCAAAGTGATATTGGGAAGCCCATAGAGGGCAAAGGTGAAAAAGGAAATATCCTCAGATGAAATCTGGAAAGAAGCTTTCTGAGAAAGTGCTCTGTGATGTGTGACTTCCACTCACAGCGTTACGTCTGTATTTCGTGTATCTCTTTGCTTGCCTTATTTCTGTGGAATCTGAGAACAGATATTTCGGATCCCTTTGAAGACTATAGGGCCAAAGGAAATATCCTCCGATAACAAAGAGAAAGAAGCTTTCTGAGAAACTTCTTTGTGTTTTGTGAAATCATCTCACAGAGTTACAGCTTCCCCTCAAGATGCCTTTCGCTAAGACAGTTCTTGTGGAAATGGCCAAGTGATATTTTGAAGCCCATGGAGGGGTATGGTGAAAAAGGAAATATCCTCAGATGAAATCTGGAAAGAAGCTTTCTGAGAAACTGCTTAGTGTTCTGTTAATTCATCTCACAGAATTACATCTGTATTTCGTAGATCTCTTTGCTAGCCTTATTTCTGTGGAATCTGAGAACAGATATTTCGTTTCCCTTTGAAGTCTATAGGGCCTAAGGAAATATCCTCCGATAACAAAGAGAAAGAAGCTTTCTGAGAAACTTCTTTGTGTTCTGTGTAATCATCTCACAGAGTTACAGCTTTCCCCTCAAGAAACCTTTCGCTAAGACAGTTCTTGTGGAATTGGCAAAGTGATATTTGGAAGCCCATAGAGGGCTATGATGAAAAAAGAAATATTCTCAGATGAAATCTGGAAAGAAGCTTTCTGAGAAACTGCTTAGTGTTCTGTTAATTCATCTCACAGAGTTACATGTGTATTTCCTGGATCTCTTTGCTAGCCTTATTTCTGTGGAATCTGAGAACAGATATTTCGGATCCCTTTGAAGACTATAGGGCCAAAGGAAATATCCTCCGATAACAAAGAGAAAGAAGCTTTCTGAGAAACTTCTTTGTGTTCTCTGAAATCATCTCACACAGTTACAGCTTTCCCCACAAGAAGCCTTTCGCTAACACATTTCTTGTGGAATTGGCAAAGTGATATTTAGAAGTCCATAGAGGGCTATGGTGAAAAAGGAAATATCCTCAGATGAAATCTGGAAAGAAGTTTTCTGAGAAACTGCTTAGTGTTCTGTTAACTCATCTCACAGAGTTACATCTGTATTTCGTGGATCTCTTTGCTAGCCTTATTTCTGTGGAATTTGAGAACAGATATTTCGGATCCCTTTGAAGACTATAGGGCCAAAGGAAATATCCTCCGATAACAAAGAGAAAGAAGCTTTCTGAGAAACTTCTTTGTGTTTTGTGAAATCATCTCACAGAGTTACAGCTTCCCCTCAAGAAGCCTTTCGCTAAGACAGTTCTTGTGGAATTGGCAAAGTGATATTTGGAAGCCCATAGAGGGGTATGGTGAAAGAGGAAATATCCTCAGATGAAATCTGGAAAGAAGCATTCTGAGAAACTGCTTAGTGTTATGTTAGTTCATCTCACAGCGTTACATCTGTATATCTTAGAGCTCTTTGCTAGCCTTATTTCTGTGGAATCTGAGAACAGATGTTTCGGATCCCTTTGAAGACTATAGGGCCAAAGGAAATATCCTCCGATAACAAAGAGATAGAAGCTTTCTGAGAAACTTCTTTGTGTTCTGTGAAATCATCTCACACAGTTACAGCTTTCCCCTCAAGAAGCCTTTCGCTAAGACAGTTCTTGTGGAATTGGCAAAGTGATATTTAGAAGCCGAAAGAGGGCTATGGTGTAAAAGGAAATATCCTCAGATGAAATCTGGAAAGAAGCTTTCTGAGAAACTGCTTAGTGTTCTGTTAATTCATCTCACAGAGTTACATCTGTATTTCGTGGATCTCTTTGCTAGCCTTATTTCTGGGGAATCTGAGAACGGATATTTCGTTTCCTTTGAAGTCTATAGGGCCTAAGGAAAAATCCTCCGATAACAAAGAGAAAGAAGCTTTCTGAGAAACTTCTTTGTGTTCTGTGTAATCATCTCACAGAGTTACAGCTTTCCCCTCAAGAAGCCTTTCGCTAAGACAGTTCTTGTGGAATTGGCAAAGTGATATTTAGAAGCCGATAGAGGGCTATGGTGTAAAAGGAAATATCCTCAGATGAAATCTGGAAAGAAGCTTTCTGAGATACTGCTTAGTGTTCTGTTAATTCATCTCACGGAGTTACATCTGGATTTCGTGGATCTCTTTGCTAGCCTTATTTCTGTGGAATCTGAGAACAGATATTTCGGATCCCTTTGAAGACTATAGGGCCAAAGGAAATATCCTCCGATATCAAAGAGAAAGAAGCTTTCTGAGAAACTTCTTTGTGTTTTGTGAAATCATCTCACAGAGTTACAGCTTCCCCTCAAGAAGCCTTTCGCTAAGACAGTTCTTGTGGAAATGGCCAAGTGATATTTGGAAGCCCATAGAGGGGTATGGTGAAAAAGGAAATATCCTCAGATGAAATCTGGAAAGAAGCTTTCTGAGAAACTGCTTAGTGTTCTGTTAATTCATCTCACACCGTTACATCTGTATTTCGTAGATCTCTTTGCTAGCCTTATTTCTGTGGAATCTGAGAACAGATATTTCGTTTCCCTTTGAAGTCTATAGGGCCTAAGGAAATATCCTCCGATAACAAAGAAAAAGAAGCTTTCTGAGAAACTTCTTTGTGTTCTGTGTAATCATCTCACAGAGTTACAGCTTTCCCCTCAAGAAGCCTTTCGCTAAGACAGTTCTTGTGGAATTGGCAAAGTGATATTTGGAAGCCCATAGAGGGCTATGGGGAAAAAAGAAATATCCTCAGATGAAATCTGGAAAGAAGCTTTCTGAGAAACTGCTTAGTGTTCTGTTAATTAATCTCACAGAGTTACATGTGTATTTCGTGGATCTCTTTGCTAGCCTTATTTCTGTGGAATCTGAGAACAGATATTTCGGATCCCTTTGAAGACTATAGGGCCAAAGGAAATATCCTCCGATAACAAAGAGAAAGAAGCTTTCTGAGAAACTTCTTTGTGTTCTGTGAAATCATCTCACAGAGTTACAGCTTTCCCCACAAGAAACCTTTCGTTAACACAGTTCTTGTGGAATTGGCGAAGTTATATTTAGAAGTTCATAGAGGGCTAAGGTGAAAAAGGAAATATCCTCAGATGAAATCTGGAAAGAAGCTTTCTGAGAAACTGCTTAGTGTTCCCCTAACTCATCTCACAGAGTTACATCTGTATTTCGTAGATCTCTTTGCTAGCCTTATTTCTGTGGAATCTGAGAACAGATATTTCGGATCCCTTTGAAGACTATAGGGCCAAAGGAAATATCCTCCGATAACAAAGAGAAAGAAGCTTTCTGAGAAACTTCTTTGTGTTTTGAGAAATCATCTCACAGAGTTACAGCTTCCCCTCATGAAGCCTTTCGCTAAGACAGTTCTTGTGGAATTGGCAAAGTGATATTTGGAAGCCCATAGAGGGGTATGGTGAAAGAGGAAATATCCTCAGATGAAATCTGGAAAGAAGCTTTCTGAGAAACTGCTTAGTGTTATGTTAGTTCATCTCACAGCGTTACATCTGTATTTCTTAGATCTCTTTGCTAGCCTTATTTCTGTGGAATCTGAGATCAGATATTTCGGATCCCTTTGAAGACTATAGGGCCAAAGGAAATATCCTCCGATAAGAAAGAGAAAGAAGCTTTCTGAGAAACTTCTTTGTGTTCTGTGAAATCATCTCACACAGTTACAGCTTTCCCCTCAAGAAGCCTTTCGCTAAAACAGTTCTTGTGGAATTGGCAAAGTGATATTTAGAAGTCGATAGTGGGCTATGGTGTAAAAGGAAATATCCTCAGATGAAATCTGGAAAGAAGCTTTCTGAGAAACTGCTTAGTGTTCTGTTAATTCATCTCACAGAGTTACATCTGTATTTCGTGGATCTCTTTGCTAGCCTTATTTCTGTGGAATCTGAGAACAGATATTTCGGATCCCTTTGAAGACTATAGGGCTAAAGGAAATATCCTCTGATAACAAAGAGAAAGAAGCTTTCTGAGAAACTTCTTTGTGTTCTGTGAAATCATCTCACACAGTTACAGCTTTCCCCTCAAGAAGCCTTTCGCTAAGACAGTTCTTGTGGAATTGGCAAAGTGATATTGGGAAGCCCATAGAGGGCAAAGGTGAAAAAGGAAATATCCTCAGATGAAATCTGGAAAGAAGCTTTCTGAGAAAGTGCTCTGTGATGTGTGACTTCCACTCACAGAGTTACGTCTGTATTTCGTGTATCTCTTTGCTTGCCTTATTTCTGTGGAATCTGAGAACAGATATTTCGGATCCCTTTGAAGACTATAGGGCCAAAGGAAATATCCTCCGATAACAAAGAGAAAGAAGCTTTCTGAGAAACTTCTTTGTGTTTTGTGAAATCATCTCACAGAGTTACAGCTTCCCCTCAAGATGCCTTTCGCTAAGACAGTTCTTGTGGAAATGGCCAAGTGATATTTGGAAGCCCATGGAGGGGTATGGTGAAAAAGGAAATATCCTCAGATGAAATCTGGAAAGAAGCTTTCTGAGAAACTGCTTAGTGTTCTGTTAATTCATCTCACAGAATTACATCTGTATTTCGTAGATCTCTTTGCTAGCCTTATTTCTGTGGAATCTGAGAACAGATATTTCGTTTCCCTTTGAAGTCTATAGGGCCTAAGGAAATATCCTCCGATAACAAAGAGAAAGAAGCTTTCTGAGAAACTTCTTTGTGTTCTGTGTAATCATCTCACAGAGTTACAGCTTTCCCCTCAAGAAACCTTTCGCTAAGACAGTTCTTGTGGAATTGGCAAAGTGATATTTGGAAGCCCATAGAGGGCTATGATGAAAAAAGAAATATTCTCAGATGAAATCTGGAAAGAAGCTTTCTGAGAAACTGCTTAGTGTTCTGTTAATTCATCTCACAGAGTTACATGTGTATTTCCTGGATCTCTTTGCTAGCCTTATTTCTGTGGAATCTGAGAACAGATATTTCGGATCCCTTTGAAGACTATAGGGCCAAAGGAAATATCCTCCGATAACAAAGAGAAAGAAGCTTTCTGAGAAACTTCTTTGTGTTCTCTGAAATCATCTCACAGAGTTACAGCTTTCCCCACAAGAAGCCTTTCGCTAACACAGTTCTTGTGGAATTGGCAAAGTGATATTTAGAAGTCCATAGAGGGCTATGGTGAAAAAGGAAATATCCTCAGATGAAATCTGGAAAGAAGTTTTCTGAGAAACTGCTTAGTGTTCTGTTAACTCATCTCACAGAGTTACATCTGTATTTCGTGGATCTCTTTGCTAGCCTTATTTCTGTGGAATTTGAGAACAGATATTTCGGATCCCTTTGAAGACTATAGGGCCAAAGGAAATATCCTCCGATAACAAAGAGAAAGAAGCTTTCTGAGAAACTTCTTTGTGTTTTGTGAAATCATCTCACAGAGTTACAGCTTCCCCTCAAGAAGCCTTTCGCTAAGACAGTTCTTGTGGAATTGGCAAAGTGATATTTGGAAGCCCATAGAGGGGTATGGTGAAAGAGGAAATATCCTCAGATGAAATCTGGAAAGAAGCATTCTGAGAAACTGCTTAGTGTTATGTTAGTTCATCTCACAGCGTTACATCTGTATTTCTTAGAGCTCTTTGCTAGCCTTATTTCTGTGGAATCTGAGAACAGATGTTTCGGATCCCTTTGAAGACTATAGGGCCAAAGGAAATATCCTCCGATAACAAAGAGATAGAAGCTTTCTGAGAAACTTCTTTGTGTTCTGTGAAATCATCTCACACAGTTACAGCTTTCCCCTCAAGAAGCCTTTCGCTAAGACAGTTCTTGTGGAATTGGCAAAGTGATATTTAGAAGCCGAAAGAGGGCTATGGTGTAAAAGGAAATATCCTCAGATGAAATCTGGAAAGAAGCTTTCTGAGAAACTGCTTAGTGTTCTGTTAATTCATCTCACAGAGTTACATCTGTATTTCGTGGATCTCTTTGCTAGCCTTATTTCTGGGGAATCTGAGAACGGATATTTCGTTTCCTTTGAAGTCTATAGGGCCTAAGGAAAAATCCTCCGATAACAAAGAGAAAGAAGCTTTCTGAGAAACTTCTTTGTGTTCTGTGTAATCATCTCACAGAGTTACAGCTTTCCCCTCAAGAAGCCTTTCGCTAAGACAGTTCTTGTGGAATTGGCAAAGTGATATTTAGAAGCCGATAGAGGGCTATGGTGTAAAAGGAAATATCCTCAGATGAAATCTGGAAAGAAGCTTTCTGAGATACTGCTTAGTGTTCTGTTAATTCATCTCACGGAGTTACATCTGGATTTCGTGGATCTCTTTGCTAGCCTTATTTCTGTGGAATCTGAGAACAGATATTTCGGATCCCTTTGAAGACTATAGGGCCAAAGGAAATATCCTCCGATATCAAAGAGAAAGAAGCTTTCTGAGAAACTTCTTTGTGTTTTGTGAAATCATCTCACAGAGTTACAGCTTCCCCTCAAGAAGCCTTTCGCTAAGACAGTTCTTGTGGAAATGGCCAAGTGATATTTGGAAGCCCATAGAGGGGTATGGTGAAAAAGGAAATATCCTCAGATGAAATCTGGAAAGAAGCTTTCTGAGAAACTGCTTAGTGTTCTGTTAATTCATCTCACACCGTTACATCTGTATTTCGTAGATCTCTTTGCTAGCCTTATTTCTGTGGAATCTGAGAACAGATATTTCGTTTCCCTTTGAAGTCTATAGGGCCTAAGGAAATATCCTCCGATAACAAAGAAAAAGAAGCTTTCTGAGAAACTTCTTTGTGTTCTGTGTAATCATCTCACAGAGTTACAGCTTTCCCCTCAAGAAGCCTTTCGCTAAGACAGTTCTTGTGGAATTGGCAAAGTGATATTTGGAAGCCCATAGAGGGCTATGGGGAAAAAAGAAATATCCTCAGATGAAATCTGGAAAGAAGCTTTCTGAGAAACTGCTTAGTGTTCTGTTAATTAATCTCACAGAGTTACATGTGTATTTCGTGGATCTCTTTGCTAGCCTTATTTCTGTGGAATCTGAGAACAGATATTTCGGATCCCTTTGAAGACTATAGGGCCAAAGGAAATATCCTCCGATAACAAAGAGAAAGAAGCTTTCTGAGAAACTTCTTTGTGTTTTGTGAAATCATCTCACAGTGATACAGCTTCCCCTCAAGAAGCCTTTCGCTAAGACAGTTCTTGTGGAAATGGCCAAGTGATATTTGGAAGCGCATAGAGGGATATGGTGAAAAAGGAAATATCCTCAGATGAAATCTGGAAAGAAGCTTTCTGAGAAACTGCTTAGTGTTCTGTTAATTCATCTCACACCGTTACATCTGTATTTCGTAGATCTCTTTGCTAGCCTTATTTCTGTGGAATCTGAGAACAGATATTTCGTTTCCCTTTGAAGTCTATAGGGCCTAAGGAAATATCCTCCGATAACAAAGAGAAAGAAGCTTTCTGAGAAACTTCTTTGTGTTTTGTGTAATCATCTCACAGAGTTACAGCTTTCCCCTCAAGAAGCCTTTCGCTAAGACAGTTCTTGTGGAATTGGCAAAGTGATATTTGGAAGCCCTTAGAGGGCTATGGGGAAAAAAGAAATATCCTCAGATGAAATCTGGAAAGAAGCTTTCTGAGAAACTGCTTAGTGTTCTGTTAATTCATCTCACAGAGTTACATGTGTATTTCGTGGTTCTCTTTGCTAGCCTTATTTCTGTGGAATCTGAGAACAGATATTTCGGATCCCTTTGAAGACTATAGGGCCAGAGGAAATATCCTCCGATAACAAAGAGAAAGAAGCTTTCTGAGAAACTTCTTTGTGTTCTGTGAAATCATCTCACACAGTTACAGCTTTCCCCACAAGAAGCCTTTCGCTAAGACAGTTCTTGTGGAATTGGCAAAGTGATATTTAGAAGCCGATAGAGGGCTATGGTGAAAAAGGAAATATCCTCAGATGAAATCTGGAAAGAAGCTTTCTGAGAAACTGCTTAGTGTTCTGTTAATTCATCTCACAGAGTTACATCTGTATTTCGTGGATCTCTTGGCTAGCCTTATTTCTGTGGAATCTGAGAACAGATATTTCGGATCCCTTTGAAGACTATAGGGCCAAAGGAAATATCCTCCGATAACAAAGAGAAAGAAGCTTTCTGAGAAACTTCTTTGTGTTTTGTGAAATCATCTCACAGAGTTACAGCTTCCCCTCAAGAAGCCTTTCGCTAAGACAGTTCTTGTGGAAATGGCCAAGTGATATTTGGAAGCCCATAGAGGGGTATGTTGAAAAAGGAAATATCCTCAGATGAAATCTGGAAAGAAGCTTTCTGAGAAACTGCTTAGTGTTCTGTTAATTCATCTCACACCGTTACATCTGTATTTCGTAGATCTCTTTGCTAGCCTTATTTCTGTGGAATCTGAGAACAGATATTTCGTTTCCTTTGAAGTCTATAGGGCCGAAGAAAATATCCTCCGATAACAAAGAGAAAGAAGCTTTCTGAGAAACTTCTTTGTGTTCTGTGTAATCATCTCACAGAGTTACAGCTTTCCCCTCAAGAAGCCTTTCGCTAAGACAGTTCTTGTGGAATTGGCAAAGTGATATTTAGAAGCCGATAGAGGGCTATGGTGTAAAAGGAAATATCCTCAGATGAAATCTGGAAAGAAGCTTTCTGAGAAACTGCTTAGTGTTCTGTTAATTCATCTCACAGAGTTACATCTGTATTTCGTGGATCTCTTTGCTAGCCTTATTTCTGTGGAATCTGAGAACAGATATTTCGGATCCCTTTGAAGACTATAGGGCCAAAGGAAATATCCTCCGATAACAAAGAGAAAGAAGCTTTCTGAGAAACTTCTTTGTGTTCTGTGAAATCATCTCACAGAGTTACAGCTTTCCCCACAAGGAGCCTTTCGCTAACACAGTTCTTGTGGAACTGGCAAAGTGATATTTAGAAGTCCATAGAGGGCTATGGTGAAAAAGGGAATATCCTCAGATGAAATCTGGAAAGAAGCTTTCTGAGAAACTGCTTAGTGTTCCCTTAACTCATCTCACAGAGTTACATCTGGATTTCGTGGATCTCTTTGCTAGCCTTATTTCTGTGGAATTTGAGAACAGATATTTCGGATCCCTTTGAAGACTATAGGGCCAAAGGAAATATCCTCCGATAACAAAGAGAAAGAAGCTTTCTGAGAAACTTCTTTGTGTTTTGTGAAATCATCTCACAGAGTTACAGCTTCCCCTCAAGAAGCCTTTCGCTAAGACAGTTCTTGTGGAATTGGCAAAGTGATATTTGGAAGCCCAAAGAGGGGTATGGTGAAAGAAGAAATATCCTCAGATGAAATCTGGAAAGAAGCTTTCTGAGAAACTGCTTAGTGTTATGTTAGTTCATTTCACAGCGTTACATCTGTATTTCTTAGATCTCTTTGCTAGCCTTATTTCTGTGGAATCTGAGAACAGATATTTCGGATCCCTTTGAAGACTATAGGGCCAAAGGAAATATCCTCCGATAACAAAGAGAAAGAAGCTTTCTGAGAAACTTCTTTGTGTTCTGTGAAATCATCTCACAGAGTTACAGCTTTCCCCTCAAGAAGCCTTTCGCTAAGACAGTTCTTGTGGAATTGGCAAAGTAATATTTAGAAGTCGATAGTGGGCTATGGTGTAAAAGGAAATATCCTCAGATGAAATCTGGAAAGAAGCTTTCTGAGAAACTGCTTAGTGTTCTGTTAATTCATCTCACAGAGTTACATCTGTATTTCGTGGATCTCTTTGCTAGCCTTATTTCTGTGGAATCTGAGAACAGATATTTCGGATCCCTTTGAAGAGTATAGGGCTAAAGGAAATATCCTCTGATAACAAAGAGAAAGAAGCTTTCTGAGAAACTTCTTTGTGTTCTGTGAAATCATCTCACACAGTTACAGCTTTCCCCTCAAGATGCCTTTCGCTAAGACAGTTCTTGTGGAATTGGCAAAGTGATATTGGGAAGCCCATAGAGGGCAAAGGTGAAAAAGGAAATATCCTCAGATGAAATCTGGAAAGAAGCTTTCTGAGAAAGTGCTCTGTGATGTGTGACTTCCACTCACAGAGTTACGTCTGTATTTCGTGTATCTCTTTGCTTGCCTTATTTCTGTGGAATCTGAGAACAGATATTTCGGATCCCTTTGAAGACTATAGGGCCAAAGGAAATATCCTCCGATAACAAAGAGAAAGAAGCTTTCTGAGAAACTTCTTTGTGTTTTGTGAAATCATCTCACAGAGTTACAGCTTCCCCTCAAGATGCCTTTCGCTAAGACAGTTCTTGTGGAAATGGCCAAGTGATATTTGGAAGCCCATGGAGGGGTATGGTGAAAAAGGAAATATCCTCAGATGAAATCTGGAAAGAAGCTTTCTGAGAAACTGCTTAGTGTTCTGTTAATTCATCTCACAGAATTACATCTGTATTTCGTAGATCTCTTTGCTAGCCTTATTTCTGTGGAATCTGAGAACAGATATTTCGTTTCCCTTTGAAGTCTATAGGGCCTAAGGAAATATCCTCCGATAACAAAGAGAAAGAAGCTTTCTGAGAAACTTCTTTGTGTTCTGTGTAATCATCTCACAGAGTTACAGCTTTCCCCTCAAGAAACCTTTCGCTAAGACAGTTCTTGTGGAATTGGCAAAGTGATATTTGGAAGCCCATAGAGGGCTATGATGAAAAAAGAAATATTCTCAGATGAAATCTGGAAAGAAGCTTTCTGAGAAACTGCTTAGTGTTCTGTTAATTCATCTCACAGAGTTACATGTGTATTTCCTGGATCTCTTTGCTAGCCTTATTTCTGTGGAATCTGAGAACAGATATTTCGGATCCCTTTGAAGACTATAGGGCCAAAGGAAATATCCTCCGATAACAAAGAGAAAGAAGCTTTCTGAGAAACTTCTTTGTGTTCTCTGAAATCATCTCACACAGTTACAGCTTTCCCCACAAGAAGCCTTTCGCTAACACAGTTCTTGTGGAATTGGCAAAGTGATATTTAGAAGTCCATAGAGGGCTATGGTGAAAAAGGAAATATCCTCAGATGAAATCTGGAAAGAAGTTTTCTGAGAAACTGCTTAGTGTTCTGTTAACTCATCTCACAGAGTTACATCTGTATTTCGTGGATCTCTTTGCTAGCCTTATTTCTGTGGAATTTGAGAACAGATATTTCGGATCCCTTTGAAGACTATAGGGCCAAAGGAAATATCCTCCGATAACAAAGAGAAAGAAGCTTTCTGAGAAACTTCTTTGTGTTTTGTGAAATCATCTCACAGAGTTACAGCTTCCCCTCAAGAAGCCTTTCGCTAAGACAGTTCTTGTGGAATTGGCAAAGTGATATTTGGAAGCCCATAGAGGGGTATGGTGAAAGAGGAAATATCCTCAGATGAAATCTGGAAAGAAGCATTCTGAGAAACTGCTTAGTGTTATGTTAGTTCATCTCACAGCGTTACATCTGTATTTCTTAGAGCTCTTTGCTAGCCTTATTTCTGTGGAATCTGAGAACAGATGTTTCGGATCCCTTTGAAGACTATAGGGCCAAAGGAAATATCCTCCGATAACAAAGAGATAGAAGCTTTCTGAGAAACTTCTTTGTGTTCTGTGAAATCATCTCACACAGTTACAGCTTTCCCCTCAAGAAGCCTTTCGCTAAGACAGTTCTTGTGGAATTGGCAAAGTGATATTTAGAAGCCGAAAGAGGGCTATGGTGTAAAAGGAAATATCCTCAGATGAAATCTGGAAAGAAGCTTTCTGAGAAACTGCTTAGTGTTCTGTTAATTCATCTCACAGAGTTACATCTGTATTTCGTGGATCTCTTTGCTAGCCTTATTTCTGGGGAATCTGAGAACGGATATTTCGTTTCCTTTGAAGTCTATAGGGCCTAAGGAAAAATCCTCCGATAACAAAGAGAAAGAAGCTTTCTGAGAAACTTCTTTGTGTTCTGTGTAATCATCTCACAGAGTTACAGCTTTCCCCTCAAGAAGCCTTTCGCTAAGACAGTTCTTGTGGAATTGGCAAAGTGATATTTAGAAGCCGATAGAGGGCTATGGTGTAAAAGGAAATATCCTCAGATGAAATCTGGAAAGAAGCTTTCTGAGATACTGCTTAGTGTTCTGTTAATTCATCTCACGGAGTTACATCTGGATTTCGTGGATCTCTTTGCTAGCCTTATTTCTGTGGAATCTGAGAACAGATATTTCGGATCCCTTTGAAGACTATAGGGCCAAAGGAAATATCCTCCGATATCAAAGAGAAAGAAGCTTTCTGAGAAACTTCTTTGTGTTTTGTGAAATCATCTCACAGAGTTACAGCTTCCCCTCAAGAAGCCTTTCGCTAAGACAGTTCTTGTGGAAATGGCCAAGTGATATTTGGAAGCCCATAGAGGGGTATGGTGAAAAAGGAAATATCCTCAGATGAAATCTGGAAAGAAGCTTTCTGAGAAACTGCTTAGTGTTCTGTTAATTCATCTCACACCGTTACATCTGTATTTCGTAGATCTCTTTGCTAGCCTTATTTCTGTGGAATCTGAGAACAGATATTTCGTTTCCCTTTGAAGTCTATAGGGCCTAAGGAAATATCCTCCGATAACAAAGAGAAAGAAGCTTTCTGAGAAACTTCTTTGTGTTCTGTGTAATCATCTCACAGAGTTACAGCTTTCCCCTCAAGAAGCCTTTCGCTAAGACAGTTCTTGTGGAACTGGCAAAGTGATATTTGGAAGCCCATAGAGGGCTATGGGGAAAAAAGAAATATCCTCAGATGAAATCTGGAAAGAAGCTTTCTGAGAAACTGCTTAGTGTTCTGTTAATTAATCTCACAGAGTTACATGTGTATTTCGTGGATCTCTTTGCTAGCCTTATTTCTGTGGAATCTGAGAACAGATATTTCGGATCCCTTTGAAGACTATAGGGCCAAAGGAAATATCCTCCGATAACAAAGAGAAAGAAGCTTTCTGAGAAACTTCTTTGTGTTTTGTGAAATCATCTCACAGTGTTACAGCTTCCCCTCAAGAAGCCTTTCGCTAAGACAGTTCTTGTGGAAATGGCCAAGTGATATTTGGAAGCCCATAGAGGGGTATGGTGAAAAAGGAAATATCCTCAGATGAAATCTGGAAAGAAGCTTTCTGAGAAACTGCTTAGTGTTCTGTTAATTCATCTCACACCGTTACATCTGTATTTCGTAGATCTCTTTGCTAGCCTTATTTCTGTGGAATCTGAGAACAGATATTTCGTTTCCCTTTGAAGTCTATAGGGCCTAAGGAAATATCCTCCGATAACAAAGAGAAAGAAGCTTTCTGAGAAACTTCTTTGTGTTCTGTGTAATCATCTCACAGAGTTACAGCTTTCCCCTCAAGAAGCCTTTCGCTAAGACAGTTCTTGTGGAATTGGCAAAGTGATATTTGGAAGCCCTTAGAGGGCTATGGGGAAAAAAGAAATATCCTCAGATGAAATCTGGAAAGAAGCTTTCTGAGAAACTGCTTAGTGTTCTGTTCATTCATCTCACAGAGTTACATGTGTATTTCGTGGTTCTCTTTGCTAGCCTTATTTCTGTGGAATCTGAGAATAGATATTTCGGATCCCTTTGAAGACTATAGGGCCAAAGGAAATATCCTCCGATAACAAAGAGAAAGAAGCTTTCTGAGAAACTTCTTTGTGTTCTGTGAAATCATCTCACAGAGTTACAGCTTTCCCCACAAGAAGCCTTTCGCTAACACAGTTCTTGTGGAATTGGCAAAGTGATATTTGGAAGCCCATAGAGGGGTATGGTGAAAGAGGAAATATCCTCAGATGAAATCTGGAAAGAAGCTTTCTGAGAAACTGCTTAGAGTTATGTTAGTTCATCTCACAGCGTTACATCTGTATTTCTTAGATCTCTTTGCTAGCCTTATTTCTGTGGAATCTGAGAACAGATATTTCGGATCCCTTTGAAGACTATAGGGCCAAAGGAAATATCCTCCGATAACAAAGAGAAAGAAGCTTTCTGAGAAACTTCTTTGTGTTCTGTGAAATCATCTCACAGAGTTACAGCTTTCCCCACAAGAAGCCTTTCGCTAACACAGTTCTTGTGGAATTGGCAAAGTGATATTTGGAAGCCCATAGAGGGCTATGATGAAAAAAGAAATATCCTCAGATGAAATCTGGAAAGAAGCTTTCTGAGAAACTGCTTAGTGTTCTGTTAATTCATCTCACAGAGTTACATGTGTATTTCGTGGATCTCTTTGCTAGCCTTATTTCTGTGGAATCTGAGAACAGATATTTCGGATCCCTTTGAAAACTATAGGGCCAAAGGAAATATCCTCCGATAACAAAGAGAAAGAAGCTTTCTGAGAAACTTCTTTGTGTTCTGTGAAATCATCTCACACAGTTACAGCTTTCCCCACAAGAAGCCTTTCGCTAAGACAGTTCTTGTGGAATTGGCAAAGTGATATTTAGAAGCCGATAGAGGGCTATGGTGAAAAAGGAAATATCCTCAGATGAAATCTGGAAAGAAGCTTTCTGAGAAACTGCTTAGTGTTCCGTTAACTCATCTCACAGAGTTACATCTGGATTTCGTGGATCTCTTTGCTAGCCTTATTTCTGTGGAATCTGAGAACAGATATTTCGGATCCCTTTGAAGACTATAGGGCCAAAGGAAATATCCTCCGATAACAAAGAGAAAGAAGCTTTCTGAGAAAATTCTTTGTGTTCTGTGAAATCATCTCACAGAGTTACAGCTTCCCCTCAAGAAGCCTTTCGCTAAGACAGTTCTTGTGGAATTGGCAAAGTGATATTTGGAAGCCCAAAGAGGGGTATGGTGAAAGAAGAAATATCCTCAGATGAAATCTGGAAAGAAGCTTTCTGAGAAACTGCTTAGTGTTATGTTAGTTCATTTCACAGCGTTACATCTGTATTTCTTAGATCTCTTTGCTAGCCTTATTTCTGTGGAATCTGAGAACAGATATTTCGGATCCCTTTGAAGACTATAGGGCCAAAGGAAATATCCTCCGATAACAAAGAGAAAGAAGCTTTCTGAGAAACTTCTTTGTGTTCTGTGAAATCATCTCACAGAGTTACAGCTTTCCCCTCAAGAAGCCTTTCGCTAAGACAGTTCTTGTGGAATTGGCAAAGTGATATTTAGAAGCCGATAGAGGGCTATGGTGTAAAAGGAAATATCCTCAGATGAAATCTGGAAAGAAGCTTTCTGAGAAACTGCTTAGTGTTCTGTTAACTCATCTCACTGATTTACATCTGTATTTCGTGGATCTCTTTGCTAGCCTTATTTCTGTGGAATTTGAGAACAGATATTTCGGATCCCTATGAAGACTATAGGGCCAAAGGAAATATCCTCCGATAACAAAGAGAAAGAAGCTTTCTGAGAAACTTCTTTGTGTTTTCTGAAATCATCTCACAGAGTTACAGCTTCCCCTCAAGAAGACTTTCGCTAAGACAGTTCTTGTGGAATTGGCAAAGTGATATTTGGAAGCCCATAGAGGGGTATGGTGAAAGAGGAAATATCCTCAGATGAAATCTGGAAAGAAGCTTTCTGAGAAACTGCTTAGTGTTATGTTAGTTCATCTCACAGCGTTACTTCTGTATTTCTTAGATCTCTTTGCTAGCCTTATTTCTGTGGAATCTGAGAACAGATATTTCGGATCCCTTTGAAGACTATAGGGCCAAAGGAAATATCCTCCGATAAGAAAGAGAAAGAAGCTTTCTGAGAAACTTCTTTGTGTTCTGTGAAATCATCTCACACAGTTACAGCTTTCCCCTCAAGAAGCCTTTCGCTAAGACAGTTCTTGTGGAATTGGCAAAGTGATATTTAGAAGCCGATAGAGGGCTATGGTGTAAAAGGAAATATCCTCAGATGAAATCTGGAAAGAAGCTTTCTGAGAAACTGATTAGTGTTCTGTTAATTAATCTCACAGAGTTACATGTGTATTTCGTGGATCTCTTTGCTAGCCTTATTTCTGTGGAATCTGAGAACAGATATTTCGGATCCCTTTGAAGACTATAGGGCCAAAGGAAATATCCTCCGATAACAAAGAGAAAGAAGCTTTCTGAGAAACTTCTTTGTGTTCTGTGAAATCATCTCACACAGTTACAGCTTTCCCCTCAAGAAGCCTTTCGCTAAGACAGTTCTTGTGGAATTGGCAAAGTGATATTTGGAAGCCCATAGAGGGCTATGGTGAAAAAGGAAATATCCTCAGATGAAATCTGGAAAGAAGCTTTCTGAGAAAGTGCTCTGTGATGTGTGACTTCCCCTCACAGAGTTACATCTGTATTTCGTGTATCTCTTTGCTTGCCTTATTTCTGTGGAATCTGAGAACAGATATTTCGGATCCCTTTGAAGACTATAGGGCCAAAGGAAATATCCACCGATAACAAAGAGAAAGAAGCTTTCTGAGAAACTTCTTTGTGTTTTGTGAAATCATCTCACAGAGCTACAGCTTCCCCTCAGAAGCCTTTCGCTAAGACAGTTCTTGTGGAAATGGCCAAGTGATATTTGGAAGCCCATAGAGGGGTATGGTGAAAAAGGAAATATCCTCAGATGAAATCTGGAAAGAAGCTTTCTGAGAAACTGCTTAGTGTTCTGTTAATTCATCTCACAGAGTTACATCTGTATTTCGTGGATCTCTTTGCTAGCCTTATTTCTGTGGAATTTGAGAACAGATATTTCGGATCCCTTTGAAGTCTATAGTGCCAAAGGAAATATCCTCCGATAACAAAGAGAAAGAAGCTTTCTGAGAAACTTCTTTGTGTTCTGTGAAATCATCTCACAGAGTTACAGCTTTCCCCTCAAGAAGCCTTTCGCTAAGACAGTTCTTGTGGAATTGGCAAAGTGATATTTAGAAGCCCATAGAGGGCAATGGTGAAAAAGGAAATATCCTCCGTTGAAATCTGGAAAGAAGCTTTCTAAGAAACTGCTTAGTGTTCTGTTAATTCATCTCACAGAGTTACATCTGCATTTCGTGGATCTCTTTGCTAGCCTTATTCCTGTGGAATCTGAGAACAGAAATTTCGGATCCCTTTGAAGACTATAGGGCCAAAGGAAATAACCTCCGATAACAAAGAGGAAGAAGCTTTCTGAGAAACTTCTTTGTGTTCTGTGAAATCATCTCACAGAGATACAGCTTTCCCCTCAAGAAGCCTTTCGCAAAGACAGTTCTTGTGGAATTGGCAAAGTGATATTTGGAAGCCCATAGAGGGCTATGGTGAAAAAGGAAATATCCTCAGATGAAATCTGGAAAGGAGTTTTCTGAGAAACTGCTTAGTGTTCTGTTAATTCATCTCACGGAGTTGCATCTGTATTTCGTGGATCTCTTTTCTAGCCTTATTTCTGTGGAATCTGAGAACAGATATTTCGGATCCCTTTGAAGACTATAGGGCCAAAAGGAAATACCCTGCGATAACAAAGAGAAAGAAGCTTTCTGAGAAACTTCTTTCTATTCTTTGAAATCATCTCACAGAGTTACAGCTTTCCCCTCAAGAAGCCTTTCGCTAAGACAGTTCTTGTGGAATTGGCAAAGTGATATTTGGAAGCCCATAGAGGGCTATGTTGAAAAAGGAAATATCCTCAGATGAAATCTGGAAAGAAGCTTTCTGAGAAACTGCTTAGTGTTCTGTTAATTCATCTCACAGAGTTACATGTGTATTTCGTGGATCTCTTTGCTAGCCTTATTTCTGTGGAATCTGAGAACAGATATTTCGGATCCCTTTGATGACCATAGGGCCAAAGAAAATATCTTCCGATAACAAAGAGAAAGAAGGTTTCTGAGAAACTTCTTTGTGTTCTGCGAAATCATCTCACAGAGTTACAACTTTCCCCTCAATAAGCCTTTCCCTAAAACAGTTCTTATGGAATTAGCAAAGTGATATTTGGAAGCCCATAGAGGGCTATGGTGAAAAAGGAAATATCCTCAGATGAAATCTGGAAACAAGCTTTCTGAGAAATTGCTTAGTGTTATGTTAATTCATCTCACAGAGTTACATCTGTATTTCGTAGATCTCTTTGCTAGCCTTATTTCTGTGGTATCTGAGAACAGATATTTCGGATCCCTTTGAAGACTATAGGGCCAAAGGAAATATCCTCCGATAACAAAGAGAAAGAAGCTTTGTGAGAACCTTCTTTGTGTTCTGTGAAATCATCTCACAGAATTACAGCTTTACCTTCAAGAAGCCTTTCGCTAACACAGTTCTTGTGGAATTGGCAAAGTGATATTTGGAAGCCCATAAAGGGCTATGGTGAAAAAGGAAATATCCTCAGATGAAATCTGGAAAGGAGCTTTCTGAGAAACTGCTTAGTGTTCTGTTAATTCATCTCACAGAGTTGCATCTGTATTTCGTGGATCTCTTTGCTAGCCTTATTTCTGTGGAATCTGAGAACAGATATTTCGGATCCCTTTGAAGACTATAGGGCCAAAAGGAAATATCCTCCGATAACAAAGAGAAAGAAGCTTTCTGAGAAACTCCTTTCTATTCTTTGAAATCATCTCACAGAGTTACAGCTTTCCACTCAAGAAGCCTTTCGCTAAGACAGTTCTTGTGGAATTGGCAAAGTGATATTTGGAAGCCCATTGAGGGCTATGGTGAAAAAGGAATTATCCTTAGATGAAATCTGGAAAGAAGCTTTCTGAGAAATTGCTCTGTAATGTGTGACTTCCACTCACAGAGTTACATCTGTATTTCGTGGATCTCTTTTCTAGCCTTATTTCTGTGGAATCTGAGAACAGATATTTCGTATCCCTTTGAAGACTATAGGGCCAAAGGAAATATCCTCCGATAACAAAGAGAAGGAAGCTTTCTGAGAAACTTCTTTGTGTTCTGTGAAATCATCTCACAGAGTTACAGCTTTACCCTCAAGAAGCCTTTCGCTAACACAGTTCTTGTGGAATTGGCAAAGTGATATTTGGAAGCCCATAGAGGGCTATGTTGAAAAAGGAAATATCCTCAGATGAAATCTGGAAAGAAGCTTTCTGAGAAACTGCTCTGTGATGTGTGACTTCCACTCACAGAGTTACAACTGTATTTCGTGGATATCTTTGCTAGCCTTATTTCTCTGGAATCTGAGAACTGATATTTCGGATCCCTTTGAACACTATAGGGTCAAAGGAAATATCTTCGATAACAAAGAGAAAGAAGGTTTCTGAGAAACTTCTTTGTGTTCTGTGAAATCATCTCACAGAGTTACAGCTTTCCCCTCAATAAGCCTTTCCCTAAGACAGTTCTTATGGAATTGGCAAAGTGATATTTGGAAGCCCATAGAGGGCTATGGTGAAAAAGGAAATATCCTCAGATGAAATCTGGAAAGAAGCTTTCTGAGAAATTGCTTAGTGTTATGTTAATTCATCTCACAGAGTTACATCTGTATTTCGTAGATCTCTTTGCTAGCCTTATTTCTGTGGTATCTGAGAACAGATATTTCGGATCCCTTTGAAGACTATAGGGCCAAAGGAAATATCCACCGATAACAAAGAGAAAGAAGCTTTCTGAGAACCTTCTTTGTGTTTTGTGAAATCATCTCACAGAATTACAGCTTTACCCTCAAGAAGCCTTTCGCTAACACAGTTCTTGTGGAATTGGCAAAGTGATATTTGGAAGCCCATAGAGGGCTATGTTGAAAAAGGAAATATCCTCAGATGAAATCTGGAAAGAAGCTTTCTGAGAAACTGCTCTGTGATGTGTGATTTCCACTCACTGAGTTACATGTGTATTTCGTGGATCTCTTTGCTAGCCTTATTTCTGTGGAATCTGCGAACAGATATTTCGGATCCCTTTGAAGACTATAGGGCCAAAGGAAATATCCTCCGATAACAAAGAGAAAGAAGCTTTCTGAGAAACTTCTTTGTGTTCTGTGAAATCATCTCACAGAGTTACAGCTTTCCCCTCAAGAAGCCTTTCGCTAAGACAGTTCTTGTGGAATTGGAAAAGTGATATTTGGAAGCTCATAGAGGGCTATGGTGAAAAAGGAAATATCCTCAGATGAAATCTGGAAAGAAGCTTTCTGAGAAACTGCTCTGTGATGTGTGACTTCCATTCACAGAGTTACATCTGTATTTCGTGGATCTCTTTGCTAGCCTTATTTCTGTGGAATCTGAGAACAGATATTTCGGATCCCTTTGAAGACTATAGGGCCAAAGGAAATATCCTCCGATAACAAAGAGAAAGAAGCTTTCTGAGAAACTTCTTTGTGTTTTGTGAAATCATCTCACAGAGTTACAGCTTCCCCTCAAGATGCCTTTCGCTAAGACAGTTCTTGTGGAAATGGCCAAGTGATATTTGGAAGCCCATGGAGGGGTATGGTGAAAAAGGAAATATCCTCAGATGAAATCTGGAAAGAAGCTTTCTGAGAAACTGCTTAGTGTTCTGTTAATTCATCTCACAGAATTACATCTGTATTTCGTAGATCTCTTTGCTAGCCTTATTTCTGTGGAATCTGAGAACAGATATTTCGTTTCCCTTTGAAGTCTATAGGGCCTAAGGAAATATCCTCCGATAACAAAGAGAAAGAAGCTTTCTGAGAAACTTCTTTGTGTTCTGTGTAATCATCTCACAGAGTTACAGCTTTCCCCTCAAGAAACCTTTCGCTAAGACAGTTCTTGTGGAATTGGCAAAGTGATATTTGGAAGCCCATAGAGGGCTATGATGAAAAAAGAAATATTCTCAGATGAAATCTGGAAAGAAGCTTTCTGAGAAACTGCTTAGTGTTCTGTTAATTCATCTCACAGAGTTACATGTGTATTTCCTGGATCTCTTTGCTAGCCTTATTTCTGTGGAATCTGAGAACAGATATTTCGGATCCCTTTGAAGACTATAGGGCCAAAGGAAATATCCTCCGATAACAAAGAGAAAGAAGCTTTCTGAGAAACTTCTTTGTGTTCTCTGAAATCATCTCACACAGTTACAGCTTTCCCCACAAGAAGCCTTTCGCTAACACAGTTCTTGTGGAATTGGCAAAGTGATATTTAGAAGTCCATAGAGGGCTATGGTGAAAAAGGAAATATCCTCAGATGAAATCTGGAAAGAAGTTTTCTGAGAAACTGCTTAGTGTTCTGTTAACTCATCTCACAGAGTTACATCTGTATTTCGTGGATCTCTTTGCTAGCCTTATTTCTGTGGAATTTGAGAACAGATATTTCGGATCCCTTTGAAGACTATAGGGCCAAAGGAAATATCCTCCGATAACAAAGAGAAAGAAGCTTTCTGAGAAACTTCTTTGTGTTTTGTGAAATCATCTCACAGAGTTACAGCTTCCCCTCAAGAAGCCTTTCGCTAAGACAGTTCTTGTGGAATTGGCAAAGTGATATTTGGAAGCCCATAGAGGGGTATGGTGAAAGAGGAAATATCCTCAGATGAAATCTGGAAAGAAGCATTCTGAGAAACTGCTTAGTGTTATGTTAGTTCATCTCACAGCGTTACATCTGTATTTCTTAGAGCTCTTTGCTAGCCTTATTTCTGTGGAATCTGAGAACAGATGTTTCGGATCCCTTTGAAGACTATAGGGCCAAAGGAAATATCCTCCGATAACAAAGAGATAGAAGCTTTCTGAGAAACTTCTTTGTGTTCTGTGAAATCATCTCACACAGTTACAGCTTTCCCCTCAAGAAGCCTTTCGCTAAGACAGTTCTTGTGGAATTGGCAAAGTGATATTTAGAAGCCGAAAGAGGGCTATGGTGTAAAAGGAAATATCCTCAGATGAAATCTGGAAAGAAGCTTTCTGAGAAACTGCTTAGTGTTCTGTTAATTCATCTCACAGAGTTACATCTGTATTTCGTGGATCTCTTTGCTAGCCTTATTTCTGGGGAATCTGAGAACGGATATTTCGTTTCCTTTGAAGTCTATAGGGCCTAAGGAAAAATCCTCCGATAACAAAGAGAAAGAAGCTTTCTGAGAAACTTCTTTGTGTTCTGTGTAATCATCTCACAGAGTTACAGCTTTCCCCTCAAGAAGCCTTTCGCTAAGACAGTTCTTGTGGAATTGGCAAAGTGATATTTAGAAGCCGATAGAGGGCTATGGTGTAAAAGGAAATATCCTCAGATGAAATCTGGAAAGAAGCTTTCTGAGATACTGCTTAGTGTTCTGTTAATTCATCTCACGGAGTTACATCTGGATTTCGTGGATCTCTTTGCTAGCCTTATTTCTGTGGAATCTGAGAACAGATATTTCGGATCCCTTTGAAGACTATAGGGCCAAAGGAAATATCCTCCGATATCAAAGAGAAAGAAGCTTTCTGAGAAACTTCTTTGTGTTTTGTGAAATCATCTCACAGAGTTACAGCTTCCCCTCAAGAAGCCTTTCGCTAAGACAGTTCTTGTGGAAATGGCCAAGTGATATTTGGAAGCCCATAGAGGGGTATGGTGAAAAAGGAAATATCCTCAGATGAAATCTGGAAAGAAGCTTTCTGAGAAACTGCTTAGTGTTCTGTTAATTCATCTCACACCGTTACATCTGTATTTCGTAGATCTCTTTGCTAGCCTTATTTCTGTGGAATCTGAGAACAGATATTTCGTTTCCCTTTGAAGTCTATAGGGCCTAAGGAAATATCCTCCGATAACAAAGAGAAAGAAGCTTTCTGAGAAACTTCTTTGTGTTCTGTGTAATCATCTCACAGAGTTACAGCTTTCCCCTCAAGAAGCCTTTCGCTAAGACAGTTCTTGTGGAACTGGCAAAGTGATATTTGGAAGCCCATAGAGGGCTATGGGGAAAAAAGAAATATCCTCAGATGAAATCTGGAAAGAAGCTTTCTGAGAAACTGCTTAGTGTTCTGTTAATTAATCTCACAGAGTTACATGTGTATTTCGTGGATCTCTTTGCTAGCCTTATTTCTGTGGAATCTGAGAACAGATATTTCGGATCCCTTTGAAGACTATAGGGCCAAAGGAAATATCCTCCGATAACAAAGAGAAAGAAGCTTTCTGAGAAACTTCTTTGTGTTTTGTGAAATCATCTCACAGTGTTACAGCTTCCCCTCAAGAAGCCTTTCGCTAAGACAGTTCTTGTGGAAATGGCCAAGTGATATTTGGAAGCCCATAGAGGGGTATGGTGAAAAAGGAAATATCCTCAGATGAAATCTGGAAAGAAGCTTTCTGAGAAACTGCTTAGTGTTCTGTTAATTCATCTCACACCGTTACATCTGTATTTCGTAGATCTCTTTGCTAGCCTTATTTCTGTGGAATCTGAGAACAGATATTTCGTTTCCCTTTGAAGTCTATAGGGCCTAAGGAAATATCCTCCGATAACAAAGAGAAAGAAGCTTTCTGAGAAACTTCTTTGTGTTCTGTGTAATCATCTCACAGAGTTACAGCTTTCCCCTCAAGAAGCCTTTCGCTAAGACAGTTCTTGTGGAATTGGCAAAGTGATATTTGGAAGCCCTTAGAGGGCTATGGGGAAAAAAGAAATATCCTCAGATGAAATCTGGAAAGAAGCTTTCTGAGAAACTGCTTAGTGTTCTGTTCATTCATCTCACAGAGTTACATGTGTATTTCGTGGTTCTCTTTGCTAGCCTTATTTCTGTGGAATCTGAGAATAGATATTTCGGATCCCTTTGAAGACTATAGGGCCAAAGGAAATATCCTCCGATAACAAAGAGAAAGAAGCTTTCTGAGAAACTTCTTTGTGTTCTGTGAAATCATCTCACAGAGTTACAGCTTTCCCCACAAGAAGCCTTTCGCTAACACAGTTCTTGTGGAATTGGCAAAGTGATATTTGGAAGCCCATAGAGGGGTATGGTGAAAGAGGAAATATCCTCAGATGAAATCTGGAAAGAAGCTTTCTGAGAAACTGCTTAGAGTTATGTTAGTTCATCTCACAGCGTTACATCTGTATTTCTTAGATCTCTTTGCTAGCCTTATTTCTGTGGAATCTGAGAACAGATATTTCGGATCCCTTTGAAGACTATAGGGCCAAAGGAAATATCCTCCGATAACAAAGAGAAAGAAGCTTTCTGAGAAACTTCTTTGTGTTCTGTGAAATCATCTCACAGAGTTACAGCTTTCCCCACAAGAAGCCTTTCGCTAACACAGTTCTTGTGGAATTGGCAAAGTGATATTTGGAAGCCCATAGAGGGCTATGATGAAAAAAGAAATATCCTCAGATGAAATCTGGAAAGAAGCTTTCTGAGAAACTGCTTAGTGTTCTGTTAATTCATCTCACAGAGTTACATGTGTATTTCGTGGATCTCTTTGCTAGCCTTATTTCTGTGGAATCTGAGAACAGATATTTCGGATCCCTTTGAAAACTATAGGGCCAAAGGAAATATCCTCCGATAACAAAGAGAAAGAAGCTTTCTGAGAAACTTCTTTGTGTTCTGTGAAATCATCTCACACAGTTACAGCTTTCCCCACAAGAAGCCTTTCGCTAAGACAGTTCTTGTGGAATTGGCAAAGTGATATTTAGAAGCCGATAGAGGGCTATGGTGAAAAAGGAAATATCCTCAGATGAAATCTGGAAAGAAGCTTTCTGAGAAACTGCTTAGTGTTCCGTTAACTCATCTCACAGAGTTACATCTGGATTTCGTGGATCTCTTTGCTAGCCTTATTTCTGTGGAATCTGAGAACAGATATTTCGGATCCCTTTGAAGACTATAGGGCCAAAGGAAATATCCTCTGATAACAAAGAGAAAGAAGCTTTCTGAGAAAATTCTTTGTGTTCTGTGAAATCATCTCACAGAGTTACAGCTTCCCCTCAAGAAGCCTTTCGCTAAGACAGTTCTTGTGGAATTGGCAAAGTGATATTTGGAAGCCCAAAGAGGGGTATGGTGAAAGAAGAAATATCCTCAGATGAAATCTGGAAAGAAGCTTTCTGAGAAACTGCTTAGTGTTATGTTAGTTCATTTCACAGCGTTACATCTGTATTTCTTAGATCTCTTTGCTAGCCTTATTTCTGTGGAATCTGAGAACAGATATTTCGGATCCCTTTGAAGACTATAGGGCCAAAGGAAATATCCTCCGATAACAAAGAGAAAGAAGCTTTCTGAGAAACTTCTTTGTGTTCTGTGAAATCATCTCACAGAGTTACAGCTTTCCCCTCAAGAAGCCTTTCGCTAAGACAGTTCTTGTGGAATTGGCAAAGTGATATTTAGAAGCCGATAGAGGGCTATGGTGTAAAAGGAAATATCCTCAGATGAAATCTGGAAAGAAGCTTTCTGAGAAACTGCTTAGTGTTCTGTTAACTCATCTCACTGATTTACATCTGTATTTCGTGGATCTCTTTGCTAGCCTTATTTCTGTGGAATTTGAGAACAGATATTTCGGATCCCTATGAAGACTATAGGGCCAAAGGAAATATCCTCCGATAACAAAGAGAAAGAAGCTTTCTGAGAAACTTCTTTGTGTTTTCTGAAATCATCTCACAGAGTTACAGCTTCCCCTCAAGAAGACTTTCGCTAAGACAGTTCTTGTGGAATTGGCAAAGTGATATTTGGAAGCCCATAGAGGGGTATGGTGAAAGAGGAAATATCCTCAGATGAAATCTGGAAAGAAGCTTTCTGAGAAACTGCTTAGTGTTATGTTAGTTCATCTCACAGCGTTACTTCTGTATTTCTTAGATCTCTTTGCTAGCCTTATTTCTGTGGAATCTGAGAACAGATATTTCGGATCCCTTTGAAGACTATAGGGCCAAAGGAAATATCCTCCGATAAGAAAGAGAAAGAAGCTTTCTGAGAAACTTCTTTGTGTTCTGTGAAATCATCTCACACAGTTACAGCTTTCCCCTCAAGAAGCCTTTCGCTAAGACAGTTCTTGTGGAATTGGCAAAGTGATATTTAGAAGCCGATAGAGGGCTATGGTGTAAAAGGAAATATCCTCAGATGAAATCTGGAAAGAAGCTTTCTGAGAAACTGATTAGTGTTCTGTTAATTAATCTCACAGAGTTACATGTGTATTTCGTGGATCTCTTTGCTAGCCTTATTTCTGTGGAATCTGAGAACAGATATTTCGGATCCCTTTGAAGACTATAGGGCCAAAGGAAATATCCTCCGATAACAAAGAGAAAGAAGCTTTCTGAGAAACTTCTTTGTGTTCTGTGAAATCATCTCACACAGTTACAGCTTTCCCCTCAAGAAGCCTTTCGCTAAGACAGTTCTTGTGGAATTGGCAAAGTGATATTTGGAAGCCCATAGAGGGCTATGGTGAAAAAGGAAATATCCTCAGATGAAATCTGGAAAGAAGCTTTCTGAGAAAGTGCTCTGTGATGTGTGACTTCCCCTCACAGAGTTACATCTGTATTTCGTGTATCTCTTTGCTTGCCTTATTTCTGTGGAATCTGAGAACAGATATTTCGGATCCCTTTGAAGACTATAGGGCCAAAGGAAATATCCACCGATAACAAAGAGAAAGAAGCTTTCTGAGAAACTTCTTTGTGTTTTGTGAAATCATCTCACAGAGCTACAGCTTCCCCTCAGAAGCCTTTCGCTAAGACAGTTCTTGTGGAAATGGCCAAGTGATATTTGGAAGCCCATAGAGGGGTATGGTGAAAAAGGAAATATCCTCAGATGAAATCTGGAAAGAAGCTTTCTGAGAAACTGCTTAGTGTTCTGTTAATTCATCTCACAGAGTTACATCTGTATTTCGTGGATCTCTTTGCTAGCCTTATTTCTGTGGAATTTGAGAACAGATATTTCGGATCCCTTTGAAGTCTATAGTGCCAAAGGAAATATCCTCCGATAACAAAGAGAAAGAAGCTTTCTGAGAAACTTCTTTGTGTTCTGTGAAATCATCTCACAGAGTTACAGCTTTCCCCTCAAGAAGCCTTTCGCTAAGACAGTTCTTGTGGAATTGGCAAAGTGATATTTAGAAGCCCATAGAGGGCAATGGTGAAAAAGGAAATATCCTCCGTTGAAATCTGGAAAGAAGCTTTCTAAGAAACTGCTTAGTGTTCTGTTAATTCATCTCACAGAGTTACATCTGCATTTCGTGGATCTCTTTGCTAGCCTTATTCCTGTGGAATCTGAGAACAGAAATTTCGGATCCCTTTGAAGACTATAGGGCCAAAGGAAATAACCTCCGATAACAAAGAGGAAGAAGCTTTCTGAGAAACTTCTTTGTGTTCTGTGAAATCATCTCACAGAGATACAGCTTTCCCCTCAAGAAGCCTTTCGCAAAGACAGTTCTTGTGGAATTGGCAAAGTGATATTTGGAAGCCCATAGAGGGCTATGGTGAAAAAGGAAATATCCTCAGATGAAATCTGGAAAGGAGTTTTCTGAGAAACTGCTTAGTGTTCTGTTAATTCATCTCACGGAGTTGCATCTGTATTTCGTGGATCTCTTTTCTAGCCTTATTTCTGTGGAATCTGAGAACAGATATTTCGGATCCCTTTGAAGACTATAGGGCCAAAAGGAAATACCCTGCGATAACAAAGAGAAAGAAGCTTTCTGAGAAACTTCTTTCTATTCTTTGAAATCATCTCACAGAGTTACAGCTTTCCCCTCAAGAAGCCTTTCGCTAAGACAGTTCTTGTGGAATTGGCAAAGTGATATTTGGAAGCCCATAGAGGGCTATGTTGAAAAAGGAAATATCCTCAGATGAAATCTGGAAAGAAGCTTTCTGAGAAACTGCTTAGTGTTCTGTTAATTCATCTCACAGAGTTACATGTGTATTTCGTGGATCTCTTTGCTAGCCTTATTTCTGTGGAATCTGAGAACAGATATTTCGGATCCCTTTGATGACCATAGGGCCAAAGAAAATATCTTCCGATAACAAAGAGAAAGAAGGTTTCTGAGAAACTTCTTTGTGTTCTGCGAAATCATCTCACAGAGTTACAACTTTCCCCTCAATAAGCCTTTCCCTAAAACAGTTCTTATGGAATTAGCAAAGTGATATTTGGAAGCCCATAGAGGGCTATGGTGAAAAAGGAAATATCCTCAGATGAAATCTGGAAACAAGCTTTCTGAGAAATTGCTTAGTGTTATGTTAATTCATCTCACAGAGTTACATCTGTATTTCGTAGATCTCTTTGCTAGCCTTATTTCTGTGGTATCTGAGAACAGATATTTCGGATCCCTTTGAAGACTATAGGGCCAAAGGAAATATCCTCCGATAACAAAGAGAAAGAAGCTTTGTGAGAACCTTCTTTGTGTTCTGTGAAATCATCTCACAGAATTACAGCTTTACCTTCAAGAAGCCTTTCGCTAACACAGTTCTTGTGGAATTGGCAAAGTGATATTTGGAAGCCCATAAAGGGCTATGGTGAAAAAGGAAATATCCTCAGATGAAATCTGGAAAGGAGCTTTCTGAGAAACTGCTTAGTGTTCTGTTAATTCATCTCACAGAGTTGCATCTGTATTTCGTGGATCTCTTTGCTAGCCTTATTTCTGTGGAATCTGAGAACAGATATTTCGGATCCCTTTGAAGACTATAGGGCCAAAAGGAAATATCCTCCGATAACAAAGAGAAAGAAGCTTTCTGAGAAACTCCTTTCTATTCTTTGAAATCATCTCACAGAGTTACAGCTTTCCACTCAAGAAGCCTTTCGCTAAGACAGTTCTTGTGGAATTGGCAAAGTGATATTTGGAAGCCCATTGAGGGCTATGGTGAAAAAGGAATTATCCTTAGATGAAATCTGGAAAGAAGCTTTCTGAGAAATTGCTCTGTAATGTGTGACTTCCACTCACAGAGTTACATCTGTATTTCGTGGATCTCTTTTCTAGCCTTATTTCTGTGGAATCTGAGAACAGATATTTCGTATCCCTTTGAAGACTATAGGGCCAAAGGAAATATCCTCCGATAACAAAGAGAAGGAAGCTTTCTGAGAAACTTCTTTGTGTTCTGTGAAATCATCTCACAGAGTTACAGCTTTACCCTCAAGAAGCCTTTCGCTAACACAGTTCTTGTGGAATTGGCAAAGTGATATTTGGAAGCCCATAGAGGGCTATGTTGAAAAAGGAAATATCCTCAGATGAAATCTGGAAAGAAGCTTTCTGAGAAACTGCTCTGTGATGTGTGACTTCCACTCACAGAGTTACAACTGTATTTCGTGGATATCTTTGCTAGCCTTATTTCTCTGGAATCTGAGAACTGATATTTCGGATCCCTTTGAACACTATAGGGTCAAAGGAAATATCTTCGATAACAAAGAGAAAGAAGGTTTCTGAGAAACTTCTTTGTGTTCTGTGAAATCATCTCACAGAGTTACAGCTTTCCCCTCAATAAGCCTTTCCCTAAGACAGTTCTTATGGAATTGGCAAAGTGATATTTGGAAGCCCATAGAGGGCTATGGTGAAAAAGGAAATATCCTCAGATGAAATCTGGAAAGAAGCTTTCTGAGAAATTGCTTAGTGTTATGTTAATTCATCTCACAGAGTTACATCTGTATTTCGTAGATCTCTTTGCTAGCCTTATTTCTGTGGTATCTGAGAACAGATATTTCGGATCCCTTTGAAGACTATAGGGCCAAAGGAAATATCCACCGATAACAAAGAGAAAGAAGCTTTCTGAGAACCTTCTTTGTGTTTTGTGAAATCATCTCACAGAATTACAGCTTTACCCTCAAGAAGCCTTTCGCTAACACAGTTCTTGTGGAATTGGCAAAGTGATATTTGGAAGCCCATAGAGGGCTATGTTGAAAAAGGAAATATCCTCAGATGAAATCTGGAAAGAAGCTTTCTGAGAAACTGCTCTGTGATGTGTGATTTCCACTCACTGAGTTACATGTGTATTTCGTGGATCTCTTTGCTAGCCTTATTTCTGTGGAATCTGCGAACAGATATTTCGGATCCCTTTGAAGACTATAGGGCCAAAGGAAATATCCTCCGATAACAAAGAGAAAGAAGCTTTCTGAGAAACTTCTTTGTGTTCTGTGAAATCATCTCACAGAGTTACAGCTTTCCCCTCAAGAAGCCTTTCGCTAAGACAGTTCTTGTGGAATTGGAAAAGTGATATTTGGAAGCTCATAGAGGGCTATGGTGAAAAAGGAAATATCCTCAGATGAAATCTGGAAAGAAGCTTTCTGAGAAACTGCTCTGTGATGTGTGACTTCCATTCACAGAGTTACATCTGTATTTCGTGGATCTCTTTGCTAGCCTTATTTCTGTGGAATCTGAGAACTGATATTTCGGATCCCTTTGAAGACTATAGGGCCAAAGGAAATATCTTCGATAACAAAGAGAAAGAAGGTTTCTGAGAAACTTCTTTGTGTTCTGTGAAATCATCTCACAGAGTTACAGCTTTCCCCTCAATAAGCCTTTCCCTAAGACAGTTCTTATGGAATTGGAAAAGTGATATTTGGAAGCCCATAGAGGGCTATGGTGAAAAAGGAAATATCCTCAGATGAAATCTGGAAAGAAGCTTTCTGAGAAATTGCTTAGTGTTATGTTAATTCATCTCACAGAGTTACATCTGTATTTCGTAGATCTCTTTGCTAGCCTTATTTCTGTGGTATCTGAGAACAGATATTTCGGATCCATTTGAAGACTATAGGGCCAAAGGAAATATCCTCCGATAACAAAGAGAAAGAAGCTTTCCGAGAACCTTCTTTGTGTTCTGTGAAATCATCTCACAGAATTACAGCTTTCCCCTCAAGAAGCCTTTCGCTAACACAGTTCTTGTGGAATTGGCAAAGTGATATTTGGAAGCCCATAGAGGGCTATGGTGAAAAAGGAAATATCCTCAGATGAAATCTGGAAAGAAGCTTTCTGAGAAACTGCTCTGTGATGTGTGATTTCCACTCACTGAGTTACATGTGTGTTTCGTGGATCTCTTTGCTAGCCTTATTTCTGTGGAATCTGCGAACAGATATTTCGGATCCCTTTGAAGACTATAGGGCCAAAGGAAATATCCTCCGATAACAAAGAGAAAGAAGCTTTCTGAGAAACTTCTTTGTGTTCTGTGAAATCATCTCACAGAGTTACAGCTTTCCCCTCAAGAAGCCTTTAGCTAAGACAGTTCTTGTGGAATTGGAAAAGTGATATTTGGAAGCTCATAGAGGGCTATGGTGAAAAAGGAAATATCCTCAGATGAAATCTGGAAAGAAACTTTCTGAGAAACTGCTTAGTGTTCTGTTAATTCATCTCACAGAGTTACATCTGTATTTCGTAGATCTCTTTGCCAGCCTTATTTCTGTGGAATCTGAAAACAGATATTTCGGATCCCTTTGAAGACTATAGGGCCAAAGGAAATATCCTCCGATAACAAAGACAAAGAAGCTTTCTGAGAAACTTCTTTGTGTTCTGTGAAATCATCTCACAGAATTACAGCTTTCCCCTCAAGAAGCCTTTCGCTAAGACAGTTATTGAGGAATTGGCATAGTGATATTTAGAAGCCCATAGAGGGCTATGGTGAAAAAGGAAATATCCTCAGATGAAATCTGGAAAGAAGGTTTCTGAGAAACTGCTTAGTGTTCTCTTAATTCATCTCACAGAGTTACATCTGTATTTCGTGGATCTCTTGCTAGCCTTATTTCTGTGGAATCTGAGAACAGATATTTCCGATCCCGTTGAAGACTATAGGACCAAAGGAAATATCCTCCGATCACAAAGTTTAAAGAAGCTTTCTGAGAAATTTCCTTGTGTTCTGTGAAATCATCTCACAGAGTTACACCTTTCCCCTCCCGAAGCCTTTCGCTAAGACAGTTCTTGGGGAATTGGCCAAGTGATATTTGGAAGCCCATAGAGGGCTATGGTGAAAAAGGAAATATCCTCAGATGAAATCTGGAAAGAAGCTTTCTGAGAAACTGCTTAGTGTTCTGTTAATTCATCTCACAGAGTTACGTCTGTATTTCATGCATCTCTTTGCTAGCCTTATTTCCGTGTAATCTGAGAACAGATATTTGGGATCCCTTTGAAGTCTATAAGGGCAAAGGAAATATCCTCCGATAACAAAGAGAAAGAAGCTTTCTGAGAAACTTCTTTGTGTTCTGTGAAATCATCTCACAGAGTTACAGCTTTCCCCTCAAGAAGCCTTTCGCTAAGACAGTTCTTGTGGAATTGGCAAAGTGATATTTGGAAGCCCATAGAGGGCTATGGTGAAAAAGGAAATATCCTCAGATGAAATCTGGAAAGAAGGTTTCTGAGAAACTGCTTAGTGTTCTGTTAATTCATGTCACAGAGTTACATCTGTATTTCATGGATCTCTTTGCTAGCCTTATTTCTGTGGAATCTGAGAACAGATATTTCGGATCACTTTGAAGTCTATAGGGGCAAAGGAAATATCCTCCGATAACAAAGAGAAAGAAGCTTTCTGAGAAACTTCTTTGTGTTCTGTGAAATCATCTCACAGAGTTACAGCGTTCCCCTCAAGAAGCCTTTCGCTAAGACAGTTCTTGTGGAATTGGCCAAGTGATATTTGGAAGCCCATAGAGGGCTATGGTGAAAAAGGAAATATCCTCAGATGAAATCTGGAATGAAGCTTTATGAGAAAGTGCTCTGTGATGTGACTTCCACTCACAGAGTTCCATATGTATTTGGTGGATCTCTTTGCTAGCCTTATTTCTGTGAAATCTGAGAACAGATATTTCGGATCCCTTTGAAGACTCTAGGGCCAAAGGAAATATCCTCCGATAACAAAGAGAAAGAAGCTTTCTGAGAAACTTCTTCGTGTTCTATGAAGTCATCTCACAGAGTTACAGCTTTCCCTTCAAGAAGACTTTTGCTAAGACAATTCTTGTGGAATTGGCCAAGTGATATTTGGAAGCCCATAGAGGGGTATGGTGAAAAAGGAAATATCCTCAGATGAAATCTGGAAAGAAGTTTTCTGAGAAACTGCTTAGTGTTCTGTTAATTCATCTCACAGAGTTACATCTGTATTTCGCGGATCTCTTTGCTAGCCTTATTTCTGTGGAGTCTGAGAACAGATATTTCGGATACCTTTGAAGACTATAGGGCCAAAGGAAATATCCTCCGATAACAAAGAGAAAGAAGCTTTCTGAGAAACTTCTTTGTGTTCTGTGAAATCATCTCACAGAGTTACAGCTTTCCCCTCAAGAAGCCTTTCCCTAAGACAGTTCTTGTGGAATTGGCAAAGTGATATTTGGAAGCCCATATAGGGCTATGGTGAAAAAGGAATTATCCTCAGATGAAATCTGGAAAGAAGCTTTCTGAGAAACTCCTTAGTGTTCTGTTAATTCATGTCACAGAATTACATCTGTATTTCGTAGATCTCTTTGCTAGCCTTATTTCTGTGGAATCTGAGAACAGATATTTGGGATCCCTTTGAAGACTATAGGGCCAAAGGAAATATCCTCAGATAACAAAGAGAAAGAAGCTTTCTGAGAAACTTCCTTGTGTTCTGTGAAATCATCTCACAGAGTTACAGCTTTCCCCTCAAGAAGCCTTTCGCTAAGACAGTTCTTGAGGAATTGGCAAAGTGATATTTAGAAGCCCATAGAGGGCTATGGTGAAAAAGGAAATATCCTCAGATGAAATCTGGAAAGAAGGTTTCTGAGAAACTGCTTAGTGTTCTGTTAATTCATCTCACAGAGTTACATCTGTATTTCATGGATCTCTTTGCTAGCCTTATTTCTGTGGAATCTGAGAACAGATATTTCGGATCCCTTTGAAGTCTATAGGGGCAAAGGAAATATCCTCCGATAACAAAGTGAAAGAAGCTTTCTAAGAAACTTCTTTGTGTTCTGTGAAATCATCTCACAGAGTTACAGCGTTCCCCTCAAGAAGCCTTTCGCTAAGACAGTTCTTGTGGAATTGGCCAAGTGATATTTGGAAGCCCATAGAGGGCTATGGTGAAAAAGGAAATATCCTCAGATGAAATCTGGAATGAAGCTTTTGAGAAAGTGCTCTGTGATGTGTGACTTCCACTCACAGAGTTACATATGTATTTGGTGGATCTCTTTGCTAGCCTTATTTCTGTGGAATCTGAGAACAGATATTTCGGATCCCTTTGAAGACTATAGAGCCAAAGGAAATATCCTCCGATAACAAAGAGAAAGAAGCTTTCTGAGAAACTTCTTCGTGTTCTTTGAAGTCATCTCACAGAGTTACTGCTTTCCCTTCAAGAAGACTTTTGCTAAGACAATTCTTGTGGAATTGGCCAATTGATATTTGGAAGCCCATAGAGGGGTATGGTGAAAAAGGAAATATACTCAGATGAAATCTGGAAAGAAGTTTTCTGAGAAACTGCTTAGTGTTCTGTTAATTCATCTCACAGAGTTACATCTGTATTTCGCGGATCTCTTTGCTTGCCTTATTTCTGTGGAGTCTGAGAACAGATATTTCGGATCCCTTTGAAGACTATAGGGCCAAAGGAAATATCCTCCGATAACAAAGAGAAAGAAGCTTTCTGAGAAACTTCTTTGTGTTCTGTGAAATCATCTCACAGAGTTACAGCTTTACCCTCAAGAAGCCTTTCCCTAAGACAGTTCTTGTGGAATTGGCAAAGTGATATTTGGAAGCCCATAGAGGGGTATGGTGAAAAAGGAAATATCCTCAGATGAAATCTGGAAAGAAACTTTCTGAGAAACTGCTTAGTGTTCTGTTAATTCATCTCACAGAGTTACATCTGTATTTCGTGGATCTCTTTGCTATCCTTATTTCTGTGGAATCTGAGAACAGATATTTCGGATCCCTTTGAAGACTATAGGGCCAAAGGAAATACCCTCGATAACAAAGAGAAAGAAGCTTTCTGAGAAACTTCTTTGTGTTCTGTGAAATCATCTCACAGAGTTGCAGCTTTCCCCTCAAGAAGCCTTTTGCTAAGACAGTTCTTGTGGAATTGGCAAAGTGATATTTGGAAGCCCATAGAGGGCTATGGTGAAAAAGGAAATATCCTCAGATGAAATCTGGAAAGATGCTTTCTGAGAAACTGCTCTGTGATGTGTGATTTCCACTCACAGAGTTACATGTGTATTTCGTGGATCTCTTTTCTAGCCTTATTTCTGTGGAATCTGAGAACGGATATTTCGGATCCCTTTGAAGACTATAGGGCCAAAGGAAATATCCTCCGATAACAAAGAGAAAGAAGCTTTCTGAGAAACTTCTTTGTGTTCCCTGAAATCATCTCACAGAGTTACAGCTTTCCCTTCATGAAGCCTTTCGCTAAGACAATTCTTGTGGAATTGGCAAAGTGTTATTTGGAAGCCCATAGAGGGCTATGGTGAAAAAGGAAATATCCTCAGATGAAATCTGGAAAGAAGCTTTCTGAGAAACTGCTCTGTGATGTGTGACTTCCACTCACAGAGTTACATCTGTATTTCGTGGATCTCTTTGCTAGCCTTATTTCTGTGGAATCTGAGAACAGATATTTCGGATCCCTTTGAAGACTATAGGGCCAAAGGAAATATCCTCCGATAACAAAGAGAAAGAAGCTTTCTGAGAAACTTCTTCGTGTTCTATGAAGTCATCTCACAGAGTTACAGCTTTCCCTTCAAGAAGACTTTTGCTAAGACAATTCTTGTGGAATTGGCCAAGTGATATTTGGAAGCCCATAGAGGGGTATGGTGAAAAAGGAAATATCCTCAGATGAAATCTGGAAAGAAGTTTTCTGAGAAACTGCTTAGTGTTCTGTTAATTCATCTCACAGGGTTACATCTGTACTTCGCGGATCTCTTTGCTAGCCTTATTTCTGTGGAGTCTGAGAACAGATATTTCGGATGCCTTTGAAGACTATAGGGCCAAAGGAACTTTCCTCCGATAACAAAGAGAAAGAAGCTTTCTGAGAAACTTCTTTGTGTTCTGTGAAATCATCTCACAGAGTTACAGCTTTCCCCTCAAGAAGCCCTTCCCTAAGACAGTTCTTGTGGAATTGGCAAAGTGATATTTGGAAGCCCATAGAGGGCTATGGTGAAAAAGGAAATATCCTCAGATGAAATCTGGAAAGAAGCTTTCTGAGAAACTCCTTAGTGTTCTGTTAATTCATGTCACAGAGTTACATCTGTATTTCTTGGATCTCTTTGCTAGCCTTATTTCTGTGGAATCTGAGAACAGATATTTCGGATCCCTTTGAAGACTATAGGGCCAAAGGAAATATCCTCCGATAACAAAGAGAAAGAAGCTTTCTGAGAAACTTCCTTGTGTTCTGTGAAATCATCTCACAGAGTTACAGCTTTCCCCTCAAGAAGCCTTTCGCTAAGACAGTTCTTGAGGAATTGGCAAAGTGATATTTAGAAGCCCATAGAGGGCTATGGTGAAAAAGGAAATATCCTCAGATGAAATCTGGAAAGAAGGTTTCTGAGAAACTGCTTAGTGTTCTGTTAATTCATCTCACAGAGTTACATCTGTATTTCATGGATCTCTTTGCTAGCCTTATTTCTGTGGAATCTGAGAACAGATATTTCGGATCCCTTTGAAGTCTATAGGGGCAAAGGAAATATCCTCCGATAACAAAGTGAAAGAAGCTTTCTAAGAAACTTCTTTGTGTTCTGTGAAATCATCTCACAGAGTTACAGCGTTCCCCTCAAGAAGCCTTTCGCTAAGACAGTTCTTGTGGAATTGGCCAAGTGATATTTGGAAGCCCATAGAGGGCTATGCTGAAAAAGGAAATATCATCAGATGAAATCTGGAATGAAGCTTTTGAGAAAGTGCTCTGTGATGTGTGACTTCCACTCACAGAGTTACATATGTATTTGGTGGATCTCTTTGCTAGCCTTATTTCTGTGGAATCTGAGAACAGATATTTCGGATCCCTTTGAAGACTATAGAGCCAAAGGAAATATCCTCCGATAACAAAGAGAAAGAAGCTTTCTGAGAAACTTCTTCGTGTTCTTTGAAGTCATCTCACAGAGTTACTGCTTTCCCTTCAAGAAGACTTTTGCTAAGACAATTCTTGTGGAATTGGCCAAGTGATATTTGGAAGCCCATAGAGCGGTATGGTGAAAAAGGAAATATACTCAGATGAAATCTGGAAAGAAGTTTTCTGAGAAACTGCTTAGTGTTCTGTTAATTCATCTCACAGAGTTACATCTGTATTTCGCGGATCTCTTTGCTTGCCTTATTTCTGTGGAGTCTGAGAACAGATATTTCGGATCCCTTTGAAGACTATAGGGCCAAAGGAAATATCCTCCGATAACAAAGAGAAAGAAGCTTTCTGAGAAACTTCTTTGTGTTCTGTGAAATCATCTCACAGAGTTACAGCTTTCCCCTCAAGAAGCCTTTCCCTAAGACAGTTCTTGTGGAATTGGCAAAGTGATATTTGGAAGCCCATAGAGGGGTATGGTGAAAAAGGAAATATCCTCAGATGAAATCTGGAAAGAAACTTTCTGAGAAACTGCTTAGTGTTCTGTTAATTCATCTCACAGAGTTACATCTGTATTTCGTGGATCTCTTTGCTAGCCTTATTTCTGTGGAATCTGAGAACAGATATTTCGGATCCCTTTGAAGACTATAGGGCCAAAGGAAATATCCTCCGATAACAAAGAGAAAGAAGCTATCTGAGAAACTTCTTTGTGTTCTGTGAAATCATCTCACAGAGTTGCAGCTTTCCCCTCAAGAAGCCTTTTGCTAAGACAGTTCTTGTGGAATTGGCAAAGTGATATTTGGAAGCCCATAGAGGGCTATGGTGAAAAAGGAAATATCCTCAGATGAAATCTGGAAAGAAGCTTTCTGAGAAACTGCTCTGTGATGTGTGATTTCCACTGACAGAGTTACATGTGTAATTCGTGGATCTCTTTTCTAGCCTTATTTCTGTGGAATCTGAGAACATATATTTCGGATCCCTTTGAAGACTATAGGGCCAAAGGAAATATCCTCCGATAACAAAGAGAAAGAAGCTTTCTGAGAAACTTCTTTGTGTTCCCTGAAATCATCTCACAGAGTTACAGCTTTCCCTTCAGGAAGCCTTTCGCTAAGACAATTCTTGTGGAATTGGCAAAGTGATATTTGGAAGCCCATAGAGGGCTATGGTGAAAAAGGAAATATCCTCAGATGAAATCTGGAAAGAAGCTTTCTGAGAAACTGCTCTGTGATGTGTGACTTCCACTCACAGAGTTACATCTGTATTTCGTGGATCTCTTTGCTAGCCTTATTTCTGTGGAATCTGAGAACAGATATTTCGGATCCCATTGAAGACTCTAGGGCCAAAGGAAATATCCTCCGATAGCAAAGAGAAAGAAGCTTTCTGAGAAACTTCTTTGTGTTCTGTGAAATCATCTCACAGAGTTACAGCTTTCTCCTCAAGAAGCCTTTCGCTAAGATAGTTCTTGTGGAATTTTCAAAGTGATATTTGGAAGCCCTTAGAGGGCTATGGTGAAAAAGGAAATATCCTCAAATGAAATCTGGAAAGAAGTTTTCTGAGAAACTGCTCTGTGATGAGTGACTTCCACTCACAGAGTTACATCTGTATTTCGTGGATCTCTTTGCTAGCCTTGTTTTTGTGGAATCTGAGAACAGATATTTCGGATCCCTTTGAAGACTTTAGGGCCAAAGGAAATATCTTCCGATAACAAAGAGAAAGAAGGTTTCTGAGAAACTTCTTTGTGTTCTTTGAAATCATCTCACAGAGTTACAGCTTTCCCCTCTAGAAGCCTTTCGCTAAGACAGTTCTTGTGGAATTGGCAAAGTGATATTAGGAAGCCCATAGAGGGCTATGGTGAAAAAGAAATATCCTCAGATGAAATCTGGAAAGAAGCTTTCTGAAAAACTGCTCTGTGATGTGTGATTTCCACTCACAGAGTTATATTTGTATTTCGTGGTTCTCTTTGCTAGCCTTATTTCCGTGGTTTCTGAGAACAGATATTTCAGATCCCTTTGAACAATATATGGGCAAAGAAAATGTCCTCCGATAACAGAGAGAAAGAATCTTTCTGAGAAAATTCTTCGTGTTCTGTGAAATCATCTCAGAGAGTTACATATTTCCCCTCAAGAAGCCTTTCGCTAAGACAGTTCTTGTGGAAATGGCAAAGTGATATTTGGAAGCCCATAGAAGGCTATGGTGAAAAAGGAAATATCCTCAGATGAAATCTGGAAAGAAGCTTTCTGAGAAACTGCTTAGTGTTCTGTTAATTTATGTCACAGAGTTACATCTGTATTTCGTGGATCTCTTTGCTGGCCTTATTTCTGTGGAATCTGAACACAGATATTTCGGATCCCTTTGAAGACTATAGGGCCAAAGGAAATATCCTCCGATAACAAAGAGAAAGAAGCTTTCTGAGAAACTTCTTTGTGTTCCGTGAAATCATCTCACAGAGTTACAGCGTTCCCCTCAGGAAGCCTTTCGCTAAGACAGTTCTTGGGGAATTGGCAAAGTGATATTTGGAAGCCCATAGAGGGCTATGCTGAAAAAGGAAATATCCTCAGATAAAATCTGGAAAGAAGCTTTCTGAGAAACTGCTTAGTGTTCTGTTCATTCATCTCACAGAGTTACATATGTATTTCGTTGATATCTTTGCTAGCCTTATTTCTGTGGAATCTGAGAACAGATATTTCGGATCCCTTTGAAGACTATAGGTCCAAAGGAAATATCCTCCGATAACAAAGGGAAAGAAGCTTTCTGAGAAACTTCTTAGTGTTCTAAGAAGTCATCTCACAGAGTTACAGCTTTCCCCTCAGAAGCCTTTCGCAAAGACAATTCTTGTGGAATCGGCCAAGTGATATTTGGAAGCCCATAGAGGGCTATGGCGAAAAAGGAAATATCCTCAGATGAAATCTGAAAAGAAGTTTTCTGAGAAACTGCTTAGTGTTCTGTTAATTCATCTCACACCGTTACATCTGTATTTCGTGGATCTCTTTGCTAGCCTTATTTCTGTTGAATCTGAGAACAGATATTTCGGATCCCTTTGAAGACTATAGGGCCAAAGGAAATATCCTCCGATAACAAAGAGAAAGAAGCTTTCTGAGAAACTTCTTTGTGTTCTGTGAAATCATCTCACACAGTTACAGCTTTCCCCTCAAGAAGCCTTTCGCTAAGACAGTTCTTGTGGAATTGGAAAAGTGATATTTGGAAGCCCATAGAGGGCTATGGTGAAAAAGGAAATATCCTCAGATGAAATCTGGAAAGAAGCTTTCTGAGAAAGTGCTCTGTGATGTGTGACTTCCACTCACAGAGTTACATCGGTATTTCGTGTATCTCTTTGCTTGCCTTATTTCTGTGGAATCTGAGAACAGATATTTCGGATCCCTTTGAAGACTATAGGACCAAAGGAAATATCCTCCGATAAAAAAGAGAAATAAGCTTTCTGAGAAACTTCTTTGTGTTCTGTGAAATCATCTCAGAGAGTTACAGCATTCCCCTCAAGAAGCCTTTCGCTAAGACAGTTCTTGTGGAATTGGCAAAGTGATATTTGGAAGCCCATAGAGGGCTATGTTGAAAAAGGAAATATCCTCAGATGAAATCTGGAAAGAAGCTTTCTGAGAAACTGCTTAGTGTTCTGTTAATTCATCTCACAGCGTTACATCTGTATTTCCTAGATCTCTTTGCTAGCCTTATTTCTGTGGAGTCTGAGAACAGATATTTCGTTTCCCTTAGAAGACTATAGTGCCAAAGGAAATATCCTCCGATAACAAAGAGAAAGAAACTTTCTGAGAAAATTCTTTGTGTTCTGTGTAATCATCTCACAGAGTTACAGCTTTCCCCTCAAGAAGCCTTTCGCTAAGACAGTTCTTGTGGAATTGGAAAAGTGATATTTGGAAGCCCATAGAGGGCTATGGTGAAAAAGGAAATATCCTCAGATGAAATCTGGAAAGAAGCTTTCTGAGAAACTGCTTAGTGTTCTGTTAACTCATCTCACAGAGTTACATCTGTATTTCGTGGATCTCTTTGCTAGTCTTATTTCTGTGGAATATGAGAACAGATATTTCGGATCCCTTTGAAGACTATAGGGCCAAAGGAAATATCCTCCGATAACAAAGAGAAAGAAGCTTTCTGAGAAACTTCTTTGTGTTCTGTGAAATCATCTCACAGAGTTACAGCTTTCACCTCAAGAAGCCTTTCGCTAAGACAGTTCTTGTGGAATTGGCAAAGTGATATTTGGAAGTCCATAGAGGGCTATGGTGAAAAAGGAAATATCCTCAGATGAAATCTGGAAAGAAGCTTTCTGAGAAACTGCTTAGTGTTCTGTTAATTCATCTCACAGAGTTACATGTGTATTTCGTGGATCTCTTTGCTAGCCTTATTTCTGTGGAATCTGAGAACAGATATTTCGGATCCCTTTGAAGACTATAGGGCCAAAGGAAATATCCTCCGATAACAAAGAGAAAGAAGCTTTCTGAGAAACTTCTATGTGTTTTGTGAAATCATCTCACAGAGTTGCAGCTTCCCCTCAAGAAGCCTTTCGCTAAGACAGTTCTTGTGGAAATGGCCAAGTGATATTTGGAAGCCCATAGAGGGGTATGGTGAAAAAGGAAATATCCTCAGATTAAATCTGGAAAGAAGCTTTCTGAGAAACTGCTTAGTGTTCTGTTAATTCATCTCACACCGTTACATCTGTATTTCGTAGATCTCTTTGCTAGCCTTATTTCTGTGGAATCTGAGAACAGATATTTCGTTTCCCTTTGAAGTCTATAGGGCCTAAGGAAATATCCTCCGATAACAAAGAGAAAGAAGCTTTCTGAGAAACTTCTTTGTGTTCTGTGTAATCATCTCACAGAGTTACAGCTTTCCCCTCAAGAAGCCTTTCGCTAAGACAGTTCTTGTGGAATTGGCAAAGTGATATTTGGAAGCCCTTAGAGGGCTATGGTGAAAAAAGAAATATCCTCAGATGAAATCTGGAAAGAAGCTTTCTGAGAAACTGCTTAGTGTTCTGTTAATTCATCTCACAGAGTTACATGTGTATTTCGTGGATCTCTTTGCTAGCCTTATTTCTGTGGAATCTGAGAACAGATATTTCGGATCCCTTTGAAGAGTATAGGGCCAAAGGAAATATCCTCCGATAACAAAGAGAAAGAAGCTTTCTGAGAAACTTCTTTGTGTTTTGTGAAATCATCTCACAGAGCTACAGCTTCCCCTCAAGAAGGCTTTCGCTAAGACAGTTCTTGTGGAATTGGCAAAGTGATATTTGGAAGCCCATAGAGGGGTATGGTGAAAAAGGAAATATCCTCAGATGAAATCTGGAAAGAAGCTTTCTGAGAAACTGCTTAGTGTTCTGTTAATTCATCTCACACCGTTACATCTGTATTTCATGGATCTCTTTGCTAGCCTTATTTCTGTGGAATCTCAGAACAGATATTTCGTTTCCCTTTGAAGTCTATAGGGCCTAAGGAAATATCCTCCGATAACAAAGAGAAAGAAGCTTTCTGAGAAACTTCTTTGTGTTCTGTGTAATCATCTCACAGAGTTACAGCTTTCCCCTCAAGAAGCCTTTCGCTAAGACACTTATTGTGGAATTGGCAAAGTGATATTTGGAAGCCCATAGAGGGCTATGGTGAAAAAAGAAATATCCTCAGATGAAATCTGGAAAGAAGCTTTCTGAGAAACTGCTTAGTGTTCTGTTAATTCATCTCACAGAGTTACATGTGTATTTCGTGGATCTCTTTGCTAGCCTTATTTCTGTGGAATCTGAGAACAGATATTTCGGATCCCTTTGAAGACTATAGGGCCAAAGGAAATATCCTCCGATAACAAAGAGAAAGAAGCTTTCTGAGAAACTTCTTTGTGTTCTGTGAAATCATCTCACAGACTTACAGCTTTCCCCACAAGAAGCCTTTGGCTAACACAGTTCTTGTGGAATTGGCAAAGTGATATTTAGAAGTCCATAGAGGGCTATGGTGAAAAAGGAAATATCCTCAGATGAAATCTGGAAAGAAGCTTTCTGAGAAACTGCTTAGTGTTCTGTTAGTTCATCTCACAGCGTTACATCTGTATTTCGTAGATCTCTTTGCTAGCCTTATTTCTGTGGAATCTGAGAACAGATATTTCGGATCCCTTGTAAGACTATAGGGCCAAAGGAAATATCCTGCGATAACAAAGAGAAAGAAGCTTTCTGAGAAACTTCTTTGTGTTCTGTGAAATCATCTCACAAAGTTACAGCTTTCCCCTCAAGAAGCCTTTCGCTAAGACAGTTCTTGTGGAATTGGAAAAGTGATATTTGGAAGCCCATAGAGGGCTATGGTGAAAAAGGAAATATCCTCAGATGAAATCTGGAAAGAAGCTTTCTGAGAAAGTGCTCTGTGATGTGTGACTTCCACTCACAGAGTTACATCGGTATTTCGTGTATCTCTTTGCTTGCCTTATTTCTGTGGAATCTGAGAACAGATATTTCGGATCCCTTTGAAGACTATAGGACCAAAGGAAATATCCTCCGATAAAAAAGAGAAATAAGCTTTCTGAGAAACTTCTTTGTGTTCTGTGAAATCATCTCACACAGTTACAGCTTTCCCCTCAAGAAGCCTTTCGCTAAGACAGTTCTTGTGGAATTGGCAAAGTGATATTTCGAAGCCCATAAAGGGGTATGGTGAAAAAGGAAATATCCTCAGATGAAATCTGGAAAGAAGCTTTCTGAGAAACTGCTTAGTGTTCTGTTAATTCATCTCACACCTTTACATCTGTATTTCGTAGATCTCTTTGCTAGCCTTATTTCTGTGGAATCTGAGAACAGATATTTCGGATCCCTTTGAAGACTATAGGGCCAAAGGAAATATCCTCCGATAACAAAGAGAAAGAAGCTTTCTGAGAAACTTCTTTGTGTTCTGTGAAATCATCTCACACAGTTACAGATTTCCCCTCAAGAAGCCTTTCGCTAAGACAGTTCTTGTGGAATTGGCAAAGTGATATTTAGAAGCCCATAGAGGGCTATGTTGTAAAAGGAAATATCCTGAGATGAAATCTGGAAAGAAGCTTTCTGAGAAACTGCTTAGTGTTCTGTTAATTCATCTCACAGAGTTACATCTGTATTTCTTGGATCTCTTTGCTAGCCTTATTTCTGTGGAATCTGAGAACAGATATTTCGGATCCCTTTGAAGACTATAGGGCCAAAGGAAATATCCTCCGATAACAAAGAGAAAGAAGCTTTCTGAGAAACTTCTTTGTGTTTTGTGAAATCATCTCACAGAGTTACAGCTTCCCCTCAAGAAGCCTTTCGCTAAGACAGTTCTTGTGGAAATGGCCAAGTGATATTTGGAACCCATAGAGGGGTATGGTGAAAAAGGAAATATCCTCAGATGAAATCTGGAAAGAAGCTTTCTGAGAAACTGCTTAGTGTTCTGTTAATTCATCTCACACCGTTACATCTTTATTTCGTAGATCTCTTTGCTAGCCTTATTTCTGTGGAATCTGAGAACAGATATTTCGTTTCCCTTTGAAGTCTATAGGGCTTAAGGAAATATCCTCCGATAACAAAGAGAAAGAAGCTTTCTGAGAAACTTCTTTGTGTTCTGTGTAATCATCTCACAGAGTTACAGCTTTCCCCTCAAGAAGCCTTTCGCTAAGACAGTTCTTGTGGAATTGGCAAAGTGATATTTGGAAGCCCATACAGGGCTACGGTGAAAAAGGAAATATCCTCAGATGAAATCTGGAAAGATGCTTTCTGAGAAACTCCTCTGTGATGTGTGATTTCCACACACAGAGTTACATGTGTATTTCGTGGATCTCGTTGTTAGCCTTATTTCTGTGGAATCTGAGAACAGATATTTCGGATGCCTTTGAAGACTATAGGGCCAAAGGAAATATCCTCCGATAACAAAGAGAAAGAAGCTTTCTGAGAAACTTCTTTTTGTTCCTTGAAATCATCTCACAGAGTTACAGCTTTCCTCTCAGGAAGCCTTTCGCTAAGACAATTCTTGTGGAATTGGCAAAGTGATATTTAGAAGCCCATAGAGGGCTATGGTGAAAAAGGAAATATCCTCAGATGAAATCTGGAAAGAAGCTTTCTGAGACACTGCTCTGTGATGTGTGAATTCCACTCACAGAGTTACATCTGTATTTCGTGCATCTCTTTGTTAGCCTTATTTCTGTGGAATCTGAGAACAGATATTTTGGATCCCCTTGAAGACTATAGGGCCAAAGGAAATATCCTCCGATAGCAAAGAGAAAGAAGCTTTCCGAGAAACTTCTTTGTGTTCTGTGAAATCATCTAACAGAGTTCAAGCTTTCTCCTCAAGAAGCCTTTCGCTAAGATAGCTCTTGTGGAATTGGCAAAGTGATATTTGGAAGCCCATAGAGGGCTATGGTGAAAAAGGAAATATCCTTAATTGAAATCTGGAAAGAAGCTTTCTGAGAAACTGCACTGTGATGAGTGACTTCCACTCACAGAGTTACATTTGTATTTCGTGGATCTCTTTGCTAGCCTTATTTCTGTGGAATCTGAGAACAGATATTTCGGATCCCTTTGAAGACTATAGGGCCAAAGGAAATATCTTCCGATAACAAAGAGAAAGAAGGTTTCTGAGAAACTTCTTTGTGTTCTTTGAAATCATCTCACAGAGTTACAGCTTTCCCCTCAAGAAGCCTTTCGCTAAAAAAGTTCTTGTGGAATTGGCCAAGTGATATTTGGAAGCCCATAGAGGGCTATGGTGAAAAAGAAATATCCTCAGATGAAATCTGGAAAGAAGCTTTCTGAGAAACTGCTCTGTGATGTGTGATTTCCACTCACAGAGTTACATGTGTATTTCGTGGATCTCTTTTCTAGCCTTATTTCTGTGGAATCTGAGAACAGATATTTCGGATCCCTTTGAAGACTATAGGGCCAAAGGAAATATCCTCCGATAACAAAGAGAAAGAAGCTTTCCGAGAAACTTCTTTGTGTTCTGTGAAATCATTTCACAGAGTTACAGCGTTCCCCTCAAGAAGCCTTTCGCTAAGACAGATCTTGTGGAATTGGCAAAGTGATATTTGGAAGCCGATAGAGGGCTTTGGTGAAAAAGGAAATATCCTCAAATGAAATCTGGAAAGATGCTTTCTGAGAAACTGCTCTGTGATGTGTGATTTCCACTCACAGAGTTACATGTGTATTTCGTGGATCTCTTTTCTAGCCTTATTTCTGTGGAATCTGAGAACAGATATTTCGGATCCCTTTGAAGACTATAGGTCCAAAGGAAATATCCTCCGATAACAAAGAGAAAGAAGCTTTCTGAGAAACTTCTTTGTGTTCTGTGAAATCATCTCACAGAGTTACAGCTTTCACCTCAGGAAGCCTTTCGCTAAGACAGTTCTTGGGGAATTGGCAAAGTGATATTTGGAAGCCCATAGAGGGCTATGGTGAAAAAGGAAATATCCTCAGATAAAATCTGGAAAGAAGCTTTCTGAGAAACTGCTTAGTGTTCTGTTCATTCATCTCACAGAGTTACATCTGTATTTCGTGGATCTCTTTGCTAGCCTTATTTCTGTGGAATCTGAGAACAGATATTTCGGATCCCTTTGAAGACTATAGGGTCAAAGGAAATATCCTCCGATAACAAAGAGAAAGAAGGTTTCTGAGAAACTTCTTAGTGTTCTATGAAGTCATCACACAGAGTTACATGTTTCCCCTCAAGAAGTCTTTCGCAAAGACAATTCTTGTGGAATTGGCCAAGTGATATTTGGAAGCCCATAGAGGGCTATGGTGATAAAGGAAATATCCTCAGATGAAATCTGGAAAGAAGCTTTCTGAGAAACTGTTTAGTGTTCTGTTAATTCATTTCACAGAGTTACATCTGTATTTCGTGGATCTCTTTGCTAGCCTTATTTCTGTGGAATCTGAGAACAGATATTTCGGATACCTTTGAAGTCTATAGGGCCAAAGGAAATATCCTCCGATAACAAAGAGAAAGAAGCTTTCTGAGAAACTTCTTTGTGTTCTGTGAAATCATCTCACAGAGTTACAGCTTTCCCCCAAGAAGCCTTTCGCTAGGACAGTTCCTGTGGAATTGACAAAGTGATATTTGGAAGACCATAGAGGGCTATGGTGAAAAAGGAAATATCCTCAGATGAAATCTGGAAAGAAGCTTTCTGAGAAACTGCTCTGTGATGTGAGATTTCCACTCACAGAGTTACATGTGTATTTCGTGGTTCTCTTTGCTAGCCTTATTTCTGTGGAATCTGAGAACAGATATTTCGGATCCCTTTGAAGACTATAGGGCCAAAGGAAATATCCTCCGAAAACAAAGAGAAAGAAGCTTTCTGAGAAACTTCTTTGTGTTCTGTGAAATCATCTCACAGAGTTACAGCTTTCACCTCAAGAAGCCTTTCGCTAAGACAGTTCTTGTGGAATTGGTAAAGTGATATTTGGAAGCCCATAGAGGGCTATGGTGAAAAAGGAAATATCCTCAGATGAAATGTGGAAAGAAGCTTTCTGAGAAACTGCTTAGTGTTCTGTTAATTCATCTCACAGAATTACATCTGTATTTCGTAGATCTCTTTGCTAGCCTTATTTCTGTGGAATCTGAGAACAGATATTTGGGATCCCTTTGAAGACTATAGGGCCAAAGGAAATATCCTCCGATAACAAAGAGAAAGAAGCTTTCTGAGAAACTTCTTTGTGTTCTGTGAAATCATCTCACAGACTTAGAGCTTTCCCCTCAAGAAGCCTTTCACTAAGACAGTTATTGAGGAATTGGCAAAGTGATATTTAGAAGCCCATAGAGGGCTATGGTGAAAAAGGTAATATCCTCAGATGAAATCTGGAAAGAAGCTTTCTGAGAAACTGCTTAGTGTTCTGTTAATTCATCTCACAGAGTTACATCTGTATTTCGTGGATCTCTTTGCTAGCCTTATTTCTGTGGAATCTGAGAACAGATATTTCGGATCCCTTTGAAGTCTATAGAGGCAAAGGAAATATCCTCCGATAACAAAGTGAAAGAAGCTTTCTGAGAAACTTCTTTGTGTTCTGTGAAATCACATCACAGAGTTACAGCGTTCCCCTCAAGAAGCCTTTCGCTAAGACAGTTCTTGTGGAACTGGCCAAGAGATATTTGGAAGCCCATAGAGGGCTATGTTGAAAAATGAAATATCCTCAGATGAAATCTGGAAAGAAGCTTTCTGAGAAAGTGCTTAGTGTTCTGTTAATTCATGTCACAGAGTTACATCTGTATTTCGTGGATCTCTTTGCTAGCCTTATTTCTGTGGAATCTGATCACAGATATTTCGGATCCCTTTGAAGACTATAGGGCCAAAGGAAATATCCTCCGATAACAAAGAGAAAGAAGCTTTCTGAGAAACTCCTTTCTATTCTTTGAAATCATCTCACAGAGTTACAGTTTTCCCCTCAAGAAGCCTTTCGCTAAGACAGTTCTTGTCGAATTGGCAAAGTGATATTTGGAAGCCCATAGAGGGCTATGGTGAAAAAGGAAATATCCTCAGATGAAATGTGGAAAGAAGCTTTCTGAGAAACTGCTTAGTGTTCTGTTAATTCCTCTCACAGAGTTACATCTGTATTTCGTGGATCTCTTTGCTTGCCTTATTTCTGTGGAATCTGAGAACAGATATTTCCGATCCCTTTGAAGACTATAGGGCCAAAGGAAATATCCTCTGATAACAAAGAGAAAGAAGCTTTCTGAGAAACTTCTTTGTGTTCTGTGAAATCATCTCACAGAGTTACAGCTTTCTCCTCAAGAAGCCTTTCGCTAAGACAGTTCTTGTGGAATTGGCAAAGTGATATTTGGAAGCCCATAGAGGGCTATGGTGAAAAAGGAAATATCCTGATATGAAATCTGGAAAGAAGCTTTCCGAGAAACTGCTTTGTGATGTGTGACTTCCACTCACAGAGTTACATCTGTATTTCGTGGATCTCTTTGTTAGCCTTATTTCTGTGGAATCTGAGAACAGATATTTTGGATCCCCTTGAAGACTATAGGGCCAAAGGAAATATCCTCCGATAGCAAAGAGAAAGAAGCTTTCTGAGAAACTTCTTTGTGTTCTGTGAAATCATCTAACAGAGTTCCAGCTTTCTCCTCAAGAAGCCTTTCGCTAAGATAGTTCTTGTGGAATTGGCAAAGTGATATTTGGAAGCCCATAGAGGGCTATGGTGAAAAAGTAAATATCCTTAATTGAAATCTGGAAAGAAGCTTTCTGAGAAACTGCACTGTGATGAGTGACTTCCACTCACAGAGTTACATCTGTATTTCGTCGATCTCTTTGCTAGCCTTATTTCTGTGGAATCTGAGAACAGATATTTCGGATCCCTTTGAAGACTATAGGGCCAAAGGAAATATCTTCCGATAACAAAGAGAAAGAAGGTTTCTGAGAAACTTCTTTGTGTTCTTTGAAATCATCTCACAGAGTTACAGCTTTCCCCTCAAGAAGCCTTTCGCTAAAAAAGTTCTTGTGGAATTGGCCAAGTGATATTTGGAAGCCCATAGAGGGCTATGGTGAAAAAGAAATATCCTCAGATGAAATCTGGAAAGAAGCTTTCTGAGAAACTGCTCTGTGATGTGTGATTTCCAATCACAGAGTTACATGTGTATTTCGTGGATCTCTTTGCTAGCCTTATTTCTGTGGAATCTGAGAACAGATATTTCGGATCCCTTTGAAGACTATAGGGCCAAAGGAAATATCCTCCGATAAAAAAGAGAAAGAAGCTTTCTGAGAAACTTCTTTGTGTTCTGTGAAATCATTTCACAGAGTTACAGCGTTCCCCTCAAGAAGCCTTTCGCTAAGACAGATCTTGTGGAATTGGAAAAGTGATATTTGGAAGCCGATAGAGGGCTTTGGTGAAAAAGGAAATATCCTCAGATGAAATCTGGAAAGATGCTTTCTGAGAATCTGCTCTGTGATGTGTGATTTCCACTCACAGAGTTACATATGTATTTCGTGGATCTCTTTTCTAGCCTTATTTCTGTGGAATCTGAGAACAGATATTTCGGATCCCTTTGAAGACTATAGGTCCAAAGGAAATATCCTCCGATAACAAAGAGAAAGAAGCTTTCTGAGAAACTTCTTTGTGTTCTGTGAAATCATCTCACAGAGTTACAGCTTTCCCCTCAGCAAGCCTTTCGCTAAGACAGTTCTTGGGGATTTGGCAAAGTGATATTTGGAAGCCCATAGAGGGCTATGGTGAAAAAGGAAATATCCTCAGATAAAATCTGGAAAGAAGCTTTCTGAGAAACTGCTTAGTGTTCTGTTCATTCATCTCACAGAGTTACATCTATATTTCGTGGATCTCTTTGCTAGCCTTATTTCTGTGGAATCTGAGAACAGATATTTCGGATCCCTTTGAAGACTTTAGGGTCAAAGGAAATATCCTCCGATAACAAAGAGAAAGAAGGTTTCTGAGAAACTTCTTAGTGTTCTATGAAGTCATCTCACAGAGTTACAGGTTTCCCCTCAAGAAGCCTTTCGCAAAGACAATTCTTGTGGAATTGGCCAAGTGATATTTGGAAGCCCATAGAGGGCTATGGTGATAAAGGAAATATCCTCAGATGAAATCTGGAAAGAAGCTTTCTGAGGAACTGTTTAGTGTTCTGTTAATTCATTTCACAGAGTTACATCTGTATTTCGTGGATCTCTTTGCTAGCCTTATTTCTGTGGAATCTGAGAACAGATATTTCGGATACCTTTGAAGTCTATAGGGCCAAAGGAAATATCCTCCGATAACAAAGAGAAAGAAGCTTTCTGAGAAACTTCTTTGTGTTCTGTGAAATCATCTCACAGAGTTACAGCTTTCCCCTCAAGAAGCCTTTCGCTAGGACAGTTCCTGTGGAATTGACAAAGTGATATTTGGAAGACCATAGAGGGCTATGGTGAAAAAGGAAATATCCTCAGATGAAATCTGGAAAGAAGCTTTCTGAGAAACTGCTCTGTGATGTGAGATTTCCACTCACAGAGTTACATGTGTATTTCGTGGATCTCTTAGCTAGCCTTATTTCTGTGGAATCTGAGAACAGATATTTCGGATCCCTTTGAAGACTATAGGGCCAAAGGAAATATCCTTCGATAACAAAGAGAAAGAAGCTTTCTGAGAAACTTCTTTGTGTTCTGTGAAATCATCTCACAGAGTTACAGCTTTCACCTCAAGAAGCCTTTCGCTAAGACAGTTCTTGTGGAATTGGTAAAGTGATATTTGGAAGCCCATAGAGGGCTATGGTGAAAAAGGAAATATCCTCAGATGAAATCTGGAAAGAAGCTTTCTGAGAAACTGCTTAGTGTTCTGTTAATTCATCTCACAGAATTATATCTGTATTTCGTAGATCTCTTTGCTAGCCTTATTTCTGTGGAATCTGAGAACAGATATTTCGGATCCCTTTGAAGACTATAGGGCCAAAGGAAATATCCTCAGATAACAAAGAGAAAGAAGCTTTCTGAGAAACTTCTTTGTGTTCTGTGAAATCATCTCACAGAGTTACAGCTTTCCCCTCAAGAAGCCTTTCGCTTAGACAGTTATTGAGGAATTGGAAAAGTGATATTTAGAAGCCCATAGAGGGCTATGGTGAAAAAGGAAATATCCTCAGATGAAATCTGGAAAGAAGGTTTCTGAGAAACTGCTTAGTGTTCTGTTAATTCATCTCACAGAGTTACATCTGTATTTCGTGGATCTCTTTGCTTGCCTTATTTCTGTGGAATCTGAGAACAGATATTTCGGATCCCTTTGAAGTCTATAGTGGCAAAGGAAATATCCTCCGATAACAAAGTGAAAGAAGCTTTCTGAGAAACTTCTTTGTGTTCTGTGAAATCATCTCACAGAGTTAGAGCGTTCCCCTCAAGAAGCCTTTCGCTAAGACAGTTCTTGTGGAACTGGCCAAGTGATATTTGGAAGCCCATAGAGGGCTATGTTGAAAAAGGAAATATCCTCAGATGAAATCTGGAATGAAGCTTTATGAGAAAGTGCTCTGTGATGTGTGACTTCCACTCACAGAGTTACATCTGTATTTCGTGGATCTCTTTGCTAGCCTTATTTCGGTGGAATCTGAGAACAGATATTTCGGATCCCTTTGAAGACTATAGGGCCAAAGGAAATATCCTCCGATAACAAAGAGAAAGAAGGTTTCTGAGAAACTTCTTCGTGTTCTATGAAGTCATCTCACAGAGTTACAGCTTTCCCCTCAAGAAGCCTTTCCCTAAGACAGTTCTTGTGGAATTGGCAAAGTGATATTTGGAAGCCCATAGAGGGCTATGGTGATAAAGGAAATATCCTCAGATGAAATCTGGAAAGAAGCTTTCTGAGAAACTGTTTAGTGTTCTGTTAATTCATTTCACAGAGTTACATCTGTATTTCGTGGATCTCTTTGCTAGCCTTATTTCTGTGGAATCTGAGAAGAGATATTTCGGATACCTTTGAAGTCTATAGGGCCAAAGGAAATATCCTCCGATAACAAAGAGAAAGAAGCTTTCTGAGAAACTTCTTTGTGTTCTGTGAAATCATCTCACAGAGTTACAGCTTTCCCCTCAAAAAGCCTTTCGCTAGGACAGTTCCTGTGGAATTGACAAAGTGATATTTGGAAGCCCATAGAGGGCTATGGTGAAAAAGGAAATATCCTCAGATGAAATCTGGAAAGAAGCTTTCTGAGAAACTGCTCTGTGATGTGAGATTTCCACTCACAGAGTTACATGTGTATTTCGTGGATCTCTTTGCTAGCCTTATTTCTGTGGAATCTGAGAACAGATATTTTGGATCCCTTTGAAGACTATAGGGCCAAAGGAAATATCCTCCGATAACAAAGAGAAAGAAGCTTTCTGAGAAACTTCTTTGTGTTCTGTGAAATCATCTCACAGAGTTACAGCTTTCTCCTCAAGAAGCCTTTCGCTAAGATAGTTCTTGTGGAATTGGCAAAGTGATATTTGGAAGCCCATAGAGGGCTATGGTGAAAAAGGAAATATCCTTAATTGAAATCTGGAAAGAAGCTTTCTGAGAAACTGCACTGTGATGAGTGACTTCCACTCACAGAGTTACATCTGTATTTCGTCGATCTCTTTGCTAGCCTTATTTCTGTGGAATCTGAGAACAGATATTTCGGATCCCTTTGAAGACTATAGGGCCAAAGGAAATATCTTCCGATAACAAAGAGAAAGAAGGTTTCTGAGAAACTTCTTTGTGTTCTTTGAAATCATCTCACAGAGTTACAGCTTTCCCCTCAAGAAGCCTTTCGCTAAAAAAGTTCTTGTGGAATTGGCCAAGTGATATTTGGAAGCCCATAGAGGGCTATGGTGAAAAAGAAATATCCTCAGATGAAATCTGGAAAGAAGCTTTCTGAGAAACTGCTCTGTGATGTGTGATTTCCACTCACAGAGTTACATGTGTATTTCGTGGATCTCTTTGCTAGCCTTATTTCTGTGGAATCTGAGAACAGATATTTCGGATCCCTTTGAAGACTATAGGGCCAAAGGAAATATCCTCCGATAACAAAGAGAAAGAAGCTTTCTGAGAAACTTCTTTGTGTTCTGTGAAATCATTTCACAGAGTTACAGCGTTCCCCTCAAGAAGCCTTTCTCTAAGACAGATCTTGTGGAATTGGAAAAGTGATATTTGGAAGCCGATAGAGGGCTTTGGTGAAAAAGGAAATATCCTCAGATGAAATCTGGAAAGATGCTTTCTGAGAAACTGCTCTGTGATGTGTGATTTCCACTCACAGAGTTACATGTGTATTTCGTGGATCTCTTTTCTAGCCTTATTTCTGTGGAATCTGAGAACAGATATTTCGGATCCCTTTGAAGACTATAGGTCCAAAGGAAATATCCTCCGATAACAAAGAGAAAGAAGCTTTCTGAGAAACTTCTTTGTGTTCTGTGAAATCATCTCACAGAGTTACAGCTTTCCCCTCAGGAAGCCTTTCGCTAAGACAGTTCTTGGGGAATTGGCAAAGTGATATTTGGAAGCCCATAGAGGGCTATGGTGAAAAAGGAAATATCCTCAGATAAAATCTGGAAAGAAGCTTTCTGAGAAACTGCTTAGTGTTCTGTTCATTCATCTCACAGAGTTACATCTGTATTTCGTGGATCTCTTTGCTAGCCTTACTTCTGTGGATTCTGAGAACAGATATTTCGGATCCCTTTGAAGACTATAGGGCCAAAGGAAATATCCTCCGATAACAAAGAGAAAGAAGCTTTCTGAGAAACTTCTTTGTGTTCTGTGAAATCATCTCACAGAGTTACAGCTTTCCCCTCAAGAAGCCTTTCGCTAAGACAGTTATTGAGGAATTGGCAAAGTGATATTTAGAAGCCCATAGAGGGCTATGGTGAAAAAGGAAATATCCTCAGATGAAATCTGGAAAGAAGGTTTCTGAGAAACTCCTTAGTGTTCTGTTAATTCATCTCACAGAGTTACATCTGTATTTCGTGGATCTCTTTGCTAGCCTTATTTCTGTGGAATCTGAGAACAGATATTTCGGATCCCTTTGAAGTCTATAGGGGCAAAGGAAATATCCTCCAATAACAAAGTGAAAGAAGCTTTCTGAGAAACCTCTTTGTGTTCTGTGAAATCATCTCACAGAGTTAGAGCGTTCCCCTCAAGAAGCCTTTCGCTAAGACAGTTCTTGTGGAACTGGCCAAGTGATATTTGGAAGCCCATAGAGGGCTATGGTGAAAAAGGAAATATCCTCAGATGAAATCTGGAATGAAGCTTTATGAGAAAGTGCTCTGTGATGTGTGACTTCCACTCACAGAGTTACATCTGTATTTCGTGGATCTCTTTGCTAGCCTTATTTCGGTGGAATCTGAGAACAGATATTTCGGATCCCTTTGAAGACTATAGGGCCAAAGGAAATATCCTCCGATAACAAAGAGAAAGAAGCTTTCTGAGAAACTTCTTCGTGTTCTATGAAGTCATCTCACAGAGTTACAGCTTTCCCCTCAAGAAGCCTTTCCCTAAGACAGTTCTTGTGGAATTGGCAAAGTGATATTTGGAAGCCCATAGAGGGGTATGGTGAAAAAGGAAATATCCTCAGATGAAATCTGTTAAGAAGCTTTCTGAGAAACTGCTTAGTGTTCTGTTAATTCATCTCACAGAGTTACATCTGTATTTCGTGGATCTCGTTGCTAGCCTTATTTCTGTGGAATCTGAGAACAGATATTTCGGATCCCTTTGAAGACTATAGGGCCAAAGGAAATATCCTCCGATAACAAAGAGAAAGAGGCTTTCTGAGAAACTTCTTTGTGTTCTGTGAAATCATCTCACAGAGTTGCAGCTTTCCCCTCAAGAAGCCTTTCGCTAAGACAGTTCTTGTGGAATTGGCAAAGTGATATTTGGAAGCCCATAGAGGGCTATGGTGAAAAAGGAAATATCCTCAGATGAAATCTGGAAAGATGCTTTCTGAGAAACTGCTCTGTGATGTGTGATTTCCACTCACAGAGTTACATTTGTATTTCGTGGATCTCTTTGCTAGCCTTATTTCCGTGGTTTCTGAGAACAGATATTTCGGATCCCTTTGAACAATATATGGCCAAAGGAAATGTCCTCCGATAACAGAGAGAAAGAATCTTTCTGAGAAACTTCTTCGTGTTCTGTGAAATCATCTCAGAGAGTTACATATTTCCCCACAAGAAGCCTTTCGCTAAGACAGTTCTTGTGGAAATGGCAAAGTGATATTTGGAAGCCCATAGAGGGCTATGGTGAAAAAGGAAATATCCTCAGATGAAATCTGAAAAGAAGCTTTCTGAGAAACTGCTTAGTGTTCTGTTAATTCATGTCACAGAGTTACATCTGTATTTCGTGGATCTCTTTGCTCGCCTTATTTCTGTGGAATCTGATCACAGATATTTCGGATCCCTTTGAAGACTATAGGGCCAAAGGAAATATCCTCCGATAACAAAGAGAAAGAAGCTTTCTGAGAAACTTCTTTGTCTTCTGTGAAATCATCTCACAGAGTTACAGTTTTCCTCTCAAGAAGCCTTTCGCTAAGACAGTTCTTGTGGAATTGGCAAAGTGATATTTGGAAGCCCATAGAGGGCTACGGTGAAAAAGGAAATATCCTCAGATGAAATCTGGAAAGAAGCTTTCTGAGAAACTGCTTAGTGTTCTGTTAATTCCTCTCACAGAGTTACATCTGTATTTCGTGGATCTCTTTGCTTGCCTTATTTCTGTGGAATCTGAGAACAGATATTTTGGATCCCCTTGAAGACTATAGGGCCAAAGGAAACATCCTCCGATAACAAAGAGAAAGAAGCTTTCTGAGAAACTTCTTTGTGTTCTGTGAAATCATCTCACAGAGTTACAGCTTTCCCCACAAGAAGCCTTTCGCTAAGACAGTTCTTGTGGAATTGGCAAAGTGATATTTGGAAGCCCATAGAGGGGTATGGTGAAAGAGGAAATATCCTCAGATGAAATCTGGAAAGAAGCTTTCTGAGAAAGTGCTCTGTGATGTGTGACTTCCACTCACAGAGTTACATCTGTATTTCGTGTATCTCTTTGCTTGCCTTATTTCTGTGGAATCTGAGAACAGATATTTCAGATCCCTTTGAAGACTATAGGGCCAAAGGAAATATCCTCCGATAACAAAGAGAAAGAAGCTTTCTGAGAAACTTCTTTGTGTTTTGTGAAATCATCTCACAGAGTTACAGCTTCCCCTCAAGAAGCCTTTCGCTAAAACAGTTCTTGTGGAAATGGCCTAGTGATATTTGGAAGCCCATAGAGGGGTATGGTGAAAAAGGAAATATCCTCAGATGAAATCTGTTAAGAAGCTTTCTGAGAAACTGCTTAGTGTTCTGTTAATTCATCTCACACCGTTACATCTGTATTTCGTAGATCTCTTTGCTAGCCTTATTTCTGTGGAATCTGAGAACAGATATTTCGGATCCCTTGAAGACTATAGGGCCAAAGGAAATATCCTCCGATAACAAAGAGAAAGAAGCTTTCTGAGAAACTTCTTTGTGTTCTGTGAAATCATCTCACAGAGTTACAGCTTTCCCCACAAGAAGCCTTTCGTTAACACAGTTCTTGTGGAATTGGCGAAGTGATATTTAGAAGTCCATAGAGGGCTATGGTGAAAAAGGAAATATCCTCAGATGAAATCTGGAAAGATGCTTTCTGAGAAACTGCTTAGTGTTCTGTTAATTCATCTCACAGAGTTACATCTGTATTTCGTGGATCTCTTTGCTAGCCTTATTTCTGTGGAATCTGAGAACAGATATTTCGGATCCCTTTGAAGACTATAGGGCCAAAGGAAATATCCTCCGATAACAAAGAGAAAGAAGCTTTCTGAGAAACTTCTTTGTGTTCTGTGAAATCATCTCACACAGTTACAGCTTTCCCCTCAAGAAGCCTTTCGCTAAGACAGTTCTTGTGGAATTGGCAAAGTGATATTTGGAAGCCCATAGAGGGCTATGGTCAAAAAGGAAATATCCTCAGATGAAATCTGGAAAGAAGCTTTCTGAGAAAGTGCTCTGTGATGTGTGACTTCCACTCACAGAGTTACATCTGTATTTCGTGTATCTCTTTGCTTGCCTTATTTCTGTGGAATCTGAGAACAGATATTTCGGATCCCTTTGAAGACTATAGGGCCAAAGGAAAAATCCTCCGATAACAAAGAGAAAGAAGCTTTCTGAGAAACTTCTTTGTGTTTTGTGAAATCATCTCACAGAGTTACAGCTTCCCCTCAAGAAGCCTTTCGCTAAGACAGTTCTTGTGGAAATGGCCAAGTGATATTTGGAAGCCCATTGAGGGGTATGGTGAAAAAGGAAATATCCTCAGATGAAATCTGGAAAGAAGCTTTCTGAGAAACTGCTTAGTGTTCTGTTAATTCATCTCACACCGTTACATCTGTATTTCGTAGATCTCTTTGCTAGCCTTATTTCTGTGGAATCTGAGAACAGATATTTCCTTTCCCTTTGAAGTCTATAGGGCCTAAGGAAATATCCTCCGATAACAAAGAGAAAGAAGCTTTCTGAGAAACTTCTTTGTGTTCTGTGTAATCATCTCACAGAGTTACAGCTTTCCCTTCAAGAAACCTTTCGCTAAGACAGTTCTTTTAGAATTGGCAAAGTGATATTTGGAAGCCCATAGAGGGCTATGATGAAAAAAGAAATATCCTCAGATGAAATCTGGAAAGAAGCTTTCTGAGAAACTGCTTAGTGTTCTGTTAATTCATCTCACAGAGTTACATGTGTATTTCGTGGATCTCTTTGCTAGCCTTATTTCTGTGGAATCTGAGAACAGATATTTCGGATCCCTTTGAAGACTATAGGGCCAAAGGAAATATCCTCCGATAACAAAGAGAAAGAAGCTTTCTGAGAAACTTCTTTGTGTTTTGTGAAATCATCTCACAGAGTTACAGCTTCCCCTCAAGAAGCCTTTCGCTAAGACAGTTCTTGTGGAAATGGCCAAGTGATATTTGGAAGCCCATAGAGGGGTATGGTGAAAAAGGAAATATCCTCAGATGAAATCTGGAAAGAAGCTTTCTGAGAAAATGCTTAGTGTTCTGTTAATTCATCTCACACCGTTACATCTGTATTTCGTAGATCTCTTTGCTAGCCTTATTTCTGTGGAATCTGAGAACAGATATTTCGTTTCCCTTTGAAGTCTATAGGGCCTAAGGAAATATCCTCTGATAACAAAGAGAAAGAAGATTTCTGAGAAACTTCTTTGTGTTCTGTGTAATCATCTCACAGAGTTACAGCTTTCCCCTCAAGAAGCCTTTCGCTAAGACAGTTCTTGTGGAATTGGCAAAGTGATATTTAGAAGCCGATAGAGGGCTATGGTGTAAAAGGAAATATCCTCAGATGAAATCTGGAAAGAAGCTTTCTGAGAAACTGCTTAGTGTTCTGTTAATTCATCTCACAGAGTTACATATGTATTTCGTGGATCTCTTTGCTAGCCTTATTTCTGTGGAATCTGAGAACAGATATTTCGGATCCCTTTGAAGACTATAGGGCCCAAGGAAATATCCTCCGATAACAAAGAGAAAGAAGCTTTCTGAGAAACTTCTTTGTGTTTTGTGAAATCATCTCACAGAGTTACAGCTTCCCCTCAAGAAGCCTTTCGCTAAGACAGTTCTTGTGGAATTGGCAAAGTGATATTGGGAAGTCCATAGAGGGGTATGGTGAAAAAGGAAATATCCTCAGATGAAATCTGGAAAGAAGCTTTCTGAGAAACTGCTTAGTGTTCTGTTAATTCATCTCACACCGTTACATCTGTATTTCGTAGATCTCTTTGCTAGACTTATTTCTGTGGAATCTGAGAACAGATATTTCGTTTCCCTTTGAAGTCTATAGGTCCTAAGGAAATATCCTCCGATAACAAAGAGAAAGAAGCTTTCTGAGAAACTTCTTTGTGTTCTGTGTAATCATCTCACAGAGTTACAGCTTTCCCATCAAGAAGCCTTTCGCTAAGACAGTTCTTGTGGAATTGGCAAAGTGATATTTGGAAGCCCATAGAGGGCTATGATGAAAAAAGAAATATCCTCAGATGAAATCTGGAAAGAAGCTTTCTGAGAAACTGCTTAGTGTTCTGTTAATTCATCTCACAGAGTTACATGTGTATTTCGTGGATCTCTTTGCTAGCCTTATTTCTGTGGAATCTGAGAACAGATATTTCGGATCCCTTTGAAGACTATAGGGCCAAAGGAAATATCCTCCGATAACAAAGAGAAAGAAGCTTTCTGAGAAACTTCTTTGTGTTCTGTGAAATCATCTCACAGAGTTACAGCTTTCCCCACAAGAAGCCTTTCGCTAACACAGTTCTTGTGGAATTGGCAAAGTGATATTTAGAAGTCCATAGAGGGCTATGGTGAAAAAGGAAATATCCTCAGATGAAATCTGTAAAGAAGCTTTCTGAGAAACTGCTTAGTGTTCTGTTAACTCATCTCACAGAGTTACATCTGTATTTCTTGGATCTCTTTGCTAGCCTTATTTCTGTGGAATTTGAGAACAGATATTTCGGATCCCTTTGAAGACTATAGAGCCAAAGGAAATATCCTCCGATAACAAAGAGAAAGAAGCTTTCTGAGAAACTTCTTTGTGTTTTGTGAAATCATCTCACAGAGTTACAGCTTCCCCTCAAGAAGCCTTTCGCTAAGACAGTTCTTGTGGAAATGGCCAAGTGATATTTGGAAGCCCATAGAGGGGTATGGTGAAAAAGGAAATATCCTCAGATGAAATCTGGAAAGAAGCTTTCTGAGAAACTGCTTAGTGTTCTGTTAATTCATCTCACAGAGTTACATCTGTATTTCGTGGATCTCTTTGCTAGCCTTATTTCTGTGGAATCTGAGAACAGATATTTCGGATCCCTTTGAAGACTATAGGGCCAAAGGAAATATCCTCCGATAACAAAGAGAAAGAAGCTTTCTGAGAAACTTCTTTGTGTTTTGTGAAATCATCTCACAGAGTTACAGCTTCCCCTCAAGAAGCCTTTCGCTAAGACAGTTCTTGTGGAAATGGCCAAGTGATATTTGGAAGCCCATAGACGGGTATGTTGAAAAAGGAAATATCCTCAGATGAAATCTGGAAAGAAGCTTTCTGAGAAACTGCTTAGTGTTCTGTTAATTCATCTCACACCATTACATCTGTATTTCGTAGATCTCTTTGCTAGCCTTATTTCTGTGGAATCTGAGAACAGATATTTCGTTTGCCTTTGAAGTCTATAGGGCCTAAGGAAATATCCTCCGATAACAAAGAGAAAGAAGCTTTCTGAGAAACTTCTTTGTGTTCTGTGTAATCATCTCACAGAGTTACAGCTTTCCCCTCAAGAAGCCTTTCGCTAAGACAGTTCTTGTGGAATTGGCAAAGTGATTTTTGGAAGCCCTTAGAGGGCTATGGTGAAAAAGGAAATATCCTCAGATGAAATCTGGAAAGAAGCTTTCTGAGAAACTGCTTAGTGTTCTGTTAATTCATCTCACAGAGTTACATGTGTATTTCGTGGATCTCTTTGCTAGCCTTATTTCTGTGGAATCTGAGAACAGATATTTCGGATCCCTTTTAAGACTATAGGGCCAAAGGAAATATCCTCCGATAACAAAGAGAAAGAAGCTTTCTGAGAAACTTCTTTGTGTTCTGTGAAATCATCTGACAGAGTTACAGCTTTCCCCACAAGAAGCCTTTCGCTAACACAGTTCTTGTGGAATTGGCAAAGTGATATTTAGAAGTCCATAGAGGGCTATGGTGAAAAAGGAAATATCCTCAGATGAAATCTGGAAAGAAGCTTTCTGAGAAACTGCTTAGTGTTCTGTTAACTCATCTCACAGAGTTACATCTGTATTTCGTGGATCTCTTTGCTAGCCTTATTTCTGTGGAATTTGAGAACAGATATTTCGGATCACTTTGAAGAGTATAGGGCCAAAGGAAATATCCTCCGATAACAAAGAGAAAGAAGCTTTCTGAGAAACTTCTTTGTGTTTTGTGAAATCATCTCACAGAGTTACAGCTTCCCCTCAAGAAGCCTTTCGCTAAGACAGTTGTTGTGCAAATGGCCAAGTGATATTTGGAAGCCCATAGAGGGGTATGGTGAAAAAGGAAATATCCTCAGATTAAATCTGGAAAGAAGCTTTCTGAGAAACTGCTTAGTGTTCTGTTAATTCATCTCACACCGTTACATCTGTATTTCGTAGATCTCTTTGCTAGCCTTATTTCTGTGGAATCTGAGAACAGATATTTCGTTTCCCTTTGAAGTCTATAGGGCCTAAGGAAATATCCTCCGATAACAAAGAGAAAGAAGCTTTCTGAGAAACTTCTTTGTGTTCTGTGTAATCATCTCACAGAGTTACAGCTTTCCACTCAAGAAGCCTTTCGCTAAGACAGTTCTTGTGGAATTGGCAAAGTGATATTTGGAAGCCCATAGAGGGCTATGATGAAAAAAGAAATATCCTCAGATGAAATCTGGAAAGAAGCTTTCTGAGAAACTGCTTAGTGTTCTGTTAATTCATCTCACAGAGTTACATGTGTATTTCCTGGATCTCTTTGCTAGCCTTATTTCTGTGGAATCTGAGAACAGATATTTCGGATCCCTTTGAAAACTATAGGGCCAAAGGAAATATCCTCCGATAACAAAGAGAAAGAAGCTTTCTGAGAAACTTCTTTGTGTTTTGTGAAATCATCTCACGGAGTTACAGCTTCCCCTCAAGAAGCCTTTCGCTAAGACAGTTCTTGTGGAATTGGCAAAGTGATATTTGGAAGCCCATAGAGGGGTATTTTGAAAGAGGAAATATCCTCAGATGAAATCTGGAAAGAAGCTTTCTGAGAAACTGCTTAGTGTTATGTTAGTTCATCTCACAGCGTTACATCTGTATTTCTTAGATCTCTTTGGTAGCCTTATTTCTGTGGAATCTGAGAACAGATATTTCGGATCCCTTTGAAGACTATAGGACCAAAGGAAATATCCTCCGATAACAAAGAGATAGAAGCTTTCTGAGAAACTTCTTTGTGTTCTGTGAAATCATCTCACACAGTTACAGCTTTCCCCTCAAGAAGCCTTTCGCTAAGACAGTTCTTGTGGAATTGGCAAAGTGATATTTAGAAGCCGATAGAGGGCTATGGTGTAAAAGGAAATATCCTCAGATGAAATCTGGAAAGAAGCTTTCTGAGAAACTGCTTAGTGTTCTGTTAATTCATCTCACAGAGTTACATCTGTATTTCGTGGATCTCTTTGCTAGCCTTATTTCTGTGGAATATGAGAACAGATATTTCGGATCCCTTTGAAGACTATAGGGCCAAAGGAAATATCCTCCGATATCAAAGAGAAAGAATCTTTCTGGGAAACTTCTTTGTGTTTTGTGAAATCATCTCACGGAGTTACAGCTTCGCCTCAAGAAGCCTTTCGCTAAGACAGTTCTTGTGGAAATGGCCAAGTGATATTTGGAAGCCCATAGAGGGGTATGGTGAAAAAGGAAATATCCTCAAATGAAATCTGGAAAGAAGCTTTCTGAGAAAATGCTTAGTGTTCTGTTAATTCATCTCACACCGTTACATCTGTATTTCGTAGATCTCTTTGCTAGCCTTATTTCTGTGGAATCTGAGAACAGATATTTCGTTTCCCTTTGAAGTCTATAGGTCCTAAGGAAATATCCTCCGATAACAAAGAGAAAGAAGCTTTCTGAGAAACTTCTTTGTGTTCTGTGTAATCATGTCACAGAGTTACAGCTTTCCCCTCAAGAAGCCTTTCGCTAAGACAGTTCTTGTGGAATTGGCAAAGTGATATTTAGAAGCCGATAGAGGGCTATGGTGTAAAAGGAAATATCCTCAGATGAAATCTGGAAAGAAGCTTTCTGAGAAACTGCTTAGTGTTCTGTTAATTCATCTCACAGAGTTACATCTGTATTTCGTGGATCTCTTTGCTAGCCTTATTTCTGTGGAATCTGAGAACAGATATTTCGGATCCCTTTGAAGACTATAGGGCCAAAGGAAATATCCTCCGATATCAAAGAGAAAGAAGCTTTCTGAGAAACTTCTTTGTGTTTTGTGAAATCATCTCACGGAGTTACAGCTTCGCCTCAAGAAGCCTTTCGCAAAGACAGTTCTTGTGGAAATGGCCAAGTGATATTTGGAAGCCCATAGAGGGGTATGGTGAAAAAGGAAATATCCTCAGATGAAATCTGGAAAGAAGCTTTCTGAGAAAATGCTTAGTGTTCTGTTAATTCATCTCACACCGTTACATCTGTATTTCGTAGATCTCTTTGCTAGCCTTATTTCTGTGGAATCTGAGAACAGATATTTCGTTTCCCTTTGAAGTCTATAGGTCCTAAGGAAATATCCTCCGATAACAAAGAGAAAGAAGCTTTCTGAAAAACTTCTTTGTGTTCTGTGTAATCATGTCACAGAGTTACAGCTTTCCCCTCAAGAAGCCTTTCGCTAAGACAGTTCTTGTGGAATTGGCAAAATGATATTTAGAAGCCGATAGAGGGCTATGGGTTAAAAGGAAATATCCTCAGATGAAATCTGGAAAGAAGCTTTCTGAGAAACTGCTTAGTGTTCTGTTAATTCATCTCACAGAGTTACATCTGTATTTCGTGGATCTCTTTGCTAGCCTTATTTCTGTGGAATCTGAGAACAGATATTTCGGATCCCTTTGAAGAATATAGGGCCAAAGGAAATATCCTCCAATAACAAAGAGAAAGAAGCTTTCTGAGAAACTTCTTTGTGTTCTGTGAAATCATCTCACAGAGTTACAGCTTTCCCCACAAGAAATCTTTCGTTAACACAGTTCTTGTGGAATTGGCGAAGTTATATTTAGAAGTCCATAGAGGGCTAAGGTGAAAAAGGAAATATCCTCAGATGAAATCTGGAAAGAAGCTTTCTGAGAAACTGCTTAGTGTTCCCCTAACTCATCTCACAGAGTTACATCTGTATTTCGTAGATCTCTTTGCTAGCCTTATTTCTGTGGAATCTGAGAACAGATATTTCGGATCCCTTTGAAGACTATAGGGCCAAAGGAAATATCCTCCGATAACAAAGAGAAAGAAGCTTTCTGAGAAACTTCTTTGTGTTTTGTGAAATCATCTCACGGAGTTACAGCTTCCCCTCAAGAAGCCTTTCGCTAAGACAGTTCTTGTGGAATTGGCAAAGTGATATTTGGAAGCCCATAGAGGGGTATTTTGAAAGAGGAAATATCCTCAGATGAAATCTGGAAAGAAGCTTTCTGAGAAACTGCTTAGTGTTATGTTAGTTCATCTCACAGCGTTACATCTGTATTTCTTAGATCTCTTTGGTAGCCTTATTTCTGTGGAATCTGAGAACAGATATTTCGGATCCCTTTGAAGACTATAGGACCAAAGGAAATATCCTCCGATAACAAAGAGATAGAAGCTTTCTGAGAAACTTCTTTGTGTTCTGTGAAATCATCTCACACAGTTACAGCTTTCCCCTCAAGAAGCCTTTCGCTAAGACAGTTCTTGTGGAATTGTCAAAGTGATATTTAGAAGCCGATAGAGGGCTATGGTGTAAAAGGAAATAACCTCAGATGAAATCTGGAAAGAAGCTTTCTGAGAAACTGCTTAGTGTTCTGTTAATTCATCTCACAGAGTTACATCTGTATTTCGTGGATCTCTTTGCTAGCCTTATTTCTGTGGAATCTGAGAACAGATATTTCGGATCCCTTTGAAGACTATAGGGCCAAAGGAAATATCCTCCGATATCAAAGAGAAAGAATCTTTCTGAGAAACTTCTTTGTGTTTTGTGAAATCATCTCACGGAGTTACAGCTTCGCCTCAAGAAGCCTTTCGCTAAGACAGTTCTTGTGGAAATGGCCAAGTGATATTTGGAAGCCCATAGAGGGGTATGGTGAAAAAGGAAATATCCTCAAATGAAATCTGGAAAGAAGCTTTCTGAGAAAATGCTTAGTGTTCTGTTAATTCATCTCACACCGTTACATCTGTATTTCGTAGATCTCTTTGCTAGCCTTATTTCTGTGGAATCTGAGAACAGATATTTCGTTTCCCTTTGAAGTCTATAGGTCCTAAGGAAATATCCTCCGATAACAAAGAGAAAGAAGCTTTCTGAGAAACTTCTTTGTGTTCTGTGTAATCATGTCACAGAGTTACAGCTTTCCCCTCAAGAAGCCTTTCGCTAAGACAGTTCTTGTGGAATTGGCAAAGTGATATTTAGAAGCCGATAGAGGGCTATGGTGTAAAAGGAAATATCCTCAGATGAAATCTGGAAAGAAGCTTTCTGAGAAACTGCTTAGTGTTCTGTTAATTCATCTCACAGAGTTACATCTGTATTTCGTGGATCTCTTTGCTAGCCTTATTTCTGTGGAATCTGAGAACAGATATTTCGGATCCCTTTGAAGACTATAGGGCCAAAGGAAATATCCTCCGATATCAAAGAGAAAGAAGCTTTCTGAGAAACTTCTTTGTGTTCTGTGAAATCATCTCACAGAGTTACAGCTTTCCCCACAAGAAATCTTTCGTTAACACAGTTCTTGTGGAATTGGCGAAGTTATATTTAGAAGTCCATAGAGGGCTAAGGTGAAAAAGGAAATATCCTCAGATGAAATCTGGAAAGAAGCTTTCTGAGAAACTGCTTAGTGTTCCCCTAACTCATCTCACAGAGTTACATCTGTATTTCGTAGATCTCTTTGCTAGCCTTATTTCTGTGGAATCTGAGAACAGATATTTCGGATCCCTTTGAAGACTATAGGGCCAAAGGAAATATCCTCCGATAACAAAGAGAAAGAAGCTTTCTGAGAAACTTCTTTGTGTTTTGTGAAATCATCTCACGGAGTTACAGCTTCCCCTCAAGAAGCCTTTCGCTAAGACAGTTCTTGTGGAATTGGCAAAGTGATATTTGGAAGCCCATAGAGGGGTATTTTGAAAGAGGAAATATCCTCAGATGAAATCTGGAAAGAAGCTTTCTGAGAAACTGCTTAGTGTTATGTTAGTTCATCTCACAGCGTTACATCTGTATTTCTTAGATCTCTTTGGTAGCCTTATTTCTGTGGAATCTGAGAACAGATATTTCGGATCCCTTTGAAGACTATAGGACCAAAGGAAATATCCTCCGATAACAAAGAGATAGAAGCTTTCTGAGAAACTTCTTTGTGTTCTGTGAAATCATCTCACACAGTTACAGCTTTCCCCTCAAGAAGCCTTTCGCTAAGACAGTTCTTGTGGAATTGGCAAAGTGATATTTAGAAGCCGATAGAGGGCTATGGTGTAAAAGGAAATAACCTCAGATGAAATCTGGAAAGAAGCTTTCTGAGAAACTGCTTAGTGTTCTGTTAATTCATCTCACAGAGTTACATCTGTATTTCGTGGATCTCTTTGCTAGCCTTATTTCTGTGGAATCTGAGAACAGATATTTCGGATCCCTTTGAAGACTATAGGGCCAAAGGAAATATCCTCCGATATCAAAGAGAAAGAATCTTCCTGAGAAACTTCTTTGTGTTTTGTGAAATCATCTCACGGAGTTACAGCTTCGCCTCAAGAAGCCTTTCGCTAAGACAGTTCTTGTGGAAATGGCCAAGTGATATTTGGAAGCCCATAGAGGGGTATGGTGAAAAAGGAAATATCCTCAAATGAAATCTGGAAAGAAGCTTTCTGAGAAAATGCTTAGTGTTCTGTTAATTCATCTCACACCGTTACATCTGTATTTCGTAGATCTCTTTGCTAGCCTTATTTCTGTGGAATCTGAGAACAGATATTTCGTTTCCCTTTGAAGTCTATAGGTCCTAAGGAAATATCCTCCGATAACAAAGAGAAAGAAGCTTTCTGAGAAACTTCTTTGTGTTCTGTGTAATCATGTCACAGAGTTACAGCTTTCCCCTCAAGAAGCCTTTCGCTAAGACAGTTCTTGTGGAATTGGCAAAGTGATATTTAGAAGCCGATAGAGGGCTATGGTGTAAAAGGAAATATCCTCAGATGAAATCTGGAAAGAAGCTTTCTGAGAAACTGCTTAGTGTTCTGTTAATTCATCTCACAGAGTTACATCTGTATTTCGTGGATCTCTTTGCTAGCCTTATTTCTGTGGAATCTGAGAACAGATATTTCGGATCCCTTTGAAGACTATAGGGCCAAAGGAAATATCCTCCGATATCAAAGAGAAAGAAGCTTTCTGAGAAACTTCTTTGTGTTTTGTGAAATCATCTCACGGAGTTACAGCTTCGCCTCAAGAAGCCTTTCGCTAAGACAGTTCTTGTGGAAATGGCCAAGTGATATTTGGAAGCCCATAGAGGGGTATGGTGAAAAAGGAAATATCCTCAGATGAAATCTGGAAAGAAGCTTTCTGAGAAAATGCTTAGTGTTCTGTTAATTCATCTCACACCGTTACATCTGTATTTCGTAGATCTCTTTGCTAGCCTTATTTCTGTGGAATCTGAGAACAGATATTTCGTTTCCATTTGAAGTCTATAGGTCCTAAGGAAATATCCTCCGATAACAAAGAGAAAGAAGCTTTCTGAAAAACTTCTTTGTGTTCTGTGTAATCATGTCACAGAGTTACAGCTTTCCCCTCAAGAAGCCTTTCGCTAAGACAGTTCTTGTGGAATTGGCAAAATGATATTTAGAAGCCGATAGAGGGCTATGGGTTAAAAGGAAATATCCTAAGATGAAATCTGGAAAGAAGCTTTCTGAGAAACTGCTTAGTGTTCTGTTAATTCATCTCACAGAGTTACATCTGTATTTCGTGGATCTCTTTGCTAGCCTTATTTCTGTGGAATCTGAGAACAGATATTTCGGATCCCTTTGAAGAATATAGGGCCAAAGGAAATATCCTCCAATAACAAAGAGAAAGAAGCTTTCTGAGAAACTTCTTTGTGTTCTGTGAAATCATCTCACAGAGTTACAGCTTTCCCCACAAGAAATCTTTCGTTAACACAGTTCTTGTGGAATTGGCGAAGTTATATTTAGAAGTCCATAGAGGGCTAAGGTGAAAAAGGAAATATCCTCAGATGAAATCTGGAAAGAAGCTTTCTGAGAAACTGCTTAGTGTTCCCCTAACTCATCTCACAGAGTTACATCTGTATTTCGTAGATCTCTTTGCTAGCCTTATTTCTGTGGAATCTGAGAACAGATATTTCGGATCCCTTTGAAGACTATAGGGCCAAAGGAAATATCCTCCGATAACAAAGAGAAAGAAGCTTTCTGAGAAACTTCTTTGTGTTTTGTGAAATCATCTCACAGAGTTACAGCTTCCCCTCAAGAAGCCTTTCGCTAAGACAGTTCTTGTGGAATTGGCAAAGTGATATTTGGAAGCCCATAGAGGGGTATGGTGAAAGAGGAAATATCCTCAGATGAAATCTGGAAAGAAGCTTTCTGAGAAACTGCTTAGTGTTATGTTAGTTCATCTCACAGCGTTACATCTGTATTTCTTAGATCTCTTTGCTAGCCTTATTTCTGTGGAATCTGAGAACAGATATTTCGGATCCCTTTGAAGACTATAGGGCCAAAGGAAATATCCTCCGATAAGAAAGAGAAAGAAGCTTTCTGAGAAACTTCTTTGTGTTCTGTGAAATCATCTCACACAGTTACAGCTTTCCCCTCAAGAAGCCTTTCGCTAAGACAGTTCTTGTGGAATTGGCAAAGTGATATTTAGAAGCCGATAGGGGGCTATGGTGTAAAAGGAAATATCCTCAGATGAAATCTGGAAAGAAGCTTTCTGAGAAACTGCTTAGTGTTCTGTTAATTCATCTCACAGAGTTACATCTGTATTTCGTGGATCTCTTTGCTAGCCATATTTCTGTGGAATCTGAGAACAGATATTTCGGATCCCTTTGAAGACTATAGGGCCAAAGGAAATATCCTCTGATAACAAAGAGAAAGAAGCTTTCTGAGAAACTTCTTTGTGTTCTGTGAAATCATCTCACACAGTTACAGCTTTCCCCTCAAGAAGCCTTTCGCTAAGACAGTTCTTGTGGAATTGGCAAAGTGATATTTGGAAGCCCATAGAGGGCAAAGGTGAAAAAGGAAATATCCTCAGATGAAATCTGGAAAGAAGCTTTCTGAGAAAGTGCTCTGTGATGTGTGACTTCCACTCACAGAGTTACATCTGTATTTCGTGTATCTCTTTGCTAGCCTTATTTCTGTGGAATCTGAGAACAGATATTTCGTTTCCCTTTGAAGTCTATAGGGCCTAAGGAAATATCCTCCGATAACAAAGAGAAAGAAGCTTTCTGAGAAACTTCTTTGTGTTCTGTGTAATCATCTCACAGAGTTACAGCTTTCCCCTCAAGAAACCTTTCGCTAAGACAGTTCTTGTGGAATTGGCAAAGTGATATTTGGAAGCCCATAGAGGGCTATGATGAAAAAAGAAATATCCTCAGATGAAATCTGGAAAGAAGCTTTCTGAGAAACTGCTTAGTGTTCTGTTAATTCATCTCACAGAGTTACATGTGTATTTCCTGGATCTCTTTGCTAGCCTTATTTCTGTGGAATCTGAGAACAGATATTTCGGATCCCTTTGAAGACTATAGGGCCAAAGGAAATATCCTCCGATAACAAAGAGAAAGAAGCTTTCTGAGAAACTTCTTTGTGTTCTCTGAAATCATCTCACACAGTTACAGCTTTCCCCACAAGAAGCCTTTCGCTAACACAGTTCTTGTGGAATTGGCAAAGTGATATTTAGAAGTCCATAGAGGGCTATGGTGAAAAAGGAAATATCCTCAGATGAAATCTGGAAAGAAGTTTTCTGAGAAACTGCTTAGTATTCTGTTAACTCATCTCACAGAGTTACATCTGTATTTCGTGGATCTCTTTGCTAGCCTTATTTCTGTGGAATTTGAGAACAGATATTTCGGATCCCTTTGAAGACTATAGGGCCAAAGGAAATATCCTCCGATAACAAAGAGAAAGAAGCTTTCTGAGAAACTTCTTTGTGTTTTTTGAAATCATCTCACAGAGTTACAGCTTCCCCTCAAGAAGCCTTTCGCTAAGACAGTTCTTGTGGAATTGGCAAAGTGATATTTGGAAGCCCATAGAGGGGTATGGTGAAAGAGGAAATATCCTCAGATGAAATCTGGAAAGAAGCATTCTGAGAAACTGCTTAGTGTTATGTTAGTTCATCTCACAGCGTTACATCTGTATTTCTTAGAGCTCTTTGGTAGCCTTATTTCTGTGGAATCTGAGAACAGATATTTCGGATCCCTTTGAAGACTATAGGGCCAAAGGAAATATCCTCCGATAACAAAGAGATAGAAGCTTTCTGAGAAACTTCTTTGTGTTCTGTGAAATCATCTCACACAGTTACAGCTTTCCCCTCAAGAAGCCTTTCGCTAAGACAGTTCTTGTGGAATTGGCAAAGTGATATTTAGAAGCCGATAGAGGGCTATGGTGTAAAAGGAAATATCCTCAGATGAAATCTGGAAAGAAGCTTTCTCAGAAACTGCTTAGTGTTCTGTTAATTCATCTCACAGAGTTACATCTGTATTTCGTGGATCTCTTTGCTAGCCTTATTTCTGTGGAATCTGAGAACGGATATTTCGTTTCCTTTGAAGTCTATAGGGCCTAAGGAAAAATCCTCCGATAACAAAGAGAAAGAAGCTTTCTGAGAAACTTCTTTGTGTTCTGTGTAATCATCTCACAGAGTTACAGCTTTCCCCTCAAGAAGCCTTTCGCTAAGACAGTTCTTGTGGAATTGGCAAAGTGATATTTAGAAGCCGATAGAGGGCTATGGTGTAAAAGGAAATATCCTCAGATGAAATCTGGAAAGAAGCTTTCTGAGATACTGCTTAGTGTTCTGTTAATTCATCTCACGGAGTTACATCTGGATTTCGTGGATCTCTTTGCTAGCCTTATTTCTGTGGAATCTGAGAACAGATATTTCGGATCCCTTTGAAGACTATAGGGCCAAAGGAAATATCCTCCGATATCAAAGAGAAAGAAGCTTTCTGAGAAACTTCTTTGTGTTTTGTGAAATCATCTCACAGAGTTACAGCTTCCCCTCAAGAAGCCTTTCGCTAAGACAGTTCTTGTGGAAATGGCCAAGTGATATTTGGAAGCCCATAGAGGGGTATGGTGAAAAAGGAAATATCCTCAGATGAAATCTGGAAAGAAGCTTTCTGAGAAACTGCTTAGTGTTCTGTTAATTCATCTCACACCGTTACATCTGTATTTCGTAGATCTCTTTGCTAGCCTTATTTCTGTGGAATCTGAGAACAGATATTTCGTTTCCCTTTGAAGTCTATAGGGCCTAAGGAAATATCCTCCGATAACAAAGAGAAAGAAGCTTTCTGAGAAACTTCTTTGTGTTCTGTGTAATCATCTCACAGAGTTACAGCTTTCCCCTCAAGAAGCCTTTCGCTAAGACAGTTCTTGTGGAATTGGCAAAGTGATATTTGGAAGCCCATAGAGGGCTATGGGGAAAAAAGAAATATCCTCAGATGAAATCTGGAAAGAAGCTTTCTGAGAAACTGCTTAGTGTTCTGTTAATTCATCTCACAGAGTTACATGTGTATTTCGTGGATCTCTTTGCTAGCCTTATTTCTGTGGAATCTGAGAACAGATATTTCGGATCCCTTTGAAGACTATAGGGCCAAAGGAAATATCCTCCGATAACAAAGAGAAAGAAGCTTTCTGAGAAACTTCTTTGTGTTCTGTGAAATCATCTCACAGAGTTACAGCTTTCCCCACAAGAAACCTTTCGTTAACACAGTTCTTGTGGAATTGGCGAAGTTATATATAGAAGTCCATAGAGGGCTAAGGTGAAAAAGGAAATATCCTCAGATGAAATCTGGAAAGAAGCTTTCTGAGAAACTGCTTAGTGTTCCCCTAACTCATCTCACAGAGTTACATCTGTATTTCGTAGATCTCTTTGCTAGCCTTATTTCTGTGGAATCTGAGAACAGATATTTCGGATCCCTTTGAAGACTATAGGGCCAAAGGAAATATCCTCCGATAACAAAGAGAAAGAAGCTTTCTGAGAAACTTCTTTGTGTTTTGTGAAATCATCTCACAGAGTTACAGCTTCCCCTCAAGAAGCCTTTCGCTAAGACAGTTCTTGTGGAATTGGCAAAGTGATATTTGGAAGCCCATAGAGGGGTATGGTGAAAGAGGAAATATCCTCAGATGAAATCTGGAAAGAAGCTTTCTGAGAAACTGCTTAGTGTTATGTTAGTTCATCTCACAGCGTTACATCTGTATTTCTTAGATCTCTTTGCTAGCCTTATTTCTGTGGAATCTGAGATCAGATATTTCGGATCCCTTTGAAGACTATAGGGCCAAAGGAAATATCCTCCGATAAGAAAGAGAAAGAAGCTTTCTGAGAAACTTCTTTGTGTTCTGTGAAATCATCTCACACAGTTACAGCTTTCCCCTCAAGAAGCCTTTCGCTAAGACAGTTCTTGTGGAATTGGCAAAGTGATATTTAGAAGTCGATAGTGGGCTATGGTGTAAAAGGAAATATCCTCAGATGAAATCTGGAAAGAAGCTTTCTGAGAAACTGCTTAGTGTTCTGTTAATTCATCTCACAGAGTTACATCTGTATTTCGTGGATCTCTTTGCTAGCCTTATTTCTGTGGAATCTGAGAACAGATATTTCGGATCCCTTTGAAGACTATAGGGCCAAAGGAAATATCCTCCGATAAGAAAGAGAAAGAAGCTTTCTGAGAAACTTCTTTGTGTTCTGTGAAATCATCTCACACAGTTACAGCTTTCCCCTCAAGAAGCCTTTCGCTAAGACAGTTCTTGTGGAATTGGCAAAGTGATATTTGGAAGCCCATAGAGGGCAAAGGTGAAAAAGGAAATATCCTCAGATGAAATCTGGAAAGAAACTTTCTGAGAAAGTGCTCTGTGATGTGTGACTTCCACTCACAGAGTTACGTCTGTATTTCGTGTATCTCTTTGCTTGCCTTATTTCTGTGGAATCTGAGAACAGATATTTCGGATCCCTTTGAAGACTATAGGGCCAAAGGAAATATCCTCCGATAACAAAGAGAAAGAAGCTTTCTGAGAAACTTCTTTGTGTTTTGTGAAATCATCTCACAGAGTTACAGCTTCCCCTCAAGATGCCTTTCGCTAAGACAGTTCTTGTGGAAATGGCCAAGTGATATTTGGAAGCCCATGGAGGGGTATGGTGAAAAAGGAAATATCCTCAGATGAAATCTGGAAAGAAGCTTTCTGAGAAACTGCTTAGTGTTCTGTTAATTCATCTCACAGAATTACATCTGTATTTCGTAGATCTCTTTGCTAGCCTTATTTCTGTGGAATCTGAGAACAGATATTTCGTTTGCCTTTGAAGTCTATAGGGCCTAAGGAAATATCCTCCGATAACAAAGAGAAAGAAGCTTTCTGAGAAACTTCTTTGTGTTCTGTGTAATCATCTCACAGAGTTACAGCTTTCCCCTCAAGAAACCTTTCGCTAAGACAGTTCTTGTGGAATTGGCAAAGTGATATTTGGAAGCCCATAGAGGGCTATGATGAAAAAAGAAATATTCTCAGATGAAATCTGGAAAGAAGCTTTCTGAGAAACTGCTTAGTGTTCTGTTAATTCATCTCACAGAGTTACATGTGTATTTCCTGGATCTCTTTGCTAGCCTTATTTCTGTGGAATCTGAGAACAGATATTTCGGATCCCTTTGAAGACTATAGGGCCAAAGGAAATATCCTCCGATAACAAAGAGAAAGAAGCTTTCTGAGAAACTTCTTTGTGTTCTCTGAAATCATCTCACACAGTTACAGCTTTCCCCACAAGAAGCCTTTCGCTAACACAGTTCTTGTGGAATTGGCAAAGTGATATTTAGAAGTCCATAGAGGGCTATGGTGAAAAAGGAAATATCCTCAGATGAAATCTGGAAAGAAGTTTTCTGAGAAACTGCTTAGTGTTCTGTTAACTCATCTCACAGAGTTACATCTGCATTTCGTGGATCTCTTTGCTAGCCTTATTTATGTGGAATTTGAGAACAGATATTTCGGATCCCTTTGAAGACTATAGGGCCAAAGGAAATATCCTCCGATAACAAAGAGAAAGAAGCTTTCTGAGAAACTTCTTTGTGTTTTGTGAAATCATCTCACAGAGTTACAGCTTCCCCTCAAGAAGCCTTTCGCTAAGACAGTTCTTGTGGAATTGGCAAAGTGATATTTGGAAGCCCATAGAGGGGTATGGTGAAAGAGGAAATATCCTCAGATGAAATCTGGAAAGAAGCATTCTGAGAAACTGCTTAGTGTTATGTTAGTTCATCTCACAGCGTTACATCTGTATTTCTTAGAGCTCTTTGCTAGCCTTATTTCTGTGGAATCTGAGAACAGATGTTTCGGATCCCTTTGAAGACTATAGGGCCAAAGGAAATATCCTCCGATAACAAAGAGATAGAAGCTTTCTGAGAAACTTCTTTGTGTTCTGTGAAATCATCTCACACAGTTACAGCTTTCCCCTCAAGAAGCCTTTCGCTAAGACAGTTCTTGTGGAATTGGCAAAGTGATATTTAGAAGCCGAAAGAGGGCTATGGTGTAAAAGGAAATATCCTCAGATGAAATCTGGAAAGAAGCTTTCTGAGAAACTGCTTAGTGTTCTGTTAATTCATCTCACAGAGTTACATCTGTATTTCGTGGATCTCTTTGCTAGCCTTATTTCTGGGGAATCTGAGAACGGATATTTCGTTTCCTTTGAAGTCTATAGGGCCTAAGGAAAAATCCTCCGATAACAAAGAGAAAGAAGCTTTCTGAGAAACTTCTTTGTGTTCTGTGTAATCATCTCACAGAGTTACAGTTTTCCCCTCAAGAAGCCTTTCGCTAAGACAGTTCTTGTGGAATTGGCAAAGTGATATTTAGAAGCCGATAGAGGGCTATGGTGTAAAAGGAAATATCCTCAGATGAAATCTGGAAAGAAGCTTTCTGAGACACTGCTTAGTGTTCTGTTAATTCATCTCACGGAGTTACATCTGGATTTCGTGGATCTCTTTGCTAGCCTTATTTCTGTGGAATCTGAGAACAGATATTTCGGATCCCTTTGAAGACTATAGGGCCAAAGGAAATATCCTCCGATATCAAAGAGAAAGAAGCTTTCTGAGAAACTTCTTTGTGTTTTGTGAAATCATCTCACAGAGTTACAGCTTCCCCTCAAGAAGCCTTTCGCTAAGACAGTTCTTGTGGAAATGGCCAAGTGATATTTGGAAGCCCATAGAGGGGTATGGTGAAAAAGGAAATATCCTCAGATGAAATCTGGAAAGAAGCTTTCTGAGAAACTGCTTAGTGTTCTGTTAATTCATCTCACACCGTTACATCTGTATTTCGTAGATCTCTTTGCTAGCCTTATTTCTGTGGAATCTGAGAACAGATATTTCGTTTCCCTTTGAAGTCTATAGGGCCTAAGGAAATATCCTCCGATAACAAAGAGAAAGAAGCTTTCTGAGAAACTTCTTTGTGTTCTGTGTAATCATCTCACAGAGTTACAGCTTTCCCCTCAAGAAGCCTTTCGCTAAGACAGTTCTTGTGGAATTGGCAAAGTGATATTTGGAAGCCCATAGAGGGGTATGGTGAAAGAGGAAATATCCTCAGATGAAATCTGGAAAGAAGCTTTCTGAGAAACTGCTTAGAGTTATGTTAGTTCATCTCACAGCGTTACATCTGTATTTCTTAGATCTCTTTGCTAGCCTTATTTCTGTGGAATCTGAGAACAGATATTTCGGATCCCTTTGAAGACTATAGGGCCAAAGGAAATATCCTCCGATAACAAAGAGAAAGAAGCTTTCTGAGAAACTTCTTTGTGTTCTGTGAAATCATCTCACAGAGTTACAGCTTTCCCCACAAGAAGCCTTTCGCTAACACAGTTCTTGTGGAATTGGCAAAGTGATATTTGGAAGCCCATAGAGGGCTATGATGAAAAAAGAAATATCCTCAGATGAAATCTGGAAAGAAGCTTTCTGAGAAACTGCTTAGTGTTCTGTTAATTCATCTCACAGAGTTACATGTGTATTTCGTGGATCTCTTTGCTAGCCTTATTTCTGTGGAATCTGAGAACAGATATTTCGGATCCCTTTGAAAACTATAGGGCCAAAGGAAATATCCTCCGATAACAAAGAGAAAGAAGCTTTCTGAGAAACTTCTTTGTGTTCTGTGAAATCATCTCACACAGTTACAGCTTTCCCCACAAGAAGCCTTTCGCTAAGACAGTTCTTGTGGAATTGGCAAAGTGATATTTAGAAGCCGATAGAGGGCTATGGTGAAAAAGGAAATATCCTCAGATGAAATCTGGAAAGAAGCTTTCTGAGAAACTGCTTAGTGTTCTGTTAATTCATCTCACAGAGTTACATCTGTATTTCGTGGATCTCTTGGCTAGCCTTATTTCTGTGGAATCTGAGAACAGATATTTCGGATCCCTTTGAAGACTATAGGGCCAAAGGAAATATCCTCCGATAACAAAGAGAAAGAAGCTTTCTGAGAAACTTCTTTGTGTTTTGTGAAATCATCTCACAGAGTTACAGCTTCCCCTCAGGAAGCCTTTCGCTAAGACAGTTCTTGTGGAAATTGCCAAGTGATATTTGGAAGCCCATAGAGGGGTATGGTGAAAAAGGAAATATCCTCAGATGAAATCTGGAAAGAAGCTTTCTGAGAAACTGCTTAGTGTTCTGTTAATTCATCTCACACCGTTACATCTGTATTTCGTAGATCTCTTTGCTAGCCTTATTTCTGTGGAATCTGAGAACAGATATTTCGTTTCCTTTGAAGTCTATAGGGCCGAAGAAAATATCCTCCGATAACAAAGAGAAAGAAGCTTTCTGAGAAACTTCTTTGTGTTCTGTGTAATCATCTCACAGAGTTACAGCTTTCCCCTCAAGAAGCCTTTCGCTAAGACAGTTCTTGTGGAATTGGCAAAGTGATATTTAGAAGCCGATAGAGGGCTATGGTGTAAAAGGAAATATCCTCAGATGAAATCTGGAAAGAAGCTTTCTGAGAAACTGCTTAGTGTTCTGTTAACTCATCTCACTGATTTACATCTGTATTTCGTGGATCTCTTTGCTAGCCTTATTTCTGTGGAATTTGAGAACAGATATTTCGGATCCCTATGAAGACTATAGGGCCAAAGGAAATATCCTCCGATAACAAAGAGAAAGAAGCTTTCTGAGAAACTTCTTTGTGTTTTCTGAAATCATCTCACAGAGTTACAGCTTCCCCTCAAGAAGACTTTCGCTAAGACAGTTCTTGTGGAATTGGCAAAGTGATATTTGGAAGCCCATAGAGGGGTATGGTGAAAGAGGAAATATCCTCAGATGAAATCTGGAAAGAAGCTTTCTGAGAAACTGCTTAGTGTTATGTTAGTTCATCTCACAGCGTTACTTCTGTATTTCTTAGATCTCTTTGCTAGCCTTATTTCTGTGGAATCTGAGAACAGATATTTCGGATCCCTTTGAAGACTATAGGGCCAAAGGAAATATCCTCCGATAAGAAAGAGAAAGAAGCTTTCTGAGAAACTTCTTTGTGTTCTGTGAAATCATCTCACACAGTTACAGCTTTCCCCTCAAGAAGCCTTTCGCTAAGACAGTTCTTGTGGAATTGGCAAAGTGATATTTAGAAGCCGATAGAGGGCTATGGTGTAAAAGGAAATATCCTCAGATGAAATCTGGAAAGAAGCTTTCTGAGAAACTGATTAGTGTTCTGTTAATTCATCTCACAGAGTTACATCTGTATTTCGTGGATCTCTTTGCTAGCCTTATTTCTGTGGAATCTGAGAACAGATATTTCCGATCCCTTTGAAGACTATAGGGCCAAAGGAAATATCCTCCGATAACAAAGAGAAAGAAGCTTTCTGAGAAACTTCTTTGTGTTCTGTGAAATCATCTCACACAGTTACAGCTTTCCCCTCAAGAAGCCTTTCGCTAAGACAGTTCTTGTGGAATTGGCAAAGTGATATTTGGAAGCCCATAGAGGGCTATGGTGAAAAAGGAAATATCCTCAGATGAAATCTGGAAAGAAGCTTTCTGAGAAAGTGCTCTGTGATGTGTGACTTCCCCTCACAGAGTTACATATGTATTTCGTGTATCTCTTTGCTTGCCTTATTTCTGTGGAATCTGAGAACAGATATTTCGGATCCCTTTGAAGACTATAGGGCCAAAGGAAATATCCTCCGATAACAAAGAGAAAGAAGCTTTCTGAGAAACTTCTTTGTGTTTTGTGAAATCATCTCACAGAGTAACAGCTTCCCCTCAAGAAGCCTTTCGCTAAGACAGTTCTTGTGGAATTGGCAAAGTGATATTGGGAAGTCCATAGAGGGGTATGGTGAAAAAGGAAATATCCTCAGATGAAATCTGGAAAGAAGCTTTCTGAGAAACTGCTTAGTGTTCTGTTAATTCATCTCACACCGTTACATCTGTATTTCGTAGATCTCTTTGCTAGACTTATTTCTGTGGAATCTGAGAACAGATATTTCGTTTCCCTTTGAAGTCTATAGGGCCTAAGGAAATATCCTCCGATAACAAAGAGAAAGAAGCTTTCTGAGAAACTTCTTTGTGTTCTGTGTAATCATCTCACAGAGTTACAGCTTTCCCATCAAGAAGCCTTTCGCTAAGACAGTTCTTGTGGAATTGGCAAAGTGATATTTGGAAGCCCATAGAGGGCTATGATGAAAAAAGAAATATCCTCAGATGAAATCTGGAAAGAAGCTTTCTGAGAAACTGCTTAGTGTTCTGTTAATTCATCTCACAGAGTTACATGTGTATTTCGTGGATCTCTTTGCTAGCCTTATTTCTGTGGAATCTGAGAACAGATATTTCGGATCCCTTTGAAGACTATAGGGCCAAAGGAAATATCCTCCGATTACAAAGAGAAAGAAGCTTTCTGAGAAACTTCTTTGTGTTCTGTGAAATCATCTCACAGAGTTACAGCTTTCCCCACAAGAAGCCTTTCGCTAACACAGTTCTTGTGGAATTGGCAAAGTGATATTTAGAAGTCCATAGAGGGCTATGGTGAAAAAGGAAATATCCTCAGATGAAATCTGGAAAGAAGCTTTCTGAGAAACTGCTTAGTGTTCTGTTAACTCATCTCACAGAGTTACATCTGTATTTCTTGGATCTCTTTGCTAGCCTTATTTCTGTGGAATTTGAGAACAGATATTTCGGATCCCTTTGAAGACTATAGAGCCAAAGGAAATATCCTCCGATAACAAAGAGAAAGAAGCTTTCTGAGAAACTTCTTTGTGTTTTTTGAAATCATCTCACAGAATTACAGCTTCCCCTCAAGAAGCCTTTCGCTAAGACAGTTCTTGTGGAAATGGCCAAGTGATATTTGGAAGCCCATAGAGGGGTATGGTGAAAAAGGAAATATCCTCAGATGAAATCTGGAAAGAAGCTTTCTGAGAAACTGCTTAGTGTTCTGTTAATTCATCTCACTCCGTTACATCTGTATTTCGTGGATCTCTTTGCTAGCCTTATTTCTGTGGAATCTGAGAACAGATATTTCGGATCCCTTTGAAGACTATAGGGCCAAAGGAAATATCCTCCGATAACAAAGAGAAAGAAGCTTTCTGAGAAACTTCTTTGTGTTTTGTGAAATCATCTCACAGAGTTACAGCTTCCCCTCAAGAAGCCTTTCGCTAAGACAGTTCTTGTGGAAATGGCCAAGTGATATTTGGAAGCCCATAGACGGGTATGTTGAAAAAGGAAATATCCTCAGATGAAATCTGGAAAGAAGCTTTCTGAGAAACTGCTTAGTGTTCTGTTAATTCATCTCACACCATTACATCTGTATTTCGTAGATCTCTTTGCTAGCCTTATTTCTGTGGAATCTGAGAACAGATATTTCGTTTGCCTTTGAAGTCTATAGGGCCTAAGGAAATATCCTCCGATAACAAAGAGAAAGAAGCTTTCTGAGAAACTTCTTTGTGTTCTGTGTAATCATCTCACAGAGTTACAGCTTTCCCCTCAAGAAGCCTTTCGCTAAGACAGTTCTTGTGGAATTGGCAAAGTGATTTTTGGAAGCCCTTAGAGGGCTATGGTGAAAAAGGAAATATCCTCAGATGAAATCTGGAAAGAAGCTTTCTGAGAAACTGCTTAGTGTTCTGTTAATTCATCTCACAGAGTTACATGTGTATTTCGTGGATCTCTTTGCTAGCCTTATTTCTGTGGAATCTGAGAACAGATATTTCGGATCCCTTTTAAGACTATAGGGCCAAAGGAAATATCCTCCGATAAAAAAGAGAAAGAAGCTTTCTGAGAAACTTCTTTGTGTTCTGTGAAATCATCTGACAGAGTTACAGCTTTCCCCACAAGAAGCCTTTCGCTAACACAGTTCTTGTGGAATTGGCAAAGTGATATTTAGAAGTCCATAGAGGGCTATGGTGAAAAAGGAAATATCCTCAGATGAAATCTGGAAAGAAGCTTTCTGAGAAACTGCTTAGTGTTCTGTTAACTCATCTCACAGAGTTACATCTGTATTTCGTGGATCTCTTTGCTAGCCTTGTTTCTGTGGAATTTGAGAACAGATATTTCGGATCACTTTGAAGAGTATAGGGCCAAAGGAAATATCCTCCGATAACAAAGAGAAAGAAGCTTTCTGAAAAACTTCTTTGTGTTTTGTGAAATCATCTCACAGAGTTACAGCTTCCCCTCAAGAAGCCTTTCGCTAAGACAGTTGTTGTGCAAATGGCCAAGTGATATTTGGAAGCCCATAGAGGGGTATGGTGAAAAAGGAAATATCCTCAGATGAAATCTGGAAAGAAGCTTTCTGAGAAACTGCTTAGTGTTCCCCTAACTCATCTCACAGAGTTACATCTGTATTTCGTAGATCTCTTTGCTAGCCTTATTTCTGTGGAATCTGAGAACAGATATTTCGGATCCCTTTGAAGACTATAGGGCCAAAGGAAATATCCTCCGATAACAAAGAGAAAGAAGCTTTCTGAGAAACTTCTTTGTGTTTTGTGAAATCATCTCACAGAGTTACAGCTTCCCCTCAAGAAGCCTTTCGCTAAGACAGTTCTTGTGGAATTGGCAAAGTGATATTTGGAAGCCCATAGAGGGGTATTTTGAAAGAGGAAATATCCTCAGATGAAATCTGGAAAGAAGCTTTCTGAGAAACTGCTTAGTGTTATGTTAGTTCATCTCACAGCGTTACATCTGTATTTCTTAGATCTCTTTGGTAGCCTTATTTCTGTGGAATCTGAGAACAGATATTTCGGATCCCTTTGAAGACTATAGGACCAAAGGAAATATCCTCCGATAACAAAGAGATAGAAGCTTTCTGAGAAACTTCTTTGTGTTCTGTGAAATCATCTCACACAGTTACAGCTTTCCCCTCAAGAAGCCTTTCGCTAAGACAGTTCTTGTGGAATTGGCAAAGTGATATTTAGAAGCCGATAGAGGGCTATGGTGTAAAAGGAAATATCCTCAGATGAAATCTGGAAAGAAGCTTTCTGAGAAACTGCTTAGTGTTCTGTTAATTCATCTCACAGAGTTACATCTGTATTTCGTGGATCTCTTTGCTAGCCTTATTTCTGTGGAATCTGAGAACAGATATTTCGGATCCCTTTGAAGACTATAGGGCCAAAGGAAATATCCTCCGATATCAAAGAGAAAGAATCTTTCTGAGAAACTTCTTTGTGTTTTGTGAAATCATCTCACGGAGTTACAGCTTCGCCTCAAGAAGCCTTTCGCTAAGACAGTTCTTGTGGAAATGGCCAAGTGATATTTGGAAGCCCATAGAGGGGTATGGTGAAAAAGGAAATATCCTCAAATGAAATCTGGAAAGAAGCTTTCTGAGAAAATGCTTAGTGTTCTGTTAATTCATCTCACACCGTTACATCTGTATTTCGTAGATCTCTTTGCTAGCCTTATTTCTGTGGAATCTGAGAACAGATATTTCGTTTCCCTTTGAAGTCTATAGGTCCTAAGGAAATATCCTCCGATAACAAAGAGAAAGAAGCTTTCTGAGAAACTTCTTTGTGTTCTGTGTAATCATGTCACAGAGTTACAGCTTTCCCCTCAAGAAGCCTTTCGCTAAGACAGTTCTTGTGGAATTGGCAAAGTGATATTTAGAAGCCGATAGAGGGCTATGGTGTAAAAGGAAATATCCTCAGATGAAATCTGGAAAGAAGCTTTCTGAGAAACTGCTTAGTGTTCTGTTAATTCATCTCACAGAGTTACATCTGTATTTCGTGGATCTCTTTGCTAGCCTTATTTCTGTGGAATCTGAGAACAGATATTTCGGATCCCTTTGAAGACTATAGGGCCAAAGGAAATATCCTCCGATATCAAAGAGAAAGAAGCTTTCTGAGAAACTTCTTTGTGTTTTGTGAAATCATCTCACGGAGTTACAGCTTCGCCTCAAGAAGCCTTTCGCTAAGACAGTTCTTGTGGAAATGGCCAAGTGATATTTGGAAGCCCATAGAGGGGTATGGTGAAAAAGGAAATATCCTCAGATGAAATCTGGAAAGAAGCTTTCTGAGAAAATGCTTAGTGTTCTGTTAATTCATCTCACACCGTTACATCTGTATTTCGTAGATCTCTTTGCTAGCCTTATTTCTGTGGAATCTGAGAACAGATATTTCGTTTCCCTTTGAAGTCTATAGGTCCTAAGGAAATATCCTCCGATAACAAAGAGAAAGAAGCTTTCTGAAAAACTTCTTTGTGTTCTGTGTAATCATGTCACAGAGTTACAGCTTTCCCCTCAAGAAGCCTTTCGCTAAGACAGTTCTTGTGGAATTGGCAAAATGATATTTAGAAGCCGATAGAGGGCTATGGGTTAAAAGGAAATATCCTCAGATGAAATCTGGAAAGAAGCTTTCTGAGAAACTGCTTAGTGTTCTGTTAATTCATCTCACAGAGTTACATCTGTATTTCGTGGATCTCTTTGCTAGCCTTATTTCTGTGGAATCTGAGAACAGATATTTCGGATCCCTTTGAAGAATATAGGGCCAAAGGAAATATCCTCCAATAACAAAGAGAAAGAAGCTTTCTGAGAAACTTCTTTGTGTTCTGTGAAATCATCTCACAGAGTTACAGCTTTCCCCACAAGAAATCTTTCGTTAACACAGTTCTTGTGGAATTGGCGAAGTTATATTTAGAAGTCCATAGAGGGCTAAGGTGAAAAAGGAAATATCCTCAGATGAAATCTGGAAAGAAGCTTTCTGAGAAACTGCTTAGTGTTCCCCTAACTCATCTCACAGAGTTACATCTGTATTTCGTAGATCTCTTTGCTAGCCTTATTTCTGTGGAATCTGAGAACAGATATTTCGGATCCCTTTGAAGACTATAGGGCCAAAGGAAATATCCTCCGATAACAAAGAGAAAGAAGCTTTCTGAGAAACTTCTTTGTGTTTTGTGAAATCATCTCACGGAGTTACAGCTTCCCCTCAAGAAGCCTTTCGCTAAGACAGTTCTTGTGGAATTGGCAAAGTGATATTTGGAAGCCCATAGAGGGGTATTTTGAAAGAGGAAATATCCTCAGATGAAATCTGGAAAGAAGCTTTCTGAGAAACTGCTTAGTGTTATGTTAGTTCATCTCACAGCGTTACATCTGTATTTCTTAGATCTCTTTGGTAGCCTTATTTCTGTGGAATCTGAGAACAGATATTTCGGATCCCTTTGAAGACTATAGGACCAAAGGAAATATCCTCCGATAACAAAGAGATAGAAGCTTTCTGAGAAACTTCTTTGTGTTCTGTGAAATCATCTCACACAGTTACAGCTTTCCCCTCAAGAAGCCTTTCGCTAAGACAGTTCTTGTGGAATTGGCAAAGTGATATTTAGAAGCCGATAGAGGGCTATGGTGTAAAAGGAAATATCCTCAGATGAAATCTGGAAAGAAGCTTTCTGAGAAACTGCTTAGTGTTCTGTTAATTCATCTCACAGAGTTACATCTGTATTTCGTGGATCTCTTTGCTAGCCTTATTTCTGTGGAATCTGAGAACAGATATTTCGGATCCCTTTGAAGACTATAGGGCCAAAGGAAATATCCTCCGATATCAAAGAGAAAGAATCTTTCTGAGAAACTTCTTTGTGTTTTGTGAAATCATCTCACGGAGTTACAGCTTCGCCTCAAGAAGCCTTTCGCTAAGACAGTTCTTGTGGAAATGGCCAAGTGATATTTGGAAGCCCATAGAGGGGTATGGTGAAAAAGGAAATATCCTCAAATGAAATCTGGAAAGAAGCTTTCTGAGAAAATGCTTAGTGTTCTGTTAATTCATCTCACACCGTTACATCTGTATTTCGAAGATCTCTTTGCTAGCCTTATTTCTGTGGAATCTGAGAACAGATATTTCGTTTCCCTTTGAAGTCTATAGGTCCTAAGGAAATATCCTCCGATAACAAAGAGAAAGAAGCTTTCTGAGAAACTTCTTTGTGTTCTGTGTAATCATGTCACAGAGTTACAGCTTTCCCCTCAAGAAGCCTTTCGCTAAGACAGTTCTTGTGGAATTGGCAAAGTGATATTTAGAAGCCGATAGAGGGCTATGGTGTAAAAGGAAATATCCTCAGATGAAATCTGGAAAGAAGCTTTCTGAGAAACTGCTTAGTGTTCTGTTAATTCATCTCACAGAGTTACATCTGTATTTCGTGGATCTCTTTGCTAGCCTTATTTCTGTGGAATCTGAGAACAGATATTTCGGATCCCTTTGAAGACTATAGGGCCAAAGGAAATATCCTCCGATAACAAAGAGAAAGAAGCTTTCTGAGAAACTTCTTTGTGTTTTGTGAAATCATCTCACGGAGTTACAGCTTCGCCTCAAGAAGCCTTTCGCTAAGACAGTTCTTGTGGAAATGGCCAAGTGATATTTGGAAGCCCATAGAGGGGTATGGTGAAAAAGGAAATATCCTCAGATGAAATCTGGAAAGAAGCTTTCTGAGAAAATGCTTAGTGTTCTGTTAATTCATCTCACACCGTTACATCTGTATTTCGTAGATCTCTTTGCTAGCCTTATTTCTGTGGAATCTGAGAACAGATATTTCGTTTCCCTTTGAAGTCTATAGGTCCTAAGGAAATATCCTCCGATAACAAAGAGAAAGAAGCTTTCTGAAAAACTTCTTTGTGTTCTGTGTAATCATGTCACAGAGTTACAGCTTTCCCCTCAAGAAGCCTTTCGCTAAGACAGTTCTTGTGGAATTGGCAAAATGATATTTAGAAGCCGATAGAGGGCTATGGGTTAAAAGGAAATATCCTCAGATGAAATCTGGAAAGAAGCTTTCTGAGAAACTGCTTAGTGTTCTGTTAATTCATCTCACAGAGTTACATCTGTATTTCGTGGATCTCTTTGCTAGCCTTATTCCTGTGGAATCTGAGAACAGATATTTCGGATCCCTTTGAAGAATATAGGGCCAAAGGAAATATCCTCCAATAACAAAGAGAAAGAAGCTTTCTGAGAAACTTCTTTGTGTTCTGTGAAATCATCTCACAGAGTTACAGCTTTCCCCACAAGAAATCTTTCGTTAACACAGTTCTTGTGGAATTGGCGAAGTTATATTTAAAGTCCATAGAGGGCTAAGGTGAAAAAGGAAATATCCTCAGATGAAATCTGGAAAGAAGCTTTCTGAGAAACTGCTTATTGTTCCCCTAACTCATCTCACAGAGTTACATCTGTATTTCGTAGATCTCTTTGCTAGCCTTATTTCTGTGGAATCTGAGAACAGATATTTCGGATCCCTTTGAAGACTATAGGGCCAAAGGAAATATCCTCCGATAACAAAGAGAAAGAAGCTTTCTGAGAAACTTCTTTGTGTTTTGTGAAATCATCTCACAGAGTTACAGCTTCCCCTCAAGAAGCCTTTCGCTAAGACAGTTCTTGTGGAATTGGCAAAGTGATATTTGGAAGCCCATAGAGGGGTATTTTGAAAGAGGAAATATCCTCAGATGAAATCTGGAAAGAAGCTTTCTGAGAAACTGCTTAGTGTTATGTTAGTTCATCTCACAGCGTTACATCTGTATTTCTTAGATCTCTTTGGTAGCCTTATTTCTGTGGAATCTGAGAACAGATATTTCGGATCCCTTTGAAGACTATAGGACCAAAGGAAATATCCTCCGATAACAAAGAGATAGAAGCTTTCTGAGAAACTTCTTTGTGTTCTGTGAAATCATCTCACACAGTTACAGCTTTCCCCTCAAGAAGCCTTTCGCTAAGACAGTTCTTGTGGAATTGGCAAAGTGATATTTAGAAGCCGATAGAGGGCTATGGTGTAAAAGGAAATATCCTCAGATGAAATCTGGAAAGAAGCTTTCTGAGAAACTGCTTAGTGTTCTGTTAATTCATCTCACAGAGTTACATCTGTATTTCGTGGATCTCTTTGCTAGCCTTATTTCTGTGGAATCTGAGAACAGATATTTCGGATCCCTTTGAAGACTATAGGGCCAAAGGAAATATCCTCCGATATCAAAGAGAAAGAATCTTTCTGAGAAACTTCTTTGTGTTTTGTGAAATCATCTCACGGAGTTACAGCTTCGCCTCAAGAAGCCTTTCGCTAAGACAGTTCTTGTGGAAATGGCCAAGTGATATTTGGAAGCCCATAGAGGGGTATGGTGAAAAAGGAAATATCCTCAAATGAAATCTGGAAAGAAGCTTTCTGAGAAAATGCTTAGTGTTCTGTTAATTCATCTCACACCGTTACATCTGTATTTCGTAGATCTCTTTGCTAGCCTTATTTCTGTGGAATCTGAGAACAGATATTTCGTTTCCCTTTGAAGTCTATAGGTCCTAAGGAAATATCCTCCGATAACAAAGAGAAAGAAGCTTTCTGAGAAACTTCTTTGTGTTCTGTGTAATCATGTCACAGAGTTACAGCTTTCCCCTCAAGAAGCCTTTCGCTAAGACAGTTCTTGTGGAATTGGCAAAGTGATATTTAGAAGCCGATAGAGGGCTATGGTGTAAAAGGAAATATCCGCAGATGAAATCTGGAAAGAAGCTTTCTGAGAAACTGCTTAGTGTTCTGTTAATTCATCTCACAGAGTTACATCTGTATTTCGTGGATCTCTTTGCTAGCCTTATTTCTGTGGAATCTGAGAACAGATATTTCGGATCCCTTTGAAGACTATAGGGCCAAAGGAAATATCCTCCGATAACAAAGAGAAAGAAGCTTTCTGAGAAACTTCTTTGTGTTTTGTGAAATCATCTCACGGAGTTACAGCTTCGCCTCAAGAAGCCTTTCGCTAAGACAGTTCTTGTGGAAATGGCCAAGTGATATTTGGAAGCCCATAGAGGGGTATGGTGAAAAAGGAAATATCCTCAGATGAAATCTGGAAAGAAGCTTTCTGAGAAAATGCTTAGTGTTCTGTTAATTCATCTCACACCGTTACATCTGTATTTCGTAGATCTCTTTGCTAGCCTTATTTCTGTGGAATCTGAGAACAGATATTTCGTTTCCCTTTGAAGTCTATAGGTCCTAAGGAAATATCCTCCGATAACAAAGAGAAAGAAGCTTTCTGAAAAACTTCTTTGTGTTCTGTGTAATCATGTCACAGAGTTACAGCTTTCCCCTCAAGAAGCCTTTCGCTAAGACAGTTCTTGTGGAATTGGCAAAATGATATTTAGAAGCCGATAGAGGGCTATGGGTTAAAAGGAAATATCCTCAGATGAAATCTGGAAAGAAGCTTTCTGAGAAACTGCTTAGTGTTCTGTTAATTCATCTCACAGAGTTACATCTGTATTTCGTGGATCTCTTTGCTAGCCTTATTCCTGTGGAATCTGAGAACAGATATTTCGGATCCCTTTGAAGAATATAGGGCCAAAGGAAATATCCTCCAATAACAAAGAGAAAGAAGCTTTCTGAGAAACTTCTTTGTGTTCTGTGAAATCATCTCACAGAGTTACAGCTTTCCCCACAAGAAATCTTTCGTTAACACAGTTCTTGTGGAATTGGCGAAGTTATATTTAGAAGTCCATAGAGGGCTAAGGTGAAAAAGGAAATATCCTCAGATGAAATCTGGAAAGAAGCTTTCTGAGAAACTGCTTAGTGTTCCCCTAACTCATCTCACAGAGTTACATCTGTATTTCGTAGATCTCTTTGCTAGCCTTATTTCTGTGGAATCTGAGAACAGATATTTCGGATCCCTTTGAAGACTATAGGGCCAAAGGAAATATCCTCCGATAACAAAGAGAAAGAAGCTTTCTGAGAAACTTCTTTGTGTTTTGTGAAATCATCTCACAGAGTTACAGCTTCCCCTCAAGAAGCCTTTCGCTAAGACAGTTCTTGTGGAATTGGCAAAGTGATATTTGGAAGCCCATAGAGGGGTATGGTGAAAGAGGAAATATACTCAGATGAAATCTGGAAAGAAGCTTTCTGAGAAACTGCTTAGTGTTATGTTAGTTCATCTCACAGCGTTACATCTGTATTTCGTGGATCTCTTTGCTAGCCATATTTCTGTGGAATCTGAGAACAGATATTTCGGATCCCTTTGAAGACTATAGGGCCAAAGGAAATATCCTCTGATAACAAAGAGAAAGAAGCTTTCTGAGAAACTTCTTTGTGTTCTGTGAAATCATCTCACAGAGTTACAGCTTTCCCCTCAAGAAGCCTTTCGCTAAGACAGTTCTTGTGGAATTGGCAAAGTGATATTTGGAAGCCCATAGAGGGCAAAGGTGAAAAAGGAAATATCCTCAGATGAAATCTGGAAAGAAGCTTTCTGAGAAAGTGCTCTGTGATGTGTGACTTCCACTCACAGAGTTACATCTGTATTTCGTGTATCTCTTTGCTAGCCTTATTTCTGTGGAATCTGAGAACAGATATTTCGTTTCCCTTTGAAGTCTATAGGGCCTAAGGAAATATCCTCCGATAACAAAGAGAAAGAAGCTTTCTGAGAAACTTCTTTGTGTTCTGTGTAATCATCTCACAGAGTTACAGCTTTCCCCTCAAGAAACCTTTCGCTAAGACAGTTCTTGTGGAATTGGCAAAGTGATATTTGGAAGCCCATAGAGGGCTATGATGAAAAAAGAAATATCCTCAGATGAAATCTGGAAAGAAGCTTTCTGAGAAACTGCTTAGTGTTCTGTTAATTCATCTCACAGAGTTACATGTGTATTTCGTGGATCTCTTTGCTAGCCTTATTTCTGTGGAATCTGAGAACAGATATTTCGGATCCCTTTGAAGACTATAGGGCCAAAGGAAATATCCTCCGATAACAAAGAGAAAGAAGCTTTCTGAGAAACTTCTTTGTGTTCTCTGAAATCATCTCACACAGTTACAGCTTTCCCCACAAGAAGCCTTTCGCTAACACAGTTCTTGTGGAATTGGCAAAGTGATATTTAGAAGTCCATAGAGGGCTATGGTGAAAAAGGAAATATCCTCAGATGAAATCTGGAAAGAAGTTTTCTGAGAAACTGCTTAGTGTTCTGTTAACTCATCTCACAGAGTTACATCTGTATTTCGTGGATCTCTTTGCTAGCCTTATTTCTGTGGAATTTGAGAACAGATATTTCGGATCCCTTTGAAGACTATAGGGCCAAAGGAAATATCCTCCGATAACAAAGAGAAAGAAGCTTTCTGAGAAACTTCTTTGTGTTTTGTGAAATCATCTCACAGAGTTACAGCTTCCCCTCAAGAAGCCTTTCGCTAAGACAGTTCTTGTGGAATTGGCAAAGTGATATTTGGAAGCCCATAGAGGGCTATGGTGAAAGAGGAAATATCCTCAGATGAAATCTGGAAAGAAGCATTCTGAGAAACTGCTTAGTGTTATGTTAGTTCATCTCACAGCGTTACATCTGTATTTCTTAGAGCTCTTTGCTAGCCTTATTTCTGTGGAATCTGAGAACAGATGTTTCGGATCCCTTTGAAGACTATAGGGCCAAAGGAAATATCCTCCGATAACAAAGAGATAGAAGCTTTCTGAGAAACTTCTTTGTGTTCTGTGAAATCATCTCACACAGTTACAGCTTTCCCCTCAAGAAGCCTTTCGCTAAGACAGTTCTTGTGGAATTGGCAAAGTGATATTTAGAAGCCGAAAGAGGGCTATGGTGTAAAAGGAAATATCCTCAGATGAAATCTGGAAAGAAGCTTTCTGAGAAACTGCTTAGTGTTCTGTTAATTCATCTCACAGAGTTACATCTGTATTTCGTGGATCTCTTTGCTAGCCTTATTTCTGGGGAATCTGAGAACGGATATTTCGTTTCCTTTGAAGTCTATAGGGCCTAAGGAAAAATCCTCCGATAACAAAGAGAAAGAAGCTTTCTGAGAAACTTCTTTGTGTTCTGTGTAATCATCTCACAGAGTTACAGTTTTCCCCTCAAGAAGCCTTTCGCTAAGACAGTTCTTGTGGAATTGGCAAAGTGATGTTTAGAAGCCGATAGAGGGCTATGGTGTAAAAGGAAATATCCTCAGATGAAATCTGGAAAGAAGCTTTCTGAGATACTGCTTAGTGTTCTGTTAATTCATCTCACGGAGTTACATCTGGATTTCGTGGATCTCTTTGCTAGCCTTATTTCTGTGGAATCTGAGAACAGATATTTCGGATCCCTTTGAAGACTATAGGGCCAAAGGAAATATCCTCCGATATCAAAGAGAAAGAAGCTTTCTGAGAAACTTCTTTGTGTTTTGTGAAATCATCTCACAGAGTTACAGCTTCCCCTCAAGAAGCCTTTCGCTAAGACAGTTCTTGTGGAAATGGCCAAGTGATATTTGGAAGCCCATAGAGGGGTATGGTGAAAAAGGAAATATCCTCAGATGAAATCTGGAAAGAAGCTTTCTGAGAAACTGCTTAGTGTTCTGTTAATTCATCTCACACCGTTACATCTGTATTTCGTAGATCTCTTTGCTAGCCTTATTTCTGTGGAATCTGAGAACAGATATTTCGTTTCCCTTTGAAGTCTATAGGGCCTAAGGAAATATCCTCCGATAACAAAGAGAAAGAAGCTTTCTGAGAAACTTCTTTGTGTTCTGTGTAATCATCTCACAGAGTTACAGCTTTCCCCTCAAGAAGCCTTTCGCTAAGACAGTTCTTGTGGAATTGGCAAAGTGATATTTGGAAGCCCATAGAGGGCTATGGGGAAAAAAGAAATATCCTCAGATGAAATCTGGAAAGAAGCTTTCTGAGAAACTGCTTAGTGTTCTGTTAATTAATCTCACAGAGTTACATGTGTATTTCGTGGATCTCTTTGCTAGCCTTATTTCTGTGGAATCTGAGAACAGATATTTCGGATCCCTTTGAAGACTATAGGGCCAAAGGAAATATCCTCCGATAACAAAGAGAAAGAAGCTTTCTGAGAAACTTCTTTGTGTTTTGTGAAATCATCTCACAGTGTTACGGCTTCCCCTCAAGAAGCCTTTCGCTAAGACAGTTCTTGTGGAAATGGCCAAGTGATATTTGGAAGCCCATAGAGGGGTATGGTGAAAAAGGAAATATCCTCAGATGAAATCTGGAAAGAAGCTTTCTGAGAAACTGCTTAGTGTTCTGTTAATTCATCTCACACCGTTACATCTGTATTTCGTAGATCTCTTTGCTAGCCTTATTTCTGTGGAATCTGAGAACAGATATTTCGTTTCCCTTTGAAGTCTATAGGGCCTAAGGAAATATCCTCCGATAACAAAGAGAAAGAAGCTTTCTGAGAAACTTCTTTGTGTTCTGTGTAATCATCTCACAGAGTTACAGCTTTCCCCTCAAGAAGCCTTTCGCTAAGACAGTTCTTGTGGAATTGGCAAAGTGATATTTGGAAGCCCTTAGAGGGCTATGGGGAAAAAAGAAATATCCTCAGATGAAATCTGGAAAGAAGCTTTCTGAGAAACTGCTTAGTGTTCTGTTCATTCATCTCACAGAGTTACATGTGTATTTCGTGGTTCTCTTTGCTAGCCTTATTTCTGTGGAATCTGAGAAGAGATATTTCGGATCCCTTTGAAGACTATAGGGCCAAAGGAAATATCCTCCGATAACAAAGAGAAAGAAGCTTTCTGAGAAACTTCTTTGTGTTCTGTGAAATCATCTCACAGAGTTACAGCTTTCCCCACAAGAAGCCTTTCGCTAACACAGTTCTTGTGGAATTGGCAAAGTGATATTTAGAAGTCCATAGAGGGCTATGGTGAAAAAGGAAATATCCTCAGATGAAATCTGGAAAGAAGCTTTCTGAGAAACTGCTTAGTGTTCTGTTAACTCATCTCACAGATTTACATCTGTATTTCGTGGATCTCTTTGATAGCCTTATTTCTGTGGAATTTGAGAACAGATACTTCGGATCCCTATGAAGACGATAGGGCCAATGGAAATATCCTCCGATAACAAAGAGAAAGAAGCTTTCTGAGAAACTTCTTTGTGTTTTGTGAAATCATCTCACAGAGTTACAGCTTCCCCTCAAGAAGACTTTCGCTCAGACAGTTCTTGTGGAATTGGCAAAGTGATATTTGGAAGCCCATAGAGGGGTGTGGTGAAAGAGGAAATATCCTCAGATGAAATCTGGAAAGAAGCTTTCTGAGAAACTGCTTAGAGTTATGTTAGTTCATCTCACAGCGTTACATCTGTATTTCTTAGATCTCTTTGCTAGCCTTATTTCTGTGGAATATGAGAACAGATATTTCGGATCCCTTTGAAGACTATAGGGCCAAAGGAAATATCCTCCGATAACAAATAGAAAGAAGCTTTCTGAGAAACTTCTTTGTGTTCTGTGAAATCATCTCACAGAGTTACAGCTTTCCCCACAAGAAGCCTTTCGCTAACACAGTTCTTGTGGAATTGGCAAAGTGATATTTCGAAGCCCATAGAGGGCTATGATGAAAAAAGAAATATCCTCAGATGAAATCTGGAAAGAAGCTTTCTGAGAAACTGCTTAGTGTTCTGTTAATTCATCTCACAGAGTTACATCTGTATTTCGTGGATCTCTTGGCTAGCCTTATTTCTGTGGAATCTGAGAACAGATATTTCGGATCCCTTTGAAGACTATAGGGCCAAAGGAAATATCCTCCGATAACAAAGAGAAAGAAGCTTTCTGAGAAACTTCTTTGTGTTTTGTGAAATCATCTCACAGAGTTACAGCTTCCCCTCAGGAAGCCTTTCGCTAAGACAGTTCTTGTGGAAATTGCCAAGTGATATTTGGAAGCCCATAGAGGGGTATGGTGAAAAAGGAAATATCCTCAGATGAAATCTGGAAAGAAGCTTTCTGAGAAACTGCTTAGTGTTCTGTTAATTCATCTCACACCGTTACATCTGTATTTCGTAGATCTCTTTGCTAGCCTTATTTCTGTGGAATCTGAGAACAGATATTTCGTTTCCTTTAAGTCTATAGGGCCGAAGAAAATATCCTCCGATAACAAAGAGAAAGAAGCTTTCTGAGAAACTTCTTTGTGTTCTGTGTAATCATCTCACAGAGTTACAGCTTTCCCCTCAAGAAGCCTTTCGCTAAGACAGTTCTTGTGGAATTGGCAAAGTGATATTTAGAAGCCGATAGAGGGCTATGGTGTAAAAGGAAATATCCTCAGATGAAATCTGGAAAGAAGCTTTCTGAGAAACTGCTTAGTGTTCTGTTAATTCATCTCACAGAGTTACATCTGTATTTCGTGGATCTCTTTGCTAGCCTTATTTCTGTGGAATCTGAGAACAGATATTTCGGATCCCTTTGAAGACTATAGGGCCAAAGGAAATATCCTCCGATAACAAAGAGAAAGAAGCTTTCTGAGAAACTTCTTTGTGTTCTGTGAAATCATCTCACAGAGTTACAGCTTTCCCCACAAGGAGCCTTTCGCTAACACAGTTCTTGTGGAACTGGCAAAGTGATATTTAGAAGTCCATAGAGGGCTATGGTGTAAAAGGGAATATCCTCAGATGAAATCTGGAAAGAAGCTTTCTGAGAAACTGCTTAGTGTTCTGTTAACTCATCTCACAGAGTTACATCTGGATTTCGTGGATCTCTTTGCTAGCCTTATTTCTGTGGAATTTGAGAACAGATATTTCGGATCCCTTTGAAGACTATAGGGCCAAAGGAAATATCCTCCGATAACAAAGAGAAAGAAGCTTTCTGAGAAACTTCTTTGTGTTTTGTGAAATCATCTCACAGAGTTACAGCTTCCCCTCAAGAAGCCTTTCGCTAAGACAGTTCTTGTGGAATTGGCAAAGTGATATTTGGAAGCCCAAAGAGGGGTATGGTGAAAGAAGAAATATCCTCAGATGAAATCTGGAAAGAAGCTTTCTGAGAAACTGCTTAGTGTTCTGTTAATTCATCTCACACCGTTACATCTGTATTTCGTAGATCTCTTTGCTAGCCTTATTTCTGTGGAATCTGAGAACAGATATTTCGTTTCCCTTTGAAGTCTATAGGGCCTAAGGAAATATCCTCCGATAACAAAGAGAAAGAAGCTTTCTGAGAAACTTCTTTGTGTTCTGTGTAATCATCTCACAGAGTTACAGCTTTCCCCTCAAGAAGCCTTTCGCTAAGACAGTTCTTGTGGAATTGGCAAAGTGATATTTGGAAGCCCATAGAGGGCTATGGGGAAAAAAGAAATATCCTCAGATGAAATCTGGAAAGAAGCTTTCTGAGAAACTGCTTAGTGTTCTGTTAATTAATCTCACAGAGTTACATGTGTATTTTGTGGATCTCTTTGCTAGCCTTATTTCTGTGGAATCTGAGAACAGATATTTCGGATCCCTTTGAAGACTATAGGGCCAAAGGAAATATCCTCCGATAACAAAGAGAAAGAAGCTTTCTGAGAAACTTCTTTGTGTTTTGTGAAATCATCTCACAGTGTTACAGCTTCCCCTCAAGAAGCCTTTCGCTAAGACAGTTCTTGTGGAAATGGCCAAGTGATATTTGGAAGCCCATAGAGGGGTATGGTGAAAAAGGAAATATCCTCAGATGAAATCTGGAAAGAAGCTTTCTGAGAAACTGCTTAGTGTTCTGTTAATTCATCTCACACCGTTACATCTGTATTTCGTAGATCTCTTTGCTAGCCTTATTTCTGTGGAATCTGAGAACAGATATTTCGTTTCCCTTTGAAGTCTATAGGGCCTAAGGAAATATCCTCCGATAACAAAGAGAAAGAAGCTTTCTGAGAAACTTCTTTGTGTTCTGTGTAATCATCTCACAGAGTTACAGCTTTCCCCTCAAGAAGACTTTCGCTAAGACAGTTCTTGTGGAATTGGCAAAGTGATATTTGGAAGCCCTTAGAGGGCTATGGGGAAAAAAGAAATATCCTCAGATGAAATCTGGAAAGAAGTTTTCTGAGAAACTGCTTAGTGTTCTGTTCATTCATCTCACAGAGTTACATGTGTATTTCGTGGTTCTCTTTGCTAGCCTTATTTCTGTGGAATCTGAGAAGAGATATTTCGGATCCCTTTGAAGACTATAGGGCCAAAGGAAATATCCTCCGATAACAAAGAGAAAGAAGCTTTCTGAGAAACTTCTTTGTGTTCTGTGAAATCATCTCACAGAGTTACAGCTTTCCCCACAAGAAGCCTTTCGCTAACACAGTTCTTGTGGAATTGGCAAAGTGATATTTAGAAGTCCATAGAGGGCTATGGTGAAAAAGGAAATATCCTCAGATGAAATCTGGAAAGAAGCTTTCTGAGAAACTGCTTAGTGTTCTGTTAACTCATCTCACAGATTTACATCTGTATTTCGTGGATCTCTTTGATAGCCTTATTTCTGTGGAATTTGAGAACAGATACTTCGGATCCCTATGAAGACGATAGGGCCAATGGAAATATCCTCCGATAACAAAGAGAAAGAAGCTTTCTGAGAAACTTCTTTGTGTTTTGTGAAATCATCTCACAGAGTTACAGCTTCCCCTCAAGAAGACTTTCGCTCAGACAGTTCTTGTGGAATTGGCAAAGTGATATTTGGAAGCCCATAGAGGGGTATGGTGAAAGAGGAAATATCCTCAGATGAAATCTGGAAAGAAGCTTTCTGAGAAACTGCTTAGAGTTATGTTAGTTCATCTCACAGCGTTACATCTGTATTTCTTAGATCTCATTGCTAGCCTTATTTCTGTGGAATATGAGAACAGATATTTCGGATCCCTTTGAAGACTATAGGGCCAAAGGAAATATCCTCCGATAACAAAGAGAAAGAAGCTTTCTGAGAAACTTCTTTGTGTTCTGTGAAATCATCTCACAGAGTTACAGCTTTCCCCACAAGAAGCCTTTCGCTAACACAGTTCTTGTGGAATTGGCAAAGTGATATTTGGAAGCCCATAGAGGGCTATGATGAAAAAAGAAATATCCTCAGATGAAATCTGGAAAGAAGCTTTCTGAGAAACTGCTTAGTGTTCTGTTAATTCATCTCACAGAGTTACATGTGTATTTCGTGGATCTCTTTGCTAGCCTTATTTCTGTGGAATCTGAGAACAGATATTTCGGATCCCTTTGAAAACTATAGGGCCAAAGGAAATATCCTCCGATAACAAAGAGAAAGAAGCTTTCTGAGAAACTTCTTTGTGTTCTGTGAAATCATCTCACACAGTTACAGCTTTCCCCACAAGAAGCCTTTCGCTAAGACAGTTCTTGTGGAATTGGCAAAGTGATATTTAGAAGCCCATAGAGGGGTATGGTGAAAAAGGAAATATCCTCAGATGAAATCTGGAAAGAAGCTTTCTGAGAAACTGCTTAGTGTTCTGTTAATTCATCTCACACCGTTACATCTGTATTTCGTAGATCTCTTTGCTAGCCTTATTTCTGTGGAATCTGAGAACAGATATTTCGTTTCCCTTTGAAGTCTATAGGGCCTAAGGAAATATCCTCCGATAACAAAGAGAAAGAAGCTTTCTGAGAAACTTCTTTGTGTTCTGTGTAATCATCTCACAGAGTTACAGCTTTCCCCTCAAGAAGCCTTTCGCTAAGACAGTTCTTGTGGAATTGGCAAAGTGATATTTGGAAGCCCATAGAGGGCTATGGGGAAAAAAGAAATATCCTCAGATGAAATCTGGAAAGAAGCTTTCTGAGAAACTGCTTAGTGTTCTGTTAATTAATCTCACAGAGTTACATGTGTATTTTGTGGATCTCTTTGCTAGCCTTATTTCTGTGGAATCTGAGAACAGATATTTCGGATCCCTTTGAAAACTATAGGGCCAAAGGAAATATCCTCCGATAACAAAGAGAAAGAAGCTTTCTGAGAAACTTCTTTGTGTTTTGTGAAATCATCTCACAGTGTTACAGCTTCCCCTCAAGAAGCCTTTCGCTAAGACAGTTCTTGTGGAAATGGCCAAGTGATATTTGGAAGCCCATAGAGGGGTATGGTGAAAAAGGAAATATCCTCAGATGAAATCTGGAAAGAAGCTTTCTGAGAAACTGCTTAGTGTTCTGTTAATTCATCTCACACCGTTACATCTGTATTTCGTAGATCTCTTTGCTAGCCTTATTTCTGTGGAATCTGAGAACAGATATTTCGTTTCCCTTTGAAGTCTATAGGGCCTAAGGAAATATCCTCCGATAACAAAGAGAAAGAAGCTTTCTGAGAAACTTCTTTGTGTTCTGTGTAATCATCTCACAGAGTTACAGCTTTCCCCTCAAGAAGACTTTCGCTAAGACAGTTCTTGTGGAATTGGCAAAGTGATATTTGGAAGCCCTTAGAGGGCTATGGGGAAAAAAGAAATATCCTCAGATGAAATCTGGAAAGAAGATTTCTGAGAAACTGCTTAGTGTTCTGTTCATTCATCTCACAGAGTTACATGTGTATTTCGTGGTTCTCTTTGCTAGCCTTATTTCTGTGGAATCTGAGAAGAGATATTTCGGATCCCTTTGAAGACTATAGGGCCAAAGGAAATATCCTCCGATAACAAAGAGAAAGAAGCTTTCTGAGAAACTTCTTTGTGTTCTGTGAAATCATCTCACAGAGTTACAGCTTTCCCCACAAGAAGCCTTTCGCTAACACAGTTCTTGTGGAATTGGCAAAGTGATATTTAGAAGTCCATAGAGGGCTATGGTGAAAAAGGAAATATCCTCAGATGAAATCTGGAAAGAAGCTTTCTGAGAAACTGCTTAGTGTTCTGTTAACTCATCTCACAGATTTACATCTGTATTTCGTTGATCTCTTTGATAGCCTTATTTCTGTGGAATTTGAGAACAGATACTTCGGATCCCTATGAAGACGATAGGGCCAATGGAAATATCCTCCGATAACAAAGAGAAAGAAGCTTTCTGAGAAACTTCTTTGTGTTTTGTGAAATCATCTCACAGAGTTACAGCTTCCCCTCAAGAAGACTTTCGCTCAGACAGTTCTTGTGGAATTGGCAAAGTGATATTTGGAAGCCCATAGAGGGGTATGGTGAAAGAGGAAATATCCTCAGATGAAATCTGGAAAGAAGCTTTCTGAGAAACTGCTTAGAGTTATGTTAGTTCATCTCACAGCGTTACATCTGTATTTCTTAGATCTCTTTGCTAGCCTTATTTCTGTGGAATCTGAGAACAGATATTTCGGATCCCTTTGAAGACTATAGGGCCAAAGGAAATATCCTCCGATAACAAAGAGAAAGAAGCTTTCTGAGAAACTTCTTTGTGTTCTGTGAAATCATCTCACAGAGTTACAGCTTTCCCCACAAGAAGCCTTTCGCTAACACAGTTCTTGTGGAATTGGCAAAGTGATATTTGGAAGCCCATAGAGGGCTATGATGAAAAAAGAAATATCCTCAGATGAAATCTGGAAAGAAGCTTTCTGAGAAACTGCTTAGTGTTCTGTTAATTCATCTCACAGAGTTACATGTGTATTTCGTGGATCTCTTTGCTAGCCTTATTTCTGTGGAATCTGAGAACAGATATTTCGGATCACTTTGAAAACTATAGGGCCAAAGGAAATATCCTCCGATAACAAAGAGAAAGAAGCTTTCTGAGAAACTTCTTTGTGTTCTGTGAAATCATCTCACACAGTTACAGCTTTCCCCACAAGAAGCCTTTCGCTAAGACAGTTCTTGTGGAATTGGCAAAGTGATATTTAGAAGCCGATAGAGGGCTATGGTGAAAAAGGAAATATCCTCAGATGAAATCTGGAAAGAAGCTTTCTGAGAAACTGCTTAGTGTTCTGTTAATTCATCTCACAGAGTTACATCTGTATTTCGTGGATCTCTTGGCTAGCCTTATTTCTGTGGAATCTGAGAACAGATATTTCGGATCCCTTTGAAGACTATAGGGCCAAAGGAAATATCCTCCGATAACAAAGAGAAAGAAGCTTTCTGAGAAACTTCTTTGTGTTTTGTGAAATCATCTCACAGAGTTACAGCTTCCCCTCAGGAAGCCTTTCGCTAAGACAGTTCTTGTGGAAATTGCCAAGTGATATTTGGAAGCCCATAGAGGGGTATGGTGAAAAAGGAAATATCCTCAGATGAAATCTGGAAAGAAGCTTTCTGAGAAACTGCTTAGTGTTCTGTTAATTCATCTCACACCGTTACATCTGTATTTCGTAGATCTCTTTGCTAGCCTTATTTCTGTGGAATCTGAGAACAGATATTTCGTTTCCTTTGAAGTCTATAGGGCCGAAGAAAATATCCTCCGATAACAAAGAGAAAGAAGCTTTCTGAGAAACTTCTTTGTGTTCTGTGTAATCATCTCACAGAGTTACAGCTTTCCCCTCAAGAAGCCTTTCGCTAAGACAGTTCTTGTGGAATTGGCAAAGTGATATTTAGAAGCCGATAGAGGGCTATGGTGTAAAAGGAAATATCCTCAGATGAAATCTGGAAAGAAGCTTTCTGAGAAACTGCTTAGTGTTCTGTTAATTCATCTCACAGAGTTACATCTGTATTTCGTGGATCTCTTTGCTAGCCTTATTTCTGTGGAATCTGAGAACAGATATTTCGGATCCCTTTGAAGACTATAGGGCCAAAGGAAATATCCTCCGATAACAAAGAGAAAGAAGCTTTCTGAGAAACTTCTTTGTGTTCTGTGAAATCATCTCACAGAGTTACAGCTTTCCCCTCACGAAGCCTTTCGCTAACACAGTTCTTGTGGAACTGGCAAAGTGATATTTAGAAGTCCATAGAGGGCTATGGTGTAAAAGGGAATATCCTCAGATGAAATCTGGAAAGAAGCTTTCTGAGAAACTGCTTAGTGTTCTGTTAACTCATCTCACAGAGTTACATCTGGATTTCGTGGATCTCTTTGCTAGCCTTATTTCTGTGGAATTTGAGAACAGATATTTCGGATCCCTTTGAAGACTATAGGGCCAAAGGAAATATCCTCCGATAACAAAGAGAAAGAAGCTTTCTGAGAAACTTCTTTGTGTTTTGTGAAATCATCTCACAGAGTTACAGCTTCCCCTTAAGAAGCCTTTCGCTAAGACAGTTCTTGTGGAATTGGCAAAGTGATATTTGGAAGCCCAAAGAGGGGTATGGTGAAAGAAGAAATATCCTCAGATGAAATCTGGAAAGAAGCTTTCTGAGAAACTGCTTAGTGTTCTGTTAATTCATCTCACACCGTTACATCTGTATTTCGTAGATCTCTTTGCTAGCCTTATTTCTGTGGAATCTGAGAACAGATATTTCGTTTCCCTTTGAAGTCTATAGGGCCTAAGGAAATATCCTCCGATAACAAAGAGAAAGAAGCTTTCTGAGAAACTTCTTTGTGTTCTGTGTAATCATCTCACAGAGTTACAGCTTTCCCCTCAAGAAGCCTTTCGCTAAGACAGTTCTTGTGGAATTGGCAAAGTGATATTTGGAAGCCCATAGAGGGCTATGGGGAAAAAAGAAATATCCTCAGATGAAATCTGGAAAGAAGCTTTCTGAGAAACTGCTTAGTGTTCTGTTAATTAATCTCACAGAGTTACATGTGTATTTTGTGGATCTCTTTGCTAGCCTTATTTCTGTGGAATCTGAGAACAGATATTTCGGATCCCTTTGAAGACTATAGGGCCAAAGGAAATATCCTCCGATAACAAAGAGAAAGAAGCTTTCTGAGAAACTTCTTTGTGTTTTGTGAAATCATCTCACAGTGTTACAGCTTCCCCTCAAGAAGCCTTTCGCTAAGACAGTTCTTGTGGAAATGGCCAAGTGATATTTGGAAGCCCATAGAGGGGTATGGTGAAAAAGGAAATATCCTCAGATGAAATCTGGAAAGAAGCTTTCTGAGAAACTGCTTAGTGTTCTGTTAATTCATCTCACACCGTTACATCTGTATTTCGTAGATCTCTTTGCTAGCCTTATTTCTGTGGAATCTGAGAACAGATATTTCGTTTCCCTTTGAAGTCTATAGGGCCTAAGGAAATATCCTCCGATAACAAAGAGAAAGAAGCTTTCTGAGAAACTTCTTTGTGTTCTGTGTAATCATCTCACAGAGTTACAGCTTTCCCCTCAAGAAGCCTTTCGCTAAGACAGTTCTTGTGGAATTGGCAAAGTGATATTTGGAAGCCCTTAGAGGGCTATGGGGAAAAAAGAAATATCCTCAGATGAAATCTGGAAAGAAGTTTTCTGAGAAACTGCTTAGTGTTCTGTTCATTCATCTCACAGAGTTACATGTGTATTTCGTGGTTCTCTTTGCTAGCCTTATTTCTGTGGAATCTGAGAAGAGATATTTCGGATCCCTTTGAAGACTATAGGGCCAAAGGAAATATCCTCCGATAACAAAGAGAAAGAAGCTTTCTGAGAAACTTCTTTGTGTTCTGTGAAATCATCTCACAGAGTTACAGCTTTCCCCACAAGAAGCCTTTCGCTAACACAGTTCTTGTGGAATTGGCAAAGTGATATTTAGAAGTCCATAGAGGGCTATGGTGAAAAAGGAAATATCCTCAGATGAAATCTGGAAAGAAGCTTTCTGAGAAACTGCTTAGTGTTCTGTTAACTCATCTCACAGATTTACATCTGTATTTCGTGGATCTCTTTGATAGCCTTATTTCTGTGGAATTTGAGAACAGATACTTCGGATCCCTATGAAGACGATAGGGCCAATGGAAATATCCTCCGATAACAAAGAGAAAGAAGCTTTCTGAGAAACTTCTTTGTGTTTTGTGAAATCATCTCACAGAGTTACAGCTTCCCCTCAAGAAGACTTTCGCTCAGACAGTTCTGGTGGAATTGGCAAAGTGATATTTGGAAGCCCATAGAGGGGTATGGTGAAAGAGGAAATATCCTCAGATGAAATCTGGAAAGAAGCTTTCTGAGAAACTGCTTAGAGTTATGTTAGTTCATCTCACAGCGTTACATCTGTATTTCTTAGATCTCTTTGCTAGCCTTATTTCTGTGGAATCTGAGAACAGATATTTCGGATCCCTTTGAAGACTATAGGGCCAAAGGAAATATCCTCCGATAACAAAGAGAAAGAAGCTTTCTGAGAAACTTCTTTGTGTTCTGTGAAATCATCTCACAGAGTTACAGCTTTCCCCACAAGAAGCCTTTCGCTAACACAGTTCTTGTGGAATTGGCAAAGTGATATTTGGAAGCCCATAGAGGGCTATGATGAAAAAAGAAATATCCTCAGATGAAATCTGGAAAGAAGCTTTCTGAGAAACTGCTTAGTGTTCTGTTAATTCATCTCACAGAGTTACATGTGTATTTCGTGGATCTCTTTGCTAGCCTTATTTCTGTGGAATCTGAGAACAGATATTTCGGATCCCTTTGAAAACTATAGGGCCAAAGGAAATATCCTCCGATAACAAAGAGAAAGAAGCTTTCTGAGAAACTTCTTTGTGTTCTGTGAAATCATCTCACACAGTTACAGCTTTCCCCACAAGAAGCCTTTCGCTAAGACAGTTTTTGTGGAATTGGCAAAGTGATATTTAGAAGCCGATAGAGGGCTATGGTGAAAAAGGAAATATCCTCAGATGAAATCTGGAAAGAAGCTTTCTGAGAAACTGCTTAGTGTTCTGTTAATTCATCTCACAGAGTTACATCTGTATTTCGTGGATCTCTTGGCTAGCCTTATTTCTGTGGAATCTGAGAACAGATATTTCGGATCCCTTTGAAGACTATAGGGCCAAAGGAAATATCCTCCGATAACAAAGAGAAAGAAGCTTTCTGAGAAACTTCTTTGTGTTTTGTGAAATCATCTCACAGAGTTACAGCTTCCCCTCAGGAAGCCTTTCGCTAAGACAGTTCTTGTGGAAATTGCCAAGTGATATTTGGAAGCCCATAGAGGGGTATGGTGAAAAAGGAAATATCCTCAGATGAAATCTGGAAAGAAGCTTTCTGAGAAACTGCTTAGTGTTCTGTTAATTCATCTCACACCGTTACATCTGTATTTCGTAGATCTCTTTGCTAGCCTTATTTCTGTGGAATCTGAGAACAGATATTTCGTTTCCTTTGAAGTCTATAGGGCCGAAGAAAATATCCTCCGATAACAAAGAGAAAGAAGCTTTCTGAGAAACTTCTTTGTGTTCTGTGTAATCATCTCACAGAGTTACAGCTTTCCCCTCAAGAAGCCTTTCGCTAAGACAGTTCTTGTGGAATTGGCAAAGTGATATTTAGAAGCCGATAGAGGGCTATGGTGTAAAAGGAAATATCCTCAGATGAAATCTGGAAAGAAGCTTTCTGAGAAACTGCTTAGTGTTCTGTTAATTCATCTCACAGAGTTACATCTGTATTTCGTGGATCTCTTTGCTAGCCTTATTTCTGTGGAATCTGAGAACAGATATTTCGGATCCCTTTGAAGACTATAGGGCCAAAGGAAATATCCTCCGATAACAAAGAGAAAGAAGCTTTCTGAGAAACTTCTTTGTGTTCTGTGAAATCATCTCACACAGTTACAGCTTTCCCCTCAAGAAGCCTTTCGCTAAGACAGTTCTTGTGGAATTGGCAAAGTGATATTTGGAAGCCCAAAGAGGGGTATGGTGAAAGAAGAAATATCCTCAGATGAAATCTGGAAAGAAGCTTTCTGAGAAACTGCTTAGTGTTATGTTAGTTCATTTCACAGCGTTACATCTGTATTTCTTAGATCTCTTTGCTAGCCTTATTTCTGTGGAATCTGAGAACAGATATTTCGGATCCCTTTGAAGACTATAGGGCCAAAGGAAATATCCTCCGATAACAAAGAGAAAGAAGCTTTCTGAGAAACTTCTTTGTGTTCTGTGAAATCATCTCACAGAGTTACAGCTTTCCCCTCAAGAAGCCTTTCGCTAAGACAGTTCTTGTGGAATTGGCAAAGTGATATTTAGAAGCCGATAGAGGGCTATGTTGTAAAAGGAAATATCCTCAGATGAAATCTGGAAAGAAGCTTTCTGAGAAACTGCTTAGTGTTCTGTTAACTCATCTCACTGATTTACATCTGTATTTCGTGGATCTCTTTGCTAGCCTTATTTCTGTGGAATTTGAGGACAGATATTTCGGATCCCTATGAAGACTATAGGGCCAAAGGAAATATCCTCCGATAACAAAGAGAAAGAAGCTTTCTGAGAAACTTCTTTGTGTTTTCTGAAATCATCTCACAGAGTTACAGCTTCCCCTCAAGAAGACTTTCGCTAAGACAGTTCTTGTGGAATTGGCAAAGTGATATTTGGAAGCCCATAGAGGGGTATGGTGAAAGAGGAAATATCCTCAGATGAAATCTGGAAAGAAGCTTTCTGAGAAACTGCTTAGTGTTATGTTAGTTCATCTCACAGCGTTACTTCTGTATTTCTTAGATCTCTTTGCTAGCCTTATTTCTGTGGAATCTGAGAACAGATATTTCGGATCCCTTTGAAGACTATAGGGCCAAAGGAAATATCCTCCGATAAGAAAGAGAAAGAAGCTTTCTGAGAAACTTCTTTGTGTTCTGTGAAATCATCTCACACAGTTACAGCTTTCCCCTCAAGAAGCCTTTCGCTAAGACAGTTCTTGTGGAATTGGCAAAGTGATATTTAGAAGCCGATAGAGGGCTATGGTGTAAAAGGAAATATCCTCAGATGAAATCTGGAAAGAAGCTTTCTGAGAAACTGATTAGTGTTCTGTTAATTCGTCTCACAGAGTTACATCTGTATTTCGTGGATCTCTTTGCTAGCCTTATTTCTGTGGAATCTGAGAACAGATATTTCCGATCCCTTTGAAGACTATAGGGCCAAAGGAAATATCCTCCGATAACAAAGAGAAAGAAGCTTTCTGAGAAACTTCTTTGTGTTCTGTGAAATCATCTCACACAGTTACAGCTTTCCCCTCAAGAAGCCTTTCGCTAAGACAGTTCTTGTGGAATTGGCAAAGTGATATTTGGAAGCCCATAGAGGGCTATGGTGAAAAAGGAAATATCCTCAGATGAAATCTGGAAAGAAGCTTTCTGAGAAAGTGCTCTGTGATGTGTGACTTCCCCTCACAGAGTTACATATGTATTTCGTGTATCTCTTTGCTTGCCTTATTTCTGTGGAATCTGAGAACAGATATTTCGGATCCCTTTGAAGACTATAGGGCCAAAGGAAATATCCTCCGATAACAAAGAGAAAGAAGCCTTCTGAGAAACTTCTTTGTGTTTTGTGAAATCATCTCACAGAGTTATAGCTTCCCCTCAGAAGCCTTTCGCTAAGACAGTTCTTGTGGAAATGGCCAAGTGATATTTGGAAGCCCATAGAGGGGTATGGTGAAAAAGGAAATATCCTCAGATGAAATCTGGAAAGAAGCTTTCTGAGAAACTGCTTAGTGTTCTGTTAATTCATCTCACAGAGTTACATCTGTATTTCGTGGATCTCTTTGCTAGCCTTATTTCTGTGGAATTTGAGAACAGATATTTCGGATCCCTTTGAAGTCTATAGTGCCAAAGGAAATATCCTCCGATAACAAAGAGAAAGAAGCTTTCTGAGAAACTTCTTTGTGTTCTGTGAAATCATCTCACAGAGTTACAGCTTTCCCCTCAAGAAGCCTTTCGCTAAGACAGTTCTTGTGGAATTGGCAAAGTGATATTTAGAAGCCCATAGAGGGCAATGGTGAAAAAGGAAATATCCTCAGTTGAAATCTGGAAAGAAGCTTTCTAAGAAACTGCTTAGTGTTCTGTTAATTCATCTCACAGAGTTACATCTGCATTTCGTGGATCTCTTTGCTAGCCTTATTTCTGTGGAATCTGAGAACAGAAATTTCGGATCCCTTTGAAGACTATAGGGCCAAAGGAAATAACCTCCGATAACAAAGAGGAAGAAGCTTTCTGAGAAACTTCTTTGTGTTCTGTGAAATCATCTCACAGAGATACAGCTTTCCCCTCAAGAAGCCTTTCGCAAAGACAGTTCTTGTGGAATTGGCAAAGTGATATTTGGAAGCCCATAGAGGGCTATGGTGAAAAAGGAAATATCCTCAGATGAAATCTGGAAAGGAGTTTTCTGAGAAACTGCTTAGTGTTCTGTTAATTCATCTCACGGAGTTGCATCTGTATTTCGTGGATCTCTTTTCTAGCCTTATTTCTGTGGAATCTGAGAACAGATATTTCGGATCCCTTTGAAGACTATAGGGCCAAAAGGAAATACCCTGCGATAACAAAGAGAAAGAAGCTTTCTGAGAAACTTCTTTCTATTCTTTGAAATCATCTCACAGAGTTACAGCTTTCCCCTCAAGAAGCCTTTCGCTAAGACAGTTCTTGTGGAATTGGCAAAGTGATATTTGGAAGCCCATAGAGGGCTATGTTGAAAAAGGAAATATCCTCAGATGAAATCTGGAAAGAAGTTTTCTGAGAAACTGCTTAGTGTTCTGTTAATTCATCTCACAGAGTTACATGTGTATTTCGTGGATCTCTTTGCTAGCCTTATTTCTGTGGAATCTGAGAACAGATATTTCGGATCCCTTTGATGACTATAGGGCCAAAGAAAATATCTTCCGATAACAAAGAGAAAGAAGGTTTCTGAGAAACTTCTTTGTGTTCTGTGAAATCATCTCACAGAGTTACAACTTTCCCCTCAATAAGCCTTTCCCTAAAACAGTTCTTATGGAATTGGCAAAGTGATATTTGGAAGCCCATAGAGGGCTATGGTGAAAAAGGAAATATCCTCAGATGAAATCTGGAAACAAGCTTTCTGAGAAATTGCTTAGTGTTATGTTAATTCTTCTCACAGAGTTACATCTGTATTTCGTAGATCTCTTTGCTAGCCTTATTTCTGTGGTATCTGAGAACAGATATTTCGGATCCCTTTGAAGACTATAGGGCCAAAGGAAATATCCTCCGATAACAAAGAGAAAGAAGCTTTGTGAGAACCTTCTTTGTGTTCTGTGAAATCATCTCACAGAATTACAGCTTTACCTTCAAGAAGCCTTTCGCTAACACAGTTCTTGTGGAATTGGCAAAGTGATATTTGGAAGCCCATAAAGGGCTATGGTGAAAAAGGAAATATCCTCAGATGAAATCTGGAAAGGAGCTTTCTGAGAAACTGCTTAGTGTTCTGTTAATTCATCTCACAGAGTTACATCTGTATTTCGTGGATCTCTTTGCTAGCCTTATTTCTGTGGAATCTGAGAACAGATACTTCGGATCCCTTTGAAGACTATAGGGCCAAAGGAAATATCCTCCGATAACAAAGAGAAAGAAGGTTTCTGAGAAACTTCTTTGTGTTCTGTGAAATCATCTCACAGAGTTACAGCTTTCCCCTCAATAAGCCTTTCCCTAAGACAGTTCTTATGGAATTTGCAAAGTGATATTTGGAAGCCCATAGAGGGCTATGGTGAAAAAGGAAATATCCTCAGATGAAATCTGGAAAGAAGCTTTCTGAGAAATTGCTTAGTGTTATGTTAATTCATCTCACAGAGTTACATCTGTATTTCGTAGATCTCTTTGCTAGCCTTATTTCTGTGGTATCTGAGAACAGATATTTCGGATCCCATTGAAGACTATAGGGCCAAAGGAAATATCCACCGATAACAAAGGGAAAGAAGCTTTCTGAGAACCTTCTTTGTGTTTTGTGAAATCATCTCACAGAATTACAGCTTTACCCTCAAGAAGCCTTTCGCTAACACAGTTCTTGTGGAATTGGCAAAGTGATATTTGGAAGCCCATAGAGGGCTATGTTGAAAAAGGAAATATCCTCAGATGAAATCTGGAAAGAAGCTTTCTGAGAAACTGCTCTGTGATGTGTGATTTCCACTCACTGAGTTACATGTGTATTTCGTGGATCTCTTTGCTAGCCTTATTTCTGTGGAATCTGCGAACAGATATTTCGGATCCCTTTGAAGACTATAGGGCCAAAGGAAATATCCTCCGATAACAAAGAGAAAGAAGCTTTCTGAGAAACTTCTTTGTGTTCTGTGAAATCATCTCACAGAGTTACAGCTTTCCCCTCAAGAAGCCTTTCGCTAAGACAGTTCTTGTGGAATTGGAAAAGTGATATTCGGAAGCTCATAGAGGGGTGTGGTGAAAAAGGAAATATCCTCAGATGAAATCTGGAAAGAAGCTTTCTGAGAAACTGCTCTGTGATGTGTGACTTCCATTCACAGAGTTACATCTGTATTTCGTGGATCTCTTTGCTAGCCTTATTTCTGTGGAATCTGAGAACTGATATTTCGGATCCCTTTGAAGACTATAGGGCCAAAGGAAATATCTTCGATAACAAAGAGAAAGAAGGTTTCTGAGAAACTTCTTTGTGTTCTGTGAAATCATCTCACAGAGTTACAGCTTTCCCCTCAATAAGCCTTTCCCTAAGACAGTTCTTATGGAATTGGCAAAGTGATATTTGGAAGCCCATAGAGGGCTATGGTGAAAAAGGAAATATCCTCAGATGAAATCTGGAAAGAAGCTATCTGAGAAATTGCTTAGTGTTATGTTAATTCATCTCACAGAGTTACATCTGTATTTCGTAGATCTCTTTGCTAGCCTTATTTCTGTGGTATCTGAGAACAGATATTTCGGATCCCTTTGAAGACTATAGGGCCAAAGGAAATATCCTCCGATAACAAAGAGAAAGAAGCTTTCCGAGAACCTTCTTTGTGTTCTGTGAAATCATCTCACAGAATTACAGCTTTACCCTCAAGAAGCCTTTCGCTAACACAGTTCTTGTGGAATTGGCAAAGTGATATTTGGAAGCCCATAGAGGGCTATGGTGAAAAAGGAAATATCCTCAGATGAAATCTGGAAAGAAGCTTTCTGAGAAACTGCTCTGTGATGTGTGATTTCCACTCACTGAGTTACATGTGTGTTTCGTGGATCTCTTTGCTAGCCTTATTTCTGTGGAATCTGCGAACAGATATTTCGGATCCCTTTGAAGACTATAGGGCCAAAGGAAATATCCTCCGATAACAAAGAGAAAGAAGCTTTCTGAGAAACTTCTTTGTGTTCTGTGAAATCATCTCACAGAGTTACAGCTTTCCCCTCAAGAAGCCTTTAGCTAAGACAGTTCTTGTGGAATTGGAAAAGTGATATTTGGAAGCTCATAGAGGGCTATGGTGAAAAAGGAAATATCCTCAGATGAAATCTGGAAAGAAACTTTCTGAGAAACTGCTTAGTGTTCTGTTAATTCATCTCACAGAGTTACATCTGTATTTCGTAGATCTCTTTGCTAGCCTTATTTCTGTGGAATCTGAGAACAGATATTTCGGATCCCTTTGAAGACTATAGGGCCAAAGGAAATATCCTCCGATAACAAAGAGAAAGAAGCTTTCCGAGAAACTTCTTTGTGTTCTGTGAAATCATCTCACAGAATTACAGCTTTCCCCTCAAGAAGCCTTTCGCTAAGACAGTTATTGAGGAATTGGCATAGTGATATTTAGAAGCCCATAGAGGGCTATGGTGAAAAAGGAAATATCCTCAGATGAAATCTGGAAAGAAGGTTTCTGAGAAACTGCTTAGTGTTCTGTTAATTCATCTCACAGAGTTATATCTGTATTTCGTGGATCTCTTGCTAGCCTTATTTCTGTGGAATCTGAGAACAGATATTTCCGATCCCGTTGAAGACTATAGGACCAAAGGAAATATCCTCCGATCACAAAGTTTAAAGAAGCTTTCTGAGAAATTTCCTTGTGTTCTGTGAAATCATCTCACAGAGTTACACCTTTCCCCTCCCGAAGCCTTTCGCTAAGATAGTTCTTGGGGAATTGGCCAAGTGATATTTGGAAGCCCATAGAGGGCTATGGTGAAAAAGGAAATATCCTCAGATGAAATCTGGAAAGAAGCTTTCTGAGAAACTGCTTAGTGTTCTGTTAATTCATCTCACAGAGTTACGTCTGTATTTCATGCATCTCTTTGCTAGCCTTATTTCCGTGTAATCTGAGAACAGATATTTGGGATCCCTTTGAAGTCTATAAGGGCAAAGGAAATATCCTCCGATAACAAAGAGAAAGAAGCTTTCTGAGAAACTTCTTTGTGTTCTGTGAAATCATCTCACAGAGTTACAGCTTTCCCCTCAAGAAGCCTTTCGCTAAGACAGTTCTTGTGGAATTGGCAAAGTGATATTTGGAAGCTCATAGAGGGCTATGGTGAAAAAGGAAATATCCTCAGATGAAATCTGGAAAGAAACTTTCTGAGAAACTGCTTAGTGTTCTGTTAATTCATCTCACAGAGTTACATCTGTATTTCGTAGATCTCTTTGCTAGCCTTATTTCTGTGGAATCTGAGAACAGATATTTCGGATCCCTTTGAAGACTATAGGGCCAAAGGAAATATCCTCCGATAACAAAGAGAAAGAAGCTTTCCGAGAAACTTCTTTGTGTTCTGTGAAATCATCTCACAGAATTACAGCTTTCCCCTCAAGAAGCCTTTCGCTAAGACAGTTATTGAGGAATTGGCATAGTGATATTTAGAAGCCCATAGAGGGCTATGGTGAAAAAGGAAATATCCTCAGATGAAATCTGGAAAGAAGGTTTCTGAGAAACTGCTTAGTGTTCTGTTAATTCATCTCACAGAGTTATATCTGTATTTCGTGGATCTCTTGCTAGCCTTATTTCTGTGGAATCTGAGAACAGATATTTCCGATCCCGTTGAAGACTATAGGACCAAAGGAAATATCCTCCGATCACAAAGTTTAAAGAAGCTTTCTGAGAAATTTCCTTGTGTTCTGTGAAATCATCTCACAGAGTTACACCTTTCCCCTCCCGAAGCCTTTCGCTAAGATAGTTCTTGGGGAATTGGCCAAGTGATATTTGGAAGCCCATAGAGGGCTATGGTGAAAAAGGAAATATCCTCAGATGAAATCTGGAAAGAAGCTTTCTGAGAAACTGCTTAGTGTTCTGTTAATTCATCTCACAGAGTTACGTCTGTATTTCATGCATCTCTTTGCTAGCCTTATTTCCGTGTAATCTGAGAACAGATATTTGGGATCCCTTTGAAGTCTATAAGGGCAAAGGAAATATCCTCCGATAACAAAGAGAAAGAAGCTTTCTGAGAAACTTCTTTGTGTTCTGTGAAATCATCTCACAGAGTTACAGCTTTCCCCTCAAGAAGCCTTTCGCTAAGACAGTTCTTGTGGAATTGGCAAAGTGATATTTGGAAGCCCATAGAGGGCTATGGTGAAAAAGGAAATATCCTCAGATGAAATCTGGAAAGAAGCTTTCTGAGAAAGTGGTCTGTGATGTGTGACTTCCACTCACAGAGTTACATATGTATTTCGTGGATCTCTTTGCTAGCCTTATTTCTGTGGAATCTGAGAACAGATATTTCGGATCCCTTGGAAGACTATAGGGCCAAAGGAAATATCCTCCGATAACAAAGAGAAAGAAGCTTTCTGAGAAACTTCTTTGTGTTCCGTGAAATCATCTCACAGAGTTACAGCTTTCCCCTCAGGAAGCCTTTCGCTAAGACAATTCTTCTGGAATTGGCAAAGTGATATTTGGAAGCCCATAGAGGGCTAGGGTGAAAAAGGAAATATCCTCAGATGAAATCTGGAAAGAAGCTTTCTGAGAAACTGCTGAGTGATGTGTGAATTCCACTCACAGAGTTACATCTGTATTTCGTGGATCTCGTTGTTAGCCTTATTTCTGTGGAATCTGAGAACAGATATTTTGGATCCCTTTGAAGACTATAGGGCCAAAGGAAATATCCTCCGATAGCAAAGAGAAAGAAGCTTTCTGAGAAACTTCCTTGTGTTCTGTGAAATCATCTCACAGAGTTACAGCGTTCTCCTCAAGAAGCCTTTCGCTAAGATAGTTCTTTTGGAATTTTCAAAGTGATATTTGGAAGCCCATAGAGGGCTATGGTGAAAAAGGAAATATCCTCAAATAAAATCTGGAAAGAAGCTTTCTGAGAAACTGCTCTGTGATGAGTGACTTCCACTCACAGAGTTACATCTGTATTTCGTGGATCTCTTTGCTAGCCTTATTTCTGTGGAATCTGAGAACAGATATTTCGGATCCCTTTGAAGACTATAGGGCCAAAGGAAATAACTTCCGATAACAAAGAGAAAGAAGGTTTCTGAGAAACTTCTTTGTGTTCTTTGAAATCATCTCACAGAATTACAGCTTTCCCGTCAAGAAGCCTTTCGCTAAGACAGTTCTTGTGGAATTGGCAAAGTGATATTAGGAAGCCCTTAGAGGGCTATGGTGAAAAAGAAATATCCTCAGATGAATTCTGGAAAGAAGCTTTCTGAGAAACTGCTCTGTGATGTGTGATTTCCACTCACAGAGTTACATGTGTATTTCGTGGATCTCTTTGCTAGCCTTATTTCTGTGGAATCTGAGAACAGATATTTCGGATCCCTTTGAAGACTATTGGGCCAAATTAAATATCCTCCGATAACAAAGAGAAAGAAGTTTTCTGAGAAACTTCTTTGTGTTCTGTGAAATCATCTCACAGAGTTACAGCTTTTCCCCTCAAGAAGCCTTTCGCTAAGACAGTTCTTGTGAAATTGCAAAGTGATATTTGGAAGCCCATAGAGGGCTAAGGTGAAAAAGGAAATATCCTCAGATGAAATCTGTAATGAAGCTTTATGAGAAAGTGCTCTGTGATGTGACGTCCACTCACAGAGTTACATATGTATTTGTTGGATCTCTTTGCTAGCCTTATTTCTGTGGAATCTGAGAACAGATATTTCGGATTCCTTTGAAGACTATAGGGCCAAAGGAAATATCCTCCGATAACAAAGAGAAAGAAGCTTTCTGAGAAACTTCTTCGTGTTCTATGAAGTCATCTCACAGAGTTACAGCTTTCCCTTCAAGAAGACTTTTGCTAAGACAATTCTTGTGGAATTGGCCAAGTGATATTTGGAAGCCCATAGAGGGGTATGGTGAAAAAGGAAATATCCTCAGATGAAATCTGGAAAGAAGTTTTCTGAGAAACTGCTTAGTGTTCTGTTAATTCATCTCACAGAGTTACATCTGTATTTCGCGGATCTCTTTGCTAGCCTTATTTCTGTGGAGTCTGAGAACAGATATTTCGGATCCCTTTGAAGACTATAGTGCCAAAGGAAACACCTCTGATAACAAAGAGAAAGAAGCTTTCTGAGAAACTTCTTTGTGTTCTGTGAAATCATCTCACAGAGTTACAGCTTTCCCCTCAAGAAGCCTTTCCCTAAGACAGTTCTTGTGGAATTGGCAAAGTGATATTTGGAAGCCCATAGAGGGCTATGGTGAAAAAGGAAATATCCTCAGATGAAATCTGGAAAGAAGCTTTCTGAGAAACTGCTTAGTGTTCTGTTAATTCATCTCACAGAATTACATCTGTATTTCGTAGATCTCTTTGCTAGCCTTATTTCTGTGGAATCTGAGAACAGATATTTGGGATCCCTTTGAAGACTATAGGGCCAAAGGAAATATCCTCCGATAACAAAGAGAAAGAAGCTTTCTGAGAAACTTCTTTGTGTTCTGTGAAATCATCTCACAGAGTTACAGCTTTCCCCTCAAGAAGCCTTTCGCTAAGACAGTTCTTGAGGAATTGGCAAAGTGATATTTAGAAGCCCATAGAGGGCTAGGGTGAAAAAGGAAATATCCTCAGATGAAATCTGGAAAGAAGGTTTCTGAGAAACTGCTTAGTGTTCTGTTAATTCATCTCACAGAGTTACATCTGTATTTCATGGATCTCTTTGCTAGCCTTATTTCTGTGGAATCTGAGAACAGATATTTCGGATCCCTTTGAAGTCTATAGGGGCAAAGGAAATATCCTCCGATAACAAAGTGAAAGAAGCTTTCTAAGAAACTTCTTTGTGTTCTGAGAAATCATCTCACAGAGTTACAGCGTTCCCCTCAAGAAGCCTTTCGCTAAGTCAGTTCTTGTGGAATTGGCCAAGTGATATTTGGAAGCCCATAGAGGGCTATGGTGAAAAAGGAAATATCCTCAGATGAAATCTGGAATGAAGCTTTCTGAGAAAGTGCTCTGTGATGTGTGACTTCCACTCACAGAGTTACATATGTATTTGGTGGATCTCTTTGCTAGCCTTATTTCTGTGGAATCTGAGAACAGATATTTCGGATCCCTTTGAAGACTATAGAGCCAAAGGAAATATCCTCCGATAACAAAGAGAAAGAAGCTTTCTGAGAAACTTCTTCGTGTTCTTTGAAGTCATCTCACAGAATTACAGCTTTCCCTTCAAGAAGACTTTTGCTAAGACAATTCTTGTGGAATTGGCCAAGTGATATTTGGAAGCCCATAGAGGGGTATGGTGAAAAAGGAAATATACTCAGATGAAATCTGGAAAGAAGTTTTCTGAGAAACTGCTTAGTGTTCTGTTAATTCATCTCACAGAGTTACATCTGTATTTCGCGGATCTCTTTGCTAGCCTTATTTCTGTGGAGTCTGAGAACAGATATTTCGGATCCCTTTAAAGACTATAGGGCCAAAGGAAATATCCTCCGATAACAAAGAGAAAGAAGCTTTCTGAGAAACTTCTTTGTGTTCTGTGAAATCATCTCACAGAGTTGCAGCTTTCCCCTCAAGAAGCCTTTCCCTAAGACAGTTCTTGTGGAATTGGCAAAGTGATATTTGGAAGCCCATAGAGGGGTATGGTGAAAAAGGAAATATCCTCAGATGAAATCTGGAAAGAAACTTTCTGAGAAACTGCTTAGTGTTCTGTTAATTCATCTCACAGAGTTACATCTGTATTTCGTGGATCTCTTTGCTAGCCTTATTTCTGTGGTATCTGAGAACAGAAATTTAGGATCCCTTTGAAGACTATAGGGCCAAAGGAAATACCCTCGATAACAAAGAGAAAGAAGCTTTCTGAGAAACTTCTTTGCGTTCTGTGAAATTATCTCACAGAGTTGCAGCTTTCCCCTCAAGAAGCCTTTCGCTAAGACAGTTCTTGTGGAATTGGCAAAGTGATATTTGGAAGCCCATAGAGGGCTATGGTGAAAAAGGAAATATCCTCAGATGAAATCTGGAAAGATGCTTTCTGAGAAACTGCTCTGTGATGTGTGATTTCCACTCACAGAGCTACATGTGTATTTCGTGGATCTCTTTTCTAGCCTTATTTCTGTGGAATCTGAGAACAGATATTTTGGATCCCTTTGAAGACTATAGGGCCAAAGGAAATATCCTCCGATAACAAAGAGAAAGAAGCTTTCTGAGAAACTTCTTTGTGTTCCCTGAAATCATCTCACAGAGTTACAGCTTTCCCTTCAGGAAGCCTTTCGCTAAGACAATTCTTGCGGAATTGGCAAAGTGATATTTGGAAGCCCATAGAGGGCTATGGTGAAAAAGGAAATATCCTCAGATGAAATCTGGAAAGAAGCTTTCTGAGAAACTGCTCTGTGATGTGTGACTTCCACTCACAGAGTTACATCTGTATTTCGTGGATCTCTTTGTTAGCCTTATTTCTGGGGAATCTGAGAACAGATATTTCGGATCCCTTTGAAGACTCTAGGGCCAAAGGAAATATCCTCCGATAGCAAAGAGAAAGAAGCTTTCTGAGAAAATTCTTTGTGTTCTGTGAAATCATCTCACAGAGTTACAGCTTTCCCCTCAAGAAGCCTTTCCCTAAGACAGTTCTTGTGGAATTGGCAAAGTGATATTTGGAAGCCCATAGAGGGGGATGGTGAAAAAGGAAATATCCTCAGATGAAATCTGGAAAGAAGCTTTCTGAGAAACTGCTTAGTGTTCTGTTAATTCATCTCACAGAGTTACATCTGTATTTCGCGGATCTCTTTGCTAGCCTTATTTCTGTGGAGTCTGAGAACAGATATTTCGGATCCCTTTGAAGACTATAGTGCCAAAGGAAACACCTCCGATAACAAAGAGAAAGAAGCTTTCTGAGAAACTTCTTTGTGTTCTGTGAAATCATCTCACAGAGTTACAGCTTTCCACTTAAAAAGCCTTTCCCTAAGACAGTTCTTGTGGAATTGGCAAAGTGATATTTGGAAGCCCATAGAGGGCTATGGTGAAAAAGGAAATATCCTCAGATGAAATCTGGAAAGAAGCTTTCTGAGAAACTGCTTAGTGTTCTGTTAATTCATCTCACAGAATTACATCTGTATTTCGTAGATCTCTTTGCTAGCCTTATTTCTGTGGAATCTGAGAACAGATATTTGGGATCCCTTTGAAGACTATAGGGCCAAAGGAAATATCCTCCGATAACAAAGAGAAAGAAGCTTTCTGAGAAACTTCTTTGTGTTTTGTGAAATCATCTCACAGAGTTACAGCTTTCCCCTCAAGAAGCCTTTCGCTAAGACAGTTCTTGAGGAATTGCAAAGTGATATTTAGAAGCCCATAGAGGGCTAGGGTGAAAAAGGAAATATCCTCAGATGAAATCTGGAAAGAAGGTTTCTGAGAAACTGCTTAGTGTTCTGTTAATTCATCTCACAGAGTTACATCTGTATTTCATGGATCTCTTTGCTAGCCTTATTTCTGTGGAATCTGAGAACAGATATTTCGGATCCCTTTGAAGTCTATAGGGGCAAAGGAAATATCCTCCGATAACAAAGTGAAAGAAGCTTTCTAAGAAACTTCTTTGTTTTCTGAGAAATCATCTCACAGAGTTAAAGCGTTCCCCTCAAGAAGCCTTTCGCTAAGTCAGTTCTTGTGGAATTGGCCAAGTGATATTTGGAAGCCCATAGAGGGCTATGGTGAAAAAGGAAATATCCTCAGATGAAATCTGGAATGAAGCTTTCTGAGAAAGTGCTCTGTGATGTGTGACTTCCACTCACAGAGTTACATATGTATTTGGTGGATCTCTTTGCTAGCCTTATTTCTGTGGAATCTGAGAACAGATATTTCGGATCCCTTTGAAGACTATAGAGCCAAAGGAAATATCCTCCGATAACAAAGAGAAAGAAGCTTTCTGAGAAACTTCTTCGTGTTCTTTGAAGTCATCTCACAGAGTTACAGCTTTCCCATCAAGAAGACTTTTGCTAAGACAATTCTTGTGGAATTGGCCAAGTGATATTTTGAAGCCCATAGAGGGGTATGGTGAAAAAGGAAATATACTCAGATGAAATCTGGAAAGAAGTTTTCTGAGAAACTGCTTAGTGTTCTGTTAATTCATCTCACAGAGTTACATCTGTATTTCGCGGATCTCTTTGCTAGCCTTATTTCTGTGGAGTCTGAGAACAGATATTTCGGATCCCTTTAAAGACTATAGGGCCAAAGGAAATATCCTCCGATAACAAAGAGAAAGAAGCTTTCTGAGAAACTTCTTTGTGTTCTGTGAAATCATCTCACAGAGTTGCAGCTTTCCCCTCAAGAAGCCTTTCCCTAAGACAGTTCTTGTGGAATTGGCAAAGTGATATTTGGAAACCCATAGAGGGGTATGGTGAAAAAGGAAATATCCTCAGATGAAATCTGGTAAGAAACTTTCTGAGAAACTGCTTAGTGTTCTGTTAATTCATCTCACAGAGTTACATCTGTATTTCGTGGATCTCTTTGCTAGCCTTATTTCTGTGGTATCTGAGAACAGAAATTTAGGATCCCTTTGAAGACTATAGGGCCAAAGGAAATACCCTCGATAACAAAGAGAAAGAAGCTTTCTGAGAAACTTCTTTGCGTTCTGTGAAATCATCTCACAGAGTTGCAGCTTTCCCCTCAAGAATCCTTTCGCTAAGACAGTTCTTGTGGAATTGGCAAAGTGATATTTGGAAGCCAATAGAGGGCTATGGTGAAAAAGGAAATATCCTCAGATGAAATCTGGAAAGATGCTTTCTGAGAAACTGCTCTGTGATGTGTGATTTCCACTCACAGAGTTACATGTGTATTTCGTGGATCTCTTTTCTAGCCTTATTTCTGTGGAATCTGAGAACAGATATTTTGGATCCCTTTGAAGACTATAGGGCCAAAGGAAATATCCTCCGATAACAAAGAGAAAGAAGCTTTCTGAGAAACTTCTTTGTGTTCCCTGAAATCATCTCACAGAGTTACAGCTTTCCCTTCAGGAAGCCTTTCCCTAAGACAATTCTTGTGGAAATGGCAAAGTGATATTTGGAAGCCCATAGAGGGCTATGGTGAAAAAGGAAATATCCTCAGATGAAATCTGGAAAGAAGCTTTCTGAGAAACTGCTCTGTGATGTGTGACTTCCACTCACAGAGTTACATCTGTATTTCGTGGATCCCTTTGTTAGCCTTATTTCTGTGGAATCTGAGAACAGATATTTCGGATCCCTTTGAAGACTCTAGGGCCAAAGGAAATATCCTCCGATAGCAAAGAGAAAGAAGCTTTCTGAGAAACTTCTTTGTGTTCTGTGAAATCATCTCACAGAGTTACAGCTTTCTCCTCAAGAAGCCTTTCGCTAAGATAGTTCTTGTGGAATTTTCAAAGTGATATTTTGAAGCCCATAGAGGGCTATGGTGAAAAACTAAATATCCTCAAATGAAATCTGGAAAGAAGCTTTCTGAGAAACTGCTCTGTGATGTGTGATTTCCACTCACAGAGTTACATGTGTATTTCGTGGATCTCTTTGCTAGCGTTATTTCTGTGGAATCTGAGAACAGATATTTCGGATGCCTTTGAAGACTCTAGGGCCAAAGGAAATATCCTCCGATAACAAAGAGAAAGAAGCTTTCTGAGAAACTTCTTTGTGTTCTGTGAAATCATCTCACAGAGTCACAGCTTTGCCCTCAAGAAGCCTTTCCCTAAGACAGTTCTTGTGGAATTGGCAAAGTGATATTTGGAAGCCCTTAGAGGGCTATGGTGAAAAAGGAAATATCCTCAGATGAAATCTGGAAAGATGCTTTCTGAGAAACTGCTCTGTGATGTGTGATTTCCACTCGCAGAGTTACATGTGTATTTCGTGGATCTCTTTTCTAGCCTTATTTCTGTGGAATCTGAGAACAGATATTTCGGATCCCTTTGAAGACTATAGGTCCAAAGGAAATATCCTCCGATAACAAAGAGAAAGAAGCTTTCTGAGAAACTTCTTTGTGTTCAGTGAAATCATCTCACAGAGTTACAGCTTTCCCCTCAGGAAGCCTTTCGCTAAGACAGTTCTTGGGGAATTGGAAAAGTGATATTTGGAAGCCCATAGAGGGCTATGGTGAAAAAGGAAATATCCTCAGATGAAATCTGGAAAGAAGCTTTCTGAGAAACTGCTCTGTGATGTGTGATTTCCACTCACTGAGTTACATGTGTATTTCGTGGATCTCTTTGCTAGCCTTATTTCTGTGGAATATGAGAACACATATTTCGGATCCCTTTGAAGACTATAGGGCCAAAGGAAATATCCTCCGATAACAAAGACAAAGAAGCTTTCTGAGAAACTTCTTTGTGTTCTGTGAAATCATCTCACAGAGTTACAGCTTTCCCCTCAAGAAGCATTTCGCTAAGACAGTTCTTGTGGAATTGGCAAAGTGATATTTGGAAGCTCATAGAGGGCTATGGTGAAAAAGGAAATATCCTCAGATGAAATCTGGAAAGAAGCTTTCTGAGAAACTGCTATGTGATGCGTGACTTCCACTCACAGAGTTACCTCTGTATTTCGTGTATCTCTTTGCTAGCCTTATTTCTGTGGAATCTGAGAACAGATATTTCGGATCCCTTTGAAGACTATAGGGCCAAAGGAAATATCCTCCGAAAACAAAGAGAAAGAAGCTTTCTGAGAAACTTCTTTGTGTTCTGTGAAATCATCTCACAGAGTTACAGCTTTCACCTCAAGAAGCCTTTCGCTAAGACAGTTCTTGTGGAATTGGTAAAGTGATATTTGGAAGCCCATAGAGGGCTATTGTGAAAAAGGAAATATCCTCAGATGAAATCTGGAAAGAAGCTTTCTGAGAAACTGCTTAGTGTTCTGTTAATTCATCTCACAGAATTACATCTGTATTTCGTAGATCTCTTTGCTAGCCTTATTTCTGTGGAATCTGAGAACAGATATTTGGGATCCCTTTGAAGACTATAGGGCCAAAGGAAATATCCTCCGATAACAAAGAGAAAGAAGCTTTCTGAGAAACTTCTTTGTGTTCTGTGAAATCATCTCACAGAGTTACAGCGTTCCCCTCAAGAAGCCTTTCGCTAAGACAGTTCTTGTGGAATTGGCCAAGTGATATTTGGAAGCCCATAGAGGGCTATGGTGAAAAAGGAAATATCCTCAGATGAAATCTGGAATGAAGCTTTATGAGAAAGTGCTCTGTGATGTGACTTCCACTCACAGAGTTCCATATGTATTTGGTGGATCTCTTTGCTAGCCTTATTTCTGTGAAATCTGAGAACAGATATTTCGGATCCCTTTGAAGACTCTAGGGCCAAAGGAAATATCCTCCGATAACAAAGAGAAAGAAGCTTTCTGAGAAACTTCTTCGTGTTCTATGAAGTCATCTCACAGAGTTACAGCTTTCCCTTCAAGAAGACTTTTGCTAAGACAATTCTTGTGGAATTGGCCAAGTGATATTTGGAAGCCCATAGAGGGGTATGGTGAAAAAGGAAATATCCTCAGATGAAATCTGGAAAGAAGTTTTCTGAGAAACTGCTTAGTGTTCTGCTAATTCATCTCACAGAGTTACATCTGTATTTCGCGGATCTCTTTGCTAGCCTTATTTCTGTGGAGTCTGAGAACAGATATTTCGGATCCCTTTAAAGACTATAGGGCCAAAGGAAATATCCTCCGATAACAAAGAGAAAGAAGCTTTCTGAGAAACTTCTTTGTGTTCTGTGAAATCATCTCACAGAGTTACAGCTTTCCCCTCAAGAAGCCTTTCCCTAAGACAGTTCTTGTGGAATTGGCAAAGTGATATTTGGAAGCCCATATAGGGCTATGGTGAAAAAGGAAATATCCTCAGATGAAATCTGGAAAGAAGCTTTCTGAGAAACTCCTTAGTGTTCTGTTAATTCATGTCACAGAATTACATCTGTATTTCATAGATCTCTTTGCTAGCCTTATTTCTGTGGAATCTGAGAACAGATATTTGGGATCCCTTTGAAGACTATAGGGCCAAAGGAAATATCCTCCGATAACAAAGAGAAAGAAGCTTTCTGAGAAACTTCTTTGTGTTCTGTGAAATCATCTCACAGAGTTACAGCTTTCCCCTCAAGAAGCCTTTCGCTAAGACAGTTCTTGAGGAATTGGCAAAGTGATAGTTAGAAGCCCATAGAGGGCTATGGTGAAAAAGGAAATATCCTCAGATGAAATCTGGAAAGAAGGTTCCTGAGAAACTGCTTAGTGTTCTGTTAATTCATCTCACAGAGTTACATCTGTATTTCGTGGATCTCTTTGCTAGCCTTATTTCTGTGGAATCTGAGAACAGATATTTCGGATCCCTTTGAAGTCAATAGGGGCAAAGGAAATATCCTCAGATAACAAAGTGAAAGAAGCTTTCTGAGAAACTTCTTTGTGTTCTGTGAAATCATCTCACAGAGTTACAGCGTTCCCCTCAAGAAGCCTTTCGCTAAGACAGTTCTTGTGGAATTGGCCAAGTGATATTTGGAAGCCCATAGAGGGCTATGGTGAAAAAGGAAATATCCTCAGATGAAATCTGGAAAGATGCTTTCTGAGAAACTGCTCTGTGATGTGTGATTTCCACTCACAGAGTTACATGTGTATTTCGTGGATCTCTTTTCTAGCCTCATTTCTGTGGAATCTGAGAACAGATATTTCGGATCCCTTTGAAGACTATAGGTCCAAAGGAAATATCCTCCGATAACAAAGAGAAAGAAGCTTTCTGAGAAACTTCTTTTTGTTCCTTGAAATCATCTCACAGAGTTACAGCTTTCCCCTCAGGAAATCTTTCGCTAAGACAATTCTTGTGGAATTGGCAAAGTGATATTTAGAAGCCCATAGAGGGCTATGGTGAAAAAGGAAATATCCTCAGATGAAATCTGGAAAGAAGCTTTCTGAGAAACTGCTCTGTGATGTGTGACTTCCACTCACAGAGTTACATCTGTATTTCGTGGATCTCTTTGCTAGCCTTATTTCTGTGGAATCTGAGGACAGATATTTGGGATCCCCTTGAAGACTATAGGGCCAAAGGAAATATCCTCCGATAGCAAAGAGAAAGAAGCTTTCTGAAAAACTTCTTTGTGTTCTGTGAAATCATCTAACAGAGTTCCAGCTTTCTCCTCAAGAAGCCTTTCGCTAAGATAGTTCTTGTGGAATTGGCAAAGTGATATGTGGAAGCCCATAGAGGGCTATGGTGAAAAAGGAAATATCCTCAATTGAAATCTGGAAAGAAGCTTTCTGAGAAACTGCACTGTGATGAGTGACTTCCACTCACAGAGTTACATCTGTATTTCGTGGATCTCTTTGTTAGCCTTATTTCTGTGGAATCTGAGAACAGATATTTCGGATCCCTTTGAAGACTATAGGGCCAAAGGAAATATCCTCCGATAACAAAGAGAAAGAATCTTTCTGAGAAACTTCTTTGTGTTCTGTGAAATCATTTCACAGAGTTACAGCTTTCCCCTCAAGAAGCCTTTCGCTAAGACAGTTCTTGTGGAATTGGCAAAGTGATATTTGGAAGCCGATAGAGGGCTATGGTGAAAAAGGAAATATCCTCAGATGAAATCTGGAAAGATGCTTTCTGAGAAACTGCTCTGTGATGTGTGATTTCCACTCACAGAGTTACATGTGTAATTCGTGGATCTCTTTTCTAGCCTTATTTCTGTGGAATCTGAGAACAGATATTTCGGATACCTTTGAAGACTATAGGTCCAATGGAAATATTCTCCGATAACAAAGAGAAAGAAGCTTTCTGAGAAACTTCTTTGTGTTCCGTGAAATCATCTCACAGAGTTACAGCTTTCCCCTCAGGAGGCCTTTCGCTAAGACAGTTCTTGGGGAATTGGCAAAGTGATATTTGGAAGCCCATAGAGGGCTATGGTGATAAAGGAAATATCCTCAGATGAAATCTGGAAAGAAGCTTTCTGAGAAACTGCTTAGTGTTCTGTTAATTCATCTCACAGAGTTACATCTGTATTTCGTGGATCTCTTTGCTAGCCTTATTTCTGTGGAGTTTGAGAACAGAGATTTCGGATCCCTTTGAAGACTATAGGGCCAAAGGAAATATCCTCCGATAACAAAGAGAAAGAAGCTTTCTGAGAAACTTCTTTGTGTTCTGTGAAATCATCTCACAGAGTTACAGCTTTCCCCTCAAGAAGCCTTTCCCTAAGACAGTTCTTGTGGAATTGGCAAAGTGATATTTGGAAGCCCATAGAGGGGTATGGTGAAAAAGGAAATATCCTCAGATGAAATCTGGAAAGAAGCTTTCTGAGAAACTGCTCTGTGATGTGTGACTTCCACTCACAGAGTTACATCTGTATTTCGTGGATCTCTTTGCTAGACTTATTTCTGTGGAATCTGAGAACAGATATTTGGCATCCCCTTGAAGACTATAGGGCCAAAGGAAATATCCTCCGTTAGCAAAGAGAAGGAAGCTTTCTGAGAAACTTCTTTGTGTTCTGTGAAATCATCTAACAGAGTTCCAGCTTTCTCCTCAAGAAGCCTTTCGCTAAGATAGTTCTTGTGGAATTGGCAAAGTGATATTTGGAAGCCCATAGAGGGCTATGGTGAAAAAGGAAATACCCTCAATTGAAATCTGGAAAAAGCTTTCTGAGAAACTGCACTGTGATGAGTGACTTCCACTCACAGAGTTAGATCTGTATTTCGTGGATCTCTTTGTTAGCCTTATTTCTGTGGAATCTGAGAACAGATATTTCGGATCCCTTTGAAGACTATAGGACCAAAGGAAATATCTTCCGATAACAAAGAGAAAGAAGGTTTCTCAGAAACTTCTTTGTGTTCTTTGAAATCATCTCACAGAGTTACAGCTTTCCCCTCAAGAAGCCTTTCGCTAAAAAAGTTCTTGTGGAATTGGCCAAGTGATATTTGGAAGCCCATAGAGGGCTATGGTGAAAAAGAAATATCCTCAGATGAAATCTGGAAAGAAGCTTTCTGAAAAACTGCTCTGTGATGTGTGATTTCCACTCACAGAGTTACATGTGTATTTCGTGGATCTCTTTGCTAGCCTTATTTCTGTGGAATCTGAGAACAGATATTTCGGATCCCTTTGAAGACTATAGGGCCAAAGGAAATATCCTCCGATAACAAAGAGAAAGAAGCTTTCTGAGAAACTTCTTTGTGTTCTGTGAAATCATTTCACAGAGTTACAGCCTTCCCCTCAAGAAGCCTTTCGCTAAAACAGTTCTTGTGGAATTGGCAAAGTGATATTTGGAAGCCGATAGAGGGCTATGGTGAAAAAGGAAATATCCTCAGATGAAATCTGGAAAGATGCTTTCTGAGAAACTGCTCTGTGATATGTGATTTCCACTCACAGAGTTACATGTGTATTTCGTGGATCTCTTTTCTAGCCTTATTTCTGTGGAATCTGAGAACAGATATTTCGGATACCTTTGAAGACTATAGGTCCAAAGGAAATATTCTCCGATAACAAAGAGAAAGAAGCTTTCTGAGAAACTTCTTTGTGTTCCGTGAAATCATCTCACAGAGTTACAGCTTTCCCCTCAGGAGGCCTTTCGCTAAGACAGTTCTTGGGGAATTGGCAAAGTGATATTTGGAAGCCCATAGAGGGCTCTGGTGATAAAGGAAATATCCTCAGATGAAATCTGGAAAGAAGCTTTCTGAGAAACTGCTTAGTGTTCTGTTAATTCATCTCACAGAGTTGCATCTGTATTTCGTGGATCTCTTTGCTAGCCTTATTTCTGTGGAATCTGAGAACAGATATTTCGGATCCCTTTGAAGACTATAGGGTCAAAGGAAATATCCTCCGATAACAAAGAGAAAGAAGGTTTCTGAGAAACTTCTTAGTGTTCTATGAAGTCATCTCACAGAGTTACAGCTTCCCCTCAAGAATCCTTTCGCAAAGACAATACTTGTGGAATTGGCCAAGTGATATTTGGAAGCCCATAGAGGGCTATGGTGAAAAAGGAAATATCCTCAGTTGAAATCTGGAAAGAATTTTTCTGAGAAACTGCTTAGTGTTCTGTTAATTCATCTCACAGAGTTACATCTGTATTTCGTGGATCTCTTTGCTAGCCTTATTTCTGTGGAGTCTGAGAACAGATACTTCGGATCCCTTTGAAGACTATAGGGCTAAAGGAAATATCCTCCGATGACAAAGAGAAAGAAGCTTTCTGAGAAACTTCTTTGTGTTCTGTGAAATCATCTCACAGAGTTACAGCTTTCCCCTCAAGAAGCCTTTCCCTAAGACAGTTCTTGTGGAATTGGCAAAGTGATATTTGGAAGCCCATAGAGGGGTATGGTGAAAAAGGAAATATCCTCAGATGAAATCTGGAAAGAAGCTTTCTGAGAAACTGCTTAGTGTTCTGTTAATTCATCTCACAGAGTTACATCTGTATTTCGTGGATCTCTTTGCTAGCCTTATTTCTGTGGAATCTGAGAACAGATATTTCGGATCCCTTTGAAGACTATAGGGCCAAAGGAAATATCCTCCGATAACAAAGAGAAAGAGGCTTTCTGAGAAACTTCTTTGTGTTCTGTGAAATCATCTCACAGAGTTGCAGCTTTCCCCTCAAGAAGCCTTTCGCTAAGACAGTTCTTGCGGAATTGGCAAAGTGATATTTGGAAGCCCATAGAGGGCTATGGTGAAAAAGGAAATATCCTCAGATGAAATCTGGAAAGATGCTTTCTGAGAAACTGCTCTGTGATGTGTGATTTCCACTCACAGAGTTACATCTGTATTTCGTGGATCTCTTTGTTAGCCTTATTTCTGTGGAATCTGAGAACAGATATTTTGGATCCCCTTGAAGACTATAGGGCCAAAGGAAATATCCTCCGATAGCAAAGAGAAAGAAGCTTTCTGAGAAACTTCTTTGTGTTCTGTGAAATCATCTCACAGAGTTACAGCTTTCTCCTCAAAGAGCCTTTCGCTAAGATAGTTCTTGTGGAATTGGCAAAGTGATATTTGGAAGCCCATAGAGGGCTATGGTGAAAAAGGAAATATCCTTAATTGAAATCTGGAAAGAAGCTTTCTGAGAAACTGCACTGTGATGAGTGACTTCCACTCACAGAGTTACATCTGTATTTCGTGGATCTCTTTGCTAACCTTATTTCTGTGGAATCTGAGAACAGATATTTCGGATCCCTTTGAAGACTATAGGGCCAAAGGAAATATCTTCCGATAACAAAGAGAAAGAAGGTTTCTGAGAAACTTCTTCGTGTTCTTTGAAATCATCTCACAGAGCTACAGATTTCCCCTCAAGAAGCCTTTCGCTAAAAAAGTTCTTGTGGAATTGGCCAAGTTATATTTGGAAGCCCATAGAGGGCTATGGTGAAAAAGAAATATCCTCAGATGAAATCTGGAAAGAAGATTTCTGAGAAACTGCTCTGTGATGTGTGATTTCCACTCACAGAGTTACATGTGTATTTCGTGGATCTCTTTGCTAGCCTTATTTCTGTGGAATCTGAGAACAGATATTTCGGATCCCTTTGAAGACTATAGGGCCAAAGGAAATATCCTCCGATAACAAAGAGAAAGAAGCTTTCTGAGAAACTTCTTTGTGTTCTGTGAAATCATTTCACAGAGTTACAGCGTTCCCCTCAAGAAGCCTTTCGCTAAGACAGTTCTTGTGGAATTGGCAAAGTGATATTTGGAAGCCGATAGAGGGCTATGGTGAAAAAGGAATTATCCTCAGATGAAATCTGGAAAGATGCTTTCTGAGAAACTGCTCTGTGATGTGTGATTTCCACTCACAGAGTTACATGTGTATTTCGTGGATCTCTTTTCTAGCCTTATTTCTGTGGAATCTGAGAACAGATATTTCGGATCCCTTTGAAGACTATAGGTCCAAAGGAAATATCCTCCGATAACAAAGAGAAAGAAGCTTTCTGAGAAATTTCTTTCTGTTCCGTGAAATCATCTCACAGAGTTACAGCTTTCCCCTCAGGAAGCCTTTCGCTAAGGCAGTTCTTGGGGAATTGGCAAATTGATATTTGGAAGCCCATAGAGGGCTATGGTGAAAAAGGAAATATCCTCAGATAAAATATGGAAAGAAGCTTTCTGAGAAACTGCTTAGTGTTCTGTTAATTCATCCCACAGAGTTACATCTGTATTTCGTGGATCTCTTTGCTAGCCTTATTTCTGTGGAATCTGAGAACAGATATTTCGGATCCCTTTGAAGACTATAGGGTCAAAGGAAATATCCTCCGATAACAAAGAGAAAGAAGGTTTCTGAGAAACTTCTTAGTGTTCTATGAAGTCATCTCAAAGAGTTACAGCTTTCCCCTCAAGAAGCCTTTCGCAAAGACAATTCTTGTGGAATTGGCCAAGTGATATTTGGAAGCCCATAGAGGGCTATGGTGAAAAAGGAAATATATTCAGATGAAATCTGGAAAGAAGCTTTCTGAGAAACTGTTTAGTGTTCTTTTAATTCATTTCACAGAGTTACATCTGTATTTCGTGGATCTCTTTGCTAGCCTTATTTCTGTGGAATCTGAGGACAGATATTTCGGATACCTTTGAAGTCTATAGGGCCAAAGGAAATATCCTCCGATAACAAAGAGAAAAAAGCTTTCTGAGAAACTTCTTTGTGTTCTGTGAAATCATCTCACAGAGTTACAGCTTTCCCCTAAAGAAGCCTTTCGCTAGGACAGTTCCTGTGGATTTGACAAAGTGATATTTGGAAGCCCATAGAGGGCTATGGTGAAAAAGGAAATATCCTCAGATGAAATCTGGAAAGAAGCTTTCTGAGAAACTGCTCTGTGATGTGAGATTTCCACTCACAGAGTTACATGTGTATTTCGTGGATCTCTTTGCTAGCCTTATTTCTGTGGAATCTGAGAACAGATATTTCGGATCCCTTTGAAGACTATAGGGCCAAAGGAAATATCCTCCGATAACAAAGAGAAAGAAGCTTTCTGAGAAACTTCTTTGTGTTCTGTGAAATCATCTCACAGAGTTACAGCTTTCACCTCAAGAAGCCTTTCGCCAAGACAGTTCTTGTGGAATTGGTAAAGTGATATTTGGAAGCCCATAGAAGGCTATGGTGAAAGAGGAAATATCCTCAGATGAAATCTGGAAAGAAGCTTTCTGAGAAACTGCTTAGTGTTCTGTTAATTCATCTCACAGAATTACATCTGTATTTCGTAGATCTCATTGCTAGCCTTATTTCTGTGGATTCTGAGAACAGATATTTGGGATCCCATTGAAGACTATAGGGCCAAAGGAAATATCCTCCGATAACAAAGAGAAAGAAGCTTTCTGAGAAACTTCTTTGTGTTCTGTGAAATCATCTCACAGAGTTACAGCTTTCCCCTCAAGAAGCCTTTCGCTAAGACAGTTCTTGAGGAATTGGTAAAGTGATATTTACAAGCTCATAAAGGGCTATGGTGAAAAAGGAAATATCCTCAGATGAAATCTGGAAATAAGGTTTCTGAGAAACTGCTTAGTGTTCTGTTAATTCATCTCACAGAGTTACATCTGTATTTCGTGGATCTCTTTGCTAGCCTTATTTCTTTGGAATCTGAGAACAGATATTTCGGATCCCTTTGAAGTCTATAGGGGCAAAGGAAATATCCTCCGATAACAAAGTGAAAGAAGCTTTCTGAGAAACTTCTTTGTGTTCTGTGAAATCATCTCACAGAGTTACAGCGTTCCCCTCAAGAAGCCTTTCGCTAAGACAGTTCTTGTGGAATTGGCCAAGTGATATTTGGAAGCCCATAGAGGGCTATGGTGAAAAAGGAAATATCCTCAGATGAAATCTGGAATGAAGCTTTCTGAAAAAGTGCTCTGTGATGTGTGACTTCCACTCACAGAGTTACATATGTATTTCGTGGATCTCTTTTCTAGCCTTATTTCTGTGGAGTCTGAGAACAGATATTTCGGATCCCTTTGAAGACTACAGGGCCAAAGGAAATATCCTCCGATAACAAAGAGAAAGAAGCTTTCTGAGAAACTTCTTCGTGTTCTATGAAGTCATCTCACAGAGTTACAGCTTTCCCTTCAAGAAGCCTTTTCCTAAGACAATTCTTGTGGAATTGGCCAAGTGATATTTGGAAGCCCATAGAGGGCTATGCTGAAAAAGGAAATATCCTCAGATGAAATCTGGAAAGAAGTTTTCTGAGAAACTGCTTAGTGTTCTGTTAATTCATCTCACAGAGTTACATCTGTATTTCGTGGATCTCTTTGCTAGCCTTATTTCTGTGGAGTCTGAGAACAGATATTTCGGATCCCTTTGAAGACTATAGGGCCAAAGGAAATATCCTCCGATAACAAAGAGAAAGAAGCTTTCTGAGAAACTTCTTTGTGTTCTGTGAAATCATCTCACAGAGTTACAGCTTTCCCCTCAAGAAGCCTTTCCCTAAGACCGTTCTTGTGGAATTGGCAAAGTGATATTTGGAAGCCCATAGAGGGGTATGGTGAAAACGGAAATATCCTCAGATGAAATCTGGAAAGAAGCTTTCTGAGAAACTGCTTAGTGTTCTGTTAATTCATCTCACAGAGTTACATCTGTATTTCGTGGATCTCTTTGCTAGCCTTATTTCTGTGGAATCTGAGAACAGATATTTCGGATCCCTTTGAAGACTATAGGGCCAAAGGAAATATCCTCCGATAACAAAGAGAAAGAGGCTTTCTGAGAAACTTCTTTGTGTTCTGTGAAATCATCTCACAGAGTTGCAGCTTTTCCCTCAAGAAGCCTTTCTCTAAGACAGTTCTGTGGAATTGGCAAAGTGATATTTGGAAGCCCATAGAGGGCTATGGTGAAAAAGGAAATATCCTCAGATGAAATCTGGAAAGATGCTTTCTGAGAAACTGCTCTGTGATGTGTGATTTCCACTCACAGAGTTACATGTGTATTTCGTGGATCTCTTTTCTAGCCTTATTTCTGTGGAATCTGAGAACAGATATTTCGGATCCCTTTGAAGACTATAGGGCCAAAGGAAATATCCTCCGATAACAAAGAGAAAGAAGCTTTCTGAGAAACTTCTTTTTGTTCCTTGAAATCATCTCACAGAGTTACAGCTTTCCCCTCAGGAAGCCTTTCGCTAAGACAATTCTTGTGGAATTGGCAAAGTGATATTTAGAAGCCCATAGAGGGCTATGGTGAAAAAGGAAATATCCTCAGATGAAATCTGGAAAGAAGCTTTCTGAGAAACTGCTTAGTGTTCTGTTAATTCATCTCACAGAGTTACATGTGTATTTCGTGGATCTCTTTGCTAGCCTTATTTTTGTGGAATCTGAGAACAGATATTTCGGATCCCTTTGAAGAATACAGGGCCTAAGGAAATATCCTCCGATAACAAAGAGAAAGAAGGTTTCTGAGAAACTTCTTAGTGTTCTATGAAGTCATCTCACAGAGTTACAGCTTTCCCCTCAAGAAGCCTTTCGCAAAGACAATTCTTGTGGAATTGGCCAAGTGATATTTGGAAGCCCATAGAGGGCTATGGTGAAAAAGGAAATATATTCAGATGAAATCTGGAAAGAAGCTTTCTGAGAAACTGTTTAGTGTTCTGTTAATTCATTTCACGGAGTTACATCTGTATTTCGTGGATCTCTTTGCTAGCCTTATTTCTTGGATTCTGAGGACAGATATTTCGGATACCTTTGAAGTCTATAGGGCCAAAGGAAATATCCTCCGATAACAAAGAGAAAGAAGCTTTCTGAGAAACTTCTTTGTGTTCTGTGAAATCATCTCACAGAGTTACAGCTTTCCCCTCAAGAAGCCTTTCCCTAAGACAGTTCTTGTGGAATTGGAAAGTGATATTTGGAAGCCCATAGAGGGGTATGGTGAAAAAGGAAATATCCTCAGATGTAATCTGGAAAGAAGCTCTCTGAGAAACTGCTCTGTGATGTGTGACTTCCACTCACAGAGTTACATCTGTATTTCGTGGATCTCTTTGCTAGCCTTATTTCTGTGGAATCTGAGAACAGATATTTGGGATCTCCTTGAAGACTATAGGGCCAAAGGAAATATCCTCCGATAGCAAAGAGAAAGAAGCTTTCTGAGAAACTTCTTTGTGTTCTGTGAAATCATCTAACAGAGTTCCAGCTTTCTCCTCAAGAAGCCTTTCGCTAAGATAGTTCTTGTGGAATTGGCAAAGTGATATTTGGAAGCCCATAGAGGGCTATGGTGAAAAAGGAAATATCCTCAATTGAAATCTGGAAAGAAGCTTTCTGAGAAACTGCACTGTGATGAGTGACTTCCACTCACAGAGTTACATCTGTATTTCGTGGATCTCTTTGTTAGCCTTATTTCTGTGGAATCTGAGAACAGATATTTCGGATCCCTTTGAAGACTATAGGGCCAAAGGAAATATCCTCCGATAACAAAGAGAAAGAAGGTTTCTGAGAAACTTCTTTGTGTTCTTTGAAATCATCTCACAGAGTTACAGCTTTCCCCTCAAGAAGCCTTTCGCTAAAACAGTTCTTGTGGAATTGTCAAAGTGATATTTGGAAGCCCATAGAGGGCTATGGTGAAAAAGAAATATCCTCAGATGAAATCTGGAAAGAAGCTTTCTGAGAAACTGCTCTGTGATGTGTGATTTCCACTCACAGAGTTACATGTCTATTTCGTGGATCTCTTTTCTAGCCTTATTTCTGTGGAATCTGAGAACAGATATTTCGGATACCTTTGAAGACTATAGGTCCAAAGGAAATATTCTCCGATAACAAAGAGAAAGAAGCTTTCTGAGAAACTTCTTTGTGTTCCGTGAAATCATCTCACAGAGTTACAGCTTTCCCCTCAGGAGGCCTTTCGCTAAGACAGTTCTTGGGGAATTGGCAAAGTGATATTTGGAAGCCCATAGAAGGCTATGGTGATAAAGGAAATATCCTCAGATGAAATCTGGAAAGAAGCTTTCTGAGAAACTGCTTAGTGTTCTGTTAATTCATCTCACAGAGTTACATCTGTATTTCGTGGATCTCTTTGCTAGCCCTATTTCTGTGGAGTCTGAGAACAGATATTTCGGATCCCTTTGAAGACTATAGGGCCAAAGGAAATATCCTCTGATAACAAAGAGAAAGAAGCTTTCTGAGAAACTTCTTTGTGTTCTGTGAAATCATCTCACAGAGTTACAGCTTTCCCCTCAAGAAGCCTTTCCCTAAGACAGTTCTTGTGGAATTGGCAATGTGATATTTGGAAGCCCATAGAGGGGTATGGTGAAAAAGGAAATATCCTCAGATGAAATCTGGAAAGAAGCTTTCTGAGAAACTGCTTAGTTTTCTGTTAATTCATCTCACAGAGTTACATCTGTATTTCGTGGATCTCTTTGCTAGCCTTATTTCTGTGGAATGTGAGAACAGATATTTCGGATCCCTTTGAAGACTATAGGGTCAAAGGAAATATCCTGCGATAACAAAGAGAAAGAAGGTTTCTGAGAAACTTCTTAGTGTTCTATGAAGTCATCTCACAGAGTTACTGCTTTCCCCTCAAGAAGCCTTTCGCAAAGACAATTCTCGTGGAATTGGCAAAGTGATATTTGGAAGCCCATAGAGGGCTATGGTGAAAAAGGAAATATACTCAGATGAAATCTGGAAAGAAGCTTTCTGAGAAACTGTTTAGTGTTCTGTTTATTCATTTCACAGAGTTACATCTGTATTTCGTGGATCTCTTTGCTAGCCTTATTTCTTGGAATCTGAGGACAGATATTTCGGATACCTTTGAAGTCTATAGGGCCAAAGGAAATATCCTCCGATAACAAAGAGAAAGAAGCTTACTGAGAAACTTCTTTGTGTTCTGTGAAATCATGTCACAGAGTTACAGCTTTCCCCTCAAGAAGCCTTTCGCTAGGACAGTTCCTGTGGAATTGACAAAGTGATATTTGGAAGACCATAGAGGGCTATGGTGAAAAAGGAAATATCCTCAGATGAAATCTGGAAAGAAGCTTTCTGAGAAACTGCTCTGTGATGTGAGATTTCCACTCACAGAGTTACATGTGTATTTCGTGGATCTCTTTGCTAGCCTTATTTCTGTGGAATCTGTGAACAGATATTTCGGATCCCTTTGAAGACTATAGGGCCAAAGGAAATATCCTCCGATAACAAAGAGAAAGAAGCTTTCTGAGAAACTTCTTTGTGTTCTGTGAAATTATCTCACAGAGTTACAGCTTTCACCTTAAGAAGCCTTTCGCTAAGACAGTTCTTGTGGAATTGGTAAAGTGATATTTGGAAGCCCATAGAGGGCTATGGTGAAAGGGGAAATATCCTCAGATGAAATCTGGAAAGAAGCTTTCTGAGAAACTGCTTAGTGTTCTGTTAATTCATCTCACAGAATTACATCTGTATTTCATAGATCTCTTTGCTAGCCTTATTTCTGTGGAATCTGAGAACAGATATTTGGGATCCCTTTGAAGACTATAGGGCCAAAGGAAATATCCTCCGATAACAAAGAGAAAGAAGCTTTCTGAGAAACTTCTTTTTGTTCCTTGAAATCATCTCACAGAGTTACAGCTTTCCCCTCAGGAAATATTTCGCTAAGACAATTCTTGTGGAATTGGCAAAGTGATATTTAGAAGCCCATAGAGGGCTATGGTGAAAAAGGAAATATCCTCAGATGAAATCTGGAAAGAAGCTTTCTGAGAAACTGCTCTGTGATGTGTGACTTCCACTCACAGAGTTACATCTGTATTTCGTGGATCTCTTTGCTAGCCTTATTTCTGTGGAATCTGAGAACAGATATTTGGGATCCCCTTGAAGACTATAGGGCCAAAGGAAATATCCTCCGATAGCAAAGAGAAAGAAGCTTTCTGAGAAACTTCTTTGTGTTCTGTGAAATCATCTAACAGAGTTCCAGCTTTCTCCTCAAGAAGCCTTTCGCTAAGATAGTTCTTGTGGAATTGGCAAAGTGATATTTGGAAGCCCATAGAGGGCTATGGTGAAAAAGGAAATATCCTCAATTGAAATCTGGAAAGAAGCTTTCTGAGAAACTGCACTGTGATGAGTGACTTCCACTCACAGAGTTACATCTGTATTTCGTGGATCTCTTTGTTAGCCTTATTTCTGTGGAATCTGAGAACAGATATTTTGGATCCCTTTGAAGACTATAGGGCCAAAGGAAATATCCTCCGATAACAAAGAGAAAGAAGCTTTCTGAGAAACTTCTTTGTGTTCTGTGAAATCATTTCACAGAGTTACAGCTTTCCCCTCAAGAAGCCTTTCGCTAAGACAGTTCTTGTGGAATTGGCAAAGTGATATTTGGAATCCGATAGAGGGCTATGGTGAAAAAGGAAATATCCTCAGATGAAATCTGGAAAGATGCTTTCTGAGAAACTGCTCTGTGATGTGTGATTTCCACTCACAGAGTTACATGTGTATTTCGTGGATCTCTTTTCTAGCCTTATTTCTGTGGAATCTGAGAATAGATATTTCGGATACCTTTGAAGACTATAGGTCCAAAGGAAATATTCTCCGATAACAAAGAGAAAGAAGCTTTCTGAGAAACTTCTTTGTGTTCCGTGAAATCATCTCACAGAGTTACAGCTTTCCCCTCAGGAGGCCTTTCGCTAAGACAGTTCTTGGGGAATTGGCAAAGTGATATTTGGAAGCCCATAGAGGGCTATGGTGATAAAGGAAATATCCTCAGATGAAATCTGGAAAGAAGCTTTCTGAGAAACTGCTTAGTGTTCTGTTAATTCATCTCACAGAGTTACATCTGTATTTCGTGGATCTCTTTGCTAGCCTTATTTCTGTGGAATCTGAGAACAGATATTTCGGATCCCTTTGAAGACTATAGGGTCAAAGGAAATATCCTCCGAAAACAAAGAGAAAGAAGGTTTCTGAGAAACTTCTTAGTGTTCTATGAAGTCATCTCACAGAGTTACAGCTTCCCCTCAAGAAGCCTTTCGCAAAGACAATTCTTGTGGAATTGGCCAAGTGATATTTGGAAGCCCATAGAGGGCTATGGTGAAAAAGGAAATATCCTCAGATGAAATCTGAAAGAAGTTTTCTGAGAAACTGCTTAGTGTTCTGTTAATTCATCTCACAGAGTTACATCTGTATTTCTTGGATCTCTTTGCTAGCCTTATTTCTGTGGAGTCTGAGAACAGAGATTTCGTATCCCTTTGAAGACTATTGGGCCAAAGGAAATATCCTCCGATAACAAAGAGAAAGAAGCTTTCTGAGAAACTTCTTGGTGTTCTGTGAAATCATCTCACAGAGTTACAGCTTTCCCCTCAAGAAGCCTTTCCCTAAGACAGTTCTTGTGGAATTGGCAAAGTGATATTTGGAAGCCCATAGAGGGTTATGGTGAAAAAGGAAATATCCTCAGATGAAATCTGGAAAGAAGCTTTCTGAGAAACTGCTCTGTGATGTGTGACTTCCACTCACAGATTTACATCTGTATTTCGTGGATCTCTTTGCTAGACTTATTTCTGTGGAATCTGAGAACAGATATTTGGGATCCCCTTGAAGACTATAGGGCCAAAGGAAATATCCTCCGATAGCAAAGGGAAAGAAGCTTTCTGAGAAACTTCTTTGTGTTCTGTGAAATCATCTAACAGAGTTCCAGCTTTCTCCTCAAGAAGCCTTTCGCTAAGATAGTTCTTGTGGAATTAGCAAAGTGATATTTGGAAGCCCATAGAGGGCTATGGTGAAAAAGGAAATACCCTCAATTGAAATCTGGAAAAAGCTTTCTGAGAAACTGCACTGTGATGAGTGACTTCCACTCACAGAGTTACATCTGTATTTCGTGGATCTCTTTGTTAGCCTTATTTCTGTGGAATCTGAGAACAGATATTTCGGATCCCTTTGAAGACTATAGGACAAAAGGAAATATCTTCCGATAACAAAGAGAAAGAAGGTTTCTCAGAAACTTCTTTGTGTTCTTTGAAATCATCTCACAGAGTTACAGCTTTCCCCTCAAGAAGCCTTTCGCTAAAAAAGTTCTTGTGGAATTGGCCAAGTGATATTTGGAAGCCCATAGAGGGCTATGGTGAAAAAGAAATATCCTCAGATGAAATCTGGAAAGAAGCTTTCTGAAAAACAGCTCTGTGATGTGTGATTTCCACTCACAGAGTTACATGTGTATTTCGTGAATCTCTTTGCTAGCCTTATTTCTGTGGAATCTGAGAACAGATATTTCGGATCCCTTTGAAGACTATAGGGCCAAAGGAAATATCCTCCGATAACAAAGAGAAAGAAGCTTTCTGAGAAACTTCTTTGTGTTCTGTGAAATCATTTCACAGAGTTACAGCCTTCCCCTCAAGAAGCCTTTCGCTAAAACAGTTCTTGTGGAATTGGCAAAGTGATATTTGGAAGCCGATAGAGGGCTATGGTGAAAAAGGAAATATCCTCAGATGAAATCTGGAAAGATGCTTTCTGAGAAACTGCTCTGTGATGTGTGATTTCCACTCACAGAGTTACATGTGTATTTCGTGGATCTCTTTTCTAGCCTTATTTCTGTGGAATCTGAGAACAGATATTTCGGATACCTTTGAAGACTATAGGTCCAAAGGAAATATTCTCCGATAACAAAGAGAAAGAAGCTTTCTGAGAAACTTCTTTGTGTTCCGTGAAATCATCTCACAGAGTTACAGCTTTCCCCTCAGGAGGCCTTTCGCTAAGACAGTTCTTGGGGAATTGGCAAAGTGATATTTGGAAGCCCATAGAGGGCTATGGTGATAAAGGAAATATCCTCAGATGAAATCTGGAAAGATGCTTTCTGAGAAACTGCTCTGTGATGTGTGATTTCCACTCACAGAGTTACATGTGTATTTCGTGGATCTCTTTTCTAGCCTTATTTCTGTGGAATCTGAGAACAGATATTTCGGATACCTTTGAAGACTATAGGTCCAAAGGAAATATTCTCCGATAACAAAGAGAAAGAAGCTTTCTGAGAAACTTCTTTGTGTTCCGTGAAATCATCTCACAGAGTTACAGCTTTCCCCTCAGGAGGCCTTTCGCTAAGACAGTTCTTGGGGAATTGGCAAAGTGATATTTGGAAGCCCATAGAGGGCTATGGTGATAAAGGAAATATCCTCAGATGAAATCTGGAAAGAAGCTTTCTGAGAAACTGCTTAGTGTTCTGTTAATTCATCTCCCAGAGTTACATCTGTATTTCGTGGATCTCTTTGCTAGCCTTATTTCTGTGGAATCTGAGAACAGATATTTCGGATCCCTTTGAAGACTATAGGGTCAAAGGAAATATCCTCCGATAACAAAGAGAAAGAAGGTTTCTGAGAAACTTCTTAGTGTTCTATGAAGTCATCTCACAGAGTTACAGCTTCCCCTCAAGAAGCCTTTCGCAAAGACAATTCTTGTGGAATTGGCCAAGTGATATTTGGGAGCCCATAGAGGGCTATGGTGAAAAAGGAAATATCCTCAGTTGAAATCTGGAAAGAATTTTTCTGAGAAACTGCTTAGTGTTCTGTTAATTCATCTCACAGAGTTACATCTGTATTTCGTGGATCTCTTTGCTAGCCTTATTTCTGTGGAGTCTGAGAACAGATATTTCGGATCCCTTTGAAGACTATAGGGCTAAAGGAAATATCCTCCGATAACAAAGAGAAAGAAGCTTTCTGAGAAACTTCTTTGTGTTCTGTGAAATCATCTCACAGAGTTACAGCTTTCCCCTCAAGAAGCCTTTCCCTAAGACAGTTCTTGTGGAATTGGCAAAGTGATATTTGGAAGCCCATAGAGGGGTATGGTGAAAAAGGAAATATCCTCAGATGAAATCTGGAAAGAAGCTTTCAGAGAAACTGCTTAGTGTTCTGTTAATTCATCTCACAGAGTTACATCTGTATTTCGTGGATCTCTTTGCTAGCCTTATTTCTGTGGAATCTGAGAACAGATATTTCGGATCCCTTTGAAGACTATAGGGCCAAAGGAAATATCCTCCGATAACAAAGAGAAAGAGGCTTTCTGAGAAACTTCTTTGTGTTCTGTGAAATCATCTCACAGAGTTGCAGATTTTCCCTCAAGAAGCCTTTCTCTAAGACAGTTCTGTGGAATTGGCAAAGTGATATTTGGAAGCCCATAGAGGGCTATGGTGAAAAAGGAAATATCCTCAGATGAAATCTGGAAAGATGCTTTCTGAGAAACTGCTCTGTGATGTGTGATTTCCACTCACAGAGATACATGTGTATTTCGTGGATCTCTTTTCTAGCCTTATTTCTGTGGAATCTGAGAACAGATATTTCGGATCCCTTTGAAGACGATAGGGCCAAAGGAAATATCCTCCGATAACAAAGAGAAAGAAGCTTTCTGAGAAACTTCTTTTTGTTCCTTGAAATCATCTCACAGAGTTACAGCTTTCCCCTCAGGAAGCCTTTCGCTAAGACAATTCTTGTGGAATTGGCAAAGTGATATTTAGAAGCCCATAGAGGGCTATGGTGAAAAAGGAAATATCCTCAGATGAAATCTGGAAAGAAGCTTTCTGAGAAACTGCTTAGTGTTCTGTTAATTCATCTCACAGAGTTACATCTGTATTTCGTGGATCTCTTTGCTAGCCTTATTTCTGTGGAATCTGAGAACAGATATTTCGGATCCCTTTGAAGACTATAGGGCCAAAGGAAATATCTCCCGATGAGAAAGAGAAGGAAGCTTTCTGAGAAACCTCTTTCCGTTCTGTGAAATCATCTCACAGAGTTACAGCTTTCCCCTTAAGATGCCTTTCGCTAAGACAATTCTTGTGGAATTGGCAAAGTGATATTTGGGAGCCCATAGAGGGATATGGTGAAAAAGGAAATATCCTCAGATGAAATCTGGAAAGAAGCTTTCTGAGAAACTGCTCTGTGATGTGGAACTTCCACTCACAGTGTTACATCTGTATTTCGTGGATCTCTTTGCTAGCCTTATTTTTGTGGAATCTGAGAAAAGACATTTTGGATCCCTTTGAAGACTACAGTGCCAAAAGAAATATCCTCCGATAACAAAGAGAAAGAAGCTTTCTGAGAAACTTCTTTGTGTTCTGCGAAATCATCTCACAGAGTTACTGCTTTCCCCTCAAGAAGCCTTTCGCTAAGACAGTTCTTGTGGAATTGGCAAAGTGATATTTGGAAGCCCATAGAGGGCTATGGTGAAAAAGGAAATATCCTCAGATGAAATCTGGAAAGAAGCTTTCTGAGAAACTGCTTAGTGTTCTGTTAATTCATCTCACAGAGTTACGTCTGTATTTCGTGGATCTCTTTGCTAACCTTATTTCTGTGGAACCTGAGAACAGATATTTCGGATCCATTTGAAGACTATAAGGCCAAAGGACATATCCCCCGATAACAAAAAGAAAGAAGCTTTCTGAGAAACTACTTTGTATTCTGTGAAATCATCTCACAGAGTTACAGCTTTCCCCTCAGGAAGCCTTTTGCTAAGACAGTTCTTGTGGAATTGGCAAAGTGATATTTGGAAGCACATAGAGGGCTATGGTGAAAAAGGAAATATCGTCAGATGAAATCTGGAAAGAAGCTTTCTGAGAAACTGCTTAGTGTTCTGTTAATTCATCTCACAGAGTTACATCTGTATTTCGTGGATCTCTTTGCTAGCCTTCTTTCTGTGGAATCTGAGAAGAGATATTTCGGATCCCTTTGAGACTATAGGGCCATAGGAAATATCCTGCGATAACAAAGAGAAAGAAGCTTTCTGAGAAACTTCTTTGTGTTCTGTGAAATCATCTCACAGAGTTACAGCTTTCCCCTCAAGAAGCCTTTCGCTAACACAGTTCTTGTGGAATTCGCAAAGTGATATTTGGAAGCCCTTAGAGGGCTATGGTGTAAAAGGAACTATCCTCAGATGAAATCTGGAAATAAGCTTTCTGAGAAACTGCTTAGTGTTCTGTTAATTCATCTCACAGAGTTACATCTGTATTTCGTGGATCTCTTTGCTAGCCTTATTTTTGTGGAATCTGAGAACAGATATTTCGGATCCCTTTGAAGACTATAGGGCCAAAGGAAATATCCTCCGATAACAAAGAGAAAGAAGCTTTCTGAGATACATGTTTGTGTTCTGTGAAATCATCTCACAGAGTTACAGCTTTCCCCTCCAGAAGCCTTTCGCTAAGACAGTTCTTGTGGAATTGGCAAAGAGATATTTGGAAGCCCATAGAGGGCTATAGTGAAAGAGGAAATATCCTGAGATGAAATCTGGAAAGAAGCTGTGAGAAACTGCTCTGTGATGTGTGATTTCCACTCACAGAGTTACATGTGTATTTCGTGGATCTCTTTGCTAGCCTTATTTCTGTGGAATCTGAGAACAGATATTTCGGATCCCTTTGAAGACTATAGGGCCCAAGGAAATATCCTCCGGCAACAAAGGGAAAGAAGCTTTCTGTGAAACTTCTTTGTGTTCTGTGAAATCATCTCACAGAGTTACAGCTTTCCCCTCAAGAAGCCTTTCCCTAAGACAGTTCTTGTGGAATTGGCAAAGTGATATTTGGAAGCCCATTGAGGGCTATGGTTAAAAAGGAAATATCCTCAGATGAAATCTGGAAAGAAGCTTTCTGAGAAACTGCTTAGTGTTCTGTTAATTCATCTCACAGAGTTACATCTGTATTTCGTGGATCTCTTTGCAAGCCTTATTTCTGTGGAATCTGAGAACAGATATTTCGGATCCCTTTGAAGACTATAGAGCCAAAGGAAAAATCCTCCGATAACAAAGAGAAAGAAGCTTTCTGAGAAACTTCTTTGTGTTCTGTGAAATCATCTCACAGAGTTACAGCTTTCCCCTCAAGAAGTCTTTCGCTAAGACAGTTCTTGTGCAATTGGCAAAGTGATATTTGGAAGCCCATTGAGGGGTATGGTGAAAAAGGAAATATACTCAGATGAAATCTGGAAAGAAGCTTTCTGAGAAACCGCTTAGTGTTCTGTTAATTCAACTCACAGAGTTACATCTGTATTTCGTTGATCTCTTTGCTAGCCTTATTTCTGTGGAACCTGAGAACAGATATTTCGGATCCCTTTGAAGACTATAAGGCCAAAGGAAATATCCTCCGATAACAAAGAGAAAGAAGCTTTCTGAGAAACTTCTTTGTGTTCTGTGAAATCATCTCACAGAGTTACAGCTTTCCCCTCCAGAAGCCTTTCGCTAAGACAGTTCTTGTGGAATTGGCAATGTGATATTTGGAAGCCCATAGAGGGGTATGGTGAAAAAGGAAATATCCTCAGATGAAATCTGGAAAGAAGCTTTCTGAGAAACTGCTTAGTGTTCTGTTAATTCATCTCACAGAGTTACATCTGTATTTCGTGGATCTCTTTGCTAGCCTTATTTCTGTGGAATCTGAGAACAGATATTTCGGATCCCTTTGAAGACTATAGGGCCAAAGGAAATATCCTCTGATAACAAAGAGAAAGAGGCTTTCTGAGAAACTTCTTTTTGTTCTGTGAAATCATCTCACAGAGTTGCAGCTTTCCCCTCAAGAAGCCTTTCGCTAAGACAGTTCTTGTGGAATTGGCAAAGTGATATTTGGAAGCCCATAGAGGGCTATGGTGAAAAAGGAAATATCCTCAGATGAAATCTGGAAAGATGCTTTCTGAGAAACTGCTCTGTGATGTGTGATTTCTACTCACAGAGTTACATGTGTATTTCGTGGATCTCTTTTCTAGCCTTATTTCTGTGGAATCTGAGAACAGATATTTCGGATTCCTTTGAAGACTATAGGGCCAAAGGAAATATCCTCCGATAACAAAGAGAAAGAAGCTTTCTGAGAAACTTCTTTTTGTTCCTTGAAATCATCTCACAGAGTTACAGCTTTCCCCTCAGGAAGCCTTTCGCTAAGACAATTCTTGTGGAATTGGCAAAGTGATATTTGGAAGCCCATAGAGGGCTATGGTGAAAAAGGAAATATCCTCAGATGAAATCTGGAAAGAAGCTTTCTGAGAAACTGCTTAGTGTTCTGTTAATTCATCTCACAGAGTTACATCTGTATTTCGTGGATCTCTTTGCTAGCCTTATTTCTGTGGAATCTGAGAACAGATATTTCGGATCCCTTTGAAGACTGTAGGGCCAAAGGAAATATCCCCCGATAAGAAAGAGAAGGAAGCTTTCTGAGAAACCTCTCTCTGTTATGTGAAATCATCTCACAGAGTTACAGCTTTCCCCTTAAGAAGCCTTTCGCAAAGACAATTCTTGTGGAATTGGCAAAGTGATATTTGGGAGCCCATAGAGGGATATGGTGAAAAAGGAAATATCCTCAGATGAAATCTGGAAAGAAGCTTTCTGAGAAACTGCTCTGTGATGTGGAACTTCCACTCACAGTGTTACATCTGTATTTCGTGGATCTCTTTGCTAGCCTTATTTTTGTGGAATCTGAGAAAAGACATTTTGGATCCCTTTGAAGACTACAGTGCCAAAAGAAATATCCTCCGATAACAAAGAGAAAGAAGCTTTCTGAGAAACTTCTTTGTGTTCTGCGAAATCATCTCACAGAGTTACTGCTTTCCCCTCAAGAAGCCTTTCGCTAAGACAGTTCTTGTGGAATTGGCAAAGTGATATTTGGAAGCCCATAGAGGGCTATGGTGAAAAAGGAAATATCGTCAGATGAAATCTGGAAAGAAGCTTTCTGAGAAACTGCTTAGTGTTCTGTTAATTCATCTCACAGAGTTACATCTGTATTTCGTGGATCTCTTTGCTAGCCTTATTTCTGTGGAATCTGAGAAGAGATATTTCGGATCCCTTTGAGACTATAGGGCCATAGGAAATATCCTGCGATAACAAAGAGAAAGAAGCTTTCTGAGAAACTTCTTTGTGTTCTGTGAAATCATCTCACAGAGTTACAGCTTTCCCCTCAAGAAGCCTTTCGCTAACACAGTTCTTGTGGAATTGGCAAAGTGATATTTGGAAGCCCATTGAGGGCTATGGTGAAAAAGGAAATATCCTCAGATGAAATCTGGAAAGAAGCTTTCTGAGAAACTGCTTAGTGTTCTGTTAATTCATCTCACAGAGTTACATCTGTATTTCGTGGATCTCTTTGCAAGCCTTATTTCTGTGGAATCTGAGAACAGATATTTCGGATCCCTTTGAAGACTATAGAGCCAAAGGAAAAATCCTCCGATAACAGAGAAAGAAGCTTTCTGAGAAACTTCTTTGTGTTCTGTGAAATCATCTCACAGAGTTACAGCTTTCCCCTCAAGAAGCCTTTCGCTAAGACAGTTCTTGTGCAATTGGCAAAGTGATATTTGGAAGCCCATTGAGGGGTATGGTGAAAAAGGAAATATCCTCAGATGAAATCTGGAAAGAAGCTTTCTGAGAAACTGCTTAGTGTTCTGTTAATTCATCTCACAGAGTTACATCTGTATTTCGTTGATCTCTTTGCTAGCCTTATTTCTGTGGAACCTGAGAACAGATATTTCGGATCCCTTTGAAGACTATAAGGCCAAAGGAAATATCCTCCGATAACAAAGAGAAAGAAGCTTTCTGAGAAACTTCTTTGTGTTCTGTGAAATCATCTCACAGAGTTACAGCTTTCCCCTCCAGAAGCCTTTCGCTAAGACAGTTCTTGTGGAATTGGCAATGTGATATTTGGAAGCCCATAGAGGGCTATGGTGAAAAAGGAAATATCCTCAGATGAAATCTGGAAAGAAGCTTTCTGAGAAACTGCTTAGTGTTCTGTTAATTCATCTCACAGAGTTACATCTCTATTTCGTGTATCTCTTTGCTAGCCTAATTTCTGTGGAATCTGAGAAGAGATATTTCGGATCCCTTTGAGACTATAGGGCCATAGGAAATATCCTGCGATAACAAAGAGAAAGAAGCTTTCTGAGAAACTTCTTTGTGTTCTGTGAAATCATCTCACAGAGTTACAGCTTTCCCCTCAAGAAGCCTTTCGCTAAGACAGTTCTTGTGGAATTGGCAAAGTGATATTCGGAAGCCCATAGAGGGCTATGGTGAAAAAGGAAATATCCTCAGATGAAATCTGGAAAGAAGCTTTCTGAGAAACTGCTTAGTGTTCTGTTAATTCATCTCACAGAGTTACATCTGTATTTCGTGGATCTCTTGGCTAGCCTTATTTCTGTGGAATCTGAGAACAGATATTTCGGATCCCTTTGAAGACTATAGGGCCAAAGGAAATATCCCCCGATAAGAAAGAGAAGGAAGCTTTCTGAGAAACCTCTCTCCGTTATGTGAAATCATCTCACAGAGTTACAGCTTTCCCCTTAAGAAGCCTTTCGCTAAGACAATTCTTGTGGAATTGGCCAAGTGATATTTGGGAGCCCATAGAGGGATATGGTGAAAAAGGAAATATCCTCAGATGAAATCTGGAAAGAAGCTTTCTGAGAAACTGCTCTGTGATGTGGAACTTCCACTCACAGTGTTACATCTGTATTTCGTGGATCTCTTTGCTAGCCTTATTTTTGTGGAATCTGAGAAAAGACATTTTGGATCCCTTTGAAGACTACAGTGCCAAAAGAAATATCCTCCGATAACAAAGAGAAAGAAGCTTTCTGAGAAACTTCTTTGTGTTCTGTGAAATCATCTCACAGAGTTACAGCTTTCCCCTCAAGAAGCCTTTCGCTAACACAGTTCTTGTGGAATTGGCAAAGTGATATTTGGAAGTCCTTAGAGGGCTATGGTGTAAAAGGAACTATCCTCAGATGAAATCTGGAAATAAGCTTTCTGAGAAACTGCTTAGTGTTCTGTTAATTCATCTCACAGTGTTACATCTGTATTTCGTGGATCTCTTTGCTAGCCTTAGTTTTGTGGAATCTGAGAACAGATATTTCGGATCCCTTTGAAGACTATAGGGCCAAAGGAAATATCCTCCGATAACAAAGAGAAAGAAGCTTTCTGAGATACATGTTTGTGTTCTGTGAAATCATCTCACAGAGTTACAGCTTTCCCCTCCAGAAGCCTTTCGCTAAGACAGTTCTTGTGGAATTGGCAAAGAGATATTTGGAAGCACATAGAGGGCTATAGTGAAAGAGGAAATATCCTGAGATGAAATCTGGAAAGAAGCTGTGAGAAACTGCTCTGTGATGTGTGATTTCCACTCACAGAGTTACATGTGTATTTCGTGGATCTCTTTGCTAGCCTTATTTCTGTGGAATCTGAGAACAGATATTTCGGATCCCTTTGAAGACTATAGGGCCCAAGGAAATATCCTCCGATAACAAAGAGAAAGAAGCTTTCTGTGAAACTTCTTTGTGTTCTGTGAAATCATCTCACAGAGTTACAGCTTTCCCCTCAAGAAGCCTTTCCCTAAGACAGTTCTTGTGGAATTGGCAAAGAGATATTTGCAAGCCCATAGAGGGCTATAGTGAAAGAGGAAATATCCTGAGATGAAATCTGGAAAGAAGCTCGGAGAAACTGCTCTGTGATGTGTGATTACCACTCACAGAGTTACATGTGTATTTCGTGGATCTCTTTGCTAGCCTTATTTCTGTGGAATCTGAGAACAGATATTTCGGATCCCTTTGAAGACTATAGGGCCAAAGGAAATATCCTCCGATAACAAAGAGAAAGAATCTTTCTGAGAAACTACTTTGTGTTCCGTGAAATCATCTCACAGAGTTACAGCTTTCCCCTCAAGAAGCTTTTCACTAAGACAGTTCTTGTGGAATTGGCCAAGTGATATTTGGAAGCCCATAGAGTGCTATGGTGAAAAAGGAAATATCCTCAGATGAAATCTGGAAAGAAGGTTTCTGAGAAACTGCTTAGTGTTCTGTTAATTCATCTCACAGAGTTACATCTGTATTTCGTGGATCTCTTTGCTAGCCTTATTTCTGTGGAATCTGAGAACAGCCATTTCGGGTCCCTATGAAGACAATAGGGCGAAAGGAAATATCCTCCGATAACAAAGAGAAAGAAGCTTTCTGTGAAACTTCTTTGTGTTCTGTGAAATCATCTCACAGAGTTACAGCTTTCCCCTCAAGAAGCCTTTCCCTAAGACATTTCTTGTGGAATTGGCAAAGTGATATTCGGAAGCCCATAGAGGGCTATGGTGAAAAAGGAAATATCCTCAGATGAAATCTGGAAAGAAGATTTCTGAGAAACTGCTTAGTGTTCTGTTAATTCATCTCACAGAGTTACATCTGTATTTCGTGGATCTCTTTGCAAGCCTTATTTCTGTGGAATCTGAGAACAGATATTTCGGATCCCTTTGAAGACTATAGTGACAAAGGAAATATCCTCCGATAACAAAGAGAAAGAAGCTTTCTGAGAAACTTCTTTGTGTTCTGTGAAATCATCTCACAGATTTACAGCTTTCCCCTCAAGAAGCCTTTCGCTATGACAGTTCTTGTGCAATTGTCAAAGTGATATTTGGAAGTCCATAGAGGGGTATGGTGAAAAAGGAAATATCCTCATATGAAATCTGGAAATAAGCTTTCTGAGAAACTGCTCTGTGATGTGGAACTTCCACTAACAGGGTTACATCTGTATTTCGTGTATCTCTTTACTAGCCTTATTTTTGTGGAATTTGAGAACAGACATTTTGGATCCCTTTGAAGACTACAGTGCCAAAAGAAATATCCTCCGATAACAAAGAGAAAGAAGCTTTCTGAGAAACTTCTTTGTGTTCTGTGAAATCATCTCACAGAGTTACAGCTTTCCCCTCAAGAAGCCTTTCGCTAAGACAGTTCTTGTGGAATTGACAAAGTGATATTCGGAAGCCCATAGAGGTCTATGGTGAAAAAGGAAATATCCTCAGATGAAATCTGCAAAGAAGCTTTCTGAGAAACTGCTTAGTGTTCCCTTAATTCATCTCAAAGAGTTACAGGTGTATTTCGTGGATCTCTTTGCTAGCCTTATTTCCGTGGAATCTGAGAACAGATATTTCGGATCCCTTTGAAGACTATAGGGCCAAAGGAAATATCCTCCGATAACAAAGAGAAAGAAGCTTTCTGAGGAACTTCTTTGTGTTCTCTGAAATAAAATGACAGAGTTACAGCTTTCCCCTCAAGAAGGCTTTCGCTAAGACAGTTCTTGTGGAATTGGCAAAGTGATATTTGGAAGCCCAGAGAGGGGTATGGTGAAAAAGGAAATATCCTCAGATGAAATCTGGAAAGACGCTCTGAGAAACTGCTCTGTGATGTGTGATTTCCACTCACAGAGTTACATGTGTATTTCGTGGATCTCTTTGCTAGCCTTATTTCTGTGGAATCTGAGAACAGATATTTCGGATCCCTTTGAAGATTATAGGGCCAAAGGAAATATCCTCCGATAACAAAGAGAAAGAATCTTTCTGGAAACTACTTTGTGTTCTGTGAAATCATCTCACAGAGTTACAGCTTTCCCCTCAAGAAGCTTTTCGCTAAGACAGTTCTTGTGGAATTGGCAAAGTTATATTTGGAAGCCCATAGAGGGCTATGGTGAAAGAGGAAATATCCTCAGATGAAATCTGGAAAGAAGCTTTCTGAGAAACTGCTCTGTGATGTGTGACTTCCACTCACAGAGTTACATGTGTGTTTCGTGGATCTCTTTGCTAGCCTTATTTCTGTGGATTCTGAGAACAGATATTTCGGATCCCTTTGAAAACCTTAGGACCAAAGGAAATATCCTCCGATAACAAAGAGAAAGAAGATTTCTGAGAAACTTCTTTGTGTTCTGTGAAATCACCTAACAGAGTTACATCTTTCCCTCAAGAAGCCTTTCGCTAAGACAGTTCTTGTGGAATTGACCAAATGATATTTGGAAGCCCATAGAGGGCTATGGTGAAAGAGGAAATATCCTTAGATGAAATCTGGAAAGAAGCTTTCTGAGAAACTGCTCTGTGATGTGTGACTTCCACTCACAGAGTTACATGTGTATTTCGTGGATCTCTTTGCTAGCCTTATTTCTGTGGAATCTGAGAACAGATATTTCGGATCCCTTTGAAGACTATAGGGCCAAAGGAAATATCTCCCGATGAGAAAGAGAAGGAAGCTTTCTGAGAAACCTCTTTCCGTTCTGTGAAATCATCTCACAGAGTTACAGCTTTCCCCTTAAGAAGCCTTTCGCTAAGACAATTCTTGTGGAATTGGCAAAGTGATATTTGGGAGCCCATAGAGGGATATGGTGAAAAAGGAAATATCCTCAGATGAAATCTGGAAAGAAGCTTTCTGAGAAACTGCTCTGTGATGTGGAACTTCCACTCACAGTGTTACATCTGTATTTCGTGGATCTCTTTGCTAGCCTTATTTTTGTGGAATCTGAGAAAAGACATTTTGGATCCCTTTGAAGACTACAGTGCCAAAAGAAATATCCTCCGATAACAAAGAGAAAGAAGCTTTCTGAGAAACTTCTTTGTGTTCTGCGAAATCATCTCACAGAGTTACTGCTTTCCCCTCAAGAAGCCTTTCGCTAAGACAGTTCTTGTGGAATTGGCAAAGTGATATTTGGAAGCCCATAGAGGGCTATGGTGAAAAAGGAAATATCCTCAGATGAAATCTGGAAAGAAGCTTTCTGAGAAACTGCTTAGTGTTCTGTTAATTCATCTCACAGAGTTACGTCTGTATTTCGTGGATCTCTTTGCTAACCTTATTTCTGTGGAACCTGAGAACAGATATTTCGGATCCATTTGAAGACTATAAGGCCAAAGGACATATCCCCCGATAACAAAAAGAAAGAAGCTTTCTGAGAAACTACTTTGTATTCTGTGAAATCATCTCACAGAGTTACAGCTTTCCCCTCAGGAAGCCTTTCGCTAAGACAGTTCTTGTGGAATTGGCAAAGTGATATTTGGAAGCACATAGAGGGCTATGGTGAAAAAGGAAATATCGTCAGATGAAATCTGGAAAGAAGCTTTCTGAGAAACTGCTTAGTGTTCTGTTAATTCATCTCACAGAGTTACATCTGTATTTCGTGGATCTCTTTGCTAGCCTTCTTTCTGTGGAATCTGAGAAGAGATATTTCGGATCCCTTTGAGACTATAGGGCCATAGGAAATACCCTGCGATAACAAAGAGAAAGAAGCTTTCTGAGAAACTTCTTTGTGTTCTGTGAAATCATCTCACAGAGTTACAGCTTTCCCCTCAAGAAGCCTTTCGCTAACACAGTTCTTGTGGAATTGGCAAAGTGATATTTGGAAGCCCTTAGAGGGCTATGGTGTAAAAGGAACTATCCTCAGATGAAATCTGGAAATAAGCTTTCTGAGAAACTGCTTAGTGTTCTGTTAATTCATCTCACAGAGTTACATCTGTATTTCGTGGATCTCTTTGCTAGCCTTATTTTTGTGGAATCTGAGAACAGATATTTCGGATCCCTTTGAAGACTATAGGGCCAAAGGAAATATCCTCCGATAACAAAGAGAAAGAAGCTTTCTGAGATACATGTTTGTGTTCTGTGAAATCATCTCACAGAGTTACAGCTTTCCCCTCCAGAAGCCTTTCGCTAAGACAGTTCTTGTGGAATTGGCAAAGAGATATTTGGAAGCCCATAGAGGGCTATAGTGAAAGAGGAAATATCCTGAGATGAAATCTGGAAAGAAGCTGTGAGAAACTGCTCTGTGATGTGTGATTTCCACTCACAGAGTTACATGTGTATTTCGTGGATCTCTTTGCTAGCCTTATTTCTGTGGAATCTGAGAACAGATATTTCGGATCCCTTTGAAGACTATAGGGCCCAAGGAAATATCCTCCGGTAACAAAGGGAAAGAAGCTTTCTGTGAAACTTCCTTGTTGTCTGTGAAATCATCTCACAGAGTTACAGCTTTCCCCTCAAGAAGCCTTTCCCTAAGACAGTTCTTGTGGAATTGGCAAAGTGATATTTGGAAGCCCATTGAGGGCTATGGTGAAAAAGGAAATATCCTCAGATGAAATCTGGAAAGAAGCTTTCTGAGAAACTGCTTAGTGTTCTGTTAATTCATCTCACAGAGTTACATCTGTATTTCGTGGATCTCTTTGCAAGCCTTATTTCTGTGGAATCTGAGAACAGATATTTCGGATCCCTTTGAAGACTATAGAGCCAAAGGAAAAATCCTCCGATAACAAAGAGAAAGAAGCTTTCTGAGAAACTTCTTTGTGTTCTGTGAAATCATCTCACAGAGTTACAGCTTTCCCCTCAAGAAGTCTTTCGCTAAGACAGTTCTTGTGCAATTGGCAAAGTGATATTTGGAAGCCCATTGAGGGGTATGGTGAAAAAGGAAATATCCTCAGATGAAATCTGGAAAGAAGCTTTCTGAGAAACCGCTTAGTGTTCTGTTAATTCAACTCACAGAGTTACATCTGTATTTCGTTGATCTCTTCGCTAGCCTTATTTCTGTGGAACCTGAGAACAGATATTTCGGATCCCTTTGAAGACTATAAGGCCAAAGGAAATATCCTCCGATAACAAAGAGAAAGAAGCTTTCTGAGAAACTTCTTTGTGTTCTGTGAAATCATCTCACAGAATTACAGCTTTCCCCTCCAGAAGCCTTTCGCTAAGACAGTTCTTGTGGAATTGGCAATGTGATATTTGGAAGCCCATAGAGGGGTATGGTGAAAAAGGAAATATCCTCAGATGAAATCTGGAAAGAAGCTTTCTGAGAAACTGCTTAGTGTTCTGTTAATTCATCTCACAGAGTTACATCTGTATTTCGTGGATCTCTTTGCTAGCCTTATTTCTGTGGAATCTGAGAACAGATATTTCGGATCCCTTTGAAGACAATAGGGCCAAAGGAAATATCCTCCGATAACAAAGAGAAAGAGGCTTTCTGAGAAACTTCTTTGTGTTCTGTGAAATCATCTCACAGAGTTGCAGCTTTCCCCTCAAGAAGCCTTTCGCTAAGACAGTTCTTGTGGAATTGGCAAAGTGATATTTGGAAGCCCATAGAGGGCTATGGTGAAAAAGGAAATATCCTCAGATGAAATCTGGAAAGATGCTTTCTGAGAAACTGCTCTGTGATGTGTGATTTCTACTCACAGAGTTACATGTGTATTTCGTGGATCTCTTTTCTAGCGTTATTTCTGTGGAATCTGAGAACAGATATTTCGGATTCCTTTGAAGACTATAGGGCCAAAGGAAATATCCTCCGATAACAAAGAGAAAGAAGCTTTCTGAGAAACTTCTTTTTGTTCCTTGAAATCATCTCACAGAGTTACAGCTTTCCCCTCAGGAAGCCTTTCGCTAAGACAATTCTTGTGGAATTGGCAAAGTGATATTTGGAAGCCCATAGAGGGCTATGGTGAAAAAGGAAATATCCTCAGATGAAATCTGGAAAGAAGCTTTCTGAGAAACTGCTTAGTGTTCTGTTAATTCATCTCACAGAGTTACATCTGTATTTCGTGGATCTCTTTGCTAGCCTTATTTCTGTGGAATCTGAGAACAGATATTTCGGATCCCTTTGAAGACTGTAGGGCCAAAGGAAATATCCCCCGATAAGAAAGAGAAGGAAGCTTTCTGAGAAACCTCTCTCCGTTATGTGAAATCATCTCACAGAGTTACAGCTTTCCCCTTAAGAAGCCTTTCGCTAAGACAATTCTTGTGGAATTGGCAAAGTGATATTTGGGAGCCCATAGAGGGATATGGTGAAAAAGGAAATATCCTCAGATGAAATCTGGAAAGAAGCTTTCTGAGAAACTGCTCTGTGATGTGGAACTTCCACTCACAGTGTTACATCTGTATTTCGTGGATCTCTTTGCTAGCCTTATTTTTGTGGAATCTGAGAAAAGACATTTTGGATCCCTTTGAAGACTACAGTGCCAAAAGAAATATCCTCCGATAACAAAGAGAAAGAAGCTTTCTGAGAAACTTCTTTGTGTTCTGCGAAATCATCTCACAGAGTTACTGCTTTCCCCTCAAGAAGCCTTTCGCTAAGACAGTTCTTGTGGAATTGGCAAAGTGATATTTGGAAGCCCATAGAGGACTATGGTGAAAAAGGAAATATCGTCAGATGAAATCTGGAAAGAAGATTTCTGAGAAACTGCTTAGTGTTCTGTTAATTCATCTCACAGAGTTACATCTGTATTTCGTGGATCTCTTTGCTAGCCTTATTTCTGTGGAATCTGAGAAGACATATTTCGGATCCCTTTGAGACTATAGGGCCATAGGAAATATCCTGCGATAACAAAGAGAAAGAAGCTTTCTGAGAAACTTCTTTGTGTTCTGTGAAATCATCTCACAGAGTTACAGCTTTCCCCTCAAGAAGCCTTTCGCTAACACAGTTCTTGTGGAATTGGCAAAGTGATATTTGGAAGCCCATTGAGGGCTATGGTGAAAAAGGAAATATCCTCAGATGAAATCTGGAAAGAAGCTTTCTGAGAAACTGCTTAGTGTTCTGTTAATTCATCTCACAGAGTTACATCTCTATTTCGTGGATCTCTTTGCAAGCCTTATTTCTGTGGAATCTGAGAACAGATATTTCGGATCCCTTTGAAGACTATAGAGCCAAAGGAAAAATCCTCCGATAACAAAGAGAAAGAAGCTTTCTGAGAAACTTCTTTGTGTTCTGTGAAATCATCTCACAGAGTTACAGCTTTCCCCTCAAGAAGCCTTTCGCTAAGACAGTTCTTGTGCAATTGGCAAAGTGATATTTGGAAGCCCATTGAGGGGTATGGTGAAAAAGGAAATATCCTCAGATGAAATCTGGAAAGAAGCTTTCTGAGAAACTGCTTAGTGTTCTGTTAATTCATCTCACAGAGTTACATCTGTATTTCGTTGATCTCTTTGCTAGCCTTATTTCTGTGGAACCTGAGAACAGATATTTCGGATCCCTTTGAAGACTATAAGGCCAAAGGAAATATCCTCCGATAACAAAGAGAAAGAAGCTTTCTGAGAAACTTCTTTGTGTTCTGTGAAATCATCTCACAGAGTTACAGCTTTCCCCTCCAGAAGCCTTTCGCTAAGACAGTTCTTGTGGAATTGGCAATGTGATATTTGGAAGCCCATAGAGGGCTATGGTGAAAAAGGAAATATCCTCAGATGAAATCTGGAAAGAAGCTTTCTGAGAAACTGCTTAGTGTTCTGTTAATTCATCTCACAGAGTTACATCTCTATTTCGTGTATCTCTTTGCTAGCCTAATTTCTGTGGAATCTGAGAAGAGATATTTCGGATCCCTTTGAGACTATAGGGCCATAGGAAATATCCTGCGATAACAAAGAGAAAGAAGCTTTCTGAGAAACTTCTTTGTGTTCTGTGAAATCATCTCACAGAGTTACAGCTTTCCCCTCAAGAAGCCTTTCGCTAAGACAGTTCTTGTGGAATTGGCAAAGTGATATTCGGAAGCCCATAGAGGGCTATGGTGAAAAAGGAAATATCCTCAGATGAAATCTGGAAAGAAGCTTTCTGAGAAACTGCTTAGTGTTCTGTTAATTCATCTCACAGAGTTACATCTGTATTTCGTGGATCTCTTGGCTAGCCTTATTTCTGTGGAATCTGAGAACAGATATTTCGGATCCCTTTGAAGACTATAGGGCCAAAGGAAATATCCCCCGATAAGAAAGAGAAGGAAGCTTTCTGAGAAACCTCTCTCCGTTATGTGAAATCATCTCACAGAGTTACAGCTTTCCCCTTAAGAAGCCTTTCGCTAAGACAATTCTTGTGGAATTGGCCAAGTGATATTTGGGAGCCCATAGAGGGATATGGTGAAAAAGGAAATATCCTCAGATGAAATCTGGAAAGAAGCTTTCTGAGAAACTGCTCTGTGATGTGGAACTTCCACTCACAGTGTTACATCTGTATTTCGTGGATCTCTTTGCTAGCCTTATTTTTGTGGAATCTGAGAAAAGACATTTTGGATCCCTTTGAAGACTACAGTGCCAAAAGAAATATCCTCCGATAACAAAGAGAAAGAAGCTTTCTGAGAAACTTCTTTGTGTTCTGCGAAATCATCTCACAGAGTTACTGCTTTCCCCTCAAGAAGCCTTTCGCTAAGACAGTTCTTGTGGAATTGGCAAAGTGATATTTGGAAGCCCATAGAGGGCTATGGTGAAAAAGGAAATATCGTCAGATGAAATCTGGAAAGAAGATTTCTGAGAAACTGCTTAGTGTTCTGTTAATTCATCTCACAGAGTTACATCTGTATTTCGTGGATCTCTTTGCTAGCCTTATTTCTGTGGAATCTGAGAAGAGTTATTTCGGATCCCTTTGAGACTATAGGGCCATAGGAAATATCCTGCGATAACAAAGAGAAAGAAGCTTTCTGAGAAACTTCTTTGTGTTCTGTGAAATCATCTCACAGAGTTACAGCTTTCCCCTCAAGAAGCCTTTCGCTAACACAGTTCTTGTGGAATTGGCAAAGTGATATTTGGAAGTCCTTAGAGGGCTATGGTGTAAAAGGAACTATCCTCAGATGAAATCTGGAAATAAGCTTTCTGAGAAACTGCTTAGTGTTCTGTTAATTCATCTCACAGAGTTACATCTGTATTTCGTGGATCTCTTTGTAAGCCTTATTTCTGTGGAATCTGAGAACAGATATTTCGGATCCCTTTGAAGACTATAGAGCCAAAGGAAAAATCCTCCGATAATAAAGAGAAAGAAGCTTTCTGAGAAACTTCTTTGTTTTCTGTGAAATCATCTCACAGAGTTACAGCTTTCCCCTCAAGAAGCCTTTCGCTAAGACAGTTCTTGTGCAATTGGCAAAGTGATATTTGGAAGCCCATTGAGGGGTATGGTGAAAAAGGAAATAACCTCAAATGAAATCTGGAAAGAAGCTTTCTGAGAAACTGCTTAGTGTTCTGTTAATTCATCTCAAAGAGTTACATCTGTATTTCGTTGATCTCTTTGCTAGCCTTATTTCTGTGGAACTGAGAACAGATATTTCGGATCCCTTTGAAGACTATAGGGCCAAAGGAAATATCCTCCGATAACAAAGAGAAAGATGCTTTCTGAGCTACATGTTTGTGTTCTGTGAAATCATCTCACAGAGTTAAAGCTTTCCCCTCCAGAAGCCTTTCGCTAAGACAGTTCTTGTGGAATTGGCAAAGAGATATTTGCAAGCCCATAGAGGGCTATAGTGAAAGAGGAAATATCCTGAGATGAAATCTGGAAAGAAGCTCGGAGAAACTGCTCTGTGATGTGTGATTACCACTCACAGAGTTACATGTGTATTTCGTGGATCTCTTTGCTAGCCTTATTTCTGTGGAATCTGAGAACAGATATTTCGGATCCCTTTGAAGACTATAGGGCCAAAGGAAATATCCTCAGTAACAAAGAGAAAGAATCTTTCTGAGAAACTACTTTGTGTTCCGTGAAATCATCTCACAGAGTTACAGCTTTCCCCTCAAGAAGCTTTTCACTAAGACAGTTCTTGTGGAATTGGCCAAGTGATATTTGGAAGCCCATAGAGTGCTATGGTGAAAAAGGAAACATCCTCAGATGAAATCTGGAAAGAAGGTTTCTGAGAAACTGCTTAGTGTTCTGTTAATTCATCTCACAGAGTTACATCTGTATTTCGTGGATCTCTTTACTAGCCTTATTTCTGTGGAATCTGAGAACAGCCATTTCGGGTCCCTATGAAGACAATAGGGCGAAAGGAAATATCCTCCGATAACAAAGAGAAAGAAGCTTTCTGTGAAACTTCTTTGTGTTCTGTGAAATCATCTCACAGAGTTACAGCTTTCCCCTCAAGAAGCCTTTCCCTAAGACATTTCTTGTGGAATTGGCAAAGTGATATTCGGAAGCCCATAGAGGGCTATGGTGAAAAAGGAAATATCCTCAGATGAAATCTGGAAAGAAGATTTCTGAGAAACTGCTTAGTGTTCTGTTAATTCATCTCACAGAGTTACATCTGTATTTCGTGGATCTCTTTGCAAGCCTTATTTCTGTGGAATCTGAGAACAGATATTTCGGATCCCTTTGAAGACTATAGTGACAAAGGAAATATCCTCCGATAACAAAGAGAAAGAAGCTTTCTGAGAAACTTCTTTGTGTTCTGTGAAATCATCTCACAGATTTACAGCTTTCCCCTCAAGAAGCCTTTCGCTATGACAGTTCTTGTGCAATTGTCAAAGTGATATTTGGAAGTCCATAGAGGGGTATGGTGAAAAAGGAAATATCCTCATATGAAATCTGGAAATAAGCTTTCTGAGAAACTGCTCTGTGATGTGGAACTTCCACTAACAGGGTTACATCTGTATTTCGTGTATCTCTTTACTAGCCTTATTTTTGTGGAATTTGAGAACAGACATTTTGGATCCCTTTGAAGACTACAGTGCCAAAAGAAATATCCTCCGATAACAAAGAGAAAGAAGCTTTCTGAGAAACTTCTTTGTGTTCTGTGAAATCATCTCACAGAGTTACAGCTTTCCCCTCAAGAAGCCTTTCGCTAAGACAGTTCTTGTGGAATTGACAAAGTGATATTCGGAAGCCCATAGAGGTCTATGGTGAAAAAGGAAATATCCTAAGATGAAATCTGCAAAGAAGCTTTCTGAGAAACTGCTTAGTGTTCCCTTAATTCATCTCAAAGAGTTACAGGTGTATTTCGTGGATCTCTTTGCTAGCCTTATTTCCGTGGAATCTGAGAACAGATATTTCGGATCCCTTTGAAGACTATAGGGCCAAAGGAAATATCCTCCGATAACAAAGAGAAAGAAGCTTTCTGAGGAACTTCTTTGTGTTCTCTGAAATAAAATGACAGAGTTACAGCTTTCCCCTCAAGAAGGCTTTCGCTAAGACAGTTCTTGTGGAATTGGCAAAGTGATATTTGGAAGCCCATAGAGGGGTATGGTGAAAAAGGAAATATCCTCAGATGAAATCTGGAAAGAAGCTCTGAGAAACTGCTCTGTGATGTGTGATTTCCACTCACAGAGTTACATGTGTATTTCGTGGATCTCTTTGCTAGCCTTATTTCTGTGGAATCTGAGAACAGATATTTCGGATCCCTTTGAAGATTATAGGGCCAAAGAAAATATCCTCCGATAACAAAGAGAAAGAATCTTTCTGGAAACTACTTTGTGTTCTGTGAAATCATCTCACAGAGTTACAGCTTTCCCCTCAAGAAGCTTTTCGCTAAGACAGTTCTTGTGGAATTGGCAAAGTTATATTTGGAAGCCCATAGAGGGCTATGGTGAAAGAGGAAATATCCTCAGATGAAATCTGGAAAGAAGCTTTCTGAGAAACTGCTCTGTGATGTGTGACTTCCACTCACATAGTTACATGTGTGTTTCGTGGATCTCTTTGCTAGCCTTATTTCTGTGGATTCTGAGAACAGATATTTCGGATCCCTTTGAAAACCTTAGGACCAAAGGAAATATCCTCCGATAACAAAGAGAAAGAAGATTTCTGAGAAACTTCTTTGTGTTCTGTGAAATCACCTAACAGAGTTACATCTTTCCCTCAAGAAGCCTTTCGCTAAGACAGTTCTTGTGGAATTGACCAAATGATATTTGGAAGCCCATAGAGGGCTATGGTGAAAGAGGAAATATCCTTAGATGAAATCTGGAAAGAAGCTTTCTGAGAAACTGCTCTGTGATGTGTGACTTCCACTCACAGAGTTACATGTGTATTTCGTGGATCTCTTTGCTAGCCTTATTTCTGTGGAATCTGAGAACAGATATTTCGGATCCCTTTGAAGACTATAGGGCCAAAGGAAATATCCTCCGATAACAAAGAGAAAGAAGCTTTCTGAGAAACTTCTTTGATTTCTGTGAAATCATCTCACAGAGTTACAGCTTTCCCCTCAAGAAGCCTTTCGCTAAGACAGTTCTTGTTGAATTGGCGAAGTGATATTTGGAAGCCCATAGAGGGCTATGGTGAAAAAGGAAATATCCTCAGATGAAATCTGGAAAGAAGCTTTCTGAGAAACTGCTTAGGGTTCTGTTAATTCATCTCACAGAGTTACATCTGTATTTCGTGGATCTCTTTGCAAGCCTTATTTCTGTGGAATCTGAGAACAGACATTTCGGGTCCCTTTGAAGACTATAGGGCCAAAGGAAATATCTTCCGATAACAAAGAGAAAGAAGCTTTCTGAGAAACTTCTTTGTGTTCTGTGAAATCATCTCACAGAGTTACAGCTTTCCCCTCAAGAAGCCTTTCGCTAAGACAGTTCTTGTGGAATTGGCAAAGTGATATTTGGAAGCCCATTGAGGGCTATGGTGAAAAAGGAAATATCCTCAGATGAAATCTGGAAAGAAGCTTTCTGAGAAACTGCTTAGTGTTCTGTTAATTCATCTCACAGAGTTACATCTGTATTTCGTGGATCTCTTTGCTAATCTTATTTCTGTGGAATCTGAGAACAGATATTTCGGATCCCTTTGAAGACTATAGGGCCAAAGGAAATATCCTCCGATAACAAAGAGAAAGAAGCTTTCTGAGAAACTTCTTTGTGTTCTGTGAAATCATCTCACAGAGTTACAGCTTTCCCCTCAAGAAGCCTTTCGCTAAGACAGTTCTTGTGGAATTGGCAAAGTGATATTTGGAAGCACATAGAGGGCTATGATGAAAAAGGAAATATCCTCAGATGAAATCTGGAAAGAAGCTTTCTGAGAAACTGCTCTGTGATGTGTGATTTCCACTCACAGAGTTACATCTGTATTTCGTGGATCTCTTTGCTAGCCTTATTTCTGTGGAATCTGAGAACAGATATTTCGGATCCCTTTGAAGACTATAGGGCCAAAGGAAATATCCTCCGATAACAAAGAGAAAGAAGCTTTCTGAGAAACTTCTTTGTGTTCCGTGAAATCATCTCACAGAGTTACAGCTTTCCCCTCTGGAAGCCTTTCGCTAAGACCGTTCTTTTGGAATTGGCAAAGTGATAGTTGGAACCCCTAGAGGGCTATGGTGAAAAAGGAAATATCCTCAGATGAAATCTGGAAAGAAGCTTTCTGAGAAACTGCTTAGTGTTCTGTAAATTCATCTCACAGAGTTACATCTGTATTTCGTGGGTCTCTTTGCTAGCCTTATTTCTGTGGAATCTGAGAACAGATATTTCGGATCTCTTTGAAGTCTATAGAGGCAAAGGAAATATCCTCCGATAACAAAGTGAAAGAAGCTTTCTGAGAAACTTCTTTGTGTTCTGTGAAATTATCTCACAGAGTTACAGCTTTCCCCTCAAGAAGCCTTTCGCTAAGACAGTTCTTGTGGAATTGGCAATGTGATATTTGGAAGCCCATAGAGGGCTATGGTGTAAAAGCAAATATACACAGATACAATCTGGAAAGAAGCTTTCTGAGAAACTGCTCTGTGATGTGTGACTTCCACTCACCGAGTTACATGTGTATTTCGTGGATCTCTTTGCTAGCCTTATTTCTGTGGAATCTGAGAACAGATATTTCGGATCCCTTTGAAGACTATAGGGCCAAAGGAAATAGGTCCGATAACAAAGAGAAAGAAGCTTTCTGAAGAACTACTTTGTGTTCTCTGAAATCAAATGACAGAGTTACAACTTTCCCCTCAAGAAGCCTTTCGCTAAGACAGTTCTTGTGGAATTGGCAAAGTGATATTTGGAAGCCCATTGAGGGATATGGTGAAAAAGGAAATATCCTCAGATGAAATCTGGAAAGAAGCTTTCTGAGAAACTGCTTAGTGTTCTGTTAATTCATCTCACACCGTTACATCTGTATTTTGTGGATCTCTTTGCTAGCCTTATTTCTGTGGAATCTGAGAACAGATATTTCGGATCCCTTTGAAGACTATAGGGCCAAAGGAAATATCCCCCGATAAGAAAGAGAAGGAAGCTTTCTGAGAAACCTCTCTCCGTTATGTGAAATCATCTCACAGAGTTACAGCTTTCCCCTTAAGAAGCCTTTCGCTAAGACAATTCTTGTGGAATTGGCCAAGTGATATTTGGGAGCCCATAGAGGGATATGGTGAAAAAGGAAATATCCTCAGATGAAATCTGGAAAGAAGCTTTCTGAGAAACTGCTCTGTGATGTGGAACTTCCACTCACAGTGTTACATCTGTATTTCGTGGATCTCTTTGCTAGCCTTATTTTTGTGGAATCTAAGAAAAGACATTTTGGATCCCTTTGAAGACTACAGTGCCAAAAGAAATATCCTCCGATAACAAAGAGAAAGAAGCTTTCTGAGAAACTTCTTTGTGTTCTGCGAAATCATCTCACAGAGTTACTGCTTTCCCCTCAAGAAGCCTTTCGCTAAGACAGTTCTTGTGGAATTGGCAAAGTGATATTTGGAAGCCCATAGAGGGCTATGGTGAAAAAGGAAATATCGTCAGATGAAATCTGGAAAGAAGATTTCTGAGAAACTGCTTTGTGTTCTGTTAATTCATCTCACAGAGTTACATCTGTATTTCGTGGATCTCTTTGCTAGCCTTATTTCTGTGGAATCTGAGAAGAGATATTTCGGATCCCTTTGAGACTATAGGGCCATAGGAAATATCCTGCGATAACAAAGAGAAAGAAGCTTTCTGAGAAACTTCTTTGTGTTCTGTGAAATCATCTCACAGAGTTACAGCTTTCCCCTCAAGAAGCCTTTCGCTAACACAGTTCTTGTGGAATTGGCAAAGTGATATTTGGAAGTCCTTAGAGGGCTGTGGTGTAAAAGGAACTATCCTCAGATGAAATCTGGAAATAAGCTTTCTGAGAAACTGCTTAGTGTTCTGTTAATTCATCTCACAGTGTTACATCTGTATTTCGTGGATCTCTTTGCTAGCCTTAGTTTTGTGGAATCTGAGAACAGATATTTCGGATCCCTTTGAAGACTATAGGGCCAAAGGAAATATCCTCCGATAACAAAGAGAAAGATGCTTTCTGAGCTACATGTTTGTGTTCTGTGAAATCATCCCACAGAGTTAAAGCTTTCCCCTCCAGAAGCCTTTTGCTAAGACAGTTCTTGTGGAATTGGCAAAGAGATATTTGCAAGCCCATAGAGGGCTATAGTGAAAGAGGAAATATCCTGAGATGAAATCTGGAAAGAAGCTCGGAGAAACTGCTCTTTGATGTGTGATTACCACTCACAGAGTTACATGTGTATTTCGTGGATCTCTTTGCTAGCCTTATTTCTGTGGAATCTGAGAACAGATATTTCGGATCCCTTTGAAGACTATAGGGCCAAAGGAAATATCCTCCGATAACAAAGAGAAAGAATCTTTCTGAGAAACTACTTTGTGTTCCGTGAAATCAACTCACAGAGTTACAGCTTTCCCCTCAAGAAGCTTTTCACTAAGACAGTTCTTGTGGAATTGGCCAAGTGATATTTGGAAGCCCATAGAGTGCTATGGTGAAAAAGGAAACATCCTCAGATGAAATCTGGAAAGAAGGTTTCTGAGAAACTGCTTAGTGTTCTGTTAATTCATCTCACAGAGTTACATCTGTATTTCGTGGATCTCTTTACTAGCCTTATTTCTGTGGAATCTGAGAACAGCCATTTCGGGTCCCTATGAAGACAATAGGGCGAAAGGAAATATCCTCCGATAACAAAGAGAAAGAAGCTTTCTGTGAAACTTCTTTGTGTTCTGTGAAATCATCTCACAGAGTTACAGCTTTCCCCTCAAGATCCTTTCCCTAAGACATTTCTTGTGGAATTGGCAAATTGATATTCGGAAGCCCATAGAGGGCTATGGTGAAAAAGGAAATATCCTCAGATGAAATCTGGAAAGAAGATTTCTGAGAAACTGCTTAGTGTTCTGTTAATTCATCTCACAGAGTTACATCTGTATTTCGTGGATCTCTTTGCAAGCCTTATTTCTGTGGAATCTGAGAACAGATATTTCGGATCCCTTTGAAGACTATAGTGACAAAGGAAATATCCTCCGATAACAAAGAGAAAGAAGCTTTCTGAGGAACTTCTTTGTGTTCTCTGAAATAAAATGACAGAGTTACAGCTTTCCCCTCAAGAAGGCTTTCGCTAAGACAGTTCTTGTGGAATTGGCAAAGTGATATTTGGAAGCCCACAGAGGGGTATGGTGAAAAAGGAAATATCCTCAGATGAAATCTGGAAAGAAGCTCTGAGAAACTGCTCTGTGATGTGTGATTTCCACTCACAGAGTTACATTTGTATTTCGTGGATCTCTTTGCTAGCCTTATTTCTGTGGAATCTGAGAACAGATATTTCGGATCCCTTTGAAGATTATAGGGCCAAAGGAAATATCCTCCGATAACAAAGAGAAAGAATCTTTCTGGAAACTACTTTGTGTTCTGTGAAATCATCTCACAGAGTTACAGCTTTCCCCTCAAGAAGCTTTTCGCTAAGACAGTTCTTGTGGAATTGGCAAAGTTATATTTGGAAGCCCATAGAGGGCTATGGTGAAAGAGGAAATATCCTCAGATGAAATCTGGAAAGAAGCTTTCTGAGAAACTGCTCTGTGATATGTGACTTCCACTCACAGAGTTACATGTGTGTTTCGTGGATCTCTTTGCTAGCCTTATTTCTGTGGATTCTGAGAACAGATATTTCGGATCCCTTTGAAAACCTTAGGACCAAAGGAAATATCCTCCGATAACAAAGAGAAAGAAGATTTCTGAGAAACTTCTTTGTGTTCTGTGAAATCACCTAACAGAGTTACATCTTTCCCTCAAGAAGCCTTTCGCTAAGACAGTTCTTGTGGAATTGACCAAATGATATTTGGAAGCCCATAGAGGGCTATGGTGAAAGAGGAAATATCCTTAGATGAAATCTGGAAAGAAGCTTTCTGAGAAACTGCTCTGTGATGTGTGACTTCCACTCACAGAGTTACATGTGTATTTCGTGGATCTCTTTGCTAGCCTTATTTCTGTGGAATCTGAGAACAGATATTTCGGATCCCTTTGAAGACTATAGGGCCAAAGGAAATATCCTCCGATAACAAAGAGAAAGAAGCTTTCTGAGAAACTTCTTTGATTTCTGTGAAATCATCTCACAGAGTTACAGCTTTCCCCTCAAGAAGCCTTTCGCTAAGACAGTTCTTGTTGAATTGGCGAAGTGATATTTGGAAGCCCATAGAGGGCTATGGTGAAAAAGGAAATATCCTCAGATGAAATCTGGAAAGAAGCTTTCTGAGAAACTGCTTAGGGTTCTGTTAATTCATCTCACAGAGTTACATCTGTATTTCGTGGATCTCTTTGCTAGCCTTATTTCTGTGGAATCTGAGAACAGACATTTCGGGTCCCTTTGAAGACTATAGGGCCAAAGGAAATATCTTCCGATAACAAAGAGAAAGAAGCTTTCTGAGAAACTTCTTTGTGTTCTGTGAAATCATCTCACAGAGTTACAGCTTTCCCCTCAAGAAGCCTTTCGCTAAGACAGTTCTTGTGGAATTGGCAAAGTGATATTTGGAAGCCCATTGAGGGCTATGGTGAAAAAGGAAATATCCTCAGATGAAATCTGGAAAGAAGCTTTCTGAGAAACTGCTTAGTGTTCTGTTAATTCATCTCACAGAGTTACATCTGTATTTCGTGGATCTCTTTGCTAATCTTATTTCTGTGGAATCTGAGAACAGATATTTCGGATCCCTTTGAAGACTATAGGGCCAAAGGAAATATCCTCCGATAACAAAGAGAAAGAAGCTTTCTGAGAAACTTCTTTGTGTTCTGTGAAATCATCTCACAGAGTTACAGCTTTCCCCTCAAGAAGCCTTTCGCTAAGACAGTTCTTGTGGAATTGGCAAAGTGATATTTGGAAGCACATAGAGGGCTATGATGAAAAAGGAAATATCCTCAGATGAAATCTGGAAAGAAGCTTTCTGAGAAACTGCTCTGTGATGTGTGATTTCCACTCACAGAGTTACATCTGTATTTCGTGGATCTCTTTGCTAGCCTTATTTCTGTGGAATCTGAGAACATATATTTCGGATCCCTTTGAAGACTATAGGGCCAAAGGAAATATCCTCCGATAACAAAGAGAAAGAAGCTTTCTGAGAAACTTCTTTGTGTTCCGTGAAATCATCTCACAGAGTTACAGCTTTCCCCTCAGGAAGCCTTTCGCTAAGACCGTTCTTTTGGAATTGGCAAAGTGATAGTTGGAACCCCTAGAGGGCTATGGTGAAAAAGGAAATATCCTCAGATGAAATCTGGAAAGAAGCTTTCTGAGAAACTGCTTAGTGTTCTGTAAATTCATCTCACAGAGTTACATCTGTATTTCGTGGGTCTCTTTGCTAGCCTTATTTCTGTGGAATCTGAGAACAGATATTTCGGATCTCTTTGAAGTCTATAGAGGCAAAGGAAATATCCTCCGATAACAAAGTGAAAGAAGCTTTCTGAGAAACTTCTTTGTGTTCTGTGAAATCATCTCACAGAGTTACAGCTTTCCCCTCAAGAAGCCTTTCGCTAAGACAGTTCTTGTGGAATTGGCAATGTGATATTTGGAAGCCCATAGAGGGCTATGGTGTAAAAGCAAATATACACAGATACAATCTGGAAAGAAGCTTTCTGAGAAACTGCTCTGTGATGTGTGACTTCCACTCACCGAGTTACATGTGTATTTCGTGGATCTCTTTGCTAGCCTTATTTCTGTGGAATCTGAGAACAGATATTTCGGATCCCTTTGAAGACTATAGGGCCAAAGGAAATAGGTCCGATAACAAAGAGAAAGAAGCTTTCTGAAGAACTACTTTGTGTTCTCTGAAATCAAATGACAGAGTTACAACTTTCCCCTCAAGAAGCCTTTCGCTAAGACAGTTCTTGTGGAATTGGCAAAGTGATATTTGGAAGTCCATTGAGGGATATGGTGAAAAAGGAAATATCCTCAGATGAAATCTGGAAAGAAGCTTTCTGAGAAACTGCTTAGTGTTCTGTTAATTCATCTCACAGAGTTACATCTGTATTTTGTGGATCTCTTTGCTAGCCTTATTTCTGTGGAATCTGAGAACAGATATTTCGGATCCCTTTGAAGACTATAGGGCCAAAGGAAATATCCCCCGATAAGAAAGAGAAGGAAGCTTTCTGAGAAACCTCTCTCCGTTATGTGAAATCATCTCACAGAGTTACAGCTTTCCCCTTAAGAAGCCTTTCGCTAAGACAATTCTTGTGGAATTGGCCAAGTGATATTTGGGAGCCCATAGAGGGATATGGTGAAAAAGGAAATATCCTCAGATGAAATCTGGAAAGAAGCTTTCTGAGAAACTGCTCTGTGATGTGGAACTTCCACTCACAGTGTTACATCTGTATTTCGTGGATCTCTTTGCTAGCCTTATTTTTGTGGAATCTGAGAAAAGACATTTTGGATCCCTTTGAAGACTACAGTGCCAAAAGAAATATCCTCCGATAACAAAGAGAAAGAAGCTTTCTGAGAAACTTCTTTGTGTTCTGCGAAATCATCTCACAGAGTTACTGCTTTCCCCTCAAGAAGCCTTTCGCTAAGACAGTTCTTGTGGAATTGGCAAAGTGATATTTGGAAGCCCATAGAGGGCTATGGTGAAAAAGGAAATATCGTCAGATGAAATCTGGAAAGAAGATTTCTGAGAAACTGCTTAGTGTTCTGTTAATTCATCTCACAGAGTTACATCTGTATTTCGTGGATCTCTTTGCTAGCCTTATTTCTGTGGAATCTGAGAAGAGATATTTCGGATCCCTTTGAGACTATAGGGCCATAGGAAATATCCTGCGATAACAAAGAGAAAGAAGCTTTCTGAGAAACTTCTTTGTGTTCTGTGAAATCATCTCACAGAGTTACAGCTTTCCCCTCAAGAAGCCTTTCGCTAACACAGTTCTTGTGGAATTGGCAAAGTGATATTTGGAAGTCCTTAGAGGGCTATGGTGTAAAAGGAACTATCCTCAGATGAAATCTGGAAATAAGCTTTCTGAGAAACTGCTTAGTGTTCTGTTAATTCATCTCACAGTGTTACATCTGTATTTCGTGGATCTCTTTGCTAGCCTTAGTTTTGTGGATTCTGAGAACAGATATTTCGGATCCCTTTGAAGACTATAGGGCCAAAGGAAATATCCTCCGATAACAAAGAGAAAGAAGCTTTCTGAGATACATGTTTGTGTTCTGTGAAATCATCTCACAGAGTTACAGCTTTCCCCTCCAGAAGCCTTTCGCTAAGACAGTTCTTGTGGAATTGGCAAAGAGATATTTGGAAGCACATAGAGGGCTATAGTGAAAGAGGAAATATCCTGAGATGAAATCTGGAAAGAAGCTGTGAGAAACTGCTCTGTGATGTGTGATTTCCACTCACAGAGTTACATGTGTATTTCGTGGATCTCTTTGCTAGCCTTATTTCTGTGGAATCTGAGAACAGATATTTCGGATCCCTTTGAAGACTATAGGGCCCAAGGAAATATCCTCCGATAACAAAGAGAAAGAAGCTTTCTGAGAAACTACTTTGTGTTCCGTGAAATCATCTCACAGAGTTACAGCTTTCCCCTCAAGAAGCTTGTCACTAAGACAGTTCTTGTGGAATTGGCAAAGTTATATTTGGAAGCCCATAGAGGGCTTTGGTGAAAAAGGAAATATCCGCAGATGAAATCTGGAAAGAAGCTTTCTGAGAAACTGCTCTGTGATGTGTGACTTCCACTCACAGAGATACATCTGTATTTCGTGGATCTCTTTGCTAGCCTTATTTCTGTGGAATCTCAGAACAGATATTTCGGATCCCTTTGAAGACTATAGGGCCAAAGGAAATATCCCCCGGTAACAAAGAGAAAGAAGCTTTCTGTGAAACTTCTTTGTGTTCTGTGAAAACATCTCACAGAGTTACAGCTTTCCCCTCAAGAAGCCTTTCGCTATGACAGTTCTTGTGCAATTGGACAAGTGATATTTGGAAGTCCATAGAGGGGTATGGTGAAAAAGGAAATATCCTCATATGAAATCTGGAAATAAGCTTTCTGAGAAACTGCTCTGTGATGTGGAACTTCCACTAACAGGGTTACATCTGTATTTCGTGTATCTCTTTACTAGCCTTATTTTTGTGGAATGTGAGAACAGACATTTTGGATCCCTTTGAAGACTACAGTGCCAAAAGAAATATCCTCCGATAACAAAGAGAAAGAAGCTTTCTGAGAAACTTCTTTGTGTTCTGTGAAATCATCTCACAGAGTTACAGCTTTCCCCTCAAGAAGCCTTTCGCTAAGACAGTTCTTGTGGAATTGACAAAGTGATATTCGGAAGCCCATAGAGGTCTATGGTGAAAAAGGAAATATCCTCAGATGAAATCTGGAAAGAAGCTTTCTGAGAAACTGCTTAGTGTTCTGTAAATTCATCTCACAGAGTTACATCTGTATTTCGTGGGTCTCTTTGCTAGCCTTATTTCTGTGGAATCTGAGAACAGATATTTCGGATCTCTTTGAAGTCTATAGGGGCAAAGGAAATATCCTCCGATAACAAAGTGAAAGAAGCTTTCTGAGAAACTTCTTTGTGTTCTGTGAAATCATCTCTCAGAGTTACAGCTTTCCCCTCAAGAAGCCTTTCGCTAAGACAGTTCTTGTGGAATTGGCAATGTGATATTTGGAAGCCCATAGAGGGCTATGGTGAAAAAGCAAATATACACAGATACAATCTGGAAAGAAGCTTTCTGAGAAACTGCTCTGTGATGTGTGATTTCCACTCACAGAGTTACATCTGTATTTCGTGGATCTCTTTGCTAGCCTTATTTCTGTGGAATCTGAGAACAGATATTTCGGATCCCTTTGAAGACTATAGGGCCAAAGGAAATATCCTCCGATAACAAAGAGAAAGAAGCTTTCTGAGAAACTTCTTTGTGTTCCGTGAAATCATCTCACAGAGTTACAGCTTTCCCCTCAGGAAGCCTTTCGCTAAGACCGTTCTTTTGGAATTGGCAAAGTGATAGTTGGAACCCCTAGAGGGCTATGGTGAAAAAGGAAATATCCTCAGATGAAATCTGGAAAGAAGCTTTCTGAGAAACTGCTTAGTGTTCTGTAAATTCATCTCACAGAGTTACATCTGTATTTCGTGGGTCTCTTTGCTAGCCTTATTTCTGTGGAATCTGAGAACAGATATTTCGGATCTCTTTGAAGTCTATAGGGGCAAAGGAAATATCCTCCGATAACAAAGTGAAAGAAGCTTTCTGGGAAACTTCTTTGTGTTCTGTGAAATCATCTCACAGAGTTACAGCTTTCCCCTCAAGAAGCCTTTCGCTAAGACAGTTCTTGTGGAATTGGCAATGTGATATTTGGTAGCCCATAGAGGGCTATGGTGAAAAAGCAAATATACACAGATACAATCTGGAAAGAAGCTTTCTGAGAAACTGCTCTGTGATGTGTGACTTCCTCTCACCGAGTTACATGTGTATTTCGTGGATCTCTTTGCTAGCCTTATTTCTGTGGAATCTGAGAACAGATATTTCGGATCCCTTTGAAGACTATAGGGCCAAAGGAAATAGGTCCGATAACAAAGAGAAAGAAGCTTTCTGAAGAACTACTTTGTGTTCTCTGAAATCAAATGACAGAGTTACAACTTTCCCCTCAGGAAGCCTTTCGCTAAGACAGTTCTTGTGGAATTGACAAAGTGATATTTGGAAGCCCATTGAGGGATATGGTGAAAAAGGAAATATCCTCAGATGAAATCTGGAAAGAAGCTTTCTGAGAAACTGCTTAGTGTTGTGTTAATTCATCTCACAGAGTTACATCTGTATTTTGTGGATCTCTTGGCTAGCCTTATTTCTGTGGAATCTGAGAACAGATATTTCGGATCCCTTTGAAGACTATAGGGCCAAAGGAAATATCCTCCGATAAAAAAGAGAAAGAAGGTTTCTGCGAAACTTCTTTGTGTTCTGTGAAATCATCTCACAGAGTTACAGCTTTCCCCTCCAGAAGCCTTTCGCTAAGACAGTTCTTTTGGAATTGGCAAAGTGATATTTGGAAGCCCATAGAGGGCTATGGTGAAAAAGGATATATCCTCAGATGAAATATGGAAGGAAGCTTTCTGAGAAACTGCTCTGTGATTTGTGATTTCCACTCACAGAGTTACATCTGTATTTCGTGGATCTCTTTGCTAGCCTTATTTCTGTGGAATCTGAGAACAGATATTTCGGATCCCTTTGAAGACTATAGGGCCAAAGGAAATATCCTCCGATAACACAGAGAAAGAAGCTTTCTGAGAAACTTCTTTGTGTTCTGTGAAATCATCTCACAGAGTTACAGCTTTCCCCTCAGGAAGCCTTTAGCTAAGACAGTTCTTGTGGAATTGGCAAAGTGATATTTGGAAGCCCATAGAGGGCTATGGTGAAAAAGGAAATATCCTCAGATGAAATCTGGAAAGAAGCTTTCTGAGAAACTGCTTAGTGTTCTGTTAATTCATCTCACAGAGTTACATCTGTATTTCGTGAATCTCTTTGCTAGCCTTATTTCTGTGGAATCTGAGAACAGATATTTCGGATCCCTTTGAAGACTATAGGGCCAAAGGAAATATCCTTCGATAACAAAGGGAAAGAAGCTTTCTGAGAAACTTCTTTGTATTCTGTGAAATCATCTCACAGAGTTACAGCTTTCCCCTCCAGAAGCCTTTCGCTAAGAAAGTTCTTGTGGAATTGGCAAAATGATATTTGGAAGCCCATAGAGGGCTATAGTGAAAGAGGAAATATCCAGAGATGAAATCTGGAAAGAAGCTCTGAGAAACTGTTCTGTGATGTGTGATTTCCACTCACAGAGTTACATGTGTATTTCGTGGATCTCTTTGCTAGCCTTATTTCTGTGGAATCTGAGAACAGATATTTCGCATCCCTTTGAAGACTATAGGGCCAAAGGAAATATCCTCCGATAACAAAGAGAAAGAAGCTTTCTGAGAAACTACTTTGTGTTCTGTGAAATCATCTCACAGAGTTACAGCTTTCCCCTCAAGAAGATTTTCGCTAAGACAGTTCTTGTGTAATTGGCAAAGTTATATTTGGATCCCATAGAGGGCTACGGTGAAAAAGGAAATATCCTGATATGAAATCTGGAAAGAAGCTTTCTGAGAAACTGCTCTTTGATGTGTGACTTCCATTCACAGAGTTACATCTGTATTTCGTGGATCTCTTTGCTAGCCTTATTTCTGTGGAATCTCAGAACAGATATTTCGGATCCCTTTGAAGTCTATAGGGCCAAAGGAAATATCCTCCGATAACAAAGAGAAAGAAACTTTCTGAGAAACTTCTTTGTGTTCTGTGATATCATCTCACAGAGTTACAGCTTTCCCCTCAAGAAGCCTTTCGCTAAGACAGTTCTTGTGGAATTGCAAAGTGATATTTGGAAGCCCATAGAGGGCTATGGTGAAAAAGGAAATATCCTCAGATGAAATCTGGAAAGAAGCTTTCTGAGAAACTGCTTAGTGTTCCGTTAATTCATCACACAGAGTTACATCTGTATTTCGTGGATCTCTTTGCTAGCCTTATTTCTGTGGAATCTGAGAACAGTCATTTCGGGTCCCTTTGAAGACTATAGGGCCAAAGGAAATATCCTCCGATAACAAAGAGAAGGAAGGTTTCTGAGAAACTTCTTTGTGTTCTTTGAAATCGTCTCACAGAGATACAACTTTTAGCTCAAGAAGACTTTCGCTAAGACAGTTCTTGTGGAATTGGCAAAGTGATATTTGGAAGCCCATAGAGGGCTACGGTGAAAAAGGAAATATCCCCTGATGAAATCTGGAAAGAAGGTTTCTGAGAAACTGCTTAGTGTTCTGTTAATTCATCTCACAGAGTTACATCTGTATTTTGTGGATCTCTTTGCTAGCCTTATTTCTGTGGAATCTGAGAACAGATATTTCGGATCCGTTTGAAGACTATAGGGCCAAAGGAAATATCCTCCGATAACAAAGAGAAAGAAGCTTTCTGAGAAACTCCTTTGTGTTCTGTGAAATCATCTCACAGAGTTACAGCTTTCCCCTCAAGAAGCCTTTCGCTAAGACAGTTCTTGTGGAATTGGCAAAGTGATATTTGGAAGCCCATAGAGGGCTATGGTGAAAAAGGAAATATCCTCAGATGAAATATGGAAGGAAGCTTTCTGAGAAACTGCTCTGTGATGTGTGATTTCCACTCACAGAGTTACATCTGTATTTCGTGGATCTCTTTGCTAGCCTTATTTCTGTGGAATCTGAGAACAGATATTTCGGATCCCTTTGAAGACTATAGGGCCAAAGGAAATATCCTCCGATAACAAAGAGAAAGAAGCTTTCTGAGAAACTTCTTTGTATTCTGTGAAATCATCTCACAGAGTTACAGCTTTCCCCTCAAGAAGCTTTTCGCTAAGACAGTTCTTGTGTAATTGGCAAAGTTATATTTGGATCCCATAGAGGGCTACGGTGAAAAAGGAAATATCCTCAGATGAAACCTGGAAAGAAGCTTTCTGAGAAACTGCTTAGTGTTCTGTTAATTCATCTCACAGAGTTACATCTGTATTTCGTGGATCTCTTTGCTAGCCTTATTTCTGTGGAATCTGAGAACAGTCATTTCGGGTCCCTTTGAAGACTATAGGGCCAAAGGAAATATCCTCCGAAAACAAAGAGAAAGAAGGTTTCTGAGAAACTTCTTTGTGTTCTTGAAATCATCTCACAGAGATACAGCTTTTAGCTCAAGAAGCCTTTCGCTAAGACAGTTCTTGTGGAATTGGCAAAGTGATATTTGGAAGCACATAGAGGGCTATGGTGAAAAAGGAAATATCCCCTAATGAAATCTGGAAAGAAGCTTTCTGAGAAACTGCTTAGTGTTCTGTTAATTCATCTCACAGAGTTACATGTGTATTTCCTGGATCTCTTTGCTAGCCTTATTTCTGTGGAATCTGAGAACAGATATTTCGGATCCCTTTGAAGACTATAGGGCCAAAGGAAATATCCTCCGATAACAAATACAAAGAAGCTTTCTGAGAAACTTCTTTGTGTTCTGTGAAATCATCTCACAGAGTTACAGCTTTCCCCTCTAGAAGCCTTTCGCTAAGACAGTTCTTGTGGAATTGGCAAAGTGATATTTGGAAGCCCATAGAGGGATATGGTGAAAAAGGAAATATCCTCAGATGAAATCTGGAAAGAAGTTTTCTGAGAAACTGCTTAGTGTTCTGTTAATTCATCTCACAGAGTTACATCTGTATTTCGTGGATCTCTTTGCTAGCCTTATTTCTGTGGAATCTGAGAACAGATATTTCGGATCCCTTTGAAGGCTATAGGGCCAAAGGAAATATCCTCCGATAACAAAGAGAAAGAAGCTTTCTGAGAAACTTCTTTGTGTTCTGTGAAATCATCTCACAGAGTTACAGCTTTCCCCTCAAGAAGCCTTTCGCTAAGACAGTTCTTGTGGAATTGGCAATGTGATATTTGGATGCCCATAGAGGGCTATGGTGAAAAAGGAAATATCCTCAGATGAAATATGGAAGGAAGCTTTCTGAGAAACTGCTCTGTGATGTGTGAATTCCACTCACAGAGTTACATCTGTATTTCGTGTATCTCTTTGCTAGCCTTATTTCTGTGGAATCTGAGAACAGATATTTCGGATCCCTTTGAAGACTATAGGGCCAAAGGAAATATCCTCCGATAACAAATACAAAGAAGCTTTCTGAGAAACTTCTTTGTGTTCTGTGAAATCATCTCACAGAGTTACAGCTTTCCCCTCATAAAGCCTTTCGCTAAGATAGTTCTTGTGGAATTGGCAAAGTGATATTTGGAAGCCCATAGAGGGATATGGTGAAAAAGGAAATATCCTCAGATGAAATCTGGAAAGAAGCTTTCTGAGAAACTGCTTAGTGTTCTGTTAATTCATCTCACAGAGTTACATCTGTATTTTGTGGATCTCTTTGCTAGCCTTATTTCTGTGGAATCTGAGAACAGATATTTCGGCAACCTTTGAAGACTATAGGGCCAAAGGAAATATCCTCCGATAACAAAGAGAAAGAAGCTTTCTGAGAAACTTCTTTGTGTTCTGTGAAATCATCTCACAGAGTTACAGCTTTCCCCTCAAGAAGCCTTTCGCTAAGACAGTTCTTGTGGAATTGGCAAAGTGATATTTGGATGCCCATAGAGGGCTATGGTGAAAAAGGAAATATACTCAGATGAAATATGGAAGGAAGCTTTCTGAGAAACTGCTCTGTGATGTGTGAATTCCACTCACAGATTTACATCTGTATTTCGTGGATCTCTTTGCTAGCCTTATTTCTGTGTAATCTGAGAACAGATATTTCGGATCCCTTTGAAGACTATAGGGCCAAAGAAAATATCCTCCGATAACAAAGGGAAAGAAGCCTTCTGAGAAACTTCTTTGTGTTCTGTGAAATCATCTCACAGAGTTACAGCTTTCCCCTCTAGAAGCCTTTCGCTAAGACAGTTATTGTGGAATTGGCAAAGTGATATTTGGAAGCCCATAGAGGGCTATGGTGAAAAAGGAAATATCCTCAGATGAAATCTGGAAAGAAGCTTTCTGAGAAACTGCTCTGTGATGTGTGACTTCCACTCACAGAGTTACATGTGTATTTCGTGGATCTCTTTGCTAGCCTTATTTCTGTGGATTCTGAGAACAGATATTTCGGATCCCTTTGAAAACCTTAGGACCAAAGGAAATATCCTCCGATAACAAAGAGAAAGAAGATTTCTGAGAATCTTCTTTGTGTTCTGTGAAATCACCTAACAGAGTTACATCTTTCCCCTCAAGAAGCCTTTCGCTAAGACAGTTCTTGTGGAATTGACCAAGTGATATTTGGAAGCCCATAGAGGGCTATGGTGAAAAAGGAAATATCCTCAGATGAAATCTGGAAAGAAGCTTTCTGAGAAACTGCTTAGTGTTCTGTTAATTCATCTCACAGAGTTACATCTGTATTTCGTGGATCTCTTTGCTAGCCTTATTTCTGTGGAATATGAGAACAGATATTTCGGATCCCTTTGAAGTCTATAAGTCCAAAGGAATTATCTCCGATAACAAAGAGAAAGAAGCTTTCCGAGAAACTTCTTTGTGTTCTGTGAAATCATCTCACAGAGTTACAGCTTTCCCCTCAAGAAGCCTTTCGCTAAGACAGTTCTTGTGGAATTGACAAAGTGATATTTGGAAGCCCATAGAGGGCTATGGTGAAAAAGGAAATATCCTCAGATGAAATCTGGAAAGAAGCTTTCTGAGAAACTGCTTAGTGTTCTGTTAATTCATCTCACAGAGTTACATCTGTATTTCGTGGATCTCTTTGCTAGCCTTATTTCTGTGGAATCTGAGAAGAGATATTTCGGATCCCATTGAAACTATAGGGCCATAGGAAATATCCTGCGACAACAAAGAGAAAGAAGCTTTCTGAGAAACTTCTTTGTGTTCTGTGAAATCATCTCATAGAGTTACAGCTTTCCCCTCAAGAAGCCTTTCGCTAAGACAGTTCTTGTGGAATTGGCAAAGTGATATTTGGAATCCCATAGAGGGCTACGGTGTAAAAAGGAACTATCCTCAGATGAAATCTGGAAAGAAGCTTTCTGAGAAACTCCTTGGTGTTCTGTTAATTCATCTCACAGAGTTACGTCTTTATTTCGTGGATCTCTTTGCTAGCCTTATTTCTGTGGAATTCGAGAACAGATATTTCGGATCCCTTTGAAGACTATAGGGCCAAAGGAAATATCCTCCGATAACAAAGAGAAGGAAGCTTTCTGAGATACATGTTTGTGTTCTGTGAAATCATCTCACAGAGTTACAGCTTTCCCCTCAAGAAGCCTTTCGCTAAGACAGTTCTTGTGCAATTGGCAAAGTGATATTTGGAAGCCCATTGAGGGGTATGGCAAAAAAGGAAATATCCTCAGATGAAATCTGGAAAGAAGCTCTGAGAAACTGCTCTGTGATGTGTGATTTCCACTCACAGAGTTACATGTGTATTTCGTGGATCTCTTTCCTAGCCTTATTTCTGTGGAATCTGAGAACAGATATTTCGGATCCCTTTGAAGACTATAGGGCCAAAGGAAATATCCTCCGATAACAAAGAGAAAGAAGCTTTCAGGAAACTACTTTGTGTTCTGTGAAATCATCTCACAGAGTTACAGCTTTCCCCTCAAGAAGCTTTTCGCTAAGACAGTTCTTGTGGAATTGGCAAAGTTATATTTGGAAGCCCATAGAGGGCTATGGTGAAAAAGGAAATATCCTCAGATGAAATATGGAAAGAAGCTTCCTGAGAAACTGCTCTGTGATGTGTGATTTCCACTCACAGAGTTACATCTCTATTTCGTGGATCTCTTTGCTAGCCTTATTTCTGTGGAATCTGAGAACAGATATTTCGGATCCCTTTGAAGACTATAGGGCCAAAGGAAATATCCTCCGATAACAAAGAGAAAGAAGCTTTCTGAGAAACTTCTTTGTGTTCCGTGAAATCATCTCACAGAGTTACAGCTTTCCCCTCAGGAAGCCTTTCGCTAAGACAGTTCTTGTGGGATTGGCAAAGTGATATTTGGAAGCCCATAGACGGCTATGGTGAAAAAGGAAATATCCTCAGATGAAATCTGGAAAGAAGCTTTCTGAGAAACTGCTTAGTGTTCTGTAAATTCATCTCACAGTGTTACATCTGTATTTCGTGGGTCTCATTGCTAGCCTTATTTCTGTGGAATCTGAGAACAGATATTTCGGATCCCTTTGAAGTCTATTGGGCCAAAGGAAATATCCTCCGATAACAAAGAGAAAGAAGCTTTCTGAGAAACTTCTTTGTGTTCTGTGAAATCATCTCACAGAATTACAGCTTTCCCCGCAAGAAGCCTTTCCCTAAGACAGTTCTTGTGTAATTGGCAAAGTTATATTTGGATCCCATAGAGGGCTACGGTGAAAAAGGAAATATCCTCAGATGAAACCTGGAAAGAAGCTTTCTGAGAAACTGCTTAGTGTTCTGTTAATTCATCTCACAGAGTTACATCTGTATTTCGTGGATCTCTTTGCTAGCCTTATTTCTGTGGAATCTGAGAACAGTCATTTCGGGTCCCTTTGAAGACTATAGGGCCAAAGGAAATATCCTCCGAAAACAAAGAGAAAGAAGGTTTCTGAGAAACTTCTTTGTGTTCTTGAAATCATCTCACAGAGATACAGCTTTTAGCTCAAGAAGCCTTTCGCTAAGACAGTTCTTGTGGAATTGGCAAATTGATATTTGGAAGCACATAGAGGGCTATGTTGAAAAAGGAAATATCCCCTGATGAAATCTGGAAAGAAGCTTTCTGAGAAACTGCTTAGTGTTCTGTTAATTCATCTCACAGAGTTACATGTGTATTTCCTGGATCTCTTTGCTAGCCTTATTTCTGTGGAATCTGAGAACAGATATTTCGGATCCCTTTGAAGACTATAGGGCCAAAGGAAATATCCTCCGATAACAAATACAAAGAAGCTTTCTGAGAAACTTCTTTGTGTTCTGTGAAATCATCTCACAGAGTTACAGCTTTCTCCTCAAGAAGCCTTTCGCTAAGACAGTTCTTGTGGAATTGGCAAAGTGATATTTGGAAGCCCATAGAGGGATATGGTGAAAAAGGAAATATCCTCAGATGAAATCTGGAAAGAAGTTTTCTGAGAAACTGCTTAGTGTTCTGTTAATTCATCTCACAGAGTTACATCTGTATTTCGTGGATCTCTTTGCTAGCCTTATTTCTGTGGAATCTGAGAACAGATATTTCGGATCCCTTTGAAGGCTATAGGGCCAAAGGAAATATCCTCCGATAACAAAGAGAAAGAAGCTTTCTGAGAAACTTCTTTGTGTTCTGTGAAATCATCTCACAGAGTTACAGCTTTCCCCTCAAGAAGCCTTTCGCTAAGACAGTTCTTGTGGAATTGGCAATGTGATATTTGGATGCCCATAGAGGGCTATGGTGAAAAAGGAAATATCCTCAGATGAAATATGGAAGGAAGCTTTCTGAGAAACTGCTCTGTGATGTGTGAATTCCACTCACAGAGTTACATCTGTATTTCGTGGATCTCTTTGCTAGCCTTATTTCTGTGGAATCTGAGAACAGATATTTCGGATTCCTTTGAAGACTATAGGGCCAAAGGAAATATCCTCCGATAACAAATACAAAGAAGCTTTCTGAGAAACTTCTTTGTGTTCTGTGAAATCATCTCACAGAGTTACAGCTTTCCCCTCATAAAGCCTTTCGCTAAGATAGTTCTTGTGGAATTGGCAAAGTGATATTTGGAAGCCCATAGAGGGCTATGGTGAAAAAGGAAATATCCTCAGATGAAATCTGGAAAGAAGCTTTCTGAGAAACTGCTTAGTGTTCTGTTAATTCATCTCACAGAGTTACATCTGTATTTTGTGGATCTCTTTGCTAGCCTTATTTCTGTGGAATCTGAGAACAGATATTTCGGAAACCTTTGAAGACTATAGGGCCAAAGGAAATATCCTCCGATAACAAAGAGAAAGAAGCTTTCTGAGAAACTTCTTTGTGTTCTGTGAAATCATCTCACAGAGTTACAGCTTTCCCCTCAAGAAGCCTTTCGCTAAGACATTTCTTGTGGAATTGGCAAAGTGATATTTGGATGCCCATAGAGGGCTATGGTGAAAAAGGAAATATACTCAGATGAAATATGGAAGGAAGCTTTCTGAGAAACTGCTCTGTGATGTGTGAATTCCACTCACAGAGTTACATCTGTATTTCGTGGATCTCTTTGCTAGCCTTATTTCTGTGTAATCTGAGAACAGATATTTCGGATCCCTTTGAAGACTATAGGGCCAAAGAAAACATCCTCCGATAACAAAGGGAAAGAAGCCTTCTGAGAAACTTCTTTGTGTTCTGTGAAATCATCTCACAGAGTTACAGCTTTCCCCTCTAGAAGCCTTTCGCTAAGACAGTTCTTGTGGAATTGGCAAAGTGATATTTGGAAGCCCATAGAGGGCTATGGTGAAAAAGGAAATATCCTCAGATGAAATCTGGAAAGAAGCTTTCTGAGAAACTGCTCTGTGATGTGTGACTTCCACTCACAGAGTTACATGTGTATTTCGTGGATCTCTTTGCTAGCCTTATTTCTGTGGATTCTGAGAACAGATATTTCGGATCCCTTTGAAAACCTTAGGACCAAAGGAAATATCCTCCGATAACAAAGAGAAAGAAGATTTCTGAGAATCTTCTTTGTGTTCTGTGAAATCACCTAACAGAGTTACATCTTTCCCCTCAAGAAGCCTTTCGCTAAGACAGTTCTTGTGGAATTGACCAAGTGATATTTGGAAGCCCATAGAGGGCTATGGTGAAAAAGGAAATATCCTCTGATGAAATCTGGAAAGAAGCTTTCTGAGAAACTGCTTAGTGTTCTGTTAATTCATCTCACAGAGTTACATCTGTATTTCGTGGATCTCTTTGCTAGCCTTATTTCTGTGGAATATGAGAACAGATATTTCGGATCCCTTTGAAGTCTATAAGTCCAAAGGAAATATCTCAGATAACAAAGAGAAAGAAGCTTTCCGAGAAACTTCTTTGTGTTCTGTGAAATCATCTCACAGAGTTACAGCTTTCCCCTCAAGAAGCCTTTCGCTAAGACAGTTCTTGTGGAATTGACAAAGTGATATTTGGAAGCCCATAGAGGGCTATGGTGAAAAAGGAAATATCCTCAGATGAAATCTGGAAAGAAGCTTTCTGAGAAACTGCTTAGTGTTCTGTTAATTCATCTCACAGAGTTACATCTGTATTTCGTGGATCTCTTTGCTAGCCTTATTTCTGTGGAATCTGAGAAGAGATATTTCGGATCCCTTTGAAACTATAGGGCCATAGGAAATATCCTGCGACAACTAAGAGAAAGAAGCTTTCTGAGAAACTTCTTTGTGTTCTGTGAAATCATCTCATAGAGTTACAGCTTTCCCCTCAAGAAGCCTTTCGCTAAGACAGTTCTTGTGGAATTGGCAAAGTGATATTTGGAATCCCATAGAGGGCTACGGTGTAAAAAGGAACTATCCTCAGATGAAATCTGGAAAGAAGCTTTCTGAGAAACTCCTTGGTGTTCTGTTAATTCATCTCACAGAGTTACGTCTTTATTTCGTGGATCTCTTTGCTAGCCTTATTTCTGTGGAATCTGAGAACAGATATTTCGGATCCCTTTGAAGACTATAGGGCCAAAGGAAATATCCTCCGATAACAAAGAGAAGGAAGCTTTCTGAGATACATGTTTGTGTTCTGTGAAATCATCTCACAGAGTTACAGCTTTCCCCTCAAGAAGCCTTTCGCTAAGACAGTTCTTGTGCAATTGGCAAAGTGATATTTGGAAGCCCATTGAGGGGTATGGCGAAAAAGGAAATATCCTCAGATGAAATCTGGAAAGAAGCTCTGAGAAACTGCTCTGTGATGTGTGATTTCCACTCACAGAGTTACATGTGTATTTCGTGGATCTCTTTCCTAGCCTTATTTCTGTGGAATCTGAGAACAGATATTTCGGATCCCTTTGAAGACTATAGGGCCAAAGGAAATATCCTCCGATAACAAAGAGAAAGAAGCTTTCAGGAAACTACTTTGTGTTCTGTGAAATCATCTCACAGAGTTACAGCTTTCCCCTCAAGAAGCTTTTCGCTAAGACAGTTCTTGTGGAATTGGCAAAGTTATATTTGGAAGCCCATAGAGGGCTATGGTGAAAAAGGAAATATCCTCAGATGAAATCTGGAAAGAAGCTTCCTGAGAAACTGCTCTGTGATGTGTGATTTCCACTCACAGAGTTACATCTCTATTTCGTGGATCTCTTTGCTAGCCTTATTTCTGTGGAATCTGAGAACAGATATTTCGGATCCCTTTGAAGACTATAGGGCCAAAGGAAATATCCTCCGATAACAAAGAGAAAGAAGCTTTCTGAGAAACTTCTTTGTGTTCCGTGAAATCATCTCACAGAGTTACAGCTTTCCCCTCAGGAAGCCTTTCACTAAGACAGTTCTTGTGGGATTGGCAAAGTGATATTTGGAAGCCCATAGACGGCTATGGTGAAAAAGGAAATATCCTCAGATGAAATCTGGAAAGAAGCTTTCTGAGAAACTGCTTAGTGTTCTGTAAATTCATCTCACAGTGTTACATCTGTATTTCGTGGGTCTCATTGCTAGCCTTATTTCTGTGGAATCTGAGAACAGATATTTCGGATCCCTTTGAAGTCTATTGGGCCAAAGGAAATATCCTCCGATAACAAAGAGAAAGAAGCTTTCTGAGAAACTTCTTTGTGTTCTGTGAAATCATCTCACAGAATTACAGCTTTCCCCGCAAGAAGCCTTTCCCTAAGACAGTTCTTGTGGAATTGGCAATGTGATATTTGGAAGCCCTTAGAGGGCTATGGTGAAAAAGCAAATATCCTCAGATGCAATCTGGAAAGAAGCTTTCTGAGAAACTGCTCTTTGATGTGTGACTTCCACTCACAGAGTTACATGTGTATTTCGTGGATCTCTTTGCTAGCCTTATTTCTGTGGAATCTCAGAACAGATATTTCGGATCCCTTTGAAGACTATAGGGCCAAAGGAAATATCCTCCGATAACAAAGAGAAAGAAGCTTTCTGAGGAACTACTTTGTGTTCTCTGAAATCAAATGACAGAGTTACAGCTTTCCCTTCAAGAAGCCTTTCGCTAAGACAGTTCTTGTGGAATTGGCAAAGTGATATTTGGAAGCCCATAGTGGGCTATGGTGAAAAAGGAAATATCCTCAGATGAAATCTGGAAAGAAGCTTTCTGAGAAACTGCTTAGTGTTCTGTTAATTCATCTCACAGAGTAACATCTGTATTTCCTGTATCTCTTTGCTAGCCTTATTTCTGTGGAATCTGAGAACAGATATTTCGGAACCATTTGAAGACTCTAGGGCCAAAGGAAATATCCTCCGATAACAAAGAGAAAGAAGCTTTCTGAGAAACTTCTGTGTGTTCTGTGAAATCATCTCACAGAGTTACAGCTTTCCCCTCAAGAAGCCTTTCGGTAAGACAGTTCTTGTGGAATTGGCAAAGTGATATTTGGAAGCCCATAGTGGGCTATGTTGAAAAAGGAAATATCCTCAGATGAAATCTTGAAAGAAGCTTTCTGAGAAACTGCTCTGTGATGTGTGAATTCCACTCACAGAGTTACATCTGTATTTCGTGGATCTCTTTGCTTGCCTTATTTCTGTGGAATCTGAGAAGAGATATTTCGGATCCCTTTGAGACTATAGGGCCATAGGAAATATCCTGCGATAACAAAGAAAAGAAGCTTTCTGAGAAACTTCTTTGTGTTCTGTGAAATCATCTCACAGAGTTACAGCTTTCCCCTCAAGAAGCCTTTCGCTAAGACAGTTCTTGTGGAATTGGCAAAGTGATATTTGGAAGCCCATAGAGGGCTATGGTGAAAAAGGAAATATCCTCAGATGAAATATGGAAAGAAGCTTTCTGAGAAACTGCTCTGTGATGTGTGATTTTCACTCACAGAGTTACATCTGTATTTCGTGGATCTCTTTGCTAGCCTTATTTCTGTGGAATCTGAGAACAGATATTTCGGATCCCTTTGAAGACTATAGGGCCAAAGGAAATATCCTCCGATAACAAAGAGAAAGAAGCTTTCTGAGAAACTTCTTTGTGTTCCGTGAAATCATCTCACAGGGTTACAGCTTTCCCCTCAGCAAGCCTTTCGCTAAGACAGTTCTTGTGGAATTGGCAAAGTGATATTTGGAAGCCCATAGAGGGCTATGGTGAAAAAGGAAATATCCTCAGATGAAATCTGGAAAGAAGCTTTCTGAGAAACTGCTTAGTGTTCTGTTAATTCATCTCACAGGGTTACATCTGTATTTCGTGGATCTCTTTGCTAGCCTTATTTCTGTGGAATCTGAGAACAGACTTTTCGGGTCCCTTTGAAGACTATAGGGCCAAAGGAAATATCCTCCGATAACAAAGAGAAAGAAGCTTTCTGAGAAACTTCTTTGTGTTCTGTGAAATCATCTCACAGAGTTACAGCTTTCCCCTAAAGAAGCCTTTCGCTAAGACAGTTCTTGTGGAATTGGCAAAGTGATATTTGGAAGCCCACTGAGGGCTATGGTGAAAAAGGAAATATCCTCAGATGAAATCTGGAAAGAAGCTTTCTGAGAAACTGCTTAGTGTTCTGTTAATTCATCTCACAGAGTTACATCTGTATTTCGTGGATCTCTTTGCTAATCTTATTTCTGTGGAATCTGAGAACAGATATTTCGGATCTCTTTGAAGACTATAGGGCCAAAGGAATTATCCTCCGATAACAAAGAGAAAGAAGCTTTCTGAGAAACTTCTTTGTGTTCTGTGAAATCATCTCACAGAGTTACAGCTTTCCCCTCAAGAAGCCTTTCGCTAAGACAGTTCTTGTGGAATTGGCAAAGTGATATTTGGAAGCCCATAGAGGGCTATGGTGAAAAAGGAAATATCCTCAGATGAAATATGGAAAGAAGCTTTCTGAGAAACTGCTCTGTGATGTGTGATTTCCACTCACAGAGTTACATCTGTATTTCGTGGATCTCTTTGCTAGCCTTATTTCTGTGGAATCTGAAAACAGATATTTCGAATCCCTTTGAAGACTATAGGGCCAAAGGAAATATCCTCCGATAACAAAGAGAAAGAAGCTTTCTGAGAAACTTCTTTGTGTTCCGTGAAATCATCTCACAGAGTTACAGCTTTCCCCTCAGGAAGCCTTTCGCTAAGACAGTTCTTGTGGAATTGGCAAAGTGATATTTGGAAGCCCATAGAGGGCTATGGTGAAAAAGGAAATATCCTCAGATGAAATCTGGAAAGAAGCTTTCTGAGAAACTGCTTAGTGTTCTGTAAATTCATCTCACAGTGTTACATCTGTATTTCGTGGGTCTCATTGCTAGCCTTATTTCTGTGGAATCTGAGAACAGATATTTCGGATCCCTTTGAAGTCTATTGGGCCAAAGGAAATATCCTCCGATAACAAAGAGAAAGAAGCTTTCTGAGAAACTTCTTTGTGTTCTGTGAAATCATCTCACAGAATTACAGCTTTCCCCTCAAGAAACCTTTCGCTAAGACAGTTCTTGTGGAATTGGCAAAGTGATATTTGGAAGCCCATAGAGGGCTATGGTGAAAAAGGAAATATCCTCAGATGAAATCTGGAAAGAAGCTTTCTGAGAAACTGCTTAGTGTTCTGTTAATTCATCTCACAGGGTTACATCTGTATTTCGTGGATCTCTTTGCTAGCCTTATTTCTGTGGAATCTGAGAACAGACATTTCGGGTCCCTTTGAAGACTATAGGGCCAAAGGAAATATCCTCCGATAACAAAGAGAAAGAAGCTTTCTGAGAAACTTCTTTGTGTTCTGTGAAATCCTCTCACAGAGTTACAGCTTTCCCCTCAAGAAGCCTTTCGCTAAGACAGTTCTTGTGGAATTTGCAAAGTGATATTTGGAAGCCCATTGAGGGCTATGGTGAAAAAGGAAATATCCTCAGATGAAATCTGGAAAGAAGCTTTCTGAGAAACTGCTTAGTGTTCTGTTAATTCATCTCACAGAGTTACATCTGTATTTCGTGGATCTCTTTGCTAATCTTATTTCTGTGGAATCTGAGAACTGATATTTCGGATCTCTTTGAAGACTATAGGGCCAAAGGAATTATCCTCCGATAACAAAGAGAAAGAAGCTTTCTGAGAAACTTCTTTGTGTTCTGTGAAATCATCTCACAGAATTACAGCTTTCCCCGCAAGAAGCCTTTCGCTAAGACAGTTCTTGTGGAATTGGCAATGTGATATTTGGAAGCCCATAGAGGGCTATGGTGAAAAAGCAAATATCCTCAGATGCAATCTGGAAAGAAGCTTTCTGAGAAACTGCTCTTTGATGTGTGACTTCCACTCACAGAGTTACCTCTGTATTTCGTGGATCTCTTTGCTAGCCTTATTTCTGTGGAATCTCAGAACAGATATTTCGGATCCCTTTGAAGACTATAGGGCCAAAGGAAATATCCTCCGATAACAAAGAGAAAGAAGCTTTCTGAGGAACTACTTTGTGTTCTCTGAAATCAAATGACAGAGTTACAGCTTTCCCCTCAAGAAGCCTTTCGCTAAGACAGGTCTTGTGGAATTGGCAAAGTGATATTTGGAAGCCCATAGAGGGCTAAGGTGAAAAAGGAAATATCCTCAGATGAAATCTGGAAAGAAGCTTTCTGAGAAACTGCTTAGTGTTCTGTTAATTCATCTCACAGAGTTACATCTGTATTTCGTGGATCTCTTTGCTAGCCTTATTTCTGTGGAATATGAGAACAGATATTTCGGATCCCTTTGAAGTCTATAAGTCCAAAGGAAATATCTCCGATAACAAAGAGAAAGAAGCTTTCCGAGAAACTTCTTTGTGTTCTGTGAAATCATCTCACAGAGTTACAGCTTTCCCCTCAAGAAGCCTTTCGCTAAGACAGTTCTTGTGGAATTGACAAAGTGATATTTGGAAGCCCATAGAGGGCTATGGTGAAAAAGGAAATATCCTCAGATGAAATCTGGAAAGAAGCTTTCTGAGAAACTGCTTAGTGTTCTGTTAATTCATCTCACAGAGTTACATCTGTATTTCGTGGATCTCTTTGCTAGCCTTATTTCTGTGGAATCTGAGAAGAGATATTTCGGATCCCTTTGAAACTATAGGGCCATAGGAAATATCCTGCGACAACAAAGAGAAAGAAGCTTTCTGAGAAACTTCTTTGTGTTCTGTGAAATCATCTCATAGAGTTACAGCTTTCCCCTCAAGAAGCCTTTCGCTAAGACAGTTCTTGTGGAATTGGCAAAGTGATATTTGGAATCCCATAGAGGGCTACGGTGTAAAAAGGAACTATCCTCAGATGAAATCTGGAAAGAAGCTTTCTGAGAAACTCCTTGGTGTTCTGTTAATTCATCTCACAGAGTTACGTCTTTATTTCGTGGATCTCTTTGCTAGCCTTATTTCTGTGGAATTCGAGAACAGATATTTCGGATCCATTTGAAGACTATAGGGCCAAAGGAAATATCCTCCGATAACAAAGAGAAGGAAGCTTTCTGAGATACATGTTTGTGTTCTGTGAAATCATCTCACAGAGTTACAGCTTTCCCCTCAAGAAGCCTTTCGCTAAGACAGTTCTTGTGCAATTGGCAAAGTGATATTTGGAAGCCCATTGAGGGGTATGGCGAAAAAGGAAATATCCTCAGATGAAATCTGGAAAGAAGCTCTGAGAAACTGCTCTGTGATGTGTGATTTCCACTCACAGAGTTACATGTGTATTTCGTGGATCTCTTTCCTAGCCTTATTTCTGTGGAATCTGAGAACAGATATTTCGGATCCCTTTGAAGACTATAGGGCCAAAGGAAATATTCTCCGATAACAAAGAGAAAGAAGCTGTCAGGAAACTACTTTGTGTTCTGTGAAATCATCTCACAGAGTTACAGCTTTCCCCTCAAGAAGCTTTTCGCTAAGACAGTTCTTGTGGAATTGGCAAAGTTATATATGGAAGCCCATAGAGGGCTATGGTGAAAAAGGAAATATCCTCAGATGAAATCTGGAAAGAAGCTTCCTGAGAAACTGCTCTGTGATGTGTGATTTCCACTCACAGAGTTACATCTCTATTTCGTGGATCTCTTTGCTAGCCTTATTTCTGTGGAATCTGAGAACAGATATTTCGGATCCCTTTGAAGACTATAGGGCCAAAGGAAATATCCTCCGATAACAAAGAGAAAGAAGCTTTCTGAGAAACTTCTTTGTGTTCCGTGAAATCATCTCACAGAGTTACAGCTTTCCCCTCAGGAAGCCTTTCGCTAAGACAGTTCTTGTGGGATTGGCAAAGTGATATTTGGAAGCCCATAGACGGCTATGGTGAAAAAGGAAATATCCTCAGATGAAATCTGGAAAGAAGCTTTCTGAGAAACTGCTTAGTGTTCTGTAAATTCATCTCACAGTGTTACATCTGTATTTCGTGGGTCTCATTGCTAGCCTTATTTCTGTGGAATCTGAGAACAGATATTTCGAATCCCTTTGAAGTCTATTGGGCCAAAGGAAATATCCTCCGATAACAAAGAGAAAGAAGCTTTCTGAGAAACTTCTTTGTGTTCTGTGAAATCATCTCACAGAATTACAGCTTTCCCCGCAAGAAGCCTTTCCCTAAGACAGTTCTTGTGGAATTGGCAATGTGATATTTGGAAGCCCTTAGAGGGCTATGGTGAAAAAGCAAATATCCTCAGATGCAATCTGGAAAGAAGCTTTCTGAGAAACTGCTCTTTGATGTGTGACTTCCACTCACAGAGTTACATGTGTATTTCGTGGATCTCTTTGCTAGCCTTATTTCTGTGGAATCTCAGAACAGATATTTCGGATCCCTTTGAAGACTATAGGGCCAAAGGAAATATCCTCCGATAACAAAGAGAAAGAAGCTTTCTGAGGAACTACTTTGTGTTCTCTGAAATCAAATGACAGAGTTACAGCTTTCCCCTCAAGAAGCCTTTCGCTAAGACAGTTCTTGTGGAATTGGCAAAGTGATATTTGGAAGCCCATAGAGGGCTATGGTGAAAAAGGAAATATCCTCAGATGAAATCTGGAAAGAAGCTTTCTGAGAAACTGCTTAGTGTTCTGTTAATTCATCTCACAGAGTTACATCTGTATTTCCTGTATCTCTTTGCTAGCCTTATTTCTGTGGAATCTGAGAACAGATATTTCGGAACCATTTGAAGACTCTAGGGCCAAAGGAAATATCCTCCGATAACAAAGAGAAAGAAGCTTTCTGAGAAACTTCTGTGTGTTCTGTGAAATCATCTCACAGAGTTACAGCTTTCCCCTCAAGAAGCCTTTCGGTAAGACAGTTCTTGTGGAATTGGCAAAGTGATATTTGGAAGCCCATAGTGGGCTATGGTGAAAAAGGAAATATCCTCAGATGAAATCTGGAAAGAAGCTTTCTGAGAAACTGCTTAGTGTTCTGTTAATTCATCTCACAGAGTTACATCTGTATTTCGTGGATCTCTTTGCTAGCCTTATATCTGTGGAATCTGAGAAGAGATATTTCGGATCCCTTTGAGACTATAGGGCCATAGGAAATATCCTGCGATAACAAAGAAAAGAAGCTTTCTGAGAAACTTCTTTGTGTTCTGTGAAATCATCTCACAGAGTTACAGCTTTCCCCTCAAGAAGCCTTTCGCTAAGACAGTTCTTGTGGAATTGGCAAAGTGATATTTGGAAGCCCATAGAGGGCTATCGTGAAAAAGGAAATATCCTCAGATGAAATATGGAAAGAAGCTTTCTGAGAAACTGCTCTGTGATGTGTGATTTCCACTCACAGAGTTACATCTGTATTTCGTGGATCTCTTTGCTAGCCTTATTTCTGTGGAATCTGAGAACAGATATTTCGGATCCCTTTGAAGACTATAGGGCCAAAGGAAATATCCTCCGATAACAAAGAGAAAGAAGCTTTCTGAGAAACTTCTTTGTGTTCCGTGAAATCAACTCACAGGGTTACAGCTTTCCCCTCAGCAAGCCTTTCGCTAAGACAGTTCTTGTGGAATTGGCAAAGTGATATTTGGAAGCCCATAGAGGGCTATGGTGAAAAAGGAAATATCCTCAGATGAAATCTGGAAAGAAGCTTTCTGACAAACTGCTTAGTATTCTGTTAATTCATCTCACAGAGTTACATCTGTATTTCGGGGATCTCTTTACTAGACTTATTTCTGTGGAATCTGAGAACAGATATTTCGGATCCCTTTGAAGACTATAGGGCCAAAGGAAATATCCTCCGATAACAAAGAGAAAGAAGCTTTCTGAGAAACTTCTTTGTGTTCTGTGAAATCATCTCACAGAATTACAGCTTTCCCCTCAAGAAGCCTTTCGCTAAGACAGTTCTTGTGGAATTGGCAAAGTGATATTTGGAAGCCCATAGAGGGCTATGGTGAAAAAGGAAATATCCTCAGATGAAATCTGGAAAGAAGCTTTCTGAGAAACTGCTTAGTGTTCTGTTAATTCATCTCACAGGGTTACATCTGTATTTCGTGGATCTCTTTGCTAGCCTTATTTCTGTGGAATCTGAAAACAGACATTTCGGGTCCCTTTGAAGACTATAGGGCCAAAGGAAATATCCTCCGATAACAAAGAGAAAGAAGCTTTCTGAGAAACTTCTTTGTGTTCTGTGAAATCCTCTCACAGAGTTACAGCTTTCCCCTCAAGAAGCCTTTCGCTAAGACAGTTCTTGTGGAATTGGCAAAGTGATATTTGGAAGCCCATTGAGGGCTATGGTGAAAAAGGAAATATCCTCAGATGAAATCTGGAAAGAAGCTTTCTGAGAAACTGCTTAGTGTTCTGTTAATTCATCTCACAGAGTTACATCTGTATTTCGTGGATCTCTTTGCTAATCTTATTTCTGTGGAATCTGAGAACAGATATTTCGGATCTCTTTGAAGACTATAGGGCCAAAGGAATTATCCTCCGATAACAAAGAGAAAGAAGCTTTCTGAGAAACTTCTTTGTGTTCTGTGAAATCATCTCACAGAGTTACAGCTTTCCCCTCAAGAAGCCTTTCGCTAAGACAGTTCTTGTGGAATTGGCAAAGTGATATTTGGAAGCCCATAGAGGGCTATGGTGAAAAAGGAAATATCCTCAGATGAAATATGGAAAGAAGCTTTCTGAGAAACTGCTCTGTGATGTGTGATTTCCACTCACAGAGTTACATCTGTATTTCGTGGATCTCTTTGCTAGCCTTATTTCTGTGGAATCTGAGAACAGATATTTCGGATCCCTTTGAAGACTATAGGGCCAAAGGAAATATCCTCCGATAACAAAGAGAAAGAAGCTTTCTGAGAAACTTCTTTGTGTTCCGTGAAATCATCTCACAGAGTTGCAGCTTTACCCTCAGCAAGCCTTTCGCTAAGACAGTTCTTGTGGAATTGGCAAAGTGATATTTGGAAGCCCATAGAGGGCTATGGTGAAAAAGGAAATATCCTCAGATGAAATCTGGAAAGAAGCTTTCTGAGAAACTGCTTAGTGTTCTGTAAATTCATCTCACAGTGTTACATCTGTATTTCGTGGGTCTCATTGCTAGCCTTATTTCTGTGGAATCTGAGAACAGATATTTCGGATCCCTTTGAAGTCTATTGAGCCAAAGGAAATATCCTCCGATAACAAAGAGAAAGAAGCTTTCTGAGAAACTTTTTTGTGTTCTGTGAAATCATCTCACAGAATTACAGCTTTCCCCTCAAGAAGCCTTTCGCTAAGACAGTTCTTGTGGAATTGGCAAAGTGATATTTGGAAGCCCATAGAGGGCTATGGTGAAAAAGGAAATATCCTCAGATGAAATCTGGAAAGAAGCTTTCTGAGAAACTGCTTAGTGTTCTGTTAATTCATCTCACAGGGTTACATCTGTATTTCGTGGATCTCTTTGCTAGCCTTATTTCTGTGGAATCTGAGAACAGACATTTCGGGTCCCTTTGAAGACTATAGGGCCAAAGGAAATATCCTCCGATAACAAAGAGAAAGAAGCTTTCTGAGAAACTTCTTTGTGTTCTGTGAAATCCTCTCACAGAGTTACAGCTTTCCCCTCAAGAAGCCTTTCGCTAAGACAGTTCTTGTGGAATTGGCAAAGTGATATTTGGAAGCCCATAGAGGGCTATGGTGAAAAAGGAAATATCCTCAGATGAAATCTGGAAAGAAGCTTTCTGAGAAACTGCTTAGTGTTCTGTTAATTCATCTCACAGAGTTACATCTGTATTTCCTGTATCTCTTTGCTAGCCTTATTTCTGTGGAATCTGAGAACAGATATTTCGGATCCCTTTGAAGACTCTAGGGCCAAAGGAAATATCCTCCGATAACAAAGAGAAAGAAGCTTTCTGAGAAACTTCTGTGTGTTCTGTGAAATCATCTCACAGAGTTACAGCTTTCCCCTCAAGAAGCCTTTCGGTAAGACAGTTCTTGTGGAATTGGCAAAGTGATATTTGGAAGCCCATAGTGGGCTATGGTGAAAAAGGAAATATCCTCAGATGAAATCTGGAAAGAAGCTTTCTGAGAAACTGCTTAGTGTTCTGTTAATTCATCTCACAGAGTTACATCTGTATTTCGTGGATCTCTTTGCTAGCCTTATATCTGTGGAATCGGAGAAGAGATATTTCGGATCCCTTTGAGACTATAGGGCCATAGGAAATATCCTGCGATAACAAAGAAAAGAAGCTTTCTGAGAAACTTCTTTGTGTTCTGTGAAATCATCTCACAGAGTTACAGCTTTCCCCTCAAGAAGCCTTTCGCTAAGACAGTTCTTGTGGAATTGGCAAAGTGATATTTGGAAGCCCATAGAGGGCATTGGTGAAAAAGGAAATATCCTCAGATGAAATATGGAAAGAAGCTTTCTGAGAAACTGCTCTGTGATGTGTGATTTCCACTCACAGAGTTACATCTGTATTTCGTGGATCTCTTTGCTAGCCTTATTTCTGTGGAATCTGAGAACAGATATTTCGGATCCCTTTGAAGACTATAGGGCCAAAGGAAATATCCTCCGATAACAAAGAGAAAGAAGCTTTCTGAGAAACTTCTTTGTGTTCCGTGAAATCAACTCACAGGGTTACAGCGTTCCCCTCAGCAAGCCTTTCGCTAAGACAGTTCTTGTGGAATTGGCAAAGTGATATTTGGAAGCCCATAGAGGGCTATGGTGAAAAAGGAAATATCCTCAGATGAAATCTGGAAAGAAGCTTTCTGACAAACTGCTTAGTATTCTGTTAATTCATCTCACAGAGTTACATCTGTATTTCGGGGATCTCTTTACTAGACTTATTTCTGTGGAATCTGAGAACAGATATTTCGGATCCCTTTGAAGACTATAGGGCCAAAGGAAATATCCTCCGATAACAAAGAGAAAGAAGCTTTCTGAGAAACTTCTTTGTGTTCTGTGAAATCATCTCACAGAATTACAGCTTTCCCCTCAAGAAGCCTTTCGCTAAGACAGTTCTTGTGGAATTGGCAAAGTGATATTTGGAAGCCCATAGAGGGCTATGGTGAAAAAGGAAATATCCTCAGATGAAATCTGGAAAGAAGCTTTCTGAGAAACTGCTTAGTGTTCTGTTAATTCATCTCAAAGGGTTACATCTGTATTTCGTGGATCTCTTTGCTAGCCTTATTTCTGTGGAATCTGAAAACAGACATTTCGGGTCCCTTTGAAGACTATAGGGCCAAAGGAAATATCCTCCGATAACAAAGAGAAAGAAGCTTTCTGAGAAACTTCTGTGTGTTCTGTGAAATCATCTCACAGAGTTACAGCTTTCCCCTCAAGAAGCCTTTCGCTAAGACAGTTCTTGTGGAATTGGCAAAGTGATATTTGGAAGCCCATTGAGGGCTATGGTGAAAAAGGAAATATCCTCAGATGAAATCTGGAAAGAAGCTTTCTGAGAAACTGCTTAGTGTTCTGTTAATTCATCTCACAGAGTTACATCTGTATTTCGTGGATCTCTTTGCTAATCTTATTTCTGTGGAATCTGAGAACAGATATTTCGGATCTCTTTGAAGACTATAGGGCCAAAGGAATTATCCTCCGATAACAAAGAGAAAGAAGCTTTCTGAGAAACTTCTTTGTGTTCTGTGAAATCATCTCACAGAGTTACAGCTTTCCCCTCAAGAAGCCTTTCGCTAAGACAGTTCTTGTGGAATTGGCAAAGTGATATTTGGAAGCCCATAGAGGGCTATGGTGAAAAAGGAAATATCCTCAGATGAAATATGGAAAGAAGCTTTCTGAGAAACTGCTCTGTGATGTGTGATTTCCACTCACAGAGTTACATCTGTATTTCGTGGATCTCTTTGCTAGCCTTATTTCTGTGGAATCTGAGAACAGATATTTCGGATCCCTTTGAAGACTATAGGGCCAAAGGAAATATCCTCCGATAACAAAGAGAAAGAAGCTTTCTGAGAAACTTCTTTGTGTTCCGTGAAATCATCTCACAGAGTTGCAGCTTTACCCTCAGCAAGCCTTTCGCTAAGACAGTTCTTGTGGAATTGGCAAAGTGATATTTGGAAGCCCATAGAGGGCTATGGTGAAAAAGGAAATATCCTCAGATGAAATCTGGAAAGAAGCTTTCTGAGAAACTGCTTAGTGTTCTGTAAATTCATCTCACAGTGTTACATCTGTATTTCGTGGGTCTCATTGCTAGCCTTATTTCTGTGGAATCTGAGAACAGATATTTCGAATCCCTTTGAAGTCTATTGAGCCAAAGGAAATATCCTCCGATAACAAAGAGAAAGAAGCTTTCTGAGAAACTTCTTTGTGTTCTGTGAAATCATCTCACAGAATTACAGCTTTCCCCTCAAGAAGCCTTTCGCTAAGACAGTTCTTGTGGAATTGGCAAAGTGATATTTGGAAGCCCATAGAGGGCTATGGTGAAAAAGGAAATATCCTCAGATGAAATCTGGAAAGAAGCTTTCTGAGAAACTGCTTAGTGTTCTGTTAATTCATCTCACAGGGTTACATCTGTATTTCGTGGATCTCTTTGCTAGCCTTATTTCTGTGGAATCTGAGAACAGACATTTCGGGTCCCTTTGAAGACTATAGGGCCAAAGGAAATATCCTCCGATAACAAAGAGAAAGAAGCTTTCTGAGAAACTTCTTTGTGTTCTGTGAAATCCTCTCACAGAGTTACAGCTTTCCCCTCAAGAAGCCTTTCGCTAAGACAGTTCTTGTGGAATTGGCAAAGTGATATTTGGAAGCCCATTGAGGGCTATGGTAAAAAAGGAAATATCCTCAGATGAAATCTGGAAAGAAGCTTTCTGAGAAACTGCTTAGTGTTCTGTTAATTCATCTCACAGAGTTACATCTGTATTTCGTGGATCTCTTTGCTAATCTTATTTCTGTGGAATCTGAGAACAGATATTTCGGATCTCTTCGAAGACTATAGGGCCAAAGGAATTATCCTCCGATAACAAAGAGAAAGAAGCTTTCTGAGAAACTTCTTTGTGTTCTGTGAAATCATCTCACAGAATTACAACTTTCCCCGCAAGAAGCCTTTCGCTAAGACAGTTCTTGTGGAATTGGCAATGTGATATTTGGAAGCCCATAGAGGGCTATGGTGAAAAAGCAAATATCCTCAGATGCAATCTGGAAAGAAGCTTTCTGAGAAACTGCTCTTTGATGTGTGACTTCCACTCACAGAGTTACCTCTGTATTTCGTGGATCTCTTTGCTAGCCTTATTTCTGTGGAATCTCAGAATAGATATTTCGGATCCCTTTGAAGACTATAGGGCCAAAGGAAATATCCTCCGATAACAAAGAGAAAGAAGCTTTCTGAGGAACTACTTTGTGTTCTCTGAAATCAAATGACAGAGTTACACCTTTCCCCTCAAGAAGCCTTTCGTTAAGACAGTTCTTGTGGAATTGGCAAAGTGATATTTGGAAGCCCATAGAGGGCTATGGTGAAAAAGGAAATATCCTCAGATGAAATCTGGAAAGAAGCTTTCTGAGAAACTGCTTAGTGTTCTGTTAATTCATCTCACAGAGTTACATCTGTATTTCCTGTATCTCTTTGCTAGCCTTATTTCTGTGGAATCTGAGAACAGATATTTCGGAACCATTTGAAGACTCTAGGGCTAAAGGAAATATCCTCCGATAACAAAGAGAAAGAAGCTTTCTGAGAAACTTCTGTGTGTTCTGTGAAATCATCTCACAGAGTTACAGCTTTCCCCTCAAGAAGCCTTTCGGTAAGACAGTTCTTGTGGAATTGGCAAAGTGATATTTGGAAGCCCATAGTGGGCTATGGTGAAAAAGGAAATATCCTCAGATGAAATCTGGAAAGAAGCTTTCTGAGAAACTGCTTAGTGTTCTGTTAATTCATCTCACAGAGTTACATCTGTATTTCGTGGATCTCTTTGCTAGCCTTATTTCTGTGGAATCTGAGAACAGATATTTCGGATCCCTTTGAAGACTATAGGGCCAAAGGAAATATCGTCCGATAACAAAGAGAAAGAAGCTTTCTGAGAAACTTCTTTGTGTTCCGTGAAATCATCTCACAGAGTTACAGCTTTCCCCTCAGCAAGCCTTTCGCTAAGACAATTCTTGTGGAATTGGCAAAGTGATATTTGGAAGCCCATAGTGGGCTATGGTGAAAAAGGAAATATCCTCAGATGAAATCTGGAAAGAAGCTTTCTGAGAAACTGCTTAGTGTTCTGTGAATTCATCTCACAGTGTTACATCTGTATTTCGTGGATGTCTTTGCTAGCCTTATTTCTGTGGAATCTGAGAACAGATATTTCGGATCCCTTTGAAGTCTATAGGGCCAAAGGAAATATCCTCCGATAACAAAGAGAAAGAAGCTCTGAGAAACTTCTTTGTGTTCTGTGAAATCATCTCACAGAGTTACAGCTTTCCCCTCAGGAAGCCTTTAGCTAAGACAGTTCTTGTGGAATTGGCAAAGTGATATTTGGAAGCCCATAGAGGGCTATGGTGAAAAAGGAAATATCCTCAGATGAAATCTGGAAAGAAGCTTTCTGAGAAACTGCTTAGTGTTCTGTTAATTCATCTCACAGAGTTACATCTGTATTTCGTGGATCTCTTTGCTAGCCTTATTTCTGTGGAATCTGAGAACAGATATTTCGGATCCCTTTGAAGACTATAGGGCCAAAGGAAATATCCTCCGATAACAAAGGGAAAGAAGCTTTCTGAGAAACTTCTTTGTATTCTGTGAAATCATCTCACAGAGTTACAGCTTTCCACTCCAGAAGCCTTTCGCTAAGAAAGTTCTTGTGGAATTGGCAAAGTGATATTTGGAAGCCCATAGAGGGCTATAGTGAAAGAGGAAATATCCAGAGATGAAATCTGGAAAGAAGCTCTGAGAAACTGCTCTGTGATGTGTGATTTCCACTCACAGAGTTACATGTGTATTTCGTGGATCTCTTTGCTAGCCTTATTTCTGTGGAATCTGAGAACAGATATTTCGGATCCCTTTGAAGACTATAGGGCCAAAGGAAATATCCTCCGATAACAAAGAGAAAGAAGCTTTCTGAGAAACTACTTTGTGTTCTGTGAAATCATCTCACAGAGTTACAGCTTTCCCCTCAAGAAGATTTTCGCAAAGACAGTTCTTGTGTAATTGGCAAAGTTATATTTGGATCCCATAGAGGGCTACGGTGAAAAAGGAAATATCCTGATATGAAATCTGGAAAGAAGCTTTCTGAGAAACTGCTCTGTGATGTGTGACTTCCATTCACAGAGTTACATCTGTATTTCGTGGATCTCTTTGCTAGCCTTATTTCTGTGGAATCTCAGAACAGATATTTCGGATCCCTTTGAAGTCTATAGGGCCAAAGGAAATATCCTCCGATAACAAAGAGAAAGAAACTTTCTGAGAAACTTCTTTGTGTTCTGTGATATCATCTCACAGAGTTACAGCTTTCCCCTCAAGAAGCCTTTCGCTAAGACAGTTCTTGTGGAATTGCAAAGAGATATTTGGAAGCCCATAGAGGGCTAAGGTGAAAAAGGAAATATCCTCAGATGAAATCTGGAAAGAAGCTTTCTGAGAAACTGCTTAGTGTTCTGTTAATTCATCACACAGGGTTACATCTGTATTTCGTGGATCTCTTTGCTAGCCTTATTTCTGTGGAATCTGAGAACAGTCATTTCGGGTCCCTTTGAAGACTATAGGGCCAAAGGAAATATCCTCCGATAACAAAGAGAAGGAAGGTATCTGAGAAACTTCTTTGTGTTCTTTGAAATCATCTCACAGAGATACAACTTTTAGCTCAAGAAGCCTTTCGCTAAGACAGTTCTTGTGAAATTGGCAAAGTGATATTTGGAAGCCCATAGAGGGCTACGGTGAAAAAGGAAATATCCCCTGATGAAATCTGGAAAGAAGGTTTCTGAGAAACTGCTTAGTGTTCTGTTAATTCATCTCACAGAGTTACATCTGTATTTTGTGGATCTCTTTGCTAGCCTTATTTCTGTGTAATCTGAGAACAGATATTTCGGATCCCTTTGAAGACTATAGGGCCAAAGGAAATATCCTCCGATAACAAAGAGAAAGAAGCTTTCTGAGAAACTCCTTTGTGTTCTGTGAAATCATGTCACAGAGTTACAGCTTTCCCCTCAAGAAGCCTTTCGCTAAGACAGTTCTTGTGGAATTGGCAAAGTGATATTTGGAAGCCCATAGAGGGCTATGGTGAAAAAGGAAATATCCTCAGATGAAATATGGAAGGAAGCTTTCTGAGAAACTGCTCTGTGATGTGTGATTTCCACTCACAGAGTTACATCTGTATTTCGTGGATCTCTTTGCTAGCCTTATTTCTGTGGAATCTGAGAACAGATATTTCGGATCCCTTTGAAGACTATAGGGCCAAAGGAAATATCCTCCGATAACAAAGAGAAAGAAGCTTTCTGAGAAACTTCTTTGTGTTCCGTGAAATCATCTCACAGAGTTACAGCGTTCCCCTCAGGAAGCCTTTCGCTAAGACAGTTCTTGTGGAATTGGCAAAGTGATACTTGGAAGCCCATAGAGGGCTATGGTGAAAAAGGAAACATCCTCAGATGAAATCTGGAAAGAAGCTTTCTGAGAAACTGCTTAGTGTTCTGTTAATTCATCTCACAGAGTTACATCTGTATTTCGTGGATCTTTTTGCTAGCCTTATTTCTGTGGAATCTGAGAACAGATATTTCGGATCCCTTTGAAGACTATAGGGCCAAAGTAAATATCCTCCGATAACAAAGGGAAAGAAGTTTTCTGAGAAACTTCTTTGTGTTCTGTGAAATCATCTCACAGAGTTACAGCTTTCCCCTCCAGAAGCCTCTCGCTAAGACAGTTCTTGTGGAATTGGCAAAGTGATATTTGGAAGCCCATAGAGGGCTATGGTGAAAAAGGAAATATCCTCAGATGAAATATGGAAAGAAGCTTTCTGAGAAACTGCTCTGTGATGTGTGATTTCCACTCACAGAGTTACATCTGTATTTCGTGGATCTCTTTGCTAGCCTTATTTCTGTGGAATCTGAGAACAGATATTTCGGATCCCTTTGAAGACTATAGGGCCAAAGGAAATATCGTCCGATAACAAAGAGAAAGAAGCTTTCTGAGAAACTTCTTTGTGTTCCGTGAAATCATCTCACAGAGTTACAGCTTTCCCCTCAGCAAGCCTTTCGCTAAGACAGTTCTCGTGGAATTGGCAAAGTGATATTTGGAAGCCCATAGAGGGCTATGGTGAAAAAGGAAATATCCTCAGATGAAATCTGGAAAGAAGGTTTCAGAGAAACTGCTTAGTGTTCTGTGAATACATCTCACAGTGTTACATCTGTATTTCGTGGATGTCTTTGCTAGCCTTATTTCTGTGGAATCTGAGAACAGATATTTCGGATCCCTTTGAAGTCTATACGGCCAAAGGAAATATCCTCCGATAACAAAGAGAAAGAAGCTCTGAGAAACTTCTTTGTGTTCTGTGAAATCATCTCACAGAGTTACAGCTTTCCCCTCAGGAAGCCTTTAGCTAAGACAGTTCTTGTGGAATTGGCAAAGTGATATTTGGAAGCGCATAGAGGGCTATGGTGAAAAAGGAAATATCCTCAGATGAAATCTGGAAGGAAGCTTTCTGAGAAACTGCTTAGTGTTCTGTTAATTCATCTCACAGAGTTACATCTGTATTTCGTGGATCTCTTTGCTAGCCTTATTTCTGTGGAATCTGAGAACAGATATTTCGGATCCCTTTGAAGACTATAGGGCCAAAGGAAATATCCTCCGATAACAAAGGGAAAGAAGCTTTCTGAGAAACTTCTTTGTATTCTGTGAAATCATCTCACAGAGTTACAGCTTTCCCCTCCAGAAGCCTTTCGCTAAGAAAGTTCTTGTGGAATTGGCAAAGTGATATTTGGAAGTCCATAGAGGGCTATAGTGAAAGAGGAAATATCCAGAGATGAAATCTGGAAAGAAGCTCTGAGAAACTGCTCTGTGATGTGTGATTTCCACTCACAGAGTTACATGTGTATTTCGTGGATCTCTTTGCTAGCCTTATTTCTGTGGAATCTGAGAACAGATATTTCGGATCCCTTTGAAGACTATAGGGCCAAAGGAAATATCCTCCGATAACAAAGAGAAAGAAGCTTTCTGAGAAACTACTTTGTGTTCTGTGAAATCATCTCACAGAGTTACAGCTTTCCCCTCAAGAAGATTTTCGCTAAGACAGTTCTTGTGTAATTGGCAAAGTTATATTTGGATCCCATAGAGGGCAACGGTGAAAAAGGAAATATCCTGATATGAAATCTGGAAAGAAGCTTTCTGAGAAACTGCTCTGTGATGTGTGACTTCCATTCACAGAGTTACATCTGTATTTCGTGGATCTCTTTGCTAGCCTTATTTCTGTGGAATCTGAGAACAGTCATTTCGGGTCCCTTTGAAGACTATAGGGCCAAAGGAAATATCCTCCGATAACAAAGAGAAGGAAGGTATCTGAGAAACTTCTTTGTGTTCTTTGAAATCATCTCACAGAGATACAACTTTTAGCTCAAGAAGCCTTTCGCTAAGACAGTTCTTGTGAAATTGGCAAAGTGATATTTGGAAGCCCATAGAGGGCTACGGTGAAAAAGGAAATATCCCCTGATGAAATCTGGAAAGAAGGTTTCTGAGAAACTGCTTAGTCTTCTGTTAATTCATCTCACAGAGTTACATCTGTATTTTGTGGATCTCTTTGCTAGCCTTATTTCTGTGGAATCTGAGAACAGATATTTCGGATCCCTTTGAAGACTATAGGGCCAAAGGAAATATCCTCCGATAACAAAGAGAAAGAAGCTTTCTGAGAAACTCCTTTGTGTTCTGTGAAATCACCTCACAGAGTTACAGCTTTCCCCTCAAGAAGCCTTTCGCTAAGACAGTTCTTGTGGAATTGGCAAAGTGATATTTGGAAGCCCATAGAGGGCTATAGTGAAAGAGGAAATATCCAGAGATGAAATCTGGAAAGAAGCTCTGAGAAACTGCTCTGTGATGTGTGATTTCCACTCACAGAGTTACATGTGTATTTCGTGGATCTCTTTGCTAGCCTTATTTCTGTGGAATCTGAGAACAGATATTTCGGATCCCTTTGAAGACTATAGGGTCAAAGGAAATATCCTCCGATAACAAAGAGAAAGAAGCTTTCTGAGAAACTACTTTGTATTCTGTGAAATCATCTCAGAGAGTTACAGCTTTCCCCTCAAGAAGCTTTTCGCTAAGACAGTTCTTGTGTAATTGGCAAAGTTATATTTGGATCCCATAGAGGGCTACGGTGAAAAAGGAAATATCCTCAGATGAAACCTGGAAAGAAGCTTTCTGAGAAACTACTTAGTGTTCTGTTAATTCATCTCACAGAGTAACATCTGTATTTCGTGGATCTCTTTGCTAGCCTTATTTCTGTGGAATCTGAGAACAGTCATTTCGGGTCCCTTTGAAGACTATAGGGCCAAAGGAAATATCCTCCGAAAACAAAGAGAAAGAAGGTTTCTGAGAAACTTCTTTGTGTTCTTGAAATCATCTCACAGAGATACAGCTTTTAGCTCAAGAAGCCTTTCGCTAAGACAGTTCTTGTGGAATTGGCAAAGTGATATTTGGAAGCCCATAGAGGGCTATGGTGAAAAAGGAAATATCCCCTGATGAAATCTGGAAAGAAGCTTTCTGAGAAACTGCTTAGTGTTCTGTTAATTCATCTCACACTGTTACATGTGTATTTCGTGGATCTCTTTGCTAGCCTTATTTCTGTGGAATCTGAGAACAGATATTTCGGATCCCTTTGAAGACTATAGGGCCAAAGGAAATATCCTCCGATAACAAATACAAAGAAGCTTTCTGAGAAACTTCTTTGTGTTCTGTGAAATCATCTCACAGAGTTACAGCTTTCCCCTCTAGAAGCCTTTCGCTAAGACAGTTCTTGTGGAATTGGCAAAGTGATATTTGGAAGCCCATAGAGGGATATGGTGAAAAAGGAAATATCCTCAGATGAAATCTGGAAAGAAGTTTTCTGAGAAACTGCTTAGTGTTCTGTTAATTCATCTCACAGAGTTACATCTGTATTTCGTGGATCTCTTTGCTAGCCTTATTTCTGTGGAATCTGAGAACAGATATTTCGGATCCCTTTGAAGGCTATAGGGCCAAAGGAAATATCCTCCGATAACAAAGAGAAAGAAGCTTTCTGAGAAACTTCTTTGTGTTCTGTGAAATCATCTCACAGAGTTACAGCTTTCCCCTCCAGAAGCCTTTCGCTAAGACAGTTCTTGTGGAATTGGCAAAGTGATATTTGGAAGCCCATAGAGGGCTATGGTGAAAAAGGAAATATCCTCAGATGAAATATGGAAGGAAGCTTTCTGAGAAACTGCTCTGTGATTTGTGATTTCCACTCACAGAGTTACATCTGTATTTCGTGGATCTCTTTGCTAGCCTTATTTCTGTGGAATCTGAGAACAGATATTTCGGATCCCTTTGAAGACTATAGGGCCAAAGGAAATATCCTCCGATAACAAAGAGAAAGAAGCTTTCTGAGAAACTTCTTTGTGTTCTGTGAAATCATCTCACAGAGTTACAGCTTTCCCCTCAGGAAGCCTTTAGCTAAGACAGTTCTTGTGGAATTGGCAAAGTGATATTTGGAAGCCCATAGAGGGCTATGGTGAAAAAGGAAATATCCTCAGATGAAATCTGGAAAGAAGCTTTCTGAGAAACTGCTTAGTGTTCTGTTAATTCATCTCACAGAGTTACATCTGTATTTCGTGGATCTCTTTGCTAGCCTTATTTCTGTGGAATCTGAGAACAGATATTTCGGATCCCTTTGAAGACTATAGGGCCAAAGGAAATATCCTCCGATAACAAAGGGAAAGATGCTTTCTGAGAAACTTCTTTGTATTCTGTGAAATCATCTCACAGAGTTACAGCTTTCCCCTCCAGAAGCCTTTCGCTAAGAAAGTTCTTGTGGAATTGGCAAAGTGATATTTGGAAGCCCATAGAGGGCTATAGTGAAAGAGGAAATATCCAGAGATGAAATCTGGAAAGAAGCTCTGAGAAACTGCTCTGTGATGTGTGATTTCCACTCACAGAGTTACATGTGTATTTCGCGGATCTCTTTGCTAGCCTTATTTCTGTGGAATCTGAGAACAGATATTTCGGATCCCTTTGAAGACTATAGGGCCAAAGGAAATATCCTCCGATAAAAAAGAGAAAGAAGCTTTCTGAGAAACTACTTTGTGTTCTGTGAAATCATCTCACAGAGTTACAGCTTTCCCCTCAAGAAGAGTTTCGCTAAGACAGTTCTTGTGTAATTGGCAAAGTTATATTTGGATCCCATAGAGGGCTACGGTGAAAAAGGAAATATCCTGATATGAAATCTGGAAAGAAGCTTTCTGAGAAACTGCTCTGTGATGTGTGACTTCCATTCACAGAGTTACATCTGTATTTCGTGGATCTCTTTTCTAGCCTTATTTCTGTGGAATCTCAGAACAGATATTTCGGATCCCTTTGAAGTCTATAGGGCCAAAGGAAATATCCTCCGATAACAAAGAGAAAGAAACTTTCTGAGAAACTTCTTTGTGTTCTGTGATATCATCTCACAGAGTTACAGCTTTCCCCTCAAGAAGCCTTTCGCTAAGACAGTTCTTGTGGAATTGCAAATGATATTTGGAAGCCCATAGAGGGCTATGGTGAAAAAGGAAATATCCTCAGATGAAATCTGGAAAGAAGCTTTCTGAGAAACTGCTTAGTGTTCTGTTAATTCATCACACAGAGTTACATCTGTATTTCGTGGATCTCTTTGCTAGCCTTATTTCTGTGGAATCTGAGAACAGTCATTTCGGGTCCCTTTGAAGACTATAGGGCCAAAGGAAATATCCTCCGATAACAAAGAGAAGGAAGGTTTCTGAGAAACTTCTTTGTGTTCTTTGAAATCATCTCACAGAGATACAACTTTTAGCTCAAGAAGCCTTTCGCTAAGACAGTTCTTGTGGAATTGGCAAAGTGATATTTGGAAGCCCATAGAGGGCTACGGTGAAAAAGGAAATATCCCCTGATGAAATCTGGAAAGAAGGTTTCTGAGAAACTGCTTAGTGTTCTGTTAATTCATCTCACAGAATTACATCTGTATTTTGTGGATCTCTTTGCTAGCCTTATTTCTGTGGAATCTGAGAACATATATTTCGGATTCCTTTGAAGACTATAGGGCCAAAGGAAATATCCTCCGATAACAAAGAGAAAGAAGCTTTCTGAGAAACTCCTTTGTGTTCTGTGAAATCATCTCACAGAGTTACAGCTTTCCCCTCAAGAAGCCTTTCGCTAAGACAGTTCTTGTGGAATTGGCAAAGTGATATTTGGAAGCCCATAGAGGGCTATGGTGAAAAAGGAAATATCCTCAGATGAAATATGGAAGGAAGCTTTCTGAGAAACTGCTCTGTGATGTGTGATTTCCACTCACAGAGTTACATCTGTATTTCGTGGATCTCTTTGCTAGCCTTATTTCTGTGGAATCTGAGAACTGATATTTCGGATCCCTTTGAAGACTATAGGGCCAAAGGAAATATCCTCCGATAACAAAGAGAAAGAAGCTTTCTGAGAAACTTCTTTGTGTTCCTTGAAATCATCTCAACAGAGTTACAGCGTTCCCCTCAGGAAGCCTTTCGCTAAGACAGTTCTTGTGGAATTGGCAAAGTGATATTTGGAAGCCCATAGAGGGCTATGGTGAAAAAGGAAATATCCTCAGATGAAATCTGGAAAGAAGCTTTCTGAGAAACTGCTTAGTGTTCTGTTAATTCATCTCACAGAGTTACATCTGTATTTCGTGGATCTTTTTGCTAGCCTTATTTCTGTGGAATCTGAGAACAGATATTTCGGATCCCTTTGAAGACTATAGGGCCAAAGTAAATATCCTCCGATAACAAAGGGAAAGAAGCTTTCTGAGAAACTTCTTTGTGTTCTGTGAAATCATCTCACAGAGTTACAGCTTTCCCCTCCAGAAGCCTTTCGCTAAGACAGTTCTTGTGGAATTGGCAAAGTGATATTTGGAAGCCCATAGAGGGCTATAGTGAAAGAGGAAATATCCAGAGATGAAATCTGGAAAGAAGCTCTGAGAAACTGCTCTGTGAAGTGTGATTTCCACTCACAGAGTTACATGTGTATTTCGTGGATCTCTTTGCTAGCCTTATTTCTGTGGAATCTGAGAACAGATATTTCGGATCCCTTTGAAGACTATAGGGTCAAAGGAAATATCCTCCGATAACAAAGAGAAAGAAGCTTTCTGAGAAACTACTTTGTATTCTGTGAAATCATCTCACAGAGTTACAGCTTTCCCCTCAAGAAGCTTTTCGCTAAGACAGTTCTTGTGTAATTGGCAAAGTTATATTTGGATCCCATAGAGGGCTACGGTGAAAAAGGAAATATCCTCAGATGAAACCTGGAAAGAAGCTTTCTGAGAAACTGCTTAGTGTTCTGTTAATTCATCTCACAGAGTTACATCTGTATTTCGTGGATCTCTTTGCTAGCCTTATTTCTGTGGAATCTGAGAACAGTCATTTCGGGTCCCTTTGAAGACTATAGGGCCAAAGGAAATATCCTCCGAAAACAAAGAGAAAGAAGGTTTCTGAGAAACTTCTTTGTGTTCTTGAAATCATCTCACAGAGATACAGCTTTTAGCTCAAGAAGCCTTTCGCTAAGACAGTTCTTGTGGAATTGGCAAAGTGATATTTGGAAGCCCATAGAGGGCTATGGTGAAAAAGGAAATATCCCCTGATGAAATCTGGAAAGAAGCTTTCTGAGAAACTGCTTAGTGTTCTGTTAATTCATCTCACAGAGTTACATGTGTATTTCGTGGTTCTCTTTGCTAGCCTTATTTCTGTGGAATCTGAGAACAGATATTTCGGATCCCTTTGAAGACTATAGGGCCAAAGGAAATATCCTCCGATAACAAATACAAAGAAGCTTTCTGAGAAACTTCTTTGTGTTCTGTGAAATCATCTCACAGAGTTACAGCTTTCCCCTCTAGAAGCCTTTCGCTAAGACAGTTCTTGTGGAATTGGCAAAGTGATATTTGGAAGCCCATAGAGGGATATGGTGAAAAAGGAAATATCCTCAGATGAAATCTGGAAAGAAGTTTTCTGAGAAACTGCTTAGTGTTCTGTTAATTCATCTCACAGAGTTACATCTGTATTTCGTGGATCTCTTTGCTAGCCTTATTTCTGTGGAATCTGAGAACAGATATTTCGGATCCCTTTGAAGGCTATAGGGCCAAAGGAAATATCCTCCGATAACAAAGAGAAAGAAGCTTTCTGAGAAACTTCTTTGTGTTCTGTGAAATCATCTCACAGAGTTACAGCTTTCCCCTCCAGAAGCCTTTCGCTAAGACAGTTCTTGTGGAATTGGCAAAGTGATATTTGGAAGCCCATAGAGGGCTATGGTGAAAAAGGATATATCCTCAGATGAAATATGGAAGGAAGCTTTCTGAGAAACTGCTCTGTGATTTGTGATTTCCACTCACAGAGTTACATCTGTATTTCGTGGATCTCTTTGCTAGCCTTATTTCTGTGGAATCTGAGAACAGATATTTCGGATCCCTTTGAAGACTATAGGGCCAAAGGAAATATCCTCCGATAACAAAGAGAAAGAAGCTTTCTGAGAAACTTCTTTGTGTTCTGTGAAATCATCTCACAGAGTTACAGCTTTCCCCTCAGGAAGCCTTTAGCTAAGAAAGTTCTTGTGGAATTGGCAAAGTGATATTTGGAAGCCCATAGAGGGCTATGGTGAAAAAGGAAATATCCTCAGATGAAATCTGGAAAGAAGCTTTCTGAGAAACTGCTTAGTGTTCTGTTAATTCATCTCACAGAGTTACATCTGTATTTCGTGGATCTCTTTGCTAGCCTTATTTCTGTGGAATCTGAGAACAGATATTTCGGATCCCTTTGAAGACTATAGGGCCAAAGGAAATATCCTCCGATAACAAAGGGAAAGAAGCTTTCTGAGAAACTTCTTTGTATTCTGTGAAATCATCTCACAGAGTTACAGCTTTCCCCTCCAGAAGCCTTTCGCTAAGAAAGTTCTTGTGGAATTGGCAAAGTGATATTTGGAAGCCCATAGAGGGCTATAGTGAAAGAGGAAATATCCAGAGATGAAATCTGGAAAGAAGCTCTGAGAAACTGCTCTGTGATGTGTGATTTCCACTCACAGAGTTACATGTGTATTTCGCGGATCTCTTTGCTAGCCTTATTTCTGTGGAATCTGAGAACAGATATTTCGGATCCCTTTGAAGACTATAGGGCCAAAGGAAATATCCTCCGATAAAAAAGAGAAAGAAGCTTTCTGAGAAACTACTTTGTGTTCTGTGAAATCATCTCACAGAGTTACAGCTTTCCCCTCAAGAAGAGTTTCGCTAAGACAGTTCTTGTGTAATTGGCAAAGTTATATTTGGATCCCATAGAGGGCTACGGTGAAAAAGGAAATATCCTGATATGAAATCTGGAAAGAAGCTTTCTGAGAAACTGCTCTGTGATGTGTGACTTCCATTCACAGAGTTACATCTGTATTTCGTGGATCTCTTTGCTAGCCTTATTTCTGTGGAATCTCAGAACAGATATTTCGGATCCCTTTGAAGTCTATAGGGCCAAAGGAAATATCCTCCGATAACAAAGAGAAAGAAACTTTCTGAGAAACTTCTTTGTGTTCTGTGATATCATCTCACAGAGTTACAGCTTTCCCCTCTAGAAGCCTTTCGCTAAGACAGTTCTTGTGGAATTGCAAATGATATTTGGAAGCCCATAGAGGGCTATGGTGAAAAAGGAAATATCCTCAGATGAAATCTGGAAAGAAGCTTTCTGAGAAACTGCTTAGTGTTCTGTTAATTCATCACACAGAGTTACATCTGTATTTCGTGGATCTCTTTGCTAGCCTTATTTCTGTGGAATCTGAGAACAGTCATTTCGGGTCCCTTTGAAGACTATAGGGCCAAAGGAAATATCCTCCGATAACAAAGAGAAGGAAGGTTTCTGAGAAACTTCTTTGTGTTCTTTGAAATCATCTCACAGAGATACAACTTTTAGCTCAAGAAGCCTTTCGCTAAGACAGTTCTTGTGGAATTGGCAAAGTGATATTTGGAAGCCCATAGAGGGCTACGGTGAAAAAGGAGATATCCCCTGATGAAATCTGGAAAGAAGGTTTCTGAGAAACTGCTTAGTGTTCTGTTAATTCATCTCACAGAATTACATCTGTATTTTGTGGATCTCTTTGCTAGCCTTATTTCTGTGGAATCTGAGAACATATATTTCGGATTCCTTTGAAGACTATAGGGCCAAAGGAAATATCCTCCGATAGCAAAGAGAAAGAAGCTTTCTGAGAAACTCCTTTGTGTTCTGTGAAATCATCTCACAGAGTTACAGCTTTCCCCTCAAGAAGCCTTTCGCTAAGACAGTTCTTGTGGAATTGGCAAAGTGATATTTGGAAGCCCATAGAGGGCTATGGTGAAAAAGGAAATATCCTCAGATGAAATATGGAAGGAAGCTTTCTGAGAAACTGCTCTGTGATGTGTGATTTCCACTCACAGAGTTACATCTGTATTTCGTGGATCTCTTTGCTAGCCTTATTTCTGTGGAATCTGAGAACTGATATTTCGGATCCCTTTGAAGACTATAGGGCCAAAGGAAATATCCTCCGATAACAAAGAGAAAGAAGCTTTCTGAGAAACTTCTTTGTGTTCCTTGAAATCATCTCACAGAGTTACAGCGTTCCCCTCAGGAAGCCTTTCGCTAAGACAGTTCTTGTGGAATTGGCAAAGTGATATTTGGAAGCCCATAGAGGGCTATGGTGAAAAAGGAAATATCCTCAGATGAAATCTGGAAAGAAGCTTTCTGAGAAACTGCTTAGTGTTCTGTTAATTCATCTCACAGAGTTACATCTGTATTTCGTGGATCTTTTTGCTAGCCTTATTTCTGTGGAATCTGAGAACAGATATTTCGGATCCCTTTGAAGACTATAGGGCCAAAGTAAATATCCTCCGATAACAAAGGGAAAGAAGCTTTCTGAGAAACTTCTTTGTGTTCTGTGAAATCATCTCACAGAGTTACAGCTTTCCCCTCCAGAAGCCTCTCGCTAAGACAGTTCTTGTGGAATTGGCAAAGTGATATTTGGAAGCCCATAGAGGGCTATAGTGAAAGAGGAAATATCCAGAGATGAAATCTGGAAAGAAGCTCTGAGAAACTGCTCTGTGAAGTGTGATTTCCACTCACAGAGTTACATGTGTATTTCGTGGATCTCTTTGCTAGCCTTATTTCTGTGGAATCTGAGAACAGATATTTCGGATCCCTTTGAAGACTATAGGGTCAAAGGAAATATCCTCCGATAACAAAGAGAAAGAAGCTTTCTGAGAAACTACTTTGTATTCTGTGAAATCATCTCACAGAGTTACAGCTTTCCCCTCAAGAAGCTTTTCGCTAAGACAGTTCTTGTGTAATTGGCAAAGTTATATTTGGATCCCATAGAGGGCTACGGTGAAAAAGGAAATATCCTCAGATGAAACCTGGAAAGAAGCTTTCTGAGAAACTGCTTAGTGTTCTGTTAATTCATCTCACAGAGTTACATCTGTATTTCGTGGATCTCTTTGCTAGCCTTATTTCTGTGGAATCTGAGAACAGTCATTTCGGGTCCCTTTGAAGACTATAGGGCCAAAGGAAATATCCTCCGAAAACAAAGAGAAAGAAGGTTTCTGAGAAACTTCTTTGTGTTCTTGAAATCATCTCACAGAGATACAGCTTTTAGCTCAAGAAGCCTTTCGCTAAGACAGTTCTTGTGGAATTGGCAAAGTGATATTTGGAAGCCCATAGAGGGCTATGGTGAAAAAGGAAATATCCCCTGATGAAATCTGGAAAGAAGCTTTCTGAGAAACTGCTTAGTGTTCTGTTAATTCATCTCACAGAGTTACATGTGTATTTCGTGGATCTCTTTGCTAGCCTTATTTCTGTGGAATCTGAGAACAGATATTTCGGATCCCTTTGAAGACTATAGGGCCAAAGGAAATATCCTCCGATAACAAATACAAAGAAGCTTTCTGAGAAACTTCTTTGTGTTCTGTGAAATCATCTCACAGAGTTACAGCTTTCCCCTCTAGAAGCCTTTCGCTAAGACAGTTCTTGTGGAATTGGCAAAGTGATATTTGGAAGCCCATAGAGGGATATGGTGAAAAAGGAAATATCCTCAGATGAAATCTGGAAAGAAGTTTTCTGAGAAACTGCTTAGTGTTCTGTTAATTCATCTCACAGAGTTACATCTGTATTTCGTGGATCTCTTTGCTAGCCTTATTTCTGTGGAATCTCAGAACAGATATTTCGGATCCCTTTGAAGGCTATAGGGCCAAAGGAAATATCCTCCGATAACAAAGAGAAAGAAGCTTTCTGAGAAACTTCTTTGTGTTCTGTGAAATCATCTCACAGAGTTACCCCTTTCCCCTCAAGAACCCTTTCGCTAAGACAGTTCTTGTGGAATTGGCAATGTGATATTTGGATGCCCATAGAGGGCTATGGTGAAAAAGGAAATATCCTCAGATGAAATATGGAAGGAAGCTTTCTGAGAAACTGCTCTGTGATGTGTGAATTCCACTCACAGAGTTACATCTGTATTTCGTGGATCTCTTTGCTAGCCTTATTTCTGTGGAATCTGAGAACAGATATTTCGGGTTCCTTTGAAGACTATAGGGCCAAAGGAAATATCCTCCGATAACAAAGAGAAAGAAGCTATCTGAGAAACTTCTTTGTGTTCCGTGAAATCATCTCACAGAGTTACAGCTTTCCCCTCAGGAAGCCTTTCGCTAAGACAGTTCTTGTGGAATTGGCCAAGTGATATTTGGAAGCCCATAGAGGGCTATGGTGAAAAAGGAAATATCCTCAGATGAAATCTGGAAAGAAGCTTTCTGAGAAACTGCTTAGTGTTCTGTTAATTCATCTCACAGAGTTACATCTGTATTTCGTGGATCTCTTTGCTAGCCTTATTTCTGTGGAATCTGAGAACAGTCATTTCGGGTCCATTTGAAGAGTATAGGGACAAAGGAAATATCCTCCGATAACAAAGAGAAAGAAGGTTTCTGAGAAACTTCTTTGTGTTCTTTGAAATCATCTCACAGAGATACAGCTTTTAGCTCAAGAAGCCTTTCGCTAAGACAGTTCTTTTGGAATTGGCAAATTGATATTTGGAAGCCCATAGAGGGCTATGGTGAAAAAGGAAATATCCCCTGATGAAATCTGGAAAGAAGCTTTCTGAGAAACTGCTTAGTGTTCTGTTAATTCATCTCACAGAGTTACATGTGTATTTCGTGGATTTCTTTGCTAGCCTTATTTCTGTGGAATCTGAGAACAGATATTTCGGATCCCTTTGAAGACTATGGGGCCAAAGGAAATATCGTCCGATAACAAAGAGAAAGAAGCTTTCTGAGAAACTTCTTTGTGTTCTGTGAAATCATCTCACAGAGTTACAGCTTTCCCCTCATGAAGCCTTTCGCTAAGACAGTTCTTGTGGAATTGGCAAAGTGATATTTGGAAGCCCATAGAGGGTTATGGTGAAAAAGGAAATATCCTCAGATGAAATCTGGAAAGAAGCTTTCTGAGAAACTTCTTTGTGTTCTGTGAAATCATCTCACAGAGTTACAGCTTTCCCCTCAAGAAGCCTTTCGCTAAGACAGTTCTTGTGGAATTGGCAAAGTGATATTTGGATGCCCATAGAGGGCTATGGTGAAAAAGGAAATATACTGAGATGAAATATGGAAGGAAGCTTTCTGAGAAACTGCTCTGTGATGTGTGAATTCCACTCACAGAGTTACATCTGTATTTCGTGGATCTCTTTGCTAGCCTTATCTCTGTGGAATCTGAGAACAGATATTTCGGATCCCTTTGAAGACTATAGGGCCAAAGAAAATATCCTCCGATAACAAAGGGAAAGAAGCCTTCTGAGAAACTTCTTTGTGTTCTGTGAAATCATCTCACAGAGTTACAGCTTTCCCCTCTAGAAGCCTTTCGCTAAGACAGTTCTTGTGGAATTGGCAAAGTGATATTTGGAAGCCCATAGAGGGCTATGGTGAAAAAGTAAATATCCTCAGATGAAATCTGGAAAGAAGCTTTCTGAGAAACTCCTTGGTGTTCTGTTAATTCATCTCACAGAGTTACGTCTTTATTTCGTGGATCTCTTTGCTAGCCTTATTTCTGTGGAATTCGAGAACAGATATTTCGGATCCCTTTGAAGACTATAGGGCCAAAGGAAATATCCTCCGATAACAAAGAGAAGGAAGCTTTCTGAGATACATGTTTGTGTTCTGTGAAATCATCTCACAGAGTTACAGCTTTCCCCTCAAGAAGCCTTTCGCTAAGACAGTTCTTGTGCAATTGGCAAAGTGATATTTGGAAGCCCATTGAGGGGTATGGCGAAAAAGGAAATATCCTCAGATGAAATCTGGAAAGAAGCTCTGAGAAACTTCTCTGTGATGTGTGATTTCCACTCGCAGAGTTACATGTGTATTTCGTGGATCTCTTTCCTAGCCTTATTTCTGTGGAATCTGAGAACAGATATTTCGGATCCCTTTGAAGACTATAGGGCCAAAGGAAATATCCTCCGATAACAAAGAGAAAGAAGCTTTCAGGAAACTACATTGTGTTCTGTGAAATCATCTCACAGAGTTACAGCTTTCCCCTCAAGAAGCTTTTCGCTAAGACAGTTCTTGTGGAATTGGCAAAGTTATATTTGGAAGCCCATAGAGGGCTATGGTGCAAAAGGAAATATCCTCAGATGAAATATGGAAAGAAGCTTTCTGAGAAACTGCTTAGTGTTCTGTAAATTCATCTCACAGTGTTACATCTGTATTTCGTGGGTCTCATTGCTAGCCTTATTTCTGTGGAATCTGAGAACAGATATTTCGGATCCCTTTGAAGTCTATTGGGCCAAAGGAAATATCCTCCGATAACAAAGAGAAAGAAGCTTTCTGAGAAACTTCTTTGTGTTCTGTGAAATCATCTCACAGAATTACAGCTTTCCCCGCAAGAAGCCTTTCGCTAAGACAGTTCTTGTGGAATTGGCAATGTGATATTTGGAAGCCCTTAGAGGGCTATGGTGAAAAAGCAAATATCCTCAGATGCAATCTGGAAAGAAGCTTTCTGAGAAACTGCTCTTTGATGTGTGACTTCCACTCACAGAGTTACATGTGTATTTCGTGGATCTCTTTGCTAGCCTTATTTCTGTGGAATATGAGAACAGATATTTCGGATCCCTTTGAAGACTATAGGGCCAAAGGAAATATTCTCCGATAACAAAGAGAAAGAAGCTTTCTGAGGAACTACTTTGTGTTCTGTGAAATCAAATGACAGAGTTACAGCTTTCCCCTCAAGAAGCCTTTCGCTAAGACAGTTCTTGTGGAATTGGCAAAGTGATATTTGGAAGCCCATAGAGGGCTATGGTGAAAAAGGAAATATCCTCAGATGAAATCTGGAAAGAAGCTTTCTGAGAAACTGCTTAGTGTTCTGTTAATTCATCTCACAGAGTTACATCTGTATTTCCTGTATCTCTTTGCTAGCCTTATTTCTGTGGAATCTGAGAACAGATATTTCGGAACCATTTGAAGACTCTAGGGCCAAAGGAAATATCCTCCGATAACAAAGAGAAAGAAGCTTTCTGAGAAACTTCTGTGTGTTCTGAGAAATCATCTCACAGAGTTACAGCTTTCCCCTCAAGAAGCCTTTCGGTAAGACAGTTCTTGTGGAATTGGCAAAGTGATATTTGGAAGCCCATAGTGGGCTATGGTGAAAAAGGAAATATCCTCAGATGAAATCTGGAAAGAAGCCTTCTGAGAAACTGCTTAGTGTTCTGTTAATTCATCTCACAGAGTTACATCTGTATTTCGTGGATCTCTTTGCTAGCCTTATTTCTGTGGAATCTGAGAAGAGATATTTCGGATCCCTTTGAGACTATAGGGCCATAGGAAATATCCTGCGATAACAAAGAAAAGAAGCTTTCTGAGAAACTTCTTTGTGTTCTGTGAAATCATCTCACAGAGTTACAGCTTTCCCCTCAAGAAGCCTTTCGCTAAGACAGTTCTTGTGGAATTGGCAAAGTGATATTTGGAAGCACATAGAGGGCTATGGTGAAAAAGGAAATATCCTCAGATGAAATATGGAAAGAAGCTTTCTGAGAAACTGCTCTGTGATGTGTGATTTCCACTCACAGAGTTACATCTGTATTTCGTGGATCTCTTTGCTAGCCTTATTTCTGTGGAATCTGAGAACAGATATTTCGGATCCCTTTGAAGACTATAGGGCCAAAGGAAATATTCTCCGATAACAAAGAGAAAGAAGCTTTCTGAGAAACTTCTTTGTGTTCCGTGAAATCATCTCACAGGGTTACAGCTTTCCCCTCAGCAAGCCTTTCGCTAAGACAGTTCTTGTGGAATTGGCAAAGTGATATTTGGAAGCCCTTAGAGGGCTATGGTGAAAAAGGAAATATCCTCAGATGAAATCTGGAAAGAAGCTTTCTGACAAACTGCTTAGTATTCTGTTAATTCATCTCACAGAGTTACATCTGTATTTCGGGGATCTCTTTGCTAGACTTATTTCTGTGGAATCTGAGAACAGATATTTCGGATCCCTTTGAAGACTATAGGGCCAAAGGAAATATCCTCCGATAACAAAGAGAAAGAAGCTTTCTGAGAAACTTCTTTGTGTTCTGTGAAATCATCTCACAGAATTACAGCTTTCCCCTCAAGAAGCCTTTCGTTAAGACAGTTCTTGTGGAATTGGCAAAGTGATATTTGGAAGCCCATAGAGGGCTATGGTGAAAAAGGAAATATCCTCAGATGAAATCTGGAAAGAAGCTTTCTGAGAAACTGCTTAGTGTTCTGTTAATTCATCTCACAGGGTTACATCTGTATTTCGTGGATCTCTTTGCTAGCCTTATTTCTGTGGAGTCTGAGAACAGACATTTCGGGTCCCTTTGAAGACTATAGGGCCAAAGGAAATATCCTCCGATAACAAAGAGAAAGAAGCTTTCTGAGAAACTTCTTTGTGTTCTGTGAAATCATCTCACAGAATTACAGCTTTCCCCTCAAGAAGCCTTTCGCTAAGACAGTTCTTGTGGAATTGGCAAAGTGATATTTGGAAGCCCATAGAGTTCTATGGTGAAAAAGGAAATATCCTCAGATGAAATATGGAAAGAAGCTTTCTGAGAAACTGCTCTGTGATGTGTGATTTCCACTCACAGAGTTACATCTGTATTTCGTGGATCTCTTTCCTAGCCTTATTTCTGTGGAATCTGAAAACAGATATTTCGGATCCCTTTGAAGACTATAGGGCCAAAGGAAATATCCTCCGATAACAAAGAGAAAGAAGCTTTCTGAGAAACTTCTTTGTGTTCCGTGAAATCATCTCACAGAGTTACAGCTTTCCCCTCAGGAAGCCTTTCGCTAAGACAGTTCTTGTGGAATTGGCAAAGTGATATTTGGAAGCCCATAGAGGGCTATGGTGAAAAAGGAAATATCCTCAGATGAAATCTGGAAAGAAGCTTTCTGAGAAACTGCTTAGTGTTCTGTAAATTCATCTCACAGTGTTACATCTGTATTTCGTGGGTCTCATTGCTAGCCTTATTTCTGTGGAATCTGAGAACAGATATTTCGGATCCCTTTGAAGTCTATTGGGCCAAAGGAAATATCCTCCGATAACAAAGAGAAAGAAGCTTTCTGAGAAACTTCTTTGTGTTCTGTGAAATCATCTCACAGAATTACAGCTTTCCCCGCAAGAAGCCTTTCGCTAAGACAGTTCTTGTGGAATTGGCAATGTGATATTTGGAAGCCCATAGAGGGCTATGGTGAAAAAGCAAATATCCTCAGATGCAATCTGGAAAGAAGCTTTCTGAGAATCTGCTCTTTGATGTGTGACTTCCACTCACAGAGTTACATGTGTATTTCGTGGATCTCTTTGCTAGCCTTATTTCTGTGGAATCTCAGAACAGATATTTCGGATCCCTTTGAAGACTATAGGGCCAAAGGAAATATCCTCCGATAACAAAGAGAAGCTTTCTGAGGAACTACTTTGTGTTCTCTGAAATCAAATGACAGAGTTACAGCTTTCCCCTCAAGAAGCCTTTCGCTAAGACAGTTCTTGTGGAATTGGCAAAGTGATATTTGGAAGCCCATAGAGGGCTATGGTGAAAAAGGAAATATCCTCAGATGAAATCTGGAAAGAAGCTTTCTGAGAAACTGCTTAGTGTTCTGTTAATTCATCTCACAGAGTTACATCTGTATTTCCTGTATCTCTTTGCTAGCCTTATTTCTGTGGAATCTGAGAACAGATATTTCAGAACCATTTGAAGACTCTAGGGCCAAAGGAAATATCCTCCGATAACAAAGAGAAAGAAGCTTTCTGAGAAACTTCTGTGTGTTCTGTGAAATCATCTCACAGAGTTACAGCTTTCCCCTCAAGAAGCCTTTCGGTAAGACAGTTCTTGTGGAATTGGCAAAGTGATATTTGGAAGCCCATAGTGGGCTATGGTGAAAAAGGAAATATCCTCAGATGAAATCTGGAAAGAAGCTTTCTGAGAAACTGCTTAGTGTTCTGTTAATTCATCTCACAGAGTTACATCTGTATTTCGTGGATCTCTTTGCTAGCCTTATTTCTGTGGAATCTGAGAAGAGATATTTCGGATCCCTTTGAGACTATAGGGCCATAGGAAATATCCTGCGATAACAAAGAAAAGAAGCTTTCTGAGAAACTTCTTTGTGTTCTGTGAAATCATCTCACAGAGTTACAGCTTTCCCCTCAAGAAGCCTTTCGCTAAGACAGTTCTTGTGGAATTGGCAAAGTGATATTTGGAAGCCCATAGAGGGCTATGGTGAAAAAGGAAATATCCTCAGATGAAATATGGAAAGAAGCTTTCTGAGAAACTGTTCTGTGATGTGTGATTTCCACTCACAGAGTTACCTCTGTATTTCGTGGATCTCTTTGCTAGCCTTATTTCTGTGGAATCTGAGAACAGATATTTCGGATCCCTTTGAAGACTATAGGGCCAAAGGAAATATCGTCCGATAACAAAGAGAAAGAAGCTTTCTGAGAAACTTCTTTGTGTTCCGTGAAATCATCTCACAGAGTTACAGCTTTCCCCTCAGCAAGCCTTTCGCTAAGACAGTTCTTGTGGAATTGGCAAAGTGATATTTGGAAGCCCATAGAGGGCTATGGTGAAAAAGGAAATATCCTCAGATGAAATCTGGAAAGAAGCTTTCTGAGAAACTGCTTAGTGTTCTGTTAATTCATCTCACAGAGTTACATCTGTATTTCGTGGATCTCTTTGCTAATCTTATTTCTGTGGAATCTGAGAACAGATATTTCGGATCTCTTTGAAGACTATAGGGCCAAAGGAATTATCCTCCGATAACAAAGAGAAAGAAGCTTTCTGAGAAACTTCTTTGTGTTCTGTGAAATCATCTCACAGAGTTACAGCTTTCCCCTCAAAAAGCCTTTCGCTAAGACAGTTCTTGTGGAATTGGCAAAGTGATATTTGGAAGCCCATAGAGTTCTATGGTGAAAAAGGAAATATCCTCAGATGAAATATGGAAAGAAGCTTTCTGAGAAACTGCTCTGTGATGTGTGATTTCCACTCACAGAGTTTCATCTGTATTTCGTGGATCTGTTTCCTAGCCTTATTTCTGTGGAATCTGAAAACAGATATTTCGGATCCCTTTGAAGACTATAGGGCCAAAGGAAATATCCTCCGCTAACAAATACAAAGAAGCTTTCTGAGAAACTTCTTTGTGTTCCGTGAAATCATCTCACAGAGTTACAGCTTTCCCCTCAGGAAGCCTTTCGCTAAGACAGTTCTTGTGGAATTGGCAAAGTGATATTTGGAAGCCCATAGAGGGCTATGGTGAAAAAGGAAATATCCTCAGATGAAATCTGGAAAGAAGCTTTCTGAGAAACTGCTTAGTGTTCTGTTAATTCATCTCACAGAGTTACATCTGTATTTCGTGGGTCTCATTGCTAGCCTTATTTCTGTGGAATCTGAGAACAGATATTTCGGATCCCTTTGAAGTCTATTGGGCCAAAGGAAATATCCTCCGATAACAAAGAGAAAGAAGCTTTCTGAGAAACTTCTTTGTGTTCTGTGAAATCATCTCACAGAATTACAGCTTTCCCCGCAAGAAGCCTTTCGCTAAGACAGTTCTTGTGGAATTGGCAATGTGATATTTGGAAGCCCATAGAGGGCTATGGTGAAAAAGCAAATATCCTCAGATGCAATCTGGAAAGAAGCTTTCTGAGAATCTGCTCTTTGATGTGTGACTTCCACTCACAGAGTTACATGTGTATTTCGTGGATCTCTTTGCTAGTCTTATTTCTGTGGAATCTCAGAACAGATATTTCGGATCCCTTTGAAGACTATAGGGCCAAAGGAAATATCCTCCGATAACAAAGAGAAAGAAGCTTTCTGAGGAACTACTTTGTGTTCTCTGAAATCAAATGACAGAATTACAGCTTTCCCCTCAAGAAGCCTTTCGCTAAGACAGTTCTTGTGGAATTGGCAAAGTGATATTTGGAAGCCCATAGAGGGCTATGGTGAAAAAGGAAATATCCTCAGATGAAATCTGGAAAGAAGCTTTCTGAGAAACTGCTTAGTGTTCTGTTAATTCATCTCACAGAGTTACATCTGTATTTCCTGTATCTCTTTGCTAGCCTTATTTCTGTGGAATCTGAGAACAGATATTTCGGAACCATTTGAAGACTCTAGGGCCAAAGGAAATATCCTCCAATAACAAAGAGAAAGAAGCTTTCTGAGAAACTTCTGTGTGTTCTGTGAAATCATCTCACAGAGTTACAGCTTTCCCCTCAAGAAGCCTTTCGGTAAGACAGTTCTTGTGGAATTGGCAAAGTGATATTTGGAAGCCCATAGTGGGCTATGGTGAAAAAGGAAATATCCTCAGATGAAATCTGGAAAGAAGCTTTCTGAGAAACTGCTTAGTGTTCTGTTAATTCATCTCACAGAGTTACATCTGTATTTCGTGGATCTCTTTGCTAGCCTTATTTCTGTGGAATCTGAGAAGAGATATTTCGGATCCCTTTGAGACTATAGGGTCATAGGAAATATCCTGCGATAACAAAGAAAAGAAGCTTTCTGAGAAACTTCTTTGTGTTCTGTGAAATCATCTCACAGAGTTACAGCTTTCCCCTCAAGAAGCCTTTCGCTAAGACAGTTCTTGTGGAATTGGCAAAGTGATATTTGGAAGCCCATAGAGTTCTATGGTGAAAAAGGAAATATCCTCAGATGAAATATGGAAAGAAGCTTTCTGAGAAACTGCTCTGTGATGTGTGATTTCCACTCACAGAGTTTCATCTGTATTTCGTGGATCTGTTTCCTAGCCTTATTTCTGTGGAATCTGAAAACAGATATTTCGGATCCCTTTGAAGACTATAGGGCCAAAGGAAATATCCTCCGCTAACAAATACAAAGAAGCTTTCTGAGAAACTTCTTTGTGTTCCGTGAAATCATCTCACAGAGTTACAGCTTTCCCCTCAGGAAGCCTTTCGCTAAGACAGTTCTTGTGGAATTGGCAAAGTGATATTTGGAAGCCCATAGAGGGCTATGGTGAAAAAGGAAATATCCTCAGATGAAATCTGGAAAGAAGCTTTCTGAGAAACTGCTTAGTGTTCTGTTAATTCATCTCACAGAGTTACATCTGTATTTCGTGGGTCTCATTGCTAGCCTTATTTCTGTGGAATCTGAGAACAGATATTTCGGATCCCTTTGAAGTCTATTGGGCCAAAGGAAATATCCTCCGATAACAAAGAGAAAGAAGCTTTCTGAGAAACTTCTTTGTGTTCTGTGAAATCATCTCACAGAATTACAGCTTTCCCCGCAAGAAGCCTTTCGCTAAGACAGTTCTTGTGGAATTGGCAATGTGATATTTGGAAGCCCATAGAGGGCTATGGTGAAAAAGCAAATATCCTCAGATGCAATCTGGAAAGAAGCTTTCTGAGAATCTGCTCTTTGATGTGTGACTTCCACTCACAGAGTTACATGTGTATTTCGTGGATCTCTTTGCTAGTCTTATTTCTGTGGAATCTCAGAACAGATATTTCGGATCCCTTTGAAGACTATAGGGCCAAAGGAAATATCCTCCGATAACAAAGAGAAAGAAGCTTTCTGAGGAACTACTTTGTGTTCTCTGAAATCAAATGACAGAATTACAGCTTTCCCCTCAAGAAGCCTTTCGCTAAGACAGTTCTTGTGGAATTGGCAAAGTGATATTTGGAAGCCCATAGAGGGCTATGGTGAAAAAGGAAATATCCTCAGATGAAATCTGGAAAGAAGCTTTCTGAGAAACTGCTTAGTGTTCTGTTAATTCATCTCACAGAGTTACATCTGTATTTCCTGTATCTCTTTGCTAGCCTTATTTCTGTGGAATCTGAGAACAGATATTTCGGAACCATTTGAAGACTCTAGGGCCAAAGGAAATATCCTCCAATAACAAAGAGAAAGAAGCTTTCTGAGAAACTTCTGTGTGTTCTGTGAAATCATCTCACAGAGTTACAGCTTTCCCCTCAAGAAGCCTTTCGGTAAGACAGTTCTTGTGGAATTGGCAAAGTGATATTTGGAAGCCCATAGTGGGCTATGGTGAAAAAGGAAATATCCTCAGATGAAATCTGGAAAGAAGCTTTCTGAGAAACTGCTTAGTGTTCTGTTAATTCATCTCACAGAGTTACATCTGTATTTCGTGGATCTCTTTGCTAGCCTTATTTCTGTGGAATCTGAGAAGAGATATTTCGGATCCCTTTGAGACTATAGGGTCATAGGAAATATCCTGCGATAACAAAGAAAAGAAGCTTTCTGAGAAACTTCTTTGTGTTCTGTGAAATCATCTCACAGAGTTACAGCTTTCCCCTCAAGAAGCCTTTCGCTAAGACAGTTCTTGTGGAATTGGCAAAGTGATATTTGGAAGCCCATAGAGGGCTATGGTGAAAAAGGAAATATCCTCAGATGAAATATGGAAAGAAGCTTTCTGAGAAACTGTTCCGTGATGTGTGATTTCCACTCACAGAGTTACCTCTGTATTTCGTGGATCTCTTTGCTAGTCTTATTTCTGTGGAATCTGAGAACAGATATTTCGGATCCCTTTGAAGACTATAGGGCCAAAGGAAATATCTTCCGATAACAAAGAGAAAGGAGCTTTCTGAGAAACTTCTTTGTGTTCCGTGAAATCATCTCACAGAGTTACAGCTTTCCCCTCAGCAAGCCTTTCGCTAAGACAGTTCTTGTGGAATTGGCAAAGTGATATTTGGAAGCCCATAGAGGGCTATGGTGAAAAAGGAAATATCCTCAGATGAAATCTGGAAAGAAGCTTTCTGAGAAACTGCTTAGTGTTCTGTGAATTCATCTCACAGTGTTACATCTGTATTTCGTGGATGTCTTTGCTAGCCTTATTTCTGTGGAATCTGAGAACAGATATTTCGGATCCCTTTGAAGACTATAGGGCCAAAGGAAATATCCTCCGATAACAAAGAGAAAGAAGCTTTCTGAGAAACTTCTTTGTGTTCCGTGAAATCATCTCACAGAGTTACAGCGTTCCCCTCAGGAGGCCTTTCGCTAAGACAGTTCTTGTGGAATTGGCAAAGTGATATTTGGAAGCCCATAGAGGGCTATGGTGAAAAAGGAAATATCCTCAGATGAAATCTGGAAAGAAGCTTTCTGAGAAACTGCTTAGTGTTCTGTTAATTCATCTCACAGAGTTACATCTGTATTTCGTGGATCTTTTTGCTAGCCTTATTTCTGTGGAATCTGAGAACAGATATTTCGGATCCCTTTGAAGACTATAGGGCCAAAGTAAATATCCTCCGATAACAAAGGGAAAGAAGCTTTCTGAGAAACTTCTTTGTGTTCTGTGAAATCATCTCACAGAGTTACAGCTTTCCCCTCCAGAAGCCTCTCGCTAAGACAGTTCTTGTGGAATTGGCAAAGTGATATTTGGAAGCCCATAGAGGGCTATAGTGAAAGAGGAAATATCCAGAGATGAAATCTGGAAAGAAGCTCTGAGAAACTGCTCTGTGATGTGTGATTTCCACTCACAGAGTTACATGTGTATTTCGTGGATCTCTTTGCTAGCCTTATTTCTGTGGAATCTGAGAACAGATATTTCGGATCCCTTTGAAGACTATAGGGTCAAAGGAAATACCCTCCGATAACAAAGAGAAAGAAGCTTTCTGAGAAACTACTTTGTATTCTGTGAAATCATCTCACAGAGTTACAGCTTTCCCCTCAAGAAGCTTTTCGCTAAGACAGTTCTTGTGTAATTGGCAAAGTTATATTTGGATCCCATAGAGGGCTACGATGAAAAAGGAAATATCCTCAGATGAAACATGGAAAGAAGCTTTCTGAGAAACTGCTTAGTGTTCTGTTAATTCATCTCACAGAGTTACATCTGTATTTCGTGGATCTCTTTGCTAGCCTTATTTCTGTGGAATCTGAGAACAGTCATTTCGGGTCCCTTTGAAGACTATAGGGCCAAAGGAAATATCCTCCGAAAACAAAGAGAAAGAAGGTTTCTGAGAAACTTCTTTGTGTTCTTGAAATCATCTCACAGAGATACAGCTTTTAGCTCAAGAAGCCTTTCGCTAAGACAGTTCTTGTGGAATTGGCAAAGTGATATTTGGAAGCCCATAGAGGGCTATGGTGAAAAAGGAAATATCCCCTGATGAAATCTGGAAAGAAGCTTTCTGAGAAACTGCTTAGTGTTCTGTTAATTCATCTCACAGAGTTACATGTGTATTTCGTGGATCTCTTTGCTAGCCTTATTTCTGTGGAATCTGAGAACAGATATTTCGGATCCCTTTGAAGACTATAGGGCCAAAGGAAATATCCTCCGATAACAAATACAAAGAAGCTTTCTGAGAAACTTCTTTGTGTTCTGTGAAATCATCTCACAGAGTTACAGCTTTCCCCTCTAGAAGCCTTTCGCTAAGACAGTTCTTGTGGAATTGGCAAAGTGATATTTGGAAGCCCATAGAGGGCTATGGTGAAAAAGGAAATATCCTCAGATGAAATCTGGAAAGAAGTTTTCTGAGAAACTGCTTAGTGTTCTTTTAATTCATCTCACAGAGTTACATCTGTATTTCGTGGATCTCTTTGCTAGCCTTATTTCTGTGGAATCTCAGAACAGATATTTCGGATCCCTTTGAAGGCTATAGGGCCAAAGGAAATATCCTCCGATAACAAAGAGAAAGAAGCTTTCTGAGAAACTTCTTTGTGTTCTGTGAAATCATCTCACAGAGTTACAGCTTTCCCCTCAAGAAGCCTTTCGCTAAGACAGTTCTTGTGGAATTGGCAATGTGATATTTGGATGCCCATAGAGGGCTATGGTGAAAAAGGAAATATCCTCAGATGAAATATGGAAGGAAGCTTTCTGAGAAACTGCTCTGTGATGTGTGAATTCCACTCACAGAGTTACATCTGTATTTCGTGGATCTCTTCGCTAGCCTTATTTCTGTGGAATCTGAGAACAGATATTTCGGATTCCTTTGAAGACTATAGGGCCAAAGGAAATATCCTCCGATAACAAAGAGAAAGAAGCTATCTGAGAAACTTCTTTGTGTTCCGTGAAATCATCTCACACAGTTACAGCTTTCCCCTCAGGAAGCCTTTCGCTAAGACAGTTCTTGTGGAATTGGCCAAGTGATATTTGGAAGCCCATAGAGGGCTATGGTGAAAAAGGAAATATCCTCAGATGAAATCTGGAAAGAAGCGTTCTGAGAAACTGCTTAGTGTTCTGTTAATTCATCTCACAGAGTTACATCTGTATTTCGTGGATCTCTTTGCTAGCCTTATTTCTGTGGAATCTGAGAACAGTCATTTCGGGTCCATTTGAAGACTATAGGGACAAAGGAAATATCCTCCGATAACAAAGAGAAAGAAGGTTTCTGAGAAACTTCTTTGTGTTCTTTGAAATCATCTCACAGAGATACAGCTTTTAGCTCAAGAAGCCTTTCACTAAGACAGTTCTTGTGGAATTGGCAAAGTGATATTTGGAAGCCCATAGAGGGCTATGGTGAAAAAGGAAATATCCCCTGATGAAATCTGGAAAGAAGCTTTCTGAGAAACTGCTTAGTGTTCTGTTAATTCATCTCACAGAGTTACATGTGTATTTCGTGGAGCTCTTTGCTACCCTTATTTCTGTGGAATCTGAGAACAGATATTTCGGATCCCGTTGAAGACTATAGGGCCAAATGAAATATCCTCCGATAACAAATACAAAGAAGCTTTCTGAGAAACTTCTTTGTGTTCTGTGAAATCATCTCACAGAGTTACAGCTTTCCCCTCATGAAGCCTTTCGCTAAGACAGTTCTTGTGGAATTGGCAAAGTGATATTTGGAAGCCCATAGAGGGATATGGTGAAAAAGGAAATATCCTCAGATGAAATCTGGAAAGAAGCTTTCTGAGAAACTGCTTAGTGTTCTGTTAATTCATCTCACAGAGTTACATCTGTATTTTGTGGATCTCTTTGCTAGCCTTATTTCTGTGGAATCTGAGAACAGATATTTCGGAAACCTTTGAAGACTATAGGGCCAAAGGAAATATCCTCCGATAACAAAGAGAAAGAAGCTTTCTGAGAAACTTCTTTGTGTTCTGTGAAATCATCTCACAGAGTTACAGCTTTCCCCTCAAGAAGCCTTTCGCTAAGACAGTTCTTGTGGAATTGGCAAAGTGATATTTGGAAGCCCATAGAGGGCTATGGTGAAAAAGGAAATATACTCAGATGAAATATGGAAGGAAGTTTTCTGAGAAACTGCTCTGTGATGTGTGAATTCCACTCACAGAGTTACATCTGTATTTCGTGGATCTCTTTGCTAGCCTTATTTCTGTGGAATCTGAGAACAGATATTTCGGATCCCTTTGAAGACTATAGGGCCAAAGAAAATATCCTCCGATAACAAAGGGAAAGAAGCCTTCTGAGAAACTTCTTTGTGTTCTGTGAAATCATCTCACAGAGTTACAGCTTTCCCCTCTAGAAGCCTTTCGCTAAGACAGTTCTTGTGGTATTGGCAAAGTGATATTTGGAAGCCCATAGAGGGCTATGGTGAAAAAGGAAATATCCTCAGATGAAATCTGGAAAGAAGCTTTCTGAGAAACTGCTCTGTGATGTGTGACTTCCACTCACAGAGTTACATGTGTATTTCGTGGATCTCTTTGCTAGCCTTATTTCTGTGGATTCTGAGAACAGATATTTCGGATCCCTTTGAAAACCTTAGGACCAAAGGAAATATCCTCCGATAACAAAGAGAAAGAAGATTTCTGAGAAACTTCTTTGTGTTCTGTGAAATCACCTAACAGAGTTACATCTTTCCCCTCAAGAAGCCTTTCGCTAAGACAGTTCTTGTGGAATTGACCAAGTGATATTTGGAAGCCCATAGAGGGCTATGGTGAAAAAGGAAATATCCTCAGATGAAATCTGGAAAGAAGCTTTCTGAGAAACTGCTTAGTGTTCTGTTAATTCATCTCACAGAGTTACATCTGTATTTCGTGGATCTCTTTGCTAGCCTTATTTCTGTGGAATATGAGAACAGATATTTCGAATCCCTTTGAAGTCTATAAGTCCAAAGGAAATATCTCCGATAACAAAGAGAAAGAAACTTTCCGAGAAACTTCTTTGTGTTCTGTGAAATCATCTCACAGAGTTACAGCTTTCCCCTCAAGAAGCCTTTCGCTAAGACAGTTCTTGTGGAATTGACAAAGTGATATTTGGAAGCCCATAGAGGGCTATGGTGAAAAAGGAAATATCCTCAGATGAAATCTGGAAAGAAGCTTTCTGAGAAACTGCTTAGTGTTCTGTTAATTCATCTCACAGAGTTACATCTGTATTTCGTGGATCTCTTTGCTAGCCTTATTTCTGTGGAATCTGAGAAGAGATATTTCGGATCCCTTTGAAACTATAGGGCCATAGGAAATATCCTGCGATAACAAAGAGAAAGAAGCTTTCTGAGAAACTTCTTTGTGTTCTGTGAAATCATCTCATAGAGTTACAGCTTTCCCCTCAAGAAGCCTTTCGCTAAGACAGTTCTTGTGGAATTGGCAAAGTGATATTTGGAATCCCATAGAGGGCTACGGTGTAAAAAGGAACTATCCTCAGATGAAATCTGGAAAGAAGCTTTCTGAGAAACTCCTTGGTGTTCTGTTAATTCATCTCACAGAGTTACGTCTTTATTTCGTGGATCTCTTTGCTAGCCTTATTTCTGTGGAATTCGAGAACAGATATTTCGGATCCCTTTGAAGACTATAGGGCCAAAGGAAATATCCTCCGATAACAAAGAGAAGGAAGCTTTCTGAGATACATGTTTGTGTTCTGTGAAATCATCTCACAGAGTTACAGCTTTCCCCTCAAGAAGCCTTTCGCTAAGACAGTTCTTGTGCAATTGGCAAAGTTATATTTGGAAGCCCATAGAGGGCTATGGTGAAAAAGGAAATATCCTCAGATGAAATATGGAAAGAAGCTTCCTGAGAAACTGCTCTGTGATGTGTGATTTCCACTCACAGAGTTACATCTCTATTTCATGGATCTCTTTGCTAGCCTTATTTCTGTGGAATCTGAGAACAGATATTTCGGATCCCTTTGAAGACTATAGGGCCAAAGGAAATATCCTCCGATAACAAAGAGAAAGAAGCTTTCTGAGAAACTTCTTTGTGTTCCGTGAAATCATCTCACAGAGTTACAGCTTTCCCCTCAGGAAGCCTTTCGCTAAGACAGTTCTTGTGGAATTGGCAAAGTGATATTTGGAAGCCCATAGAGGGCTATGGTGAAAAAGGAAACTTCCTCAGATGAAATCTGGAGAGAAGCTTTCTGAGAAACTGCTTAGTGTTCTGTAAATTCATCTCACAGTGTTACATCTGTATTTCGTGGGTCTCATTGCTAGCCTTATTTCTGTGGAATCTGAGAACAGATATTTCGGATCCCTTTGAAGTCTATTGGGCCAAAGGAAATATCCTCCGATAACAAAGAGAAAGAAGCTTTCTGAGAAACTTCTTTGTGTTCTGTGAAATCATCTCACAGAATTACAGCTTTCCCCGCAAGAAGCCTTTCGCTAAGACAGTTCTTGTGGAATTGGCAATGTGATATTTGGAAGCCCTTAGAGGGCTATGGTGAAAAAGCAAATATCCTCAGATGCAATCTGGAAAGAAGCTTTCTGAGAAACTGCTCTTTGATGTGTGACTTCCACTCACAGAGTTACATGTGTATTTCGTGGATCTCTTTGCTAGCCTTATTTCTGTGGAATCTCAGAACAGATATTGCGGATCCCTTTGAAGACTATAGGGCCAAAGGAAATATCCTCCGATAACAAAGAGAAAGAAGCTTTCTGAGGAACTACTTTGTGTTCTCTGAAATCAAATGACAGAGTTACAGCTTTCCCCTCAAGAAGCCTTTCGCTAAGACAGTTCTTGTGGAATTGGCAAAGTGATATTTGGAAGCCCATAGAGGGCTATGGTGAAAAAGGAAATATCCTCAGATGAAATCTGGAAAGAAGCTTTCTGAGAAACTGCTTAGTGTTCTGTTAATTCATCTCACAGAGTTACATCTGTATTTCCTGTATCTCTTTGCTAGAGTTATTTCTGTGGAATCTGAGAACAGATATTTCGGAACCATTTGAAGACTCTAGGGCCAAAGGAAATATCCTCCGATAACAAAGAGAAAGAAGCTTTCTGAGAAACTTCTGTGTGTTCTGTGAAATCATCTCACAGAGTTACAGCTTTCCCCTCAAGAAGCCTTTCGCTAAGACAGTTCTTGTGGAATTGGCAAAGTGATATTTGGAAGCCAATAGTGGGCTATGGTGAAAAAGGAAATATCCTCAGATGAAATCTGGAAAGAAGCTTTCTGAGAAACTGCTTAGTGTTCTGTTAATTCATCTCACAGAGTTACATCTGTATTTCGTGGATCTCTTTGCTAGCCTTATTTCTGTGGAATCTGAGAAGAGATATTTCGGATCCCTTTGAGACTATAGGGCCATAGGAAATATCCTGCGATAACAAAGAAAAGAAGCTTTCTGAGAAACTTCTTTGTGTTCTGTGAAATCATCTCACAGAGTTACAGCTTTCCCCTCAAGAAGCCTTTCGCTAAGACAGTTCTTGTGGAATTGGCAAAGTGATATTTGGAAGCCCATAGAGGGCTACGGTGAAAAAGGAAATATCCTCAGATGAAATATGGAAAGAAGCTTTCTGAGAAACTGCTCTGTGATGTGTGATTTCCACTCACAGAGTTACATCTGTATTTCGTGGATCTCTTTGCTAGCCTTATTTCTGTGGAATCTGAGAACAGATATTTCGGATCCCTTTGAAGACTATAGGGCCAAAGGAAATATCCTCCGATAACAGAGAGAAAGAAGCTTTCTGAGAAACTTCTTTGTGTTCTGTGAAATCATCTCACAGAATTACAGCTTTCCCCTCAAGAAGCCTTTCGCTAAGACAGTTCTTGTGGAATTGGCAAAGTGATATTTGGAAGCCCATAGAGGGCTATGGTGAAAAAGGAAATATCCTCAGATGAAATCTGGAAAGAAGCTTTCTGAGAAACTGCTTAGTGTTCTGTTAATTCATCTCACAGGGTTACATCTGTATTTCGTGGATCTCTTTGCTAGCCTTATTTCTGTGGAATCTGAGAACAGACATTTCGGGTCCCTTTGAAGACTATAGGGCCAAAGGAAATATCCTCCGATAACAAAGAGAAAGAAGTTTTCTGAGAAACTTCTTTGTGTTCTGTGAAATCCTCTCACAGAGTTACAGCTTTCCCCTCAAGAAGCCTTTCGCTAAGACAGTTCTTGTGGAATTGGCAAAGTGATATTTGGAAGCCCATTGAGGGCTATGGTGAAAAAGGAAATATCCTCAGATGAAATCTGGAAAGAAGCTTTCTGAGAAACTGCTTAGTGTTCTGTTAATTCATCTCACAGAGTTACATCTGTATTTCGTGGATCTCTTTGCTAATCTTATTTCTGTGGAATCTGAGAACAGATATTTCGGATCTCTTTGAAGACTATAGGGCCAAAGGAATTATCCTCCGATAACAAAGAGAAAGAAGCTTTCTGAGAAACTTCTTCGTGTTCTGTGAAATCATCTCACAGAGTTACAGCTTTCCCCTCAAGAAGCCTTTCGCTACGACAGTTCTTGTGGAATTGGCAAAGTGATATTTGGAAGCCAATAGAGGGCTATGGTGAAAAAGGAAATATCCTCAGATGAAATATGGAAAGAAGCTTTCTGAGAAACTGCTCTGTGATGTGTGATTTCCACACACAGAGTTACATCTGTATTTCGTGGATCTCTTTGCTAGCCTTATTTCTGTGGAATCTGAAAACAGATATTTCGGATCCCTTTGAAGACTATAGGGCCAAAGGAAATATCCTCCGATAACAAAGAGAAAGAAGCTTTCTGAGAAACTTCTTTGTGTTCCGTGAAATCATCTCACAGAGTTACAGCTTTCCCCTCAGGAAGCCTTTCGCTAAGACAGTTCTTGTGGAATTGGCAAAGTGATATTTGGAACCCCTAGAGGGCTATGGTGAAAAAGGAAATATCCTCAGATGAAATCTGGAAAGAAGCTTTCTGAGAAACTGCTTAGTGTTCTGTAAATACATCTCACAGTGTTACATCTGTATTTCGTGGGTCTCATTGCTAGCCTTATTTCTGTGGAATCTGAGAACAGATATTTCGGATCCCTTTGAAGTCTATTGGGCCAAAGGAAATATCCTCCGATAACAAAGAGAAAGAAGGTTTCTGAGAAACTTCTTTGTGTTCTGTGAAATCATCTCACGGAATTACAGCTTTCCCCGCAAGAAGCCTTTCGCTAAGACAGTTCTTGTGGAATTGGCAATGTGATATTTGGAAGCCCATAGAGGGCTATGGTGAAAAAGCAAATATCCTCAGATGCAATCTGGAAAGAAGCTTTCTGAGAAACTGCTCTTTGATATGTGACTTCCACTCACAGAGTTACATGTGTATTTCGTGGATCTCTTTGCTAGCCTTATTTCTGTGGAATCTCAGAACAGATATTTCGGATCCCTGTGAAGACTATAGGGCCAAAGGAAATATCCTCCGATAACAAAGAGAAAGAAGCTTTCTGAGGAACTACTTTGTGTTCTCTGAAATCAAATGACAGAGTTACAGCTTTCCCCTCAAGAAGCCTTTCGCTAAGACAGTTCTTGTGGAATTGGCAAAGTGATATTTGGAAGCCCTTAGAGGGCTATGGTGAAAAAGGAAATATCCTCAGATGAAATCTGGAAAGAAGCTTTCTGAGAAACTGCTTAGTGTTCTGTTAATTCAACTCACAGAGTTACATCTGTATTTCCTGTATCTCTTTGCTAGCCTTATTTCTGTGGAACCTGAGAACAGATATTTCGGAACCATTTGAAGACTCTAGGGCCAAAGGAAATATCCTCCGATAACAAAGAGAAAGAAGCTTTCTGAGAAACTTCTGTGTGTTCTGTGAAATCATCTCACAGAGTTACAGCTTTCCCCTCAAGAAGCCTTTCGGTAAGACAGTTCTTGTGGAATTGGCAAAGTGATATTTGGAAGCCCATAGTGGGCTATGGTGAAAAAGGAAATATCCTCAGATGAAATCTGGAAAGAAGCTTTCTGAGAAACTGCTTAGTGTTCTGTTAATTCATCTCACAGAGTTACATCTGTATTTCGTGGATCTCTTTGCTAGCCTTATTTCTGTGGAATCTGAGAAGAGATATTTCGGATCCCTTTGAGACTATAGGGCCATAGGAAATATCCTGCGATAACAAAGAAAAGAAGCTTTCTGAGAAACTTCTTTGTGTTCTGTGAAATCATCTCACAGAGTTACAGCTTTCCCCTCAAGAAGCCTTTCGCTAAGACAGTTCTTGTGGAATTGGCAAAGTGATATTTGGAAGCCCATAGAGGGCTATGGTGAAAAAGGAAATATCCTCAGATGAAATATGGAAAGAAGCTTTCTGAGAAACTGCTCTGTGATGTGTGATTTCCACTCACAGATTTACATCTGTATTTCGTGGATCTCTTTGCTAGCCTTATTTCTGTGGAATCTGAGAACAGATATTTCGGATCCCTTTGAAGACTATAGGGCCAAAGGAAATATCGTCCGATAACAAAGAGAAAGAAGCTTTCTGAGAAACTTCTTTGTGTTCCGTGAAATCATCTCACAGAGTTACAACTTTCCCCTCAGCAAGCCTTTCGCTAAGACAGTTCTTGTGGAATTGGCAAAGTGATATTTGGAAGCCCATAGAGGGCTATGGTGAAAAAGTAAATATCCTCAGATGAAATCTGGAAAGAAGCTTTCTGAGAAACTGCTCTGTGATGTGTGACTTCCACTCACAGAGTTACATGTGTATTTCGTGGATCTCTTTGCTAGCCTTATTTCTGTGGAATCTGAGAACAGATATTTCGGATCCCTTTGAAGACTATAGGGCCAAAGGAAATATCCTCCGACAACAAAGAGAAAGGAGCTTTCTGAGGAAATTCTTTGTGTTCTCTGAAATCAAATGACAGAGTTACAGCTTTCCCCTCAAGAAGCCTTTCGCTAAGACAGTTCTTGTGGAATTGGCAAAGTGATATTTGGAAGCCCATAGAGGGCATGTTGAAAAACTAAATATCCTCAGATGAAATCTGGAAAGAAGCTTTCTGAGAAACTGCTTAGTGTTCTGTTAATTCATCTCACAGAGTTACATGTGTATTTCGTGGATCTCTTTGCTAGCCTTATTTCTGTGGAATCTGAGAACAGATATTTCGGATCCCTTTGAAGACTATAGGGCCAAAGGAAATATCCTCCGATAACAAAGAGAAAGAAGCTTTCAGAGAAACTTCTTTGTGTTCTGTGAAATCATCTCACAGAGTTACAGCTTTCCCCTCAAGCAGCCTTTCGCTAAGACAGTTATTGTGGAATTGGCAAAGTGATATTTGGAAGCCCATAGAGGGCTATGTTGAAAAAGTAAATATCCTCAGATGAAATCTGGAAAGAAGCTTTCTGAGAAACTGCTCTGTGATGTGTGACTTCCACTCACAGAGTTACATGTGTATTTCGTGGATCTCTTTGCTAGCCTTATTTCTGTGGAATCTGAGAACAGATATTTCGGATCCCTTTGAAGACTATAGGGCCAAAGGAAATATCCTCCGATAACAAAGAGAAAGAAGCTTTCTGAGGAACTTCTTTGTGTTCTGTGAAATCATCTCACAGAGTTACAGCTTTCCCCTCAGATGCCTTTCGCTAAGACATTTCTTGTGGGATCGGCAAAGTGATATTTGGAAGCCCATAGAGGGCTACGGTGAAAAAGGAAATATCCTCAGATGAAATCTGGAAAGAAGCTTTCTGAGAAACTGCTCTGTGGTGTGTGACTTCCACTCACAGAGTTACATCTGTATTTCGTGCATCTCTTTGTTAGCCTTATTTCTGTGGAATCTGAAAAGAGATATTTCTGATCCCTTTGAAGACTATATTGCCAAAGGAAATATCCTCCGATAACAAAGAGAAAGAAGCTTTCTGAGAAACTTCTTTGTATTCTGTGAAATCATCACACAGAGTTACAGCTTTCCCCTCATGAAGCCTTTCGCTAAGACAGTTCTTGTGGAATTGGCCAAGTGATATTTGGAAGCATATAGAGGGCTATGGTGAAAAAGGAAATATCCTCAGATGAAATCTGGAAAGAAGCTTTCTGACAAACTGCTTAGTATTCTGTTAATTCATCTCACAGAGTTACATCTGTATTTCGTGGATCTCTTTGCTAGACCTATTTCTGTGGAATCTGAGAACAGATATTTCGGATCCCTTTGAAGACTATAGGGCCAAAGGAAATATCCTCCGATAACAAAGAGAAAGAAGCTTTCTGAGAAACTTCTTTGTGTTCTGTGAAATCATCTCACAGAATTACAGCTTTCCCCTCAAGAAGCCTTTCGCTAAGACAGTTCTTGTGGAATTGGCAAAGTGATATTTGGAAGCCCATAGAGGGCTATGGTGAAAAAGGAAATATACTCAGATGAAATCTGGAAAGAAGCTTTCTGAGAAACTGCTTAGTGTTCTGTTAATTCATCTCACAGGGTTACATCTGTATTTCGTGGATCTCTTTGCTAGCCTTATTTCTGTGGAATCTGAGAACAGACATTTCGGGTCCCTTTGAAGACTATAGGGCCAAAGGAAATATCCTCCGATAACAAAGAGAAAGAAGCTTTCTGAGAAACTTCTTTGTGTTCTGTGAAATCCTCTCACAGAGTTACAGCTTTCCCCTCAAGAAGCCTTTCGCTAAGACAGTTCTTGTGGAATTGGCAAAGTGACATTTGGAAGCCCATTGAGGGCTATGGTGAAAAAGGAAATATCCTCAGATGAAATCTGGAAAGAAGCTTTCTGAGAAACTGCTTAGTGTTCTGTTAATTCATCTCACAGAGTTACATCTGTATTTCGTGGATCTCTTTGCTAATCTTATTTCCGTGGAATCTGAGAACAGATATTTCGGATCTCTTTGAAGACTGTAGGGCCAAAGGAATTATCCTCCGATAACAAAGAGAAAGAAGCTTTCTGAGAAACTTCTTTGTGTTCTGTGAAATCATCTCACAGAGTTACAGCTTTCCCCTAAAGAAGCCTTTCGCTAAGACAGTTCTTGTGGAATTGGCAAAGTGATATTTGGAAGCCCATAGAGGGCTATGGTGAAAAAGGAAATATCCTCAGATGAAATATGGAAAGAAGCTTTCTGAGAAACTGCTCTGTGATGTGTGATTTCCACTCACAGAGTTACATCTGTATTTCGTGGATATCTTTGCTAGCCTTATTTCTGTGGAATCTGAAAACAGATATTTCGGATCCCTTTGAAGACTATAGGGCCAAAGGAAATATACTCCGATAACAAAGAGAAAGAAGCTTTCTGAGAAACTTCTTTGTGTTCCGTGAAATCATCTCACAGAGTTACAGCTTTCCCCTCAGGAAGCCTTTCGCTAAGACAGTTCTTGTGGAATTGGCAAAGTGATATTTGGAAGCCCATAGAGGGCTATGGTGAAAAAGGAAATATCCTCAGATGAAATCTGGAAAGAAGCTTTCTGAGAAACTGCTTTGTGTTCTGTAAATTCATCTCACAGTGTTACATCTGTATTTCGTGGGTCTCATTGCTAGCCTTATTTCTGTGGAATCTGAGAACAGATATTTCGGATCCCTTTGAAGTCTATTGGGCCAAAGGAAATATCCTCCGATAACAAAGAGAAAGAAGCTTTCTGAGAAACTTCTTTGTGTTCTGTGAAATCATCTCACAGAATTACAGCTTTCCCCGCAAGAAGCCTTTCGCTAAGACAGTTCTTGTGGAATTGGCAATGTGATATTTGGAAGCCCATAGAGGGCTATGGTGAAAAAGCAAATATCCTCAGATGCAATCTGGAAAGAAGCTTTCTGAGAAACTGCTCTTTGATGTGTGACTTCCACTCACAGAGTTACATGTGTATTTCGTGGATCTCTTTGCTAGCCTTATTTCTGTGGAATCTCAGAACAGATATTTCGGATCCCTTTGAAGACTATAGGGCCAAAGGAAATATCCTCCGATAACAAAGAGAAAGAAGCTTTCTGAGGAACTACTTTGTGTTCTCTGAAATCAAATGACAGAGTTACAGCTTTCCCCTCAAGAAGCCTTTCGCTAAGACAGTTCTTGTGGAATTGGCAAAGTGATATTTGGAAGCCCATAGAGGGCTATGGTGAAAAAGGAAATATCCTCAGATGAAATCTGGAAAGAAGCTTTCTGAGAAACTGCTTAGTGTTCTGTTAATTCATCTCACAGAGTTACATCTGTATTTCCTGTATCTCTTTGCTAGCCTTATTTCTGTGGAATCTGAGAACAGATATTTCGGAACCATTTGAAGACTCTAGGGCCAAAGGAAATATCCTCCGATAACAAAGAGAAAGAAGCTTTCTGAGAAACTTCTGTGTGTTCTGTGAAATCATCTCACAGAGTTACAGCTTTCCCCTCAAGAAGCCTTTCGGTAAGACAGTTCTTGTGGAATTGGCAAAGTGATATTTGGAAGCCCATAGTGGGCTATGGTGAAAAAGGAAATATCCTCAGATGAAATCTGGAAAGAAGCTTTCTGAGAAACTGCTTAGTGTTCTGTTAATTCATCTCACAGAGTTACATCTGTATTTCGTGGATCTCTTTGCTAGCCTTATTTCTGTGGAATCTGAGAAGAGATATTTCGGATCCCTTTGAGACTATAGGGCCATAGGAAATATCCTGCGATAACAAAGAAAAGAAGCTTTCTGAGAAACTTCTTTGTGTTCTGTGAAATCATCTCACAGAGTTACAGCTTTCCCCTCAAGAAGCCTTTCGCTAAGACAGTTCTTGTGGAATTGGCAAAGTGATATTTGGAAGCCCATAGAGGGCTATGGTGAAAAAGGAAATATCCTCAGATGAAATATGGAAAGAAGCTTTCTGAGAAACTGCTCTGTGATGTGTGATTTCCACTCACAGATTTACATCTGTATTTCGTGGATCTCTTTGCTAGCCTTATTTCTGTGGAATCTGAGAACAGATATTTCGGATCCCTTTGAAGACTATAGGGCCAAAGGAAATATCGTCCGATAACAAAGAGAAAGAAGCTTTCTGAGAAACTTCTTTGTGTTCCGTGAAATCATCTCACAGAGTTACAACTTTCCCCTCAGCAAGCCTTTCGCTAAGACAGTTCTTGTGGAATTGGCAAAGTGATATTTGGAAGCCCATAGAGGGCTATGGTGAAAAAGTAAATATCCTCAGATGAAATCTGGAAAGAAGCTTTCTGAGAAACTGCTCTGTGATGTGTGACTTCCACTCACAGAGTTACATGTGTATTTCGTGGATCTCTTTGCTAGCCTTATTTCTGTGGAATCTGAGAACAGATATTTCGGATCCCTTTGAAGACTATAGGGCCAAAGGAAATATCCTCCGATAACAAAGAGAAAGGAGCTTTCTGAGGAAATTCTTTGTGTTCTCTGAAATCAAATGACAGAGTTACAGCTTTCCCCTCAAGAAGCCTTTCGCTAAGACAGTTCTTGTGGAATTGGCAAAGTGATATTTGGAAGCCCATAGAGGGCATGTTGAAAAACTAAATATCCTCAGATGAAATCTGGAAAGAAGCTTTCTGAGAAACTGCTTAGTGTTCTGTTAATTCATCTCACAGAGTTACATGTGTATTTCGTGGATCTCTTTGCTAGCCTTATTTCTGTGGAATCTGAGAACAGATATTTCGGATCCCTTTGAAGACTATAGGGCCAAAGGAAATATCCTCCGATAACAAAGAGAAAGAAGCTTTCAGAGAAACTTCTTTGTGTTCTGTGAAATCATCTCACAGAGTTACAGCTTTAACCTCAAGCAGCCTTTCGCTAAGACAGTTCTTGTGGAATTGGCAAAGTGATATTTGGAAGCCCATAGAGGGCTATGTTGAAAAAGTAAATATCCTCAGATGAAATCTGGAAAGAAGCTTTCTGAGAAACTGCTCTGTGATGTGTGACTTCCACTCACAGAGTTACATGTGTATTTCGTGGATCTCTTTGCTAGCCTTATTTCTGTGGAATCTGAGAACAGATATTTCGGATCCCTTTGAAGACTATAGGGCCAAAGGAAATATCCTCCGATAACAAAGAGAAAGAAGCTTTCTGAGGAACTTCTTTGTGTTCTGTGAAATCATCTCACAGAGTTACAGCTTTCCCCTCAGAAGCCTTTCGCTAAGACATTTCTTGTGGGATCGGCAAAGTGATATTTGGAAGCCCATAGAGGGCTACGGTGAAAAAGGAAATATCCTCAGATGAAATCTGGAAAGAAGCTTTCTGAGAAACTGCTCTGTGATGTGTGACTTCCACTCACAGAGTTACATCTGTATTTCGTGCATCTCTTTGTTAGCCTTATTTCTGTGGAATCTGAAAAGAGATATTTCTGATCCCTTTGAAGACTATATTGCCAAAGGAAATATCCTCCGATAACAAAGAGAAAGAAGCTTTCTGAGAAACTTCTTTGTATTCTGTGAAATCATCACACAGAGTTACAGCTTTCCCCTCATGAAGCCTTTCGCTAAGACAGTTCTTGTGGAATTGGCCAAGTGATATTTGGAAGCATATAGAGGGCTATGGTGAAAAAGGAAATATCCTCAGATGAAATCTGGAAAGAAGCTTTCTGACAAACTGCTTAGTATTCTGTTAATTCATCTCACAGAGTTACATCTGTATTTCGTGGATCTCTTTGCTAGACCTATTTCTGTGGAATCTGAGAACAGATATTTCGGATCCCTTTGAAGACTATAGGGCCAAAGGAAATATCCTCCGATAACAAAGAGAAAGAAGCTTTCTGAGAAACTTCTTTGTGTTCTGTGAAATCATCTCACAGAATTACAGCTTTCCCCTCAAGAAGCCTTTCGCTAAGACAGTTCTTGTGGAATTGGCAAAGTGATATTTGGAAGCCCATAGAGGGCTATGGTGAAAAAGGAAATATACTCAGATGAAATCTGGAAAGAAGCTTTCTGAGAAACTGCTTAGTGTTCTGTTAATTCATCTCACAGGGTTACATCTGTATTTCGTGGATCTCTTTGCTAGCCTTATTTCTGTGGAATCTGAGAACAGACATTTCGGGTCCCTTTGAAGACTATAGGGCCAAAGGAAATATCCTCCGATAACAAAGAGAAAGAAGCTTTCTGAGAAACTTCTTTGTGTTCTGTGAAATCCTCTCACAGAGTTACAGCTTTCCCCTCAAGAAGCCTTTCGCTAAGACAGTTCTTGTGGAATTGGCAAAGTGACATTTGGAAGCCCATTGAGGGCTATGGTGAAAAAGGAAATATCCTCAGATGAAATCTGGAAAGAAGCTTTCTGAGAAACTGCTTAGTGTTCTGTTAATTCATCTCACAGAGTTACATCTGTATTTCGTGGATCTCTTTGCTAATCTTATTTCCGTGGAATCTGAGAACAGATATTTCGGATCTCTTTGAAGACTGTAGGGCCAAAGGAATTATCCTCCGATAACAAAGAGAAAGAAGCTTTCTGAGAAACTTCTTTGTGTTCTGTGAAATCCTCTCACAGAGTTACAGCTTTCCCCTCAAGAAGCCTTTCGCTAAGACAGTTCTTGTGGAATTGGCAAAGTGATATTTGGAAGCCCATTGAGGGCTATGGTGAAAAAGGAAATATCCTCAGATGAAATCTGGAAAGAAGCTTTCTGAGAAACTGCTTAGTGTTCTGTTAATTCATCTCACAGAGTTACATCTGTATTTCGTGGATCTCTTTGCTAATCTTATTTCTGTGGAATCTGAGAACAGATATTTCGGATCTCTTTGAAGACTATAGGGCTAAAGGAATTATCCTCCGATAACAAAGAGAAAGAAGCTTTCTGAGAAACTTCTTTGTGTTCTGTGAAATCATCTCACAGAGTTACAGCTTTCCCCTAAAGAAGCCTTTCGCTAAGACAGTTCTTGTGGAATTGGCAAAGTGATATTTGGAAGCCCATAGAGGGCTACGGTGAAAAAGGAAATATTCTCAGATGAAATCTGGAAAGAAGCTTTCTGAGAAACTGCTCTGTGATATGTGACTTCCACCCACAGAGTTACATCTGTATTTCGTGCATCTCTTTGTTAGCCTTATTTCTGTGGAATCTGAGAAGAGTTATTTCGGATCCCTTTGAAGACTATAGGGCCAAAGGAAATATCCTCCGATAACAAAGAGAAAGAAGCTTTCTGAGAAACTTCTTTGGTTCTGTGAAATCATCTCACAGAGTTACAGCTTTCCCCTCAAGAAGCCTTTCGCTAAGACAATTCTTGTGGAATTGGCCAAGTGATATTTGGAAGCCCATAGAGGGGTATGGTGAAAAAGGAAATATCCTCAGATGAAATCTGGAAAGAAGCTTTCTGAGAAACTGCTTAGTGTTCTGTTAATTCATCTCACAGAGTTACCTCTGTATTTCGTGGATCTCTTGGCTAGCCTTATTTCTGTGGAATCTGAGAACAGATATTTCGGATCCCTTAGAAGACTATAGGGCCAAAGGAAATATCCTCCGATAACAAAGAGAAAGAAGCTTTCTGACAAACTTCTTTGTGTTCTGTGAAATCATCTCACAGAGTTACAGCTTTCCCCTCAGAAGCCTTTCGCTAAGACATTTCTTGTGGGATCGGCAAAGTGATATTTGGAAGCCCATAGAGGGCTACGGTGAAAAAGGAAATATCCTCAGATGAAATCTGGAAAGAAGCTTTCTGAGAAACTGCTCTGTGATGTGTGACTTCCACTCACAGAGTTACATCTGTATTTCGTGCATCTCTTTGTTAGCCTTATTTCTGTGGAATCTGAGAAGAGATATTTCTGATCCCTTTGAAGACTATATTGCCAAAGGAAATAACCTCCGATAACAAAGAGAAAGAAGCTTTCTGAGAAACTTCTTTGTATTCTGTGAAATCATCACACAGAGTTACAGCTTTCCCCTCATGAAGCCTTTCGCTAAGACAGTTCTTGTGGAATTGGCAAAGTGATATTTGGAAGCCCATTGAGGGCTATGGTGAAAAAGGAAATATCCTCAGATGAAATCTGGAAAGAAGCTTTCTGAGAAACTGCTTAGTGTTCTGTTAATTCATCTCACAGAGTTACATCTGTATTTCGTGGATCTCTTTGCTAATCTTATTTCTGTGGAATCTGAGAACAGATATTTCGGATCTCTTTGAAGACTATAGGGCTAAAGGAATTATCCTCCGATAACAAAGAGAAAGAAGCTTTCTGAGAAACTTCTTTGTGTTCTGTGAAATCATCTCACAGAGTTACAGCTTTCCCCTAAAGAAGCCTTTCGCTAAGACAGTTCTTGTGGAATTGGCAAAGTGATATTTGGAAGCCCATAGAGGGCTACGGTGAAAAAGGAAATATTCTCAGATGAAATCTGGAAAGAAGCTTTCTGAGAAACTGCTCTGTGATATGTGACTTCCACCCACAGAGTTACATCTGTATTTCGTGCATCTCTTTGTTAGCCTTATTTCTGTGGAATCTGAGAAGAGTTATTTCGGATCCCTTTGAAGACTATAGGGCCAAAGGAAATATCCTCCGATAACAAAGAGAAAGAAGCTTTCTGAGAAACTTCTTTGGTTCTGTGAAATCATCTCACAGAGTTACAGCTTTCCCCTCAAGAAGCCTTTCGCTAAGACAATTCTTGTGGAATTGGCCAAGTGATATTTGGAAGCCCATAGAGGGGTATGGTGAAAAAGGAAATATCCTCAGATGAAATCTGGAAAGAAGCTTTCTGAGAAACTGCTTAGTGTTCTGTTAATTCATCTCACAGAGTTACCTCTGTATTTCGTGGATCTCTTGGCTAGCCTTATTTCTGTGGAATCTGAGAACAGATATTTCGGATCCCTTAGAAGACTATAGGGCCAAAGGAAATATCCTCCGATAACAAAGAGAAAGAAGCTTTCTGACAAACTTCTTTGTGTTCTGTGAAATCATCTCACAGAGTTACAGCTTTCCCCTCAGAAGCCTTTCGCTAAGACATTTCTTGTGGGATCGGCAAAGTGATATTTGGAAGCCCATAGAGGGCTACGGTGAAAAAGGAAATATCCTCAGATGAAATCTGGAAAGAAGCTTTCTGAGAAACTGCTCTGTGATGTGTGACTTCCACTCACAGAGTTACATCTGTATTTCGTGCATCTCTTTGTTAGCCTTATTTCTGTGGAATCTGAGAAGAGATATTTCTGATCCCTTTGAAGACTATATTGCCAAAGGAAATAACCTCCGATAACAAAGAGAAAGAAGCTTTCTGAGAAACTTCTTTGTATTCTGTGAAATCATCACACAGAGTTACAGCTTTCCCCTCATGAAGCCTTTCGCTAAGACAGTTCTTGTGGAATTGGCAAAGTGATATTTCGAAGCATACAGAGGGCTATGGTGAAAAAGGAAATATCCTCAGATGAAATCTGGAAAGAAGCTTTCTGACAAACTGCTTAGTATTCTGTTAATTCATCTCACAGAGTTACATCTGTATTTCGTGGATCTCTTTGCTAGACTTATTTCTGTGGAATCTGAGAACAGATATTTCGGATCCCTTTGAAGACTATAGGGCCAAAGGAAATATCCTCCGATAACAAAGAGAAAGAAGCTTTCTGAGAAACTTCTTTGTGTTCTGTGAAATCATCTCACAGAATTACAGCTTTCCCCTCAAGAAGCCTTTCGCTAAGACAGTTCTTGTGGAATTGGCAAAGTGATATTTGGAAGCCCATAGAGGGCTATGGTGAAAAAGGAAATATCCTCAGATGAAATCTGTAAAGAAGCTTTCTGAGAAACTGCTTAGTGTTCTGTTAATTCATCTCACAGGGTTACATCTGTATTTCGTGGATCTCTTTGCTAGCCTTATTTCTGTGGAATCTGAGAACAGACATTTCGGGTCCCTTTGAAGACTATAGGGCCAAAGGAAATATCCTCCGATAACAAAGAGAAAGAAGCTTTCTGAGAAACTTCTTTGTGTTCTGTGAAATCCTCTCACAGAGTTACAGCTTTCCCCTCAAGAAGCCTTTCGCTAAGACAGTTCTTGTGGAATTGGCAAAGTGATATTTGGAAGCCCATTGAGGGCTATGGTGAAAAAGGAAATATCCTCAGATGAAATCTGGAAAGAAGCTTTCTGAGAAACTGCTTAGTGTTCTGTTAATTCATCTCACAGAGTTACATCTGTATTTCGTGGATCTCTTTGCTAATCTTATTTCTGTGGAATCTGAGAACAGATATTTCGGATCTCTTTGAAGACTATAGGGCCAAAGGAATTATCCTCCGATAACAAAGAGAAAGAAGCTTTCTGAGAAACTTCTTTGTGTTCTGTGAAATCATCTCACAGAGTTACAGCTTTCCACTAAAGAAGCCTTTCGCTAAGACAGTTCTTGTGGAATTGGCAAAGTGATATTTGGAAGCCCATAGAGGGCTACGGTGAAAAAGGAAATATTCTCAGATGAAATCTGGAAAGAAGCTTTCTGAGAAACTGCTCTGTGATGTGTGACTTCCACCCACAGAGTTACATCTGTATTTCGTGCATCTCTTTGTTAGCCTTATTTCTGTGGAATCTGAGAAGAGTTATTTCGGATCCCTTTGAAGACTATAGGGCCAAAGGAAATATCCTCCGATAACAAAGAGAAAGAAGCTTTCTGAGAAACTTCTTTGGTTCTGTGAAATCATCTCACAGAGTTACAGCTTTCCCCACAAGAAGCCTTTCGCTAAGACAATTCTTGTGGAATTGGCCAAGTGATATTTGGAAGCCCATAGAGGGGTATGGTGAAAAAGGAAATATCCTCAGATGAAATCTGGAAATAAGCTTTCTGAGAAACTGCTTAGTGTTCTCTTAATTCATCTCACAGAGTTACCTCTGTATTTCGTGGATCTCTTGGCTAGCCTTATTTCTGTGGAATCTGAGAACAGATATTTCGGATCCCTTTGAAGACTATAGGGCCAAAGGAAATATCCTCCGATAACAAAGAGAAAGAAGCTTTCTGAGAAACTTCTTTGTGTTCTGTGAAATCATCTTACAGAGTTACAGCTTTCCCCTCAGAAGCCTTTCGCTAGGACATTTCTTGTGGTATCGGCAAAGTGATATTTGGAAGCCCATAGAGGGCTACGGTGAAAAAGGAAATATCCTCAGATGAAATCTGGAAAGAAGCTTTCTGAGAAACTGCTCTGTGATGTGTGACTTCCACTCACAGAGTTACATCTGTATTTCGTGCATCTCTTTGTTAGCCTTATTTCTGTGGAATCTGAGAAGAGATATTTCTGATCCCTTTGAAGACTATATTGTCAAAGGAAATATCCTCCGATAACAAAGAGAAAGAAGCTTTCTGAGAAACTTCTTTGTGTTCTGTGAAATCATCTCACAGAGTTACAGCTTTCCCCTAAAGAAGCCTTTCGCTAAGACAGTTCTTGTGGAATTGGCAAAGTGATATTTGGAAGCCCATAGAGGGCTACGGTGAAAAAGGAAATATCCTCAGATGAAATCTGGAAAGAAGCTTTCTGACAAACTGCTTAGTATTCTGTTAATTCATCTCACAGAGTTACATCTGTATTTCGTGCATCTCTTTGTTAGCCTTATTTCTGTGGAATCTGAGAAGAGTTATTTCGGATCCCTTTGAAGACTATAGGGCCAAAGGAAATATCCTCCGATAACAAAGAGAAAGAAGCTTTCTGAGAAACTTCTTTGGTTCTGTGAAATCATCTCACAGAGTTACAGCTTTCCCCTCAAGAAGCCTTTCGCTAAGACAATTCTTGTGGAATTGGCCAAGTGATATTTGGAAGCCCATAGAGGGGTATGGTGAAAAAGGAAATATCCTCAGATGAAATCTGGAAATAAGCTTTCTGAGAAACTGCTTAGTGTTCTGTTAATTCATCTCACAGAGTTACCTCTGTATTTCGTGGATCTCTTGGCTAGCCTTATTTCTGTGGAATCTGAGAACAGATATTTCGGATCCCTTTGAAGACTATAGGGCCAAAGGAAATATCCTCCGATAACAAAGAGAAAGAAGCTTTCTGAGAAACTTCTTTGTGTTCTGTGAAATCATCTCACAGAGTTACAGCTTTCCCCTCCGAAGCCTTTCGCTAGGACATTTCTTGTGGGATCGGCAAAGTGATATTTGGAAGCCCATAGAGGGCTACGGTGAAAAAGGAAATATCCTCAGATGAAATCTGGAAAGAAGCTTTCTGAGAAACTGCTCTGTGATGTGTGACTTCCACTCACAGAGTTACATCTGTATTTCGTGCATCTCTTTGTTAGCCTTATTTCTGTGGAATCTGAGAAGAGATATATCTGATCCCTTTGAAGACTATATTGTCAAAGGAAATATCCTCCGATAACAAAGAGAAAGAAGCTTTCTGAGAAACTTCTTTGTAACCTGTGAAATCATCACACAGAGTTACAGCTTTCCCCTCATGAAGCCTTTCGCTAAGACAGTTCTTGTGGAATTGGCAAAGTGATATTTGGAAGCATATAGAGGGCTATGGTGAAAAAGGAAATATCCTCAGATGAAATCTGGAAAGAAGCTTTCTGACAAACTGCTTAGTATTCTGTTAATTCATCTCACAGAATTACATCTGTATTTCGTGGATCTCTTTGCTAGACTTATTTCTGTGGAATCTGAGAACAGATATTTCGGATCCCTTTGAAGACTATAGGGCCAAAGGAAATATCCTCCGATAACAAAGAGAAAGAAGCTTTCTGAGAAACTTCTTTGTGTTCTGTGAAATCATCTCACAGAATTACAGCTTTCCCCTCAAGAAGCCTTTCGCTAAGACAGTTCTTGTGGAATTGGCAAAGTGATATTTGGAAGCCCATAGAGGGCTATGGTGAAAAAGGAAATATCCTCAGATGAAATCTGTAAAGAAGCTTTCTGAGAAACTGCTTAGTGTTCTGTTAATTCATCTCACAGGGTTACATCTGTATTTCGTGGATCTCTTTGCTAGCCTTATTTCTGTGGAATCTGAGAACAGACATTTCGGGTCCCTTTGAAGACTATAGGGCCAAAGGAAATATCCTCCGATAACAAAGAGAAAGAAGCTTTCTGAGAAACTTCTTTGTGTTCTGTGAAATCCTCTCACAGAGTTACAGCTTTCCCCTCAAGAAGCCTTTCGCTAAGACAGTTCTTGTGGAATTGGCCAAGTGATATTTGGAAGCCCATTGAGGGCTATGGTGAAAAAGGAAATATCCTCAGATGAAATCTGGAAAGAAGCTTTCTGAGAAACTGCTTAGTGTTCTGTTAATTCATCTCACAGAGTTACATCTGTATTTCGTGGATCTCTTTGCTAATCTTATTTCTGTGGAATCTGAGAACAGATATTTCGGATCTCTTTGAAGACTATAGGGCCAAAGGAATTATCCTCCGATAACAAAGAGAAAGAAGCTTTCTGAGAAACTTCTTTGTGTTCTGTGAAATCATCTCACAGAGTTACAGCTTTCCACTAAAGAAGCCTTTCGCTAAGACAGTTCTTGTGGAATTGGCAAAGTGATATTTGGAAGCCCATAGAGGGCTACGGTGAAAAAGGAAATATCCTCAGATGAAATCTGGAAAGAAGCTTTCTGACAAACTGCTTAGTATTCTGTTAATTCATCTCACAGAGTTACATCTGTATTTCGTGCATCTCTTTGTTAGCCTTATTTCTGTGGAATCTGAGAAGAGTTATTTCGGATCCCTTTGAAGACTATAGGGCCAAAGGAAATATCCTCCGATAACAAAGAGAAAGAAGCTTTCTGAGAAACTTCTTTGGTTCTGTGAAATCATCTCACAGAGTTACAGCTTTCCCCTCAAGAAGACTTTCGCTAAGACAATTCTTGTGGAATTGGCCAAGTGATATTTGGAAACCCATAGAGGGGTATGGTGAAAAAGGAAATATCCTCAGATGAAATCTGGAAAGAAGCTTTCTGAGAAACTGCTTAGTGTTCTGTTAATTCATCTCACAAAGTTACCTCTGTATTTCGTGGATCTCTTGGCTAGCCTTATTTCTGTGGAATCTGAGAACAGATATTTCGGATCCCTTTGAAGACTATAGGGCCAAAGGAAATATCCTCCGATAACAAAGAGAAAGAAGCTTTCTGAGAAACTTCTTTGTGTTCTGTGAAATCATCTCACAGAGTTACAGCTTTCCCCTCCGAAGCCTTTCGCTAGGACATTTCTTGTGGGATCGGCAAAGTGATATTTGGAAGCCCATAGAGGGCTACGGTGAAAAAGGAAATATCCTCAGATGAAATCTGGAAAGAAGCTTTCTGAGAAACTGCTCTGTGATGTGTGACTTCCACTCACAGAGTTACATCTGTATTTCGTGCATCTCTTTGTTAGCCTTATTTCTGTGGAATCTGAGAAGAGTTATATCTGATCCCTTTGAAGACTATATTGTCAAAGGAAATATCCTCCGATAACAAAGAGAAAGAAGCTTTCTGAGAAACTTCTTTGTAACCTGTGAAATCATCACACAGAGTTACAGCTTTCCCCTCATGAAGCCTTTCGCTAAGACAGTTCTTGTGGAATTGGCAAAGTGATATTTGGAAGCATATAGAGGGCTATGGTGAAAAAGGAAATATCCTCAGATGAAATCTGGAAAGAAGCTTTCTGACAAACTGCTTAGTATTCTGTTAATTCATCTCACAGAATTACATCTGTATTTCGTGGATCTCTTTGCTAGACTTATTTCTGTGGAATCTGAGAACAGATATTTCGGATCCCTTTGAAGACTATAGAGCCAAAGGAAATATCCTCCGATAACAAAGAGAAAGAAGCTTTCTGAGAAACTTCTTTGTGTTCTGTGAAATCATCTCACAGAATTACAGCTTTCCCCTCAAGAAGCCTTTCGCTAAGACAGTTCTTGTGGAATTGGCAAAGTGATATTTGGAAGCCCATAGAGGGCTATGGTGAAAAAGGAAATATACTCAGATGAAATCTGTAAAGAAGCTTTCTGAGAAACTGCTTAGTGTTCTGTTAATTCATCTCACAGGGTTACATCTGTATTTCGTGGATCTCTTTGCTAGCCTTATTTCTGTGGAATCTGAGAACAGACATTTCGGGTCCCTTTGAAGACTATAGGGCCAAAGGAAATATCCTCCGATAACAAAGAGAAAGAAGCTTTCTGAGAAACTTCTTTGTGTTCTGTGAAATCCTCTCACAGAGTTACAGCTTTCCCCTCAAGAAGCCTTTCGCTAAGACAGTTCTTGTGGAATTGGCAAAGTGACATTTGGAAGCCCATTGAGGGCTATGGTGAAAAAGGAAATATCCTCAGATGAAATCTGGAAAGAAGCTTTCTGAGAAACTGCTTAGTGTTCTGTTAATTCATCTCACAGAGTTACATCTGTATTTCGTGGATCTCTTTGCTAATCTTATTTCTGTGGAATCTGAGAACAGATATTTCGGATCTCTTTGAAGACTGTAGGGCCAAAGGAATTATCCTCCGATAACAAAGAGAAAGAAGCTTTCTGAGAAACTTCTTTGTGTTCTGTGAAATCATCTCACAGAGTTACAGCTTTCCCCTAAAGAAGCCTTTCGCTAAGACAGTTCTTGTGGAATTGGCAAAGTGATATTTGGAAGCCCATAGAGGGCTATGGTGAAAAAGGAAATATCCTCAGATGAAATATGGAAAGAAGCTTTCGGAGAAACTGCTCTGTAATGCGTGATTTCCACTCACAGAGTTACATCTGTATTTCGTGGATCTCTTTGCTAGCCTTATTTCTGTGGAATCTGAGAACAGATATTTCGGATCCCTTTGAAGTCTATTGGGCCAAAGGAAATATCCTCCGATAACAAAGAGAAAGAAGCTTTCTGAGAAACTTCTTTGTGTTCTGTGAAATCATCTCACAGAATTACAGCTTTCCCCGCAAGAAGCCTTTCGCTAAGACAGTTCTTGTGGAATTGGCAATGTGATATTTGGAAGCCCATAGAGGGCTATGGTGAAAAAGCAAATATCCTCAGATGAAATCTGGAAAGAAGCTTTCTGAGAAACTGCTCTTTGATGTGTGACTTCCACTCACAGAGTTACATGTGTATTTCGTGGATCTCTTTGCTAGCCTTATTTCTGTGGAATCTCAGAACAGATATTTCGGATCCCTTTGAAGACTATAGGGCCAAAGGAAATATCCTCCGATAACAAAGAGAAAGAAGCTTTCTGAGGAACTACTTTGTGTTCTCTGAAATCAAATGACAGAGTTACAGCTTTCCCCTCAAGAAGCCTTTCGCTAAGACAGTTCTTGTGGAATTGGCAAAGTGATATTTGGAAGCCCATAGAGGGCTATGGTGAAAAAGGAAATATCCTCAGATGAAATCTGGAAAGAAGCTTTCTGAGAAACTGCTTAGTGTTCTGTTAATTCATCTCACAGAGTTACATCTGTATTTCCTGTATCTCTTTGCTAGCCTTATTTCTGTGGAATCTGAGAACAGATATTTCGGAACCATTTGAAGACTCTAGGGCCAAAGGAAATATCCTCCGATAACAAAGAGAAAGAAGCTTTCTGAGAAACTTCTGTGTGTTCTGTGAAATCATCTCACAGAGTTACAGCTTTCCCCTCAAGAAGCCTTTCGGTAAGACAGTTCTTGTGGAATTGGCAAAGTGATATTTGGAAGCCCATAGTGGGCTATGGTGAAAAAGGAAATATCCTCAGATGAAATCTGGAAAGAAGCTTTCTGAGAAACTGCTTAGTGTTCTGTTAATTCATCTCACAGAGTTACATCTGTATTTCGTGGATCTCTTTGCTAGCCTTATTTCTGTGGAATCTGAGAAGAGATATTTCGGATCCCTTTGAGACTATAGGGCCATAGGAAATATCCTGCGATAACAAAGAAAAGAAGCTTTCTGAGAAACTTCTTTGTGTTCTGTGAAATCATCTCACAGAGTTACAGCTTTCCCCTCAAGAAGCCTTTCGCTAAGACAGTTCTTGTGGAATTGGCAAAGTGATATTTGGAAGCCCATAGAGGGCTATGGTGAAAAAGGAAATATTCTCAGATGAAATATGGAAAGAAGCTTTCTGAGAAACTGCTCTGTGATGTGTGATTTCCACTCACAGAGTTACATCTGTATTTCGTGGATCTCTTTGCTAGCCTTATTTCTGTGGAATCTGAGAACAGATATTTCGGATCCCTTTGAAGACTATAGGGCCAAAGGAAATATCCTCCGATAACAAAGAGAAAGAAGCTTTCTGAGAAACTTCTTTGTGTTCCGTGAAATCATCTCACAGAGTTACAGCTTTCCCCTCAGCAAGCGTTTCGCTAAGACAGTTCTTGTGGAATTGGCAAAGTGATATTTGGAAGCCCATAGAGGGCTATGGTGAAAAAGGAAATAACCTCAGATGAAATCTGGAAAGAAGCTTTCTGACAAACTGCTTAGTATTCTGTTAATTCATCTCACCGAGTTACATCTGTATTTCGTGGATGTCTTTGCTAGACTTATTTCTGTGGAATCTGAGAACAGATATTTCGGATCCCTTTGAAGACTATAGGGCCAAAGGAAATATCCTCCGATAACAAAGAGAAAGAAGCTTTCTGAGAAACTTCTTTGTGTTCTGTGAAATCCTCTCACAGAGTTACAGCTTTCCCCTCAAGAAGCCTTTCGCTAAGACAGTTCTTGTGGAATTGGCAAAGTGATATTTGGAAGCCGATTGAGGGCTATGGTGAAAAAGGAAATATCCTCAGATGAAATCTGGAAAGAAGCTTTCTGAGAAACTGCTTAGTGTTCTGTTAATTCATCTCACAGAGTTACATCTGTATTTCGTGGATCTCTTTGCTAATCTTATTTCTGTGGAATCTGAGAACAGATATTTCGGATCTCTTTGAAGACTATAGGGCTAAAGGAATTATCCTCCGATAACAAAGAGAAAGAAGCTTTCTGAGAAACTTCTTTGTGTTCTGTGAAATCATCTCACAGAGTTACAGCTTTCCCCTAAAGAAGCCTTTCGCTAAGACAGTTCTTGTGGAATTGGCAAAGTGATATTTGGAAGCCCATAGAGGGCTACGGTGAAAAAGGAAATATTCTCAGATGAAATCTGGAAAGAAGCTTTCTGAGAAACTGCTCTGTGATATGTGACTTCCACCCACAGAGTTACATCTGTATTTCGAGCATCTCTTTGTTAGCCTTATTTCTGTGGAATCTGAGAAGAGTTATTTCGGATCCCTTTGAAGACTATAGCGCCAAAGGAAATATCCTCCGATAACAAAGAGAAAGAAGCTTTCTGAGAAACTTCTTTGGTTCTGTGAAATCATCTCACAGAGTTACAGCTTTCCCCTCAAGAAGCCTTTCGCTAAGACAATTCTTGTGGAATTGGCCAAGTGATATTTGGAAGCCCATAGAGGGGTATGATGAAAAAGGAAATATCCTCAGATGAAATCTGGAAAGAAGCTTTCTGAGAAACTGCTTAGTGTTCTGTTAATTCATCTCACAGAGTTACCTCTGTATTTCGTGGATCTCTTGGCTAGCCTTATTTCTGTGGAATCTGAGAACAGATATTTCGGATCCCTTTGAAGACTATAGGGCCAAAGGAAATATCCTCCGATAACAAAGAGAAAGAAGCTTTCTGAGAAACTTCTTTGTGTTCTGTGAAATCATCTCACAGAGTTACAGCTTTCCCCTCAGAAGCCTTTCGCTAAGACATTTCTTGTGGGATCGGCAAAGTGATATTTGGAAGCCCATAGAGGGCTACGGTGAAAAAGGAAATATCCTCAGATGAAATCTGGAAAGAAGCTTTCTGCGAAACTGCTCTGTGATGTGTGACTTCCACTCACAGAGTTACATCTGTATTTCGTGCATCTCTTTGTTAGCCTTATTTCTGTGGAATCTGAGAAGAGATATTTCTGATCCCTTTGAAGACTATATTGCCAAAGGAAATAACCTCCGATAACAAAGAGAAAGAAGCTTTCTGAGAAACTTCTTTGTATTCTGTGAAATCATCACACAGAGTTACAGCTTTCCCCTCATGAAGCCTTTCGCTAAGACAGTTCTTGTGGAATTGGCAAAGTGATATTTGGAAGCATATAGAGGGCTATGGTGAAAAAGGAAATATCCTCAGATGAAATCTGGAAAGAAGCTTTCTGAGAAACTGCTTAGTGTTCTGTTAATTCATCTCACAGGGTTACATCTGTATTTCGTGGATCTCTTTGCTAGCCTTATTTCTGTGGAATCTGAGAACAGACATTTCGGGTCCCTTTGAAGACTATAGGGCCAAAGGAAATATCCTCCGATAACAAAGAGAAAGAAGCTTTCTGAGAAACTTCTTTGTGTTCTGTGAAATCCTCTCACAGAGTTACAGCTTTCCCCTCAAGAAGCCTTTCGCTAAGACAGTTCTTGTGGAATTGGCAAAGTGATATTTGGAAGCCCATTGAGGGCTATGGTGAAAAAGGAAATATCCTCAGATGAAATCTGGAAAGAAGCTTTCTGAGAAACTGCTTAGTGTTCTGTTAATTCATCTCACAGAGTTACATCTGTATTTCGTGGATCTCTTTGCTAATCTTATTTCTGTGGAATCTGAGAACAGATATTTCGGATCTCTTTGAAGACTATAGGGCCAAAGGAATTATCCTCCGATAACAAAGAGAAAGAAGCTTTCTGAGAAACTTCTTTGTGTTCTGTGAAATCATCTCACAGAGTTACAGCTTTCCACTAAAGAAGCCTTTCGCTAAGACAGTTCTTGTGGAATTGGCAAAGTGATATTTGGAAGCCCATAGAGGGCTACGGTGAAAAAGGAAATATCCTCAGATGAAATCTGGAAAGAAGCTTTCTGAGAAACTGCTCTGTGATGTGTGACTTCCATTCACAGAGTTACATCTGTATTTCGTGGATCTCTTTGCTAGCCTTTTTTCTGTGGAATCTGAGAACAGATATTTCGGATCCCTTTGAACTCTATAAGGCCAAGGGAAATATCCTCCGATAACAAAGAGAAAGAAGCTTTCTGAGAAACTTCTTTGTGTTTTGTGAAGTCATATCACAGAGTTACAGCTTTCCCCTCAAGAAGCCTTTCGCAAAGACAATTCTTGTGGAATTGGCCAAGTGATATTTGGAAGCCCATAGAGGGGTATGGTGATAAAGGAAATATCCTCAGATGAAATCTGGAAAGAAGCTTTCTGAGAAACTGCTTAGTGTTCTGTTAATTCATCTCACAGAGTTACATCTGTATTTCGTGGATCTCTTTGCTAGCCTTATTTCTGTGGAATCTGAGAACAGATATTTCGGATCCCTTTGAAGACTATAGGGCCAAAGGAAATATCCTCCGATAACAAAGAGAAAGAAGCTTTCTGAGAAACTTCTTTGTATTCTGTGAAATCATCTCACAGAGTTACAGCTTTCCCCTCAGAAGCCTTTTGCTAGGACAATTCTTGTGGAATCGGCAAAGTGATATTTGGAAGCCGATAGAGAGCTACGGTGAAAAAGGAAATATTCTGAGATGAAATCTGGAGAGAAGCTTTCTGAGAAACTGCTCTGTGATGTGTGACTTCCACTCACAGAGTTACATCTGTATTTCTTGCATCTCTTTGTTAGCCTTATTTCTGTGGAATCTGAGAAGAGTTATTTCGGATCCCTTTGAAGACTACAGGGCCAAAGGAAATATCCTCCGATTACAAAGAGAAAGAAGCTTTCTGAGAAACTTCTTTGTGTTCTGTGAAATCATCTCACAGAGTTACAGCATTCCCCTCAAGAAGCCTTTCGCTAAGACAGTTCTTGTGGAATTGGCAAAGTGATATTTTGAAGACCATAGAGGGCTATGGTGAAAAAGGAAATATCCTCAGATGAAATCTGGAAAGAAGCTTTCTGAGAAACTGCTTAGTGTTCTGTTAATTCATCTCACAGAGTTACATCTGTATTTCGTTTATCTCTTTGCTAGCCTTATTTCTGTGGAATCTGAGAACAGATATTTCGGATCCCTTTGAAGACTATAGGGCCAAAGGAAATATACTCCGATAACAAAGAGAAAGAAGCTTTCTGAGAAACTTCTTTGTGTTCTGTGAAATCATCTCACAGAGTTTCAGCTTTCCCCTTAAGAAGCCTTTCGCTAAGACAATTCTTGTGGAATTGGCAAAGTGATATTTGGGAGCCCTTAGAGGGCTATGGTGAAAAAGGAAATATCCTCAGATGAAATCTGGAAAGAAGCTTTCTGAGAAACTGCTCTGTGATGTGTAACTTCCACTCACAGTGTTATATCTGTATTTCGTGGATCTCTTTGTTAGCCTTATTTCTTTGGAATCTGAGAACAGATATTTCGGATCCCTTTGAAGAGTATAGGGCCAAAGGAATTATCCTACGATAGCAAAGAGAAAGAAGCTTTCTGAGAAACATCTTTGTGTTCTGTGAAATCATCTCACAGAGTTACAGCTTTCCCCTCAGGAAGACTTTCGTTAAGACAGTTCTTGGGGAATTGGCAAAGTGATATTTGGAAGCCCATAGAGGGCTATGGTGAAAAAGCAAATATCCTCAGATGAAATCTGGAAAGAAGCTTTCTGAGAAACTGCTTAGTGTTCTGTTAATTCATCTCACAGTGTTACATCTGTATTTCGTGGATCTCTTTGCTAGCCTTATTTCTGTGGAATCTGAGAACAGATATTTCGGATCCCTTTGAAGACTATAGGGCCAAAGGCAATATCCTACGATAACAAGAGAAAGAAGCTTTCTGAGAAACTTCTTTGTGTTCTATGAAGTCATCTCACAGAGTTACAGCTTTCCTCTCAAGAAGCCTTTCGCAGAGACAATTCTTGTGGAATTGGCCAAGTGATATTTGGAAGCCCATAGAGGGCTATGGTGAAAAAGGAATTATCCTCAGATGAAATCTGGAAAGAAGCTTTCTGAGAAACTGCTTAGTGTTCTGTTAATTCATCTCACAGAGTTACATGTGTATTTCGTGGATCTCTTTGCTAGCCTTATTTCTGTGGAATCTGAGAACAGATATTTCGGATCCCTTTGAAGACTATAGGGCCAAAGGAAATATCCTCCGATAACAAAGAGAAAGAAGCTTTCTGAGAAACTTCTTTGTGTTCTGTGAAATCATCTCACAGAGTTACAGCTTTCCCCTCAAGAAGCCTTTCGCTAAGACAGTTCTTGTGGAATTGACAAAGTGATATTTGGAAGCCCACAGAGGGTTATGGTGAAAAAGGAAATATCCTCTGATGAAATCTGCAAAAAAGCTTTCTGAGAAACTACTCTGTGATGAGTGACTTCCACTCACAGAGTTACATCTGTATTTCGTGGATCTCTTTGCTAGCCTTATTTCTGTGGAATCTGAGAACAGATATTTCGGATCCCTTTGAAGACTATAGGGCCAAAGGAAATATCCTCCGATAAAAAAGAGAAAGAAGCTTTCTGAGAAACTTCTTTGTGTTCTGTGAAATCATCTCACAGAGTTACAGCTTTCCCCTCAAGAAGCCTTTCGCTAAGACAGTTCTTGTGTAATTGGCAAAGTGATATTTGGAAGCCCATAGAGGGCTATGGTGAAAAAGGAAATATCCTCAGATGAAATCTGAAAAGAAGCTTTCTGAGAAACTGCTTTGTGATATATTACTTCCTCTCACAGAGTTACATCTGTATTTCGTGGATCTCTTTGCTAGCCTTTTTTCTGTGGAATCTGAGAACAGATATTTCGGATCCCTTTTAACTCTATAAGGCCAAGGGAAATATCCTCCGATAACAAAGCGAAAGAAGCTTTCTGAGAAACTTCTTTGTGTTTTGTGAAGTCATATCACAGAGTTACAGCTTTCCCCTCAAGAAGCCTTTCACAAAGACAATTCTTGTGGAATTGGCCAAGTGATATTTGGAAGCCCATAGAGGGGTATGGTGATAAAGGAAATATCCTCAGATGCAATCTGGAAAGAAGCTTTCTGAGAAACTGCTTAGTGTTCTGTTAATTCATCTCACAGAGTTACATCTGTATTTCGTGGATCTCTTTGCTAGCCTTATTTCTGTGGAATCTGAGAACAGATATTTCGGATCCCTTTGAAGACTATAGGGCCAAAGGAAATATCCTCCGATAACAAAGAGAAAGAAGCTTTCTGAGAAACTTCTTTGTATTCTGTGAAATCATCTCACAGAGTTACAGCTTTCCCCTCAGAAGCCTTTTGCTAGGACAATTCTTGTGGAATCGGCAAAGTGATATTTGGATGCCGATAGAGAGCTACGGTGAAAAAGGAAATATTCTCAGATGAAATCTGGAAAGAAGCTTTCTGAGAAACTGCTCTGTGATGTGTGACTTCCACTCACAGAGTTACATCTGTATTTCGTGCATCTCTTTGTTAGCCTTATTTCTGTGGAATCTGAGAAGAGTTATTTCGGATCCCTTTGAAGACTACAGGGCCAAAGGAAATATCCTCCGATAACAAAGAGAAAGAAGCTTTCTGAGAAGCTTCTTTGTGTTCTGTGAAATCATCTCACAGAGTTACAGCATTCCCCTCAAGAAGCCTTTCGCTAAGACAGTTCTTGTGGAATTGGCAAAGTGATATTTTGAAGACCATAGAGGGCTATGGTGAAAAAGGAAATATCCTCAGATGAAATCTGGAAAGAAGCTTTCTGAGAAACTGCTTAGTGTTCTGTTAATTCATCTCACAGAGTTACATCTGTATTTCGTTTATCTCTTTGCTAGCCTTATTTCTGTGGAATCTGAGAACAGATATTTCGGATCCCTTTGAAGACTATAGGGCTAAAGGAAATATACTCCGATAACAAAGAGAAAGAAGCTTTCTGAGAAACTTCTTTCTGTTCTGTGAAATCATCTCACAGAGTTTCAGCTTTCCCCTTAAGAAGCCTTTCGCTAAGACAATTCTTGTGGAATTGGCAAAGTGATATTTGGGAGCCCTTAGAGGGCTATGGTGAAAAAGGAAATATCCTCAGATGAAATCTGGAAAGAAGCTTTCTGAGAAACTGCTCTGTGATGTGTAACTTCCACTCACAGTGTTATATCTGTATTTCGTGGATCTCTTTGTTAGCCTTATTTCTTTGGAATCTGAGAACAGATATTTCGGATCCCTTTGAAGAGTATAGGGCCAAAGGAATTATCCTACGATAGCAAAGAGAAAGAAGCTTTATGAGAAACATCTTTGTGTTCTGTGAAATCATCTCACAGAGTTACAGCTTTCCCCTCAGGAAGACATTCGTTAAGACAGTTCTTGTGGAATTGGCAAAGTGATATTTGGAAGCCCATAGAGGGCTATGGTGAAAAAGCAAATATCCTCAGATGAAATATGGAAAGAAGCTTTCTGAGAAACTGCTTAGTGTTCTGTTAATTCATCTCACAGTGTTACATCTGTAATTCGTGGATCTCTTTGCTAGCCTTATTTCTGTGGAATCTGAGAACAGATATTTCGGATCCCTTTGAAGACTATAGGGCCAAAGGCAATATCCTCCGATAACAAAGAGAAAGAAGCTTTCTGAGAAACTTCTTTGTGTTCTATGAAGTCATCTCACAGAGTTACAGCTTTCCTCTCAAGAAGCCTTTCGTAGAGACAATTCTTGTGGAATTGGCCAAGTGATATTTGGAAGCCCATAGAGGGCTATGGTGAAAAAGGAAATATCCTCAGATGAAATCTGGAAAGAAGCTTTCTGAGAAACTGCTTAGTGTTCTGTTAATTCATCTCACAGAGTTACATGTGTATTTCGTGGATCTCTTTGCTAGCCTTATTTCTGTGGAATCTGAGAACAGATATTTCGGATCCCTTTGAAGACTATAGGGCCAAAGGAAATATCCTCCGATAACAAAGAGAAAGAAGCTTTCTGAGAAACTTCTTTGTGTTCTGTGAAATCATCTCACAGAGTTACAGCTTTCCCCTCAAGAAGCCTTTCGCTAAGACAGTTCTTGTGGAATTGGCAAAGTGATATTTGGAAGCCCACAGAGGGTTATGGTGAAAAAGGAAATATCCTCTGATGAAATCTGCAAAGAAGCTTTCTGAGAAACTACTCTGTGATGAGTGACTTCCACTCACAGAGTTACATCTGTATTTCGTGGATCTCTTTGCTAGCCTTATTTCTGTGGAATCTGAGAACAGATATTTCGGATCCCTTTGAAGACTATAGGGCCAAAGGAAATATCCTCCGATAAAAAAGAGAAAGAAGCTTTCTGAGAAACTTCTTTGTGTTCTGTGAAATCATCTCACAGAGTTACAGCTTTCCCCTCAAGAAGCCTTTTGCTAAGACAGTTCTTGTGGAATTGGCAAAGTGATATTTGGAAGCCCATAGAGGTCTATGGTGAAAAAGGAAATATCCTCAGATGAAATCTGGAAAGAAGCTTTCTGAGAAAGTGCTCTGTGATGTGTGACTTCGACTCACAGAGTTACATCTTTATTTCGTGTATCTCTTTGCTAGCCTTATTTCTGTGGAATCTGAGAACAGATATTTCGGATCCCTTTGAAGTCTCTAGGGCCAAAGGAAATATCCTCCGATAACAAAGAGAAAGAAGCTTTCTGAGAAACTTCTTTGTGTTTTGTGAAATCATCTCACAGAGTTACAGCTTTCCCCTCAAGAAGCCTTTCGCTAAGACAATTCTTGTGGAATTGGCCAAGTGATATTTGGAAGCCCATAGAGGGGTATGGTGATAAAGGAAATATCCTTAGATGAAATCTGGAAAGAAGCTTTCTGAGAAACTGCTTAGTATTCTGTTAATTCATATCAAAGAGTTACATCTGTATTTCGTGGATCTCTTTGCTAGACTTATTTCTGTGGAGTCTGAGAACAGATATTTCGGATCCCTTTAAAGACTATAGGGCCAAGGAAATATTCTCCGATATCAAAGAGAAAGAAGCTTTCTGAGAAACTTCTTTGTGTTCTTCGAAATCATCTCACAGAGTTACAGCTTTCCCCTCAAGAATGCTTTCGCTAAGACAGTTCTTGTGGAATTGGCAAAGTGATATTTGGAAGCCCATAGAGGGCTATGGTGAAAAAGGAAATATCCTCAGATGAAATCTGGAAAGAAGTTTTCTGAGAAACTGCTTAGTGTTCTGTTAATTCATCTCACAGAGTTACATCTGTATTTCCTGGATCTCTTTTTTAGCCTTATTTCTGTGGAATCTGAGAACAGATATTTCGGATCGCTTTGAAGACTATAGGGCCAAAGGAAATATCCTCCGATATCAAAGAGAAAGAAGCTTTCTGAGAAACTTCTTTGTGTTCTGTGAAATCATCTCACAGAGTTACAGCTTTCCCCTCAAGAATCCTTTCGCTAAGACAGTTCTTGTGGAATTGGCAAAGTTATATTTGGAAGCCCATAGTGGAGTTTGGTGAAAAAGGAAATATCCTCAGATGAAATCTGGAAAGAAGCTTTCTGAGAAACTGTTTAGTGTTCTGTTAATTCGTCTCACCGAGTTACATCTGTATTTCGTGTATCTCTTTGCTAGCCTTATGTCTGTGGAATCTGAGAACAGATATTTCGGATCCCTTTGAAGTCTATAGGGCCAAAGAAAATATCCTCCGATAACAAAGAGAAAGAAGCTTTCTGAGAAACTTCTTCGTGTTCTCTGAAATCATCTCACAGAGTTACAGCTTCCCCCTCAAGAAGCCTTTCGCTAAGACAGTTCTTGTGGAATTGGCAAAGTGATATTTGGAAGCCCATAGAGGGCTATGGTGAAAAAGGAAATATCCTCAGATGAAATCTGGAAAGAAGCTTTCTGAGAAACTACTCTGTGATGTGTGATTTCCACTCACAGAGTTACATGTGTATTTCGTGGATCTCTTTGCTAGCCTTATTTCTGTGGAATCTGAGAACAGATATTTCGGATCCCTTTGAAGACTATAGGGACAAAGGAAATATCCTCCGATAACAAAGACAAAGAAGTTTTCTGAGAAACTTCTTTGTGTTCTGTGAAATCATCTCACAGAGTTACAACTTTCCCCTCAAGAAGCCTTTCGCTAAGACAGTTCTTGTGGAATTGGCAAAGTGATATTTGGAAGCCCATAGACGGCTAAGGTGAAAAAGGAAATATCCTCAGATGAAATCTGGAAAGAAGCTTTCTGAGAAACTGCTCTGTGATGTGTGACTTCCACTCACAGAGTTACATCTGTATTTCGTGGATCTCTTTGCTAGCCTTATTTCTGTGGAATCTGAGAACAGATATTTCGGATCCCTTTGAAGACTATAGGGCCAAACTAAATATCTTCCGATAACAAAGAGAAAGAAGGTTTCTGAGAAACTTCTTTGTGTTCTGTGAAATCATCTCACAGAGTTACACTTTCCCCTCAAGAAACCTTTCGCTAATACAGTTCTTGTGGAATTGGCAAAGTGTTATTTGGAAGCCCATAGAGGGCTATGGTGAAAAAGGAAATATCCTCAGATGAAATCTGGAAAGAAGCTTTCTGAGAAACAACTCTGTGATGTGTGATTTCCACTCACAGAGTTACATGTGTATTTCGTGGATCTCTTTGCTTGCCTTATTTCTATGGAATCTGAGAACAGATATTTCGGATCCCTTTGAGGACTATAGGGCCAAAGGAAATAGCCTCCGATAACAAAGAGAAAGAAGCTTTCTGAGAAACTTCTTTGTGTTCTGTGAAATCATCTCACAGAGTTACAGCTTTCCCCTCAGGAAGCCTTTCGCTAAGACAGTTCTTTGGGAATGGGCAAAGTGATATTTGGAAGCCCGAAGAGGGCTATGGTGAAAAAGGAAATGTCTTCAGATGAAATCTGGAAAGAAGCTTTCTGAGAAACTGCTTAGTGTTCTGTTAATTCATCTCACAGAGTTACATCTGTATTTCGTGGATCTCTTTGCTAGCCTTATTTCTGTGGAATCTGAGAACAGATATTTCGGATTCCTTTGAAGAGTACAGGGCCAAAGGAAATATCCTCCGATAACAAACAGAAAGAAGGTTTCTGAGAAACTTCTTAGTGTTCTATGAAGTCATCTCACAGAGTTACAGCTTTTCCCTCAAGAAGCCTTTCGCAAAGACAATTCTTGTGGAATTGGCCAAGTGATATTTGGAAGCCCATAGAGGGTTATTGTGAAAAGGGAAATATCCTCAGGTGAAATCTGGAAAGAAGCTTTCTGAGAAACTACTATGTGATGCGTGACTTCTACTCACAGAGTTACATCTGTATTTCGTGGATCTCTTTGCTGGTCTTACTTCTGTGGAATCTGAGAACATATATTTCGGATCCCTTTGAAAACTATAGAACCAAAGGAAACATCCAACGATAACAAAGAGAAAGAAGCTTTCTGAGAAACTTCTTTGTGTTCTGTGAAATCGTCTCACAGAGTTACTGCTTTCCCCTCAAGAAGCCTTTCGCTAAGACAGTTCTTGTGGAATTGGCAAAGTGATATTTGGAAGCCCATAGAGGGCTATGTTGAAAAAGGAAATATCCTCAAATGAAATCTGGAAAGAAGTTTTCTGAGAAATTGCTTAGTGTTCTGTTAATTCACCTCACAGAGTTACATCTGTATTTCGTGGATCTCTTTGCTAGCTTTATTTCTGTGGAATCTGAGAACAGATATTTCGGATCCCTTTGAAGACTATAGGGCCAAAGGAAATATCCTCCGATAACATAGAGAAAGAAGCTTTCTGAGAAACTTCTTTGTGTTCTGTGAAATCATCTCACAGAGTTACAGCTTTCCCCTCAAGAAACCTTTCCCTAAGACAGTTCTTGTGGAATTGGCAAAGTGATATATGGAAGCCCATAGAGGGCTATGATGAAAAAGTAAATATCCTCAGATGAAATCTGGAAAGATGCTTTCTGAGAAACTGCTCTGTGATGTGTGATTTCCACTCACAGAGTTACATGTGTATTTCGTGGATCTCTTTTCTAGCCTTATTTCTGTGGAATCTGAGAACAGATATTTCAGATCCCTTTGAAGACTATAGGGCCAAAGGAAATATCCTCCGATAACAAAAAGAAAGAAGCTTTCTGAGAAACTTCTTTGTGTTCTGTGAAATCATTTCACAGAGTTACAGCTTTCCCCTGAGGACGCCTTTCGCTAAGACAGTTCTTGGGGAATTGGAAAAGTGATATTTGGAAGCCCATAGAGGGCTATGGTGAAAAAGGAAATATCCTCAGATGAAATCTGGAAAGAAGCTTTATGAGAAACTGCTAAGTGTTCTGTTAATTCATCTCACAGAGTTACATCTGTATTTCGTGGATCTCTTTCCTAGACTTATTTCTGTGGAATCTGAGAACAGATATTTCGGATCCCTTTGTAGACTATAGGGTCATAGGAAATATCCTCCGATAACAAAGAGAAGGAAGCTTTCTGAGAATCTTCTTTGTGTTCTGTGAAATCATCTCACAGAGTTACAGCTTTCAACTCAAGAAGCCTTTCGCTAGGACAGTTCTTGTGGAATTGACAAAGTGATATTTGGAAGCCCATAGAGGGCTATGGTGAAAAAGGAAATATCCTCAGATGATATCTGGAAAGAAGCTTTCTGAGAAACTGCTCTGTGATGTGTGATTTCCACTCACTGTGTTACATGTGTATGTCGTGGATCTCTTTGCTAGCCTTATTTCTGTGGAATCTGAGAACAGATATTTCGGATCCCTTTGAAGACTATAGGGCCAAAGGAAATATCCTCTGATAACAAAGAGAAAGAATCTTTCTGAGAAACTTCTTTGTGTTCTGTGAAATCATCTCACAGAGTTACAGCTTTCCCCTCAAGAAGCCTTTCGCTAAGACAGTTCTTGTGGAATTGGCAAAGTGATATTTGGAAGCTCATAGAGGTCTACGGTGAAAAAGGAAATATCCTCAGATGAAATCTGGAAAGAAGCTTTCTGAGAAAGTGCTTAGTGTTCTGTTAATTCATCTCACAGAGTTACATCTGTATTTCGTAGATCTCTTTGTTAGCCTTATTTCTGTGGAATCTGAGAACACATATTTTGGATCCCTTTGAAGACTATAGGGCCAAAGGAAATATCCTCCGATAACAAAGAGAAAGAAGCTTTCTGAGAAATTCTTTGTGTTCTGTGAAATCATCTCACAGAGTTACAGCTTTCCCCTCAAGTAGCCTTTCGCTAAGACAGTTCTTGAGGAATTGGCAAAGTGATATTTAGAAGCCCATAGAGGGCTATGGTGAAAATGGAAATATCCACAGATGAAATCTGGAAAGATGGTTTCTGAGAAACTGCTTAGTGTTCTGTTAATTCATCTCACAGAGTTACATCTGTATTTCGTGGATCTCTTTGCTAGCCTTATTTCTGTTGAATCTGAGAACAGATATTTCCGATCCCTTTGAAGACTATAGGACCAAAGGAAATATCCTCCGATAACAAAGTTTAAATAAGCTTTCTCAGAAATTTCTTTGTGTTCTGTGATATCATCTCACAGAGTTACAGCTTTCCCCTCCAGTAGTCTTTCGCTAAGACAGTTCTTGGGGAATTGGGCAAGTGATATTTGGAAGACCATAGAGGGCTATGGTGAAAAAGGAAATATCCTCAGATGAAATCTGGTAAGAAGCTTTCTGAGAAACTGCTTAGTGTTCCGTTAATTCATCTCACAGAGTTACGTCTGTATTTCATGGATCTCTTTTCTAGCCTTATTTCCGTGGAATCTGAGAACAGATATTTCGGATCCGTTTGAAGTCTATAGGGGCAAAGGAAATATCCTCCGATAACAAAGTGAAAGAAGCTTTCTGAGAAACTTCTTTGTGTTCTGTGAAATCATCTCACAGAGTTACAGCTTTCCCCTCAAGAAGCCTTTCGCTAAGACAGTTCTTGTGGAATTGGCAAAGTGACATTTGGAAGCCCATAGAGGGCTACGGTGAAAAAGGAAATATCCTCAGATGAAATCTGGAAAGAAGCTTTCTGAGAAACTGCTCTGTGATGTGTGACTTCCACTCACAGAGTTACATCTGTATTTCTTGGATCTCTTTGTTAGCCTTATTTCTGTGGAATCTGAGAACAGATATTTTGGATCCCTTTGAAGACTATAGGGCCAAAGGAAATATCCTCCGATAGCAAAGAGAAAGAAGCTTTCTGAGAAACTTCTTTGTGTTCTGTGAAATCATCTCACAGAGTTACAGCTTTCTCCTCAAGAAGCCTTTCGCTAAGACAGTTGTTGTGGAATTGGCAAAGTGATATTAGGAAGCCCATAGAGGGCTATGGTGAAAAAGAAATATCCTCAGATGAAATCTGGAAAGAAGCTTTCTGAGAAACTGCTTAGTATTCTGTTAATTCATCTCACGGAGTTTCATCTGTATTTCGTGGATCTCTTTGCTTCCCTTATTTCTCTTTAATCAGAGAACAGATAATTCGGATCCCTCAGAAGACTATAGGAACAAAGGAAATATCCTCCGGTAGCAAGGAGAAAGAAGCTTTCTGAGAAACTTCTTTGTGTTCTGTGAAGTCATCTCTCAGAGTTACAGCTTTTCCCTCAAGAAGCCTTTCGCTAAGACAGTTCTTGGGGAATTGGCAAAGTGATATTTGGAAGCCCACAGAGGGCCATGGTGAAAAAGGAAATATCCTCAGATGAAATCTGGATTGAAGATTTCTGAGAAACTGCTTAGTGTTCTGTTAATTCATCTCACAGAGTTACAAGTGTATTTCGTGGATATCTTTGATAGCCTTATTTCTGTGGAATCTGAGAACAGATATTTCGGATCCCTTTGAAGACTATAAGGCCAAAGGAAATATCCTCCGATAACAAAGAGAAAGAAGCTTTCTGAGAAACTTCTTTGTGTTCTGTGAAATCATCTCACAGAGTTACAGCTTTCCCCTCAAGAAGCCTTTCGCTAAGACAGTTCTTGTGGAATTGGCAAAGTGATATTTGGAAGCCCATAGAGGGCTATGGTGAAAAAGGAAATATCCTCAGATGAAATCTGGAAAGAAGCTTTCTTAGAAACTGCTTAGTGTTCTGTTAATTCATCTCACAGAGTTACATCTGTATTTCGTGGATCTCTTTGCTAGCCTTATTTCTGTGGAATCTGAGAACAGATATTTCGGATCCCTTTGAAGACTATAGGGCCAAAGGAAATATCCTCTGATAACAAAGAGAAAGAAGCTTTCTGAGAAACTTCTTTGTGTTCTGTGAAATCATCGCACAGAGTTACAGCTTTCCCCTCAAGAAGCCTTTCCCTAAGACAGTTCTTGTATAATTGGCAAAGTGATATTTGGAAGCCCATAGAGGGCCCCGGTGAAAAAGGAAATATCCTCAGATGAAATCTGGAAAGAATGTTTCTGAGAAACTGCTTAGTGTTCTGTTAATTCATCTCAGAGAGTTACATTTGTATTTCGTGGATCTCTTTGCTAGCCTTATTTCTTTAGAATCTGAGAACAGATATTTCGGATCTTTGAAGACTATAGGGCCAAAGGAAATATCCTCCGATAACAAAGAGAAAGAAGCTTTCTGAGAAACTTCTTTGTGTTCTGTAAAATCATCTCACAGAGTTCCAGCTTTCCCCTCAATAAGCCTTTCGCTAAGACAGTTCTTTTGGAATCGGCAAAGTGATATTTGGAAGCCCATAGAGGGCTATGGTGAAAAAGGAAATATCCTCAGATGAAATCTTGAAAGATGCTTTCTGAGAAACTGCTCTGTGATGTGTGATTTCCACTCACAGAGTTACATCTGTATTTCGTGGATCTCTTTTCTAGCCTTATTTCTGTGGAATCTGAGAACAGATATTTCGGATCCCTTTGAAGTCTATAGGGCCAAAGGAAATATCCTCCGATAACAAAGAGAAAGAAACTTCTTTGTGTTCTGTGAAATCATCTCACAGAATTACAGTTTCCCCTCAAGAAGCCTTTCGCTAAGACAGTTCTTGTGGAATTGGCAAAGTGATATTTGGAAGCCCATAGAGGGCTATGGTGAAAAAGGAAATATCCTCAGATGAAATCTGGAAAGAAGGTTTCTGAGAAACTGCTTAGAGTTCTGTTAATACATCTCACAGAGTTACATCTGTATTTCGTGGATCTCTTTGCTAGCCTTATTTCTGTGGAATCTGAGAACAGACATTTCGGGTCCCTATGAAGACTATAGGGCCAAAGGAAATATCCTCCGATAACAAAGAGAAAGAAGCTTTCTGAGAAACTTCTTTGTGTTCTGTGAAATCATCTCACAGAGTTACAGCTTTCCCCTCAAGAAGCCTTTCGCTAAGACAGTTCTTGTGGAATTGGCAAAGTGATATTTGGAAGCCCATAGAGGGCTATGGTGAAAAAGGAAATATCCTCAGAAGAAATCTGGAAAGAAGCTTTCTGAGAAACTGCTTAGTGTTCTGTTAATTCATCTCACAGAGTTACATCTGTATTTCGTGGATCTCTTTGCTAGCCTTATTTCTGTAGAATCTGAGAACAGATATTTCGGATCCCTTTGAAGACTATAGGGCCAAAGGAAATATCCTCCGATTTCAAAGAGAAAGAAGCTTTCTGAGAAACTTCTTTGTGTTCTGTGAAATCATCTCACAGAGTTACAACTTTCCCCTAAAGAAGCCTTTCGCTAAGACAGTTCTTGTGCAATTGGCAAAGTGATATTTGGAAGCCCATAGAGGGCTATGGTGAAAAAGGAAATCTCCTCAGATGAAATCTGGAAAGAAGCTTTCTGAGAAACTGCTCTGTGATGTGTGACTTCCACTCACAGAGTTACATGTGTATTTCGTGGATCTCTTTGCTAGCCTTATTTCTGTGAATTCTGAGAACAGATATTTCGGATCCCTTTGAAGACTATAGGGCCAAAGGAAATATCCTCCGATAACAAAGAGAAAGAAGCTTTCTGAGAAACTTCTTTGTGTTCTGTGAAATCTTCTCACAGAGTTACAGCTTTCCCCTCAAGAAGCCTTTCGCTACGACAGTACTTGTGGAATTGGCAACGTGATATTTGGAAGCCCTTAGAGGGCTATGGTGTAAAAGGAACTATCCTCAGATGAAATATGGAAAGAACCTTTCTGAGAAACTGCTCTGTGATGTGTGATTTCCACTCACGGAGTTACATCTCTATTTCGTTAATCTCTTTGTTAGCCTTATTTCTGTGGAATCTGAGAACAGATATTTCGGATCCCTTTGAAGACTATAGGGCCAAAGGAAATATCCTCCGATAACAAAGAGAAAGAAGTTTTCTGAGAAACTTCTTTGTGTTCCGTGAAATCATCTCACAGAGTTACAGCTTTACCCTCAGGAAGCCTTTCGCTAAGACAGTTCTTGTGAAATTGGCAATGTGATATTTGGAAGCCCATACAGGGCTATGGTGAAAAAGCAAATATCCTCAGATGAAATCTGGAAAGAAGCCTTCTGAGAAACTGCTCTGTGATGTGTGACTTCCACTCACAGAGTTACATGTGTATTTCGTAGATCTCTTTGCTAGCCTTATTTCTGTGGATTCTGAGAACAGATATTTCGGATCCCTTTGAAGACTATAGGGCCAAAGGAAATATCCTCCGATAACAAAGAGAAAGAAGATTTCTGAGAAACTTCTTTGTGTTCTGTGAAATCACCTAACAGAGTTACATCTTTCCCCTCAAGAAGCCTTTCGCTAAGACAGTTCTTGTGGAATTGACCAAGTGATATTTGGAAGCCCACAGAGGGCTAGGGTGAAAAAGGAAATATCCTCAGATGAAATCTGGAAAGAAGCTTTCTCAGAAACTGCTTAGTGTTCTTTTAATTCATCTCACAGAGTTACATCTGTGTTTCGTGAATCTCTTTGCTAGCCTTATTTCTGTTTAATCTGAGAAGAGATATTTCGGATCCCTTTGAGACTACAGGGCCATAGGAAATATCCCGCGATAACAAAGAGAATGAAGCTTTCTGAGAAACTTCTTTGTGTTCTGTGAAATCATGTCACAGAGTTACAGCTTTCCCCTCAAGAAGCCTTTCGCTAAGACAGTTCTTGTGGAATTGGCAAAGTGATATTTGGAAGCCCATAGAGGGCTATGGTGTAAAAAGAATTATCCTCAGATGAAATCTGGAAAGAAGCTTTCTGAGAAACTGCTTAGTGTTCTGTTAATTCATCTCACAGAGTTACATCTGTATTTCGTGGATCTCTTTGCTAGCCTTATTTCTGTGGAATCTGAGAACAGATATTTCGGATCCCTTTGAAGACTATAGGGCCAAAGGAAATATCCTCCTATAACAAAGAGAAAGAAGCTTTCTAAGATACATGTTTGTGTTCTGTGCAATCATCTCAGAGAGTTACAGCTTTCCCCTCTAGTAGCCTTTCACTAAGACAGTTCTTGTGGAATTGGCAAAGTGATATTTGGAAGCCCATAGAGGGCTATAGTGAAAGAGGAAATATCCTGAGATGAAATCTGGAAAGAAGCTCTGAGAAACTGCTCTGTGATGTGTGATTTCCACTCACAGAGTTACATGTGTATTTCGTGGATCTCTTTGCTAGCCTTATTTCTGTGGAATCTGAGAACAGATATTTCGGATCCCTTTGAAGACTATAGGGCCAAAGGAAATATCCTCCGATATCAAAGAGAAAGAAGCTTTCTGAGAAACTACTTTGTGTTCTGTGAAATTATCTCACAGAGTTACAGCATTCCCCTCAAGAAGCTTTTCGCTAAGACAGTTCTTGTGGAATTGGCAAAGTGATATTTGGAAGCCCATAGAGGGCTATGGTGAAAAAGGAAATATCCTCAGATGAAATATGGAAAGAAACTTTCTGAGAAACTGCTCTGTGATGTGTGATTTCCACTCACGGAGTTACATCTGTATTTCGTGGATCTCTTTGCTAGCCTTATTTCTGTGGAATCTGAGAACAGATATTTCGGATCCCTTTGAAGACGATAGGGCCAAAGGAAATATCCTCCGATAACAAAGAGAAAGAAGCTTTCTGAGAAACTTCTTTGTGTTCTGTGAAATCATCTCACAGAGTTACAGCTTTCCCCTCAAGAAGCCTTTCGCTAAGACAGTTGTTGTGGAATTGGCAAAGTGATATTTGGAAGCTCATAGAGGGCTATGGTGAAAAAGCAAATATCCTCAGATGAAATCTGGAAAGAAGCTTTCTGAGAAACTGCTTAGTGTTCTGTTAATTCATCTCACAGAGTTACATCTGTATTTCGTAGATCTCTTTGCTAGCCTTATTTCTGTGGAATCTGAGAACAGATATTTCGCATCCCTTTGAAGTATATAGGGCCAAAGGAAATATCCTCCGATAACAAAGAGAAAGAAGCTTTCCGAGAAACTTCTTTGTGTTCTGTGAAATCATCTCACAGAGTTACAGCTTTCCCCTCAAGAAGCCTTTCGCTAAGACAGTTCTTGAGGAATTGGCAAAGTGATATTTAGAAGCCCATAGAGGGCTGTGGTGAAAAAGGAAATATCCTCAGATGAAATCTGGAAAGAAGCTTTCTGAGAAACTGCTTAGTGTTCTGTTAATTCATCTCACAGAGTTACATCTGTATTTCGTGGATCTCTTTGCTAGCCTTATTTCTGTGGAATCTGAGAACAGATATTTCGGATCCCTTTGAAGACTATTGGACCAAAGGAAATATCCTCTGATTACAAAGAGAAAGAAGGATTCTGAGAAACTTCTTAGTGTTCTATGAAGTCATCTCACAGAGTTACAGCTTTCCCCTCAAGAAACCTTTCGCAAAGACAATTCTTTTGGAATTGGCCAAGTGATATTTGGAAGCCCATAGAGGGCTATGGTGAAAAAGGAAATATCCTCAGATGAAATCTGGAAAGAAGCTTTCTGAGAAACTGCTTAGTGTTCTATTAATTCATCTCACAGAGTTACATCTGTATTTCGTGGATCTCTTTGCTAGCCTTATTTCTGTGGAATCTGAGAACAGACATTTTGGATCCCTTTGAAGACTATAGGGCCAAAGGTAATATCCTCCGATAGCAAAGAGAAAGAAGCTTTCTGAGAAACTTCTTTGTGTTCTGTGAAATCATCTCACAGAGTTACAGCTTTCCCCTCAGGAAGCCTTTCGCTAAGACAGTTCCTTGGGAATGGGCAAAGTTATATTTGGAAGCCCATAGAGGGCTATGGTGAAAAAGGAAATGTCTTCAGATGAAATCTGGAAAGAAGCTGAGAAACTGCTTAGTGTTCTGTTAATTCATCTCACAGAGTTATATCTGTATTTCGTGGATCTCTTTGCTAAAGCCTTATTTCTGTGGAATCTGAGAACAGATATTTCGGATTCCTTTGAAGAGTATAGGGCCAAAGGAAATATCCTCCGATAACAAAGAGAAAGAAGGTTTCTGAGAAACTTCTTAGTGTTCTATGAAGTCATCTCACAGAGTTACAGCTTTTCCCTCAAGAAGCCTTTCGCAAAGACAATTCTTGTGGAATTGGCCAAGTGATATTTGGAAGCCCATAGAGGGTTATTGTGAAAAGGGAAATATCCTCAGATGAAATCTGGAAAGAAGCTTTCTGAGAAACTACTATGTGATGCGTGACTTCTACTCACAGAGTTACATCTGTATTTCGTGGATCTCTTTGCTGGTCTTACTTCTGTGGAATCTGAGAACATATATTTCGGATCCCTTTGAAAACTATAGAGCCAAAGGAAACATCCAACGATAACAAAGAGAAAGAAGCTTTCTGAGAAACTTCTTTGTGTTCTGTGAAATCGTCTCACAGAGTTACTGCTTTCCCCTCAAGAAGCCTTTCGCTAAGACAGTTCTTGTGGAATTGGCAAAGTGATATTTGGAAGCCCATAGAGGGCTATGGTGAAAAAGGAAATATCCTCAGATGAAATCTGGAAAGATGCTTTCTGAGAAACTGCTCTGTGATGTGTGATTTCCACTCACAGAGTTACATGTGTATTTCGTGGATCTCTTTTCTAGCCTTATTTCTGTGGAATCTGAGAACAGATATTTCGGATCCCTTTGAAGACTATAGGGCCAAAGGAAATATCCTCCGATAACAAAGAGAAAGAAGCTTTCTGAGAAACTTCTTTGTGTTCCATGAAATCATCTCACAGAGTTACAGCTTTCCCCTCAGGAAGCCTTTCGCTAAGATAATTCTTATGGAATTGGCAAAGTGATATTTGGAAGCCCATAGAGGGCTAGGTTGAAAAAGGAAATATCCTCAGATGAAAATTGGAAAGAAGCTTTCTGAGAAAGTGCTCTGTGATGTGTGACTTCCACTCACAGAGTTACATCTGTATTTCGTGGATCTCTTTGTTAGCCTTATTTCTGTGGAATCTGAGAACAGATATTTTGGATCCCTTTGAAGACTATAGGGCCAAAGGAAATATCCTCCGATAGCAAAGAGAAAGAAGCTTTCTGAGAAACTTCTCTGTGTTCTGTGAAATCATTTCACAGAGTTACAGCTTTTTCCTCAAGAAGCCTTTCGCTAAGATAGTTCTTGTGGAATTGGCAAAGTGATATTTGGAAGCCCATAGAGGGCTATGGTGAAAAAGGAAATATCCTCAAATGAAATCTGGAAAGAAGCTTTCTGTGAAACTGCTCTGTGATGAGTGACTTCCACTCACAGAGTTACATCTGTATTTCGTGGATCTCTTTGCTAAACTTATTTCTGTGGAATCTGAGAACAGATATTTCGGATCCCTTCGAAGACTATAGGGCCAAAGGAAATATCTTCCGATAACAAAGAGAAAGAAGGTTTCTGAGAAACTTCTTTGTGTTCTTTGAAATCATCTCACAGAGTTACAGCTTTCCCGTCAAGAAGCCTTTCGCTAAGACAGTTCTTGTGGAATTGGCAAAATGATATTAGGAAGCCCATAGAGGGCTATGGTGAAAAAGAAATATCCTCACATGAAATCTGGAAAGAAGCTTTCTGAGAAACTGCTCTGTGATGTGTGATTTCCACTCACACAGTTACATGTGTATTTCGTGGATCTCTTTGCTAGCCTTATTTCTGTGGAATCTGAGAACAGATATTTCGGATCCCTTTGAAGACTATAGGGCCAAATTAAATATCCTCCGATAACAAAGAGAAAGAAGTTTTCTGAGAAACTTCTTTGTGTTATGTGAAATCATCTCACAGAGTTACAGCTTTCCCCTCAAGAAGCATTTCGCTAAAACAGTTCTTGTGGAATTGGCAAAGTGATATTAGGAAGCCCATAGAGGGCTATGGTGAAAAAGGAAATATCCTCAGATGAAATCTGGAAAGATGCTTTCTGAGAAACTGCTCTGTGATGTGTGATTTCCACTCACAGAGTTACATGTGTATTTCGTGGATCTCTTTTCTAGCCTTATTTCTGTGGAATCTGAGAACAGATATTTCGGATCCCTTTGAAGACTATAGGGCCAAAGGAAATATCCTCCGATAACAAAGAGAAAGAAGCTTTCTGAGAAACTTCTTTGTGTTCCATGAAATCATCTCACAGAGTTACAGCTTTCCCCTCAGGAAGCCTTTCGCTAAGATAATTCTTATGGAATTGGCAAAGTGATATTTGGAAGCCCATAGAGGGCTAGGTTGAAAAAGGAAATATCCTCAGATGAAAATTGGAAAGAAGCTTTCTGAGAAAGTGCTCTGTGATGTGTGACTTCCACTCACAGAGTTACATCTGTATTTCGTGGATCTCTTTGTTAGCCTTATTTCTGTGGAATCTGAGAACAGATATTTTGGATCCCTTTGTAGACTATAGGGCCAAAGGAAATATCCTCCGATAGCAAAGAGAAAGAAGCTTTCTGAGAAACTTCTTTGTGTTCTGTGAAATCATTTCACAGAGTTACAGCTTTTTCCTCAAGAAGCCTTTCGCTAAGATAGTTCTTGTGGAATTGGCCAAGTGATATTTGGAAGCCCATAGAGGGGTATGATGAAAAAGGAAATATCCTCAGATGAAATCTGGAAAGAAGCTTTCTGAGAAACTGCTTAGTGTTCTGTTAATTCATCTCACAGAGTTACCTCTGTATTTCGTGGATCTCTTGGCTAGCCTTATTTCTGTGGAATCTGAGAACAGATATTTCGGATCCCTTTGAAGACTATAGGGCCAAAGGAAATATCCTCCGATAACAAAGAGAAAGAAGCTTTCTGAGAAACTTCTTTGTGTTCTGTGAAATCATCTCACAGAGTTACAGCTTTCCCCTCAGAAGCCTTTCGCTAAGACATTTCTTGTGGGATCGGCAAAGTGATATTTGGAAGCCCATAGAGGGCTACGGTGAAAAAGGAAATATCCTCAGATGAAATCTGGAAAGAAGCTTTCTGCGAAACTGCTCTGTGATGTGTGACTTCCACTCACAGAGTTACATCTGTATTTCGTGCATCTCTTTGTTAGCCTTATTTCTGTGGAATCTGAGAAGAGATATTTCTGATCCCTTTGAAGACTATATTGCCAAAGGAAATAACCTCCGATAACAAAGAGAAAGAAGCTTTCTGAGAAACTTCTTTGTATTCTGTGAAATCATCACACAGAGTTACAGCTTTCCCCTCATGAAGCCTTTCGCTAAGACAGTTCTTGTGGAATTGGCAAAGTGATATTTGGAAGCATATAGAGGGCTATGGTGAAAAAGGAAATATCCTCAGATGAAATCTGGAAAGAAGCTTTCTGAGAAACTGCTTAGTGTTCTGTTAATTCATCTCACAGGGTTACATCTGTATTTCGTGGATCTCTTTGCTAGCCTTATTTCTGTGGAATCTGAGAACAGACATTTCGGGTCCCTTTGAAGACTATAGGGCCAAAGGAAATATCCTCCGATAACAAAGAGAAAGAAGCTTTCTGAGAAACTTCTTTGTGTTCTGTGAAATCCTCTCACAGAGTTACAGCTTTCCCCTCAAGAAGCCTTTCGCTAAGACAGTTCTTGTGGAATTGGCAAAGTGATATTTGGAAGCCCATTGAGGGCTATGGTGAAAAAGGAAATATCCTCAGATGAAATCTGGAAAGAAGCTTTCTGAGAAACTGCTTAGTGTTCTGTTAATTCATCTCACAGAGTTACATCTGTATTTCGTGGATCTCTTTGCTAATCTTATTTCTGTGGAATCTGAGAACAGATATTTCGGATCTCTTTGAAGACTATAGGGCCAAAGGAATTATCCTCCGATAACAAAGAGAAAGAAGCTTTCTGAGAAACTTCTTTGTGTTCTGTGAAATCATCTCACAGAGTTACAGCTTTCCACTAAAGAAGCCTTTCGCTAAGACAGTTCTTGTGGAATTGGCAAAGTGATATTTGGAAGCCCATAGAGGGCTACGGTGAAAAAGGAAATATCCTCAGATGAAATCTGGAAAGAAGCTTTCTGAGAAACTGCTCTGTGATGTGTGACTTCCATTCACAGAGTTACATCTGTATTTCGTGGATCTCTTTGCTAGCCTTTTTTCTGTGGAATCTGAGAACAGATATTTCGGATCCCTTTGAACTCTATAAGGCCAAGGGAAATATCCTCCGATAACAAAGAGAAAGAAGCTTTCTGAGAAACTTCTTTGTGTTTTGTGAAGTCATATCACAGAGTTACAGCTTTCCCCTCAAGAAGCCTTTCGCAAAGACAATTCTTGTGGAATTGGCCAAGTGATATTTGGAAGCCCATAGAGGGGTATGGTGATAAAGGAAATATCCTCAGATGAAATCTGGAAAGAAGCTTTCTGAGAAACTGCTTAGTGTTCTGTTAATTCATCTCACAGAGTTACATCTGTATTTCGTGGATCTCTTTGCTAGCCTTATTTCTGTGGAATCTGAGAACAGATATTTCGGATCCCTTTGAAGACTATAGGGCCAAAGGAAATATCCTCCGATAACAAAGAGAAAGAAGCTTTCTGAGAAACTTCTTTGTATTCTGTGAAATCATCTCACAGAGTTACAGCTTTCCCCTCAGAAGCCTTTTGCTAGGACAATTCTTGTGGAATCGGCAAAGTGATATTTGGAAGCCGATAGAGAGCTACGGTGAAAAAGGAAATATTCTGAGATGAAATCTGGAGAGAAGCTTTCTGAGAAACTGCTCTGTGATGTGTGACTTCCACTCACAGAGTTACATCTGTATTTCTTGCATCTCTTTGTTAGCCTTATTTCTGTGGAATCTGAGAAGAGTTATTTCGGATCCCTTTGAAGACTACAGGGCCAAAGGAAATATCCTCCGATTACAAAGAGAAAGAAGCTTTCTGAGAAACTTCTTTGTGTTCTGTGAAATCATCTCACAGAGTTACAGCATTCCCCTCAAGAAGCCTTTCGCTAAGACAGTTCTTGTGGAATTGGCAAAGTGATATTTTGAAGACCATAGAGGGCTATGGTGAAAAAGGAAATATCCTCAGATGAAATCTGGAAAGAAGCTTTCTGAGAAACTGCTTAGTGTTCTGTTAATTCATCTCACAGAGTTACATCTGTATTTCGTTTATCTCTTTGCTAGCCTTATTTCTGTGGAATCTGAGAACAGATATTTCGGATCCCTTTGAAGACTATAGGGCCAAAGGAAATATACTCCGATAACAAAGAGAAAGAAGCTTTCTGAGAAACTTCTTTGTGTTCTGTGAAATCATCTCACAGAGTTTCAGCTTTCCCCTTAAGAAGCCTTTCGCTAAGACAATTCTTGTGGAATTGGCAAAGTGATATTTGGGAGCCCTTAGAGGGCTATGGTGAAAAAGGAAATATCCTCAGATGAAATCTGGAAAGAAGCTTTCTGAGAAACTGCTCTGTGATGTGTAACTTCCACTCACAGTGTTATATCTGTATTTCGTGGATCTCTTTGTTAGCCTTATTTCTTTGGAATCTGAGAACAGATATTTCGGATCCCTTTGAAGAGTATAGGGCCAAAGGAATTATCCTACGATAGCAAAGAGAAAGAAGCTTTCTGAGAAACATCTTTGTGTTCTGTGAAATCATCTCACAGAGTTACAGCTTTCCCCTCAGGAAGACTTTCGTTAAGACAGTTCTTGGGGAATTGGCAAAGTGATATTTGGAAGCCCATAGAGGGCTATGGTGAAAAAGCAAATATCCTCAGATGAAATCTGGAAAGAAGCTTTCTGAGAAACTGCTTAGTGTTCTGTTAATTCATCTCACAGTGTTACATCTGTATTTCGTGGATCTCTTTGCTAGCCTTATTTCTGTGGAATCTGAGAACAGATATTTCGGATCCCTTTGAAGACTATAGGGCCAAAGGCAATATCCTACGATAACAAGAGAAAGAAGCTTTCTGAGAAACTTCTTTGTGTTCTATGAAGTCATCTCACAGAGTTACAGCTTTCCTCTCAAGAAGCCTTTCGCAGAGACAATTCTTGTGGAATTGGCCAAGTGATATTTGGAAGCCCATAGAGGGCTATGGTGAAAAAGGAATTATCCTCAGATGAAATCTGGAAAGAAGCTTTCTGAGAAACTGCTTAGTGTTCTGTTAATTCATCTCACAGAGTTACATGTGTATTTCGTGGATCTCTTTGCTAGCCTTATTTCTGTGGAATCTGAGAACAGATATTTCGGATCCCTTTGAAGACTATAGGGCCAAAGGAAATATCCTCCGATAACAAAGAGAAAGAAGCTTTCTGAGAAACTTCTTTGTGTTCTGTGAAATCATCTCACAGAGTTACAGCTTTCCCCTCAAGAAGCCTTTCGCTAAGACAGTTCTTGTGGAATTGGCAAAGTGATATTTGGAAGCCCACAGAGGGTTATGGTGAAAAAGGAAATATCCTCTGATGAAATCTGCAAAAAAGCTTTCTGAGAAACTACTCTGTGATGAGTGACTTCCACTCACAGAGTTACATCTGTATTTCGTGGATCTCTTTGCTAGCCTTATTTCTGTGGAATCTGAGAACAGATATTTCGGATCCCTTTGAAGACTATAGGGCCAAAGGAAATATCCTCCGATAAAAAAGAGAAAGAAGCTTTCTGAGAAACTTCTTTGTGTTCTGTGAAATCATCTCACAGAGTTACAGCTTTCCCCTCAAGAAGCCTTTCGCTAAGACAGTTCTTGTGTAATTGGCAAAGTGATATTTGGAAGCCCATAGAGGGCTATGGTGAAAAAGGAAATATCCTCAGATGAAATCTGAAAAGAAGCTTTCTGAGAAACTGCTTTGTGATATATTACTTCCTCTCACAGAGTTACATCTGTATTTCGTGGATCTCTTTGCTAGCCTTTTTTCTGTGGAATCTGAGAACAGATATTTCGGATCCCTTTTAACTCTATAAGGCCAAGGGAAATATCCTCCGATAACAAAGCGAAAGAAGCTTTCTGAGAAACTTCTTTGTGTTTTGTGAAGTCATATCACAGAGTTACAGCTTTCCCCTCAAGAAGCCTTTCACAAAGACAATTCTTGTGGAATTGGCCAAGTGATATTTGGAAGCCCATAGAGGGGTATGGTGATAAAGGAAATATCCTCAGATGCAATCTGGAAAGAAGCTTTCTGAGAAACTGCTTAGTGTTCTGTTAATTCATCTCACAGAGTTACATCTGTATTTCGTGGATCTCTTTGCTAGCCTTATTTCTGTGGAATCTGAGAACAGATATTTCGGATCCCTTTGAAGACTATAGGGCCAAAGGAAATATCCTCCGATAACAAAGAGAAAGAAGCTTTCTGAGAAACTTCTTTGTATTCTGTGAAATCATCTCACAGAGTTACAGCTTTCCCCTCAGAAGCCTTTTGCTAGGACAATTCTTGTGGAATCGGCAAAGTGATATTTGGATGCCGATAGAGAGCTACGGTGAAAAAGGAAATATTCTCAGATGAAATCTGGAAAGAAGCTTTCTGAGAAACTGCTCTGTGATGTGTGACTTCCACTCACAGAGTTACATCTGTATTTCGTGCATCTCTTTGTTAGCCTTATTTCTGTGGAATCTGAGAAGAGTTATTTCGGATCCCTTTGAAGACTACAGGGCCAAAGGAAATATCCTCCGATAACAAAGAGAAAGAAGCTTTCTGAGAAGCTTCTTTGTGTTCTGTGAAATCATCTCACAGAGTTACAGCATTCCCCTCAAGAAGCCTTTCGCTAAGACAGTTCTTGTGGAATTGGCAAAGTGATATTTTGAAGACCATAGAGGGCTATGGTGAAAAAGGAAATATCCTCAGATGAAATCTGGAAAGAAGCTTTCTGAGAAACTGCTTAGTGTTCTGTTAATTCATCTCACAGAGTTACATCTGTATTTCGTTTATCTCTTTGCTAGCCTTATTTCTGTGGAATCTGAGAACAGATATTTCGGATCCCTTTGAAGACTATAGGGCTAAAGGAAATATACTCCGATAACAAAGAGAAAGAAGCTTTCTGAGAAACTTCTTTCTGTTCTGTGAAATCATCTCACAGAGTTTCAGCTTTCCCCTTAAGAAGCCTTTCGCTAAGACAATTCTTGTGGAATTGGCAAAGTGATATTTGGGAGCCCTTAGAGGGCTATGGTGAAAAAGGAAATATCCTCAGATGAAATCTGGAAAGAAGCTTTCTGAGAAACTGCTCTGTGATGTGTAACTTCCACTCACAGTGTTATATCTGTATTTCGTGGATCTCTTTGTTAGCCTTATTTCTTTGGAATCTGAGAACAGATATTTCGGATCCCTTTGAAGAGTATAGGGCCAAAGGAATTATCCTACGATAGCAAAGAGAAAGAAGCTTTATGAGAAACATCTTTGTGTTCTGTGAAATCATCTCACAGAGTTACAGCTTTCCCCTCAGGAAGACATTCGTTAAGACAGTTCTTGTGGAATTGGCAAAGTGATATTTGGAAGCCCATAGAGGGCTATGGTGAAAAAGCAAATATCCTCAGATGAAATATGGAAAGAAGCTTTCTGAGAAACTGCTTAGTGTTCTGTTAATTCATCTCACAGTGTTACATCTGTAATTCGTGGATCTCTTTGCTAGCCTTATTTCTGTGGAATCTGAGAACAGATATTTCGGATCCCTTTGAAGACTATAGGGCCAAAGGCAATATCCTCCGATAACAAAGAGAAAGAAGCTTTCTGAGAAACTTCTTTGTGTTCTATGAAGTCATCTCACAGAGTTACAGCTTTCCTCTCAAGAAGCCTTTCGTAGAGACAATTCTTGTGGAATTGGCCAAGTGATATTTGGAAGCCCATAGAGGGCTATGGTGAAAAAGGAAATATCCTCAGATGAAATCTGGAAAGAAGCTTTCTGAGAAACTGCTTAGTGTTCTGTTAATTCATCTCACAGAGTTACATGTGTATTTCGTGGATCTCTTTGCTAGCCTTATTTCTGTGGAATCTGAGAACAGATATTTCGGATCCCTTTGAAGACTATAGGGCCAAAGGAAATATCCTCCGATAACAAAGAGAAAGAAGCTTTCTGAGAAACTTCTTTGTGTTCTGTGAAATCATCTCACAGAGTTACAGCTTTCCCCTCAAGAAGCCTTTCGCTAAGACAGTTCTTGTGGAATTGGCAAAGTGATATTTGGAAGCCCACAGAGGGTTATGGTGAAAAAGGAAATATCCTCTGATGAAATCTGCAAAGAAGCTTTCTGAGAAACTACTCTGTGATGAGTGACTTCCACTCACAGAGTTACATCTGTATTTCGTGGATCTCTTTGCTAGCCTTATTTCTGTGGAATCTGAGAACAGATATTTCGGATCCATTTGAAGACTATAGGGCCAAAGGAAATATCCTCCGATAAAAAAGAGAAAGAAGTTTTCTGAGAAACTTCTTTGTGTTCTGTGAAATCATCTCACAGAGTTACAGCTTTCCCCTCAAGAAGCCTTTCGCTAAGACAGTTCTTGTGGAATTGGCAAAGTGATATTTGGAAGCCCATAGAGGTCTATGGTGAAAAAGGAAATATCCTCAGATGAAATCTGGAAAGAAGCTTTCTGAGAAAGTGCTCTGTGATGTGTGACTTCGACTCACAGAGTTACATCTTTATTTCGTGTATCTCTTTGCTAGCCTTATTTCTGTGGAATCTGAGAACAGATATTTCGGATCCCTTTGAAGTCTCTAGGGCCAAAGGAAATATCCTCCGATAACAAAGAGAAAGAAGCTTTCTGAGAAACTTCTTTGTGTTTTGTGAAATCATCTCACAGAGTTACAGCTTTCCCCTCAAGAAGCCTTTCGCTAAGACAATTCTTGTGGAATTGGCCAAGTGATATTTGGAAGCCCATAGAGGGGTATGGTGATAAAGGAAATATCCTTAGATGAAATCTGGAAAGAAGCTTTCTGAGAAACTGCTTAGTATTCTGTTAATTCATATCAAAGAGTTACATCTGTATTTCGTGGATCTCTTTGCTAGACTTATTTCTGTGGAGTCTGAGAACAGATATTTCGGATCCCTTTAAAGACTATAGGGCCAAGGAAATATTCTCCGATATCAAAGAGAAAGAAGCTTTCTGAGAAACTTCTTTGTGTTCTTCGAAATCATCTCACAGAGTTACAGCTTTCCCCTCAAGAATGCTTTCGCTAAGACAGTTCTTGTGGAATTGGCAAAGTGATATTTGGAAGCCCATAGAGGGCTATGGTGAAAAAGGAAATATCCTCAGATGAAATCTGGAAAGAAGTTTTCTGAGAAACTGCTTAGTGTTCTGTTAATTCATCTCACAGAGTTACATCTGTATTTCCTGGATCTCTTTTTTAGCCTTATTTCTGTGGAATCTGAGAACAGATATTTCGGATCGCTTTGAAGACTATAGGGCCAAAGGAAATATCCTCCGATATCAAAGAGAAAGAAGCTTTCTGAGAAACTTCTTTGTGTTCTGTGAAATCATCTCACAGAGTTACAGCTTTCCCCTCAAGAATCCTTTCGCTAAGACAGTTCTTGTGGAATTGGCAAAGTTATATTTGGAAGCCCATAGTGGAGTTTGGTGAAAAAGGAAATATCCTCAGATGAAATCTGGAAAGAAGCTTTCTGAGAAACTGTTTAGTGTTCTGTTAATTCGTCTCACCGAGTTACATCTGTATTTCGTGTATCTCTTTGCTAGCCTTATGTCTGTGGAATCTGAGAACAGATATTTCGGATCCCTTTGAAGTCTATAGGGCCAAAGAAAATATCCTCCGATAACAAAGAGAAAGAAGCTTTCTGAGAAACTTCTTCGTGTTCTCTGAAATCATCTCACAGAGTTACAGCTTCCCCCTCAAGAAGCCTTTCGCTAAGACAGTTCTTGTGGAATTGGCAAAGTGATATTTGGAAGCCCATAGAGGGCTATGGTGAAAAAGGAAATATCCTCAGATGAAATCTGGAAAGAAGCTTTCTGAGAAACTACTCTGTGATGTGTGATTTCCACTCACAGAGTTACATGTGTATTTCGTGGATCTCTTTGCTAGCCTTATTTCTGTGGAATCTGAGAACAGATATTTCGGATCCCTTTGAAGACTATAGGGACAAAGGAAATATCCTCCGATAACAAAGACAAAGAAGTTTTCTGAGAAACTTCTTTGTGTTCTGTGAAATCATCTCACAGAGTTACAACTTTCCCCTCAAGAAGCCTTTCGCTAAGACAGTTCTTGTGGAATTGGCAAAGTGATATTTGGAAGCCCATAGACGGCTAAGGTGAAAAAGGAAATATCCTCAGATGAAATCTGGAAAGAAGCTTTCTGAGAAACTGCTCTGTGATGTGTGACTTCCACTCACAGAGTTACATCTGTATTTCGTGGATCTCTTTGCTAGCCTTATTTCTGTGGAATCTGAGAACAGATATTTCGGATCCCTTTGAAGACTATAGGGCCAAACTAAATATCTTCCGATAACAAAGAGAAAGAAGGTTTCTGAGAAACTTCTTTGTGTTCTGTGAAATCATCTCACAGAGTTACACTTTCCCCTCAAGAAACCTTTCGCTAATACAGTTCTTGTGGAATTGGCAAAGTGTTATTTGGAAGCCCATAGAGGGCTATGGTGAAAAAGGAAATATCCTCAGATGAAATCTGGAAAGAAGCTTTCTGAGAAACAACTCTGTGATGTGTGATTTCCACTCACAGAGTTACATGTGTATTTCGTGGATCTCTTTGCTTGCCTTATTTCTATGGAATCTGAGAACAGATATTTCGGATCCCTTTGAGGACTATAGGGCCAAAGGAAATAGCCTCCGATAACAAAGAGAAAGAAGCTTTCTGAGAAACTTCTTTGTGTTCTGTGAAATCATCTCACAGAGTTACAGCTTTCCCCTCAGGAAGCCTTTCGCTAAGACAGTTCTTTGGGAATGGGCAAAGTGATATTTGGAAGCCCGAAGAGGGCTATGGTGAAAAAGGAAATGTCTTCAGATGAAATCTGGAAAGAAGCTTTCTGAGAAACTGCTTAGTGTTCTGTTAATTCATCTCACAGAGTTACATCTGTATTTCGTGGATCTCTTTGCTAGCCTTATTTCTGTGGAATCTGAGAACAGATATTTCGGATTCCTTTGAAGAGTACAGGGCCAAAGGAAATATCCTCCGATAACAAACAGAAAGAAGGTTTCTGAGAAACTTCTTAGTGTTCTATGAAGTCATCTCACAGAGTTACAGCTTTTCCCTCAAGAAGCCTTTCGCAAAGACAATTCTTGTGGAATTGGCCAAGTGATATTTGGAAGCCCATAGAGGGTTATTGTGAAAAGGGAAATATCCTCAGGTGAAATCTGGAAAGAAGCTTTCTGAGAAACTACTATGTGATGCGTGACTTCTACTCACAGAGTTACATCTGTATTTCGTGGATCTCTTTGCTGGTCTTACTTCTGTGGAATCTGAGAACATATATTTCGGATCCCTTTGAAAACTATAGAACCAAAGGAAACATCCAACGATAACAAAGAGAAAGAAGCTTTCTGAGAAACTTCTTTGTGTTCTGTGAAATCGTCTCACAGAGTTACTGCTTTCCCCTCAAGAAGCCTTTCGCTAAGACAGTTCTTGTGGAATTGGCAAAGTGATATTTGGAAGCCCATAGAGGGCTATGTTGAAAAAGGAAATATCCTCAAATGAAATCTGGAAAGAAGTTTTCTGAGAAATTGCTTAGTGTTCTGTTAATTCACCTCACAGAGTTACATCTGTATTTCGTGGATCTCTTTGCTAGCTTTATTTCTGTGGAATCTGAGAACAGATATTTCGGATCCCTTTGAAGACTATAGGGCCAAAGGAAATATCCTCCGATAACATAGAGAAAGAAACTTTCTGAGAAACTTCTTTGTGTTCTGTGAAATCATCTCACAGAGTTACAGCTTTCCCCTCAAGAAACCTTTCCCTAAGACAGTTCTTGTGGAATTGGCAAAGTGATATATGGAAGCCCATAGAGGGCTATGATGAAAAAGTAAATATCCTCAGATGAAATCTGGAAAGATGCTTTCTGAGAAACTGCTCTGTGATGTGTGATTTCCACTCACAGAGTTACATGTGTATTTCGTGGATCTCTTTTCTAGCCTTATTTCTGTGGAATCTGAGAACAGATATTTCAGATCCCTTTGAAGACTATAGGGCCAAAGGAAATATCCTCCGATAACAAAAAGAAAGAAGCTTTCTGAGAAACTTCTTTGTGTTCTGTGAAATCATTTCACAGAGTTACAGCTTTCCCCTGAGGAAGCCTTTCGCTAAGACAGTTCTTGGGGAATTGGAAAAGTGATATTTGGAAGCCCATAGAGGGCTATGGTGAAAAAGGAAATATCCTCAGATGAAATCTGGAAAGAAGCTTTATGAGAAACTGCTAAGTGTTCTGTTAATTCATCTCACAGAGTTACATCTGTATTTCGTGGATCTCTTTCCTAGACTTATTTCTGTGGAATCTGAGAACAGATATTTCGGATCCCTTTGTAGACTATAGGGTCATAGGAAATATCCTCCGATAACAAAGAGAAGGAAGCTTTCTGAGAATCTTCTTTGTGTTCTGTGAAATCATCTCACAGAGTTACAGCTTTCAACTCAAGAAGCCTTTCGCTAGGACAGTTCTTGTGGAATTGACAAAGTGATATTTGGAAGCCCATAGAGGGCTATGGTGAAAAAGGAAATATCCTCAGATGATATCTGGAAAGAAGCTTTCTGAGAAACTGCTCTGTGATGTGTGATTTCCACTCACTGTGTTACATGTGTATGTCGTGGATCTCTTTGCTAGCCTTATTTCTGTGGAATCTGAGAACAGATATTTCGGATCCCTTTGAAGACTATAGGGCCAAAGGAAATATCCTCTGATAACAAAGAGAAAGAAGCTTTCTGAGAAACTTCTTTGTGTTCTGTGAAATCATCTCACAGAGTTACAGCTTTCCCCTCAAGAAGCCTTTCGCTAAGACAGTTCTTGTGGAATTGGCAAAGTGATATTTGGAAGCTCATAGAGGTCTACGGTGAAAAAGGAAATATCCTCAGATGAAATCTGGAAAGAAGCTTTCTGAGAAAGTGCTTAGTGTTCTGTTAATTCATCTCACAGAGTTACATCTGTATTTCGTAGATCTCTTTGTTAGCCTTATTTCTGTGGAATCTGAGAACACATATTTTGGATCCCTTTGAAGACTATAGGGCCAAAGGAAATATCCTCCGATAACAAAGAGAAAGAAGCTTTCTGAGAAATTCTTTGTGTTCTGTGAAATCATCTCACAGAGTTACAGCTTTCCCCTCAAGTAGCCTTTCGCTAAGACAGTTCTTGAGGAATTGGCAAAGTGATATTTAGAAGCCCATAGAGGGCTATGGTGAAAATGGAAATATCCACAGATGAAATCTGGAAAGATGGTTTCTGAGAAACTGCTTAGTGTTCTGTTAATTCATCTCACAGAGTTACATCTGTATTTCGTGGATCTCTTTGCTAGCCTTATTTCTGTTGAATCTGAGAACAGATATTTCCGATCCCTTTGAAGACTATAGGACCAAAGGAAATATCCTCCGATAACAAAGTTTAAATAAGCTTTCTCAGAAATTTCTTTGTGTTCTGTGATATCATCTCACAGAGTTACAGCTTTCCCCTCCAGTAGTCTTTCGCTAAGACAGTTCTTGGGGAATTGGGCAAGTGATATTTGGAAGACCATAGAGGGCTATGGTGAAAAAGGAAATATCCTCAGATGAAATCTGGTAAGAAGCTTTCTGAGAAACTGCTTAGTGTTCCGTTAATTCATCTCACAGAGTTACGTCTGTATTTCATGGATCTCTTTTCTAGCCTTATTTCCGTGGAATCTGAGAACAGATATTTCGGATCCGTTTGAAGTCTATAGGGGCAAAGGAAATATCCTCCGATAACAAAGTGAAAGAAGCTTTCTGAGAAACTTCTTTGTGTTCTGTGAAATCATCTCACAGAGTTACAGCTTTCCCCTCAAGAAGCCTTTCGCTAAGACAGTTCTTGTGGAATTGGCAAAGTGACATTTGGAAGCCCATAGAGGGCTACGGTGAAAAAGGAAATATCCTCAGATGAAATCTGGAAAGAAGCTTTCTGAGAAACTGCTCTGTGATGTGTGACTTCCACTCACAGAGTTACATCTGTATTTCTTGGATCTCTTTGTTAGCCTTATTTCTGTGGAATCTGAGAACAGATATTTTGGATCCCTTTGAAGACTATAGGGCCAAAGGAAATATCCTCCGATAGCAAAGAGAAAGAAGCTTTCTGAGAAACTTCTTTGTGTTCTGTGAAATCATCTCACAGAGTTACAGCTTTCTCCTCAAGAAGCCTTTCGCTAAGACAGTTGTTGTGGAATTGGCAAAGTGATATTAGGAAGCCCATAGAGGGCTATGGTGAAAAAGAAATATCCTCAGATGAAATCTGGAAAGAAGCTTTCTGAGAAACTGCTTAGTATTCTGTTAATTCATCTCACGGAGTTTCATCTGTATTTCGTGGATCTCTTTGCTTCCCTTATTTCTCTTTAATCAGAGAACAGATAATTCGGATCCCTCAGAAGACTATAGGAACAAAGGAAATATCCTCCGGTAGCAAGGAGAAAGAAGCTTTCTGAGAAACTTCTTTGTGTTCTGTGAAGTCATCTCTCAGAGTTACAGCTTTTCCCTCAAGAAGCCTTTCGCTAAGACAGTTCTTGGGGAATTGGCAAAGTGATATTTGGAAGCCCACAGAGGGCCATGGTGAAAAAGGAAATATCCTCAGATGAAATCTGGATTGAAGATTTCTGAGAAACTGCTTAGTGTTCTGTTAATTCATCTCACAGAGTTACAAGTGTATTTCGTGGATATCTTTGATAGCCTTATTTCTGTGGAATCTGAGAACAGATATTTCGGATCCCTTTGAAGACTATAAGGCCAAAGGAAATATCCTCCGATAACAAAGAGAAAGAAGCTTTCTGAGAAACTTCTTTGTGTTCTGTGAAATCATCTCACAGAGTTACAGCTTTCCCCTCAAGAAGCCTTTCGCTAAGACAGTTCTTGTGGAATTGGCAAAGTGATATTTGGAAGCCCATAGAGGGCTATGGTGAAAAAGGAAATATCCTCAGATGAAATCTGGAAAGAAGCTTTCTTAGAAACTGCTTAGTGTTCTGTTAATTCATCTCACAGAGTTACATCTGTATTTCGTGGATCTCTTTGCTAGCCTTATTTCTGTGGAATCTGAGAACAGATATTTCGGATCCCTTTGAAGACTATAGGGCCAAAGGAAATATCCTCTGATAACAAAGAGAAAGAAGCTTTCTGAGAAACTTCTTTGTGTTCTGTGAAATCATCGCACAGAGTTACAGCTTTCCCCTCAAGAAGCCTTTCCCTAAGACAGTTCTTGTATAATTGGCAAAGTGATATTTGGAAGCCCATAGAGGGCCCCGGTGAAAAAGGAAATATCCTCAGATGAAATCTGGAAAGAATGTTTCTGAGAAACTGCTTAGTGTTCTGTTAATTCATCTCAGAGAGTTACATTTGTATTTCGTGGATCTCTTTGCTAGCCTTATTTCTTTAGAATCTGAGAACAGATATTTCGGATCTTTGAAGACTATAGGGCCAAAGGAAATATCCTCCGATAACAAAGAGAAAGAAGCTTTCTGAGAAACTTCTTTGTGTTCTGTAAAATCATCTCACAGAGTTCCAGCTTTCCCCTCAATAAGCCTTTCGCTAAGACAGTTCTTTTGGAATCGGCAAAGTGATATTTGGAAGCCCATAGAGGGCTATGGTGAAAAAGGAAATATCCTCAGATGAAATCTTGAAAGATGCTTTCTGAGAAACTGCTCTGTGATGTGTGATTTCCACTCACAGAGTTACATCTGTATTTCGTGGATCTCTTTTCTAGCCTTATTTCTGTGGAATCTGAGAACAGATATTTCGGATCCCTTTGAAGTCTATAGGGCCAAAGGAAATATCCTCCGATAACAAAGAGAAAGAAACTTCTTTGTGTTCTGTGAAATCATCTCACAGAATTACAGTTTCCCCTCAAGAAGCCTTTCGCTAAGACAGTTCTTGTGGAATTGGCAAAGTGATATTTGGAAGCCCATAGAGGGCTATGGTGAAAAAGGAAATATCCTCAGATGAAATCTGGAAAGAAGGTTTCTGAGAAACTGCTTAGAGTTCTGTTAATACATCTCACAGAGTTACATCTGTATTTCGTGGATCTCTTTGCTAGCCTTATTTCTGTGGAATCTGAGAACAGACATTTCGGGTCCCTATGAAGACTATAGGGCCAAAGGAAATATCCTCCGATAACAAAGAGAAAGAAGCTTTCTGAGAAACTTCTTTGTGTTCTGTGAAATCATCTCACAGAGTTACAGCTTTCCCCTCAAGAAGCCTTTCGCTAAGACAGTTCTTGTGGAATTGGCAAAGTGATATTTGGAAGCCCATAGAGGGCTATGGTGAAAAAGGAAATATCCTCAGAAGAAATCTGGAAAGAAGCTTTCTGAGAAACTGCTTAGTGTTCTGTTAATTCATCTCACAGAGTTACATCTGTATTTCGTGGATCTCTTTGCTAGCCTTATTTCTGTAGAATCTGAGAACAGATATTTCGGATCCCTTTGAAGACTATAGGGCCAAAGGAAATATCCTCCGATTTCAAAGAGAAAGAAGCTTTCTGAGAAACTTCTTTGTGTTCTGTGAAATCATCTCACAGAGTTACAACTTTCCCCTAAAGAAGCCTTTCGCTAAGACAGTTCTTGTGCAATTGGCAAAGTGATATTTGGAAGCCCATAGAGGGCTATGGTGAAAAAGGAAATCTCCTCAGATGAAATCTGGAAAGAAGCTTTCTGAGAAACTGCTCTGTGATGTGTGACTTCCACTCACAGAGTTACATGTGTATTTCGTGGATCTCTTTGCTAGCCTTATTTCTGTGAATTCTGAGAACAGATATTTCGGATCCCTTTGAAGACTATAGGGCCAAAGGAAATATCCTCCGATAACAAAGAGAAAGAAGCTTTCTGAGAAACTTCTTTGTGTTCTGTGAAATCTTCTCACAGAGTTACAGCTTTCCCCTCAAGAAGCCTTTCGCTACGACAGTACTTGTGGAATTGGCAACGTGATATTTGGAAGCCCTTAGAGGGCTATGGTGTAAAAGGAACTATCCTCAGATGAAATATGGAAAGAACCTTTCTGAGAAACTGCTCTGTGATGTGTGATTTCCACTCACGGAGTTACATCTCTATTTCGTTAATCTCTTTGTTAGCCTTATTTCTGTGGAATCTGAGAACAGATATTTCGGATCCCTTTGAAGACTATAGGGCCAAAGGAAATATCCTCCGATAACAAAGAGAAAGAAGTTTTCTGAGAAACTTCTTTGTGTTCCGTGAAATCATCTCACAGAGTTACAGCTTTACCCTCAGGAAGCCTTTCGCTAAGACAGTTCTTGTGAAATTGGCAATGTGATATTTGGAAGCCCATACAGGGCTATGGTGAAAAAGCAAATATCCTCAGATGAAATCTGGAAAGAAGCCTTCTGAGAAACTGCTCTGTGATGTGTGACTTCCACTCACAGAGTTACATGTGTATTTCGTAGATCTCTTTGCTAGCCTTATTTCTGTGGATTCTGAGAACAGATATTTCGGATCCCTTTGAAGACTATAGGGCCAAAGGAAATATCCTCCGATAACAAAGAGAAAGAAGATTTCTGAGAAACTTCTTTGTGTTCTGTGAAATCACCTAACAGAGTTACATCTTTCCCCTCAAGAAGCCTTTCGCTAAGACAGTTCTTGTGGAATTGACCAAGTGATATTTGGAAGCCCACAGAGGGCTAGGGTGAAAAAGGAAATATCCTCAGATGAAATCTGGAAAGAAGCTTTCTCAGAAACTGCTTAGTGTTCTTTTAATTCATCTCACAGAGTTACATCTGTGTTTCGTGAATCTCTTTGCTAGCCTTATTTCTGTTTAATCTGAGAAGAGATATTTCGGATCCCTTTGAGACTACAGGGCCATAGGAAATATCCCGCGATAACAAAGAGAATGAAGCTTTCTGAGAAACTTCTTTGTGTTCTGTGAAATCATGTCACAGAGTTACAGCTTTCCCCTCAAGAAGCCTTTCGCTAAGACAGTTCTTGTGGAATTGGCAAAGTGATATTTGGAAGCCCATAGAGGGCTATGGTGTAAAAAGAATTATCCTCAGATGAAATCTGGAAAGAAGCTTTCTGAGAAACTGCTTAGTGTTCTGTTAATTCATCTCACAGAGTTACATCTGTATTTCGTGGATCTCTTTGCTAGCCTTATTTCTGTGGAATCTGAGAACAGATATTTCGGATCCCTTTGAAGACTATAGGGCCAAAGGAAATATCCTCCTATAACAAAGAGAAAGAAGCTTTCTAAGATACATGTTTGTGTTCTGTGCAATCATCTCAGAGAGTTACAGCTTTCCCCTCTAGTAGCCTTTCACTAAGACAGTTCTTGTGGAATTGGCAAAGTGATATTTGGAAGCCCATAGAGGGCTATAGTGAAAGAGGAAATATCCTGAGATGAAATCTGGAAAGAAGCTCTGAGAAACTGCTCTGTGATGTGTGATTTCCACTCACAGAGTTACATGTGTATTTCGTGGATCTCTTTGCTAGCCTTATTTCTGTGGAATCTGAGAACAGATATTTCGGATCCCTTTGAAGACTATAGGGCCAAAGGAAATATCCTCCGATATCAAAGAGAAAGAAGCTTTCTGAGAAACTACTTTGTGTTCTGTGAAATTATCTCACAGAGTTACAGCATTCCCCTCAAGAAGCTTTTCGCTAAGACAGTTCTTGTGGAATTGGCAAAGTGATATTTGGAAGCCCATAGAGGGCTATGGTGAAAAAGGAAATATCCTCAGATGAAATATGGAAAGAAACTTTCTGAGAAACTGCTCTGTGATGTGTGATTTCCACTCACGGAGTTACATCTGTATTTCGTGGATCTCTTTGCTAGCCTTATTTCTGTGGAATCTGAGAACAGATATTTCGGATCCCTTTGAAGACTATAGGGCCAAAGGAAATATCCTCTGATAACAAAGAGAAAGAAGCTTTCTGAGAAACTTTTTTGTGTTCTTTGAAATCAAATGACAGAGTTACAGCTTTCCCCTCAAGAAGCCTTTCGCTTAGGTAGTTCTTGTGGAATTGGCAAAGTGATATTTGGAAGCCCATATGGGGCTATGGTGAAAAAGGAAATATCCTCAGATGAAATCTGGAAAGAAGCTTTCTTAGAACCTGCTCTGTGATGTGTGATTTCCACTCACAGAGTTACATGTGTATTTCGTGGATCTCTTTGCTAGCCTTATTTCTGTGGAATCTGAGAACAGATATTTCGGATCCCTTTGAAGACTCTAGGGCCAAAGGAAATATCCTCCGATAACAAAGAGAAAGAAGGTTTCTGAAAAACTTCTTTGTGTTCTATGAAGTCATCTCACAGAGTTACAGCGTTCCCCTCAAGAAGTCTATCTGTAAGACAATTCTTGTGGAATTGGCCAAGTGATATTTGGAAGCCCATAGAGGGGTATGGTGAAAAAGGAAATATCCTCAGATGAAATATGCAAAGAAGCTTTCTGAAAAACTGCTCTGTGATGTGAGACTTCCACTCACAGAGTTACATCTGTATTTCGTGGATCTCTTTGCTAGCCTTATTTCTGTGGACTCTGAGAACAGATATTTCGGATCCCTTTGTAGAGTATAGGGCCAAAGGAAATATCCTCCGATAACAAAGAGAAAGAAGATTTCTGAGAAACTTCTTTGTGTTCTGTGAAATCACCTCACAGAGTTACATCTTTCCCCTCAAGAAGCCTTTCGCTAAGACAGTTCTTGTGGAATTGACCAAGTGATATATGGAAGCCCATAGAGGGCTATGGTGAAAAAGGAAATATCCTCAGATGAAATCTGGAAAGAAGCTTTCTGAGAAACTGCTTAGTGTTCTTTTAATTCATCTCACAGAGTTACATCTGTATTTCGTGGATCTCTTTGCTAGCCTTATTTCTGTGGAATCTGAGAAGAGATATTTCGGATCCCTTTGAGACTATAGGGCCATAGGAAATATCCTGCGATAACAAAGAGAAAGAAGCTTTCTGAGAAACTTCTTTGTGTTCTGTGAAATCATCTCACGGAGTTACAGCTTTCCCCTCAAGAAGCCTTTCGCTAAGACAGTTCTTGTGGAATTGGCAAAGTGATATTGGAAGCCCATAGAGGGCTATGGTGTAAAAAGAACTATCCTCAGATGAAATCTGGAAAGAAGCTTTCTGAGAAACTGCTTAGTGTTCTGTTAATTCATCTCACAGAGTTACATCTGTATTTCGTGGATCTCTTTGCTAGCCTTATTTCTGTGGAATCTGAGAACAGATATTTCGGATCCCTTTGAAGACTATAGGGCCAAAGGAAATATCCTCCGATAACAAAGAGAAAGAAGCTTTCTAAGATACATGTTTGTGTTCTGTGCAATCATCTCAGAGAGTTACAGCTTTCCCCTCTAGTAGCCTTTCACTAAGACAGTTCTTGTGGAATTGGCAAAGTGATATTTAGAAGCCCATAGAGGGCTATAGTGAAAGAGGAAATATCCTGAGATGAAATCTGGAAAGAAGCTCTGAGAAACTGCTCTGTGATGCGTGATTTCCACTCACAGAGTTACATGTGTATTTCGTGGATCTCTTTGCTTGCCTTATTTCTGTGGAATCTGAGAACAGATATTTCGGATCCCTTTGAAGACTATAGGGCCAAAGGAAATATCCCACGATAACAAAGAGAAAGAAGCTTTCTGAGAAACTACTTTGTGTTCTGTGAAATCATCTCACAGAGTTACAGCATTCCCCTCAAGAAGCTTTTCGCTAAGACAGTTCTTGTGGAATTGACCAAGTGATATTTGGAAGCCCATAGAGGGCTGTGGTGAAAAAGGAAATATCCTCAGATGAAATCTGGAAAGAAGCTTTCTTAGAAACTGCTTAGTGTTCTGTTAATTCATCTCACAGAGTTACATCTGTATTTCTTGGATCTCTTTGCTAGCCTTATTTCTGTGGAATCTGAGAACAGACATTTCGGGTCCCTTTGAAGACTATAGGGCCAAAGGAAATATCCTCCGATAACAAATACAAAGAAGCTTTCTGAGAAACTTCTTTGTGTTCCGTGAAATCATCTCACAGAGTTACAGCTTTCCCATCAGGAAGCCTTTCGCTAAGATAGTTCTTTTGGAATTGGCAAAGTGATATTTGGAAGCCCATAGAGGGCTATGGTGAAAAAGGAAATATCCTCAGATGAAATCTGGAAAGAAGCTTTCTGAGAAACTGCTTAGTGTTCTGTTAATTCATCTCACAGAGTTACATCTGTATTTCTTGGATCTCTTTGCTAGCCTTATTTCTGTGGAATCTGAGAACAGATATTTCGGATCCCTTTGAAGACTATAGGGCCAAAGGAAATATCCTTCGAAAACAAAGAGAAAGAAGATTTCTGGGAAACTTCTTTGTGTTCTGTGAAATAATCTCACCGAGTTACAGCTATGTCCTCAAGAAGCCTTTCGCTAAGACAGTTCTGGTGGAACTGGCAAAGTGATATTTGGAAGCCCATAGAGGGCTATGGTGAAAAAGGAAATATCCTCAGATGAAATCTGGAAAGATGCTTTCTGAGAAACTGCTCTGTGATGTGTGATTTCCACTCACAGAGTTACATGTGTATTTCGTGGATCTCTTTTCTAGCCTTATTTCTGTGGAATCTGAGAACACATATTTCGGATCCCTTTGAAGACTATATGGCCAAAGGAAATATCCTCCGATAACAAAGAGAAAGAAGCTTTCTGAGAAACTTCTTTGTGTTCCGTGAAATCATCTCACAGAGTTACAGCTTTCCCCTCAGTAAGCCTTTCGCTAAGATAATTCTTATGGAATTGGCAAAGTGATATTTGGAAGCCCATAGAGGGCTAGGTTGAAAAAGGAAATATCCTCAGATGAAATCTGGAAAGAAGCTTTCTGAGAAAGTGCTCTGTGATGTGTGACTTCCACTCACAGAGTTACATCTGTATTTCGTGGATCTCTTTGTTAGCCTTATTTCTGTGGAATCTGAGAACAGATATTTTGGATCCCTTTGAAGTCTATAGGGCCAAAGGAAATATCCTCCGATAGCAAAGAGAAAGAAGCTTTCTGAGAAACTTCTTTGTGTTCTGTGAAATCATTTCACAGAGTTACAGCTTTTTCCTCAAGAAGCCTTTCGCTAAGATAGTTCTTGTGGAATTGGCAAAGTGATATTTGGAAGCCCATAGAGGGCTATGGTGAAAAAGGAAATATCCTCAAATGAAATCTGGAAAGAAGCTTTCTGTGAAACTGCTCTGTGATGAGTGACTTCCACTCACAGAGTTACATCTGTATTTCGTGGATCTCTTTGCTAAACTTATTTCTGTGGAATCTGAGAACAGATATTTCGGATCCCTTCGAAGACTATAGGGCCAAAGGAAATATCTTCCGATAACAAAGAGAAAGAAGGTTTCTGAGAAACTTCTTTGTGTTCTTTGAAATCCTCTCACAGAGTTACAGCTTTCCCGTCAAGAAGCCTTTCGCTAAGACAGTTCTTGTGGAATTGGCAAAATGATATTAGGAAGCCCATAGAGGGCTATGGTGAAAAAGAAATATCCTCACATGAAATCTGGAAAGAAGCTTTCTGAGAAACTGCTCTGTGATGTGTGATTTCCAGTCACACAGTTACATGTGTATTTCGTGGATCTCTTTGCTAGCCTTATTTCTGTGGAATCTGAGAACAGATATTTCGGATCCCTTTGAAGACTATAGGGCCAAATTAAATATCCTCCGATAACAAAGAGAAAGAAGTTTTCTGAGAAACTTCTTTGTGTTCTGTGAAATCATCTCACAGAGTTACAGCTTTCCCCTCAAGAAGCATTTCGCTAAAACAGTTCTTGTGGAATCGGCAAAGTGATATTAGGAAGCCCATAGAGTGCTAAGGTGAAAAAGGAAATATCCTCAGATGAAATCTGGAAAGAAGCTTTCTGAGAAACTGCTCTGTGATGTGTGATTTCCACTCACAGAGTTACATGTGTATTTCGTGGATCTCTTTTCTAGCCTTATTTCTGTGGAATCTGAGAACAGATAATTCGGATCCCTTTGAAGACTATAGGGCCAAAGGAAATATCCTCCGATAACAAAGAGAAAGAAGCTTTCTGAGAAACTTCTTTGTGTTCTGTGAAATCATCTCACAGAGTTACATCTTTCCCCTCAGGAAGCCTTTCGCTAAGACAGTTCTTGGGGAATTGGCAAAGTGATATTTGGAAGCCCATAGAGGGCTATGGTGAAAAAGGAAATATCCTCAGATGAAATCTGGAAAGAAGCTTTCTGAGAAACTGCTTAGTGTTCTGTTAATTCATCTCACAGAGTTACATCTGTATTTCGTGGATCTCTTTGCTAGCCTTATTTCTGTGGAATCTAAGAACAGATATTTCGGATCCCTTTGAAGACTATAGGGTCAAAGGAAATATCCTCCGATAACAAAGAGAAAGAAGCTTTCTGAGAAACTTCTTTGTGTTCTGTGAAATCATCTCACAGAGTTACAGCTTTCCCCTCAAGAAGTCTTTCGCTAGGACCGTTCTTGTGGAATTGACAAAGTGATATTTGGAAGCCCATAGAGGGCTATGGTGAAAAAGGAAATATCCTCAGATGAAATCTGGAAAGAAGCTTTCTGAGAAACTGCTCTGTGATGTGTGTTTTCCACTCACTGAGTTACATGTGTATTTCGTGGATCTCTTTGCTAGCCTTATTTCTGTGGAATCTCAGAACAGATATTTCGGATCCCTTTGAAGACGATAGGGCCAAAGGAAATATCCTCCGATAACAAAAAGAAAGAAGCTTTCTGAGAAACTTCTTTGTGTTCTGTGAAATCATCTCACAGAGTTACAGCTTTCCCCTCAAGAAGCCTTTCGCTAAGACAGTTGTTGTGGAATTGGCAAAGTGATATTTGGAAGCTCATAGAGGGCTATGGTGAAAAAGAAAATATCCTCAGATGAAATCTGGAAAGAAGCTTTCTGAGAAACTGCTTAGTGTTCTGTTAATTCATCTCACAGAGTTACATCTGTATTTCGTAGATCTCTTTGCTAGCCTTATTTCTGTGGAATCTGAGAACAGATATTTCGCATCCCTTTGAAGTATATAGGGCCAAAGGAAATATCCTCCGATAACAAAGAGAAAGAAGCTTTCCGAGAAACTCCTTTGTGTTCTGTGAAATCATCTCACAGAGTTACAGCTTTCCCCTCATGAAGCCTTTCGCTAAGACTGTTCTTGAGGAATTGGCAAAGTGATATTTAGAAGCCCATAGAGGGCTATGGTGAAAAAGGAAATATCCTCAGATGAAATCTGGAAAGAAGCTTTCTGAGAAACTGCTTAGTGTTCTGTTAATTCATCTCACAGAGTTACATCTGTATTTCGTGGATCTCTTTGCTAGCCTTATTTCTGTGGAATCTGAGAACAGATATTTCGGATCCCTTTGAAGACTATTGGACCAAAGGAAATATCCTCTGATTACAAAGAGAAAGAAGGATTCTGAGAAACTTCTTAGTGTTCTATGAAGTCATCTCACAGAGTTACAGCTTTCCCCTCAAGAAACCTTTCGCAAAGACAATTCTTTTGGAATTGGCCAAGTGATATTTGGAAGCCCTTAGAGGGCTATGGTGAAAAAGGAAATATCCTCAGATGAAATCTGGAAAGAAGCTTTCTGAGAAACTGCTTAGTGTTCTATTAATTCATCTCACAGAGTTACATCTGTATTTCGTGGATCTCTTTGCTAGCCTTATTTCTGTGGAATCTGAGAACAGACATTTTGGATCCCTTTGAAGACTATAGGGCCAAAGGTAATATCCTCCGATAGCAAAGAGAAAGAAGCTTTCTGAGAAACTTCTTTGTGTTCTGTGAAATCATCTCACAGAGTTACAGCTTTCTCCTCAAGAAGACTTTCGCTAAGACAATTCTTGTGGAATTGGCCAAGTGATATTTGGAAGCCCATAGAGGGCTATGGTGAAAAAGGGAATATCCTCAGATGAAATCTGGAAAGAAGCTTTCTGAGAAACTGCTCTGTGATGTGTGACTTCCACTCACAGAGTTACATCTGTATTTCGTGGATCTCTTTGCTAGCCTTATTTCTGTGGAATCTGAGAACAGATATTTCGGATCCCTTTGAAGACTATAGGGCCAATGGAAATATCTTCCGATAACAAAGAGAAAGAAGGTTTCTGAGAAACTTCTTTGTGTTCCGTGATATCATCTCACAGAGTTACAGCTTTCCCCTCAAGATACATTTCGCTAAGACAGTTCTTGTGGAATTGGCAAAGTGTTATTTGGAAGCCCATAGAGGGCTATGGTGAAAAAGGAAATATCCTCAGATGAAATCTGGAAAGAAGCTTTCTGAGAAACAACTCTGTGATGTGTGATTTCCACTCACAGAGATACATGTGTATTTCGTGGATCTCTTTGCTAGCCTTATTTCTATGGAATCTGAGAAGAGATATTTCGGATCCCTTTGAGGACTATAGGGCCAAAGGAAATATCCTCCGATAACAAAGAGAAAGAAGCTTTCTGAGAAACTTCTTTGTGTTCTGTGAAATCATCTCACAGAGTTACAGCTTTCCTCTCAGGAAGCCTTTCGCTAAGACAGTTCTTTGGGAATGGGCAAAGTTATATTTGGAAGCCCATAGAGGGCTATGGTGAAAAAGGAAATGTCTTCAGATGAAATCTGGAAAGAAGCTGAGAAACTGCTTAGTGTTCTGTTAATTCATCTCACAGAGTTACATCTGTATTTCCTGGATCTCTTTGCTTGCCTTATTTCTGTGGAATCTGAGAACAGATATTTCGGATCCCTTTGAAGACTATAGGGCCAAAGGAAATATCCTCCGATAACAAAGAGAAAGAAGCTTTCTGAGAAACTACTTTCTGTTCTGTGAAATCATCTCACAGAGTTACAGCATTCCCCTCAAGAAGCTTTTCGCTAAGACAGTTCTTGTGGAATTGACCAAGTGATATTTGGAAGCCCATAGAGGGCTGTGGTGAAAAAGGAAATATCCTCAGATGAAATCTGGAAAGAAGCTTTCTAAGAAACTGCTTAGTGTTCTGTTAATTCATCTCACAGAGTTACATCTGTATTTCTTGGATCTCTTTGCTAGCCTTATTTCTGTGGAATCTGAGAACAGACATTTCGGGTCCCTTTGAAGACTATAGGGCCAAAGGAAATATCCTCCGATAACAAATACAAAGAAGCTTTCTGAGAAACTTCTTTGTGTTCCGTGAAATCATCTCACAGAGTTACAGCTTTCCCCTCAGGAAGCCTTTCGCTAAGATAGTTCTTTTGGAATTGGCAAAGTGATATTTGGAAGCCCATAGAGGGCTATGGTGAAAAAGGAAATATCCTCAGATGAAATCTGGAAAGAAGCTTTCTGAGAAACTGCTTAGTGTTCTCTTAATTCATCTCACAGAGTTACATCTGTATTTCTTGGATCTCTTTGCTAGCCTTATTTCTGTGGAATCTGAGAACAGATATTTCGGATCCCTTTGAAGACTATAGGGCCAAAGGAAATATCCTCCGAAAACAAAGAGAAAGAAGATTTCTGGGAAACTTCTTTGTGTTCTGTGAAATAATCTCACCGAGTTACAGCTATGTCCTCAAGAAGCCTTTCGCTAAGACAGTTCTTGTGGAATTGGCAAAGTGATATTTGGAAGCCCATAGAGGGCTATGGTGAAAAAGGAAATATCCTCAGATGAAATCTGGAAAGATGCTTTCTGAGAAACTGCTCTGTGATGTGTGATTTCCACTCACAGAGTTACATGTGTATTTCGTGGATCTCTTTTCTAGCCTTATTTCTGTGGAATCTGAGAACAGATATTTCGGATCCCTTTGAAGACTATAGGGCCTAAGGAAATGTCCTCCGATAACAAAGAGAAAGAAGCTTTCTGAGAAACTTCTTTGTGTTCCATGAAATCATCTCACAGAGTTACAGCTTTCCCCTCAGGAAGCCTTTCGCTAAGATAATTCTTATGGAATTGGCAAAGTGATATTTGGAAGCCCATAGAGGGCTAGGTTGAAAAAGGAAATATCCTCAGATGAAAATTGGAAAGAAGCTTTCTGAGAAAGTGCTCTGTGATGTGTGACTTCCACTCACAGAGTTACATCTGTATTTCGTGGATCTCTTTGTTAGCCTTATTTCTGTGGAATCTGAGAACAGATATTTTGGATCCCTTTGAAGACTATAGGGCCAAAGGAAATATCCAACGATAGCAAAGAGAAAGAAGCTTTCTGAGAAACTTCTTTGTGTTCTGTGAAATCATTTCACAGAGTTACAGCTTTTTCCTCAAGAAGCCTTTCGCTAAGATAGTTCTTGTGGAATTGGCAAAGTGATATTTGGAAGCCCATAGAGGGCTATGGTGAAAAAGGAAATATCCTCAAATGAAATCTGGAAAGAAGCTTTCTGTGAAACTGCTCTGTGATGAGTGACTTCCACTCACAGAGTTACATCTGTATTTCGTGGATCTCTTTGCTAAACTTATTTCTGTGGAATCTGAGAACAGATATTTCGGATCCCTTCGAAGACTATAGGGCCAAAGGAAATATCTTCCGATAACAAAGAGAAAGAAGGTTTCTGAGAAACTTCTTTGTGTTCTTTGAAATCATCTCACAGAGTTACAGCTTTCCCGTCAAGAAGCCTTTCGCTAAGACAGTTCTTGTGGAATTGGCAAAATGATATTAGGAAGCCCATAGAGGGCTATGGTGAAAAAGAAATATCCTCACATGAAATCTGGAAAGAAGCTTTCTGAGAAACTGCTCTGTGATGTGTGATTTCCACTCACACAGTTACATGTGTATTTCGTGGATCTCTTTGCTAGCCTTATTTCTGTGGAATCTGAGAACAGATATTTCGGATCCCTTTGAAGACTATAGGGCCAAATTAAATATCCTCCGATAACAAAGAGAAAGAAGTTTTCTGAGAAACTTCTTTGTGTTATGTGAAATCATCTCACAGAGTTACAGCTTTCCCCTCAAGAAGCATTTCGCTAAAACAGTTCTTGTGGAATTGGCAAAGTGATATTAGGAAGCCCATAGAGTGCTAAGGTGAAAAAGGAAATATCCTCAGATGAAATCTGGAAAGAAGCTTTCTGAGAAATTGCTCTGTGATGTGTGATTTCCACTCACAGAGTTACATGTGTATTTCGTGGATCTCTTTTCTAGCCTTATTTCTGTGGAATCTGAGAACAGATACTTCGGATCCCTTTGAAGACTATAGGGCCAAAGGAAATATCCTCCGATAACAAAGAGAAAGAAGCTTTCTGAGAAACTTCTTTGTGTTCTGTGAAATCATCTCACAGAGTTACATCTTTCCCCTCAGGAAGCCTTTCGCTGAGACAGTTCTTGGGGAATTGGCAAAGTGATATTTGGAAGCCCATAGAGGGCTATGGTGAAAAAGGAAATATCCTCAGATGAAATCTGGAAAGAAGCTTTCTGAGAAACTGCTTAGTGTTCTGTTAATTCATCTCACAGAGTTACGTCTGTATTTCGTGGATCTCTTTGCTAGCCTTATTTCTGTGGAATCTAAGAACAGATATTTCGGATCCCTTTGAAGACTATAGGGTCAAAGGAAATATCCTCCGATAACAAAGAGAAAGAAGCTTTCTGAGAAACTTCTTTGTGTTCTGTGAAATCATCTCACAGAGTTACAGCTTTCCCCTCAAGAAGTCTTTCGCTAGGACCGTTCTTGTGGAATTGACAAAGTGATATTTGGAAGCCCATAGAGGGCTATGGTGAAAAAGGAAATATCCTCAGATGAAATCTGGAAAGAAGCTTTCTGAGAAACTGCTCTGTGATGTGTGTTTTCCACTCACTGAGTTACATGTGTATTTCGTGGATCTCTTTGCTAGCCTTATTTCTGTGGAATCTCAGAACAGATATTTCGGATCCCTTTGAAGACGATAGGGCCAAAGGAAATATCCTCCGATAACAAAGAGAAAGAAGCTTTCTGAGAAACTTCTTTGTGTTCTGTGAAATCATCTCACAGAGTTACAGCTTTCCCCTCAAGAAGCCTTTCGCTAAGACAGTTGTTGTGGAATTGGCAAAGTGATATTTGGAAGCTCATAGAGGGCTATGGTGAAAAAGCAAATATCCTCAGATGAAATCTGGAAAGAAGCTTTCTGAGAAACTGCTTAGTGTTCTGTTAATTCATCTCACAGAGTTACATCTGTATTTCGTAGATCTCTTTGCTAGCCTTATTTCTGTGGAATCTGAGAACAGATATTTCGCATCCCTTTGAAGTATATAGGGCCAAAGGAAATATCCTCCGATAACAAAGAGAAAGAAGCTTTCCGAGAAACTTCTTTGTGTTCTGTGAAATCATCTCACAGAGTTACAGCTTTCCCCTCAAGAAGCCTTTCGCTAAGACAGTTCTTGAGGAATTGGCAAAGTGATATTTAGAAGCCCATAGAGGGCTGTGGTGAAAAAGGAAATATCCTCAGATGAAATCTGGAAAGAAGCTTTCTGAGAAACTGCTTAGTGTTCTGTTAATTCATCTCACAGAGTTACATCTGTATTTCGTGGATCTCTTTGCTAGCCTTATTTCTGTGGAATCTGAGAACAGATATTTCGGATCCCTTTGAAGACTATTGGACCAAAGGAAATATCCTCTGATTACAAAGAGAAAGAAGGATTCTGAGAAACTTCTTAGTGTTCTATGAAGTCATCTCACAGAGTTACAGCTTTCCCCTCAAGAAACCTTTCGCAAAGACAATTCTTTTGGAATTGGCCAAGTGATATTTGGAAGCCCATAGAGGGCTATGGTGAAAAAGGAAATATCCTCAGATGAAATCTGGAAAGAAGCTTTCTGAGAAACTGCTTAGTGTTCTATTAATTCATCTCACAGAGTTACATCTGTATTTCGTGGATCTCTTTGCTAGCCTTATTTCTGTGGAATCTGAGAACAGACATTTTGGATCCCTTTGAAGACTATAGGGCCAAAGGTAATATCCTCCGATAGCAAAGAGAAAGAAGCTTTCTGAGAAACTTCTTTGTGTTCTGTGAAATCATCTCACAGAGTTACAGCTTTCCCCTCAGGAAGCCTTTCGCTAAGACAGTTCCTTGGGAATGGGCAAAGTTATATTTGGAAGCCCATAGAGGGCTATGGTGAAAAAGGAAATGTCTTCAGATGAAATCTGGAAAGAAGCTGAGAAACTGCTTAGTGTTCTGTTAATTCATCTCACAGAGTTATATCTGTATTTCGTGGATCTCTTTGCTAAAGCCTTATTTCTGTGGAATCTGAGAACAGATATTTCGGATTCCTTTGAAGAGTATAGGGCCAAAGGAAATATCCTCCGATAACAAAGAGAAAGAAGGTTTCTGAGAAACTTCTTAGTGTTCTATGAAGTCATCTCACAGAGTTACAGCTTTTCCCTCAAGAAGCCTTTCGCAAAGACAATTCTTGTGGAATTGGCCAAGTGATATTTGGAAGCCCATAGAGGGTTATTGTGAAAAGGGAAATATCCTCAGATGAAATCTGGAAAGAAGCTTTCTGAGAAACTACTATGTGATGCGTGACTTCTACTCACAGAGTTACATCTGTATTTCGTGGATCTCTTTGCTGGTCTTACTTCTGTGGAATCTGAGAACATATATTTCGGATCCCTTTGAAAACTATAGAGCCAAAGGAAACATCCAACGATAACAAAGAGAAAGAAGCTTTCTGAGAAACTTCTTTGTGTTCTGTGAAATCGTCTCACAGAGTTACTGCTTTCCCCTCAAGAAGCCTTTCGCTAAGACAGTTCTTGTGGAATTGGCAAAGTGATATTTGGAAGCCCATAGAGGGCTATGGTGAAAAAGGAAATATCCTCAGATGAAATCTGGAAAGATGCTTTCTGAGAAACTGCTCTGTGATGTGTGATTTCCACTCACAGAGTTACATGTGTATTTCGTGGATCTCTTTTCTAGCCTTATTTCTGTGGAATCTGAGAACAGATATTTCGGATCCCTTTGAAGACTATAGGGCCAAAGGAAATATCCTCCGATAACAAAGAGAAAGAAGCTTTCTGAGAAACTTCTTTGTGTTCCATGAAATCATCTCACAGAGTTACAGCTTTCCCCTCAGGAAGCCTTTCGCTAAGATAATTCTTATGGAATTGGCAAAGTGATATTTGGAAGCCCATAGAGGGCTAGGTTGAAAAAGGAAATATCCTCAGATGAAAATTGGAAAGAAGCTTTCTGAGAAAGTGCTCTGTGATGTGTGACTTCCACTCACAGAGTTACATCTGTATTTCGTGGATCTCTTTGTTAGCCTTATTTCTGTGGAATCTGAGAACAGATATTTTGGATCCCTTTGAAGACTATAGGGCCAAAGGAAATATCCTCCGATAGCAAAGAGAAAGAAGCTTTCTGAGAAACTTCTCTGTGTTCTGTGAAATCATTTCACAGAGTTACAGCTTTTTCCTCAAGAAGCCTTTCGCTAAGATAGTTCTTGTGGAATTGGCAAAGTGATATTTGGAAGCCCATAGAGGGCTATGGTGAAAAAGGAAATATCCTCAAATGAAATCTGGAAAGAAGCTTTCTGTGAAACTGCTCTGTGATGAGTGACTTCCACTCACAGAGTTACATCTGTATTTCGTGGATCTCTTTGCTAAACTTATTTCTGTGGAATCTGAGAACAGATATTTCGGATCCCTTCGAAGACTATAGGGCCAAAGGAAATATCTTCCGATAACAAAGAGAAAGAAGGTTTCTGAGAAACTTCTTTGTGTTCTTTGAAATCATCTCACAGAGTTACAGCTTTCCCGTCAAGAAGCCTTTCGCTAAGACAGTTCTTGTGGAATTGGCAAAATGATATTAGGAAGCCCATAGAGGGCTATGGTGAAAAAGAAATATCCTCACATGAAATCTGGAAAGAAGCTTTCTGAGAAACTGCTCTGTGATGTGTGATTTCCACTCACACAGTTACATGTGTATTTCGTGGATCTCTTTGCTAGCCTTATTTCTGTGGAATCTGAGAACAGATATTTCGGATCCCTTTGAAGACTATAGGGCCAAATTAAATATCCTCCGATAACAAAGAGAAAGAAGTTTTCTGAGAAACTTCTTTGTGTTATGTGAAATCATCTCACAGAGTTACAGCTTTCCCCTCAAGAAGCATTTCGCTAAAACAGTTCTTGTGGAATTGGCAAAGTGATATTAGGAAGCCCATAGAGGGCTATGGTGAAAAAGGAAATATCCTCAGATGAAATCTGGAAAGATGCTTTCTGAGAAACTGCTCTGTGATGTGTGATTTCCACTCACAGAGTTACATGTGTATTTCGTGGATCTCTTTTCTAGCCTTATTTCTGTGGAATCTGAGAACAGATATTTCGGATCCCTTTGAAGACTATAGGGCCAAAGGAAATATCCTCCGATAACAAAGAGAAAGAAGCTTTCTGAGAAACTTCTTTGTGTTCCATGAAATCATCTCACAGAGTTACAGCTTTCCCCTCAGGAAGCCTTTCGCTAAGATAATTCTTATGGAATTGGCAAAGTGATATTTGGAAGCCCATAGAGGGCTAGGTTGAAAAAGGAAATATCCTCAGATGAAAATTGGAAAGAAGCTTTCTGAGAAAGTGCTCTGTGATGTGTGACTTCCACTCACAGAGTTACATCTGTATTTCGTGGATCTCTTTGTTAGCCTTATTTCTGTGGAATCTGAGAACAGATATTTTGGATCCCTTTGAAGACTATAGGGCCAAAGGAAATATCCTCCGATAGCAAAGAGAAAGAAGCTTTCTGAGAAACTTCTTTGTGTTCTGTGAAATCATTTCACAGAGTTACAGCTTTTTCCTCAAGAAGCCTTTCGCTAAGATAGTTCTTGTGGAATTGGCAAAGTGATATTTGGAAGCCCATAGAGGGCTATGGTGAAAAAGGAAATATCCTCAAATGAAATCTGGAAAGAAGCTTTCTGTGAAACTGCTCTGTGATGAGTGACTTCCACTCACAGAGTTACATCTGTATTTCGTGGATCTCTTTGCTAAACTTATTTCTGTGGAATCTGAGAACAGATATTTCGGATCCCTTCGAAGACTATAGGGCCAAAGGAAATATCTTCCGATAACAAAGAGAAAGAAGGTTTCTGAGAAACTTCTTTGTGTTCTTTGAAATCATCTCACAGAGTTATAGCTTTCCCGTCAAGAACCCTTTCGCTAAGACAGTTCCTGTGGAATTGGCAAAATGATATTAGGAAGCCCATAGAGGGCTATGGTGAAAAAGAAATATCCTCACATGAAATCTGGAAAGAAGCTTTCTGAGAAACTGCTCTGTGATGTGTGATTTCCACTCACACAGTTACATGTGTATTTCGTGGATCTCTTTGCTAGCCTTATTTCTGTGGAATCTGAGAACAGATATTTCGGATCCCTTTGAAGACTATAGGGCCAAATTAAATATCCTCCGATAACAAAGAGAAAGAAGTTTTCTGAGAAACTTCTTTGTGTTATGTGAAATCATCTCACAGAGTTACAGCTTTCCCCTCAAGAAGCATTTCGCTAAAACAGTTCTTGTGGAATTGGCAAAGTGATATTAGGAAGCCCATAGAGTGCTAAGGTGAAAAAGGAAATATCCTCAGACGAAATCTGGAAAGAAGCTTTCTGAGAAATTGCTCTGTGATGTGTGATTTCCACTCACAGAGTTACATGTGTATTTCGTGGATCTCTTTTCTAGCCTTATTTCTGTGGAATCTGAGAACAGATACTTCGGATCCCTTTGAAGACTATAGGGCCAAAGGAAATATCCTCCGATAACAAAGAGAAAGAAGCTTTCTGAGAAACTTCTTTGTGTTCTGTGAAATCATCTCACAGAGTTACATCTTTCCCCTCAGGAAGCCTTTCGCTAAGACAGTCCTTGGGGAATTGGCAAAGTGATATTTGGAAGCCCATAGAGGGCTATGGTGAAAAAGGAAATATCCTCAGATGAAATCTGGAAAGAAGCTTTCTGAGAAACTGCTTAGTGTTCTGTTAATTCATCTCACAGAGTTACGTCTGTATTTCGTGGATCTCTTTGCTAGCCTTATTTCTGTGGAATCTAAGAACAGATATTTCGGATCCCTTTGAAGACTATAGGGTCAAAGGAAATATCCTCCGATAACAAAGAGAAAGAAGCTTTCTGAGAAACTTCTTTGTGTTCTGTGAAATCATCTCACAGAGTTACAGCTTTCCCCTCAAGAAGTCTTTCGCTAGGACCGTTCTTGTGGAATTGACAAAGTGATATTTGGAAGCCCATAGAGGGCTATGGTGAAAAAGGAAATATCCTCAGATGAAATCTGGAAAGAAGCTTTCTGAGAAACTGCTCTGTGATGTGTGTTTTCCACTCACTGAGTTACATGTGTATTTCGTGGATCTCTTTGCTACCTTATTTCTGTGGAATCTCAGAACAGATATTTCGGATCCCTTTGAAGACGATAGGGCCAAAGGAAATATCCTCCGATAACAAAGAGAAAGAAGCTTTCTGAGAAACTTCTTTGTGTTCTGTGAAATCATCTCACAGAGTTACAGCTTTCCCCTCAAGAAGCCTTTCGCTAAGACAGTTGTTGTGGAATTGGCAAAGTGATATTTGGAAGCTCATAGAGGGCTATGGTGAAAAAGCAAATATCCTCAGATGAAATCTGGAAAGAAGCTTTCTGAGAAACTGCTTAGTGTTCTGTTAATTCATCTCACAGAGTTACATCTGTATTTCGTAGATCTCTTTGCTAGCCTTATTTCTGTGGAATCTGAGAACAGATATTTCGCATCCCTTTGAAGTATATAGGGCCAAAGGAAATATCCTCCGATAACAAAGAGAAAGAAGCTTTCCGAGAAACTTCTTTGTGTTCTGTGAAATCATCTCACAGAGTTACAGCTTTCCCCTCAAGAAGCCTTTCGCTAAGACAGTTCTTGAGGAATTGGCAAAGTGATATTTAGAAGCCCATAGAGGGCTGTGGTGAAAAAGGAAATATCCTCAGATGAAATCTGGAAAGAAGCTTTCTGAGAAACTGCTTAGTGTTCTGTTAATTCATCTCACAGAGTTACATCTGTATTTCGTGGATCTCTTTGCTAGCCTTATTTCTGTGGAATCTGAGAACAGATATTTCGGATCCCTTTGAAGACTATTGGACCAAAGGAAATATCCTCTGATTACAAAGAGAAAGAAGGATTCTGAGAAACTTCTTAGTGTTCTATGAAGTCATCTCACAGAGTTACAGCTTTCCCCTCAAGAAACCTTTCGCAAAGACAATTCTTTTGGAATTGGCCAAGTGATATTTGGAAGCCCATAGAGGGCTATGGTGAAAAAGGAAATATCCTCAGATGAAATCTGGAAAGAAGCTTTCTGAGAAACTGCTTAGTGTTCTATTAATTCATCTCACAGAGTTACATCTGTATTTCGTGGATCTCTTTGCTAGCCTTATTTCTGTGGAATCTGAGAACAGACATTTTGGATCCCTTTGAAGACTATAGGGCCAAAGGTAATATCCTCCGATAGCAAAGAGAAAGAAGCTTTCTGAGAAACTTCTTTGTGTTCTGTGAAATCATCTCACAGAGTTACAGCTTTCCCCTCAGGAAGCCTTTCGCTAAGACAGTTCCTTGGGAATGGGCAAAGTTATATTTGGAAGCCCATAGAGGGCTATGGTGAAAAAGGAAATGTCTTCAGATGAAATCTGGAAAGAAGCTGAGAAACTGCTTAGTGTTCTGTTAATTCATCTCACAGAGTTATATCTGTATTTCGTGGATCTCTTTGCTAAAGCCTTATTTCTGTGGAATCTGAGAACAGATATTTCGGATTCCTTTGAAGAGTATAGGGCCAAAGGAAATATCCTCCGATAACAAAGAGAAAGAAGGTTTCTGAGAAACTTCTTAGTGTTCTATGAAGTCATCTCACAGAGTTACAGCTTTTCCCTCAAGAAGCCTTTCGCAAAGACAATTCTTGTGGAATTGGCCAAGTGATATTTGGAAGCCCATAGAGGGTTATTGTGAAAAGGGAAATATCCTCAGATGAAATCTGGAAAGAAGCTTTCTGAGAAACTACTATGTGATGCGTGACTTCTACTCACAGAGTTACATCTGTATTTCGTGGATCTCTTTGCTGGTCTTACTTCTGTGGAATCTGAGAACATATATTTCGGATCCCTTTGAAAACTATAGAGCCAAAGGAAACATCCAACGATAACAAAGAGAAAGAAGCTTTCTGAGAAACTTCTTTGTGTTCTGTGAAATCGTCTCACAGAGTTACTGCTTTCCCCTCAAGAAGCCTTTCGCTAAGACAGTTCTTGTGGAATTGGCAAAGTGATATTTGGAAGCCCATAGAGGGCTATGGTGAAAAAGGAAATATCCTCAGATGAAATCTGGAAAGATGCTTTCTGAGAAACTGCTCTGTGATGTGTGATTTCCACTCACAGAGTTACATGTGTATTTCGTGGATCTCTTTTCTAGCCTTATTTCTGTGGAATCTGAGAACAGATATTTCGGATCCCTTTGAAGACTATAGGGCCAAAGGAAATATCCTCCGATAACAAAGAGAAAGAAGCTTTCTGAGAAACTTCTTTGTGTTCCATGAAATCATCTCACAGAGTTACAGCTTTCCCCTCAGGAAGCCTTTCGCTAAGATAATTCTTATGGAATTGGCAAAGTGATATTTGGAAGCCCATAGAGGGCTAGGTTGAAAAAGGAAATATCCTCAGATGAAAATTGGAAAGAAGCTTTCTGAGAAAGTGCTCTGTGATGTGTGACTTCCACTCACAGAGTTACATCTGTATTTCGTGGATCTCTTTGTTAGCCTTATTTCTGTGGAATCTGAGAACAGATATTTTGGATCCCTTTGAAGACTATAGGGCCAAAGGAAATATCCTCCGATAGCAAAGAGAAAGAAGCTTTCTGAGAAACTTCTCTGTGTTCTGTGAAATCATTTCACAGAGTTACAGCTTTTTCCTCAAGAAGCCTTTCGCTAAGATAGTTCTTGTGGAATTGGCAAAGTGATATTTGGAAGCCCATAGAGGGCTATGGTGAAAAAGGAAATATCCTCAAATGAAATCTGGAAAGAAGCTTTCTGTGAAACTGCTCTGTGATGAGTGACTTCCACTCACAGAGTTACATCTGTATTTCGTGGATCTCTTTGCTAAACTTATTTCTGTGGAATCTGAGAACAGATATTTCGGATCCCTTCGAAGACTATAGGGCCAAAGGAAATATCTTCCGATAACAAAGAGAAAGAAGGTTTCTGAGAAACTTCTTTGTGTTCTTTGAAATCATCTCACAGAGTTACAGCTTTCCCGTCAAGAAGCCTTTCGCTAAGACAGTTCTTGTGGAATTGGCAAAATGATATTAGGAAGCCCATAGAGGGCTATGGTGAAAAAGAAATATCCTCACATGAAATCTGGAAAGAAGCTTTCTGAGAAACTGCTCTGTGATGTGTGATTTCCACTCACACAGTTACATGTGTATTTCGTGGATCTCTTTGCTAGCCTTATTTCTGTGGAATCTGAGAACAGATATTTCGGATCCCTTTGAAGACTATAGGGCCAAATTAAATATCCTCCGATAACAAAGAGAAAGAAGTTTTCTGAGAAACTTCTTTGTGTTATGTGAAATCATCTCACAGAGTTACAGCTTTCCCCTCAAGAAGCATTTCGCTAAAACAGTTCTTGTGGAATTGGCAAAGTGATATTAGGAAGCCCATAGAGGGCTATGGTGAAAAAGGAAATATCCTCAGATGAAATCTGGAAAGATGCTTTCTGAGAAACTGCTCTGTGATGTGTGATTTCCACTCACAGAGTTACATGTGTATTTCGTGGATCTCTTTTCTAGCCTTATTTCTGTGGAATCTGAGAACAGATATTTCGGATCCCTTTGAAGACTATAGGGCCAAAGGAAATATCCTCCGATAACAAAGAGAAAGAAGCTTTCTGAGAAACTTCTTTGTGTTCCATGAAATCATCTCACAGAGTTACAGCTTTCCCCTCAGGAAGCCTTTCGCTAAGATAATTCTTATGGAATTGGCAAAGTGATATTTGGAAGCCCATAGAGGGCTAGGTTGAAAAAGGAAATATCCTCAGATGAAAATTGGAAAGAAGCTTTCTGAGAAAGTGCTCTGTGATGTGTGACTTCCACTCACAGAGTTACATCTGTATTTCGTGGATCTCTTTGTTAGCCTTATTTCTGTGGAATCTGAGAACAGATATTTTGGATCCCTTTGAAGACTATAGGGCCAAAGGAAATATCCTCCGATAGCAAAGAGAAAGAAGCTTTCTGAGAAACTTCTTTGTGTTCTGTGAAATCATTTCACAGAGTTACAGCTTTTTCCTCAAGAAGCCTTTCGCTAAGATAGTTCTTGTGGAATTGGCAAAGTGATATTTGGAAGCCCATAGAGGGCTATGGTGAAAAAGGAAATATCCTCAAATGAAATCTGGAAAGAAGCTTTCTGTGAAACTGCTCTGTGATGAGTGACTTCCACTCACAGAGTTACATCTGTATTTCGTGGATCTCTTTGCTAAACTTATTTCTGTGGAATCTGAGAACAGATATTTCGGATCCCTTCGAAGACTATAGGGCCAAAGGAAATATCTTCCGATAACAAAGAGAAAGAAGGTTTCTGAGAAACTTCTTTGTGTTCTTTGAAATCATCTCACAGAGTTATAGCTTTCCCGTCAAGAACCCTTTCGCTAAGACAGTTCCTGTGGAATTGGCAAAATGATATTAGGAAGCCCATAGAGGGCTATGGTGAAAAAGAAATATCCTCACATGAAATCTGGAAAGAAGCTTTCTGAGAAACTGCTCTGTGATGTGTGATTTCCACTCACACAGTTACATGTGTATTTCGTGGATCTCTTTGCTAGCCTTATTTCTGTGGAATCTGAGAACAGATATTTCGGATCCCTTTGAAGACTATAGGGCCAAATTAAATATCCTCCGATAACAAAGAGAAAGAAGTTTTCTGAGAAACTTCTTTGTGTTATGTGAAATCATCTCACAGAGTTACAGCTTTCCCCTCAAGAAGCATTTCGCTAAAACAGTTCTTGTGGAATTGGCAAAGTGATATTAGGAAGCCCATAGAGTGCTAAGGTGAAAAAGGAAATATCCTCAGACGAAATCTGGAAAGAAGCTTTCTGAGAAATTGCTCTGTGATGTGTGATTTCCACTCACAGAGTTACATGTGTATTTCGTGGATCTCTTTTCTAGCCTTATTTCTGTGGAATCTGAGAACAGATACTTCGGATCCCTTTGAAGACTATAGGGCCAAAGGAAATATCCTCCGATAACAAAGAGAAAGAAGCTTTCTGAGAAACTTCTTTGTGTTCTGTGAAATCATCTCACAGAGTTACATCTTTCCCCTCAGGAAGCCTTTCGCTAAGACAGTCCTTGGGGAATTGGCAAAGTGATATTTGGAAGCCCATAGAGGGCTATGGTGAAAAAGGAAATATCCTCAGATGAAATCTGGAAAGAAGCTTTCTGAGAAACTGCTTAGTGTTCTGTTAATTCATCTCACAGAGTTACGTCTGTATTTCGTGGATCTCTTTGCTAGCCTTATTTCTGTGGAATCTAAGAACAGATATTTCGGATCCCTTTGAAGACTATAGGGTCAAAGGAAATATCCTCCGATAACAAAGAGAAAGAAGCTTTCTGAGAAACTTCTTTGTGTTCTGTGAAATCATCTCACAGAGTTACAGCTTTCCCCTCAAGAAGTCTTTCGCTAGGACCGTTCTTGTGGAATTGACAAAGTGATATTTGGAAGCCCATAGAGGGCTATGGTGAAAAAGGAAATATCCTCAGATGAAATCTGGAAAGAAGCTTTCTGAGAAACTGCTCTGTGATGTGTGTTTTCCACTCACTGAGTTACATGTGTATTTCGTGGATCTCTTTGCTACCTTATTTCTGTGGAATCTCAGAACAGATATTTCGGATCCCTTTGAAGACGATAGGGCCAAAGGAAATATCCTCCGATAACAAAGAGAAAGAAGCTTTCTGAGAAACTTCTTTGTGTTCTGTGAAATCATCTCACAGAGTTACAGCTTTCCCCTCAAGAAGCCTTTCGCTAAGACAGTTGTTGTGGAATTGGCAAAGTGATATTTGGAAGCTCATAGAGGGCTATGGTGAAAAAGCAAATATCCTCAGATGAAATCTGGAAAGAAGCTTTCTGAGAAACTGCTTAGTGTTCTGTTAATTCATCTCACAGAGTTACATCTGTATTTCGTAGATCTCTTTGCTAGCCTTATTTCTGTGGAATCTGAGAACAGATATTTCGCATCCCTTTGAAGTATATAGGGCCAAAGGAAATATCCTCCGATAACAAAGAGAAAGAAGCTTTCCGAGAAACTTCTTTGTGTTCTGTGAAATCATCTCACAGAGTTACAGCTTTCCCCTCAAGAAGCCTTTCGCTAAGACAGTTCTTGAGGAATTGGCAAAGTGATATTTAGAAGCCCATAGAGGGCTATGGTGAAAAAGGAAATATCCTCAGATGAAATCTGGAAAGAAGCTTTCTGAGAAACTGCTTAGTGTTCTGTTAATTCATCTCACAGAGTTACATCTGTATTTCGTGGATCTCTTTGCTAGCCTTATTTCTGTGGAATCTGAGAACAGATATTTCGGATCCCTTTGAAGACTATTGGACCAAAGGAAATATCCTCTGATTACAAAGAGAAAGAAGGATTCTGAGAAACTTCTTAGTGTTCTATGAAGTCATCTCACAGAGTTACAGCTTTCCCCTCAAGAAACCTTTCGCAAAGACAATTCTTTTGGAATTGGCCAAGTGATATTTGGAAGCCCATAGAGGGCTATGGTGAAAAAGGAAATATCCTCAGATGAAATCTGGAAAGAAGCTTTCTGAGAAACTGCTTAGTGTTCTATTAATTCATCTCACAGAGTTACATCTGTATTTCGTGGATCTCTTTGCTAGCCTTATTTCTGTGGAATCTGAGAACAGACATTTTGGATCCCTTTGAAGACTATAGGGCCAAAGGTAATATCCTCCGATAGCAAAGAGAAAGAAGCTTTCTGAGAAACTTCTTTGTGTTCTGTGAAATCATCTCACAGAGTTACAGCTTTCCCCTCAGGAAGCCTTTCGCTAAGACAGTTCTTTGGGAATGGGCAAAGTTATATTTGGAAGCCCGTAGAGGGCTATGGTGAAAAAGGAAATGTCTTCAGATGAAATCTGGAAAGAAGCTGAGAAACTGCTTAGTGTTCTGTTAATTCATCTCACAGAGTTATATCTGTATTTCGTGGATCTCTTTGCTAGCCTTATTTCTGTGGAATCTGAGAACAGATATTTCGGATTCCTTTGAAGAGTATAGGGCCAAAGGAAATATCCTCCGATAACAAAGAGAAAGAAGGTTTCTGAGAAACTTCTTAGTGTTCTATGAAGTCATCTCACAGAGTTACAGCTTTTCCCTCAAGAAGCCTTTCGCAAAGACAATTCTTGTGGAATTGGCCAAGTGATATTTGGAAGCCCATAGAGGGTTATTGTGAAAAGGGAAATATCCTCAGATGAAATCTGGAAAGAAGCTTTCTGAGAAACTACTATGTGATGCGTGACTTCTACTCACAGAGTTACATCTGTATTTCGTGGATCTCTTTGCTGGTCTTACTTCTGTGGAATCTGAGAACATATATTTCGGATCCCTTTGAAAACTATAGAGCCAAAGGAAACATCCAACGATAACAAAGAGAAAGAAGCTTTCTGAGAAACTTCTTTCTGTTCTGTGAAATCGTCTCACAGAGTTACTGCTTTCCCCTCAAGAAGCCTTTCGCTAAGACAGTTCTTGTGGAATTGGCAAAGTGATATTTGGAAGCCCATAGAGGGCTATGGTGAAAAAGGAAATATCCTCAGATGAAATCTGGAAAGATGCTTTCTGAGAAACTGCTCTGTGATGTGTGATTTCCACTCACAGAGTTACATGTGTATTTCGTGGATCTCTTTTCTAGCCTTATTTCTGTGGAATCTGAGAACAGATATTTCGGATCCCTTTGAAGACTATAGGGCCAAAGGAAATATCCTCCGATAACAAAGAGAAAGAAGCTTTCTGAGAAACTTCTTTGTGTTCCATGAAATCATCTCACAGAGTTACAGCTTTCCCCTCAGGAAGCCTTTCGCTAAGATAATTCTTATGGAATTGGCAAAGTGATATTTGGAAGCCCATAGAGGGCTATGGTGAAAAAGGAAATATCCTCAGATGAAATCTGGAAAGAAGCTTTCTGTGAAACTGCTCTGTGATGAGTGACTTCCACTCACAGAGTTACATCTGTATTTCGTGGATCTCTTTGCTAAACTTATTTCTTGGAATCTGAGAACAGATATTTCGGATCCCTTCGAAGACTATAGGGCCAAAGGAAATATCTTCCGATAACAAAGAGAAAGAAGGTTTCTGAGAAACTTCTTTGTGTTCTTTGAAATCATCTCACAGAGTTACAGCTTTCCCGTCAAGAAGCCTTTCGCTAAGACAGTTCTTGTGGAATTGGCAAAATGATATTAGGAAGCCCATAGAGGGCTATGGTGAAAAAGAAATATCCTCACATGAAATCTGGAAAGAAGCTTTCTGAGAAACTGCTCTGTGATGTGTGATTTCCACTCACACAGTTACATGTGTATTTCGTGGATCTCTTTGCTAGCCTTATTTCTGTGGAATCTGAGAACAGATATTTCGGATCCCTTTGAAGACTATAGGGCCAAATTAAATATCCTCCGATAACAAAGAGAAAGAAGCTTTCTGAGAAACTTCTTTGTGTTCTGTGAAATCATCTCACAGAGTCACAGCTTTCCCCTCAGGAAGCCTTTCGCTAAGACAGTTCTTGGGGAATTGGCAAAGTGATATTTGGAAGCCCATAGAGGGCTATGGTGAAAAAGGAAATATCCTCAGATGAAATCTGGAAAGAAGCTTTCTGAGAAACTGCTTAGTGTTCTGTTAATTCATCTCACAGAGTTACGTCTGTATTTCGTGGATCTCTTTGCTAGCCTTATTTCTGTGGAATCTAAGAACAGATATTTCGGATCCCTTTGAAGACTATAGGGTCAAAGGAAATATCCTCCGATAACAAACAGAAAGAAGCTTTCTGAGAAACTTCTTTGTGTTCTGTGAAATCATCTCACAGAGTTACAGCTTTCCCCTCAAGAAGTCTTTCGCTAGGACCGTTCTTGTGGAATTGACAAAGTGATATTTGGAAGCCCATAGAGGGCTATGGTGAAAAAGGAAATATCCTCAGATGAAATCTGGAAAGAAGCTTTCTGAGAAACTGCTCTGTGATGTGTGTTTTCCACTCACTGAGTTACATGTGTATTTCGTGGATCTCTTTGCTAGCCTTATTTCTGTGGAATCTCAGAACAGATATTTCGGATCCCTTTGAAGACGATAGGGCCAAAGGAAATATCCTCCGATAACAAAGAGAAAGAAGCTTTCTGAGAAACTTCTTTGTGTTCTGTGAAATCATCTCACAGAGTTACAGCTTTCCCCTCAAGAAGCCTTTCGCTAAGACAGTTGTTGTGGAATTGGCAAAGTGATATTTGGAAGCTCATAGAGGGCTATGGTGAAAAAGCAAATATCCTCAGATGAAATCTGGAAAGAAGCTTTCTGAGAAACTGCTTAGTGTTCTGTTAATTCATCTCACAGAGTTACATCTGTATTTCGTAGATCTCTTTGCTAGCCTTATTTCTGTGGAATCTGAGAACAGATATTTCGCATCCCTTTGAAGTATATAGGGCCAAAGGAAATATCCTCCGATAACAAAGAGAAAGAAGCTTTCCGAGAAACTTCTTTGTGTTCTGTGAAATCATCTCACAGAGTTACAGCTTTCCCCTCAAGAAGCCTTTCGCTAAGACAGTTCTTGAGGAATTGGCAAAGTGATATTTAGAAGCCCATAGAGGGCTATGGTGAAAAAGGAAATATCCTCAGATGAAATCTGGAAAGAAGCTTTCTGAGAAACTGCTTAGTGTTCTGTTAATTCATCTCACAGAGTTACATCTGTATTTCGTGGATCTCTTTGCTAGCCTTATTTCTGTGGAATCTGAGAACAGATATTTCGGATCCCTTTGAAGACTATTGGACCAAAGGAAATATCCTCTGATTACAAAGAGAAAGAAGGATTCTGAGAAACTTCTTAGTGTTCTATGAAGTCATCTCACAGAGTTACAGCTTTCCCCTCAAGAAACCTTTCGCAAAGACAATTCTTTTGGAATTGGCCAAGTGATATTTGGAAGCCCATAGAGGGCTATGGTGAAAAAGGAAATATCCTCAGATGAAATCTGGAAAGAAGCTTTCTGAGAAACTGCTTAGTGTTCTATTAATTCATCTCACAGAGTTACATCTGTATTTCGTGGATCTCTTTGCTAGCCTTATTTCTGTGGAATCTGAGAACAGACATTTTGGATCCCTTTGAAGACTATAGGGCCAAAGGTAATATCCTCCGATAGCAAAGAGAAAGAAGCTTTCTGAGAAACTTCTTTGTGTTCTGTGAAATCATCTCACAGAGTTACAGCTTTCCCCTCAGGAAGCCTTTCGCTAAGACAGTTCTTTGGGAATGGGCAAAGTTATATTTGGAAGCCCGTAGAGGGCTATGGTGAAAAAGGAAATGTCTTCAGATGAAATCTGGAAAGAAGCTGAGAAACTGCTTAGTGTTCTGTTAATTCATCTCACAGAGTTATATCTGTATTTCGTGGATCTCTTTGCTAGCCTTATTTCTGTGGAATCTGAGAACAGATATTTCGGATTCCTTTGAAGAGTATAGGGCCAAAGGAAATATCCTCCGATAACAAAGAGAAAGAAGGTTTCTGAGAAACTTCTTAGTGTTCTATGAAGTCATCTCACAGAGTTACAGCTTTTCCCTCAAGAAGCCTTTCGCAAAGACAATTCTTGTGGAATTGGCCAAGTGATATTTGGAAGCCCATAGAGGGTTATTGTGAAAAGGGAAATATCCTCAGATGAAATCTGGAAAGAAGCTTTCTGAGAAACTACTATGTGATGCGTGACTTCTACTCACAGAGTTACATCTGTATTTCGTGGATCTCTTTGCTGGTCTTACTTCTGTGGAATCTGAGAACATATATTTCGGATCCCTTTGAAAACTATAGAGCCAAAGGAAACATCCAACGATAACAAAGAGAAAGAAGCTTTCTGAGAAACTTCTTTCTGTTCTGTGAAATCGTCTCACAGAGTTACTGCTTTCCCCTCAAGAAGCCTTTCGCTAAGACAGTTCTTGTGGAATTGGCAAAGTGATATTTGGAAGCCCATAGAGGGCTATGGTGAAAAAGGAAATATCCTCAGATGAAATCTGGAAAGATGCTTTCTGAGAAACTGCTCTGTGATGTGTGATTTCCACTCACAGAGTTACATGTGTATTTCGTGGATCTCTTTTCTAGCCTTATTTCTGTGGAATCTGAGAACAGATATTTCGGATCCCTTTGAAGACTATAGGGCCAAAGGAAATATCCTCCGATAACAAAGAGAAAGAAGCTTTCTGAGAAACTTCTTTGTGTTCCATGAAATCATCTCACAGAGTTACAGCTTTCCCCTCAGGAAGCCTTTCGCTAAGATAATTCTTATGGAATTGGCAAAGTGATATTTGGAAGCCCATAGAGGGCTATGGTGAAAAAGGAAATATCCTCAGATGAAATCTGGAAAGAAGCTTTCTGTGAAACTGCTCTGTGATGAGTGACTTCCACTCACAGAGTTACATCTGTATTTCGTGGATCTCTTTGCTAAACTTATTTCTGTGGAATCTGAGAACAGATATTTCGGATCCCTTCGAAGACTATAGGGCCAAAGGAAATATCTTCCGATAACAAAGAGAAAGAAGGTTTCTGAGAAACTTCTTTGTGTTCTTTGAAATCATCTCACAGAGTTACAGCTTTCCCGTCAAGAAGCCTTTCGCTAAGACAGTTCTTGTGGAATTGGCAAAATGATATTAGGAAGCCCATAGAGGGCTATGGTGAAAAAGAAATATCCTCACATGAAATCTGGAAAGAAGCTTTCTGAGAAACTGCTCTGTGATGTGTGATTTCCACTCACACAGTTACATGTGTATTTCGTGGATCTCTTTGCTAGCCTTATTTCTGTGGAATCTGAGAACAGATATTTCGGATCCCTTTGAAGACTATAGGGCCAAATTAAATATCCTCCGATAACAAAGAGAAAGAAGCTTTCTGAGAAACTTCTTTGTGTTCTGTGAAATCATCTCACAGAGTCACAGCTTTCCCCTCAGGAAGCCTTTCGCTAAGACAGTTCTTGGGGAATTGGCAAAGTGATATTTGGAAGCCCATAGAGGGCTATGGTGAAAAAGGAAATATCCTCAGATGAAATCTGGAAAGAAGCTTTCTGAGAAACTGCTTAGTGTTCTGTTAATTCATCTCACAGAGTTACGTCTGTATTTCGTGGATCTCTTTGCTAGCCTTATTTCTGTGGAATCTAAGAACAGATATTTCGGATCCCTTTGAAGACTATAGGGTCAAAGGAAATATCCTCCGATAACAAACAGAAAGAAGCTTTCTGAGAAACTTCTTTGTGTTCTGTGAAATCATCTCACAGAGTTACAGCTTTCCCCTCAAGAAGTCTTTCGCTAGGACCGTTCTTGTGGAATTGACAAAGTGATATTTGGAAGCCCATAGAGGGCTATGGTGAAAAAGGAAATATCCTCAGATGAAATCTGGAAAGAAGCTTTCTGAGAAACTGCTCTGTGATGTGTGTTTTCCACTCACTGAGTTACATGTGTATTTCGTGGATCTCTTTGCTAGCCTTATTTCTGTGGAATCTCAGAACAGATATTTCGGATCCCTTTGAAGACGATAGGGCCAAAGGAAATATCCTCCGATAACAAAGAGAAAGAAGCTTTCTGAGAAACTTCTTTGTGTTCTGTGAAATCATCTCACAGAGTTACAGCTTTCCCCTCAAGAAGCCTTTCGCTAAGACAGTTGTTGTGGAATTGGCAAAGTGATATTTGGAAGCTCATAGAGGGCTATGGTGAAAAAGAAAATATCCTCAGATGAAATCTGGAAAGAATCTTTCTGAGAAACTGCTTAGTGTTCCGTTAATTCATCTCACAGAGTTACATCTGTATTTCGTAGATCTCTTTGCTAGCCTTATTTCTGTGGAATCTGAGAACAGATATTTCGCATCCCTTTGAAGTATATAGGGCCAAAGGAAATATCCTCCGATAACAAAGAGAAAGAAGCTTTCCGAGAAACTTCTTTGTGTTCTGTGAAATCATCTCACAGAGTTACAGCTTTCCCCTCAAGAAGCCTTTCGCTAAGACAGTTCTTGAGGAATTGGCAAAGTGATATTTAGAAGCCCATAGAGGGCTATGGTGAAAAAGGAAATATCCTCAGATGAAATCTGGAAAGAAGCTTTCTGAGAAACTGCTTAGTGTTCTGTTAATTCATCTCACAGAGTTACATCTGTATTTCGTGGATCTCTTTGCTAGCCTTATTTCTGTGGAATCTGAGAACAGATATTTCGGATCCCTTTGAAGACTATTGGACCAAAGGAAATATCCTCTGATTACAAAGAGAAAGAAGGATTCTGAGAAACTTCTTAGTGTTCTATGAAGTCATCTCACAGAGTTACAGCTTTCCCCTCAAGAAACCTTTCGCAAAGACAATTCTTTTGGAATTGGCCAAGTGATATTTGGAAGCCCATAGAGGGCTATGGTGAAAAAGGAATTATCCTCAGATGAAATCTGGAAAGAAGCTTTCTGAGAAACTGCTTAGTGTTCTATTAATTCATCTCACAGAGTTACATCTGTATTTCGTGGATCTCTTTGCTAGCCTTATTTCTGTGGAATCTGAGAACAGACATTTTGGATCCCTTTGAAGACTATAGGGCCAAAGGTAATATCCTCCGATAGCAAAGAGAAAGAAGCTTTCTGAGAAACTTCTTTGTGTTCTGTGAAATCATCTCACAGAGTTACAGCTTTCCCCTCAGGAAGCCTTTCGCTAAGACAGTTCTTTGGGAATGGGCAAAGTTATATTTGGAAGCCCATAGAGGGCTATGGTGAAAAAGGAAATGTCTTCAGATGAAATCTGGAAAGAAGCTGAGAAACTGCTTAGTGTTCTGTTAATTCATCTCACAGAGTTACATCTGTATTTCGTGGATCTCTTTGCTAGCCTTATTTCTGTGGAATCTGAGAACAGATATTTCGGATTCCTTTGAAGAGTATAGGGCCAAAGGAAATATCCTCCGATAACAAAGAGAAAGAAGGTTTCTGAGAAACTTCTTAGTGTTCTATGAAGTCATCTCACAGAGTTACAGCTTTTCCCTCAAGAAGCCTTTCGCAAAGACAATTCTTGTGGAATTGGCCAAGTGATATTTGGAAGCCCATAGAGGGTTATTGTGAAAAGGGAAATATCCTCAGATGAAATCTGGAAAGAAGCTTTCTGAGAAACTACTATGTGATGCGTGACTTCTACTCACAGAGTTACATCTGTATTTCGTGGATCTCTTTGCTGGTCTTACTTCTGTGGAATCTGAGAACATATATTTCGGATCCCTTTGAAAACTATAGAGCCAAAGGAAACATCCAACGATAACAAAGAGAAAGAAGCTTTCTGAGAAACTTCTTTGTGTTCTGTGAAATCGTCTCACAGAGTTACTGCTTTCCCCTCAAGAAGCCTTTCGCTAAGACAGTTCTTGTGGAATTGGCAAAGTGATATTTGGAAGCCCATAGAGGGCTATGTTGAAAAAGGAAATATCCTCAAATGAAATCTGGAAAGAAGTTTTCTGAGAAACTGCTTAGTGTTCTGTTAATTTACCTCACAGAGTTACATCTGTATTTCGTGGATCTCTTTGCTAGCCTTATTTCTGTGGAATCTGAGAACAGATATTTCGGATCCCTTTGAAGACTATTGGACCAAAGGAAATATCCTCTGATTACAAAGAGAAAGAAGGATTCTGAGAAACTTCTTAGTGTTCTATGAAGTCATCTCACAGAGTTACAGCTTTCCCCTCAAGAAACCTTTCGCAAAGACAATTCTTTTGGAATTGGCAAAGTGATATTTGGAAGCCCATAGAGGGCTATGGTGAAAAAGGAAATATCCTCAGATGAAATCTGGAAAGAAGCTTTCTGAGAAACTGCTTAGTGTTCTATTAATTCATCTCACAGAGTTACATCTGTATTTCGTGGATCTCTTTTCTAGCCTTATTTCTGTGGAATCTGAGAACAGATATTTCGGATCCCTTTGAAGACTATAGGGCCAAAGGAAATATCCTCCGATAACAAAGTTTAAATAAGCTTTCTCAGAAATTTCTTTGTGTTCTGTGATATCATCTCACAGAGTTATAGCTTTCCCCTCCAGAAGTCTTTCGCTAAGACAGTTCTTGGGGAATTGGCCAAGTGATATTTGGAAGCCCATAGAGGGCTAGGGTGAAAAAGGAAATATCCTCAGATGAAATCTGGAAAGAAGCTTTCTGAGAAACTGCTCTGTGATGTGTGACTTCCACTCACAGAGTTACATCTGTATTTCGTGGATCTCTTTGTTAGCCTTATTTCTTTGGAATCTGAGAACAGATATTTTGGATCCCTTTGAAGACTATAGGGCCAAAGGAAATATCCTCCGATAGCAAAGAGAATGAAGCTTTCTGAGAAACTTCTTTGTGTTCTGTGAAATCATCTCACAGAGTTACAGCTTTCTCCTCAAGAAGCCTTTCTCTAAGATAGTTCTTGTGGAATTGGCAAAGTGATATTTGGAAGCCCATAGAGGGCTATGGTGAAAAAGGAAATATCCTCAAATGAAATCTGGAAAGAAGCTTTCTGAGAAACTGCTCTGTGATGAGTGACTTCCACTCACAGAGTTACATCTCTATTTCGTGGATCTCTTTGCTAGCCTTATTTCTGAGGAATCTGAGAACAGATATTTCGGATCCCTTTGAAGACTATAGGGCCAAAGGAAATATCTTCCGATAACAAAGGGAAAGAAGGTTTGTGAGAAACTTCTTTGTGTTCTTTGAAATCATCTCACAGAGTTACAGCTTTCCCCTCAAGAAGCCTTTCGCTAAGACAGTTCTTGGGGAATTGGCAAAGTGATATTTGGAAGCCCATAGAGGGCTATGGTGAAAAAGGAAATATCCTCAGATGAAATCTGGAAAGAAGCTTTCTGAGAAACTGCTTAGTGTTCTGTTAATTACTCTCACAGAGTTACATCTGTATTTCGTGGATCGCTTTGCTAGCCTTATTTCTGTGGAATCTGAGAACAGATATTTCGGATCCCTTTGAAGACTATAGGGCCAAAGGAAATATCCTCTGATTACAAAGAGAAAGAAGGTTTCTGAGAAACTTCTTAGTGTTCTGTGAAGTCATCTCACAGAGTTACAGCTTTCCCCTCAAGAAAACATTCGCAAAGACAATTCTTTTGGAATTGGCCAAGTGATATTTGGAAGCCCATAGAGGGCTATGGTGAAAAAGGAAATATCCTCAGATGAAATCTGGAAAGAAGCTTTCTGAGAAACTACTCTGTGATGTGTGATTTCCACTCACAGAGTTACATGTGTATTTCGTGGATCTCTTTGCTAGCCTTATTTCTGTGGAATCTGAGAACAGATATTGTGGATCCCTTTGAAGACTATAGGGCCAAAGGAAATATCCTCCGATAACAAAGAGAAAGAAGCTTTCTGAGAAACTTCTTTGTGTTCTGTGAAATCATCTCACAGAGTTACAGCTTTCCCCTCAGGAAGCCTTTCGCTAAGACAGTTCTTGGGGAATTGGCAAAGTGATATTTGGAAGCCCATAGAGGGCCCCGGTGAAAAAGGAAATATCCTCAGATCAAATCTGGAAAGAAGCTTTCTGAGAAACTGCTTAGTGTTCTGTTAATTCATCTCACAGAGTTACATCTGTATTTCGTGGATCTCTTTACTAGCCTTTTTTCTGTGGAAACTGAGAACAGATATTTCGGATCCCTTTGAAGACTATAGGGTCAAAGGAAATATCCTCCGATAACAAAGAGAAAGAAGGTTTCTGAGAAACTTCTTAGTGTTCTATGAAGTCATCTCACAGAGTTACAGCTTTCCCCACAAGAAGCCTTTCGCAAAGCCAATTCTTGTGGAATTGGCCAAGTGATATTTGGAAACCCATAGAGGGCTAAGGTGAAAAAGGAAATATCCTCAGATGAAATCTTGAAAGAAGCTTTCTGAGAAACTGTTTAGTGTTCTGTTAATTCATCTCACAGAGTTACATCTGTATTTCGTGGATCTCTTTGCTAGCCTTATTTCTGTGGAATCTGAGAACAGATATTTCGGATCCCTTGGAAGTCTATAGGGCCAAAGGAAATATCCTCCGACAAGAAAGAGAAAGAAGCTTTCTGAGAAACTTCTATGTGTTCTGTGAAATCATCTCACAGAGTTACAGCTTTCCCCTCAAGAAGCCTTTCGCTAGGACAGTTCTTGTGGAATTGACAAAGTGATATTTGGAAGCCCATAGAGGGCTACGGTGAAAAAGGAAATATCCTCAGATGAAATCTGGAAAGAAGCTTTCTGAGAAACTGCTCTGTGATGTGTGATTTCCACTCACAGAGTTACATGTGTATTTCGTGGATCTCTTTGCTAGCCTTATTTCTGTGGAATCTGAGAACAGATATTTCGGATCCGTTTGAAGTCTATAGGGGCAAAGGAAATATCCTCCGATAACAAAGTGAAAGAAGCTTTCTGAGAAACTTCTTTGTGTTCTGTGAAATCATCTCACAGAGTTACAGCTTTCCCCTCAAGAAGCCTTTCGCTAAGACAGTTCTTGTGGAATTGGCAAAGTGATATTTGGAAGCCCATAGAGGGCTACGGTGAAAAAGGAAATATCCTCAGATGAAATATGGAAGGAAGCTTTCTGAAAAACTGCTCTGTGATGTGTGATTTCCACTCACAGAGTTACATCTGTATTTCGTGGATCTCTTTGCTAGCCTTATTTCTGTGGAATCTGAGAACAGATATTTCGGATCCCTTTGAAGACTATAGGGCCAAAGGAAATATCCTCCGATAACAAAGAGAAAGAAGCTTTCTGAGAAACTTCTTTGTGTTCTGTGAAATCATCTCACAGAGTTACAGCTTTCCCCTCAAGAAGCCTTTCGCTAAGACAGTTCTTGTGGAATTGGCAAAGTGATATTTGGAAGCCCATAGAGGGCTATGGTGAAAAAGGAAATATCCTCAGATGAAATCTGGAAAGATGCTTTCTGAGAAACTGCTCTGTGATGTGTGATTTCCACTCACAGAGTTACATGTGTATTTCCTGGATCTCTTTTCTAGCCTTATTTCTGTGGAATCTGAGAACAGATATTTCGGATCCCTTTGAAGACTATAGGGCCAAAGGAAATATCCTCCGATAACAAAGAGAAAGAAGCTTTCTGAGAAACTTATTTGTGTTCCGTGAAATCATCTCACAGAGTTACAGCTTTCCCCTCAGGAAGCCTTTCGCTAAGACAATTCTTGTGGAATTGGCAAAGTGATATTTGGAAGCCCATAGAGGGCTAGGGTGAAAAAGGAAATATCCTCAGATGAAATCTGGAAAGAAGCTTTCTGAGAAACTGCTCTGTGATGTGTGACTTCCACTCACAGAGTTACATCTGTATTTCGTGGATCTCTTTGTTAGCCTTATTTCTGTGGAATCTGAGAACAGATATTTTGGATCCCTTTGAAGACTATAGGGCCAAAGGAAATATCCTCCGATAGCAAAGAGAAAGAAGCTTTCTGAGAAACTTCTTTGTGTTCTGTGAAATCATCTCACAGAGTTACAGCTTTCTCCTCAAGAAGCCTTTCTCTAAGATAGTTCTTGTGGAATTGGCAAAGTGATATTTGGAAGCCCATAGAGGGCTATGGTGAAAAAGGAAATATCCTCAAATGAAATCTGGAAAGAAGCTTTCTGAGAAACTGCTCTGTGATGAGTGACTTCCACTCAAAGAGTTACATCTGTATTTCGTGGATCTCTTTGCTAGCCTTATTTCTGTGGAATCTGAGAACAGATATTTCGGATCCCTTTGAAGACTATAGGGCCAAAGGAAATATCTTCCGATAACAAAGGGAAAGAAGGTTTGTGAGAAACTTCTTTGTGTTCTTTGAAATCATCTCACAGAGTTACAGCTTTCCCGTCAAGAAGCCTTTCGCTAAGACAGTTCTTCTGGAATTGGCAAAGTGATATTAGGAAGCCCATAGAGGGCTACGGTGAAAAAGAAATATCCTCAGATGAAATCTGGAAGGAAGCTTTATGAGAAACTGCTCTGTGATGTGTGATTTCCACTCACAGAGTTACATGTGTATTTCGTGGATCTCTTTGGTAGCCTTATTTCTGTGGAATCAGAGAACAGATATTTCGGATCCCTTAGAAGACTATAGGGCCATAGGAAATATCCTCAGATAACAAAGAGAAAGAAGCTTTCTGAGAAACTTCTTTGTGTTCTGTGAAATCATCTCACAGAGTTACAGCTTTCCCCTCTAGAAGCCTTTCGCTAAGACAGTTCTTGTGGAATTGGCAAAGTGATATTTGGAAGCCCATAGAGGGGTATGGTGAAAAAGGAAATATCCTCAGATGAAATCTGGAAAGAAGCTTTCTGAGAAACTGCTTAGTGTTCTGTTAATTCATCTCACAGAGTTACATCTGTATTTCGTGGATCGCTTTGCTAGCCTTATTTCTGTGGAATCTGAGAATAGATATTTCGGATCCCTTTGAAGACTATTGGGCCAAAGGAAATATCCTCTGATTACAAAGAGAAAGAAGGTTTCTGAGAAACTTCTTAGTGTTCTATGAAGTCATCTCACAGAGTTACAGCTTTCCCCTCAAGAAAACATTCGCAAAGACAATTCTTTTGGAATTGGCCAAGTGATATTTGGAAGCCCATAGAGGGCTATGGTGAAAAAGGAAATATCCTCAGATGAAATCTGGAAAGAAGCTTTCTGAGAAACTACTCTGTGATGTGTTATTTCCACTCACAGAGTTACATGTGTATTTCGTGGATCTCTTTGCTAGCCTTATTTCTGTGGAATGTGAGAACAGATATTGCGGATCCCTTTGAAGACTATAGGGCCAAAGGAAATATCCTCCGATAAAAAAGAGAAAGAAGCTTTCTGAGAAACTTCTTTGTGTTCTGTGAAATCATTTCACAGAGTTACAGCTTTCCCCTCAAGAAGCCTTTCGCTAAGACAGTTGTTGTGGAATTGGCAAAGTGATATTTGGAAGCCCATAGAGGGCCCCGGTGAAAAAGGAAATATGCTCAGATCAATTCTGGAAAGAAGCTTTCTGAGAAACTGCTTAGTGTTCTGTTAATTCATCTCACAGAGTTACATCTGTATTTCGTGGATCTCTTTGCTAGCCTTATTTCTGTGTAAACTGAGAACAGATATTTCGGATCCCTTTGAAGACTATAGGGTCAAAGGAAATATCCTCCGATAACAAAGAGAAAGAAGGTTTCTGTGAAACTTCTTAGTGTTCTATGAAGTCATCTCACAGAGTTACAGCTTTCCCAACAAGAAGCCTTTCGCAAAGACAATTCTTGTTGAATTGGCCAAGTGATATTTGGAAGCTCATAGAGGGCTAAGGTGAAAAAGGAAATATCCTCAGATGAAATCTGGAAAGAATCTTTCTGAGAAACTGTTTAGTGTTCTGTTAATTCATCTCACAGAGTTACATCTGTATTTCGTGGATCTCTTTGCTAGCCTTATTTCTGTGGAATCTGAGAACAGATATTTCGGATCCCTTTGAAGTCTATAGGGCCAAAGGAAATATCCTCCGACAAGAAAGAGAAAGAAGCTTTCTGAGAAACTTCTTTGTGTTCTGTGAAATCATCTCACAGAGTTACAGCTTTCCCCTCAAGAAGCCTTTCGCTAGGACAGTTCTTGTGGAATTGACAAAGTGATATTTGGAAGCCATAGAGGGCTATGGTAAAAAAGGAAATATCCTCAGATGAAATCTGGAAAGAAGCTTTCTGAGAAAGTGCTCTGTGATGTGTGACTTCCACTCACAGAGTTACATGTCTATTTCGTGGATCTCTTTGCTAGCCTTATTTTTGTGGAATCTGAGAACAGATATTTCGGATCCCTTTGAAGACTATAGGGCCAAAGGAAATATCCTCTGATAACAAAGAGAAAGAAGCTTTCTGAGAAACTTCTTTGTGTTCTGTGAAATCATCTCACAGAGTTACAGCTTTCCCCTCAAGAAGCCTTTCCCTAAGACAGTTCTTGTGGAATTGGCAAAGTGATATTTGGAAGCCCATAGAGGGCCCCGGTGAAAAAGGAAATATCCTCAGATGAAATCTGGAAAGAAGGTTTCTGAGAAACTGCTTAGTGTTCTGTTAATTCATCTCACAGAGTTACATGTGTATTTCGTGGATCTCTTTGCTAGCCTTATTTCTTTGGAATCTGAGAACAGATATTTCGGATCCTTTGAAGACTATAGGGCCAAAGGAAATATCCTCCGATAACAAAGAGAAAGAAGCTTTCTGAGAAACTCCTTTGTGTTCTGTTAAATCATCTCACAGAGTTCCAGCTTTACCCTCAATAAGCCTTTCGTCAAGACAGTTCTTGTGGAATTGGAAAAGTGATATTTGGAAGCCCACAGAAGGCCATGGTGAAAAAGGAAATATCCTCAGATGAAATCTGGATTGAAGATTTCTGAGAAACTGCTTAGTGTTCTGTTAATTCATCTCACAGAGTTACAGCTTTCCCCTCAGGAAGCCTTTCGCTAAGACAGTTCTTTGGGAATGGGCAAAGTTATATTTGGAAGCCCATAGAGGGCTATGGTGAAAAAGGAAATGTCTTCAGATGAAATCTGGAAAGAAGCTGAGAAACTGCTTAGTGTTCTGTTAATTCATCTCACAGAGTTACATCTGTATTTCGTGGATCTCTTTGCTAGCCTTATTTCTGTGGAATCTGAGAACAGATATTTCGGATTCCTTTGAAGAGTATAGGGCCAAAGGAAATATCCTCCGATAACAAAGAGAAAGAAGGTTTCTGAGAAACTTCTTAGTGTTCTATGAAGTCATCTCACAGAGTTACAGCTTTTCCCTCAAGAAGCCTTTCGCAAAGACAATTCTTGTGGAATTGGCCAAGTGATATTTGGAAGCCCATAGAGGGTTATTGTGAAAAGGGAAATATCCTCAGATGAAATCTGGAAAGAAGCTTTCTGAGAAACTACTATGTGATGCGTGACTTCTACTCACAGAGTTACATCTGTATTTCGTGGATCTCTTTGCTGGTCTTACTTCTGTGGAATCTGAGAACATATATTTCGGATCCCTTTGAAAACTATAGAGCCAAAGGAAACATCCAACGATAACAAAGAGAAAGAAGCTTTCTGAGAAACTTCTTTGTGTTCTGTGAAATCGTCTCACAGAGTTACTGCTTTCCCCTCAAGAAGCCTTTCGCTAAGACAGTTCTTGTGGAATTGGCAAAGTGATATTTGGAAGCCCATAGAGGGCTATGTTGAAAAAGGAAATATCCTCAAATGAAATCTGGAAAGAAGTTTTCTGAGAAACTGCTTAGTGTTCTGTTAATTCACCTCACAGAGTTACATCTGTATTTCGTGGATCTCTTTGCTAGCCTTATTTCTGTGGAATCTGAGAACAGATATTTCGGATCCCTTTGAAGACTATTGGACCAAAGGAAATATCCTCTGATTACAAAGAGAAAGAAGGATTCTGAGAAACTTCTTAGTGTTCTATGAAGTCATCTCACAGAGTTACAGCTTTCCCCTCAAGAAACCTTTCGCAAAGACAATTCTTTTGGAATTGGCAAAGTGATATTTGGAAGCCCATAGAGGGCTATGGTGAAAAAGGAAATATCCTCAGATGAAATCTGGAAAGAAGCTTTCTGAGAAACTGCTTAGTGTTCTATTAATTCATCTCACAGAGTTACATCTGTATTTCGTGGATCTCTTTTCTAGCCTTATTTCTGTGGAATCTGAGAACAGATATTTCGGATCCCTTTGAAGACTATAGGGCCAAAGGAAATATCCTCCGATAACAAAGTTTAAATAAGCTTTCTCAGAAATTTCTTTGTGTTCTGTGATATCATCTCACAGAGTTATAGCTTTCCCCTCCAGAAGTCTTTCGCTAAGACAGTTCTTGGGGAATTGGCCAAGTGATATTTGGAAGCCCATAGAGGGCTAGGGTGAAAAAGGAAATATCCTCAGATGAAATCTGGAAAGAAGCTTTCTGAGAAACTGCTCTGTGATGTGTGACTTCCACTCACAGAGTTACATCTGTATTTCGTGGATCTCTTTGTTAGCCTTATTTCTTTGGAATCTGAGAACAGATATTTTGGATCCCTTTGAAGACTATAGGGCCAAAGGAAATATCCTCCGATAGCAAAGAGAATGAAGCTTTCTGAGAAACTTCTTTGTGTTCTGTGAAATCATCTCACAGAGTTACAGCTTTCTCCTCAAGAAGCCTTTCTCTAAGATAGTTCTTGTGGAATTGGCAAAGTGATATTTGGAAGCCCATAGAGGGCTATGGTGAAAAAGGAAATATCCTCAAATGAAATCTGGAAAGAAGCTTTCTGAGAAACTGCTCTGTGATGAGTGACTTCCACTCACAGAGTTACATCTCTATTTCGTGGATCTCTTTGCTAGCCTTATTTCTGAGGAATCTGAGAACAGATATTTCGGATCCCTTTGAAGACTATAGGGCCAAAGGAAATATCTTCCGATAACAAAGGGAAAGAAGGTTTGTGAGAAACTTCTTTGTGTTCTTTGAAATCATCTCACAGAGTTACAGCTTTCCCCTCAAGAAGCCTTTCGCTAAGACAGTTCTTGGGGAATTGGCAAAGTGATATTTGGAAGCCCATAGAGGGCTATGGTGAAAAAGGAAATATCCTCAGATGAAATCTGGAAAGAAGCTTTCTGAGAAACTGCTTAGTGTTCTGTTAATTACTCTCACAGAGTTACATCTGTATTTCGTGGATCGCTTTGCTAGCCTTATTTCTGTGGAATCTGAGAACAGATATTTCGGATCCCTTTGAAGACTATAGGGCCAAAGGAAATATCCTCTGATTACAAAGAGAAAGAAGGTTTCTGAGAAACTTCTTAGTGTTCTGTGAAGTCATCTCACAGAGTTACAGCTTTCCCCTCAAGAAAACATTCGCAAAGACAATTCTTTTGGAATTGGCCAAGTGATATTTGGAAGCCCATAGAGGGCTATGGTGAAAAAGGAAATATCCTCAGATGAAATCTGGAAAGAAGCTTTCTGAGAAACTACTCTGTGATGTGTGATTTCCACTCACAGAGTTACATGTGTATTTCGTGGATCTCTTTGCTAGCCTTATTTCTGTGGAATCTGAGAACAGATATTGTGGATCCCTTTGAAGACTATAGGGCCAAAGGAAATATCCTCCGATAACAAAGAGAAAGAAGCTTTCTGAGAAACTTCTTTGTGTTCTGTGAAATCATCTCACAGAGTTACAGCTTTCCCCTCAGGAAGCCTTTCGCTAAGACAGTTCTTGGGGAATTGGCAAAGTGATATTTGGAAGCCCATAGAGGGCCCCGGTGAAAAAGGAAATATCCTCAGATCAAATCTGGAAAGAAGCTTTCTGAGAAACTGCTTAGTGTTCTGTTAATTCATCTCACAGAGTTACATCTGTATTTCGTGGATCTCTTTACTAGCCTTTTTTCTGTGGAAACTGAGAACAGATATTTCGGATCCCTTTGAAGACTATAGGGTCAAAGGAAATATCCTCCGATAACAAAGAGAAAGAAGGTTTCTGAGAAACTTCTTAGTGTTCTATGAAGTCATCTCACAGAGTTACAGCTTTCCCCACAAGAAGCCTTTCGCAAAGCCAATTCTTGTGGAATTGGCCAAGTGATATTTGGAAACCCATAGAGGGCTAAGGTGAAAAAGGAAATATCCTCAGATGAAATCTTGAAAGAAGCTTTCTGAGAAACTGTTTAGTGTTCTGTTAATTCATCTCACAGAGTTACATCTGTATTTCGTGGATCTCTTTGCTAGCCTTATTTCTGTGGAATCTGAGAACAGATATTTCGGATCCCTTGGAAGTCTATAGGGCCAAAGGAAATATCCTCCGACAAGAAAGAGAAAGAAGCTTTCTGAGAAACTTCTATGTGTTCTGTGAAATCATCTCACAGAGTTACAGCTTTCCCCTCAAGAAGCCTTTCGCTAGGACAGTTCTTGTGGAATTGACAAAGTGATATTTGGAAGCCCATAGAGGGCTACGGTGAAAAAGGAAATATCCTCAGATGAAATCTGGAAAGAAGCTTTCTGAGAAACTGCTCTGTGATGTGTGATTTCCACTCACAGAGTTACATGTGTATTTCGTGGATCTCTTTGCTAGCCTTATTTCTGTGGAATCTGAGAACAGATATTTCGGATCCGTTTGAAGTCTATAGGGGCAAAGGAAATATCCTCCGATAACAAAGTGAAAGAAGCTTTCTGAGAAACTTCTTTGTGTTCTGTGAAATCATCTCACAGAGTTACAGCTTTCCCCTCAAGAAGCCTTTCGCTAAGACAGTTCTTGTGGAATTGGCAAAGTGATATTTGGAAGCCCATAGAGGGCTACGGTGAAAAAGGAAATATCCTCAGATGAAATATGGAAGGAAGCTTTCTGAAAAACTGCTCTGTGATGTGTGATTTCCACTCACAGAGTTACATCTGTATTTCGTGGATCTCTTTGCTAGCCTTATTTCTGTGGAATCTGAGAACAGATATTTCGGATCCCTTTGAAGACTATAGGGCCAAAGGAAATATCCTCCGATAACAAAGAGAAAGAAGCTTTCTGAGAAACTTCTTTGTGTTCTGTGAAATCATCTCACAGAGTTACAGCTTTCCCCTCAAGAAGCCTTTCGCTAAGACAGTTCTTGTGGAATTGGCAAAGTGATATTTGGAAGCCCATAGAGGGCTATGGTGAAAAAGGAAATATCCTCAGATGAAATCTGGAAAGATGCTTTCTGAGAAACTGCTCTGTGATGTGTGATTTCCACTCACAGAGTTACATGTGTATTTCCTGGATCTCTTTTCTAGCCTTATTTCTGTGGAATCTGAGAACAGATATTTCGGATCCCTTTGAAGACTATAGGGCCAAAGGAAATATCCTCCGATAACAAAGAGAAAGAAGCTTTCTGAGAAACTTATTTGTGTTCCGTGAAATCATCTCACAGAGTTACAGCTTTCCCCTCAGGAAGCCTTTCGCTAAGACAATTCTTGTGGAATTGGCAAAGTGATATTTGGAAGCCCATAGAGGGCTAGGGTGAAAAAGGAAATATCCTCAGATGAAATCTGGAAAGAAGCTTTCTGAGAAACTGCTCTGTGATGTGTGACTTCCACTCACAGAGTTACATCTGTATTTCGTGGATCTCTTTGTTAGCCTTATTTCTGTGGAATCTGAGAACAGATATTTTGGATCCCTTTGAAGACTATAGGGCCAAAGGAAATATCCTCCGATAGCAAAGAGAAAGAAGCTTTCTGAGAAACTTCTTTGTGTTCTGTGAAATCATCTCACAGAGTTACAGCTTTCTCCTCAAGAAGCCTTTCTCTAAGATAGTTCTTGTGGAATTGGCAAAGTGATATTTGGAAGCCCATAGAGGGCTATGGTGAAAAAGGAAATATCCTCAAATGAAATCTGGAAAGAAGCTTTCTGAGAAACTGCTCTGTGATGAGTGACTTCCACTCAAAGAGTTACATCTGTATTTCGTGGATCTCTTTGCTAGCCTTATTTCTGTGGAATCTGAGAACAGATATTTCGGATCCCTTTGAAGACTATAGGGCCAAAGGAAATATCTTCCGATAACAAAGGGAAAGAAGGTTTGTGAGAAACTTCTTTGTGTTCTTTGAAATCATCTCACAGAGTTACAGCTTTCCCGTCAAGAAGCCTTTCGCTAAGACAGTTCTTCTGGAATTGGCAAAGTGATATTAGGAAGCCCATAGAGGGCTACGGTGAAAAAGAAATATCCTCAGATGAAATCTGGAAGGAAGCTTTATGAGAAACTGCTCTGTGATGTGTGATTTCCACTCACAGAGTTACATGTGTATTTCGTGGATCTCTTTGGTAGCCTTATTTCTGTGGAATCAGAGAACAGATATTTCGGATCCCTTAGAAGACTATAGGGCCATAGGAAATATCCTCAGATAACAAAGAGAAAGAAGCTTTCTGAGAAACTTCTTTGTGTTCTGTGAAATCATCTCACAGAGTTACAGCTTTCCCCTCTAGAAGCCTTTCGCTAAGACAGTTCTTGTGGAATTGGCAAAGTGATATTTGGAAGCCCATAGAGGGGTATGGTGAAAAAGGAAATATCCTCAGATGAAATCTGGAAAGAAGCTTTCTGAGAAACTGCTTAGTGTTCTGTTAATTCATCTCACAGAGTTACATCTGTATTTCGTGGATCGCTTTGCTAGCCTTATTTCTGTGGAATCTGAGAATAGATATTTCGGATCCCTTTGAAGACTATTGGGCCAAAGGAAATATCCTCTGATTACAAAGAGAAAGAAGGTTTCTGAGAAACTTCTTAGTGTTCTATGAAGTCATCTCACAGAGTTACAGCTTTCCCCTCAAGAAAACATTCGCAAAGACAATTCTTTTGGAATTGGCCAAGTGATATTTGGAAGCCCATAGAGGGCTATGGTGAAAAAGGAAATATCCTCAGATGAAATCTGGAAAGAAGCTTTCTGAGAAACTACTCTGTGATGTGTTATTTCCACTCACAGAGTTACATGTGTATTTCGTGGATCTCTTTGCTAGCCTTATTTCTGTGGAATGTGAGAACAGATATTGCGGATCCCTTTGAAGACTATAGGGCCAAAGGAAATATCCTCCGATAAAAAAGAGAAAGAAGCTTTCTGAGAAACTTCTTTGTGTTCTGTGAAATCATTTCACAGAGTTACAGCTTTCCCCTCAAGAAGCCTTTCGCTAAGACAGTTGTTGTGGAATTGGCAAAGTGATATTTGGAAGCCCATAGAGGGCCCCGGTGAAAAAGGAAATATGCTCAGATCAATTCTGGAAAGAAGCTTTCTGAGAAACTGCTTAGTGTTCTGTTAATTCATCTCACAGAGTTACATCTGTATTTCGTGGATCTCTTTGCTAGCCTTATTTCTGTGTAAACTGAGAACAGATATTTCGGATCCCTTTGAAGACTATAGGGTCAAAGGAAATATCCTCCGATAACAAAGAGAAAGAAGGTTTCTGTGAAACTTCTTAGTGTTCTATGAAGTCATCTCACAGAGTTACAGCTTTCCCAACAAGAAGCCTTTCGCAAAGACAATTCTTGTTGAATTGGCCAAGTGATATTTGGAAGCTCATAGAGGGCTAAGGTGAAAAAGGAAATATCCTCAGATGAAATCTGGAAAGAATCTTTCTGAGAAACTGTTTAGTGTTCTGTTAATTCATCTCACAGAGTTACATCTGTATTTCGTGGATCTCTTTGCTAGCCTTATTTCTGTGGAATCTGAGAACAGATATTTCGGATCCCTTTGAAGTCTATAGGGCCAAAGGAAATATCCTCCGACAAGAAAGAGAAAGAAGCTTTCTGAGAAACTTCTTTGTGTTCTGTGAAATCATCTCACAGAGTTACAGCTTTCCCCTCAAGAAGCCTTTCGCTAGGACAGTTCTTGTGGAATTGACAAAGTGATATTTGGAAGCCATAGAGGGCTATGGTAAAAAAGGAAATATCCTCAGATGAAATCTGGAAAGAAGCTTTCTGAGAAAGTGCTCTGTGATGTGTGACTTCCACTCACAGAGTTACATGTCTATTTCGTGGATCTCTTTGCTAGCCTTATTTTTGTGGAATCTGAGAACAGATATTTCGGATCCCTTTGAAGACTATAGGGCCAAAGGAAATATCCTCTGATAACAAAGAGAAAGAAGCTTTCTGAGAAACTTCTTTGTGTTCTGTGAAATCATCTCACAGAGTTACAGCTTTCCCCTCAAGAAGCCTTTCCCTAAGACAGTTCTTGTGGAATTGGCAAAGTGATATTTGGAAGCCCATAGAGGGCCCCGGTGAAAAAGGAAATATCCTCAGATGAAATCTGGAAAGAAGGTTTCTGAGAAACTGCTTAGTGTTCTGTTAATTCATCTCACAGAGTTACATGTGTATTTCGTGGATCTCTTTGCTAGCCTTATTTCTTTGGAATCTGAGAACAGATATTTCGGATCCTTTGAAGACTATAGGGCCAAAGGAAATATCCTCCGATAACAAAGAGAAAGAAGCTTTCTGAGAAACTCCTTTGTGTTCTGTTAAATCATCTCACAGAGTTCCAGCTTTACCCTCAATAAGCCTTTCGTCAAGACAGTTCTTGTGGAATTGGAAAAGTGATATTTGGAAGCCCACAGAAGGCCATGGTGAAAAAGGAAATATCCTCAGATGAAATCTGGATTGAAGATTTCTGAGAAACTGCTTAGTGTTCTGTTAATTCATCTCACAGAGTTACAGCTTTCCCCTCAGGAAGCCTTTCGCTAAGACAGTTCTTGGGGAATTGGCAAAGTGATATTTGGAAGCCCATAGAGGGCCCCGGTGAAAAAGGAAATATCCTCAGATCAAATCTGGAAAGAAGCTTTCTGAGAAACTGCTTAGTGTTCTGTTAATTCATCTCACAGAGTTACATCTGTATTTCGTGGATCTGTTTACTAGCCTTTTTTCTGTGGAAACTGAGAACAGATATTTCGGATCCCTTTGAAGACTATAGGGTCAAAGGAAATATCCTCCGATAACAAAGAGAAAGAAGGTTTCTGAGAAACTTCTTAGTGTTCTATGAAGTCATCTCACAGAGTTACAGCTTTCCCCACAAGAAGCCTTTCGCAAAGCCAATTCTTGTGGAATTGGCCAAGTGATATTTGGAAGCCCATAGAGGGCTAAGGTGAAAAAGGAAATATCCTCAGATGAAATCTTGAAAGAAGCTTTCTGAGAAACTGTTTAGTGTTCTGTTAATTCATCTCACAGAGTTACATCTGTATTTCGTGGATCTCTTTGCTAGCCTTATTTCTGTGGAATCTGAGAACAGATATTTCGGATCCCTTGGAAGTCTATAGGGCCAAAGGAAATATCCTCCGACAAGAAAGAGAAAGAAGCTTTCTGAGAAACTTCTATGTGTTCTATGAAATCATCTCACAGAGTTACAGCTTTCCCCTCAAGAAGCCTTTCGCTAGGACAGTTCTTGTGGAATTGACAAAGTGATATTTGGAAGCCCATAGAGGGCTACGGTGAAAAAGGAAATATCCTCAGATGAAATCTGGAAAGAAGCTTTCTGAGAAACTGCTCTGTGATGTGTGATTTCCACTCACAGAGTTACATGTGTATTTCGTGGATCTCTTTGCTAGCCTTATTTCTGTGGAATCTGAGAACAGATATTTCGGATCCGTTTGAAGTCTATAGGGGCAAAGGAAATATCCTCCGATAACAAAGTGAAAGAAGCTTTCTGAGAAACTTCTTTGTGTTCTGTGAAATCATCTCACAGAGTTACAGCTTTCCCCTCAAGAAGCCTTTCGCTAAGACAGTTCTTGTGGAATTGGCAAAGTGATATTTGGAAGCCCATAGAGGGCTACGGTGAAAAAGGAAATATCCTCAGATGAAATATGGAAGGAAGCTTTCTGAAAAACTGCTCTGTGATGTGTGATTTCCACTCACAGAGTTACATCTGTATTTCGTGGATCTCTTTGCTAGCCTTATTTCTGTGGAATCTGAGAACAGATATTTCGGATCCCTTTGAAGACGATAGGGCCAAAGGAAATATCCTCCGATAACAAAGAGAAAGAAGCTTTCTGAGACACTTCTTTGTGTTCTGTGAAATCATCTCACAGAGTTACAGCTTTCCCCTCAAGAAGCCTTTCGCTAAGACAGTTCTTGTGGAATTGGCAAAGTGATATTTGGAAGCCCATAGAGGGCTATGGTGAAAAAGGAAATATCCTCAGATGAAATCTGGAAAGATGCTTTCTGAGAAACTGCTCTGTGATGTGTGATTTCCACTCACAGAGTTACATGTGTATTTCCTGGATCTCTTTTCTAGCCTTATTTCTGTGGAATCTGAGAACAGATATTTCGGATCCCTTTGAAGACTATAGGGCCAAAGGAAATATCCTCCGATAACAAAGAGAAAGAAGCTTTCTGAGAAACTTATTTGTGTTCCGTGAAATCATCTCACAGAGTTACAGCTTTCCCCTCAGGAAGCCTTTCGCTAAGACAATTCTTGTGGAATTGGCAAAGTGATATTTGGAAGCCCATAGAGGGCTAGGGTGAAAAAGGAAATATCCTCAGATGAAATCTGGAAAGAAGCTTTCTGAGAAACTGCTCTGTGATGTGTGACTTCCACTCACAGAGTTACATCTGTATTTCGTGGATCTCTTTGTTAGCCTTATTTCTGTGGAATCTGAGAACAGATATTTTGGATCCCTTTGAAGACTATAGGGCCAAAGGAAATATCCTCCGATAGCAAAGAGAAAGAAGCTTTCTGAGAAACTTCTTTGTGTTCTGTGAAATCATCTCACAGAGTTACAGCTTTCTCCTCAAGAAGCCTTTCTCTAAGATAGTTCTTGTGGAATTGGCAAAGTGATATTTGGAAGCCCATAGAGGGCTATGGTGAAAAAGGAAATATCCTCAAATGAAATCTGGAAAGAAGCTTTCTGAGAAACTGCTCTGTGATGAGTGACTTCCACTCAAAGAGTTACATCTGTATTTCGTGGATCTCTTTGCTAGCCTTATTTCTGTGGAATCTGAGAACAGATATTTCGGATCCCTTTGAAGACTATAGGGCCAAAGGAAATATCTTCCGATAACAAAGGGAAAGAAGGTTTGTGAGAAACTTCTTTGTGTTCTTTGAAATCATCTCACAGAGTTACAGCTTTCCCGTCAAGAAGCCTTTCGCTAAGACAGTTCTTCTGGAATTGGCAAAGTGATATTAGGAAGCCCATAGAGGGCTACGGTGAAAAAGAAATATCCTCAGATGAAATCTGGAAAGAAGCTTTATGAGAAACTGCTCTGTGATGTGTGATTTCCACTCACAGAGTTACATGTGTATTTCGTGGATCTCTTTGGTAGCCTTATTTCTGTGGAATCTGAGAACAGATATTTCGGATCCCTTAGAAGACTATAGGGCCATAGGAAATATCCTCAGATAACAAAGAGAAAGAAGCTTTCTGAGAAACTTCTTTGTGTTCTGTGAAATCATCTCACAGAGTTACAGCTTTCCCCTCAAGAAGCCTTTCGCTAAGACAGTTCTTGGGGAATTGGGAAAGTGATATTTGGAAGCCCATAGAGGGCTATGGTGAAAAAGGAAATATCCTCAGATGAAATCTGGAAAGAAGCTTTCTGAGAAACTGCTTAGTGTTCTGTTAATTCATCTCACAGAGTTACGTCTGTATTTCGTGGATCGCTTTGCTAGCCTTATTTCTGTGGAATCTGAGAATAGATATTTCGGATCCCTTTGAAGACTATTGGGCCAAAGGAAATATCCTCTGATTACAAAGAGAAAGAAGGTTTCTGAGAAACTTCTTAGTGTTCTATGAAGTCATCTCACAGAGTTACAGCTTTCCCCTCAAGAAAACATTCGCAAAGACAATTCTTTTGGAATTGGCCAAGTGATATTTGGAAGCCCATAGAGGGCTATGGTGAAAAAGGAAATATCCTCAGATGAAATCTGGAAAGAAGCTTTCTGAGAAACTACTCTGTGATGTGTTATTTCCACTCACAGAGTTACATGTGTATTTCGTGGATCTCTTTGCTAGCCTTATTTCTGTGGAATCTGAGAACAGATATTGCGGATCCCTTTGAAGACTATAGGGCCAAAGGAAATATCCTCCGATAACAAAGAGAAAGAAGCTTTCTGAGAAACTTCTTTGTGTTTTGTGAAATCATCTCACAGAGTTACAGCTTGCTCTCAAGAAGACTTTCGCTAAGACAGTTCTTTTGGAATTGGCAAAGTGATATTTGGAAGCCCATAGAGGGCTATGGTGAAAAAGGAAATATCCTCAGATGAAATCTGGAAAGAAGCTTTCTGAGAAACTGCTTAGTGTTCTGAAAATTCATCTCACAGAGTAACATCTGTATTTCGTGGATCTCCTTGCTAGCCTTATTTCTGTGGAATCTGAGAATAGATATTTCGGATCCCTTTGAAGACTATAGGGCCAAAGGAAATATCCTCCGATAACAAAGAGAAAGAAGTTTTCTGAGAAACTTCTTTGTGTTCTGTGAAATCATCTCACAGAGTTACAGCTTTCCCCTCAAGAAGCCTTTCGCTAAGACAGTTCTTGTGGAATTGGCAAAGTGATATTTGGAAGCTCATAGAGGGCTAAGGTGAAAAAGGAAATATCCTGAGATGAAATCTGGAAAGAAGCTTTCTGAGAAACTGCTCTGTGATGTGTGATTTCCACTCACAGAGTTACATGTCTATTTCGTGGATCTCTTTGCTAGCCTTATTTTTGTGGAATCTGAGAACAGATATTTCGGATCCCTTTGAAGACTATAGGGCCAAAGGAAATATCCTCTGATAACAAAGAGAAAGAAGCTTTCTGAGAAACTTCTTTGTGTTCTGTGAAATCATCTCACAGAGTTACAGCTTTCCCCTCAAGAAGCCTTTCCCTAAGACAGTTCTTGTGGAATTGGCAAAGTGATATTTGGAAGCCCATAGAGGGCCCCGGTGAAAAAGGAAATATCCTCAGATGAAATCTGGAAAGAAGGTTTCTGAGAAACTGCTTAGTGTTCTGTTAATTCATCTCACAGAGTTACATGTGTATTTCGTGGATCTCTTTGCTAGCCTTATTTCTTTGGAATCTGAGAACAGATATTTCGGATCCTTTGAAGACTATAGGGCCAAAGGAAATATCCTCCGATAACAAAGAGAAAGAAGCTTTCTGAGAAACTCCTTTGTGTTCTGTTAAATCATCACACAGAGTTCCAGCTTTACCCTCAATAAGCCTTTCGCCAAGACAGTTCTTGTGGAATTGGAAAAGTGATATTTGGAAGCCCACAGAAGGCCATGGTGAAAAAGGAAATATCCTCAGATGAAATCTGGATTGAAGATTTCTGAGAAACTGCTTAGTGTTCTGTTAATTCATCTCACAGAGTTACAGCTTTCCCCTCAGGAAGCCTTTCGCTAAGACAATTCTTGTGGAATTGGCAAAGTGATATTTGGAAGCCCATAGAGGGCTAGGGTGAAAAAGGAAATATCCTCAGATGAAATCTGGAAAGAAGCTTTCTGAGAAACTGCTCTGTGATGTGTGACTTCCACTCACAGAGTTACATCTGTATTTCGTGGATCTCTTTCTTAGCCTTATTTCTGTGGAATCTGAGAACAGATATTTTGGATCCCTTTGAAGACTATAGGGCCAAAGGAAATATCCTCCGATAGCAAAGAGAATGAAGCTTTCTGAGAAAATTCTTTGTGTTCTGTGAAATCATCTCACAGAGTTACAGCTTTCTCCTCAAGAAGCCTTTCTCTAAGATAGTTCTTGTGGAATTGGCAAAGTGATATTTGGAAGCCCATAGAGGGCTATGGTGAAAAAGGAATTATCCTCAAATGAAATCTGGAAGGAAGCTTTCTGAGAAACTGCTCTGTGATGAGTGACTTCCACTCACAGAGTTACATCTGTATTTCGTGGATCTCTTTTCTAGCCTTATTTCTGAGGAATCTGAGAACAGATATTTCGGATCCCTTTGAAGACTATAGGGCCAAAGGAAATATCTTCCGATAACAAAGGGAAAGAAGGTTTGTGAGAAACTTCTTTGTGTTCTTTGAAATCATCTCACTGAGTTACAGCTTTCCCCTCAAGAAGCCTTTCGCTAAGACAGTTCTTGGGGAATTGGCAAAGTGATATTTGGAAGCCCATAGAGGCCTATGGTGAAAAAGGAAATATCCTCAGATGTAATCTGGGAAGAAGATTTCTGAGAAACTGCTTAGTGTTCTGTTAATTACTCTCACAGAGTTACATCTGTATTTCGTGGATCGCTTTGCTAACCTTATTTCTGTGGAATCTGAGAACAGATATTTCGGATCCCTTTGAAGACTATAGGGCCAAAGGAAATATCCTCTGATTACAAAGAGAAAGAAGGTTTCTGAGAAACTCCTAGTGTTCTATGAAGTCATCTCACAGAGTTACAGCTTTCCCCTCAAGAAAACATTCGCAAAGACAATTCTTTTGGAATTGGCCAAGTGATATTTTGAAGCCCATAGAGGGCTATGGTGAAAAAGGAAATATCCTCAGATGAAATCTGGAAAAAAGCTTTCTGAGAAACTACTCTGTGATGTGTGATTTCCACTCACAGAGTTACATGTGTATTTCGTGGATCTCTTTGCTAGCCTTATTTCTGTGGAATCTGAGAACAGATATTGCGGATCCCTTTGAAGACTATAGGGCCAAAGGAAATATCCTCCGATAACAAAGAGAAAGAAGCTTTCTGAGAAACTTCTTTGTGTTCTGTGAAATCATCTCACAGAGTTACAGCTTTCCCCTCAGGAAGCCTTTCGCTAAGACAGTTCTTGGGGAATTGGCAAAGTGATATTTGAAAGCCCATAGAGGGCCCCGGTGAAAAAGGAAATATCCTCAGATCAAATCTGGAAAGAAGCTTTCTGAGAAACTGCTTAGTGTTCTGTTAATTCATCCACAGAGTTACATCTGTATTTCGTGGATCTCTTTGCTAGCCTTATTTCTGTGGAAACTGAGAACAGATATTTCGGATCCCTTTGAAGACTATAGGGTCAAAGGAAATATCCTCCGATAACAAAGAGACAGAAGGTTTCTGAGAAACTTCTTAGTGTTCTATGAAGTCATCTCACAGAGTTACAGCTTTCCCCACAAGAAGCCTTTCGCAAAGCCAATTCTTGTGGAATTGGCCAAGTGATATTTGGAAGCCCATAGAGGGCTAAGGTGAAAAAGGAAATATCCTCAGATGAAATCTTGAAAGAAGCTTTCTGAGAAACTGTTTAGTGTTCTGTTAATTCATCTCACAGAGTTACATCTGTATTTCGTGGATCTCTTTGCTAGCCTTATTTCTGTGGAATCTGAGAACAGATATTTCGGATCCCTTGGAAGTCTATAGGGCCAAAGGAAATATCCTCCGACAAGAAAGAGAAAGAAGCTTTCTGAGAAACTTCTTTGTGTTCTGTGAAATCATCTCACAGATTTACAGCTTTCCCCTCAAGAAGCCTTTCGCTAGGACAGTTCTTGTGGAATTGACAAAGTGATATTTGGAAGCCCATAGAGGGCTATGGTGAAAAAGGAAATATCCTCAGATGAAATCTGGAAAGAAGCTTTCTGAGAAACTGCTCTGTGATGTGTGATTTCCACTCACAGAGTTACATGTCTATTTCGTGGATCTCTTTGCTAGCCTTATTTCTGTGGAATCTGAGAACAGATATTTGGGATCCCTTTGAAGACTATAGGGCCAAAGGAAATATCCTCCGATAACAAAGTGAAAGAAGGTTTCTGAGAAACTTCTTTGTGTTCTGTGAAATCATCTCACAGAGTTACAGCTTTCCCCTCAAGAAGCCTTTCGCTAAGGCAGTTCTTGAGGAATTGGCAAAGTGATATTTAGAAGCCCATAGAGGGCTATGGTGAAAAAGGAAATATCCTCAGATGAAATCTGGAAAGAAGGTTTCTGAGAAACTGTTTAGTGTTCTATTAATTCATCTCACAGAGTTACATCTGTATTTCGTGGATCTCTTTGCTAGCCTTATTTCTGTGGAATCTGAGAACAGATATTTCGGATCCCTTTGAAGAGTATAGGGCCAAAGGAAATATCCTCCGATAACAAAGTTTAAAGAAGATTTCTGAGAAATTTCTTTGTGTTCTGTGAAATCATCTCACAGAGTTACAGCTTTCCCCTCCCAAAGCCTTTCGCTAAGACAGTTCTTGTGGAATGGGCCAAGTGATATTTGGAAGCTCATAGAGGGCTATGGTGAAAAAGGAAATATCGTCAGATGAAATCTGGAGAGAAGCTTTCTGAGAAACTGCTTAGTGTTCTGTTAATTCATCTCACAGAGTTACATCTGTATTTCATGGATCTCTTTGCTAGCCTCATTTTGTGGAATCTGAGAACAGATATTTCAGATCCCTTTGAAGTCTATAGGGGCAAAGGAAATATCCTCCGATAACACAGTGAAAGAAGCTTTCTGAGAAACTTCTTTGTGTTCTGTGAAATCATCTCACAGAGTTACAGCTTTCCCCTCAAGAAGCCTTTCGCTAAGACAGTTCTTTGGAATTGGCAAAGTGATATTTGGAAGCCCATTGAGGTCTATGGTGAAAAAGGAAATATCCTCAGATGAAATCTGGAAAGAAGCTTTCTGAGAAAGTGCTCTGTGATGTGTGACTTCCACTCACAGAGTTACATATGTATTTCGTGGACCTCTTTGCTAGCCTTATTTCTGTGGAATCTGAGAACAGATATTTCGGATCCCTTTGAAGACTATAGGGCCAAAGGAAATATCCTCCGATAACAAAGAGAAAGGAGCTTTCTGAGAAACTTCTTTGTGTTTTGTGAAATCATCTCACAGAGTTACAGCTTCCTCTCAAGAAGACTTTCGCTAAGACAGTTCTTGGGGAATTGGCAAAGTGATATTTGGAAGCCCATAGAGGGCCCCGGTGAAAAAGGAAATATCCTCAGATCAAATCTGGAAAGAAGCTTTCTGAGAAACTGCTTAGTGTTCTGTTAATTCATCTCACAGAGTTACATCTGTATTTCGTGGATCTCTTTACTAGCCTTTTTTCTGTGGAAACTGAGAACAGATATTTCGGATCCCTTTGAAGACTATAGGGTCAAAGGAAATATCCTCCGATAACAAAGAGAAAGAAGGTTTCTGAGAAACTTCTTAGTGTTCTATGAAGTCATCTCACAGAGTTACAGCTTTCCCCACAAGAAGCCTTTCGCAAAGCCAATTCTTATGGAATTGGCCAAGTGATATTTGGAAGCCCATAGAGGGCTAAGGTGAAAAAGGAAATATCCTCAGATGAAATCTTGAAAGAAGCTTTCTGAGAAACTGTTTAGTGTTCTGTTAATTCATCTCACAGAGTTACATCTGTATTTCGTGGATCTCTTTGCTAGCCTTATTTCTGTGGAATCTGAGAACAGGTATTTCGGATCCCTTGGAAGTCTATAGGGCCAAAGGAAATATCCTCCGACAAGAAAGAGAAAGAAGCTTTCTGAGAAACTTCTATGTGTTCTGTGAAATCATCTCACAGAGTTACAGCTTTCCCCTCAAGAAGCCTTTCGCTAGGACAGTTCTTGTGGAATTGAAAAAGTGATATTTGGAAGCCCATAGAGGGCTACGGTGAAAAAGGAAATATCCTCAGATGAAATCTGGAAAGAAGCTTTCTGAGAAACTGCTCTGTGATGTGTGATTTCCACTCACAGAGTTACATGTGTATTTCGTGGATCTCTTTGCTAGCCTTATTTCTGTGGAATCTGAGAACAGATATTTCGGATCCGTTTGAAGTCTATAGGGGCAAAGGAAATATCCTTCGATAACAAAGTGAAAGAAGCTTTCTGAGAAACTTCTTTGTGTTCTGTGAAATCATCTCACAGAGTTACAGCTTTCCCCTCAAGAAGCCTTTCGCTAAGACAGTTCTTGTGGAATTGGCAAAGTGATATTTGGAAGCCCATAGAGGGCTACGGTGAAAAAGGAAATATCCTCAGATGAAATATGGAAGGAAGCTTTCTGAAAAACTGCTCTGTGATGTGTGACTTCCACTCACAGAGTTACATATGTATTTCGTGGACCTCTTTGCTAGCCTTATTTCTGTGGAATCTGAGAACAGATATTTCGGATCCCTTTGAAGACTATAGGGCCAAAGGAAATATCCTCCGATAACAAAGAGAAAGGAGCTTTCTGAGAAACTTCTTTGTGTTTTGTAAAATCATCTCACAGAGTTACAGCTTCCTCTCAAGAAGACTTTCGCTAAGACAGTTCTTGGGGAATTGGCAAAGTGATATTTGGAAGCCCATAGAGGGCCCCGGTGAAAAAGGAAATATCCTCAGATCAAATCTGGAAAGAAGCTTTCTGAGAAACTGCTTAGTGTTCTGTTAATTCATCTCACAGAGTTACATCTGTATTTCGTGGATCTCTTTACTAGCCTTTTTTCTGTGGAAACTGAGAACAGATATTTCGGATCCCTTTGAAGACTATAGGGTCAAAGGAAATATCCTCCGATAACAAAGAGAAAGATGGTTTCTGAGAAACTTCTTAGTGTTCTATGAAGTCATCTCACAGAGTTACAGCTTTCCCCACAAGAAGCCTTTCGCAAAGCCAATTCTTGTGGAATTGGCCAAGTGATATTTGGAAGCCCATAGAGGGCTAAGGTGAAAAAGGAAATATCCTCAGATGAAATCTTGAAAGAAGCTTTCTGAGAAACTGTTTAGTGTTCTGTTAATTCATCTCACAGAGTTACATCTGTATTTCGTGGATCTCTTTGCTAGCCTTATTTCTGTGGAATCTGAGAACAGGTATTTCGGATCCCTTGGAAGTCTATAGGGCCAAAGGAAATATCCTCCGACAAGAAAGAGAAAGAAGCTTTCTGAGAAACTTCTATGTGTTCTGTGAAATCATCTCACAGAGTTACAGCTTTCCCCTCAAGAAGCCTTTCTCTAGGACAGTTCTTGTGGAATTGACAAAGTGATATTTGGAAGCCCATAGAGGGCTACGGTGAAAAAGGAAATATCCTCAGATGAAATCTGGAAAGAAGCTTTCTGAGAAACTGCTCTGTGATGTGTGATTTCCACTCACAGAGTTACATGTGTATTTCGTGGATCTCTTTGCTAGCCTTATTTCTGTGGAATCTGAGAACAGATATTTCGGATCCGTTTGAAGTCTATAGGGGCAAAGGAAATATCCTTCGATAACAAAGTGAAAGAAGCTTTCTGAGAAACTTCTTTGTGTTCTGTGAAATCATCTCACAGAGTTACAGCTTTCCCCTCAAGAAGCCTTTCGCTAAGACAGTTCTTGTGGAATTGGCAAAGTGATATTTGGAAGCCCATAGAGGGCTACGGTGAAAAAGGAAATATCCTCAGATGAAATATGGAAGGAAGCTTTCTGAAAAACTGCTCTGTGATGTGTGATTTCCACTCACAGAGTTACATCTGTATTTCGTGGATCTCTTTGCTAGCCTTATTTCTGTGGAATCTGAGAACAGATATTTCGGATCCCTTTGAAGACTATAGGGCCAAAGGAAATATCCTCCGATAACAAAGAGAAAGAAGCTTTCTGAGACACTTCTTTGTGTTCTGTGAAATCATCTCACAGAGTTACAGCTTTCCCCTCAAGAAGCCTTTCGCTAAGACAGTTCTTGTGGAATTGGCAAAGTGATATTTGGAAGCCCATAGAGGGCTATGGTGAAAAAGGAAATATCCTCAGATGAAATCTGGAAAGATGCTTTCTGAGAAACTGCTCTGTGATGTGTGATTTCCACTCACAGAGTTACATGTCTATTTCGTGGATCTCTTTTCTAGCCTTATTTCTGTGGAATCTGAGAACAGATATTTCGGATCCCTTTGAAGACTATAGGGCCAAAGGAAATATCCTCCGATAACAAAGAGAAAGAAGCTTTCTGAGAAACTTATTTGTGTTCCGTGAATTCATCTCACAGAGTTACAGCTTTCCCCTCAGGAAGCCTTTCGCTAAGACAATTCTTGTGGAATTGGCAAAGTGATATTTGGAAGCCCATAGAGGGCTAGGGTGAAAAAGGAAATATCCTCCTATGAAATCTGGAAAGAAGCTTTCTGAGAAACTGCTCTGTGATGTGTGACTTCCACTCACAGAGTTACATCTGTATTTCGTGGATCTCTTTGTTAGCCTTATTTCTGTGGAATCTGAGAACAGATATTTTGGATCCCTTTGAAGACTATAGGGCCAAAGGAAATATCCTCCGATAGCAAAGAGAAAGAAGCTTTCTGAGAAACTTCTTTGTGTTCTGTGAAATCATCTCACAGAGTTACAGCTTTCTCCTCAAGAAGCCTTTCTCTAAGATAGTTCTTGTGGAATTGGCAAAGTGATATTTGGAAGCCCATAGAGGGCTATGGTGAAAAAGGAAATATCCTCAAATGAAATCTGGAAAGAAGCTTTCTGAGAAACTGCTCTGTGATGAGTGACTTCCACTCAAAGAGTTACATCTGTATTTCGTGGATCTCTTTGCTAGCCTTATTTCTGTGGAATCTGAGAACAGATATTTCGGATCCCTTTGAAGACTATAGGGCCAAAGGAAATATCTTCCGATAACAAAGGGAAAGAAGGTTTGTGAGAAACTTCTTTGTGTTCTTTGAAATCATCTCACAGAGTTACAGCTTTCCCGTCAAGAAGCCTTTCGCTAAGACAGTTCTTCTGGAATTGGCAAAGTGATATTAGGAAGCCCATAGAGGGCTACGGTGAAAAAGAAATATCCTCAGATGAAATCTGGAAAGAAGCTTTATGAGAAACTGCTCTGTGATGTGTGATTTCCACTCACAGAGTTACATGTGTATTTCGTGGATCTCTTTGGTAGCCTTATTTCTGTGGAATCTGAGAACAGATATTTCGGATCCCTTTGAAGACTATAGGGCCATAGGAAATATCCTCAGATAACAAAGAGAAAGAAGCTTTCTGAGAAACTTCTTTGTGTTCTGTGAAATCATCTCACAGAGTTACAGCTTTCCCCTCAAGAAGCCTTTCGCTAAGACAGTTCTTGGGGAATTGGGAAAGTGATATTTGGAAGCCCATAGAGGGCTATGGTGAAAAAGGAAATATCCTCAGATGAAATCTGGAAAGAAGCTTTCTGAGAAAGTGCTTAGTGTTCTGTTAATTCATCTCACAGAGTTACATCTGTATTTCGTGGATCGCTTTGCTAGTCTTATTTCTGTGGAATCTGAGAATAGATATTTCGGATCCCTTTGAAGACTATTGGGCCAAAGGAAATATCCTCTGATTACAAAGAGAAAGAAGGTTTCTGAGAAACTTCTTAGTGTTCTATGAAGTCATCTCACAGAGTTACAGCTTTCCCCTCAAGAAAACATTCGCAAAGACAATTCTTTTGGAATTGGCCAAGTGATATTTGGAAGCCCATAGAGGGCTATGGTGAAAAAGGAAATATCCTCAGATGAAATCTGGAAAGAAGCTTTCTGAGAAACTACTCTGTGATGTGTTATTTCCACTCACAGAGTTACATGTGTATTTCGTGGATCTCTTTGCTAGCCTTATTTCTGTGGAATCTGAGAACAGATATTGCGGATCCCTTTGAAGATTATAGGGCCAAAGGAAATATCCTCCGATAACAAAGAGAAAGAAGCTTTCTGAGAAACTTCTTTGTGTTCTGTGAAATCATTTCACAGAGTTACAGCTTTCCCCTCAAGAAGCCTTTCGCTAAGACAGTTCTTGGGGAATTGGCAAAGTGATATTTGGAAGCCCATAGAGGGCCCCGGTGAAAAAGGAAATATGCTCAGATCAATTCTGGAAAGAAGCTTTCTGAGAAACTGCTTAGTGTTCTGTTAATTCATCTCACAGAGTTACATCTGTATTTCTTGGATCTCTTTGCTAGCCTTATTTCTGGGGAAACTGAGAACAGATATTTCGGATCCCTTTGAAGACTATAGGGTCAAAGGAAATATCCTCCGATAACAAAGAGAAAGAAGGTTTCTGTGAAACTTCTTAGTGTTCTATGAAGTCATCTCACAGAGTTACAGCTTTCCCAACAAGAAGCCTTTCGCAAAGACAATTCTTTTTGAATTGGCCAAGTGATATTTGGAAGCTCATAGAGGGCTAAGGTGAAAAAGGAAATATCCTCAGATGAAATCGGGAAAGAATCTTTCTGAGAAACTGTTTAGTGTTCTGTTAATTCATCTCACAGAGTTACATCTGTATTTCGTGGATCTCTTTGCTAGCCTTATTTCTGTGGAATCTGAGAACAGATATTTCGGATCCCTTTGAAGTCTATAGGGCCAAAGGAAATATCCTCCGACAAGAAAGAGAAAGAAGCTTTCTGAGAAACTTCTTTGTGTTCTGTGAAATCATCTCACAGAGTTACAGCTTTCCCCTCAAGAAGCCTTTCGCTAGGACAGTTCTTGTGGAATTGACAAAGTGATATTTGGAAGCCATAGAGGGCTATGGTAAAAAAGGAAATATCCTCAGATGAAATCTGGAAAGAAGCTTTCTGAGAAAGTGCTCTGTGATGTGTGACTTCCACTCACAGAGTTACATATGTATTTCGTGGATCTCTTTGTTAGCCTTATTTCTGTGGAATCTGAGAACAGATATTTCGGATCCCTTTGAAGACTATAGGGCCAAAGGAAATATCCTCCGATAACAAAGAGAAAGAAGCTTTCTGAGAAACTTCTTTGTGTTTTGTGAAATCATCTCACAGAGTTACAGCTTGCTCTCAAGAAGACTTTCGCTAAGACAGTTCTTTTGGAATTGGCAAAGTGATATTTGGAAGCCCATAGAGGGCTATGGTGAAAAAGGAAATATCCTCAGATGAAATCTGGAAAGAAGCTTTCTGAGAAACTGCTTAGTGTTCTGAAAATTCATCTCACAGAGTAACATCTGTATTTCGTGGATCTCCTTGCTAGCCTTATTTCTGTGGAATCTGAGAATAGATATTTCGGATCCCTTTGAAGACTATAGGGCCAAAGGAAATATCCTCCGATAACAAAGAGAAAGAAGTTTTCTGAGAAACTTCTTTGTGTTCTGTGAAATCATCTCACAGAGTTACAGCTTTCCCCTCAAGAAGCCTTTCGCTAAGACAGTTCTTGTGGAATTGGCAAAGTGATATTTGGATGCTCATAGAGGGCTAAGGTGAAAAAGGAAATATCCTGAGATGAAATCTGGAAAGAAGCTTTCTGAGAAACTGCTCTGTGATGTGTGATTTCCACTCACAGAGTTACATGTCTATTTCGTGGATCTCTTTGCTAGCCTTATTTTTGTGGAATCTGAGAACAGATATTTCGGATCCCTTTGAAGACTATAGGGCCAAAGGAAATATCCTCTGATAACAAAGAGAAAGAAGCTTTCTGAGAAACTTCTTTGTGTTCTGTGAAATCATCTCACAGAGTTACAGCTTTCCCCTCAAGAAGCCTTTCCCTAAGACAGTTCTTGTGGAATTGGCAAAGTGATATTTGGAAGCCCATAGAGGGCCCCGGTGAAAAAGGAAATATCCTCAGATGAAATCTGGAAAGAAGGTTTCTGAGAAACTGCTTAGTGTTCTGTTAATTCATCTCACAGAGTTACATGTGTATTTCGTGGATCTCTTTGCTAGCCTTATTTCTTTGGAATCTGAGAACAGATATTTCGGATCCTTTGAAGACTATAGGGCCAAAGGAAATATCCTCCGATAACAAAGAGAAAGAAGCTTTCTGAGAAACTCCTTTGTGTTCTGTTAAATCATCTCACAGAGTTCCAGCTTTACCCTCAATAAGCCTTTCGCCAAGACAGTTCTTGTGGAATTGGAAAAGTGATATTTGGAAGCCCACAGAAGGCCATGGTGAAAAAGGAAATATCCTCAGATGAAATCTGGATTGAAGATTTCTGAGAAACTGCTTAGTGTTCTGTTAATTCATCTCACAGAGTTACAGCTTTCCCCTCAGGAAGCCTTTCGCTAAGACAATTCTTGTGGAATTGGCAAAGTGATATTTGGAAGCCCATAGAGGGCTATGGTGAAAAAGGAATTATCCTCAAATGAAATCTGGAAGGAAGCTTTCTGAGAAACTGCTCTGTGATGAGTGACTTCCACTCACAGAGTTACATCTGTATTTCGTGGATCTCTTTTCTAGCCTTATTTCTGAGGAATCTGAGAACAGATATTTCGGATCCCTTTGAAGACTATAGGGCCAAAGGAAATATCTTCCGATAACAAAGGGAAAGAAGGTTTGTGAGAAACTTCTTTGTGTTCTTTGAAATCATCTCACAGAGTTACAGCTTTCCCCTCAAGAAGCCTTTCGCTAAGACAGTTCTTGGGGAATTGGCAAAGTGATATTTGGAAGCCCATAGAGGCCTATGGTGAAAAAGGAAATATCCTCAGATGAAATCTGGAAAGAAGATTTCTGAGAAACTGCTTAGTGTTCTGTTAATTACTCTCACAGAGTTACATCTGTATTTCGTGGATCGCTTTGCTAGCCTTATTTCTGTGGAATCTGAGAACAGATATTTAGGATCCCTTTGAAAACTATAGGGCCAAAGGAAATAACCTCTGATTACAAAGAGAAAGAATGTTTCTGAGAAACTTCTTAGTGTTCTATGAAGTCATCTCACAGAGTTACAGCTTTCCCCTCAAGAAAACATTCGCAAAGACAATTCTTTTGGAATTGGCCAAGTGATATTTTGAAGCCCATAGAGGGCTATGGTGAAAAAGGAAATATCCTCAGATGAAATCTGGAAAAAAGCTTTCTGAGAAACTACTCTGTGATGTGTGATTTCCACTCACAGAGTTACATGTGTATTTCGTGGATCTCTTTGCTAGCCTTATTTCTGTGGAATCTGAGAACAGATATTGCGGATCCCTTTGAAGACTATAGGGCCAAAGGAAATATCCTCCGATAACAAAGAGAAAGAAGCTTTCTGAGAAACTTCTTTGTGTTCTGTGAAATCATCTCACAGAGTTACAGCTTTCCCCTCAGGAAGCCTTTCGCTAAGACAGTTCTTGGGGAATTGGCAAAGTGATATTTGAAAGCCCATAGAGGGCCCCGGTGAAAAAGGAAATATCCTCAGATCAAATCTGGAAAGAAGCTTTCTGAGAAACTGCTTAGTGTTCTGTTAATTCATCCACAGAGTTACATCTGTATTTCGTGGATCTCTTTGCTAGCCTTATTTCTGTGGAAACTGAGAACAGATATTTCGGATCCCTTTGAAGACTATAGGGTCAAAGGAAATATCCTCCGATAACAAAGAGAAAGAAGGTTTCTGAGAAACTTCTTAGTGTTCTATGAAGTCATCTCACAGAGTTACAGCTTTCCCCACAAGAAGCCTTTCGCAAAGCCAATTCTTGTGGAATTGGCCAAGTGATATTTGGAAGCCCATAGAGGGCTAAGGTGAAAAAGGAAATATCCTCAGATGAAATCTTGAAAGAAGCTTTCTGAGAAACTGTTTAGTGTTCTGTTAATTCATCTCACAGAGTTACATCTGTATTTCGTGGATCTCTTTGCTAGCCTTATTTCTGTGGAATCTGAGAACAGATATTTCGGATCCCTTGGAAGTCTATAGGGCCAAAGGAAATATCCTCCGACAAGAAAGAGAAAGAAGCTTTCTGAGAAACTTCTTTGTGTTCTGTGAAATCATCTCACAGATTTACAGCTTTTCCCTCAAGAAGCCTTTCGCTAGGACAGTTCTTGTGGAATTGACAAAGTGATATTTGGAAGCCCATAGAGGGCTATGGTGAAAAAGGAAATATCCTCAGATGAAATCTGGAAAGAAGCTTTCTGAGAAACTGCTCTGTGATGTGTGATTTCCACTCACAGAGTTACATGTCTATTTCGTGGATCTCTTTGCTAGCCTTATTTCTGTGGAATCTGAGAACAGATATTTGGGATCCCTTTGAAGACTATAGGGCCAAAGGAAATATCCTCCGATAACAAAGTGAAAGAAGGTTTCTGAGAAACTTCTTTGTGTTCTGTGAAATCATCTCACAGAGTTACAGCTTTCCCCTCAAGAAGCCTTTCGCTAAGGCAGTTCTTGAGGAATTGGCAAAGTGATATTTAGAAGCCCATAGAGGGCTATGGTGAAAAAGGAAATATCCTCAGATGAAATCTGGAAAGAAGGTTTCTGAGAAACTGTTTAGTGTTCTGTTAATTCATCTCACAGAGTTACATCTGTATTTCGTGGATCTCTTTGCTAGCCTCATTTCTGTGGAATCTGAGAACAGATATTTCGGATCCCTTTGAAGAGTATAGGGCCAAAGGAAATATCCTCCGATAACAAAGTTTAAAGAAGCTTTCTGAGAAATTTCTTTGTGTTCTGTGAAATCATCTCACAGAGTTACAGCTTTCCCCTCCCAAAGCCTTTCGCTAAGACAGTTCTTGTGGAATGGGCCAAGTGATATTTGGAAGCTCATAGAGGGCTATGGTGAAAAAGGAAATATCGTCAGATGAAATCTGGAGAGAAGCTTTCTGAGAAACTGCTTAGTGTTCTGTTAATTCATCTCACAGAGTTACATCTGTATTTCATGGATCTCTTTGCTAGCCTCATTTCTGTGGAATCTGAGAATAGATATTTCAGATCCCTTTGAAGTCTATAGGGGCAAAGGAAATATCCTCCGATAACACAGTGAAAGAAGCTTTCTGAGAAACTTCTTTGTGTTCTGTGAAATCATCTCACAGAGTTACAGCTTTCCCCTCAAGAAGCCTTTCGCTAAGACAGTTCTTTGGAATTGGCAAAGTGATATTTGGAAGCCCATAGAGGGCTATGGTGAAAAAGGAAATATCCTCAGATGAAATCTGGAAAGAAGCTTTCTGAGAAAGTGCTCTGTGATGTGTGACTTCCACTCACAGAGTTACATATGTATTTCGTGGACCTCTTTGCTAGCCTTATTTCTGTGGAATCTGAGAACAGATATTTCGGATCCCTTTGAAGACTATAGGGCCAAAGGAAATATCCTCCGATAACAAAGAGAAAGGAGCTTTCTGAGAAACTTCTTTGTGTTTTGTGAAATCATCTCACAGAGTTACAGCTTCCTCTCAAGAAGACTTTCGCTAAGACAGTTCTTTTGGAACTGGCAAAGTGATATTTGGAAGCCCCTAGAGGGCTATGGTGAAAAAGGAAATATCCTCAGATGAAATCTGGAAAGAAGCTTTCTGAGAAACTGCTTAGTGTTCTGAAAATTCATCTCACAGAGTAACATCTGTATTTCGTTGATCTCCTTGCTAGCCTTATTTCTGTGGAATCTGAGAATAGATATTTCGGATCCCTTTGAAGACTATAGGGCCAAAGGAAATATCCTCCGAAAAAAAAGAGAATGAAGCTTTCTGAGAAACTTCTTCGTGTTCTACGAACTCATCTCACAGAGTTACACTTTCCCCTCAAGAAGCCTTTTGCTAAGACAATTCTTGTGGAATTGGCCAAGTGATATTTGGAAGCCCATAGAGGGCTATGGTGAAAAAGGAAATATCCTCAGATGAAATCTGGAAAGAAGTTTTCTGAGAAACTGCTTAGTGTTCTGTTAATTCATCTCACAGAGTTGCATCTTTATTTCGTGTATCTCTTTGTTAGCCTTATTTCTGTGGAATCTGAGAACAGATATTTCGGATCCGTTTGAAGTCTATAGGGGCAAAGGAAATATCCTCCGATAACAAAGTGAAAGAAGCTTTCTGAGAAACTTCTTTGTGTTCTGTGAAATCATCTCACAGAGTTAAAGCTTTCCCCTCAAGAAGCCGTTCGCTAAGACAGTTCTTGTGGAATTGGCAAAGTGATATTTGGAAGCCCATAGAGGGCTATGGTGAAAAAGGAAATATCCTCAGATGAAATCTGGAAGGAAGCTTTCTGAGAAACTGCTCTGTGATGTGTGATTTCCACTCACAGAGTTACATCTGTATTTCGTGGATCTCTTTGCTAGCCTTATTTCTGTGGAATCTGAGAACAGATATTTCGGATCCCTTTGAAGACTATAGGGCCAAAGGAAATATCCTCCGATAACAAAGAGAAAGAAGCTTTCTGAGAAACTTCTTTGTGTTCTGTGAAATCATCTCACAGAGTTACAGCTTTCCCCTCAAGAAGCCTTTCGCTAAGACAGTTCTTGTGGAATTGGCAAAGTGATATTTGGAAGCCCATAGAGGGCTATGGTGAAAAAGGAAATATCCTCAGATGAAATCTGGAAAGATGCTTTCTGAGAAACTGCTCTGTGATGTGTGATTTCCACTCACAGAGTTACATGTGTATTTCGTGGATCTCTTTTCTAGCCTTATTTCTGTGGAATCTGAGAACAGGTATTTCGGATCCCTTTGAAGACTATAGGGCCAAAGGAAATATCCTCCGATAACAAAGAGAAAGAAGCTTTCTGAGAAACTTATTTGTGTTCCGTGAAATCATCTCACAGAGTTACAGCTTTCCCCTCCGGAAGCCTTTCGCTAAGACAATTCTTGTGGAATTGGCAAAGTGATATTTGGAAGCCCATAGAGGGCCCCGGTGAAAAAGGAAATATCCTCAGATGAAATCTGGAAAGAAGGTTTCTGAGAAACTGCTTAGTGTTCTGTTAATTCATCTCACAGAGTTACATGTGTATTACGTGGATCTCTTTGCTAGCCTTATTTCATTGGAATCTGAGAACAGATATTTCGAATCCTTTGAAGACTATAGGGCCAAAGGAAATATCCTCCGATAACAAAGAGAAAGAAGGTTTCTGAAAAACTTCTTTGTGTTCTATGAAGTCATCTCACAGAGTTACAGCGTTCCCCTCAAGAAGCCTATCTGTAAGACAATTCTTGTGGAATTGGCCAAGTGATATTTGGAAGCCCATAGAGGGGTATGGTGAAAAAGGAAATATCCTCAGATGAAATATGCAAAGAAGCTTTCTTAAAAACTGCTCTGTGATGTGAGACTTCCACTCACAGAGTTACATCTGTATTTCGTGGATCTCTTTGCTAGCCTTATTTCTGTGGACTCTGAGAACAGATATTTCGGATCCCTTTGTAGACTATAGGGCCAAAGGAAATATCCTCCGATAACAAAGAGAAAGAAGATTTCTGAGAAACTTCTTTGTGTTCTGTGAAATCACCTCACAGAGTTACATCTTTCCCCTCAAGAAGCCTTTCGCTAAGACAGTTCTTGTGGAATTGACCAAGTGATATTTGGAAGCCCATAGATGGCTATGGTGAAAAAGGAAATATCCTCAGATGAAATCTGGAAAGAAGCTTTCTGAGAAACTGCTTAGTGTTCTTTTAATTCATCTCACAGAGTTACATCTGTATTTCGTGGATCTCTTTGCTAGCCTTATTTCTGTGGAATCTGAGAAGAGATATTTCGGATCCCTTTGAGACTATAGGGCCATAGGAAATATCCTGCGATAACAAAGAGAAAGAAGCTTTCTGAGAAACTTCTTTGTGTTCTGTGAAATCATCTCACAGAGTTACAGCTTTCCCCTCAAGAAGCCTTTCGCTAAGACAGTTCTTGTGGAATTGGCAAAGTGATATTGGAACCCCATAGAGGGCTATGGTGTAAAAAGAACTATCCTCAGATGAAATCTGGAAAGAAGCTTTCTGAGAAACTGCTTAGTGTTCTGTTAATTCATCTCACAGAGTTACATCTGTATTTCGTGGATCTCTTTGCTAGCCTTATTTCTGTGGAATCTGAGAACAGATATTTCGGATCCCTTTGAAGACTATAGGGCCAAAGGAAATATCCTCCGATAACAAAGAGAAAGAAGCTTTCTGAGAAACTTCTTTGTGTTCTGTGCAATCATCTCAGAGAGTTACAGCTTTCCCCTCTAGTAGCCTTTCACTAAGACAGTTCTTGTGGAATTGGCAAAGTGATATTTGGAAGCCCATAGAGGGCTATAGTGAAAGAGGAAATATCCTGAGATGAAATCTGGAAAGAAGCTCTGAGAAACTGCTCTGTGATGTGTGATTTCCACTCACAGAGTTACATGTGTATTTCGTGGATCTCTTTGCTTGCCTTATTTCTGTGGAATCTGAGAACAGATATTTCGGATCCCTTTGAAGACTATAGGGCCAAAGGAAATATCCTCCGATAACAAAGAGAAAGAAGCTTTCTGAGAAACTACTTTGTGTTCTCTGAAATCATCTCACAGAGTTACAGCATTCCCCTCAAGAAGCTTTTCGCTAAGACAGTTCTTGTGGAATTGACCAAGTGATATTTGGAGGCCCATAGAGGGATGTGGTGAAAAAGGAAATATCCTCAGATGAAATCTGGAAAGAAGCTTTCTGAGAAACTGCTTAGTGTTCTGTTAATTCATCTCACAGAGTTACATCTGTATTTCTTGGATCTCTTTGCTAGCCTTATTTCTGTGGAATCTGAGAACAGACATTTCGGGTCCCTTTGAAGACTATAGGGCCAAAGGAAATATCCTCCGATAACAAAGAGAAAGAAGCTTTCTGAGAAACTTCTTTGTGTTCTGTGAAATCATCTCACAGAGTTACAGCTTTCCCCTCAAGAAGTCTTTCGCTAAGACAGTTCTTGTGCAATTGGCAAAGTGATATTTGGAAGCCCATAGAGGGCTATGGTGAAAAAGGAAATATCCTCAGATGAAATCTAGAAAGAAGCTTTCTGAGAAAGTGCTCTGTGATGTGTGACTTCCACTCACAGAGTTACATCTGTATTTCGTGTATCTCTTTGCTTGCCTTATTTCTGTGGAATCTGAGAACAGATATTTCGGATCCCTTTGAAGACTAAAGCGCCAAAGGAAATATCCTCCGATAACAAAGAGAAAGAAGCTTTCTGAGGAACTTCTTTGTGTTCCGTGAAATCATCTCACAGAGTTACAGCTTTCCCTTCAGGAAGCCTTTCCCTAAGACAGTTCTTGTGGAATTGGCAAAGTGATATTTGGAAGCCCATAGAGGGCTATGGTGAAAAAGGAAATATCCTCAGATGAAATATGGAAAGAAGCTTTCTGAGAAACTGCTCTGTGATGTGTGATTTCCACTCACGGAGTTACATCTGTATTTCGTGGATCTCTTTGCTAGCCTTATTTCTGTGGAATCTGAGAACAGATATTTCGGATGCCTTTGAAGACTATAGGGCCAAAGGAAATATCCTCCGATAACAAAGAGAAAGAAGCTTTCTGAGGAACTTCTTTGTGTTCTCTGAAATCAAATGACAGAGTTACAGCTTTCCCCTCAAGAAGCCTTTCGCTAAGACAGTTCTTGTGGAATTGGCAAAGTGATATTTGGAAGCCCATTGAGGGCTATGGTGAAAAAGGAAATATCCTCAGATGAAATCTGGAAAGAAGCTTTCTGAGAAACGGCTTAGTGTTCTGTTAATTCATCTCACAGAGTTACATCTGTATTTTGTGGATTTCTTTGCTAGCATTATTTCTGTGTAATCTGAGAACAGATATTTCGGATCCCTTTGAAGACTATAGGGCCAAAGGAAATATCCTCCGATAACAAAGAGAAATAGCTTTCTGAGAAAGTTCTTTGTGTTCTGTGAAATCATCTCACCGAGTTACAGCTTTCCCCACAAGAAGCCTTTCGCTAAGACAGTTCTTGTGGAATTGGCAAAGTGATATTTGGAAGCCCATAGCGGGCTAGGGTGAAAAAGGAAATATCCTCAGATGAAATATGGAAGGAAGCTTTCTGAGAAACTGCTCTGTGATGTGTGATTTCCACTCACAGAGTTACATCTGTATTTCGTGGATCTCTTTGTTAGCCTTATTTCTGTGGAATCTGAGAACAGATATTTCGGATCCCTTTGAAGAATATAGGGCCAAAGGAAATATCCTCCGATAACAAATACAAAGAAGCTTTCTCAGAAACTTCTTTGTGTTCCGTGAAATCATCTCACAGAGTTACAGCTTTCCCCTCAGGAAGCCTTTCGCTAAGATAGTTCTTTTGGAATTGGCAAAGTGATATTTGGAAGCCCATAGAGGGCTATGGTGAAAAAGGAAATATCCTCAGATGAAATCTGGAAAGAAGCTTTCTGAGAAACTGCTTAGTGTTCTGTTAATTCATCTCACAGAGTTACATCTGTATTTCGTGGATCTCTTTGTTAGCCTTATTTCTGTGGAATCTGAGAACAGATATTTCGGATCCCTTTGAAGACTATAGGGCCAAAGGAAATATCCTCCGATAACAAAGAGAAAGAAGCTTTCTGAGAAACTTCTTTGTGTTCTGTGAAATCATCTCACAGAGTTAGAGCTTTCCCCTCAAGAAGCCTTTCGCTAAGACAGTTCTTGTGGAATTGGCAAAGTGATATTTCGAAGCCCATAGAGGGCTATGGTGAAAAAGGAAATATCCTCAGATGAAATCTGGAAAGATGCTTTCTGAGAAACTGCTCTGTGATGTGTGATTTCCACTCACAGTGTTACATGTGTATTTCGTGTATCTCATTGCTAGCCTTATTTCTGTGGAATCTGAGAACAGATATTTCGGATCCCTTTGAAGACTATAGGGCCAAAGGAAATATCCTCCGATAACAAAGAGAAAGAAGCTTTCTGAGAAACTTCTTTGTGTTCTGTGAAATCATCTCACAGAGTTACAGCTTTTCCCTCAAGAAGCCTTTCCCTAAGACAGTTCTTGTGGAATTGGCAAAGTGATATTTGGAAGCCCATAGAGGGCTATGGTGAAAAAGGAAATATCCTCAGATGAAATCTGGAAAGATGCTTTCTGAGAAACTGCTCTGTGATGTGTGATTTCCACTCACAGAGTTACATGTGTATTTCGTGGATCTCTTTTCTAGCCTTATTTCTGTGGAATCTGAGAACAGATACTTCGGATCCCTTTGAAGACTATAGGGCCAAAGGAAATATCCTCCGATAACAAAGAGAAAGAAGCTTTCTGAGAAACTTCTTTGTGTTCTGTGAAATCATCTCACAGAGTTACATCTTTCCACTCAGGAAGCCTTTCGCTAAGACAGTTCTTGGGGAATTGGCAAAGTGATATTTGGAAGCCCATGGAGGGCTATGGTGAAAAAGGAAATCTCCTCAGATGAAATCTGGAAAGAAGCTTTCTGAGAAACTGCTAAGTGTTCTGTTAATTCATCTCACAGAGTTACATCTGTATTTCGTGGATCTCTTTGCTAGCCTTATTTCTGTGGACTCTGAGAACAGATATTTCGGATCCCTTTGTAGACTATAGGGCCAAAGGAAATATCCTCCGATAACAAAGAGAAAGAAGATTTCTGAGAAACTTCTTTGTGTTCTGTGAAATCACCTCACAGAGTTACATCTTTCCCCTCAAGAAGCCTTTCGCTAAGACAGTTCTTGTGGAATTGACCAAGTGATATTTGGAAGCCCATAGATGGCTATGGTGAAAAAGGAAATATCCTCAGATGAAATCTGGAAAGAAGCTTTCTGAGAAACTGCTTAGTGTTCTTTTAATTCATCTCACAGAGTTACATCTGTATTTCGTGGATCTCTTTGCTAGCCTTATTTCTGTGGAATCTGAGAAGAGATATTTCGGATCCCTTTGAGACTATAGGGCCATAGGAAATATCCTGCGATAACAAAGAGAAAGAAGCTTTCTGAGAAACTTCTTTGTGTTCTGTGAAATCATCTCACAGAGTTACAGCTTTCCCCTCAAGAAGCCTTTCGCTAAGACAGTTCTTGTGGAATTGGCAAAGTGATATTGGAACCCCATAGAGGGCTATGGTGTAAAAAGAACTATCCTCAGATGAAATCTGGAAAGAAGCTTTCTGAGAAACTGCTTAGTGTTCTGTTAATTCATCTCACAGAGTTACATCTGTATTTCGTGGATCTCTTTGCTAGCCTTATTTCTGTGGAATCTGAGAACAGATATTTCGGATCCCTTTGAAGACTATAGGGCCAAAGGAAATATCCTCCGATAACAAAGAGAAAGAAGCTTTCTGAGAAACTTCTTTGTGTTCTGTGCAATCATCTCAGAGAGTTACAGCTTTCCCCTCTAGTAGCCTTTCACTAAGACAGTTCTTGTGGAATTGGCAAAGTGATATTTGGAAGCCCATAGAGGGCTATAGTGAAAGAGGAAATATCCTGAGATGAAATCTGGAAAGAAGCTCTGAGAAACTGCTCTGTGATGTGTGATTTCCACTCACAGAGTTACATGTGTATTTCGTGGATCTCTTTGCTTGCCTTATTTCTGTGGAATCTGAGAACAGATATTTCGGATCCCTTTGAAGACTATAGGGCCAAAGGAAATATCCTCCGATAACAAAGAGAAAGAAGCTTTCTGAGAAACTACTTTGTGTTCTCTGAAATCATCTCACAGAGTTACAGCATTCCCCTCAAGAAGCTTTTCGCTAAGACAGTTCTTGTGGAATTGACCAAGTGATATTTGGAAGCCCATAGAGGGCTGTGGTGAAAAAGGAAATATCCTCAGATGAAATCTGGAAAGAAGCTTTCTGAGAAACTGCTTAGTGTTCTGTTAATTCATCTCACAGAGTTACATCTGTATTTCTTGGATCTCTTTGCTAGCCTTATTTCTGTGGAATCTGAGAACAGACATTTCGGGTCCCTTTGAAGACTATAGGGCCAAAGGAAATATCCTCCGATAACAAAGAGAAAGAAGCTTTCTGAGAAACTTCTTTGTGTTCTGTGAAATCATCTCACAGAGTTACAGCTTTCCCCTCAAGAAGTCTTTCGCTAAGACAGTTCTTGTGCAATTGGCAAAGTGATATTTGGAAGCCCATAGAGGGCTATGGTGAAAAAGGAAATATCCTCAGATGAAATCTGGAAAGAAGCTTTCTGAGAAAGTGCTCTGTGATGTGTGACTTCCACTCACAGAGTTACATCTGTATTTCGTGTATCTCTTTGCTTGCCTTATTTCTGTGGAATCTGAGAACAGATATTTCGGATCCCTTTGAAGACTAAAGCGCCAAAGGAAATATCCTCCGATAACAAAGAGAAAGAAGCTTTCTGAGGAACTTCTTTGTGTTCCGTGAAATCATCTCACAGAGTTACAGCTTTCCCTTCAGGAAGCCTTTCCCTAAGACAGTTCTTGTGGAATTGGCAAAGTGATATTTGGAAGCCCATAGAGGGCTATGGTGAAAAAGGAAATATCCTCAGATGAAATATGGAAAGAAGCTTTCTGAGAAACTGCTCTGTGATGTGTGATTTCCACTCACGGAGTTACATCTGTATTTCGTGGATCTCTTTGCTAGCCTTATTTCTGTGGAATCTGAGAACAGATATTTCGGATGCCTTTGAAGACTATAGGGCCAAAGGAAATATCCTCCGATAACAAAGAGAAAGAAGCTTTCTGAGGAACTTCTTTGTGTTCTCTGAAATCAAATGACAGAGTTACAGCTTTCCCCTCAAGAAGCCTTTCGCTAAGACAGTTCTTGTGGAATTGGCAAAGTGATATTTGGAAGCCCATTGAGGGCTATGGTGAAAAAGGAAATATCCTCAGATGAAATCTGGAAAGAAGCTTTCTGAGAAACGGCTTAGTGATCTGTTAATTCATCTCACAGAGTTACATCTGTATTTTGTGGATTTCTTTGCTAGCATTATTTCTGTGTAATCTGAGAACAGATATTTCGGATCCCTTTGAAGACTATAGGGCCAAAGGAAATATCCTCCGATAACAAAGACAAATAGCTTTCTGAGAAACTTCTTTGTGTTCTGTGAAATCATCTCACCGAGTTACAGCTTTCCCCACAAGAAGCCTTTCGCTAAGACAGTTCTTGTGGAATTGGCAAAGTGATATTTGGAAGCCCATAGAGGGCTAGGGTGTAAAAGGAAATATCCTCAGATGAAATATGGAAGGAAGCTTTCTGAGAAACTGCTCTGTGATGTGTGATTTCCACTCACAGAGTTACATCTGTATTTCGTGGATCTCTTTGTTAGCCTTATTTCTGTGGAATCTGAGAACAGATATTTCGGATCCCTTTGAAGACTATAGGGCCAAAGGAAATATCCTCCGATAACAAATACAAAGAAGCTTTCTCAGAAACTTCTTTGTGTTCCGTGAAATCATCTCACAGAGTTACAGCTTTCCCCTCAGGAAGCCTTTCGCTAAGATAGTTCTTTTGGAATTGGCAAAGTGATATTTGGAAGCCCATAGAGGGCTATGGTGAAAAAGGAAATATCCTCAGATGAAATCTGGAAAGAAGCTTTCTGAGAAACTGCTTAGTGTTCTGTTAATTCATCTCACAGAGTTACATCTGTATTTCGTGGATCTCTTTGTTAGCCTTATTTCTGTGGAATCTGAGAACAGATATTTCGGATCCCTTTGAAGACTATAGGGCCAAAGGAAATATCCTCCGATAACAAAGAGAAAGAAGCTTTCTGAGAAACTTCTTTGTGTTCTGTGAAATCATCTCACAGAGTTAGAGCTTTCCCCTCAAGAAGCCTTTCGCTAAGACAGTTCTTGTGAAATTGGCAAAGTGATATTTCGAAGCCCATAGAGGGCTATGGTGAAAAAGGAAATATCCTCAGATGAAATCTGGAAAGATGCTTTCTGAGAAACTGCTCTGTGATGTGTGATTTCCACTCACAGTGTTACATGTGTATTTCGTGTATCTCATTGCTAGCCTTATTTCTGTGGAATCTGAGAACAGATATTTCGGATCCCTTTGAAGACTATAGGGCCAAAGGAAATATCCTCCGATAACAAAGAGAAAGAAGCTTTCTGAGAAACTTCTTTGTGTTCTGTGAAATCATCTCACAGAGTTACAGCTTTTCCCTCAAGAAGCCTTTCCCTAAGACAGTTCTTGTGGAATTGGCAAAGTGATATTTGGAAGCCCATAGAGGGCTATGGTGAAAAAGGAAATATCCTCAGATGAAATCTGGATAGATGCTTTCTGAGAAACTGCTCTGTGATGTGTGATTTCCACTCACAGAGTTACATGTGTATTTCGTGGATCTCTTTTCTAGCCTTATTTCTGTGGAATCTGAGAACAGATACTTCGGATCCCTTTGAAGACTATAGGGCCAAAGGAAATATCCTCCGATAACAAAGAGAAAGAAGCTTTCTGAGAAACTTCTTTGTGTTCTGTGAAATCATCTCACAGAGTTACATCTTTCCACTCAGGAAGCCTTTCGCTAAGACAGTTCTTGGGGAATTGGCAAAGTGATATTTGGAAGCCCATGGAGGGCTATGGTGAAAAAGGAAATCTCCTCAGATGAAATCTGGAAAGAAGCTTTCTGAGAAACTGCTAAGTGTTCTGTTAATTCATCTCACAGAGTTACATCTGTATTTCGTGGATCTCTTTGCTAGCCTTATTTCTGTGGAATCTGAGAACAGATATTTCGGATCCCTTTGAAGACTATAGGGTCAAAGGAAATATCCTCCGATAACAAAGAGAAAGAAGCTTTCTGAGAAACTTCTTTGTGTTCTGTGAAATCATCTCACAGAGTTACAGCTTTCCCCTCAAGAAGTCTTTCGCTAAGACCGTTCTTGTGGAATTGACAAAGTGATAGTTGGAAGCCCATAGAGGGCTATGGTGAAAAAGGAAATATCCTCAGATGAAATCTGGAAAGAAGCTTTCTGAGAAACTGCTTAGTGTTCTGTTAATTCATCTCACAGAGTTACATCTGTATTTCGTAGATCTCTTTGCTAGCCTTATTTCTGTGGAATCTGAGAACAGATATTTCGGATCCCTTTGAAGTATATAGGGCCAAAGGAAATATCCTCCGATAACAAAGAGAAAGAAGCTTTCCGAGAAACTTCTTTGTGTTCTGTGAAATCATCTCACAGAGTTACAGCTTTCCCCTCAAGAAGCCTTTCGCTAAGACAGTTCTTGAGGAATTGGCAAAGTGATATTTAGAAGCCCATAGAGGGCTATGGTGAAAAAGGAAATATCCTCAGATGAAATCTGGAAAGAAGCTTTCTGAGAAACTGCTTAGTGTTCTGTTAATTCATCTCACAGAGTTACATCTGTATTTCGTGGATCTCTTTGCTAGCCTTATTTCTGTGGAATCTGAGAACAGATATTTCGGATCCCTTTGAAGACTATAGGGCCAAAGAAATATCCTCCGATAACAAAGAGAAAGAAGCTTTCTAAGATACATGTTTGTGTTCTGTGCAATCATCTCAGAGAGTTACAGCTTTCCCCTCTAGTATCCTTTGACTAAGACAGTTCTTGTGGAATTGGCAAAGTGATATTTGGAAGCCCATAGAGGGCTATAGTGAAAGAGGAAATATCCTGAGATGAAATCTGGAAAGAAGCTCTGAGAAACTGCTCTGTGATGTGTGATTTCCACTCACAGAGTTACTTGTGTATTTCGTGGATCTCTTTGCTCGCCTTATTTCTGTGGAATCTGAGAACAGATATTTCGGATCCCTTTGAAGACTATAGGGCCAAAGGAAATATCCTCCGATAACAAAGAGAAAGAAGCTTTCTGAGAAACTACTTTGTGTTCTGTGAAATCATCTCACAGAGTTACAGCATTCCCCTCAAGAAGCTTTTCGCTAAGACAGTTCTTGTGGAATTGACCAAGTGATATTTGGAAGCCCATAGAGGGCTGTGGTGAAAAAGGAAATATCCTCAGATGAAATCTGGAAAGAAGCTTTCTGAGAAACTGCTTAGTGTTCTGTTAATTCATCTCACAGAGTTACATCTGTATTTCTTGGATCTCTTTGCTAGCCTTATTTCTGTGGAATCTGAGAACAGACATTTCGGGTCCCTTTGAAGACTATAGGGCCAAAGGAAATATCCTCCGATAACAAAGAGAAAGAAGCTTTCTGAGAAACTTCTTTGTGTTCTGTGAAATCATCTCACAGAGTTACAGCTTTCCCCTCAAGAAGTCTTTCGCTAAGAGAGTTCTTGTGCAATTGGCAAAGTGATATTTGGAAGCCCATAGGGGGCTATGGTGAAAAAGGAAATATCCTCAGATGAAATCTGGAAAGAAGCTTTCTGAGAAAGTGCTCTGTGATGTGTGACTTCCACTCACACAGTTACATCTGTATTTCGTGTATCTCTTTGCTTGCCTTATTTCTGTGGAATCTGAGAACAGATATTTCGGATCCCTTTGAAGACTAAAGCGCCAAAGGAAATATCCTCCGATAACAAAGAGAAAGAAGCTTTCTGAGGAACTTCTTTGTGTTCCGTGAAATCATCTCACAGAGTTACAGCTTTCCCCTCAGGAAGCCTTTCCCTAAGACAGTTCTTGTGGAATTGGCAAAGTGATATTTGGAAGCCCATAGAGGGCTATGGTGAAAAAGGAAATATCCTCAGATGAAATATGGAAAGAAGCTTTCTGAGAAACTGCTCTGTGATGTGTGATTTCCACTCACGGAGTTACATCTGTATTTCGTGGATCTCTTTGCTAGCCTTATTTCTGTGGAATCTGAGAACAGATATTTCGGATGCCTTTGAAGACTATAGGGCCAAAGGAAATATCCTCCGATAACAAAGAGAATGAAGCTTTCTGAGGAACTTCTTTGTGTTCTCTGAAATCAAATGACAGAGTTACAGCTTTCCCCTCAAGAAGCCTTTCGCTAAGACAGTTCTTGTGGAATTGGCAAAGTGATATTTGGAAGCCCATTGAGGGCTATGGTGAAAAAGGAAATATCCTCAGATGAAATCTGGAAAGAAACTTTCTGAGAAACGGCTTAGTGTTCTGTTAATTCATCTCACAGAGTTACATCTGTATTTTGTGGATTTCTTTGCTAGCATTATTTCTGTGGAATCTGAGAACAGATATTTCGGATCCCTTTGAAGACTATAGGGCCAAAGGAAATATCCTCCGATAACAAAGAGAAAGAAGCTTTCTGAGAAACTACTTTGTGTTCTGTGAAATCATCTCACAGAGTTACAGCATTCCCCTCAAGAAGCTTTTCGCTAAGACAGTTCTTGTGGAATTGACCAAGTGATATTTGGAAGCCCATAGAGGGCTGTGGTGAAAAAGGAAATATCCTCAGATGAAATCTGGAAAGAAGCTTTCTGAGAAACTGCTTAGTGTTCTGTTAATTCATCTCACAGAGTTACATCTGTATTTCTTGGATCTCTTTGCTAGCCTTATTTCTGTGGAATCTGAGAACAGACATTTCGGGTCCCTTTGAAGACTATAGGGCCAAAGGAAATATCCTCCGATAACAAAGAGAAAGAAGCTTTCTGAGAAACTTCTTTGTGTTCTGTGAAATCATCTCACAGAGTTACAGCTTTCCCCTCAAGAAGTCTTTCGCTAAGACAGTTCTTGTGCAATTGGCAAAGTGATATTTGGAAGCCCATAGGGGGCTATGGTGAAAAAGGAAATATCCTCAGATGAAATCTGGAAAGAAGCTTTCTGAGAAAGTGCTCTGTGATGTGTGACTTCTACTCACAGAGTTACATCTGTATTTCGTGTATCTCTTTGCTTGCCTTATTTCTGTGGAATCTGAGAACAGATATTTCGGATCCCTTTGAAGACTAAAGCGCCAAAGGAAATATCCTCCGATAACAAAGAGAAAGAAGCTTTCTGAGGAACTTCTTTGTGTTCCGTGAAATCATCTCACAGAGTTACAGCTTTCCCCTCAGGAAGCCTTTCCCTAAGACAGTTCTTGTGGAATTGGCAAAGTGATATTTGGAAGCCCATAGAGGGCTATGGTGAAAAAGGAAATATCCTCAGATGAAATATGGAAAGAAGCTTTCTGAGAAACTGCTCTGTGATGTGTGATTTCCACTCACGGAGTTACATCTGTATTTCGTGGATCTCTTTGCTAGCCTTATTTCTGTGGAATCTGAGAACAGATATTTCGGATGCCTTTGAAGACTATAGGGCCAAAGGAAATATCCTCCGATAACAAAGAGAAAGAAGCTTTCTGAGGAACTTCTTTGTGTTCTCTGAAATCAAATGACAGAGTTACAGCTTTCCCCTCAAGAAGCCTTTCGCTAACAGTTCTTGTGGAATTGGCAAAGTGATATTTGGAAGCCCATTGAGGGCTATGGTGAAAAAGGAAATATCCTCAGATGAAATCTGGAAAGAAACTTTCTGAGAAACGGCTTAGTGTTCTGTTAATTCATCTCACAGAGTTACATCTGTATTTTGTGGATTTCTTTGCTAGCATTATTTCTGTGGAATCTGAGAACAGATATTTCGGATCCCTTTGAAGACTATAGGGCCAAAGGAAATATCCTCCGATAACAAAGAGAAAGAAGCTTTCTGAGAAACTACTTTGTGTTCTCTGAAATCATCTCACAGAGTTACAGCATTCCCCTCAAGAAGCTTTTCGCTAAGACAGTTCTTGTGGAATTGACCAAGTGATATTTGGAAGCCGATAGAGGGCTGTGGTGAAAAAGGAAATATCCTCAGATGAAATCTGGAAAGAAGCTTTCTGAGAAACTGCTTAGTGTTCTGTTAATTCATCTCACAGAGTTACATCTGTATTTCTTGGATCTCTTTGCTAGCCTTATTTCTGTGGAATCTGAGAACAGACATTTCGGGTCCCTTTGAAGACTATAGGGCCAAAGGAAATATCCTCCGATAACAAAGAGAAAGAAGCTTTCTGAGAAACTTCTTTGTGTTCTGTGAAATCATCTCACAGAGTTACAGCTTTCCCCTCAAGAAGTCTTTCGCTAAGACAGTTCTTGTGCAATTGGCAAAGTGATATTTGGAAGCCCATAGGGGGCTATGGTGAAAAAGGAAATATCCTCAGATGAAATCTGGAAAGAAGCTTTCTGAGAAAGTGCTCTGTGATGTGTGACTTCTACTCACAGAGTTACATCTGTATTTCGTGTATCTCTTTGCTTGCCTTATTTCTGTGGAATCTGAGAACAGATATTTCGGATCCCTTTGAAGACTAAAGCGCCAAAGGAAATATCCTCCGATAACAAAGAGAAAGAAGCTTTCTGAGGAACTTCTTTGTGTTCCGTGAAATCATCTCACAGAGTTACAGCTTTCCCCTCAGGAAGCCTTTCCCTAAGACAGTTCTTGTGGAATTGGCAAAGTGATATTTGGAAGCCCATAGAGGGCTATGGTGAAAAAGGAAATATCCTCAGATGAAATATGGAAAGAAGCTTTCTGAGAAACTGCTCTGTGATGTGTGATTTCCACTCACGGAGTTACATCTGTATTTCGTGGATCTCTTTGCTAGCCTTATTTCTGTGGAATCTGAGAACAGATATTTCGGATGCCTTTGAAGACTATAGGGCCAAAGGAAATATCCTCCGATAACAAAGAGAAAGAAGCTTTCTGAGGAACTTCTTTGTGTTCTCTGAAATCAAATGACAGAGTTACAGCTTTCCCCTCAAGAAGCCTTTCGCTAAGACAGTTCTTGTGGAATTGGCAAAGTGATATTTGGAAGCCCATTGAGGGCTATGGTGAAAAAGGAAATATCCTCAGATGAAATCTGGAAAGAAACTTTCTGAGAAACGGCTTAGTGTTCTGTTAATTCATCTCACAGAGTTACATCTGTATTTTGTGGATTTCTTTGCTAGCATTATTTCTGTGTAATCTGAGAACAGATATTTCGGATCCCTTTGAAGACTATAGGGCCAAAGGAAATATCCTCCGATAACAAAGAGAAAGAAGCTTTCTGAGAAACTACTTTGTGTTCTGTGAAATCATCTCACAGAGTTACAGCATTCCCCTCAAGAAGCTTTTCGCTAAGACAGTTCTTGTGGAATTGACCAAGTGATATTTGGAAGCCCATAGAGGGCTGTGGTGAAAAAGGAAATATCCTCAGATGAAATCTGGAAAGAAGCTTTCTGAGAAACTGCTTAGTGTTCTGTTAATTCATCTCACAGAGTTACATCTGTATTTCTTGGATCTCTTTGCTAGCCTTATTTCTGTGGAATCTGAGAACAGACATTTCGGGTCCCTTTGAAGACTATAGGGCCAAAGGAAATGTCCTCCGATAACAAAGAGAAAGAAGCTTTCTGAGAAACTTCTTTGTGTTCTGTGAAATCATCTCACAGAGTTACAGCTTTCCCCTCAAGAAGTCTTTCGCTAAGACAGTTCTTGTGCAATTGGCAAAGTGATATTTGGAAGCCCATAGGGGGCTATGGTGAAAAAGGAAATATCCTCAGATGAAATCTGGAAAGAAGCTTTCTGAGAAAGTGCTCTGTGATGTGTGACTTCCACTCACAGAGTTACATCTGTATTTCGTGTATCTCTTTGCTTGCCTTATTTCTGTGGAATCTGAGAACAGATATTTCGGATCCCTTTGAAGACTATATAGCCAAAGGAAATATCCTCCGATAACAAAGAGAAAGAAGCTTTCTGAGAAACTTCTTTGTGTTCTGTGAAATCATCTCACAGAGTTACAGCTTTCCCCTCAAGAAGCCTTTCGCTAAGACAGTTCTTGTGGAATTGGCAAAGTGATATTTGGACGCCCGTAGAGGGCTATGGTGAAAAAGGAAATATCCTCAGATGAAATCTGGAAAGATGCTTTCTGAGAAACTGCTCTGTGATGTGTGATTTCCACTCACAGAGTTACATGTGTATTTCGTGGATCTCTTTTCTAGCCTTATTTCTGTGGAATCTGAGAACAGATATTTCGGATCCCTTTGAAGACTATAGGGCCAAAGGAAATATCCTCCGATAACAAAGAGAAAGAAGCTTTCTGAGGAACTTCTTTGTGTTCCGTGTAATCATCTCACAGAGTTACAGCTTTCCCCTCAGGAAGCCTTTCGCTAAGATAATTCTTATGGAATTGGCAAAGTGATATTTGGAAGCCCATAGAGGGCTAGTTTGAAAAACGAAATATCCTCAGATGAAATCTGGAAAGAAGCTTTCTGAGAAAGTGCTCTGTGATGTGTGACTTCCACTCACAGAGTTACATCTGTATTTCGTGGATCTCTTTGTTAGCCTTATTTCTGTGGAATCTGAGAACAGATATTTTGGATCCCTTTGAAGACTATAGGGCCAAAGGAAATATCCTCCGATAACAAAGAGAAAGAAGCTTTCTGAGAAACTTCTTTGTGTTCTGTGAAATCATCTCACAGAGTTACAGCTTTCTCCTCAAGAAGACTTTCGCTAAGACAATTCTTGTGGAATTGACCAAGTGATATTTGGAAGCCCATAGAGGGCTATGGTGAAAAAGGAAATATCCTCAGATGAAATCTGGAAAGAAGCTTTCTGAGAAACTGCTCTGTGATGTGTGACTTCCACTCACAGAGTTACATCTGTATTTCGTGGATCTCTTTGCTAGCCTTATTTCTGTGGAATCTGAGAACAGATATTTCGGATCCCTTTGAAGACTATAGGGCCAATGGAAATATCTTCCGATAACAAAGAGATAGAAGGTTTCTGAGAAACTTCTTTGTGTTCCGTGAAATCATCTCACAGAGTTACAGCTTTCCCCTCAAGATACATTTCGCTAAGACAGTTCTTGTGGAATTGGCAAAGTGTTATTTGGAAGCCCATAGAGGGCTATGGTGAAAAAGGAAATATCCTCAGATGAAATCTGGAAAGAAGCTTTCTGAGTAACAACTCTGTTATGTGTAATTTCCACTCACAGAGTTACATGTGTATTTCGTGGATCTCTTTGCTAGCCTTATTTCTATGGAATCTGAGAAGAGATATTTCGGATCCCTTTGAGGACTATAGGGCCAAAGGAAATATCCTCCGATAACAAAGAGAAAGAAGCTTTCTGAGAAACTTCTTTGTGTTCTGTGAAATCATCTCACAGAGTTACAGCTTTCCCCTCAGGAAGCCTTTCGCTAAGACAGTTCTTTGGGAATGGGCAAAGTTATATTTGGAAGCCCATAGAGGGCTATGGTGAAAAAGGAAATGTCTTCAGATGAAATCTGGAAAGAAGCTTTCTGAGAAACTGCTTAGTGTTCTGTTAATTCATCTCACAGAGTTACATCTGTATTTCGTGGATCTCTTTGCTAGCCTTATTTCTGTGGAATCTGAGAACAGATATTTCGGATTCCTTTGAAGAGTATAGGGCCAAAGGAAATATCCTCCGATAACAAAGAGAAAGAAGGTTTCTGAGAAACTTCTTAGTGTTCTATGAAGTCATCTCACAGAGTTACAGCTTTTCCCTCAAGAAGCCTTTCGCAAAGACAATTCTTGTGGAATTGGCCAAGTGATATTTGGAAGCCCATAGAGGGTTATTGTGAAAAGCGAAATATCCTCAGATGAAATCTGGAAAGAAGCTTTCTGAGAAACTACTATGTGACGCTTGACTTCTACTCACAGAGTTACATCTGTATTTCGTGGATCTCTTTGCTGGTCTTACTTCTGTGGAATCTGAGAACATATATTTCGGATCCCTTTGAAAACTATAGAGCCAAAGGAAACATCCAACGATAACAAAGAGAAAGAAGCTTTCTGAGAAACTTCTTTGTGTTCTGTGAAATCGTCTCACAGAGTTACTGCTTTCCCCTCAAGAAGCCTTTCGCTAAGACAGTTCTTGTGGAATTGGCAAAGTGATATTTGGAAGCCCATAGAGGGCTATGCTGAAAAAGGAAATATCCTCAAATGAAATCTGGAAAGAAGTTTTCTGAGAAACTGCTTAGTGTTCTGTTAATTCACCTCACAGAGTTACATCTGTATTTCGTGGATCTCTTTGCTAGCTTTATTTCTGTGGAATCTGAGAACAGATATTTCGGATCCCTTTGAAGACTATAGGGCCAAAGTAAATATCCTCCAATAACATAGAGAAAGAAGCTTTCTGAGAAACTTCTTTGTGTTATGTGAAATCATCTCACAGAGTTACGGCTTTCCCCTCAAGAAACCTTTCCCTAAGACAGTTCTTGTGGAATTGGCAAAGTGATATTTGGAATCCCATAGAGGGCTATGGTGAAAAAGTAAATATCCTCAGATGAAATCTGGAAAGATGGTTTCGGAGAAACTGCTCTGTGATGTGTGATTTCCACTCACAGAGTTACATGTGTATTTCGTGGATCTCTTTTCTAGCCTTATTTCTGTGGAATCTGAGAACAGATATTTCAGATCCCTTTGAAGACTATAGGGCCAAAGGAAATATCCTCCGATAACAAAAAGAAAGAAGCTTTCTGAGAAACTTCTTTGTGTTCTGTGAAATCATCTCACAGAGTTACAGCTTTCCCCCCAGGAAGCCTTTCGCTAAGACAGTTCTTGGGGAATTGGCAAAGTGATATTTGGAATCCCATAGAGGGCCATGGTGAAAAAGGAACTATCCTCAGATGAAATCTGGAAAGAAGCTTTCTGAGAAACTGCTAAGTGTTCTGTTAATTCATCTCACAGAGTTAAATCTGTATTTCGTGGATCTCTTTGCTAGCCTTATTTCTGTGGAATCTGAGAACAGATATTTCGGATCCCTTTGTAGACTATAGGGTCAAAGGAAATATCCTCCGATAACAAAGAGAAAGAAGCTTTCGGAGATACATGTTTGTGTTCTGTGAAATCATCGCAGAGAGTTACAGCTTTCCCCTCTAGAAGCCTTTCGCTAAGACAGTTCTTGTGGAATTGGCAAAGTGATATTTGGAAGCCTATAGAGGGCTATAGTGAAAGAGGAAATATCCTGAGATGAAATCTGGAAAGAAGCTCTGAGAAACTGCTCTGTGATGTGTGATTTCCACTCACAGAGTTACATGTGTATTTCGTGGATCTCTTTGCTAGCCTTATTTCTGTGGAATCTGAGAACAGATATTTCGGATCCCTTTGAAGACTATAGGGCCAAATGAAATATCCTCCGATATCAAAGAGAAAGAAGCTTTCTGAGAAACTACTTTCTGTTCTGTGAAATTATCTCACAGAGTTACAGCATTCCCCTCAAGAAGCTTTTCGCTAAGACAGTTCTTGTGGAATTGGCCAAGTGATATTTGGAAGCCCATAGAGGGCTATGGTGAAAAAGGAAATATCCTCAGATGAAATATGCAAAGAAGCTTTCTGAAAAACTGCTCTGTGATGTGAGACTTCCACTCACAGAGTTACATGTGTATTTCGTGGATCTCTTTGCTAGCCTTATTTCTGTGGACTCTGAGAACAGATATTTCGGATCCCTTTGTAGACTATAGGGCCAAAGGAAATATCCTCCGATAACAAAGAGAAAGAAGATTTCTGAGAAACTTCTTTGTGTTCTGTGAAATCACCTCACAGAGTTACATCTTTCCCCTCAAGAAGCCTTTCGCTAAGACAGTTCTTGTGGAATTGACCAAGTGATATTTGGAAGCCCATAGAGGGCTATGGTGAAAAAGGAAATATCCTCAGATGAAATCTGGAAAGAAGCTTTCTGAGAAAGTGCTCTGTGATGTGTGACTTCCACTCACAGAGTTACATCTGTATTTCGTGTATCTCTTTGCTTGCCTTATTTCTGTGGAATCTGAGAACAGATATTTCGGATCCCTTTGAAGACTAAAGGGCCAAAGGAAATATCCTCCGATAACAAAGAGAAAGAAGCTTTCTGAGGAACTTCTTTGTGTTCCGTGAAATCATCTCACAGAGTTACAGCTTTCCCCTCAGGAAGCCTTTCGCTAAGACAGTTCTTGTGGAATTGGCAAAGTGATATTTGGAAGCCCATAGAGGGCTATGGTGAAAAAGGAAATATCCTCAGATGAAATATGGAAAGAAGCTTTCTGAGAAACTGCTCTGTGATGTGTGATTTCCACTCACAGAGTTACATCTGTATTTCGTTTATCTCTTTGCTAGCCTTATTTCTGTGGAATCTGAGAACAGATATTTCGGATCCCTTTGAAGACTATAGGGCCAAAGGAAATATCCTCCGATAACAAAGAGAAAGAAGCTTTCTGAGAAACTTCTTTGTGTTCTGTGAAATCATCTCACAGAGTTAGAGCTTTCCCCTCAAGAAGCCTTTCGCTAAGACAGTTCTTGTGGAATTGGCAAAGTGATATTTGGAAGCCCATAGAGGGCTATGGTGAAAAAGGAAATATCCTCAGATGAAATCTGGAAAGAAGCTTTCTGAGAAACTGCTCTGTGATGTGTGACTTCCACTCACAGAGTTACATGTGTATTTCGTGGATCTCTTTGCTAGCCTTATTTCTGTGGATTCTGAGAACAGATATTTTGGATCCCTTTGAAAACCTTAGGACCAAACGAAATATCCTCCGATAACAAAGAGAAAGAAGATTTCTGAGAAACTTCTTTGTGTTCTGTGAAATCACCTAACAGAGTTACATCTTTCCCCTCAAGAAGCCTTTCGCTAAGACAGTTCTTGTGGAATTGACCAAGTGATATTTGGAAGCCCATAGAGGGCTATGGTGAAAAAGGAAATATCCTCAGATGAAATCTGGAAAGAAGCTTTCTGAGAAACTGCTTAGTGTTCTGTTAATTCATCTCACAGAGTTACATCTGTATTTCGTGGATCTCTTTGCTATCCTTATTTCTGTGGAATCTGAGAACAGATATTTCGGATCCTTTTGAAGACTATAGGGCCAAAGGAAATATCCTCCGATAACAAAGAGAAAGAAGCTGTCTGAGATACATGTTTGTGTTCTGTGAAATCATCTCACAGAGTTACAGCTTTCCCCTCTAGAAGCCTTTCGCTAAGAGAGTTCTTGTGGAATTGGCAAAGTGATATTTGGAAGCCAATAGAGGGCTATAGTGAAAGAGGAAATATCCTGAGATGAAATCTGGAAAGAAGCTCTGAGAAACTGCTCTGTGATGTGTGATTTCCACTCACAGAGTTACATGTGTATTTCGTGGATCTCTTTGCTAGCCTTATTTCCGTGGAATCTGAGAACAGATATTTCGGATCCCTTTGAAGACTATAGGGCCAAAGGAAATATCCTCCGATAACAAAGAGAAAGAAGCTTTCTGAGAAACTACTTTGTGTTCTGTGAAATTATCTCACAGAGTTACAGCTTTCCCCTCAAGAAGCCTTTCGCTAGGACAGTTCTTGTGGAATTGGCAAAGTTATATTTGGAAGCCCATAGAGGACTATGGTGAAAGAGGAAATATCCTCAGATGAAATCTGGAAAGAAGCTTTCTGAGAAACTGCTCTGTGATGTGTGACTTCCACTCACAGAGTTACATGTGTATTTCGTAGATCTCTTTGCTAGCCTTTTTTCTGTGGAATCTGAGAACAGATATTTCGGATCCCTTTGAAGACTATAGGGCCAAAGGAAATATCCTCCGATAACAAAGAGAAAGAAGATTTCTGAGAAACTTCTTTGTGTTCTCTGAAATCATCTCACAGAGTTACAGCTTTCCCCTCAAGAAGCCTTTCGCTAAGACAGTTCTTGTGGAATTGGCAAAGTGATATTTGGAAGCCCATAGAGGGCTGTGGTGAAAAAGGAAATATCCTCAGATGAAATCTGGAAAGAAGCTTTCTGAGAAACTGCTTAGTGTTCTGTTAATTCATCTCACAGAGTTACATCTGTATTTCTTGGATCTCTTTGCTAGCCTTATTTCTGTGGAATCTGAGAACAGACATTTCGGGTCCCTTTGAAGACTATAGGGCCAAAGGAAATATCCTCCGATAACAAAGAGAAAGAAGCTTTCTGAGAAACTTCTTTGTGTTCTGTGAAATCATCTCACAGAGTTACAGCTTTCCCCTCAAGAAGTCTTTCGCTAAGACAGTTCTTGTGCAATTGGCAAAGTGATATTTGGAAGCCCATAGGGGGCTATGGTGAAAAAGGAAATATCCTCAGATGAAATCTGGAAAGAAGCTTTCTGAGAAAGTGCTCTGTGATGTGTGACTTCCACTCACAGAGTTACATCTGTATTTCGTGTATCTCTTTGCTTGCCTTATTTCTGTGGAATCTGAGAACAGATATTTCGGATCCCTTTGAAGACTAAAGCGCCAAAGGAAATATCCTCCGATAACAAAGAGAAAGAAGATTTCTGAGGAACTTCTTTGTGTTCCGTGAAATCATCTCACAGAGTTACAGCTTTCCCCTCAGGAAGCCTTTCCCTAAGACAGTTCTTGTGGAATTGGCAAAGTGATATTTGGAAGCCCATAGAGGGCTAGGGTGAAAAAGGAAATATCCTCAGATGAAATATGGAAAGAAGCTTTCTGAGAAACTTCTCTGTGATGTGTGATTTCCACTCACGGAGTTACATCTGTATTTCGTGGATCTCTTTGCTAGCCTTATTTCTGTGGAATCTGAGAACAGATATTTCGGATGCCTTTGAAGACTATAGGGCCAAAGGAAATATCCTCCGATAACAAAGAGAAAGAAGCTTTCTGAGGAACTTCTTTGTGTTCTCTGAAATCAAATGACAGAGTTACAGCTTTCCCCTCAAGAAGCCTTTCGCTAAGACAGTTCTTGTGGAATTGGCAAAGTGATATTTGGAAGCCCATTGAGGGCTATGGTGAAAAAGGAAATATCCTCAGATGAAATCTGGAAAGAAGCTTTCTGAGAAACGGCTTAGTGTTCTGTTAATTCATCTCACAGAGTTACGTCTGTATTTTGTGGATTTCTTTGCTAGCATTATTTCTGTGGAATCTGAGAACAGATATTTCGGATCCCTTTGAAGACTATAGGGCCAAAGGAAATATCCTCCGATAACAAAGAGAAATAGCTTTCTGAGAAACTTCTTTGTGTTCTGTGAAATCATCTCACAGAGTTACAGCTTTCCCCACAAGAAGCCTTTCGCTAAGACAGTTCTTGTGGAATTGGCAAAGTGATATTTGGAAGCCCATAAAGGGCTATGGTGAAAAAGGAAATATCCTCAAATGAAATATGGAAGGAAGCTTTCTGAGAAACTGCTCTGTGATGTGTGATTTCCACTCACAGAGTTACATCTGTATTTCGTGGATCTCTTTGTTAGCCTTATTTCTGTGGAATCTGAGAACAGATATTTCGGATCCCTTTGAAGACTATAGGGCCAAAGGAAATATCCTCCGATAACAAATACAAAGAAGCTTTCTGAGAAACTTCTTTGTGTTCTGTGAAATCATCTCACAGAGTTACAGCTTTCCCCTCAGGAAGCCTTTCGCTAAGATAGTTCTTTTGGAATTGGCAAAGTGATATTTGGAAGCCCTTAGAGGGCTATGGTGAAAAAGGAAATATCCTCAGATGAAATCTGGAAAGAAGCTTTCTGAGAAACTGCTTAGTGTTCTGTTAATTCATCTCACAGAGTTACATCTGTATTTCGTGGATCTCTTTGCTAGCCTTATTTCTGTGGAATCTGAGAACAGATATTTCGGATCCCTTTGAAGACTATATAGCCAAAGGAAATATCCTCCGATAACAAAGAGAAAGAAGCTTTCTGAGAAACTTCTTTGTGTTCTGTGAAATCATCTCACAGAGTTACAGCTTTCCCCTCAAGAAGCCTTTCGCTAAGACAGTTCATGTGGAATTGGCAAAGTGATATTTGGACGCCCGTAGACGGCTATGGTGAAAAAGGAAATATCCTCAGATGAAATCTGGAAAGATGCTTTCTGAGAAACTGCTCTGTGATGTGTGATTTCCACTCACAGAGTTACATGTGTATTTCGTGGATCTCTTTTCTAGCCTTATTTCTGTGGAATCTGAGAACAGATATTTCGGATCCCTTTGAAGACTATAGGGCCAAAGGAAATATCCTCCGATAACAAAGAGAAAGAAGCTTTCTGAGAAACTTCTTTGTGTTCCGTGTAATCATCTCACAGAGTTACAGCTTTCCCCTCAGGAAGCCTTTCGCTAAGATAATTCTTATGGAATTGGCAAAGTGATATTTGGAAGCCCATAGAAGGCTAGTTTGAAAAACGAAATATCCTCAGATGAAATCTGGAAAGAAGCTTTCTGAGAAAGTGCTCTGTGATGTGTGACTTCCACTCACAGAGTTACATCTGTATTTCGTGGATCTCTTTGTTAGCCTTATTTCTGTGGAATCTGAGAACAGATATTTTGGATCCCTTTGAAGACTATAGGGCCAAAGGAAATATCCTCCGATAACAAAGAGAAAGAAGCTTTCTGAGAAACTTCTTTGTGTTCTGTGAAATCATCTCACAGAGTTACAGCTTTCTCCTCAAGAAGACTTTCGCTAAGACAATTCTTGTGGAATTGACCAAGTGATATTTGGAAGCCCATAGAGGGCTATGGTGAAAAAGGAAATATCCTCAGATGAAATCTGGAAAGAAGCTTTCTGAGAAACTGCTCTGTGATGTGTGACTTCCACTCACAGAGTTACATCTGTATTTCGTGGATCTCTTTGCTAGCCTTATTTCTGTGGAATCTGAGAACAGATATTTCGGATCCCTTTGAAGACTATAGGGCCAATGGAAATATCTTCCGATAACAAAGAGATAGAAGGTTTCTGAGAAACTTCTTTGTGTTCCGTGAAATCATCTCACAGAGTTACAGCTTTCCCCTCAAGATACATTTCGCTAAGACAGTTCTTGTGGAATTGGCAAAGTGTTATTTGGAAGCCCATAGAGGGCTATGGTGAAAAAGGAAATATCCTCAGATGAAATCTGGAAAGAAGCTTTCTGAGTAACAACTCTGTGATGTGTGATTTCCACTCACAGAGTTACATGTGTATTTCGTGGATCTCTTTGCTAGCCTTATTTCTATGGAATCTGAGAAGAGATATTTCGGATCCCTTTGAGGACTATAGGGCCAAAGGAAATATCCTCCGATAACAAAGAGAAAGAAGCTTTCTGAGAAACTTCTTTGTGTTCTGTGAAATCATCTCACAGAGTTACAGCTTTCCCCTCAGGAAGCCTTTCGCTAAGACAGTTCTTTGGGAATGGGCAAAGTTATATTTGGAAGCCCATAGAGGGCTATGGTGAAAAAGGAAATGTCTTCAGATGAAATCTGGAAAGAAGCTTTCTGAGAAACTGCTTAGTGTTCTGTTAATTCATCTCACAGAGTTACATCTGTATTTCGTGGATCTCTTTGCTAGCCTTATTTCTGTGGAATCTGAGAACAGATATTACGGATTCCTTTGAAGAGTATAGGGCCAAAGGAAATATCCTCCGATAACAAAGAGAAAGAAGGTTTCTGAGAAACTTCTTAGTGTTCTATGAAGTCATCTCACAGAGTTACAGCTTTTCCCTCAAGAAGCCTTTCGCAAAGACAATTCTTGTGGAATTGGCCAAGTGATATTTGGAAGCCCATAGAGGGTTATTGTGAAAAGCGAAATATCCTCAGATGAAATCTGGAAAGAAGCTTTCTGAGAAACTACTATGTGACGCTTGACTTCTACTCACAGAGTTACATCTGTATTTCGTGGATCTCTTTGCTGGTCTTACTTCTGTGGAATCTGAGAACATATATTTCGGATCCCTTTGAAAACTATAGAGCCAAAGGAAACATCCAACGATAACAAAGAGAAAGAAGCTTTCTGAGAAACTTCTTTGTGTTCTGTGAAATCGTCTCACAGAGTTACTGCTTTCCCCTCAAGAAGCCTTTCGCTAAGACAGTTCTTGTGGAATTGGCAAAGTGATATTTGGAAGCCCATAGAGGGCTATGCTGAAAAAGGAAATATCCTCAAATGAAATCTGGAAAGAAGTTTTCTGAGAAACTGCTTAGTGTTCTGTTAATTCACCTCACAGAGTTACATCTGTATTTCGTGGATCTCTTTGCTAGCTTTATTTCTGTGGAATCTGAGAACAGATATTTCGGATCCCTTTGAAGACTATAGGGCCAAAGTAAATATCCTCCAATAACATAGAGAAAGAAGCTTTCTGAGAAACTTCTTTGTGTTATGTGAAATCATCTCACAGAGTTACGGCTTTCCCCTCAAGAAACCTTTCCCTAAGACAGTTCTTGTGGAATTGGCAAAGTGATATTTGGAAGCCCATAGAGGGCTATGGTGAAAAAGTAAATATCCTCAGATGAAATCTGGAAAGATGGTTTCGGAGAAACTGCTCTGTGATGTGTGATTTCCACTCACAGAGTTACATGTGTATTTCGTGGATCTCTTTTCTAGCCTTATTTCTGTGGAATCTGAGAACAGATATTTCAGATCCCTTTGAAGACTATAGGGCCAAAGGAAATATCCTCCGATAACAAAAAGAAAGAAGCTTTCTGAGAAACTTCTTTGTGTTCTGTGAAATCATCTCACAGAGTTACAGCTTTCCCCCCAGGAAGCCTTTCGCTAAGACAGTTCTTGGGGAATTGGCAAAGTGATATTTGGAATCCCATAGAGGGCCATGGTGAAAAAGGAACTATCCTCAGATGAAATCTGGAAAGAAGCTTTCTGAGAAACTGCTAAGTGTTCTGTTAATTCATCTCACAGAGTTAAATCTGTATTTCGTGGATCTCTTTGCTAGCCTTATTTCTGTGGAATCTGAGAACAGATATTTCGGATCCCTTTGTAGACTATAGGGTCAAAGGAAATATCCTCCGATAACAAAGAGAAAGAAGCTTTCGGAGATACATGTTTGTGTTCTGTGAAATCATCGCAGAGAGTTACAGCTTTCCCCTCTAGAAGCCTTTCGCTAAGACAGTTCTTGTGGAATTGGCAAAGTGATATTTGGAAGCCTATAGAGGGCTATAGTGAAAGAGGAAATATCCTGAGATGAAATCTGGAAAGAAGCTCTGAGAAACTGCTCTGTGATGTGTGATTTCCACTCACAGAGTTACATGTGTATTTCGTGGATCTCTTTGCTAGCCTTATTTCTGTGGAATCTGAGAACAGATATTTCGGATCCCTTTGAAGACTATAGGGCCAAATGAAATATCCTCCGATATCAAAGAGAAAGAAGCTTTCTGAGAAACTACTTTCTGTTCTGTGAAATTATCTCACAGAGTTACAGCATTCCCCTCAAGAAGCTTTTCGCTAAGACAGTTCTTGTGGAATTGACAAAGTGATATTTGGAAGCCCATAGAGGGCTATGGTGAAAAAGGAAATATCCTCAGATGAAATATGGAAAGAAACTTTCTGAGAAACTGCTCTGTGATGTGTGATTTCCACTCACGGAGTTACATCTGTATTTCGTGGATCTCTTTGCCAGCCTTATTTCTGTGGAATCTGAGAACAGATATTTCGGATCCCTTTGAAGACTATAGGGCCAAAGGAAATATCCTCCGATAACAAAGAGAAAGAAGCTTTCTGAGAAACTTTTTTGTGTTCTCTGAAATCAAATGACAGAGTTACAGCTTTCCCCTCAAGAAGCCTTTCGCTAAGATAGTTCTTGTGGAATTGGCAAAGTGATATTTGGAAGCCCATATGGGGCTATGGTGAAAAAGGAAATATCCTCAGATGAAATCTGGAAAGAAGCTTTCTGAGAAACTGCTCTGTGATGTGTGATTTCCACTCACAGAGTTACATGTGTATTTCATGGATCTCTTTGCTAGCCTTATTTCTGTGGAATCTGAGAACAGATATTTCGGATCCCTTTGAAGACTCTAGGGCCAAAGGAAATATCCTCCGATAACAAAGAGAAAGAAGGTTTCTGAGAAACTTCTTTGTGTTCTATGAAGTCATCTCACAGAGTTACAGCGTTCCCCTCAAGAAGCCTATCTGTAAGACAATTCTTGTGGAATTGGCCAAGTGATATTTGGAAGCCCATAGAGGGGTATGGTGAAAAAGGAAATATCCTCAGATGAAATATGCAAAGAAGCTTTCTGAAAAACTGCTCTGTGATGTGAGACTTCCACTCACAGAGTTACATGTGTATTTCGTGGATCTCTTTGCTAGCCTTATTTCTGTGGACTCTGAGAACAGATATTTCGGATCCCTTTGTAGAATATAGGGCCAAAGGAAATATCCTCCGATAACAAAGAGAAAGAAGATTTCTGAGAAACTTCTTTGTGTTCTGTGAAATCACCTCACAGAGTTACATCTTTCCCCTCAAGAAGCCTTTCGCTAAGACAGTTCTTGTGGAATTGACCAAGTGATATTTGGAAGCCCATAGAGGGCTATGGTGAAAAAGGAAATATCCTCAGATGAAATCTGGAAAGAAGCTTTCTGAGAAAGTGCTCTGTGATGTGTGACTTCCACTCACAGAGTTACATCTGTATTTCGTGTATCTCTTTGCTTGCCTTATTTCTGTGGAATCTGAGAACAGATATTTCGGATCCCTTTGAAGACTAAAGGGCCAAAGGAAATATCCTCCGATAACAAAGAGAAAGAAGCTTTCTGAGGAACTTCTTTGTGTTCCGTGAAATCATCTCACAGAGTTACAGCTTTCCCCTCAGGAAGCCTTTCGCTAAGACAGTTCTTGTGGAATTGGCAAAGTGATATTTGGAAGCCCATAGAGGGCTATGGTGAAAAAGGAAATATCCTCAGATGAAATATGGAAAGAAGCTTTCTGAGAAACTGCTCTGTGATGTGTGATTTCCACTCACAGAGTTACATCTGTATTTCGTTTATCTCTTTGCTAGCCTTATTTCTGTGGAATCTGAGAACAGATATTTCGGATCCCTTTGAAGACTATAGGGCCAAAGGAAATATCCTCCGATAACAAAGAGAAAGAAGCTTTCTGAGAAACTTCTTTGTGTTCTGTGAAATCATCTCACAGAGTTAGAGCTTTCCCCTCAAGAAGCCTTTCGCTAAGACAGTTCTTGTGGAATTGGCAAAGTGATATTTGGAAGCCCATAGAGGGCTAGGGTGAAAAAGGAAATATCCTCAGATGAAATCTGGAAAGAAGCTTTCTGAGAAACTGCTCTGTGATGTGTGACTTCCACTCACAGAGTTACATGTGTATTTCGTGGATCTCTTTGCTAGCCTTATTTCTGTGGATTCTGAGAACAGATATTTTGGATCCCTTTGAAAACCTTAGGACCAAACGAAATATCCTCCGATAACAAAGAGAAAGAAGATTTCTGAGAAACTTCTTTGTGTTCTGTGAAATCACCTAACAGAGTTACATCTTTCCCCTCAAGAAGCCTTTCGCTAAGACAGTTCTTGTGGAATTGACCAAGTGATATTTGGAAGCCCATAGAGGGCTATGGTGAAAAAGGAAATATCCTCAGATGAAATCTGGAAAGAAGCTTTCTGAGAAACTGCTTAGTGTTCTGTTAATTCATCTCACAGAGTTACATCTGTATTTCGTGGATCTCTTTGCTATCCTTATTTCTGTGGAATCTGAGAACAGATATTTCGGATCCTTTTGAAGACTATAGGGCCAAAGGAAATATCCTCCGATAACAAAGAGAAAGAAGCTTTCTGAGATACATGTTTGTGTTCTGTGAAATCATCTCACAGAGTTACAGCTTTCCCCTCTAGAAGCCTTTCGCTAAGAGAGTTCTTGTGGAATTGGCAAAGTGATATTTGGAAGCCAATAGAGGGCTATAGTGAAAGAGGAAATATCCTGAGATGAAATCTGGAAAGAAGCTCTGAGAAACTGCTCTGTGATGTGTGATTTCCACTCACAGAGTTACATGTGTATTTCGTGGATCTCTTTGCTAGCCTTATTTCCGTGGAATCTGAGAACAGATATTTCGGATCCCTTTGAAGACTATAGGGCCAAAGGAAATATCCTCCGATAACAAAGAGAAAGAAGCTTTCTGAGAAACTACTTTGTGTTCTGTGAAATTATCTCACAGAGTTACAGCTTTCCCCTCAAGAAGCCTTTCGCTAGGACAGTTCTTGTGGAATTGGCAAAGTTATATTTGGAAGCCCATAGAGGACTATGGTGAAAGAGGAAATATCCTCAGATGAAATATGCAAAGAAGCTTTCTGAGAAACTGCTCTGTGATGTGTGACTTCCACTCACAGAGTTACATGTGTATTTCGTGGATCTCTTTGCTAGCCTTTTTTCTGTGGAATCTGAGAACAGATATTTCGGATCCCTTTGAAGACTATAGGGCCAAAGGAAATATCCTCCGATAACCAAGAGAAAGAAGCTTTCTGAGAAACTTCTTTGTGTTCTCTGAAATCATCTCACAGAGTTACAGCTTTCCCCTCAAGAAGCCTTTCGCTAAGACAGTTCTTGTGGAATTGGCAAAGTGATATTTGGAAGCCCATAGAGGGCTATGGTGAAAAAGGAAATATCCTCAGATGAAATCTAGAAAGAAGCTTTCTGAGAAACTGCTTAGTGTTCTGTTAATTCATCTAACAGAGTTACATCGGTATTTCGTGGATCTCTTTGCTAGCCTTATTTCTGTGGAATCTGAGAACAGACATTTCGGGTCCCTTTGAAGACTATAGGGCCAAAGGAAATATCCTCCGATAACAAAGAGAAAGAAGCTTTCTGAGAAACTTCTTTGTGTTCTGTGAAATCATCTCACAGAGTTACAGCTTTCCCCTCAAGAAGCCTTTCGCTAAGACAGTTCTTGTGGAATTGGCAAAGTGATATTTGGAAGCCCATTGAGGGCTATGGTGAAAAAGGAAATATCCTCAGATGAAATCTGGAAAGAAGCTTTCTGAGAAACTGCTTAGTGTTCTGTAAATTCATCTCACAGAGTTACATCTGTATTTCGTGGATCTCTTTGCTAGCCTTATTTCTGTGGAATCTGAGAACAGATATTTCGGATCCCTTTGAAGACTATAGGGCCAAAGGAAATATCCTCCGATAACAAAGAGAAAGAAGCTTTCTGAGAAACTTCTTTGTGTTCCGTGAAATCATCTCACAGAGTTACAGCTTTCCCCTCAGGAAGCCTTTCGCTAAGACAGTTCTTGTGGAATTGGCAAAGTGATATTTGGAACCCCTAGAGGGCTATGGTGAAAAAGGAAATATCCTCAGATGAAATCTGGAAAGAAGCTTTCTGAGAAACTGCTTAGTGTTCTGTAAATTCATCTCACAGTGTTACATCTGTATTTCGTGGATCTCTTTGCTAGCCTCACTTCTGTGGAATCTGAGAACAGATATTTCGGATCCCTTTGAGTCTATAGGGCCAAAGGAAATATCCTCCGATAACAAAGAGAAAGAAGCTTTCTGAGGAACTTCTTTTTGTTCTCTGAAATCAAATGACAGAGATTCAGCTTTCCCCTCAAGAAGCCTTTCGCTAAGACAGTTCTTGTGGAATTGGCAAAGTGATATTTGGAAGCCTATAGAGGGCCACGGTGAAAATGGAAATATCCTCAGATAAAATCTGGAAAGAAGCTTTCTGAGAAACTGCTCTGTGATGTGTGATTTCCACTCACAGAGTTACATGTGTATTTCGTGGATCTCTTTGCTAGCCTTATTTCTGTGGAATCTGAGAACAGATATTTCGGATCCCTTTGAAGACTATAGGGCCAAAGAAAATATCCTCCGATAACAAAGAGAAAGAAGCTTTCTGAAAAACTTCTTTGTGTTCCGTGAAATCATCTCACAGATGTACAGCTTTCACCTCAGGAAGCCTTTCGGTAAGACAGTTCTTGTGGAATTGGCAAAGTGATATTTGGAAGCCCTTAGAGGGCTATGGTGAAAAAGGAAATATCCTCAGATGAAATCTGGAAAGAAGCTTTCTGAGAAACTGCTTAGTGTTCTGTTAATTCATCTCACAGTGTTACATATGTATTTCGTGGATCTCTTTGCTAGCCTTATTTCTGTGGAATCTGAGAACAGATATTTGGATCCCTTTGAAGTCTATAGGGCCAAAGGAAATATCCTCCGATAACAAAGAGAAAGAAGCTTTCTGAGAAACTTCTTTGTGTTCTGTGAAATCATCTCACAGAGTTACAGCTTTCCCCTCAAGAAGCCTTTCGCTAAGACAGTTCTTGTGGAATTGGCAAAGTGATATTTGGAAGCCCATATGGGGCTACGGTGAAAAAGGAAATATCCTCAGATGAAATCTGGAAAGAAGCTTTCTGAGAAACTGCTTTGTGTTCTGTTAATTCATCTCACAGAGTTACATCGGTATTTCGTGGATCTCTTTGCTAGCCTTATTTCTGTGGAATCTGAGAATAGATATTTCGGATCCCTTTGAAGACTATAGGGCCAAAGGAAATATCCTCCGATAACAAAGAAAAAGAAGCTTTCTGAGAAACTTCTTTGTGTTCCGTGAAATCATCTCACAGAGTCACAGCTTTCCCCTCAGGAAGCCTTTCGCTAAGACAGTTCTTGTGGAATTGGCAAAGTGATATTTGGAAGCCCATAGAGGGCTATGGTGAAAAAGGAAATATCCTCAGATGATATCTGGAAAGAAGCTTTCTGAGAAACTGCTTACTCTTCTGTTAATTCATCTCACAGTGTTACATCTGTATTTCGTGGATCTCTTTGCTAGCCTAATTTTGTGGAATCTGAGAACAGATATTTCGGATCCCTTTGAAGACTATAGGGCCAAAGGAAATATCCTCCGATAACAAAGAGAAAGAAGCTTTCTGAGAAACTTCTTTGTGTTCTGTAAAATCACCTCACAGAGTCACAGCTCTCCCCTCAAGAAGCCTTTCGCTAAGACAGTTCTTGTGGAATTGGCAATGTGATATTTGGAAGCCCATAGAGGGCTATGGTGAAAAAGGAAATATCCTCAGATGAAATCTGGAAAGAAGCTTTCTGAGAAACTGCTCTGTGATGTGTGATTTCCACTCACAGAGTTTCATGTGTATTTCGTGGATCTCTTTGCTAACCTTATTTCTGTGGAATCTGAGAACAGATATTTCGGATCCCTTTGAAGACTATAGGGCCAAAGGAAATATCCTCCGATAACAAAGAGAAAGAAGCTTTCTGAGAAACTTCTTTGTGTTCCGTGAAATCATCCCGCAGAGTTACAGCTTTCTCCTCAAGAAGCCTTTGGCTAAGACAGTTCCTGTGGAATTGGCAAAGTGATATTTTGAAGCCCATAGAGGGCTATGGTGAAAAAGGAAATATCCTCAGATGAAATCTGGAAAGAAGCTTTCTGAGAAGCTGCTCTGTGATGTGTGACTTCCACTCACAGAGTTACATGTGTATTTCGTGGATCTCTTTGCTATCCTTATTTCTCTTTAATCAGAGAACAGATAATTCGTATCCCTCAGAAGACTATAGGGACAAAGGAAATATCCTCTGATAAAAAAGAGATAGAAGCTTTCTGAGAAACTTCTTTGTGTTCTGTGAAATCATCTCACAGAGTTACAGCTTTCCCCTCAAGAAGCCTTTCGCTAAAACAGTTCTTGGGGAATTGGCAAAGTGATATTTGGAAGCCCATAGAGGGCTATGGTGAAAAAGGAAATATCCACAGATGAAATCCGGAAATACGCTTTCTGAGAAACTGCTCTGTGATGTGTGACTTCCACTCACAGAGTTACATGTGTATTTCGTGGATCTCTTTGCTAGCCTTATTTCTGTGGAATCTGAGAAAAGATATTTCGGATCCCTTTGAAAACCACAGGGCCAAAGGAATTATCCTCCGATAACAAAGACAAAGAAGCTTTCTGAGAAACTTCTTTGTGTTCTGTGAAATCACCTCACAGAGTTTCAGCTTTCCCCTCAAGAAGCCTTTCGCTAAGACAGTTCTTGTGGAATTAGCAAAGTGATATTAGGAAGCCAACAGAGGGCTATGGTGAAAAAGGAAATATCCTCAGATGAAATCTGGAAAGAAGCTTTCTGAGAAACTGGTCTGTGATGTGTGACATCCATTCACAGAGTTACATCTGTATTTCGTGGATCTCTTAGCTAGCTTTATTTCTGTGGAATCTGAGAACAGATATTTCGGATCCCCTTGAAGACTATAGGGCCAAAAGAAATATCCTCCGATAACAAAGAGAAAGAAGCTTTCTGAGAAACTTCTTTGTGTTCTGTGAAATCATCTCACAGAGTTACAGCTTTCCCCTCAGGAAGCCTTTCGCTAATACAATTCTTGTGGAATCGGCAAAGTGATATTTGGAAGCCCATAGAGGGCTACGGTGAAAAATGAAATATCCTCAGAGGAAATATGGAAAGAAGCTTTCTGAGAAACTGCTCTGTGATGTGTGACTTCCACTCACAGAGTTACATCTGTATTTCGTGGATCTCTTTGTTAGCCTTATTTCTGTGGAATCTGAGAACAGATATTTCGGATCCCTTTGAAGACTATAGGGCCAAAGGAAATATCCTCCGATAACAAAGAGAAAGAAGCTTTATGAGAAACTTCTTTGTGTTCTGTGAAATCATCTCACAGAGTTACAGCTTTCCCCTCAAGAAGCCTTTCTCTAAGACAGTTCTGGTGGAATTGGCAAAGTGATATTTGGAAGCCCATAGAGGGCTACGGTGAAAAAGGAAATATCCTCAGATGAAATCTGGAAAGAAGCTTTCTGAGAAACTGCTTAGTGTTCTGTTAATTCGTCTCACAGAGTTACATTTGTATTTCATGGATCTCTTTGCTAGCCTTATTTCTGTGGAATCTGAGAACAGATATTTCGGATCCCTTTGCAGACTATAGGGCCGAAGGAAGTATCCTCCGATAACAAAGAGAAAGAAGCTTTCTGAGAAACTTGTTTGTGTTCTGTGAAATCATCTCACAGAGTTACATCTTTCCCCTCAAGAAGCCTTTCCCTAAGACAGTTCTTGTGGAATTGGGAAAGTGGTATTTGGAAGCCCATAGAGGTCTATGGTGAAAAAGGAAATATCCTCAGACGAAATCTGGAAAGAAGCTTTCTGAGAAACTGCTTAGTGTTCTGTTAAATCATCGCACAGAGTTACATCTGTATTTCGTGGATCTCTTTGCTAGCCTTATTTCTGTGGAATCTGAGAACAGATATTTCGGATCCCTTTGAAGACTATAGGGCCAAAGGAAATATCCTCCGATAACAAAGAGAAAGAAGCTTTCTGAGAAACTTCTTTGTGTTCTGTGAAATCATCTCACAGAGTTACAGCTTTCCCCTCAAGAAGCCTTTCGCTAAGACAGTTCTTGTGGAATTGGCAAAGTGATATTTGGAAGCCCATAGAGGGCTATGGTGAAAAAGGAAATATCCTCAGATGAAATCTGGAAAGAAGCTTTGTGAGAAACTGCTTAGTGTTCTGTTATTTCATCCCACAGAGTTACATCTGTATTTCGTTTATCTCTTTGCTAGCCATATTTCTGTGGAATCTGAGAAGAGATATTTCGGATCCCTTTGAAGACTATAGGGCCAAAGGAAATATCCTCCGATAACAAAGAGAAAGAAGCTTTCTGAGAAACTTTTTTGTGTTCTGTGATATCATCTCACAGAGTTACAGCTTTCCCCTCAACAGGCCTTTCTCTAAGACAGTTCTTTTGGAATTGGCAAAGTGATATTTGGAAGCCCATAGAGGGCTATGTTGAAAAAGGAAATATCCTCAGATGAAATCTGGAAAGAAGCTTTCTGAGAAACTGCTTAGTGTTCTGTTAATTCATCTCACAGAGTTATATCTGTATTTCGTGGATCTCTTTGCTAGCCTTATTTCTGTGGAATCTGAGAAGAGATATTTCGGATCCCTTTGAAGACTATAGGGCCAAAGGAAATATCCTCCGATAACAAAGAGAAAGAAGCTTTCTGAGAAACTTCTTTGTGTTCTGTGAAATCATCTCACAGAGTTACAGCTTTCCCCTCAAGAAGCCTTTCGCCAAGACAATTCTTGAGAAATTGGCCAAGTGATATTCGGGAGCCCTCAGAGGGATATGGTGAAAAAGGAAATATCCTCAGATGAAATCTGGAAAGAAGCTTTCTGAGAAACTGCTCTGTGATGTGTGACTTCCTCTCACAGAGTTACATCTGTTTTTCGTGGATCTCTTTGCTAGCCTTATTTCTGTGGAATCTGAGAGCAGATATTTCGGATCCCTTTCAAGACTATAGGACCAAAGGAAATATCCTCCGATAAAAAACAGAAAGGAGCTTTCTGAGAAACTTCTTTGTGTTCTGTGAAATCATTTCACAGAGTTACAGCTTTCCCCTCAAAAAGCCTTTCGCTAAGACAGTTCTTGTGGAATTGGCAAAGTGATATCTGGAAGCCCATAGAAGGGTATGGTGAAAAAGGAAATATCCTCAGATGAAATCTGGAAAGAAGGTTTCCGAGAAACGGCTTAGTGTTCTGTTATTTCATCTCACCGAGTTCCATCTGTATTTCGTGGATCTCTTTGCTAGCCTTATTTCTGTGGAGTCTGAGAAAAGATATTTCGGATCCCTTTGAAGACTATAGGACCAAAGGAAATATTCTCCGATAACAAAGAGAAAGAAGCTTTCTGAGAAACTTCTTTGTGTTCTGTGAAATCATCTCACAGAGTTACAGCTTTCCCCTCAAAAAGCCTTTCGCTAAGACAGTTCTTGTGGAAATGGCAAAGTGATATTTGGAAGCCCATGGAGGGCTATGGTGAGAAAGGAAATATCCTCAGATGAAATCTGGAAAGAAGCTTTCTGAGAAACTGCTCTGTGATGTGTGATTTCCACTCACAGAGTTACATGTGTATTTCGTGGATCTCTTTGCTAGCCTTATTTCTGTGGAATCTGAGAACAGATATTTCGGATCCCTTTGAAAACTATAGGGCCAAAGGAAATATACTCCGATAACAAAGAGAAAGAAGCTTTCTGAGAAACTTCTTTGTGTTCCGTGAAATCATCTCACAGAGTTACAGCTTTCCCCTCAGGGAGCCTTTCGCTAAGACAGTTCTTGTGGAATTGGCAAAGTGATATTTGGAAGCCCATAGAGAGCTATGGTGAAAAAGGAAATATCCTCAGATGAAATATGGAAAGAAGCTTTCTGAGAAATTGCTCTGTGATGTGTGATTTCCACTCACAGAGTTACATCTTTATTTCGTGGATCTCTTTGCTAGCCTTATTTCTGTGGAATCTGAGAACAGATATTTCGGATCCCTTTGAAGACTATAGGGCCAAAACAAATATCCTCCGATAACAAAGAGAAAGAAGCTTTCTGAGAAACTTCTTTGTGTTCTGTGAAATCATCTCACAGAGTTACAGCTTTCCCCTCAGGAAGCCTTTCGCTAATACAATTCTTGTGGAATCGGCAAAGTGATATTTGGAAGCCCATAGAGGGCTACGGTGAAAAATGAAATATCCTCAGAGGAAATCTGGAAAGAAGCTTTCTGAGAAACTGCTTAGTGTTCTGTTAATTCATCTCACAGTGTTACATCTGTATTTCGTGGATCTCTTTGCTAGCCTTATTTCTGTGGAATCTGAGAACAGATATTTCGGATCCCTTTGAAGTCTATAGGGCCAAAGGAAATATCCTCCGATAACAAAGAGAAAGAAGCTTTCTGAGAAACTTCTTTGTGTTCTGTGAAATCATCTCACAGAGTTACAGCTTTCCCCTCAAGAAGCCTTTCGCTAAGACAGTTCTTGTGGAATTGGCAAAGTGATATTTGGAAGCCCATAGAGGGCTATGGTGAAAAAGGAAATATCCTCAGATGAAATCTGGAAAGAAGCTTTCTGAGAAACTGCTCTGTGATGTGTGATTTCCACTCACACAGTTACATGTGTATTTCGTGGATCTCTTTGCTAGCCTTATTTCTGTGGAATCTGAGAACAGATATTTCGGATCCCTTTGAAGACTATAGGCCCAAAGGAAATATCCTCCAATAACAAAGAGAAAGATGCTTTCTGAGAAACTTCTTTGTGTTCTTTGAAATCATCTCACAGAGTTACAGCTTTCCCCTCAAGAAGCCTTTCGCTAAGACAGTTCCTGTGGAATTGGCAAAGTGATATTAGGAAGCCAACAGAGGGCTATGGTGAAAAAGGAAATATCCTCAGATGAAATCCGGAAAGAAGCTTTCTGAGAAACTGGTCTGTGATGTGTGACATCCATTCACAAAGTTACATCTGTATTTCTTGGATCTCTTAGCTAGCCTTATTTCTGTGGAATCTGAGAACAGATATTTCGGATCCCTTTGAAGACTATAGGGCCAAAGGAAATATCCTCCGATAACAAAGAGAAAGAAGCTTTCTGAGAAACGTCTTTGTGTTCTGTGAAATCATCTCAGAGAGTTACAGCTTTCCCCTCAAGAAGCCTTTGGCTAATACAATTCCTGTGGAATCGGCAAAGTGATATTTGGAAGCTCATAGAGGGCTACGGTGAAAAATGAAATATCCTCAGAGGAAATCTGGAAAGAAGCTTTCTGAGAAACTGCTCTGTGATGTGTGACTTCCACTCACAGAGTTACATGTGTATTTCGTGGATCTCTTTGCTAGCCTTATTTCTGTGGAATCTGAGAAAAGATATTTCGGATCCCTTTGAAAACCACAGGGCCAAAGGAATTATCCTCCGATAACAAAGACAAAGAAGCTTTCTGAGAAACTTCTTTGTGTTCTGTGAAATCACCTCACAGAGTTTCAGCTTTCCCCTCAAGAAGCCTTTCGCTAAGACAGTTCTTGTGGAATTAGCAAAGTGATATTAGGAAGCCAACAGAGGGCTATGGTGAAAAAGGAAATATCCTCAGATGAAATCTGGAAAGAAGCTTTCTGAGAAACTGGTCTGTGATGTGTGACATCCATTCACAGAGTTACATCTGTATTTCGTGGATCTCTTAGCTAGCTTTATTTCTGTGGAATCTGAGAACAGATATTTCGGATCCCCTTGAAGACTATAGGGCCAAAAGAAATATCCTCCGATAACAAAGAGAAAGAAGCTTTCTGAGAAACTTCTTTGTGTTCTGTGAAATCATCTCACAGAGTTACAGCTTTCCCCTCAGGAAGCCTTTCGCTAATACAATTCTTGTGGAATCGGCAAAGTGATATTTGGAAGCCCATAGAGGGCTACGGTGAAAAATGAAATATCCTCAGAGGAAATATGGAAAGAAGCTTTCTGAGAAACTGCTCTGTGATGTGTGACTTCCACTCACAGAGTTACATCTGTATTTCGTGGATCTCTTTGTTAGCCTTATTTCTGTGGAATCTGAGAACAGATATTTCGGATCCCTTTGAAGACTATAGGGCCAAAGGAAATATCCTCCGATAACAAAGAGAAAGAAGCTTTATGAGAAACTTCTTTGTGTTCTGTGAAATCATCTCACAGAGTTACAGCTTTCCCCTCAAGAAGCCTTTCTCTAAGACAGTTCTGGTGGAATTGGCAAAGTGATATTTGGAAGCCCATAGAGGGCTACGGTGAAAAAGGAAATATCCTCAGATGAAATCTGGAAAGAAGCTTTCTGAGAAACTGCTTAGTGTTCTGTTAATTCGTCTCACAGAGTTACATTTGTATTTCATGGATCTCTTTGCTAGCCTTATTTCTGTGGAATCTGAGAACAGATAATTCGGATCCCTTTGCAGACTATAGGGCCGAAGGAAGTATCCTCCGATAACAAAGAGAAAGAAGCTTTCTGAGAAACTTGTTTGTGTTCTGTGAAATCATCTCACAGAGTTACATCTTTCCCCTCAAGAAGCCTTTCCCTAAGACAGTTCTTGTGGAATTGGGAAAGTGGTATTTGGAAGCCCATAGAGGTCTATGGTGAAAAAGGAAATATCCTCAGACGAAATCTGGAAAGAAGCTTTCTGAGAAACTGCTTAGTGTTCTGTTAAATCATCGCACAGAGTTACATCTGTATTTCGTGGATCTCTTTGCTAGCCTTATTTCTGTGGAATCTGAGAACAGATATTTCGGATCCCTTTGAATACTATAGGGCCAAAGGAAATATCCTCCGATAACAAAGAGAAAGAAGCTTTCTGAGAAACTTCTTTGTGTTCTGTGAAATCATCTCACAGAGTTACAGCTTTCCCCTCAAGAAGCCTTTCGCTAAGACAGTTCTTGTGGAATTGGCAAAGTGATATTTGGAAGCCCATAGAGGGCTATGGTGAAAAAGGAAATATCCTCAGATGAAATCTGGAAAGAAGCTTTGTGAGAAACTGCTTAGTGTTCTGTTATTTCATCCCACAGAGTTACATCTGTATTTCGTTTATCTCTTTGCTAGCCATATTTCTGTGGAATCTGAGAAGAGATATTTCGGATCCCTTTGAAGACTATAGGGCCAAAGGAAATATCCTCCGATAACAAAGAGAAAGAAGCTTTCTGAGAAACTTTTTTGTGTTCTGTGATATCATCTCACAGAGTTACAGCTTTCCCCTCAACAGGCCTTTCTCTAAGACAGTTCTTTTGGAATTGGCAAAGTGATATTTGGAAGCCCATAGAGGGCTATGTTGAAAAAGGAAATATCCTCAGATGAAATCTGGAAAGAAGCTTTCTGAGAAACTGCTTAGTGTTCTGTTAATTCATCTCACAGAGTTATATCTGTATTTCGTGGATCTCTTTGCTAGCCTTATTTCTGTGGAATCTGAGAAGAGATATTTCGGATCCCTTTGAAGACTATAGGGCCAAAGGAAATATCCTCCGATAACAAAGAGAAAGAAGCTTTCTGAGAAACTTCTTTGTGTTCTGTGAAATCATCTCACAGAGTTACAGCTTTCCCCTCAAGAAGCCTTTCGCCAAGACAATTCTTGAGAAATTGGCCAAGTGATATTCGGGAGCCCTCAGAGGGATATGGTGAAAAAGGAAATATCCTCAGATGAAATCTGGAAAGAAGCTTTCTGAGAAACTGCTCTGTGATGTGTGACTTCCTCTCACAGAGTTACATCTGTTTTTCGTGGATCTCTTTGCTAGCCTTATTTCTGTGGAATCTGAGAGCAGATATTTCGGATCCCTTTCAAGACTATAGGACCAAAGGAAATATCCTCCGATAAAAAACAGAAAGGAGCTTTCTGAGAAACTTCTTTGTGTTCTGTGAAATCATTTCACAGAGTTACAGCTTTCCCCTCAAAAAGCCTTTCGCTAAGACAGTTCTTGTGGAATTGGCAAAGTGATATCTGGAAGCCCATAGAAGGCTATGGTGAAAAAGGAAATATCCTCAGATGAAATCTGGAAAGAAGGTTTCCGAGAAACGGCTTAGTGTTCTGTTATTTCATCTCACCGAGTTCCATCTGTATTTCGTGGATCTCTTTGCTAGCCTTATTTCTGTGGAGTCTGAGAAAAGATATTTCGGATCCCTTTGAAGACTATAGGACCAAAGGAAATATTCTCCGATAACAAAGAGAAAGAAGCTTTCTGAGAAACTTCTTTGTGTTCTGTGAAATCATCTCACAGAGTTACAGCTTTCCCCTCAAAAAGCCTTTCGCTAAGACAGTTCTTGTGGAAATGGCAAAGTGATATTTGGAAGCCCATGGAGGGCTATGGTGAGAAAGGAAATATCCTCAGATGAAATCTGGAAAGAAGCTTTCTGAGAAACTGCTCTGTGATGTGTGATTTCCACTCACAGAGTTACATGTGTATTTCGTGGATCTCTTTGCTAGCCTTATTTCTGTGGAATCTGAGAACAGATATTTCGGATCCCTTTGAAAACTATAGGGCCAAAGGAAATATACTCCGATAACAAAGAGAAAGAAGCTTTCTGAGAAACTTCTTTGTGTTCCGTGAAATCATCTCACAGAGTTACAGCTTTCCCCTCAGGGAGCCTTTCGCTAAGACAGTTCTTGTGGAATTGGCAAAGTGATATTTGGAAGCCCAGAGAGAGCTATGGTGAAAAAGGAAATATCCTCAGATGAAATATGGAAAGAAGCTTTCTGAGAAATTGCTCTGTGATGTGTGATTTCCACTCACAGAGTTACATCTTTATTTCGTGGATCTCTTTGCTAGCCTTATTTCTGTGGAATCTGAGAACAGATATTTCGGATCCCTTTGAAGACTATAGGGCCAAAACAAATATCCTCCGATAACAAAGAGAAAGAAGCTTTCTGAGAAACTTCTTTGTGTTCTGTGAAATCATCTCACAGAGTTACAGCTTTCCCCTCAGGAAGCCTTTCGCTAATACAATTCTTGTGGAATCGGCAAAGTGATATTTGGAAGCCCATAGAGGGCTACGGTGAAAAATGAAATATCCTCAGAGGAAATCTGGAAAGAAGCTTTCTGAGAAACTGCTTAGTGTTCTGTTAATTCATCTCACAGTGTTACATCTGTATTTCGTGGATCTCTTTGCTAGCCTTATTTCTGTGGAATCTGAGAACAGATATTTCGGATCCCTTTGAAGTCTATAGGGCCAAAGGAAATATCCTCCCATAACAAAGAGAAAGAAGCTTTCTGAGAAACTTCTTTGTGTTCTGTGAAATCATCTCACAGAGTTACAGCTTTCCCCTCAAGAAGCCTTTCGCTAAGACAGTTCTTGTGGAATTGGCAAAGTGATATTTGGAAGCCCATAGAGGGCTATGGTGAAAAAGGAAATATCCTCAGATGAAATCTGGAAAGAAGCTTTCTGAGAAACTGCTCTGTGATGTGTGATTTCCACTCACACAGTTACATGTGTATTTCGTGGATCTCTTTGCTAGCCTTATTTCTGTGGAATCTGAGAACAGATATTTCGGATCCCTTTGAAGACTATAGGCCCAAAGGAAATATCCTCCAATAACAAAGAGAAAGATGCTTTCTGAGAAACTTCTTTGTGTTCTTTGAAATCATCTCACAGAGTTACAGCTTTCCCCTCAAGAAGCCTTTCGCTAAGACAGTTCCTGTGGAATTGGCAAAGTGATATTAGGAAGCCAACAGAGGGCTATGGTGAAAAAGGAAATATCCTCAGATGAAATCCGGAAAGAAGCTTTCTGAGAAACTGGTCTGTGATGTGTGACATCCATTCACAAAGTTACATCTGTATTTCTTGGATCTCTTAGCTAGCCTTATTTCTGTGGAATCTGAGAACAGATATTTCGGATCCCTTTGAAGACTATAGGGCCAAAGGAAATATCCTCCGATAACAAAGAGAAAGAAGCTTTCTGAGAAACGTCTTTGTGTTCTGTGAAATCATCTCAGAGAGTTACAGCTTTCCCCTCAAGAAGCCTTTGGCTAATACAATTCCTGTGGAATCGGCAAAGTGATATTTGGAAGCTCATAGAGGGCTACGGTGAAAAATGAAATATCCTCAGAGGAAATCTGGAAAGAAGCTTTCTGAGAAACTGCTCTGTGATGTGTGACTTCCACTCACAGAGTTACATCTGTATTTCGTGGATCTCTTTGTTAGCCTTATTTCTGTGGAATCTGAGAACAGATATTTCGGATCCCTTTGAAGACTACAGGGCCAAAGGAAATATCCTCCGATAACAAAGAGAAAGAAGGTTTCTGAGAAACTTCTTTGTGTTTTGTGAAATCATCTCACAGAGTTACAGCTTTCACCTCAAGAGGCCTTTCGCTAAGACAGTTCTTGTGGAATTGGCAAAGTGATATTTGGAAGCCCATAGAGGGGTATTTTGAAAAAGGAAATATCCTCAGATGAAATCTGGAAAGAAGGTTTCTGATAAACTGCTTAGTGTTCTGTTAATTCATCTCACAGAGTTACATCTGTATTTCGTGGATCTCTTTGCTAGCCTTATTTCTGTGGAATCTGAGAACAGATATTTCGGATCCCTTTGAAGACTATAGGGCCAAAGGAAATATCCTCCGATAACAAAGAGAAAGAAGGTTGCTGAGAAACTTCTTTGTGTTCTGTGAAATCATCTCACAGAGTTACAGCTTTCCACTCAAGAAGCCTTTCGCTAAGACAGTTCTTGTGGAATTGAAAAAGAGATATTTGGAAGCCCATAGAGGGCTATGGTGAAAAAGGAAATATCCTCAGATGAAATCTGGAAAGAAGCTTTCTGAGAAACGGCTTAGTGTTCTCTTAATTCATCTCACAGAGTTACATCTGTATTTCGTGGATCTCTTTGCTAGCCGTATTTCTGTGTAATCTCAGAACAGATATTTCGGATCCCTTTGAAGACTATAGGGCCAAAGGAAATATGCTCCTATAACAAAGAGAAAGAAGCTTTCTGAGAAAATTCTTGGTGTTCTGTGAAATCCTCTCACAGAGTTACAGCTTTCCCATAAAGAAGCCTTTCGCTAAGACAGTTCTTGTGGAATTGGCAAAGTGATTATTGGAAGCCCATAGAGGGCTATGGTGAGAAAGGAAATATCCTCAGATGAAATCTGGAAAGAAGTTTTCTGAGAAACTGCTCTGTGATGTGTGATTTCCACTCACAGAGTTACATGTGTATTTCGTGGATCTCTTTGCTAGTCTTTTTTCTGAGAATCTGAGAACAGATAATTCGGATCCCTTTGAAGACTATAGGGCCAAAGGAAATATCCTCCGATAACAAAGACAAAGAAGCTTTCTGAGAAACTTATTTGTGTTCCGTGAAATCATCTAACAGATTTACAGCTTTCCCCTCTGGAAGCCTTTCGCTAAGACAGTTCTTGTCGAATTGGCAAAGTGATATTTGGAAGCCCATAGAGGGCTATGGTGAAAAAGGAAATATCCTCAGATGAAATCTGGAAAGAAGCTTTCTGAGAAACTGCTTAGTGTTCTGTTAATTCATCTCACAGAGTTACGTCTGTATTTCGTGGATCTCTTTGCTAGCCTTATTTCTTTGGAATCTGAGAACAGATATTTCGGATCCCTTTGAAGACTATAGGGCCAAAGGAAATATCCTCCGATAACAAAGAGAAAGAAGGTTGCTGAGAAACTTCTTTGTGTTCTGTGAAATCATCTCACAGAGTTACAGCTTTCCCCTCAAGAAGCCTTTCGCTAAGACAGTTCTTGTGGAATTGAAAAAGAGATATTTGGAAGCCCATAGAGGGCTATGGTGAAAAAGGAAATATCCTCAGATGAAATCTGGAAAGAAGCTTTCTGAGAAACTGCTTAGTGTTCTGTAAATTCATCTCACAGAGTTACATGTGTATTTCGTGGATCTCTTTGCTAGCCATATTTCTGTGGAATCTGAGAAGAGATATTTCGGATCCCTTTGAAGACTATAGGGCCAAAGAAATATCCTCCGATAACAAAGAGAAAGAAGATTTCTGAGAAACTTCTTTGTGTTCTGTGAAATCATCTCACAGAGTTACAGCTTTCCCCTCAAGAAGCCTTTTGCTAAGACAGTTCTTGTGGAATTTGCAAAGTGATATTTGGAAGCCCATAGCGGGCTATGGTGAAAAAGGAAATATCCTCAGATGAAATCTGGAAAGAAGCTTTCTGGGAAACTTCTTAGTGTTCTGTTAATTCATCTCACAGAGTTACATCTGTATATCGTGGATCTTTTGCTAGCCTTATTTCTGTGGAATCTGAGAACAGATATTTCGGATCCCTTTGAAGACTATAGGGCCAAAGGAAATATTACCAATAACAAAGAGAAAGAAGCTTTCTGAGAAACTTCTTTGTGTTCTGTGAAATCATCTCACAGAGTTACAGCTTTCCCCTCAAGAAGCCTTTCGCTAAGACAGTTCTTGTGAAATTGGCAAAGTGATATTTGGAAGCCCATAGAGGGCTATTGAGAAAAAGGAAATATCCTCAGATGAAATCTGGAAAGAAGCTTTCTGAGAAACTGCTCTGTGATGTGTGATTTCCACTCACAGAGTTACATGTGTATTTCGTGGATCTCTTTGCTAGCCTTATTTCTGTGGAATCTGAGAACAGATATTTCGGATCCCTTTGAAGATTATGGGGCCAAAGGAAATATCCTCCGATAACAAAGAGAAAGAAGCTTTCTGAGAAATTTCTTTGTGTTCCGTGAAATCATCTCGCAGAGTTACAGCTTTCCCATCACGAAGTCTTTTGCTGAGACAGTTCTTGTGGAATTGGAAAAGTGATATTTGGAAGCCAATAGAGGGCTATGGTGAGAAAGGAAATATCCTCAGATGAAATCTGGAAAGAAGCTTTCTGAGAAACTGCTCTGTGATGTGTGACTTCCACTCCCAGAGTTACATCTGTATTTCGTGGATCTCTTTGCTAGCCTTATTTCTGTGGAATCTGAGAACAGATATTTCGGATCCCCTTGAGGACCATGGGGCCAAAGGAAATATCCTCCGATAACAAAGAGACAGAAGCTATCTGAGAAACTTCTTTGTGTTCTGTGAAATCATCTCACAGAGTTACAGCTTTCCCCTAAGGAAGCCTTTCGCTAAGACAGTTCTTGTGGAATTGGCAAAGTGATATTTGGAAGCCCATAGAGGGCAATGGTGAAAAAGGAAATATCCTCAGATGAAATCTGGAAAGAATCTTTCTGAGAAACTGCTTAGTGTTCTGTTATTTCATCTCACAGAGTTACATCTGTATTTCGTGGATCTCTTTGCTAGCCATATTTCTGTGGAATCTGAGAAGAAATATTTCGGATCCCTTTGAAGACTATAGGGCCAAAGAAATATCCTCCGATAACAAAGAGAAAGAAGATTTCTGAGAAACTTCTTTGTGTTCAGTGAAATCATCTCACAGAGTTACAGCTTTCCCCTCAAGAAGCCTTTCGCTAAGACAGTTCTTGTGGAATTGGCAAAGTGATATTTGGAAACCCATAGCGGGCTATGGTGAAAAAGGAAATATCCTCAGATGAAATCTGGAAAGAAGCTTTCTGGGAAACTGCTTAGTGTTCTGTTAATTCATCTCACAGAGTTACATGTGTATTTCGTCGATCTCTTTGCTAGCCTTATTTCTGTGGAATCTGAGAACAGATATTTCGGATCCCTTTGAAGATTATAGGGCCAAAGGAATTATCCTCCGATAACAAAGAGAAAGAAGCTTTCTGAGAAATTTCTTTGTGTTCCGTGAAATCATCTCGCAGAGTTACAGCTTTCCCATCAGGAAGTCTTTTGCTAAGACAGTTCTTGTGGAATTGGCAAAGTGATATTTGGAACCCCATAGAGGGCTATTGAGAAAAAGGAAATATCCTCAGATGAAATCTGGAAAGAAGCTTTCTGAGAAACTGCTCTGTGATGTGTGATTTCCACTCACAGAGTTACATGTGTATTTCGTGGATCTCTTTGCTAGCCTTATTTCTGTGGAATCTGAGAACAGATATTTCGATCCCTTTGAAGACTAAAGGGACAAAGGAAATATCCTCCGATAACAAAGAGAAAGAATGTTTCTGAGAAACTTCTTTGTGTTCTGTGAAATCATCTCACAGAGTTACAACTTTCCCTTCAAGAAGCCTTTCGCTAAGACAGTTCTTGTGGAATTGGCAAAGTGATATTTGGAAGCCCTTAGAGGGCTATGGTGAAAAAGGAAATATCCTAAGATGAAATCTGGAAAGAAGTTTTCTGAGAAACGGCTTAGTGTTCTCTTAATTCATCTAACAGAGTTACATCTGTATTTCGTGGATCTCTTTGCTAGCGGTATTTCTGTGTAATCTGAGAACTGATATTTAGGATCCCTTTGAAGAGTATAGTGCCAAAGGAAATATCATCCGATAACAAAGAGAAAGAAACTTTCTGAGAAAATTCTTTGTGTTCTGTGAAATCTTCTCACAGAGTTACAGCTTTCCCCTCAAGAAGCCTTTCGCTAAGACAGTTCTTGTGGAATTGGCAAAGTGATATTTGGAAGCCCATGGAGGGCTACGGTGAGAAAAGAAATATCCTCAGATGAAATCTGGAAAGAAGCTTTCTGAGAAACTGCTCTTTGATGTGTGAATTCCACTCCTAGAGTTACATCTGTATTTCGTGGATCTCTTTGCTAGCCTTATTTCTGTGGAATCTGAGAACAGATATTTCGGATCCCTTTGAAGACTATAGGGCCAAAGGAAATATCCTCCGATAACAATGAGAGAGAAGCTTTCTGAGAAACTTCTTTGTGTTCTGTGAAATCATCTCACAGAGTTACAGCTTTCTCCTCAAGAAGCCTTTCACTAAGACAGTTCTTGTGGAATTGGCAAAGTGATATTTGGAAGCCCATGCAGGGGTATAGTGAAAAAGGAAATATCCTCAGATGAAATCTGGAAAGAAGCTTTCTGAGAAACTGCTCTGTGATGTGTGATTTCCACTCACAGAGTTACATCTGTTTTTCGTTGATCTCTTTGCTAGTCTTATTTCTGTGGAATCTGAGAACAGATATTTCGGATCCCTTTGAAGAATATAGGTCCAAAGTAAATATCCTCCAATAACAAAGAGAAAGAAGCTTTCTGAGAAACTTCTTTGTGTTCCGTGAAATCATCTCACAGAGTTACAGCTTTCACCTCAGGAAGCCTTTCGCTAAGACAGTTCTTGTGGAATTGGCAAAGTGAAATTTGGAAGCCCATAGAGGGCTATGGTGAAAAAGGAAATATCCTCAGATGAAATCTGGAAAGAAGCTTTCTGAGAAACTGCTTAGTGTTCTGTTAATTAATCTCACAGTTTTACATCTGTATTTCGTATATCTCTTTGCTAGCCATATTTCTGTGGAATCTGAGAACAGATATTTCGGATCCCTTTGAAGACTATAGGGCCAAAGAAAAAATCCTCCGATAACAAAGAGAAAGATCCTTTCTGAGAAACTTCTTTGTGTTCTGTGAAATCATCTCACAGAGTTAGAGCTTTCCCCACAAGAAGCCTTTCGCTAAGAAAAATCTTGTGGAATTGGCCAAGTGATATTTGGAAGCCCATAGAAGGGTATGGTGAAAAAGGAAATATCCTCAGATGAAATCTGGAAAGAAGCTTCCTGAGAAACTGCTTGGTGGTCTGTTAATTCATCTCACAGAGTTACATCTGTATTTCGTGGATCTCTTTGTAGCCTTATTTCTGTGGTATCTGAGAACAGATATGTCGGATTCCTTTGAAGACTATAGGGCCAAAGGAAATATCATCAGATAACAAAGAGAAAGAAGCTTTCTGAGAAACTTCTTTGTGTTCTGTGAAATCATCTCACAGAGTTACAGCTTTCCCCTCAAGAAGCCTTTCGCTAAGACAGTTCTTGAGGAATTGGCAAAGTGATATTTGGAAGCCCATAGAGGGCTATGGTGAAAAAGGAAATATCCTCAGATGAAATCTGCAAAGAAGCTTTCTGAGAAACTGCTTAGTGTTCTGTTATTTCATCTCACAGAGTTCCATCTGTATTTCGTGGATCTCTTTGCTAGCCTTATTTCTGTGGAATCTGAGAACAGATATTTCGATCCCTTTGAAGACTAAAGGGACAAAGGAAATATCCTCCGATAACAAAGAGAAAGAATGTTTCTGAGAAACTTCTTTGTGTTCTGTGAAATCATCTCACAGAGTTACAACTTTCCCTTCAAGAAGCCTTTCGCTAAGACAGTTCTTGTGGAATTGGCAAAGTGATATTTGGAAGCCCTTAGAGGGCTATGGTGAAAAAGGAAATATCCTAAGATGAAATCTGGAAAGAAGTTTTCTGAGAAACGGCTTAGTGTTCTCTTAATTCATCTAACAGAGTTACATCTGTATTTCGTGGATCTCTTTGCTAGCGGTATTTCTGTGTAATCTGAGAACTGATATTTAGGATCCCTTTGAAGAGTATAGTGCCAAAGGAAATATCATCCGATAACAAAGAGAAAGAAACTTTCTGAGAAAATTTTTTGTGTTCTGTGAAATCTTCTCACAGAGTTACAGCTTTCCCCTCAAGAAGCCTTTCGCTAAGACAGTTCTTGTGGAATTGGCAAAGTGATATTTGGAAGCCCATGGAGGGCTACGGTGAGAAAAGAAATATCCTCAGATGAAATCTGGAAAGAAGCTTTCTGAGAAACTGCTCTTTGATGTGTGAATTCCACTCCTAGAGTTACATCTGTATTTCGTGGATCTCTTTGCTAGCCTTATTTCTGTGGAATCTGAGAACAGATATTTCGGATCCCTTTGAAGACTATAGGGCCAAAGGAAATATCCTCCGATAACAATGAGAGAGAAGCTTTCTGAGAAACTTCTTTGTGTTCTGTGAAATCATCTCACAGAGTTACAGCTTTCTCCTCAAGAAGCCTTTCACTAAGACAGTTCTTGTGGAATTGGCAAAGTGATATTTGGAAGCCCATGCAGGGGTATAGTGAAAAAGGAAATATCCTCAGATGAAATCTGGAAAGAAGCTTTCTGAGAAACTGCTCTGTGATGTGTGATTTCCACTCACAGAGTTACATCTGTTTTTCGTTGATCTCTTTGCTAGTCTTATTTCTGTGGAATCTGAGAACAGATATTTCGGATCCCTTTGAAGAATATAGGTCCAAAGTAAATATCCTCCAATAACAAAGAGAAAGAAGCTTTCTGAGAAACTTCTTTGTGTTCCGTGAAATCATCTCACAGAGTTACAGCTTTCACCTCAGGAAGCCTTTCGCTAAGACAGTTCTTGTGGAATTGGCAAAGTGAAATTTGGAAGCCCATAGAGGGCTATGGTGAAAAAGGAAATATCCTCAGATGAAATCTGGAAAGAAGCTTTCTGAGAAACTGCTTAGTGTTCTGTTAATTAATCTCACAGTTTTACATCTGTATTTCGTATATCTCTTTGCTAGCCATATTTCTGTGGAATCTGAGAACAGATATTTCGGATCCCTTTGAAGACTATAGGGCCAAAGAAAAAATCCTCCGATAACAAAGAGAAAGATCCTTTCTGAGAAACTTCTTTGTGTTCTGTGAAATCATCTCACAGAGTTAGAGCTTTCCCCACAAGAAGCCTTTCGCTAAGAAAAATCTTGTGGAATTGGCCAAGTGATATTTGGAAGCCCATAGAAGGGTATGGTGAAAAACGAAATATCCTCAGATGAAATCTGGAAAGAAGCTTCCTGAGAAACTGCTTGGTGTTCTGTTAATTCATCTCACAGAGTTACATCTGTATTTCGTGGATCTCTTTGTAGCCTTATTTCTGTGGTATCTGAGAACAGATATGTCGGATTCCTTTGAAGACTATAGGGCCAAAGGAAATATCATCAGATAACAAAGAGAAAGAAGCTTTCTGAGAAACTTCTTTGTGTTCTGTGAAATCATCTCACAGAGTTACAGCTTTCCCCTCAAGAAGCCTTTCGCTAAGACAGTTCTTGAGGAATTGGCAAAGTGATATTTGGAAGCCCATAGAGGGCTATGGTGAAAAAGGAAATATCCTCAGATGAAATCTGCAAAGAAGCTTTCTGAGAAACTGCTTAGTGTTCTGTTATTTCATCTCACAGAGTTCCATCTGTATTTCGTGGATCTCTTTGCTAGCCTTATTTCTGTGGAATCTGAGAACAGATATTTCGATCCCTTTGAAGACTAAAGGGACAAAGGAAATATCCTCCGATAACAAAGAGAAAGAATGTTTCTGAGAAACTTCTTTGTGTTCTGTGAAATCATCTCACAGAGTTACAACTTTCCCTTCAAGAAGCCTTTCGCTAAGACAGTTCTTGTGGAATTGGCAAAGTGATATTTGGAAGCCCTTAGAGGGCTATGGTGAAAAAGGAAATATCCTAAGATGAAATCTGGAAAGAAGTTTTCTGAGAAACGGCTTAGTGTTCTCTTAATTCATCTAACAGAGTTACATCTGTATTTCGTGGATCTCTTTGCTAGCGGTATTTCTGTGTAATCTGAGAACTGATATTTAGGATCCCTTTGAAGAGTATAGTGCCAAAGGAAATATCATCCGATAACAAAGAGAAAGAAACTTTCTGAGAAAATTCTTTGTGTTCTGTGAAATCTTCTCACAGAGTTACAGCTTTCCCCTCAAGAAGCCTTTCGCTAAGACAGTTCTTGTGGAATTGGCAAAGTGATATTTGGAAGCCCATGGAGGGCTACGGTGAGAAAAGAAATATCCTCAGATGAAATCTGGAAAGAAGCTTTCTGAGAAACTGCTCTTTGATGTGTGAATTCCACTCCTAGAGTTACATCTGTATTTCGTGGATCTCTTTGCTAGCCTTATTTCTGTGGAATCTGAGAACAGATATTTCGGATCCCTTTGAAGACTATAGGGCCAAAGGAAATATCCTCCGATAACAATGAGAGAGAAGCTTTCTGAGAAACTTCTTTGTGTTCTGTGAAATCATCTCACAGAGTTACAGCTTTCTCCTCAAGAAGCCTTTCACTAAGACAGTTCTTGTGGAATTGGCAAAGTGATATTTGGAAGCCCATGCAGGGGTATAGTGAAAAAGGAAATATCCTCAGATGAAATCTGGAAAGAAGCTTTCTGAGAAACTGCTCTGTGATGTGTGATTTCCACTCACAGAGTTACATCTGTTTTTCGTTGATCTCTTTGCTAGTCTTATTTCTGTGGAATCTGAGAACAGATATTTCGGATCCCTTTGAAGAATATAGGTCCAAAGTAAATATCCTCCAATAACAAAGAGAAAGAAGCTTTCTGAGAAACTTCTTTGTGTTCCGTGAAATCATCTCACAGAGTTACAGCTTTCACCTCAGGAAGCCTTTCGCTAAGACAGTTCTTGTGGAATTGGCAAAGTGAAATTTGGAAGCCCATAGAGGGCTATGGTGAAAAAGGAAATATCCTCAGATGAAATCTGGAAAGAAGCTTTCTGAGAAACTGCTTAGTGTTCTGTTAATTAATCTCACAGTTTTACATCTGTATTTCGTATATCTCTTTGCTAGCCATATTTCTGTGGAATCTGAGAACAGATATTTCGGATCCCTTTGAAGACTATAGGGCCAAAGAAAAAATCCTCCGATAACAAAGAGAAAGATCCTTTCTGAGAAACTTCTTTGTGTTCTGTGAAATCATCTCACAGAGTTAGAGCTTTCCCCACAAGAAGCCTTTCGCTAAGAAAAATCTTGTGGAATTGGCCAAGTGATATTTGGAAGCCCATAGAAGGGTATGGTGAAAAACGAAATATCCTCAGATGAAATCTGGAAAGAAGCTTCCTGAGAAACTGCTTGGTGTTCTGTTAATTCATCTCACAGAGTTACATCTGTATTTCGTGGATCTCTTTGTAGCCTTATTTCTGTGGTATCTGAGAACAGATATGTCGGATTCCTTTGAAGACTATAGGGCCAAAGGAAATATCATCAGATAACAAAGAGAAAGAAGCTTTCTGAGAAACTTCTTTGTGTTCTGTGAAATCATCTCACAGAGTTACAGCTTTCCCCTCAAGAAGCCTTTCGCTAAGACAGTTCTTGAGGAATTGGCAAAGTGATATTTGGAAGCCCATAGAGGGCTATGGTGAAAAAGGAAATATCCTCAGATGAAATCTGGAAAGAAGCTTTCTGAGAAACTGCTTAGTGTTCTGTTATTTCATCTCACAGAGTTACATCTGTATTTCGTGGATCTCTTTGCTAGCCTTATTTCTGTGGAATCTGAGAACAGATATTTCGGATCCCTTTGAAGACTATAGGGCCAAAGGAAATATCCTCCGATAACAATGAGAGAGAGGCTTTCTGAGAAACTTCTTTGTGTTCTGTGAAATCATCTCACAGAGTTACAGCTTTCTCCTCAAGAAGCCTTTCACTAAGACAGTTCTTGTGGAATTGGCAAAGTGATATTTGGAAGCCCATGCAGGGGTATAGTGAAAAAGGAAATATCCTCAGATGAAATCTGGAAAGAAGCTTTCTGAGAAACTGCTCTGTGATGTGTGATTTCCACTCACAGAGTTACATCTGTATTTCGTTGATCTCTTTGCTAGTCTTATTTCTGTGGAATCTGAGAACAGATATTTCGGATCCCTTTGAAGAATATAGGTCCAAAGTAAATATCCTCCAATAACAAAGAGAAAGAAGCTTTCTGAGAAACTTCTTTGTGTTCCGTGAAATCATCTCACAGAGTTACAGCTTTCACCTCAGGAAGCCTTTCGCTAAGACAGTTCTTGTGGAATTGGCAAAGTGAAATTTGGAAGCCCATAGAGGGCTATGGTGAAAAAGGAAATATCCTCAGATGAAATCTGGAAAGAAGCTTTCTGAGAAACTGCTTAGTGTTCTGTTAATTAATCTCACAGTTTTACATCTGTATTTCGTGTATCTCTTTGCTAGCCATATTTCTGTGGAATCTGAGAACAGATATTTCGGATCCCTTTGAAGACTATAGGGCCAAAGAAAAAATCCTCCGATAACAAAGAGAAAGATCCTTTCTGAGAAACTTCTTTGTGTTCTGTGAAATCATCTCACAGAGTTAGAGCTTTCCCCACAAGAAGCCTTTCGCTAAGAAAAATCTTGTGGAATTGGCCAAGTGATATTTGGAAGCCCATAGAAGGGTATGGTGAAAAAGGAAATATCCTCAGATGAAATCTGGAAAGAAGCTTCCTGAGAAACTGCTTGGTGGTCTGTTAATTCATCTCACAGAGTTACATCTGTATTTCGTGGATCTCTTTGTAGCCTTATTTCTGTGGTATCTGAGAACAGATATGTCGGATTCCTTTGAAGACTATAGGGCCAAAGGAAATATCATCAGATAACAAAGAGAAAGAAGCTTTCTGAGAAACTTCTTTGTGTTCTGTGAAATCATCTCACAGAGTTACAGCTTTCCCCTCAAGAAGCCTTTCGCTAAGACAGTTCTTGAGGAATTGGCAAAGTGATATTTGGAAGCCCATAGAGGGCTATGGTGAAAAAGGAAATATCCTCAGATGAAATCTGCAAAGAAGCTTTCTGAGAAACTGCTTAGTGTTCTGTTATTTCATCTCACAGAGTTCCATCTGTATTTCGTGGATCTCTTTGCTAGCCTTATTTCTGTGGAATCTGAGAACAGATATTTCGATCCCTTTGAAGACTAAAGGGACAAAGGAAATATCCTCCGATAACAAAGAGAAAGAATGTTTCTGAGAAACTTCTTTGTGTTCTGTGAAATCATCTCACAGAGTTACAACTTTCCCTTCAAGAAGCCTTTCGCTAAGACAGTTCTTGTGGAATTGGCAAAGTGATATTTGGAAGCCCTTAGAGGGCTATGGTGAAAAAGGAAATATCCTAAGATGAAATCTGGAAAGAAGTTTTCTGAGAAACGGCTTAGTGTTCTCTTAATTCATCTAACAGAGTTACATCTGTATTTCGTGGATCTCTTTGCTAGCGGTATTTCTGTGTAATCTGAGAACTGATATTTAGGATCCCTTTGAAGAGTATAGTGCCAAAGGAAATATCATCCGATAACAAAGAGAAAGAAACTTTCTGAGAAAATTCTTTGTGTTCTGTGAAATCTTCTCACAGAGTTACAGCTTTCCCCTCAAGAAGCCTTTCGCTAAGACAGTTCTTGTGGAATTGGCAAAGTGATATTTGGAAGCCCATGGAGGGCTACGGTGAGAAAAGAAATATCCTCAGATGAAATCTGGAAAGAAGCTTTCTGAGAAACTGCTCTTTGATGTGTGAATTCCACTCCTAGAGTTACATCTGTATTTCGTGGATCTCTTTGCTAGCCTTATTTCTGTGGAATCTGAGAACAGATATTTCGGATCCCTTTGAAGACTATAGGGCCAAAGGAAATATCCTCCGATAACAATGAGAGAGAAGCTTTCTGAGAAACTTCTTTGTGTTCTGTGAAATCATCTCACAGAGTTACAGCTTTCTCCTCAAGAAGCCTTTCACTAAGACAGTTCTTGTGGAATTGGCAAAGTGATATTTGGAAGCCCATGCAGGGGTATAGTGAAAAAGGAAATATCCTCAGATGAAATCTGGAAAGAAGCTTTCTGAGAAACTGCTCTGTGATGTGTGATTTCCACTCACAGAGTTACATCTGTTTTTCGTTGATCTCTTTGCTAGTCTTATTTCTGTGGAATCTGAGAACAGATATTTCGGATCCCTTTGAAGAATATAGGTCCAAAGTAAATATCCTCCAATAACAAAGAGAAAGAAGCTTTCTGAGAAACTTCTTTGTGTTCCGTGAAATCATCTCACAGAGTTACAGCTTTCACCTCAGGAAGCCTTTCGCTAAGACAGTTCTTGTGGAATTGGCAAAGTGAAATTTGGAAGCCCATAGAGGGCTATGGTGAAAAAGGAAATATCCTCAGATGAAATCTGGAAAGAAGCTTTCTGAGAAACTGCTTAGTGTTCTGTTAATTAATCTCACAGTTTTACATCTGTATTTCGTATATCTCTTTGCTAGCCATATTTCTGTGGAATCTGAGAACAGATATTTCGGATCCCTTTGAAGACTATAGGGCCAAAGAAAAAATCCTCCGATAACAAAGAGAAAGATCCTTTCTGAGAAACTTCTTTGTGTTCTGTGAAATCATCTCACAGAGTTAGAGCTTTCCCCACAAGAAGCCTTTCGCTAAGAAAAATCTTGTGGAATTGGCCAAGTGATATTTGGAAGCCCATAGAAGGGTATGGTGAAAAACGAAATATCCTCAGATGAAATCTGGAAAGAAGCTTCCTGAGAAACTGCTTGGTGTTCTGTTAATTCATCTCACAGAGTTACATCTGTATTTCGTGGATCTCTTTGTAGCCTTATTTCTGTGGTATCTGAGAACAGATATGTCGGATTCCTTTGAAGACTATAGGGCCAAAGGAAATATCATCAGATAACAAAGAGAAAGAAGCTTTCTGAGAAACTTCTTTGTGTTCTGTGAAATCATCTCACAGAGTTACAGCTTTCCCCTCAAGAAGCCTTTCGCTAAGACAGTTCTTGAGGAATTGGCAAAGTGATATTTGGAAGCCCATAGAGGGCTATGGTGAAAAAGGAAATATCCTCAGATGAAATCTGCAAAGAAGCTTTCTGAGAAACTGCTTAGTGTTCTGTTATTTCATCTCACAGAGTTCCATCTGTATTTCGTGGATCTCTTTGCTAGCCTTATTTCTGTGGAATCTGAGAACAGATATTTCGATCCCTTTGAAGACTAAAGGGACAAAGGAAATATCCTCCGATAACAAAGAGAAAGAATGTTTCTGAGAAACTTCTTTGTGTTCTGTGAAATCATCTCACAGAGTTACAACTTTCCCTTCAAGAAGCCTTTCGCTAAGACAGTTCTTGTGGAATTGGCAAAGTGATATTTGGAAGCCCTTAGAGGGCTATGGTGAAAAAGGAAATATCCTAAGATGAAATCTGGAAAGAAGTTTTCTGAGAAACGGCTTAGTGTTCTCTTAATTCATCTAACAGAGTTACATCTGTATTTCGTGGATCTCTTTGCTAGCGGTATTTCTGTGTAATCTGAGAACTGATATTTAGGATCCCTTTGAAGAGTATAGTGCCAAAGGAAATATCATCCGATAACAAAGAGAAAGAAACTTTCTGAGAAAATTCTTTGTGTTCTGTGAAATCTTCTCACAGAGTTACAGCTTTCCCCTCAAGAAGCCTTTCGCTAAGACAGTTCTTGTGGAATTGGCAAAGTGATATTTGGAAGCCCATAGAGAGCTATGGTGAAAAAGGAAATATCCTCAGATGAAATCTGGAAAGAAGCTTTCTGAGAAACTGCTTAGTGTTCTGTTATTTCATCTCACAGAGTTACATCTGTATTTCGTGGATCTCTTTGCTAGCCATATTTCTGTGGAATCTGAGAAGAGATATTTCGGATCCATTTGAAGACTATAGGGCCAGAGGAAATATCCTCCGATAACAAAGAGAAAGAAGCTTTCTAAGAAACTTCTTTGTGTTCTGTGAAATCATCTCACAGAGTTATAGCTTTCCCCTCAAGGAGCCTTTCGCTAAGACAGTTCTTGTGGAATTGGCAAAGTGATATTTGGAAGCCCATAGCGGGCTATGGTGAAAAAGGAAATATCCTCAGATGAAATCTGGAAAGAAGCTTTCTGAGAAACTGCTTAGTGTTCTCTTAATTCATCTAACAGTGTTACATCTGTATTTCGCGATTCTCTTTGCTAGCCTTATTTCTGTGGAATCTGAGAACAGATATTTCGGATCCCTTTGAAGACTACAGGGCCAAAGGAAATATCCTCCGATAACAAAGAGAAAGAAGCTTTCTGAGAAATTTCTTTGTGTTCCGTGAAATCATCTCGCAGAGTTACAGCTTTCCCATCAGGAAGTCTTTTGCTAAGACAGTTCTTGTGGAATTGGCAAAGTGATATTTGGAAGCCCATAGAGGGCTATGTTGAAAAAGGAAATATCCTCAGATGAAATTAGGAAAGAAGCTGTCTGAGAAACTGCTTAGTGTTCTGTTAATTCATCTCACAGAGTTACATCTGTATTTCGTGGATCTCTTTGCTAGCCTTATTTCTGTGGAATATGAGAACAGATATTTCGGATCACTTTGAAGACTATAGGGCCAAAGGAAATATCCTCCGATAACAAAGAGAAAGAAGCTTTCTGAGAAACTTCTTTGTGTTCTGTGAAATCATCTCACAGAGTTACAGCTATCCCCTCAAGAAGCCTTTCGCTAGACAGTTCTTGTGGAATGGGCAAAGTGATATTTAGAAGCCCATAGAGGGCTACGGTGAAAAAGGAAATATCCTCAGATGAAATATGGAAAGAAGTTTCTGAGAAACTGCTCTTTGATTTGTGACTTCCACTCAGAGAGTTACATCTGTATTTCGTGGATCTCTTTGCTAGACGTATTTCTGTGCAATCTGAGAACAGATATTTCGGATCCCTTTGAAGACTATAGGGCCAAAGAAAATATCCTCCTATAACAAAGAGAAAGAAGGTTTCTGAGAAACTTCTTTGTGTTCTGTGAAATCATCTCACAGAGTTACAGCTTTCCCTTCAAGAAGCCTTTCGCCAAGACACTTCTTGTGGAATTGGCAAAGTGATATTTGGAAACCCATAGAGGGTTATGGTGAAAAAGGAAATATCCTCAGATGAAATCTGGAAAGAAGCTTTCTGAGAAACGGCTTAGTGTTCTCTAAATTCATCTAACAGAGTTACATCTGTATTTCGTGGATCTCTTTGCTAGCGGTATTTCTGTGTAATCTGAGAACTGATATTTAGGATCCCTTCGAAGACTATAGGGCCAAAGGAAATATACTCCGATAACAAAGAGAAAGAAACTTTCTGAGAAAATTCTTTGTGTTCTCTGAAATCATCTCACAGAGTTACAGCTTTCCCCTCAAGAAGCCTTTCGCTAAGACAGTTCTTGTGGAATTGGCAAAGTGATATTTGGAAGCCCATAGAGGGCTATGGTGAAAAAGGCAATATCCTCAGATGAAATCTGGAAAGAAGCTTTCTGAGAAACTGCTTAGTGTTCTGTTAATTCATCTCACAGAGTTACATCTGTATTTCGTGGATCTCTTTGCTAGCCTTATTTCTGAGGAATCTGAGAACAGATATTTCGGATCCCTTTGAAGACTATAGGGCCTAAGGAAATATCCTCCGATAACAAAGAGAAAGAAGCTTTCTCAGAAACTTTTTGTGTTCTGTGAAATCATCTCACAGAGTTACAGCTTTCCCCTCAGGAAGCCTTTCGCTAAGACAGTTTTTGTGGAGTTGGCAAAGTGATGTTTGGAAGCCCTTAGAGGGCTATGGTGAAAAAGGAAATATCCTAAGGTGAAATCTGGAAAGAAGCTTTCTACGAAACTGCTTACTGTTCTGTTAATTCATCTCACAGAGTTACATCTGTATTTCGTGGATCTCTTTGCTAGCCTTATTTCTGTGGAATCTGAGAACAGATATTTCGGATTCCTTTGAAGACTATACGGCCAAAGGAAATATCCTCCGATAACAAAGAGGAAGAAGCTTTCTTAGAAACTTCTTTGTGTTCTGTGAAATCATCTCACAGTTACAGCTTTCCCTTCAAGAAGCCTTTCGCTAAGACATTTCTTGTGGAATCGGCAAAGTGATATTTGGAAGGCCATAGAGGGCTACGGTGAAAAAGGAAATATCCTCAGATGAAATCTGGAAAGAAGCTTTCTGAAAAACTGCTCTATGATGTGTGACTTCCACTCACAGAGTTACATCGGTATTTCGTGAGTCTCTTTGTTAGCCTTATTTCTGTGGAATCTGAGAACAGATATTTCGGATCCCTTTGAAGACTATAGGGCCAAAGGAAATATCCTCCGATAACAATGAGAAAGAAGGTTTCTGAGAAACTTCTTAGTGTTCTATGAAGTCACCTCACAGAGTAACAGCTTTCCCCTCAAGAAGCCTTTCGCTAAGACAATTCTTGTGTAATTGGCCGAGTGATATGTGGAGCCCATAGAGGGGTATGTTGAAAAAGGAAATATTCTCAGATGAAATCTGGAAAGAAGCTTTCTGAGAAACTGCTTAGTGTCCTGTTAATTCATCTCACAGATTTACATCTGTATTTCGTGGATCTCTTTGCTAGCCTTATTTCTGTGGAATCTGAGAACAGATATTTCGGATCCCTTGGAAGTCTATAGGGCCAAAGGAAATATCCTCCGATAACAAAGAGAAAGAAGGTTTCTGAGAAACGTCTTTGTGTTCTGTGAAATCATCTCACAGAGTTACAGCTTTACACTCAAGAAACCTTTCGCTAAGACAGTTCCTGTGGAATTGGCAAAGTGATATTTGGAAGCCCATAGAGGGTTATGGTGAAAAAGGCGATATCCTCAGATGAAATCTGGAAAGAAGCTTTCTTAGAAACTGCTTAGTGTTCTCTTAATTCATCTCACTGATTTACATCTGTATTTCGTGGATCTCTTTGCTAGCCTTATTTCTGTGGAATCTGAGAACAGATATTTCGGATCCCTTTGAAGACTATAGGGCCAAAGGAAATATCCTCCGATATCAAAGAGAAAGAAGCTTTCTGAGAAACTTCTTTGTGTTCTGTGAAGCCATCTCACAGAGTTACAGCTTTCCCCTCTAGAAGCCTTTCAATAAGACAGTTCTTGTGGAATTGGCAAAGTGATATTTGGAAGCCCTTACATGGCTATGGTGAAAAAGGAAATATCCTCAGATGAAATCTGGAAAGAAGCTTTCTGAGAAACTGCTCTGTGATTTGTGACTTCCACTCACAGAGTTACATCTGTATTTCTTGGATCTCTTTGCTAGCCTTATTTCTGTGGAATCTGAGAACAGATATTTCGGATCCCTTTGAAGACTAAAGGGCCAAAGGAAATATCCTCCGATAACAAAGAGAAAGAAGCTTTCTGAGAAACTTCTTTGTGTTCTGTGAAATCATCTAACAGAGTTACGGCTTTCCCCTCAAGAAGCCTTTCGCTAAGACAATTCTTGTGGAATCGGCAAAGTGATATTTGCAAGCCCATAGAGGGCTACGGTGAAAAAGGAAATATCCTCAGATGTAATCTGGAAAGAAGCTTTCTGAGAAACTGCTCTGTGATGTGTGATTTCCTCTCACACAGTTACATGTGTATTTCGTGGAACTCTTTATAGCCTTATTTCTGTGGAATCTGAGAACAGATATTTCGGATCCCTTTGAAGACTATAGGGCCAAGGGAAATATCCTCTGATAACAAAGAGAAAGAAGTTTTCTGAGAAACTGCTTTGTGTTCTGTGAAATCATCTCACAGAGTTACAGCTCTTCCCTCGAGAAGCCTTTCGCTAAGACACTTCTTGTGGAATTGGCAAAGTGATATTTGGAAGCCCATAGAGGGTTATGGAGAAAAAGGAAATATCCTCAGATGAAATCTGGAAAGAAGCTTTCTGAGAAACTGCTCTGTGATTTGTGACTTCCACTCACAGAGTTACATCTGTATTACATGGATCTCTTTGCTAGCCTTATTTCTGTGGAATCTGAGAACAGATATTTCGGATGCCTTTTAAGACTACAGTTCCAAAGGAAATATCCTCCGATAACAAGGAGAAAGAAGCTTTCTGAGAAACTTCTTTGTGTTCTGAGAAATCATCTCACAGAGTTACAGCTTTCCCCTCAAGAAGCCTTTCGCTAAGACAGTTCTTGTGGAATTGGCAAAGTGATATTTGGAAGCCCCTAGAGGGCTATGGTGAAAAAGGAAATATCCTCAGATGAAATCTGGAAAGAAGCTTTCTGAGAAACTGCTTAGTGTTCTGTTAATTCATCTCACAGAGTTACACCTGTATTTCGTGGATCTCTTTGCTAGCCTTATTTCTGTGGAATCTGAGAACAGACACTTCGGACCCCTTTTAAGACTATAGGGCCAAAGGAAATATCCGCCCATAACAAAGAGAAAGAAGCTTTCTGAGAAACTTCTTTGTGTTCTGTGAAATCATCTCACAGAGTTACGGCTTTCCCCTCAAGAAGCCTTTCGCTAAGACAATTCTTGTGGAATCGGCAAAGTGATATTTGCAAGCCCATAGAGGGCTACGGTGAAAAAGGAAATATCCTCAGATGTAATCTGGAAAGAAGCTTTCTGAGAAACTGCTCTGTGATGTGTGATTTCCACTAACACAGTTACATGTGTATTTCGTGGAACTCTGTGTAGCCTTATTTCTGTGGAATCTGAGAACAGATATTTGGGATCCCTTTGAAGACTATAGGGCCAAGGGAAATATCGTCCGATAACAAAGAGAAAGAAGTTTTCTGAGAAACTGCTTTGTGTTCTGTGAAATCATCTCACAGAGTTACAGCTTTTCCCTCGAGAAGCCTTTCGCTAAGACAGTTCTTGTGGAATCGGTAAAGTGATATTTGGAAGCCCATAGAGGGCTATGGTGAAAAAGGAAATATCCTCAGATGAAATCTGGAAAGAAGCTTTCTGAGAAACTGCTTAGTGTTCTGTTAATTCATCTCACAGAGTTACATCGGTATTTCGTGGATCTCTTTGTTAGCCTTACTTCTGTGGAATCTGAGAACAGATATTTCGGATCCCTTTGAAGACTATAGGGCCAGAGGAAATATCCTCCGATAACAAAGAGAAAGAAACTTTCGGAGAAACTTCTTTGTGTTCTGAGAAATCATCTCACAGAGTTACAGCTTTACCCTCAAGAATCCTTTCGCTAAGATAGTTCTTGTGGAATTGGCAAAGTGATATTTGGAAGCCCATAGAGGGCTATGGTGAAAAAGGAAATATCCTCAGATGAAATCTGAAAAGAAGCTTTCTGAGAAACTGCTTAGTGTTCTGTTAATTCTTCTCACAGAGTTACACCTGTATTTCGTGGATCTCTTTTCTAGCCTTATTTCTGTGGAATCTGAGAACAGATATTTCGGACCCCTTTGAAGAATATAGGGCCAAAGGAAATATCCTCCGATAACAAAGAGAAACAAGCTTTCTGAGAAACTTCTTTGTGTTCTGTGAAATCATCTCACAGAGTTGCAGCTTTCCCCTCAAGAAGCCTTCGCTAAGACAATTCTTGTGGAAACGGCAAAGTGATATTTGCAATCCCATAGAGGGCTACCGTGAAAAAGGAAATATCCTCAGATGTAATCTGGAAAGAAGCTTTCTGAGAAACTGCTCTGTGATGTGTGATTTCCACTCACACAGTTACATGTGTATTTCGTGGATCTCTTTGCTAGCCTTATTTCTGTGGAATCTGAGAACAGATATTTCGGATCCCTTTGAAGACTATAGGGCCAAAGAAAATATCCTCCGATAACAAAGAGAAAGAAGCTTTCTGAGAAACTTCTTTGTGTTTTGTGAAATCATCTCACAGAGTTACAGCTTTCCTCTCAAGAAGCCTTTCGCTAAGACAATTCTTGTGGAATCGGCAAAATGATATTTGGAAGCCCATAAAGGGCTACGGTGAAAAAGGAAATATCCTCAGATGAAATCTGGAAAGAAGCTTTCTGAGAAACTGCTCTGTGATGTGTGACTTCCACTCACAGAGTTACATCGGTATTTCGTGCCTCTCTTTGTTAGCCTTATTTCTGTGGAATCTGAGAACAGATATTTCGGATGCCTTTGAAGACTACAGGGCCAAAGGAAATATCCTCCGATAACAAGGAGAAAGAAACTTTATGAGAAACTTCTTTGTGTTCTGAGAAATCATCTCACAGAGTTACAGCTTTCCCCTCAAGAAGCCTTTCGCTAAGACAGTTCTTGTGGAATTGGCAAAGTGATATTTTGAAGCCCCTAGAGGGCTATGGTGAAAAAGGAAATATCCTCAGATGAAATCTGGAAAGAAGCTTTCTGAGAAACTGCTTAGTGTTCTGTTAATTCATCTCACAGAGTTACACCTGTATTTCGTGGATCTCTTTGCTAGCCTTATTTCTGTGGAATCTGAGAACAGATATTTCCGACCCCTTTGAAGACTATAGGGACAAAGGAAATATCCTCCGATAACAAAGAGAAAGAAGCTTTCTGAGAAACTTCTTTGTGTTCTGTGAAATCATCTCACAGAGTTACAGCTTTCCTCTCAAGAAGTCTTTCGCTAAGACAATTCTTGTGGAATCGGCAAAGTGCTATTTGCAAGCCCATAGAGGGCTACGGTGAAAAAGGAAATATCCTCAGATGTAATCTGGAAAGAAGCTTTCTGAGAAACTGCTCTGTGATGTGTGATTTCCACTCACACAGTTACATGTGTATTTCGTGGATCTCTTGGCTAGCCTTATTTCTGTGGAATCTGAGAACAGATATTTCGGATCCCTTTGAAGACTATAGGGCCAAAGGAAATATCCTCCAATAACAAAGAGAAAGAAGCTTTCTGAGAAACTTCTTTGTGTTCTGTGAAATTATCTCACAGAGTTACAGCTTTCCCCTCAAGAAGCCTTTCGCTAAGACAATTCTTGTGGAATCGGCAAAGTGATATTTGGAAGCCCATAGAGGGCTACGGTGAAAAAGGAAATATCCTCAGATGAAATTTGGAAAGAAGCTTTCTGAGAAACTGCTCTGTGATATGTGACTTCCACTCACAGAGGTACATGGGTATTTCGTGGATCTCTTTGTTAGCCTTATTTCTGTGGAATCTGAGAACAGATATTTCGGATGCCTTTGAAGACTACAGGGCCAAAGGAAATATCCTCCGATAACAAGGAGAAAGAAGCTTTCTGAGAAACTTCTTTGTTTTCTGAGAAATCATCTCACAGAGTTACAGCTTTCCCCTCAAGAAGCCTTTCGTTAAGACAGTTCTTGTGGAATTGGAAAAGTGATATTTGGAAGCCCCTAGAGGGCTATGGTGAATAAGGAAATATCCTCAGATGAAATCTGGAAAGAAGCTTTCTGAGAAACTGCTTAGTGTTCTGTTAATTCATCTCACAGAGTTACACCTGTATTTCGTGGATCTCTTTGCTAGCCTTATTTCTGTGGAATCTGAGAACAGATATTTCGGATCCCTTTGAAGACCATAGGGCCAAAGGAAATATCCTCCGATAACAAATAGAAAGAAGCTTTCTGAGAAACTTCTTTGTGTTCTGTGAAATCATCTCACAGAGTTACAGCTTTCCCCTCAAGAATCCTTTCGCTAAGACAATTCTTGTGGAATCGGCAAAGTGATATTTGCAAGCCCATAGAGGGTTATGGAGAAAAAGGAAATATCCTCAGATGAAATCTGGAAAGAAGCTTTCTGAGAAACTGCTTAGTGTTCTGTGAAACTATCTCACAGAATTACAGCTTTCTCCTCAAGGAGCCTTTTGCTAAGACAGTTCTTGTGGAATTGGCCAACTGATATTTGGAAGCCCAGAGGGGTCCATGGTGAAAAAGGAAATAACCTCAGATGATATCTGGAAAGAAGCTTTCTACGAAACTGCTTGGTGTTCTTTTAATTCATCTCACAGAGTTACATCTGTATTTCGTGGATCTCTTTGCTAGCCTTGTTTCTGTGGAATCTGAGAACAGATATTTCGGATCCCTTTGAAGTCTATAGGGCCAAAGGAAATATCCTCCGATAACAAAGAGAAAGAAGCTTTCTGAGAAACTTCTTTGTGTTTTGTGAAATCATCTCACAGAGTTACAGCTTTCCTCTCAAGAAGCCTTTCAATAAGACAGTTCTTGTGGAATTGGCAAAGTGATATTTGGAAGCCCTTACATGGCTATGGTGAAAAAGGAAATATCCTCAGATGAAATCTGGAAAGAAGCTTTCTGAGAAACTGCTCTGTGATTTGTGACTTCCACTCACAGAGTTACATCTGTATTACGTGGATCTCTTTGCTAGCCTTATTTCTGTGGAATCTGAGAACAGATATTTCGGATGCCTTTTAAAACTACAGGGCCAAAGGAAATATCCTCCGATAACAAGGAGAAAGAAGCTTTCTGAGAAACTTCTTTGTGTTCTGAGAAATCATCTCACAGAGTTACAGCTTTCCCCTCAAGAAGCCTTTCGCTAAGACAGTTCTTGTAGAATTGGCAAAGTGATATTTGGAAGCCCCTAGAGGGCTATGGTGAAAAAGGAAATATCCTCAGATGAAATCTGGAAAGAAGCTTTCTGAGAAACTGCTTAGTGTTCTGTTAATTCATCTCACAGAGTTACACCTGTATTTCGTGGATCTCTTTGCTAGCCTTATTTCTGTGGAATCTGAGAACAGATATTTCGGATCCCTTTGAAGACCATAGGGCCAAAGGAAATATCCTCCGATAACAAAGAGAAAGAAGCTTTCTGAGAAACTTCTTTGTGTTCTGTGAAATCATCTCACAGAATTACAGCTTTACCCTAAAGAATCCTTTCGCTAAGACAATTCTTGTGGAATCGGCAAAGTGATATTTGCAAGCCCATAGAGGGCTACGGTGAAAAAGGATATATCCTCAGATGTAATCTGGAAAGAAGCTTTCTGAGAAACTGCTCTGTGATGTGTGATTTCCACTCAAACAGTTACATGTGTTTTTCGTGGATCTCTTTGCTAGCCTTATTTCTGTGGAATCTGAGAACAGATATTTCGGATCCCTTTGAAGACTATAGGGCCAAAGCAAATATCCTCCGATAACAAAGAGAAAGAAGCTTTCTGAGAAACTTCTTTGTGTTCTGTGAAATCATCTCACAGAGTTACAGCTTTCCCCTCAAGAAGCCTTTCGCTAAGACAATTCTTGTGCAATCGGCAAAGTGATATTTGGAAGCCCATAGAGGGCTACGGTGAAAAAGGATATATCCTCAGATGAAATCTGGAAAGAAGCTTTCTGAGAAACTGCTCTGTGATGTGTGATTTCCACTCACACAGTTACATGTGTATTTCGTGGATCTCTTTGCTAGCCTTATTTCTGTGGAATCTGAGAACAGATATTTCGGATTCCTTTGAAGACTACAGGGCCAAAGGAAATATCCTCCGATAACAAAGAGAAAGAAGCTTTCTGAGAAACTTCTTTGTGTTCTCTGAAATCATCTCACAGAGTTACAGCTTTCCCCTCAAGAAGCCTTTCGGTAAGACAGTTCTTGTGGAATTGACAAAGTGATATTTGGAAGCCCATAGAGGGCTATGGTGAAAAAGGAAATATCCTCAGATGAAATCTGGAAAGAAGCATTCGGAGAAACTGCTCTGTGATGTGTGACTTCCACTCACAGAGTTACATCTGTATTTCGTGGATCTCTTTCCTAGCCTTATTTCTGTGGAAATGAGAAGAGATATTTCGGATCCCTTTGAAGACTATAGGGCCAAAAGGAATATCCTCCGATAACAAAGAGAAAGAAGCTTTCTGAGAAACTTCTTTGTGTTCTGTGCAATCATCTCACAGAGTTACAGCTTTCCCCTCTAGAAGCCTTTCGCTAAGACAATTCTTGTGGAAATGGCAAAGTGATATTTGGAAGCCCATAGAGGGCTATGGTGAAAAAGGAAATATCCTCAGATGAAATCTGGAAAGAAGCCTTCTGAGAAACTTCTCTGTGATTTGTGACTTCCACTCACAGAGTTACATCTGTATTTCGTGGATCTCTTTGCTAGCCTTATTTCTGTGGAATCTGAGAACAGATATTTCGGATCCCTTTGAAGACTATGGGGCCAAAGGAAATATCCTCCGATAACAAAGAGAAAGAAGCTTTCTGAGAAACTTCTTTGTGTTCTGTGAAATCATCTCACAGAGGTACGGCTTTCCCCTCAAGAAGCCTTTCGCTAAGACAGTTCGTGTGGAATTGGCAAAGTGATATTTGGAAGCCCTTAGAGGGCTATGGAGAAAAAGTAAATATCCTCAGATGAAATCTGGAAAGAAGCTTTCTGAGAAACAGTTTTGTGTTCTGTTAATTCATCTCACAGAGTTACATCTGTATTTCGAGGATCTCTTTGCTAGCCTTATTTCTGTGGAATCTGAGAACGGATATTTCGGATCCCTTTGAAGACTATAGGGCCAAAGGAAATATCCTCTGATAACAAAGAGAAAGAAGCTTTCTGAGAAACTTCTTTGTGTTCTATGAAGTCATTTCACAGAGTTACAGCTTTCCCCTCAAGAAGCCTTTCGCTAAACCATTTCTTGTGGAATTGGCCAAGTGATATGTGGAAGCCCATAGAGGGGTATGGTTAAAAAGGAAATATCCTCAGATGAAATCCGGAAAGAAGCTTTCTGAGAAACTGCTTAGTGTTCTGTTAATTCATCTCACAGATTTACATCTGTATTTCGTGGATCTCTTTGCTAGCCTTATTTCTGTGGAATCTGAGAACAGATATTTCGGATCCCTTTGAAGACTATAGGGACAAAGGAAATATTCTCCGATAACAAAGAGAGAGAAGCTTTCTGAGAAACTTCTTTGTGTTCTATGAAATCATCTCACAGAGTTACAGCTTCCCCCTCAAGAAGCCTTTCGCTAAGACAATTCTTGTGGATTTGGCAAAGTGATAATTGTAAGCCCAGAGAGGGCTATGGTGAAAAAGGAAATATCCTCAGATGAAATCTGGAAGGAAGCTTTCTGAGAAACTGCTCGGTGATATGTGACTTCCGCTCACAGAGTTACATCTGTATATCGGGGACCTCTTTGCTAGCCTTCTTTCTGTGGAATCTGAGAACAGATATTTCGGATCCCTTTGAAGACTATAGGGCCAAAGGAAATATCCTCCGATAACAAAGAGAAAGAAGCTTTCTGAGAGACTTCTTTGTGTTCTATGAAGTCATCTCACAGAGTTACAGCTTTCCCCTCCAGAAGCCTTTCGCTAAGACAATTCTTGTGGAATTGGCCAAGTGATATTTGGAAGCCTATAGAGGGGTATGGTGTAAAAGGAAATATCCTCAGATGAAATCTGGAAAGAAGCTTTCTGGGAAACTGCACTGTGATGTGTGACTTCCACTCACAGAGTTACATCTGTATTTCGTGGATCTCTTTGCTAGCCTTATTTCTGTGGAATCTGAGAACAGATATTTCGGATGCCTTTGAAGACTACAGGGCCAAAGGAAATATCCTCCGATAAGAAGGAGAAAGAAGCTTTCTGAGAAACTTCTTTGTGTTCTGAGAAATCATCTCACAGAGTTACAGCTTTCCCCTCAAGAAGCCTTTCGTTAAGACAGTTCTTGTGGAATTGGAAAAGTGATATTTGGAAGCCCCTAGAGGGCTATGGTGAAAAAGGAAATATCCTCAGATGAAATCTGGAAAGAAGCTTTCTGAGAAACTGCTTAGTGTTCTGTTAATTCCTCTCACAGAGTTACACCTGTATTTCGTGGATCTCTTTGCTAGCCTTATTTCTGTGGAATCTGAGAACAGATATTTCCGACCCCTTTGAAGACTATACGGCCAAAGGAAATATCCTCCGATAACAAAGAGAAAGAAGCTTTCTGAGAAACTTCTTTGTGTTCTGTGAAATCATCGCACAGAGTTACAGCTTTCCCCTCAAGAAGCCTTTCGCTAAGACAATTCTTGTGGAATCGGCAAAGTGATATTTGGAAGCCCATAGAGGGCTACGGTGAAAAAGGAAATATCCTCAGATGTAATCTGGAAAGAAGCTTTCTGAGAAACTGCTCTGTGATGTGTGATTTCCACTCACACAGTTACATGTGTATTTCGTGGATCTCTTTGCTAGCCTTATTTCTGTGGAATCTGAGAACAGATATTTCAGATCCCTTTGAAGACTATAGGGCCAAAGGAAATATCCTCCGATAACAAAGAGAAAGAAGATTTCTGAGAAACTTCTTTGTGTTCTGTGAAATCATCCCACAGAGTTACAGATTTTCCCTCAAGAAGCCTTTCGCTAAGACAATTCTCGTGCAATCGGCAAAGTGATATTTGGAAGCCCATAGAGGGCTACGGTGAAAAAGGATATATCCTCAGATGAAATCTGGAAAGAAGCTTTCTGAGAAACTGCTCTGTGATGTTGATTTCCACTCACACAGTTACATGTGTATTTCGTGGATCTCTTTGCTAGCCTTATTTCTGTGGAATCTGAGAACAGATATTTCGGATCCCTTTGAAAACTATAGGGCCAAAGGAAATATCCTCCGATAACAAAGAGAAAGAAGCTTTCTGAGAAACTTCTTTGTGTTCTGTGAAATCATCTCACAGAGTTACAGCTTTCCCCTCAAGAAGCCTTTCGGTAAGACAGTTCTTGTGGAATTGACAAAGTGATATTTGGAAGCCAATAGAGGGCTATGGTGTAAAAGGAAATATCCTCAGATGAAATCTGGAAAGAAGCTTTCGGAAAAACTGCTCTGTGATGTGTGACTTCCACTCACAGAGTTACATCTGTATTTTGTGGATCACTTTCCTAGCCTTATTTCTGTGGAAATGAGAACAGATATTTCTGATCCCTTTGAAGACTATAGGGCCAAAAGATATATCCTCCGATAACAAAGAGAAAGAAGCTTTCTGAGAAACTTCTTTGTGTTCTGTGCAATCATCTCACAGAGTTACAGCTTTCCCCTAAAGAAGCCTTTCGCTAAGACAATTCTTGTGGAAATGGCAAAGTGATATTTGGAAGCCCATAGAGGGCTATGGTGAAAAAGGAACTATCCTCAGATGAAATCTGGAAAGAAGCTTTCTGAGAAACTTCTCTGTGATGTGTGACTTCCACTCACAGAGTTACATCTGTATTTCGTGGATCTCTTTGCTAGCCTTATTTCTGTGGAATCTGAGAACAGATATTTCCGACCCCTTTGAAGACTATAGGGACAAAGGAAATATCCTCCGATAACAAAGAGAAAGAAGCTTTCTGAGAAACTTCTTTGTGTTCTGTGAAATTATCTCACAGAGGTATGGCTTTCCCCTCAAGAAGCCTTTCGCTAACACAATTCTTGTGGAATCGGCAAAGTGATATTTGGAAGCCCTTAGAGGTCTACGGTGAAAAAGGAAATATCCTCAGATGAAATCTGGAAAGAAGCTTTCTGAGAAACTGCACTGTGATGTGTAACTTTCACCCATAGAGTTACATCTGTATTTCGTGGATCTCTTTGCTAGCCTTATTTCTGTGGAATCTGAGAACAGATATTTCGGATCCCTTTGAAGACTGTAGGGTCAAAGGAAATATCCTCCGATAACAATGAGAAAGAAGCTTTCTGAGAAACTTCTTTGTGTTCTCTGAAATCATCTCACAGAGTTACAGCTTTCCCCTCAAGAAGCCTTTCGGTAAGACAGTTCTTGTGGAGTTGGCAAAGTGATATTTGGAAGCCCATAGAGGGCTATGGTGAAAAAGGAAATATCCTCAGATGAAATGTGGAAAGAAGCTTTCTGAGAAACTGCTCTTTGTGTGTTACTTCCACTCACTGAGTTACATCTGTACTTCGTGTATCTCTTTGCTAGCCTTATCTCTGTGGATACTGAGAATAGATAATTCGGATCCCTTTGAAGACTATAGGGCCAAAGGAAATATCCTCCGATAACAAAGAGAAAGAAGCTTTCTGAGAAACTTCTTTGTGTTCTGTGAAATCATCTCACAGAGTTACAGCTTTCCCCTCAAGAAGCCTTTCGCTAAGACAGTTCTTGTGGAATTGGCAAAGTGATATTTTGAAGCCCCTAGAGGGCTATGGTGAAAAAGGAAATATCCTCAGATGAAATCTGGAAAGAAGCTTTCTGAGAAACTGCTTAGTGTTCTGTTAATTCATCTCACAGAGTTACACCTGTATTTCGTGGATCTCTTTGCTAGCCTTATTTCTGTGGAATCTGAGAACAGATATTTCCGACCCCTTTGAAGACTATAGGGACAAAGGAAATATCCTCCGATAACAAAGAGAAAGAAGCTTTCTGAGAAACTTCTTTGTGTTCTGTGAAATCATCTCACAGAGTTACAGCTTTCCTCTCAAGAAGCCTTTCGCTAAGACAATTCTTGTGGAATCGGCAAAGTGCTATTTTCAAGCCCATAGAGGGCTACGGTGAAAAAGGAAATATCCTCAGATGTAATCTGGAAAGAAGCTTTCTGAGAAACTGCTCTGTGATGTGTGATTTCCACTAACACAGTTACATGTGTATTTCGTGGATCTCTTGGCTAGCCTTATTTCTGTGGAATCTGAGAACCGATATTTCGGATCCCTTTGACGACTATAGGGCCAAAGGAAATATCCTCCGATAACAAAGAGAAAGAAGCTTTCTGAGAAACGTCTTTGTGTTCTGTGAAATCATCTCACAGAGTTACAACTTTCCCCTCAAGAAGCCTTTCGCTAAGACAATTCTTGTGGAATCGGCAAAGTGATATTTGGAAGCCCATAGAGCGCTACGGTGAAAAAGGAAATATCCTCAGATGAAATCTGGAAAGAAGCTTTCTGAGAAACTGCTCTGTGATGTGTGACTTCCACGCACAGAGTTACATCGGTATTACGTGGATCTCTTTGCTAGCCTTATTTCTGTGGAATCTGAGAACAGATATTTCGGATGCCTTTGAAGACTACAGGGCCAAAGGAAATATCCTCCGATAAGAAGGAGAAAGAAGCTTTCTGAGAAACTTCTTTGTGTTCTGAGAAATCATCTCACAGAGTTACAGCTTTCCCCTCAAGAAGCCTTTCGTTAAGACAGTTCTTGTGGAATTGGAAAAGTGATAATTGGAAGCCCCTAGAGGGCTATGGTGAAAAAGGAAATATCCTCAGATGAAATCTGGAAAGAAGCTTTCTGAGAAACTGCTTAGTGTTCTGTTAATTCATCTCACAGAGTTACACCTGTATTTCGTGGATCTCTTTGCTAGCCTTATTTCTGTGGAATCTGAGAACAGATATTTCGGATCCCTTTGAAGACCATAGGGCCAAAGGAAATATCCTCCGATAACAAAGAGAAAGAAGCTTTCTGAGAAACTACTTTGTGTTCTGTGAAATCATCTCACAGAATTACAGCTTTCCCCTCAAGAATCCATTCGCTAAGACAATTCTTGTGGAATCGGCAAAGTGATATTTGCAAGCCCATAGAGGGCTACGGTGAAAAAGGAAATATCCTCAGATGTAATCTGGAAAGAAGCTTTCTGAGAAACTGCTCTGTGATGTGTGATTTCCACTCACACAGTCACATGTGTATTTCGTGGATCTCTTTGCTAGCCTTATTTCTGTGGAATCTGAGAACAGATATTTCAGATCCCTTTGAAGACTATAGGGCCAAAGCAAATATCCTCCGATAACAAGGAGAAAGAAGCTTTCTGAGAAACTTCTTTGTGTTCTGTGCAATCATCTCACAGAGTTACAGCTTTCCCCTCAAGAAGCCTTTCGCTAAGACAATTCTTGTGGAAATGGCAAAGTTATATTTGGAAGCCCATAGAGGGCTATGGTGAAAAAGGAAATATCCTCAGATGAAATATGGAAAGAAGCTTTCTGAGAAACTTCTCTGTGATGTGTGACTTCCACTCACAGAGTTACATCTGTATTTCGTAGATCTCTTTGCTAGCCTTATTTCTGTGGAATCTGAGAACAGATATTTCGAATCCCTTTGAAGACTATAGGGACAAAGGAAATATTCTCCGATAACAAAGAGAGAGAAGCTTTCTGAGAAACTTCTTTGTGTTCTATGAAATCATCTCACAGAGTTACAGCTTCCCCCTCAAGAAGCCTTTCGCTAAGACAATTCTTGTGGATTTGGCAAAGTGATATTTGTAAGCCCAGAGAGGGCTATGGTGAAAAAGGAAATATCCTCAGATGAAATCTGGAAGGAAGCTTTCTGAGAAACTGCTCGGTGATATGTGACTTCCGCTCACAGAGTTACATCTGTATATCGGGGACCTCTTTGCTAGCCTTCTTTCTGTGGAATCTGAGAACAGATATTTCGGATCCCTTTGAAGACTATAGGGCCAAAGGAAATATCCTCCGATAACAAAGAGAAAGAAGCTTTCTGAGAGACTTCTTTGTGTTCTATGAAGTCATCTCACAGAGTTACAGCTTTCCCCTCCAGAAGCCTTTCGCTAAGACAATTCTTGTGGAATTGGCCAAGTGATATTTGGAAGCCTATAGAGGGGTATGGTGTAAAAGGAAATATCCTCAGATGAAATCTGGAAAGAAGCTTTCTGGGAAACTGCACTGTGATGTGTGACTTCCACTCACAGAGTTACATCTGTATTTCGTGGATCTCTTTGCTAGCCTTATTTCTGTGGAATCTGAGAACAGATATTTCGGATGCCTTTGAAGACTATAGGGCCAAAGGAAATATCCTCCGATAAGAAGGAGAAAGAAGCTTTCTGAGAAACTTCTTTGTGTTCTGAGAAATCATCTCACAGAGTTACAGCTTTCCCCTCAAGAAGCCTTTCGTTAAGACAGTTCTTGTGGAATTGGAAAAGTGATATTTGGAAGCCCCTAGAGGGCTATGGTGAAAAAGGAAATATCCTCAGATGAAATCTGGAAAGAAGCTTTCTGAGAAACTGCTTAGTGTTCTGTTAATTCCTCTCACAGAGTTACACCTGTATTTCGTGGATCTCTTTGCTAGCCTTATTTCTGTGGAATCTGAGAACAGATATTTCCGACCCCTTTGAAGACTATACGGCCAAAGGAAATATCCTCCGATAACAATGAGAAAGAAGCTTTCTGAGAAACTTCTTTGTGTTCTGTGAAATCATCGCACAGAGTTACAGCTTTCCCCTCAAGAAGCCTTTCGCTAAGACAATTCTTGTGGAATCGGCAAAGTGATATTTGGAAGCCCATAGAGGGCTACGGTGAAAAAGGAAATATCCTCAGATGTAATCTGGAAAGAAGCTTTCTGAGAAACTGCTCTGTGATGTGTGATTTCCACTCACACAGTTACATGTGTATTTCGTGGATCTCTTTGCTAGCCTTATTTCTGTGGAATCTGAGAACAGATATTTCAGATCCCTTTGAAGACTATAGGGCCAAAGGAAATATCCTCCGATAACAAAGAGAAAGAAGATTTCTGAGAAACTTCTTTGTGTTCTGTGAAATCATCCCACAGAGTTACAGATTTTCCCTCAAGAAGCCTTTCGCTAAGACAATTCTCGTGCAATCGGCAAAGTGATATTTGGAAGCCCATAGAGGGCTACGGTGAAAAAGGATATATCCTCAGATGAAATCTGGAAAGAAGCTTTCTGAGAAACTGCTCTGTGATGTGTGATTTCCACTCACACAGTTACATGTGTATTTCGTGGATATCTTTGCTAGCCTTATTTCTGTGGAATCTGAGAACAGATATTTCGGATCCCTTTGAAAACTATAGGGCCAAAGGAAATATCCTCCGATAACAAAGAGAAAGAAGCTTTCTGAGAAACTTCTTTGTGTTCTGTGAAATCATCTCACAGAGTTACAGCTTTCCCCTCAAGAAGCCTTTCGGTAAGACAGTTCTTGTGGAATTGACAAAGTGATATTTGGAAGCCAATAGAGGGCTATGGTGTAAAAGGAAATATCCTCAGATGAAATCTGGAAAGAAGCTTTCGGAAAAACTGCTCTGTGATGTGTGACTTCCACTCACAGAGTTACATCTGTATTTCGTGGATCACTTTCCTAGCCTTATTTCTGTGGAAATGAGAACAGATATTTCTGATCCCTTTGAAGACTATAGGGCCAAAAGATATATCCTCCGATAACAAAGAGAAAGAAGCTTTCTGAGAAACTTCTTTGTGTTCTGTGCAATCATCTCACAGAGTTACAGCTTTCCCCTAAAGAAGCCTTTCGCTAAGACAATTCTTGTGGAAATGGCAAAGTGATATTTGGAAGCCCATAGAGGGCTATGGTGAAAAAGGAACTATCCTCAGATGAAATCTGGAAAGAAGCTTTCTGAGAAACTTCTCTGTGATGTGTGACTTCCACTCACAGAGTTACATCTGTATTTCGTGGATCTCTTTGCTAGCCTTATTTCTGTGAAATCTGAGAACAGATATTTCGGATCCCTTTGAAGACTATAGGGCTAAAGGAAATATCCTCCTATAACAAAGAGAAAGAAGCTTTCTGAGAAACTTCTTTGTGTTCTGTGAAATTATCTCACAGAGGTATGGCTTTCCCCTCAAGAAGCCTTTCGCTAACACAATTCATGTGGAATCGGCAAAGTGATACTTGGAAGCCCTTAGAGGTCTACGGTGAAAAAGGAAATATCCTCAGATGAAATCTGGAAAGAAGCTTTCTGAGAAACTGCACTGTGATGTGTAACTTTCACTCATAGAGTTACATCTGTATTTCGTGGATCTCTTTGCTAGCCTTATTTCTGTGGAATCTGAGAACAGATATTTCGGATCCCTTTGAAGACTGTAGGGTCAAAGGAAATATCCTCCGATAACAATGAGAAAGAAGCTTTCTGAGAAACTTCTTTGTGTTCTCTGAAATCATCTCACAGAGTTACAGCTTTCCCCTCAAGAAGCTTTTCGCTAAGACAGTTCTTGTGGAGTTGGCAAAGTGATATTTGGAAGCCCATAGAGGGCTATGGTGAAAAAGGAAATATCCTCAGATGAAATGTGGAAAGAAGCTTTCTGAGAAACTGCTCTTTGTGTGTTACTTCCACTCACTGAGTTACATCTGTACTTCGTGTATCTCTTTGCTAGCCTTATCTCTGTGGATACTGAGAATAGATAATTCGGATCCCTTTGAAGACTATAGGGCCAAAGGAAATATCCTCCGATAACAAAGAGAAAGAAGCTTTCTGAGAAACTTCTTTGTGTTCTGTGAAATCATCTCACAGAGTTACAGCTTTCCCCTCAAGAAGCCTTTCGCTAAGACAGTTCTTGTGGAATTGGCAAAGTGATATTTTGAAGCCCCTAGAGGGCTATGGTGAAAAAGGAAATATCCTCAGATGAAATCTGGAAAGAAGCTTTCTGAGAAACTGCTTAGTGTTCTGTTAATTCATCTCACAGAGTTACACCTGTATTTCGTGGATCTCTTTGCTAGCCTTATTTCTGTGGAATCTGAGAACAGATATTTCCGACCCCTTTGAAGACTATAGGGACAAAGGAAATATCCTCCGATAACAAAGAGAAAGAAGCTTTCTAAGAAACTTCTTTGTGTTCTGTGAAATCATCTCACAGAGTTACAGCTTTCCTCTCAAGAAGCCTTTCGCTAAGACAATTCTTGTGGAATCGGCAAAGTGCTATTTTCAAGCCCATAGAGGGCTACGGTGAAAAAGGAAATATCCTCAGATGTAATCTGGAAAGAAGCTTTCTGAGAAACTGCTCTGTGATGTGTGATTTCCACTAACACAGTTACATGTGTATTTCGTGGATCTCTTGGCTAGCCTTATTTCTGTGGAATCTGAGAACAGATATTTCGGATCCCTTTGACGACTATAGGGCCAAAGGAAATATCCTCCGATAACAAAGAAAAAGAAGCTTTCTGAGAAACGTCTTTGTGTTCTGTGAAATCATCTCACAGAGTTACAGCTTTCCCCTCAAGAAGCCTTTCGCTAAGACAATTCTTGTGGAATCGGCAAAGTGATATTTGGAAGCCCATAGAGCGCTACGGTGAAAAAGGAAATATCCTCAGATGAAATCTGGAAAGAAGCTTTCTGAGAAACTGCTCTGTGATGTGTGACTTCCACGCACAGAGTTACATCGGTATTACGTGGATCTCTTTGCTAGCCTTATTTCTGTGGAATCTGAGAACAGATATTTCGGATGCCTTTGAAGACTACAGGGCCAAAGGAAATATCCTCCGATAAGAAGGAGAAAGAAGCTTTCTGAGAAACTTCTTTGTGTTCTGAGAAATCATCTCACAGAGTTACAGCTTTCCCCTCAAGAAGCCTTTCGTTAAGACAGTTCTTGTGGAATTGGAAAAGTGATAATTGGAAGCCCCTAGAGGGCTATGGTGAAAAAGGAAATATCCTCAGATGAAATCTGGAAAGAAGCTTTCTGAGAAACTGCTTAGTGTTCTGTTAATTCATCTCACAGAGTTACACCTGTATTTCGTGGATCTCTTTGCTAGCCTTATTTCTGTGGAATCTGAGAACAGATATTTCGGATCCCTTTGAAGACCATAGGGCCAAAGGAAATATCCTCCGATAACAAAGAGAAAGAAGCTTTCTGAGAAACTACTTTGTGTTCTGTGAAATCATCTCACAGAATTACAGCTTTCCCCTCAAGAATCCTTTCGCTAAGACAATTCTTGTGGAATCGGCAAAGTGATATTTGCAAACCCATAGAGGGCTACGGTGAAAAAGGAAATATCCTCAGATGTAATCTGGAAAGAAGCTTTCTGAGAAACTGCTCTGTGATGTGTGATTTCCACTCACACAGTTACATGTGTATTTCGTGGATCTCTTTGCTAGCCTTATTTCTGTGGAATCTGAGAACAGATATTTCAGATCCCTTTGAAGACTATAGGGCCAAAGCAAATATCCTCCGATAAAAAAGAGAAAGAAGCTTTCTGAGAAACTTCTTTGTGTTCTGTGAAATCATCTCACAGAGTTACAGCTTTCCCCTCAAGAAGCCTTTCGCTAAGACAATTCTTGTGCAATCGGCAAAGTGATATTTGGAAGCCCATAGAGGGCTACGGTGAAAAAGCATATATCCTCAGATGAAATCTGGAAAGAAGCTTTCTGAGAAACTGCTCTGTGATGTGTGATTTCCACTCACACAGTTACATGTGTATTTCGTGGATCTCTTTGCTAGCCTTATTTCTGTGGAATCTGAGAACAGATATTTCAGATCCCTTTGAAGACTATAGGGCCAAAGGAAATATCCTCCGATAACAAAGAGAAAGAAGCTTTCTGAGAAACTTCTTTGTGTTCTGTGAAATCATCTCACAGAGTTACAGCTTTCCCCTCAAGAAGCCTTTCGGTAAGACAGTTCTTGTGGAATTGACAAAGTGATATTTGGAAGCCCATAGAGGGCTATGGTGAAAAAGGAAATATCCTCAGATGAAATCTGGAAAGAAGCATTCGGAGAAACTGCTCTGTGATGTGTGACTTCCACTCACAGAGTTACATCTGTATTTCGTGGATCTCTTTCCTAGCCTTATTTCTGTGGAAATGAGAACAGATATTTCGGATCCCTTTGAATACTATAGGGCCAAAGGAAATATCCTCCGATAACAAAGAGAAAGAAGCTTTCTGAGAAACTTCTTTGTGTTCTGTGAAATCATCTCACAGAGTTACAGCTTTCCCCTCTAGAAGCCTTTCGCTAAGACAATTCTTGTGGAAATCGCAAAGTGATATTTGGAAGCCCATAGAGGGCTATGGTGAAAAAGGAAATATCCTCAGATGAAATCTGGAAAGAAGCCTTCTGAGAAACTTCTCTGTGATGTGTGACTTCCACTCACAGAGTTACATCTGTATTTCGTGGATCTCTTTGCTAGTCTCATTTCTGTGGAATCTGAGAACAGATATTTCGGATCCCTTTGAAGACTATAGGGCCAAAGGAAATATCCTCCGATAACAAAGAGAAAGAAGCTTTCTGAGAAACTTCTTTGTGTTCTGTGAAATCATCTCACAGAGGTACGGCTTTCCCCTCAAGAAGCCTTTGGCAAACACAATTCTTGTGGAATCGGCAAAGTGATATTTGGAAGCCCAAAAAGGGCTGTGGTGAAAAAGGAAATATCCTCAGATGAAATGTGGAAAGAAGCTTTCTGAGAAACTGCTCTTTGTGTTTTACTTCCACTCACTGAGTTACATCTGTACTTCGTGTATCTCTTTACTAGCCTTATCTCTGTGGATACTGAGAATAGATATTTCGGATCCCTTTGAAGACTATAGGGCCAAAGGAAATATCCTCCGATAACAAAGAGAAAGAAGCTTTCTGAGAAACTTCTTTGTGTTCTGTGAAATCATCTCACAGAGTTACAGCTTTCCCCTCAGGAAGCCTTTCGCTAAGGCAGTTCTTGTGGAGTTGGCAAAGTGATATTTGGAAGCCCATAGAGGGCTATGGAGAAAAAGTAAATACCCTCAGATGAAATCTGGAAAGAAGCTTTCTGAGAAACAGTTTAGTGTTCTGTTAATTCACCTTACAGAGTTACATCTGTATTTCGAGGATCTCTTTGCTAGCCTTATTTCTGTGGAATCTGAGAACGGATATTTCGGATCCCTTTGAAGACTATAGGGCCAAAGGAAATATCTTCCGATAACAAAGAGAAAGAAGCTTTGTGAGAAACTTCTTTGTGTTCTATGAAGTCATTTCACAGAGTTACAGCTTTCCCCTCAAGAAGCCTTTCGCTAAAACAATTCTTGTGGAGTTGGCCAAGTGATATGTGGAAGCCCATAGATGGGTATGGTTAAAAAGGAAATATCCTCAGATGAAATGCGGAAAGAAGCTTTCTGAGAAACTGCTTAGTGTTCTGTTAATTCATCTCACAGATTTACATCTGTATTTCGTGGATCTCTTTGCTAGCCTTATTTCTGTGGAATCTGAGAACAGATATTTCGGATCCCTTTGAAGACTATAGGGCCAAAGGAAATATCCTCCGATAACAAAGAGAAAGAAGCTTTCTGAGAAACTTCTTTGTGTTTTGTGAAATCATCTCACAGAGTTACAGCTTTGCCCTCAAGAAGCCTTTCGCTAACACAGTTCTTGTGGAATCGGCAAAGTGATATTTGGAAGCCCATAGAGGGCTACGGTGAAAAAGGAAACATACTCAGATGAAATCTGGAAAGAAGCTTTCTAAGAAACTGCTCTGTGATGTGTGACTTCCACTCACAGAGTTACATCTGTATGTCGTGGATCTCTTTCCTAGCCTTATTTCTGTGGAAATGAGAACAGATATTTCGGATCCCTTTGAAGACTATAGGGTCAAAGGAAATATCCTCCGATAACAAAGAGAAAGAAGCTTTCTGAGAAACTTCTTTGTGTTCTCTGAAATCATCTCACAGCGTTACAGATTTCCCCTCCAGAAGCCTTTCGCTAAGACAGTTCTTGTGGAGTTGGCAAAGTGATATTTGGAAGCCCATAGAGGGCTATGGTGAAAAAGGAAATATCCTCAGATGAAATGTGTAAAGAAGCTTCCTGAGAAACTGCTCTTTGTGTGTTACTTCCACTCACTGAGTTACATCTGCACTTCGTGTATCTCTTTGCTAGCCTTATCTCTGTGGATACTGAGAATAGATATTTCGGATCCCTTTGAAGACTATAGGGCCAAAGGAAATATCCTCCGATAACAAAGAGAAAGAAGCTTTCTGAGAAACTTCTTTGTGTTCTGTGAAATCATCTCACAGAGTTACAGCTTTCCCCTCAAGAAGCCTTTCGCTAAAACAATTCTTGTGGAATTGGCCAAGTGATATGTGGAAGCCCTTAGAGGGGTATGGTTAAAAAGCAAATATCCTCAGATGAAATCCGGAAAGAAGCTTTCTGAGAAACTGCTTATTGTTCTGTTAATTCATCTCACAGATTTACATCTGTATTTCGTGGATCTCTTTGCTAGCCTTATTTCTGTGGAATCTGAGAACAGATATTTCGGATCCCTTTGAAGACTATAGGGACAAAGGAAATATTCTCCGAAAAAAAAGAGAGAGAAGCTTTCTGAGAAACTTCTTTGTGTTCTATGAAATCATCTCACAGAGTTACAGCTTCCCCCTCAGGAAGCCTTTCACTAAGACAGTTCTTGTGGAGTTGGCAAAGCGATATTTGGAAGCCCATAGAGGGCTATGGAGGAAAAGTAAATATCCTCAGATGAAATCTGGAAAGAAGCTTTCTGAGAAACTGCTCTGTGATGTGTGATTTCCACTCACACAGTTACACCTGTATTTCGTGGATGTCTTTGCTAGCCTTATTTCTGTGGAATCTGAGAACAGATATTTCGGTCCCCTTTGAAGACTATACGGCCAAAGGAAATATCCTCCGATAACAAAGAGAAAGAAGCTTTCTGAGAAACTTCTTTGTGTTCTGTGAAATCATCTCACAGAGTTACAGCTTTCCCCTCAACAAGCCTTTCGCTAAGACAATTCTTGTGGAATCGGCAAAGTGATATTTGCAAGCCCATAGAGGGCTACGGTGAAAAAGGAAATGTCCTCAGATGAAATCTCGAAAGAAGCTTTCTGAGAAACTGCACTGTGATGTGTGACTTTCACTCACAGAGTTACATCGGTATTTCGTGGATCTCTTTGTTAGCCTTATTTCTGTGGAATCTGAGAACAGGTATTTCGGATCGCTTTGAAGACTACAGGGCAAGAGGAAATATCCACCGATAACAAAGAGAAAGAAACTTTCTGAGAAACTTCAATGTGTTCTGAGAAATCATCTCACAGAGTTACAGCTTTCCCCTCGGGAAGACTTTCGCTAAGACAGTTCTTGTGGAATTGGCAAAGTGATATTTGGAAGCCCATAGAGGGCTAGGGTGAAAAAGGAAATATCCTCAGATGAAATCTGGAAAGAAGCTTTCTGAGAAACTGCTCTGTGATGTGTGACTTCCACTCACAGAGTTACATCTGTATTTCGTGGATCTCTTTGCTAGCCTTATTTCTGTGGAATCTGAGAACAGATATTTCGGATCCCTTTGAAGACTATAGGGCCAAAGGAAATATCCTCCGATAACAAAGAAAAAGAAGCTTTCTGAGAAACTTCTTTGTGTTCTCTGAAATCATCTCACAGAGGTACAGCTTTCCCCTCAAGAAGCCTTTCGCTAAGACAGTTCTTGTGGAATTGGCAATTGATATTTGGAAGCCCATAGAGGGCTATGTTGAAAAAGGAAGTATCCTCAAATGAAATCTGGAAAGAAGATTTCTGAGAAACTACTTAGTGTTCTGTTAATTCATCTCAGAGAGTTACATCTGTATTTCGTGGATCTCTTTGCCAGCCTTATTTCTGTGGAATCTGAGAACAGATATTTCGGATGCCTTTGAAGACTATAGGGCCAAAGGAAATATCCTCCGATAACAAAGAGAAAGAAGCTTTGTGAGAAACTTCTTTGTGTTCTGTGAAATCATCTCACAGAGTTACGGCTTTCCCCTCAAGAGGCCTTTCGCTAAGACAATTCTTGTGGAATCGGCAAAATGATGTTTGGAAGCCCTTAGAGGGCTACGGTGAAAAAGGAAATATCCTCAGATGACATCTGGAAAGAAGCTTTCTGAGAAACTGCACTGTGATGTGTGACTTCCACTCACAGAGTTACATCTGTATTTCGTGGATCTCTTTGTTAGCCTTTTTTCTGTGGAATCTGAGAACAGATATTTCGGATCCCTTTGAAGACTATAGGTCCAAAGGAAATATCCTCCGATAACAAAGAGAAAGAAGCTTTCTGAGAAACTTCTTTGTGTTCTGTGAAATCACCTCACAGAGTGGCAGCTTTCCCCTCAAGAAGCCTTTCGCTAAGACAATTCTTGTGGAATTGCAAGGTGATATTTGGAAGCCCATAGAGTGCTACGGTGAAAAAGGAAATATCCTCAGATGAAATCTGGAAAGAAGCTTTCTGAGAAACTGCTCTGTGATGTGTGACTTCCACTCACAGAGTTACATCGGTATTTCGTGGATCTCTTTGTTAGCCTTATTTCTGTGGAATCTGAGAACAGATATTTCGGATCCCTTTGAAGACCATAGGGCCAAAGGAAATATCCTCCGATAACAAAGAGAAAGAAGCTTTCTGAGAAACTACTTTGTGTTCTGTGAAATCATCTCACAGAATTACAGCTTTCCCCTCAAGAATCCATTCGCTAAGACAATTCTTGTGGAATCGGCAAAGTGATATTTGCAAGCCCATAGAGGGCTACGGTGAAAAAGGAAATATCCTCAGATGTAATCTGGAAAGAAGCTTTCTGAGAAACTGCTCTGTGATGTGTGATTTCCACTCACACAGTCACATGTGTATTTCGTGGATCTCTTTGCTAGCCTTATTTCTGTGGAATCTGAGAACAGATATTTCAGATCCCTTTGAAGACTATAGGGCCAAAGCAAATATCCTCCGATAACAAGGAGAAAGAAGCTTTCTGAGAAACTTCTTTGTGTTCTGTGCAATCATCTCACAGAGTTACAGCTTTCCCCTCAAGAAGCCTTTCGCTAAGACAATTCTTGTGGAAATGGCAAAGTTATATTTGGAAGCCCATAGAGGGCTATGGTGAAAAAGGAAATATCCTCAGATGAAATATGGAAAGAAGCTTTCTGAGAAACTTCTCTGTGATGTGTGACTTCCACTCACAGAGTTACATCTGTATTTCGTAGATCTCTTTGCTAGCCTTATTTCTGTGGAATCTGAGAACAGATATTTCGAATCCCTTTGAAGACTATAGGGACAAAGGAAATATTCTCCGATAACAAAGAGAGAGAAGCTTTCTGAGAAACTTCTTTGTGTTCTATGAAATCATCTCACAGAGTTACAGCTTCCCCCTCAAGAAGCCTTTCGCTAAGACAATTCTTGTGGATTTGGCAAAGTGATATTTGTAAGCCCAGAGAGGGCTATGGTGAAAAAGGAAATATCCTCAGATGAAATCTGGAAGGAAGCTTTCTGAGAAACTGCTCGGTGATATGTGACTTCCGCTCACAGAGTTACATCTGTATATCGGGGACCTCTTTGCTAGCCTTCTTTCTGTGGAATCTGAGAACAGATATTTCGGATCCCTTTGAAGACTATAGGGCCAAAGGAAATATCCTCCGATAACAAAGAGAAAGAAGCTTTCTGAGAGACTTCTTTGTGTTCTATGAAGTCATCTCACAGAGTTACAGCTTTCCCCTCCAGAAGCCTTTCGCTAAGACAATTCTTGTGGAATTGGCCAAGTGATATTTGGAAGCCTATAGAGGGGTATGGTGTAAAAGGAAATATCCTCAGATGAAATCTGGAAAGAAGCTTTCTGGGAAACTGCACTGTGATGTGTGACTTCCACTCACAGAGTTACATCTGTATATCGTGGATCTCTTTGCTAGCCTTATTTCTGTGGAATCTGAGAACAGATATTTCGGATGCCTTTGAAGACTATAGGGCCAAAGGAAATATCCTCCGATAAGAAGGAGAAAGAAGCTTTCTGAGAAACTTCTTTGTGTTCTGAGAAATCATCTCACAGAGTTACAGCTTTCCCCTCAAGAAGCCTTTCGTTAAGACAGTTCTTGTGGAATTGGAAAAGTGATATTTGGAAGCCCCTAGAGGGCTATGGTGAAAAAGGAAATATCCTCAGATGAAATCTGGAAAGAAGCTTTCTGAGAAACTGCTCAGTGTTCTGTTAATTCCTCTCACAGAGTTACACCTGTATTTCGTGGATCTCTTTGCTAGCCTTATTTCTGTGGAATCTGAGAACAGATATTTCCGACCCCTTTGAAGACTATAGGGCCAAAGGAAATATCCTCCGATAACAAAGAGAAAGAAGATTTCTGAGAAACTTCTTTGTGTTCTGTGAAATCATCCCACAGAGTTACAGATTTTCCCTCAAGAAGCCTTTCGCTAAGACAATTCTCGTGCAATCGGCAAAGTGATATTTGGAAGCCCATAGAGGGCTACGGTGAAAAAGGATATATCCTCAGATGAAATCTGGAAAGAAGCTTTCTGAGAAACTGCTCTGTGATGTGTGATTTCCACTCACACAGTTACATGTGTATTTCGTGGATCTCTTTGCTAGCCTTATTTCTGTGGAATCTGAGAACAGATATTTCGGATCCCTTTGAAAACTATAGGGCCAAAGGAAATATCCTCCGATAACAAAGAGAAAGAAGCTTTCTGAGAAACTTCTTTGTGTTCTGTGAAATCATCTCACAGAGTTACAGCTTTCCCCTCAAGAAGCCTTTCGGTAAGACAGTTCTTGTGGAATTGACAAAGTGATATTTGGAAGCCAATAGAGGGCTATGGTGTAAAAGGAAATATCCTCAGATGAAATCTGGAAAGAAGCTTTCGGAAAAACTGCTCTGTGATGTGTGACTTCCACTCACAGAGTTACATCTGTATTTCGTGGATCACTTTCCTAGCCTTATTTCTGTGGAAATGAGAACAGATATTTCTGATCCCTTTGAAGACTATAGGGACAAAGGAAATATTCTCCGAAAAAAAAGAGAGAGAAGCTTTCTGAGAAACTTCTTTGTGTTCTATGAAATCATCTCACAGAGTTACAGCTTCCCCCTCAGGAAGCCTTTCACTAAGACAGTTCTTGTGGAGTTGGCAAAGCGATATTTGGAAGCCCATAGAGGGCTATGGAGGAAAAGTAACTATCCTCAGATGAAATCTGGAAAGAAGCTTTCTGAGAAACTGCTCTGTGATGTGTGATTTCCACTCACACAGTTACACCTGTATTTCGTGGATGTCTTTGCTAGCCTTATTTCTGTGGAATCTGAGAACAGATATTTCGGTCCCCTTTGAAGACTATACGGCCAAAGGAAATATCCTCCGATAACAAAGAGAAAGAAGCTTTCTGAGAAACTTCTTTGTGTTCTGTGAAATCATCTCACAGAGTTACAGCTTTCCCCTCAACAAGCCTTTCGCTAAGACAATTCTTGTGGAATCGGCAAAGTGATATTTGCAAGCCCATAGAGGGCTACGGTGAAAAAGGAAATGTCCTCAGATGAAATCTCGAAAGAAGCTTTCTGAGAAACTGCACTGTGATGTGTGACTTTCACTCACAGAGTTACATCGGTATTTCGTGGATCTCTTTGTTAGCCTTATTTCTGTGGAATCTGAGAACAGGTATTTCGGATCGCTTTGAAGACTACAGGGCAAGAGGAAATATCCACCGATAACAAAGAGAAAGAAACTTTCTGAGAAACTTCAATGTGTTCTGAGAAATCATCTCACAGAGTTACAGCTTTCCCCTCGGGAAGACTTTCGCTAAGACAGTTCTTGTGGAATTGGCAAAGTGATATTTGGAAGCCCATAGAGGGCTAGGGTGAAAAAGGAAATATCCTCAGATGAAATCTGGAAAGAAGCTTTCTGAGAAACTGCTCTGTGATGTGTGACTTCCACTCACAGAGTTACATCTGTATTTCGTGGATCTCTTTGCTAGCCTTATTTCTGTGGAATCTGAGAACAGATATTTCGGATCCCTTTGAAGACTATAGGGCCAAAGGAAATATCCTCCGATAACAAAGAAAAAGAAGCTTTCTGAGAAACTTCTTTGTGTTCTCTGAAATCATCTCACAGAGGTACAGCTTTCCCCTCAAGAAGCCTTTCGCTAAGACAGTTCTTGTGGAATTGGCAATTGATATTTGGAAGCCCATAGAGGGCTATGTTGAAAAAGGAAGTATCCTCAAATGAAATCTGGAAAGAAGATTTCTGAGAAACTACTTAGTGTTCTGTTAATTCATCTCAGAGAGTTACATCTGTATTTCGTGGATCTCTTTGCCAGCCTTATTTCTGTGGAATCTGAGAACAGATATTTCGGATGCCTTTGAAGACTATAGGGCCAAAGGAAATATCCTCCGATAACAAAGAGAAAGAAGCTTTGTGAGAAACTTCTTTGTGTTCTGTGAAATCATCTCACAGAGTTACGGCTTTCCCCTCAAGAGGCCTTTCGCTAAGACAATTCTTGTGGAATCGGCAAAATGATGTTTGGAAGCCCTTAGAGGGCTACGGTGAAAAAGGAAATATCCTCAGATGACATCTGGAAAGAAGCTTTCTGAGAAACTGCACTGTGATGTGTGACTTCCACTCACAGAGTTACATCTGTATTTCGTGGATCTCTTTGTTAGCCTTTTTTCTGTGGAATCTGAGAACAGATATTTCGGATCCCTTTGAAGACTATAGGTCCAAAGGAAATATCCTCCGATAACAAAGAGAAAGAAGCTTTCTGAGAAACTTCTTTGTGTTCTGTGAAATCACCTCACAGAGTGGCAGCTTTCCCCTCAAGAAGCCTTTCGCTAAGACAATTCTTGTGGAATTGCAAGGTGATATTTGGAAGCCCATAGAGTGCTACGGTGAAAAAGGAAATATCCTCAGATGAAATCTGGAAAGAAGCTTTCTGAGAAACTGCTCTGTGATGTGTGACTTCCACTCACAGAGTTACATCGGTATTTCGTGGATCTCTTTGTTAGCCTTATTTCTGTGGAATCTGAGAACAGATATTTCGGATCCCTTTGAAGACCATAGGGCCAAAGGAAATATCCTCCGATAACAAAGAGAAAGAAGCTTTCTGAGAAACTACTTTGTGTTCTGTGAAATCATCTCACAGAATTACAGCTTTCCCCTCAAGAATCCATTCGCTAAGACAATTCTTGTGGAATCGGCAAAGTGATATTTGCAAGCCCATAGAGGGCTACGGTGAAAAAGGAAATATCCTCAGATGTAATCTGGAAAGAAGCTTTCTGAGAAACTGCTCTGTGATGTGTGATTTCCACTCACACAGTCACATGTGTATTTCGTGGATCTCTTTGCTAGCCTTATTTCTGTGGAATCTGAGAACAGATATTTCAGATCCCTTTGAAGACTATAGGGCCAAAGCAAATAATCTCCGATAACAAGGAGAAAGAAGCTTTCTGAGAAACTTCTTTGTGTTCTGTGCAATCATCTCACAGAGTTACAGCTTTCCCCTCAAGAAGCCTTTCGCTAAGACAATTCTTGTGGAAATGGCAAAGTTATATTTGGAAGCCCATAGAGGGCTATGGTGAAAAAGGAAATATCCTCAGATGAAATATGGAAAGAAGCTTTCTGAGAAACTTCTCTGTGATGTGTGACTTCCACTCACAGAGTTACATCTGTATTTCGTAGATCTCTTTGCTAGCCTTATTTCTGTGGAATCTGAGAACAGATATTTCGAATCCCTTTGAAGACTATAGGGACAAAGGAAATATTCTCCGATAACAAAGAGAGAGAAGCTTTCTGAGAAACTTCTTTGTGTTCTATGAAATCATCTCACAGAGTTACAGCTTCCCCCTCAAGAAGCCTTTCGCTAAGACAATTCTTGTGGATTTGGCAAAGTGATATTTGTAAGCCCAGAGAGGGCTATGGTGAAAAAGGAAATATCCTCAGATGAAATCTGGAAGGAAGCTTTCTGAGAAACTGCTCGGTGATATGTGACTTCCGCTCACAGAGTTACATCTGTATATCGGGGACCTCTTTGCTAGCCTTCTTTCTGTGGAATCTGAGAACAGATATTTCGGATCCCTTTGAAGACTATAGGGCCAAAGGAAATATCCTCCGATAACAAAGAGAAAGAAGCTTTCTGAGAGACTTCTTTGTGTTCTATGAAGTCATCTCACAGAGTTACAGCTTTCCCCTCCAGAAGCCTTTCGCTAAGACAATTCTTGTGGAATTGGCCAAGTGATATTTGGAAGCCTATAGAGGGGTATGGTGTAAAAGGAAATATCCTCAGATGAAATCTGGAAAGAAGCTTTCTGGGAAACTGCACTGTGATGTGTGACTTCCACTCACAGAGTTACATCTGTATATCGTGGATCTCTTTGCTAGCCTTATTTCTGTGGAATCTGAGAACAGATATTTCGGATGCCTTTGAAGACTATAGGGCCAAAGGAAATATCCTCCGATAAGAAGGAGAAAGAAGCTTTCTGAGAAACTTCTTTGTGTTCTGAGAAATCATCTCACAGAGTTACAGCTTTCCCCTCAAGAAGCCTTTCGTTAAGACAGTTCTTGTGGAATTGGAAAAGTGATATTTGGAAGCCCCTAGAGGGCTATGGTGAAAAAGGAAATATCCTCAGATGAAATCTGGAAAGAAGCTTTCTGAGAAACTGCTCAGTGTTCTGTTAATTCCTCTCACAGAGTTACACCTGTATTTCGTGGATCTCTTTGCTAGCCTTATTTCTGTGGAATCTGAGAACAGATATTTCCGACCCCTTTGAAGACTATACGGCCAAAGGAAATATCCTCCGATAACAAAGAGAAAGAAGCTTTCTGAGAAACTTCTTTGTGTTCTGTGAAATCATCGCACAGAGTTACTGCTTTCCCCTCAAGAAGCCTTTCGCTAAGACAATTCTTGTGGAATCGGCAAAGTGATATTTGGAAGCCCATAGAGGGCTACGGTGAAAAAGGAAATATCCTCAGATGTAATCTGGAAAGAAGCTTTCTGAGAAACTGCTCTGTGATGTGTGATTTCCACTCACACAGTTACATGTGTATTTCGTGGATCTCTTTGCTAGCCTTATTTCTGTGGAATCTGAGAACAGATATTTCAGATCCCTTTGAAGACTATAGGGCCAAAGGAAATATCCTCCGATAACAAAGAGAAAGAAGATTTCTGAGAAACTTCTTTGTGTTCTGTGAAATCATCCCACAGAGTTACAGATTTTCCCTCAAGAAGCCTTTCGCTAAGACAATTCTCGTGCAATCGGCAAAGTGATATTTGGAAGCCCATAGAGGGCTACGGTGAAAAAGGATATATCCTCAGATGAAATCTGGAAAGAAGCTTTCTGAGAAACTGCTCTGTGATGTGTGATTTCCACTCACACAGTTACATGTGTATTTCGTGGATCTCTTTGCTAGCCTTATTTCTGTGGAATCTGAGAACAGATATTTCGGATCCCTTTGAAAACTATAGGGCCAAAGGAAATATCCTCCGATAACAAAGAGAAAGAAGCTTTCTGAGAAACTTCTTTGTGTTCTGTGAAATCATCTCACAGAGTTACAGCTTTCCCCTCAAGAAGCCTTTCGGTAAGACAGTTCTTGTGGAATTGACAAAGTGATATTTGGAAGCCAATAGAGGGCTATGGTGTAAAAGGAAATATCCTCAGATGAAATCTGGAAAGAAGCTTTCGGAAAAACTGCTCTGTGATGTGTGACTTCCACTCACAGAGTTACATCTGTATTTCGTGGATCACTTTCCTAGCCTTATTTCTGTGGAAATGAGAACAGATATTTCTGATCCCTTTGAAGACTATAGGGCCAAAAGATATATCCTCCGATAACAAAGAGAAAGAAGCTTTCTGAGAAACTTCTTTGTGTTCTGTGCAATCATCTCACAGAGTTACAGCTTTCCCCTAAAGAAGCCTTTCGCTAAGACAATTCTTGTGGAAATGGCAAAGTGATATTTGGAAGCCCATAGAGGGCTATGGTGAAAAAGGAACTATCCTCAGATGAAATCTGGAAAGAAGCTTTCTGAGAAACTTCTCTGTGATGTGTGACTTCCACTCACAGAGTTACATCTGTATTTCGTGGATCTCTTTGCTAGCCTTATTTCTGTGAAATCTGAGAACAGATATTTCGGATCCCTTTGAAGACTATAGGGCTAAAGGAAATATCCTCCTATAACAAAGAGAAAGAAGCTTTCTGAGAAACTTCTTTGTGTTCTGTGAAATTATCTCACAGAGGTATGGCTTTCCCCTCAAGAAGCCTTTCGCTAACACAATTCATGTGGAATCGGCAAAGTGATACTTGGAAGCCCTTAGAGGTCTACGGTGAAAAAGGAAATATCCTCAGATGAAATCTGGAAAGAAGCTTTCTGAGAAACTGCACTGTGATGTGTAACTTTCACTCATAGAGTTACATCTGTATTTCGTGGATCTCTTTGCTAGCCTTATTTCTGTGGAATCTGAGAACAGATATTTCGGATCCCTTTGAAGACTGTAGGGTCAAAGGAAATATCCTCCGATAACAATGAGAAAGAAGCTTTCTGAGAAACTTCTTTGTGTTCTCTGAAATCATCTCACAGAGTTACAGCTTTCCCCTCAAGAAGCCTTTCGCTAAGACAGTTCTTGTGGAGTTGGCAAAGTGATATTTGGAAGCCCATAGAGGGCTATGGTGAAAAAGGAAATATCCTCAGATGAAATGTGGAAAGAAGCTTTCTGAGAAACTGCTCTTTGTGTGTTACTTCCACTCACTGAGTTACATCTGTACTTCGTGTATCTCTTTGCTAGCCTTATCTCTGTGGATACTGAGAATAGATAATTCGGATCCCTTTGAAGACTATAGGGCCAAAGGAAATATCCTCCGATAACAAAGAGAAAGAAGCTTTCTGAGAAACTTCTTTGTGTTCTGTGAAATCATCTCACAGAGTTACAGCTTTCCCCTCAAGAAGCCTTTCGCTAAGACAGTTCTTGTGGAATTGGCAAAGTGATATTTTGAAGCCCCTAGAGGGCTATGGTGAAAAAGGAAATATCCTCAGATGAAATCTGGAAAGAAGCTTTCTGAGAAACTGCTTAGTGTTCTGTTAATTCATCTCACAGAGTTACACCTGTATTTCGTGGATCTCTTTGCTAGCCTTATTTCTGTGGAATCTGAGAACAGATATTTCCGACCCCTTTGAAGACTATAGGGACAAAGGAAATATCCTCCGATAACTAAGAGAAAGAAGCTTTCTGAGAAACTTCTTTGTGTTCTGTGAAATCATCTCACAGAGTTACAGCTTTCCTCTCAAGAAGCCTTTCGCTAAGACAATTCTTGTGGAATCGGCAAAGTGCTATTTTCAAGCCCATAGAGGGCTACGGTGAAAAAGGAAATATCCTCAGATGTAATCTGGAAAGAAGCTTTCTGAGAAACTGCTCTGTGATGTGTGATTTCCACTAACACAGTTACATGTGTATTTCGTGGATCTCTTGGCTAGCCTTATTTCTGTGGAATCTGAGAACAGATATTTCGGATCCCTTTGACGACTATAGGGCCAAAGGAAATATCCTCCGATAACAAAGAGAAAGAAGCTTTCTGAGAAACGTCTTTGTGTTCTGTGAAATCATCTCACAGAGTTACAGCTTTCCCCTCAAGAAGCCTTTCGCTAAGACAATTCTTGTGGAATCGGCAAAGTGATATTTGGAAGCCCATAGAGCGCTACGGTGAAAAAGGAAATATCCTCAGATGAAATCTGGAAAGAAGCTTTCTGAGAAACTGCTCTGTGATGTGTGACTTCCACGCACAGAGTTACATCGGTATTACGTGGATCTCTTTGCTAGCCTTATTTCTGTGGAATCTGAGAACAGATATTTCGGATGCCTTTGAAGACTACAGGGCCAAAGGAAATATCCTCCGATAAGAAGGAGAAAGAAGCTTTCTGAGAAACTTCTTTGTGTTCTGAGAAATCATCTCACAGAGTTACAGCTTTCCCCTCAAGAAGCCTTTCGTTAAGACAGTTCTTGTGGAATTGGAAAAGTGATAATTGGAAGCCCCTAGAGGGCTATGGTGAAAAAGGAAATATCCTCAGATGAAATCTGGAAAGAAGCTTTCTGAGAAACTGCTTAGTGTTCTGTTAATTCATCTCACAGAGTTACACCTGTATTTCGTGGATCTCTTTGCTAGCCTTATTTCTGTGGAATCTGAGAACAGATATTTCGGATCCCTTTGAAGACCATAGGGCCAAAGGAAATATCCTCCGATAACAAAGAGAAAGAAGCTTTCTGAGAAACTACTTTGTGTTCTGTGAAATCATCTCACAGAATTACAGCTTTCCCCTCAAGAATCCTTTCGCTAAGACAATTCTTGTGGAATCGGCAAAGTGATATTTGCAAACCCATAGAGGGCTACGGTGAAAAAGGAAATATCCTCAGATGTAATCTGGAAAGAAGCTTTCTGAGAAACTGCTCTGTGATGTGTGATTTCCACTCACACAGTTACATGTGTATTTCGTGGATCTCTTTGCTAGCCTTATTTCTGTGGAATCTGAGAACAGATATTTCAGATCCCTTTGAAGACTATAGGGCCAAAGCAAATATCCTCCGATAAAAAAGAGAAAGAAGCTTTCTGAGAAACTTCTTTGTGTTCTGTGAAATCATCTCACAGAGTTACAGCTTTCCCCTCAAGAAGCCTTTCGCTAAGACAATTCTTGTGCAATCGGCAAAGTGATATTTGGAAGCCCATAGAGGGCTACGGTGAAAAAGCATATATCCTCAGATGAAATCTGGAAAGAAGCTTTCTGAGAAACTGCTCTGTGATGTGTGATTTCCACTCACACAGTTACATGTGTATTTCGTGGATCTCTTTGCTAGCCTTATTTCTGTGGAATCTGAGAACAGATATTTCAGATCCCTTTGAAGACTATAGGGCCAAAGGAAATATCCTCCGATAACAAAGAGAAAGAAGCTTTCTGAGAAACTTCTTTGTGTTCTGTGAAATCATCTCACAGAGTTACAGCTTTCCCATCAAGAAGCCTTTCGGTAAGACAGTTCTTGTGGAATTGACAAAGTGATATTTGGAAGCCCATAGAGGGCTATGGTGAAAAAGGAAATATCCTCAGATGAAATCTGGAAAGAAGCATTCGGAGAAACTGCTCTGTGATGTGTGACTTCCACTCACAGAGTTACATCTGTATTTCGTGGATCTCTTTCCTAGCCTTATTTCTGTGGAAATGAGAACAGATATTTCGGATCCCTTTGAATACTATAGGGCCAAAGGAAATATCCTCCGATAACAAAGAGAAAGAAGCTTTCTGAGAAACTTCTTTGTGTTCTGTGAAATCATCTCACAGAGTTACAGCTTTCCCCTCTAGAAGCCTTTCGCTAAGACAATTCTTGTGGAAATCGCAAAGTGATATTTGGAAGCCCATAGAGGGCTATGGTGAAAAAGGAAATATCCTCAGATGAAATCTGGAAAGAAGCCTTCTGAGAAACTTCTCTGTGATGTGTGACTTCCACTCACAGAGTTACATCTGTATTTCGTGGATCTCTTTGCTAGTCTCATTTCTGTGGAATCTGAGAACAGATATTTCGGATCCCTTTGAAGACTATAGGGCCAAAGGAAATATCCTCCGATAACAAAGAGAAAGAAGCTTTCTGAGAAACTTCTTTGTGTTCTGTGAAATCATCTCACAGAGGTACGGCTTTCCCCTCAAGAAGCCTTTGGCAAACACAATTCTTGTGGAATCGGCAAAGTGATATTTGGAAGCCCAAAAAGGGCTGTGGTGAAAAAGGAAATATCCTCAGATGAAATGTGGAAAGAAGCTTTCTGAGAAACTGCTCTTTGTGTTTTACTTCCACTCACTGAGTTACATCTGTACTTCGTGTATCTCTTTACTAGCCTTATCTCTGTGGATACTGAGAATAGATATTTCGGATCCCTTTGAAGACTATAGGGCCAAAGGAAATATCCTCCGATAACAAAGAGAAAGAAGCTTTCTGAGAAACTTCTTTGTGTTCTGTGAAATCATCTCACAGAGTTACAGCTTTCCCCTCAGGAAGCCTTTCGCTAAGGCAGTTCTTGTGGAGTTGGCAAAGTGATATTTGGAAGCCCATAGAGGGCTATGGAGAAAAAGTAAATACCCTCAGATGAAATCTGGAAAGAAGCTTTCTGAGAAACAGTTTAGTGTTCTGTTAATTCACCTTACAGAGTTACATCTGTATTTCGAGGATCTCTTTGCTAGCCTTATTTCTGTGGAATCTGAGAACGGATATTTCGGATCCCTTTGAAGACTATAGGGCCAAAGGAAATATCTTCCGATAACAAAGAGAAAGAAGCTTTGTGAGAAACTTCTTTGTGTTCTATGAAGTCATTTCACAGAGTTACAGCTTTCCCCTCAAGAAGCCTTTCGCTAAAACAATTCTTGTGGAGTTGGCCAAGTGATATGTGGAAGCCCATAGATGGGTATGGTTAAAAAGGAAATATCCTCAGATGAAATGCGGAAAGAAGCTTTCTGAGAAACTGCTTAGTGTTCTGTTAATTCATCTCACAGATTTACATCTGTATTTCGTGGATCTCTTTGCTAGCCTTATTTCTGTGGAATCTGAGAACAGATATTTCGGATCCCTTTGAAGACTATAGGGCCAAAGGAAATATCCTCCGATAACAAAGAGAAAGAAGCTTTCTGAGAAACTTCTTTGTGTTTTGTGAAATCATCTCACAGAGTTACAGCTTTGCCCTCAAGAAGCCTTTCGCTAACACAGTTCTTGTGGAATCGGCAAAGTGATATTTGGAAGCCCATAGAGGGCTACGGTGAAAAAGGAAACATACTCAGATGAAATCTGGAAAGAAGCTTTCTAAGAAACTGCTCTGTGATGTGTGACTTCCACTCACAGAGTTACATCTGTATGTCGTGGATCTCTTTCCTAGCCTTATTTCTGTGGAAATGAGAACAGATATTTCGGATCCCTTTGAAGACTATAGGGTCAAAGGAAATATCCTCCGATAACAAAGAGAAAGAAGCTTTCTGAGAAACTTCTTTGTGTTCTCTGAAATCATCTCACAGCGTTACAGATTTCCCCTCCAGAAGCCTTTCGCTAAGACAGTTCTTGTGGAGTTGGCAAAGTGATATTTGGAAGCCCATAGAGGGCTATGGTGAAAAAGGAAATATCCTCAGATGAAATGTGTAAAGAAGCTTCCTGAGAAACTGCTCTTTGTGTGTTACTTCCACTCACTGAGTTACATCTGCACTTCGTGTATCTCTTTGCTAGCCTTATCTCTGTGGATACTGAGAATAGATATTTCGGATCCCTTTGAAGACTATAGGGCCAAAGGAAATATCCTCCGATAACAAAGAGAAAGAAGCTTTCTGAGAAACTTCTTTGTGTTCTGTGAAATCATCTCACAGAGTTACAGCTTTCCCCTCAAGAAGCCTTTCGCTAAAACAATTCTTGTGGAATTGGCCAAGTGATATGTGGAAGCCCATAGAGGGGTATGGTTAAAAAGCAAATATCCTCAGATGAAATCCGGAAAGAAGCTTTCTGAGAAACTGCTTATTGTTCTGTTAATTCATCTCACAGATTTACATCTGTATTTCGTGGATCTCTTTGCTAGCCTTATTTCTGTGGAATCTGAGAACAGATATTTCGGATCCCTTTGAAGACTATAGGGACAAAGGAAATATTCTCCGAAAAAAAAGAGAGAGAAGCTTTCTGAGAAACTTCTTTGTGTTCTATGAAATCATCTCACAGAGTTACAGCTTCCCCCTCAGGAAGCCTTTCACTAAGACAGTTCTTGTGGAGTTGGCAAAGCGATATTTGGAAGCCCATAGAGGGCTATGGAGGAAAAGTAAATATCCTCAGATGAAATCTGGAAAGAAGCTTTCTGAGAAACTGCTCTGTGATGTGTGATTTCCACTCACACAGTTACACCTGTATTTCGTGGATGTCTTTGCTAGCCTTATTTCTGTGGAATCTGAGAACAGATATTTCGGTCCCCTTTGAAGACTATACGGCCAAAGGAAATATCCTCCGATAACAAAGAGAAAGAAGCTTTCTGAGAAACTTCTTTGTGTTCTGTGAAATCATCTCACAGAGTTACAGCTTTCCCCTCAACAAGCCTTTCGCTAAGACAATTCTTGTGGAATCGGCAAAGTGATATTTGCAAGCCCATAGAGGGCTACGGTGAAAAAGGAAATGTCCTCAGATGAAATCTCGAAAGAAGCTTTCTGAGAAACTGCACTGTGATGTGTGACTTTCACTCACAGAGTTACATCGGTATTTCGTGGATCTCTTTGTTAGCCTTATTTCTGTGGAATCTGAGAACAGGTATTTCGGATCGCTTTGAAGACTACAGGGCAAGAGGAAATATCCACCGATAACAAAGAGAAAGAAACTTTCTGAGAAACTTCAATGTGTTCTGAGAAATCATCTCACAGAGTTACAGCTTTCCCCTCGGGAAGACTTTCGCTAAGACAGTTCTTGTGGAATTGGCAAAGTGATATTTGGAAGCCCATAGAGGGCTAGGGTGAAAAAGGAAATATCCTCAGATGAAATCTGGAAAGAAGCTTTCTGAGAAACTGCTCTGTGATGTGTGACTTCCACTCACAGAGTTACATCTGTATTTCGTGGATCTCTTTGCTAGCCTTATTTCTGTGGAATCTGAGAACAGATATTTCGGATCCCTTTGAAGACTATAGGGCCAAAGGAAATATCCTCCGATAACAAAGAAAAAGAAGCTTTCTGAGAAACTTCTTTGTGTTCTCTGAAATCATCTCACAGAGGTACAGCTTTCCCCTCAAGAAGCCTTTCGCTAAGACAGTTCTTGTGGAATTGGCAATTGATATTTGGAAGCCCATAGAGGGCTATGTTGAAAAAGGAAGTATCCTCAAATGAAATCTGGAAAGAAGATTTCTGAGAAACTACTTAGTGTTCTGTTAATTCATCTCAGAGAGTTACATCTGTATTTCGTGGATCTCTTTGCCAGCCTTATTTCTGTGGAATCTGAGAACAGATATTTCGGATGCCTTTGAAGACTATAGGGCCAAAGGAAATATCCTCCGATAACAAAGAGAAAGAAGCTTTGTGAGAAACTTCTTTGTGTTCTGTGAAATCATCTCACAGAGTTACGGCTTTCCCCTCAAGAGGCCTTTCGCTAAGACAATTCTTGTGGAATCGGCAAAATGATGTTTGGAAGCCCTTAGAGGGCTATGGTGAAAAAGGAAATATCCTCAGATGACATCTGGAAAGAAGCTTTCTGAGAAACTGCACTGTGATGTGTGACTTCCACTCACAGAGTTACATCTGTATTTCGTGGATCTCTTTGTTAGCCTTTTTTCTGTGGAATCTGAGAACAGATATTTCGGATCCCTTTGAAGACTATAGGTCCAAAGGAAATATCCTCCGATAACAAAGAGAAAGAAGCTTTCTGAGAAACTTCTTTGTGTTCTGTGAAATCACCTCACAGAGTGGCAGCTTTCCCCTCAAGAAGCCTTTCGCTAAGACAATTCTTGTGGAATTGCAAGGTGATATTTGGAAGCCCATAGAGTGCTACGGTGAAAAAGGAAATATCCTCAGATGAAATCTGGAAAGAAGCTTTCTGAGAAACTGCTCTGTGATGTGTGACTTCCACTCACAGAGTTACATCGGTATTTCGTGGATCTCTTTGTTAGCCTTATTTCTGTGGAATCTGAGAACAGATATTTCGGATCCCTTTGAAGACTAGAGGGCCAAAGGAAATATCCTCCGATAACAAAGAGGAAGATGCTTTCGGAGAAACTTCTTTGTGTTCTGTGAAATCATCTCACAGAGTTACAGCTTTCCCCTCGGGAAGCCTTTCGCTAAGACAGTTCTTGTGGAATTGGCAAAGTGATATTTGGAAGCCCATAGAGATCTAGGGTGAAAAAGGAAATATCGTCAGATGAAATCTGGAAAGAAGCTTTCTGAGAAACTGCTCTGTGATGTGTGACTTCCACTCACAGAGTTACATCTGTATTTCGTGGATCTCTTTGCTAGCCTTATTTCTGTGGAATCTGAGAACAGATATTTCGGATCCCTTTGAAGACTATAAGGCCAAAGGAAATATCCTCCGATAACAAAGAAAAAGAAGCTTTCTGAGAAACTTCTTTGTGTTCTCTGAAATCATCTCACAGAGTTACAGCTTTCCCCTCAAGAAGCCTTTCGCTAAGACAGTTCTTGTGGAATTGGCAAAGTGATATTTGGAAGCCCATAGAGGGCTATGGTGAAAAAGGAAATATCCTCAAATGAAATCTGGAAAGAAGCTTTCTGAGAAACTGCTTTGCGTTCTGTTAATTCATCTCACAGAGTTACATCGGTATTTCGTGGATCCCTTTGCTAGCCTTATTTCTGTGGAATCTGGGAACAGATATTTCGGATCCCTTTGAAGACTATAGGGCCAAAGGAAATATCCTCCGATAACAAAGAGAAAGATGTTTTTTGAGAAACTTCTCTGTGTTCTGTGAAATCATCTCACAGAGTTACAGCTTTCCCTTCAAGAAGCCTTTCGCTAAGACAGTTCTTGTTGAATTGGAAAAGTTATATTTGGAAGCCCATTGAGGGCTATGGTAAAAAACGAAATATCCTCAGATGAAATCTGGAAAGAAGCTTTCTGAGAAACTGCTCTGTGGTGTGTGACTTCCACTCACAGAGTTATATCTGTATATCGGGGTCTCTTTGCTAGCCTTATTTCTGTGGAATCTGAGAACAGATATTTCGGATCCCTTTGAAGACTATAGGGCCAAAGGAAATATCCTCCGATAACAGAGAGAAAGAAGGTTTCTGAGAAACTTCTTTGTGTTCTGTAAAATCATTTCACAGAGTTACAGCTTTCCCCTCAAGAAGCCTTTCGCTAAGACAGTTCTTGTGGAATGGGCCAAGTGATATTTTGAAGCCCATGGAGGGGTATGGTGAAAAAGGAAATATCCTCAGATGAAATCTGGAAGGAAGCTTTCTGAGAAACTGCTTGGTGTTCTGTTAATTCATCTCACAGAGTTACATCTGTATTTCGTTGGTCTCTTTGATAGCATTATTTCTGTGCAATCTGAGAACAGATATTTCGGATCCCTTTGAAGTCTATAGGGCCAAAGGAAATATCCTCCGATAACAAAGAGAAAGAAGGTTTCTGAGAAACTTCTTGTGTTCTGTGAAATCATCTCACAGAGTTACAGCTTTCCCCTCAAGAAGCCTTTTGCTAAGACAGTTCTTGTGGAATCGGCAAAGTGATATTTGGAAGCCCATAGAGGGCTACGGTGAAAAAGGAAATATCCTCAGATAAAATCTGGAAAGAAGCTTTCTGAGAAACTGCTCTGTGATGTGTGACTTCCACTCACAGAGTTACATCGGTATTTCGTGGATCTCTTCGTTAGCCTTTTTTCTGTGGAATCTGAGAACAGATATTTCGGATCCCTTTGAAGACTATATGGACAAAGGAAATATCCTCCCATAACAAAGAGAAAGAAGCTTTCTGAGAAACGACTTTGTGTTCTGTGAAATCATCTCACAGAGTTACATCTTTCCCCTCAAGAAGCCTTTCGCTAAGACAGTTCTTGTGGAATTGGCAAAGTGATATTTGGAAGCCCTTAGAGGGGTATGGTGAAAAAGGAAATATCCTCAGATGAAATCTGGAAAGAAGCTTTCTGAGAAACTGCTTAGTGTTCTCTTAATTCATCTCACAGAGTTACATCTGTATTTCGTGGATCTCTTTGCTAGCCTTATTTCTGTGGAATCTGAGAACAGATATTTCGGATCCCTTTGAAGACTATAGGGCCAAAGGAAATATCCTCCGATAACAAAGAGAAAGAAGCTTTCTGAGAAACTTCTTTGTGTTCTGTGAAATCATCTCACAGATTTACAGCTTTCCTCTCAAGAAGCCTTTCGCTAAGACAATTCTTGTGGAATCGGCAAAGTGATATTTGGAAGCCTTTGGAGAGCTACGGTGAAAAAGGAAATAGTCTCAGATGAAATCTGGAAAGAAGCTTTCTGAGAAATTGCTCTGTGATGTGTTACTTCCACTCACAGAGTTACATCTGTACTTCGTGGATCTCTTTGCTAGCCTTATTTCTGTGGAATCTGAGAACAGATATTTCGGATGCCTTTGAAGACTATAGGGCCAAAGGAAATATCCTCCGATAACAAAGAGAAAGAAGCTTTCTGAGAAATTTCTTTGTGTTCTGTGAAATCATCTCACAGAGTTACAGCTTTCCCCTCAAGAAGCCTTTCGCTAAGATAATTCTTTTGGAATCGGCAAAGTGATATTTGGAAACCCTTAGAGGGCTATGGTGAAAAAGGAAATATCCTCAGATGAAAACTGGAAAGAAGCTTTCTGAGATACTGCTCTGTGATGTGTGACTTCCACTCACAGAGTTACATCTGTATTTCGTGGATCTCTTTGCTAGCCTTATTTCTGTGGAATCTGAGAAGAGATATTTCGGATCCCTTTGAAGACCATAGGGCCAAAGGAAATATCCTCCGATAACAAAGAGAAAGAAGCTTTCTGAGAAACTTCTTTGTGTTCTGTGAAATCATCTCACAGAGTTACAGCTTTCCCCTCAAGAAGCCTTTCGCTAAGATAATTCTTTTGGAATCGGCAAAGTGATATTTGGAAGCCCTTAGAGGGCTATGGTGAAAAAGGAAATATCCTCAGATGAAATCTGGAAAGAAGCTGTCTGAGAAACTGCTCTGTGATGGGTGACTTCCACTCACAGAGTTACATCTGTATTTCGTGGATCTCTTTGCTAGCCTTATTTCTGTGGAATCTGAGAACAGATATTTCGGAACCCTTTGAAGTCTATAGGGCCAAAGGAAATATCCTCCGATAACAAAGAGAAAGAAGCTTTCTGAGAAACTTCTTTGTGTTCTGTGAAATCATGTCACAGAGTTACAGCTTTCCCCTCAAGAAGCCTTTCGCTAAGATAATTCTTTTGGAATCGGCAAAGTGATATTTGGAAGCCCATAGAGGGCTATGGTGAAAAAGGAAATATCCTCAGATGAAATCTGGAAGGAAGCTTTCTGAGAAACTGCTCTGTGATGTGTGACTTCCACTCACAGAGTTACATCTGTATTTCGTGGATCTCTTTGCTAGCCTTATTTCTGTGGAATCTGAGAAGAGATATTTCGGATCCCTTTGAAGACTATTGGGCCAAAGGAAATATCCTCCCATAACAAAGAGAAAGAAGCTTTCTGAGAAACTTCTTTGTGTTCTGAGAAATCATCTCACAGAGTTACAGCTTTCCCCTCAAGAAGCCTTTCGCTAACACAGTTCTTGTGGAATCGGCAAAGTGATATTTGGAAGCCCTTAGAGGGCTATGGTGAAAAAGGAAATATCCTCAGATGTAATCTGGAAAGAAGCTTTCTGAGAAACTGTTTAGTGTTCTGTTAATTCATCTCACAGAGTTACATCGGTTTTTCCTGGATCTCTTTGCTAGCCTTATTTCTGTGGAATCTGAGGACAGATATTTCGGATCCCTTTGAAGACTATAGGGCCAAAGGAAATATCCTCTGATAACAAAGAGAAAGAAGGTTTCTGAGAAACTTCTCTGTTTTCTATGAAGTCATCTCACAGAGTTACAGCTTTCCCCTCAAGAAGCCTTTCGCTAAGACAATTCTTGTGGAATTGGCCAAGTGATATGTGGAAGCCCATAGAGGGGTATGGTGAAAAAGTAAATATCCTCAGATGAAATCTGGAAAGAAGCTTTCTGAGAAACTGCTTAGTGTTCTGTTAATTCATCTCACAGATTTACATCTGTATTTCGTGTATCCCTTTGCTAGCTTTATTTCTGCGTAATCTGAGAGCAGATAATTCGGATCCCTTTGAAGACTATAGGGCCAAAGGAAATATCCTCCGATAACAAAGAGCGACACGCTTTCTGAGAAACTTCTTTGTGTTCTGTGAGATCAACTCACAGAGTTACAGCTTTCCCCTCAAGAAGCCTTTCGCTAAGAATGTTCTTGTGGAATTGGGAAAGTGATATTTGGAAGCCCATAGTGGGCTACGGTGAAAAAGGAAATATCCTCAGATGAAATCTGGAAAGAAGCTTTCGGAGAAACTGCTTAGGGTTCTCTTAATTCATCTCACAGAGTTACATCTGTATTTCATGGATCTCTTTGCTAGCCTTATTACTGTGGAATCTGAGAACAGATATTTCGGATCCCTTTGGAGACTATAGGGTCAAAGGAAATATCCTCTGATAACAAAGAGAAGGAAGCTTTCTGAGAAACTTCTTTGTGTTCTGTGAAATCATCCCACAGAGTTACAGCTTTCCCTTCAAGAAGCCTTTCGTTAAGACAGTTCTTGTTGAATTGGCAAAGTGATGTTTGGAAGCCCTTAGAGGTCTATGGCGAGAAAGGAAATATCCTCAGATGAAATCTGGAAGGAAGCTTTCTGAGAAACTGCTCTGTGATGTGTGACTTCCTCTCACAGAGTTACATCTGTATTTCGTGGATCTCTTTGCTAGCCTTATTTCTGTGGAATCTGAGAACAGATATTTCGGATCCCTTTGAAGACTATAGGGCCAAAGAAAATATCCTCCGATAACAAAGAGAAAGAAGCTTTCTGAGAAACTCCCTTGTGTTATGTGAAATCATCTCACAGAGTTGCAGCTTTCCCCTCTAGAAGCCTTTCGCTAAGACAGTTCCTGTGGAATTGGCAAAGTGATATTTGGAAGCCCATAGAGGGCTATGGTGAAAAAGGAAATATCCTCAGATGAAATCTGGAAAGAAGCTTTCTGAGAAACTGCTCAGTGATGTGTGACTTCCACTCACAGAGTTACATCTGTATTTCGTGGATCTCTTTGCTAGCCTTATTTCTGTGCAATCTGAGAACAGATATGTCAGATCCCTTTGGAGACTATAGGGCCAAAGGAAATATCCTCCGATAACAAAGAGAAAGAAGCTTTCTGAGAAAATTCTTTGTGTTCTGTGAAATCATCTCACAGAGTTACAGCTTTCCCCTCAAGAAGCCTTTCGCTAAGACAGTTCTTGTGGAATTGGCCAGGTGCTATTTGGAAGCCCATAGAGGGCCATGGTGAAAAAGGAAATATCCTCAGATGAAATCTGGAAAGAAGCTTTCTGAGAAACTGCGCGGGGATGTGTTACTTCCACTCACAGAGTTATATCTGTATATCGGGGATCTCTTTGCTAGCCTTATTTCTGTGGAATCTGAGAACAGATATTTCGGATCCCTTTGAAGACTACAGGGCCAAAGGAAATATCCTCCGATAACAAAGAGAAAGAAGCTTTCTGAGAAACTTCTTTGTGTTCTGTGAAATCATCTCACAGAGTTACAACTTTCCCCTAAAGAAGCCTTTCGCTAAGACAGTTCTTTTGGAATTGGCAAGGTGATATATGGAAGCCCTTAGAGGTCTATGGTGAAAAAGGAAATATCCTGAGATGAAATCTGGAAAGAACCTGTCTGAGAAACTGCTTTGTGTTCTGTCAATTCATCTCACAGAGTTACATGTGTATTTCGTGGATCCCTTTGCTAGCCTTATTTCTGTGGAAACTGAGAACAGATATTTCGGATCCCTTTGAAGACTATAGGGCCAAAGGAAATATCCTCCAAAAACAAAGAGAAAGAAGCTTTCTGAGAAACTTCTTTTTGTTCTGTGAAATCATCTCACAGAGTTACAGCTTTCCCCTCAAGAAACCTTTCGCTAAGACAGTTCTTGTGGAATTGGGAAAGTGATATTGGGTAGCCCATAGAGGGCTATGGTGAAGAAGGAAATATCCTCAGATGAAATCTGGAAAGAAGCTTTCTGACAAACTGCTCTGTGATGTGTGACTTCCACTCACAGTGTTACATCTGTATTTCGTGGATCTCTTTGCTAGCCATATTTCTGTGGAATCTGGGAACAGATATTTCGGATCCCTTTGAAGACTATAGGGCCAAAGTAAATATCCTCCGATAACAAAGAGAAAGAAGGTTTCTGAGAAACTTCTTTGTGTTCTGTGAAATCATCTCACAGAGTTACAGCTTTCCCTTCAAGAAGCCTTTCGCTAAGACAGTTCTTGTGGAATTGACCAAGTGATATTTGGAAGCCCTTAGAGGGCTATGGCGAAAAAGGAAATATCTTCAGATGAAATCTGGAAAGAAGCTTTCTGAGAAAATGCTTAGGGTTCTGTTAATTCATCTCACAGAGTTACATCTATATTTCCTGGATCTCTTTGCTAGCCTTATTTCTGTGGAATCTGAGGACAGATATTTCGGATCCCTTTGAAGACTATAGGGCCAAAGGAAATATACTCCGATACCAAAGAGAAAGAAGGTTTCTGAGAAACTCCTTTGTTTTCCATGAAGTCATCTCACAGAGTTACAGCTTTCACCTCAAGAAGCCTTTCGCTAAGACAATTCTTGTGGAATTGGCCAAGTGATATGTGGAAGCCCATAGAGGGGTATGGTGAAAAAGGAAATATCCTCAGATGAAATCTGGAAAGAAGCTTTCTGAGAAACTGCTTAGTGTTCTGTTAATTCATCTCACAGATTTCATCTGTATTTCGTGGATCGCTTTGCTAGCTTTATTTCTGTGTAATCTGAGAACAGATATTTCGGATCACTTTGAAGTCTGTAGGGGCAAAGGAAATATACTTCGATAACAAAGAGGAAGAAGCTTTCTGAGAAACTTCTTTGTATTCAGTGAAATCATCTCACAGAGTTACAGCTTCCCCCTTAAGAAGCCTTTCGCTAAGACAATTCTTGCGGAATTGGCAAAGTTATATTTGGAAGCCCATAGAGGGCTATGGTGAAAAAGGAAATATCCTCAGATGAAATCTGGAAAGAAGCTTTCTGAGAAACTGCTCTGGGATGTGTTACTTCCACTCACAGAGTTATATCTGTATATCGGGGATCTCTTTGCTAGCCTTATTTCTGTGGAATCTGAGAACAGATATTTCGGATCCCTTTGAAGACTATAGGGCCAAAGGAAATATCCTACGATAACAAAGAGAAAGAAGCTTTCTGAGAAACTTCTTTGTGTTCTGCGAAATTATCTCACAGAGTTACAGCTTTCCTCTCAAGAAGCCTTTCGCTAAGACAGTTCTTGTGGAATTGGCCAAGTGATGTTTGGAAGCCCATAGGGGGCCATGGTGAAAAAGGAAATATCCTCAGATGAAATCTGGAAAGAAGCTTTCTGAGAAACTGCTCTGTAATGTGTGACTTCCACTCACAGAGTTACATCTGTATTTCGTGGATCTCTTTGCTAGCCTTATTGCTGTGGAATCTGAGAACAGATTTCGGATCCCTTTGGAGACTATAGGGCCAAAGGAAATATCCTCCGATAACAAAGAGAAAGAAGCTTTCTGAGAAACTTCTTTGTGTTCTGTGAAATCATCTCACAGAGTTACAGCTTTCCCCTCAAGAAGCCTTTCGTTAAGACAGTTCTTGTTGAATTGGCCAAGTGATGTTTGGAAGCCCATAGAGGTCTATGGTGAGAAAGGAAATATCCTCAGATGAAATCTGGAAGGAAGATTTCTGTGAAAATGTTCTGTGATGTGTGACTTCCTCTCACAGAGTTACATCTGTATTTCGTGGATCTCTTTGCTAGCCTTATTTCTGTGGAATCTGAGAACAGATATTTCGGATCCCTTTGAAGACTATAGGGCCAAAGGAAATATCCTCCGATAACAAAGAGAAAGAAGCCTTCTGAGAAACTTCCTTGTGTTCTGTGAAATCATCTCACAGAGTTACAGCTTTCCCCTAAAGAAGCCTTTCGCTAAGACAGTTCCTGTGGAAATGGCAAAGTGATATTTGGAAGCCCATAGAGGGCTATGGTGAAAAAGGAAATATCCTCAGATGAAATATGGAAAGAAGCTTTCTGAGAAACTGCTCTGTGATGTGTGATTTCCACTCACAGAGTTACATCTGTATTTCGTTTATCTCTTTGCTAGCCTTATTTCTGTGGAATCTGAGAACAGATATTTCGGATCCCTTTGAAAACCATAGGGCCAAAGGAAATATCCTCCGATAACAAAGAGAAAGAAGCTTTCTGAGAAACTACTTTGTGTTCTGTGAAATCACCTCACAGAGATACAGATTTCCCCTCAAGAAGCCTTTCGTTCAGACAGTTCTTGTGGAATTGGGAAACTGATATTTGGAAGCCCCTAGAGGGCTATGGTGAAAAAGGAAATATCCTCAGATGAAATCTGAAAAGAAGTTTCTGAGAAACTGCTTAGTGTTCTCTTAATTCATCTCACGGAGTTACATCTGTATTTCATGGATCTCTTTGCTAGGCTTATTTCTGTGGAATCTGAGAACAGATATTTCGGATCCCTTTGAAGACTATAGGGCCAAAGGAAATATCCTCCGATAACAAAGAGAAAGAAGCTTTCTGAGAAACTTCTTTGTGTTCTGTGAAATCATCTCACAGAGTTACAGCTTTCCCCTCAAGAAGCCTTTCGCTAAGACAGTTCTTGTGGAATTGGCAAAGTGATATTTGGAATCCCATAGAGGGCTATGGTGAAAAAGGAAATATCCTCAGATGAAATCTGGAAAGAAGCTGTCTGAGAAACTGCTCTGTGATGTGTGACTTCCACTCACAGAGTTACATCTGTATTTCGTGGATCTCTTTGCTAGCCTTATTTCTGTGGAATCTGAGAACAGATATTTCGGATCCCTTTGAAGACTATAGGGCCAAAGGAAATATCCTCCAATAACAAAGAGAAAGAAGCTTTCTGAGAAACTTCTTTGTGTTCCGTGAAATCATCTCACAGAGTTACAGCTTTCCCCTCAAGAAGCCTTTCGCTCAGACAGTTCTTGTGGAATTGGGAAAGTGATATTTGGAAGCCCCTAGAGGTCTATGGTGAAAAAGGAAATATCCTCACATGAAATCTGGAAAGAAGTTTCTGAGAAACTGCTTAGTGTTCTCTTAATTCATCTCAAGGAGTTACATCTGTATTTCATGGATCTCTTTGCTAGCCTTATATCTGTGGAATCAGAGAACAGATATTTCGGATCCCTTTGAAGACTATAGGGCCAAAGGAAATATCCTCCAATAACAAAGAGAAAGAAGCTTTCTGAGAAACTTCTTTGTGTTCTGTGAAATCATCTCACAGAGTTACAGCTTTCCCCTCAAGAAGCCTTTCGCTAAGACAGTTCTTGTGGAATTGGCAAAGTGATATTTGGAATCCCTTAGAGGGCTATGGTGAAAAAGGAAATATCCTCAGATGAAATCTGGAAAGAAGCTGTCTGAGAAACTGCTCTGTGATGTGTGACTTCCACTCAAAGAGTTACATCTGTATTTCGTGGATCTCTTTGCTAGCCTTATTTCTGTGGAATCTGAGAACAGATATTTTGGATCCCTTTGAAGACTATAGGGCCAAAGGAAATATCCTCCGATAACAAAGAGAAAGAAGATGTCTGAGAGACTTCTTTGTGTTCTGTGAAATCACCTCACAGAGTTACAGCTTTCCCCTCAAGAACCCTTTCGCTAAGACAGTTCTTGTGGAATTGGAAAAGTGATATTGGGAAGCCCTTAGATATCTATGGTGAAAAAGGAAATATCCTCAGATGAAATCTGGAAGGAAGCTTTCTGAGAAACTGCTCTGTGATGTGTGACTTCCACTCACAGAGTTAAATCTGTATTTCGTGGATCTCTTTGCTAGCCTTATTTCTGAGGAATCTGAGAACAGATATTTTGGATCCCTTTGAAGACTGTAGGGCCAAAGGAAATATCCTCCGATAACAAAGAGAAAGAAGCTTTCTGAGAAACTTCTTTGTGTTCTGTGAAATCATCTCACAGAGTTACAGCTTTCCCCTCAAGAAGCCTTTCGCTAAGACAGTTCTTGTGGAATTGGCCAAGTGATATTTGGAAGCCCTTAGAGGGCTATGGTGAAAAAGGAAATATCCTCAGATGAAATCTGGAAAGAAGCTTTCTTAGAAACTGCTCTGTGATGTGGAACTTCCACTCACAGAGTTACATCTGTATTACGTGTATCTCTTTGCTAGCCTTATTTCTGTGGAATCTGAGAACAGATATTTCGGATCCCTTTGAAGACTATAGGGCCAAAGGAAATATTCTCCGGTAACAAAGAGAAAGAAGCTTTCTAAGAAACTTCTTTGCTTTCTGTGAAATCATCTCACACAGTTACAGCTTTCCCCTCAAGAAGCCTTTCGCAAAGACAGTTCTTGTGGAATTGGCAAAGTGATATTTGGAACCCATAGAGGGCTATGGTGAAAAAGGAAATATCCTCACATGAAATCTGGAAAGAAGCTTTCTGAGAAACCGCTCTGTAATGTATGACTTCCACTCACAGAGATAAATCTGTATTTCGTGGATCTCTTTGCTCGCCTTATTTTTGTGGAATCTGATAACAGATATTTCGGATCCCTTTGAAGACTACAGGGCCAAAGGAAATATCCTCCGATAACAAAGAGAAAGAAGCTTTCTGAGAAACTTCTTTGTGTTCTGTGAAATCATCTCACAGAGTTTCAGCTTTCCCCTCAAGAAGCCTTTCGCTAAGAGAATTCTTGTGGAATTGGCAAAGTGATATTTGGAAGCCCATAGAGGGCTATGGTGAAAAAGGAAATACCCTCAGATGAAATCTGGAAAGAAGCTTTCTGAGAAACTGCTCTGTGATGTGTGACTTGCACTCCCAAAGTTACATCTGTATTTCGTGGATCTCTTTGCTAGCCTTATTTCTGTGGAATCTGAGAACAGATATTTCGGATCCCTTTCAAGACTCTAGGGCCAAAGGAAATGTCCTCCGATAACAAAGAGAAAGAAGCTTTCTGAGAAACTTCTTTGTGTTCTGTGAAATCATCTCACAGAGTTACAGCTTTCCCCTCAAGAGGCCTTTAGCTAAGACAGTTCTTGTGGAATTGGTAAATTGATATTTGGAAGCCCTTGAGGGATATGGTGAAAAAGGAAATATCCTCAGATGAAATCCGGAAAGAAGCTTTCTGAGAAACTGCTCTGTGATGTGTGACTTTCACTCACAGAGTTACATCTGTATTTCGTGGATCCCTTAGCTAGCCTAATTTCTGTGGAATATGAGAACAGATATTTTGGATCCCTTTGAAGACTATAGGGCCAAAGGAAATATCCTCCGATAACAAAGAGAAAGAAGCTTTCTGAGAAACTTCTTTGTGTTCTGTGAAATCATCTCACAGAGTTACAGCTTTCCCCTCAAGAAGCCTTTCGCTAAGACAGTTCTTGTGGAATTGGCAAAGTGATATTTGGAAGCCCATAGAGGGCTACGGTGAAAAAGGAAATATCCTCAGATGAAATCTGGAAAGAAGATTTCTGAGAAACTGCTCTGTGATGTGTGACTTCCACTCACAGAGTTAAACCTGTATTTCGTGGATCTCTTTGCTAGCCTTATTTCTGAGGAATCTGAGAACAGATATTTTGGATCCCTTTGAAGACTGTAGGGCCAAAGGAAATATCCTCCGATAACAAAGAGAAAGAAGCTTTCTGAGAAACTTCTTTGTGTTCTGTGAAATCACATCACAGATTTACAGCTTTCCCCTCAAGAAGCCTTTCGCTAAGACAATTCTTGTGGAATTGGCAAAGTGATATTTGGAAGCCCATAGAGGGCTATGGTGAAAAAGGAAATATCCTCAGATGAAATCTGGAAAGAAGACTTCTGAGAAACTGCTCTATGATGTGTGACTTGCACTCCCAGAGTTACATCTTTATTTGGTGGATCTCTTTGCTAGCCTTATTTCTGTGGAATCTGAGAACAGATATTTCGGATCCCATTCAAGACTATAGTGCCAAAGGAAATATCCTCCGATAACAAAGAGAAAGAAGCTTTCTGAGAAACTTCTTTGTGTTCTGTGAAATCATCTCACAAAGTTACAGCTTTCCCCTCAAGAAGCCTTTCGCTAAGACAGTTCTTGTGGAATTGGCCAAGTGATATTTGGAAGCCCTTAGAGGGCTACGGTGAAAAAGGAAATATCCTCAGATGAAATCTGGAAAGAAGCTTTCTTAGAAACTGCTCTGTGATGTGGAACTTCCACTCACAGAGTTACATCTGTATTACGTGTATCTCTTTGCTAGCCTTATTTCTGTGGAATCTGAGAACAGATATTTCGGATCCCTTTGAAGACTATAGGGCCAAAGGAAATATTCTCCGATAACAAAGAGAAAGAAGCTTTCTAAGAAACTTCTTTGCTTTCTGTGAAATCATCTCACACAGTTACAGCTTTCCCCTCAAGAAGCCTTACGCTAAGACAATTCTTGTGGAATTGGCAAAGTGATATTTGGAAGCCCATAGAGGGCTACGGTGAAAAAGGAAATATCCTCAGATGAAATCTGGAAAGAAGGTTTCCGAGAAACTGCTTAGTGTTCTGTTAATTCATCTCACTGAGTTCCATCTGTATTTCGTGGATATCTTTGCTAGCCTTATTTCTGTGGAATCTGAGAACAGATATTTCGGATCCCTTTGAAGACTATAGGGCCAACGGAAATATCCTCCGATAACAAAGAGAAAGAAGCTTTCTGAGAAACTTCTTTGTGTTCTGTGAAATCATCTCACAGAGTTACAGCTTTCCCCTCAAGAAGCCTTTCGCTAAGACAGTTCTTGTGGAATTGGCAAAGTGATATTTGGAAGCCCATAGAGGGCTATGGTGAAAAAGGAAATATCCTCAGATGAAATCTGGAAAGAAGCTTTCTGAGAAACTGCTCTGTGATGTGTGACTTACACTCACAGAGTTACATCTGTATTTCGTGGATCTCTTTGCTAACGTTATTTCTGTGGAATCTGAGAACAGATATTTCGGATCCCTTTGAAAACTATAGGGCCAAAGGAAATATCCTCCGATAACAAAGAGAAAGAAGCTTTCTGAGAAACTTCTTTGTGTTCTGTGAAATCATCTCACAGAGTTACAGCTTTCCCCTCAAGAAGCCGTTCGCTAAGACAGTTCTTGTGTAATTGGCAAAGTGATATTTGGAAGCCCATAGAGGGCTAAGATGAAAAAGGAAATACCCTCAGATGAAATCTGGAAAGAAGCTTTCTGAGAAACTGCTCTGTGATGTGTGACTTCCACTAACAGAGTTACATCTGTATTTCGTGGATATCTTTGCTAGCCTTATTTCTGTGGAATCTGAGAACAGATATTTCGGATCCCTTTGAAGACTATAGGGCCAAAGGAAATATCCTCCGATAACAAAGAGAAAGAAGCTTTCTGAGAAACTTCTTTGTGTTCTGAGAAATCATCTCACACAGTGACAGCTTTCCCTCAAGAATCCTTTCGCTAAGCCAGTTCTTGTGGAATTGGCAAAGTGATATTTGGAAGCCGATAGAGGGCTATGGTGAAAAAGGAAATATCCTCAGATGTAATCTGGAAAGAAGTTTTCTGAGAAACTGCTTAGTGTTCTGTTAATTCATCTCACTGAGTTACATCTGTATTTCGTGGATCCCTTAGCTAGCCTAATTTCTGTGGAATATGAGAACAGATATTTCGGATCCCTTTGAAGTCTATAGGGCCAAAGGAAATATCCTCCGATAACAAAGAGAAAGAAGCTTTCTGAGAAACTTCTTTGTGTTCTGTGAAATCATCTCACAGAGTTACAGCTTTCCCCTCAAGAAGCCTTTCGCTAAGACAGTTCTTGTGGAATTGGCAAAGTGATATTTGGAAGCCCATAGAGGGCTACGGTGAAAAAGGAAATATCCTCAGATGAAATCTGGAAAGAAGATTTCTGAGAAACTGCTCTGTGATGTGTGACTTCCACTCACAGAGTTAAATCTGGATGTCGTGGATCTCTTTGCTAGCCTTATTTCTGAGGAATCTGAGAACAGATATTTTGGATCCCTTTGAAGACTGTAGGGCCAAAGGAAATATCCTCTGATAACAAAGAGAAAGAAGCTTTCTGAGAAACTTCTTTGTGTTCTGTGAAATCACATCACAGATTTACAGCTTTCCCCTCAAGAAGCCTTTCGCTCAGACAATTCTTGTGGAATTGGCAAAGTGATATTTGGAAGCCCATAGAGGGCTATGGTGAAAAAGGAAATATCCTCAGACGAAATCTGGAAAGAAGATTTCTGAGAAACTGCTCTATGATGTGTGACTTTCACTCCCAGAGTTACATCTTTATTTGGTGGATCTCTTTGCTAGCCTTATTTCTGTGGAATCTGAGAACAGATATTTCGGATCCCTTTCAAGACTATGGTGCCAAAGGAAATATCCTCCGATAATAAAGAGAAAGAAGCTTTCTGAGAAACTTCTTTGTGTTCTGTGAAATCATCTCACAGAGTTACAGCTTTCCCCTCAAGAAGCCTTTCGCTAAGACAGTTCTTTTGGAATTGGGAAAGTGATATTTGGAAGCCCATAGAGGGCTAGTGTGAAAAAGGAAATATCCTCAGATGAAATCTGGAAAGAAGCTTTCAGACAAAATGCGTAGTGTTCTGTTAATTCATCTCACAGAGTTACATGTGTATTTCGTGAATCCCTTAGCTAGCCTTATTTCTGTGGAATCTGAGAACAGATATTTCGGATCCCTTTGAAGACTATAGGGCCAAAGGAAATATCCTCCGATAACAAAGAGAAAGAAGCTTTCTGAGAAACTTCTTTGTGTTCTGTGAAATCAACTCACAGAGTTACAGCTTTCCCCTCAAGAAGCCTTTCTCTAAGACAGTTCTTGTTGAATTGGCAAAGTGATATTTGGAAGCACATAGAGGTCTATGGTGAGAAAGGAAATATCCTCAGATGAAATCTGGAAAGAAGCTTTCTGAGAAACCGCTCTGTGATGTGTGACTTCCTCTCACAGAGTTACATCTGTATTTCGTGGATCTCTTTGCTAGCCTTATTTCTGTGGAATCTTAGAGCAGATATTTCGGATCCCCTTGAAGACTATAGGGCCAAAGGAAATATCCTCCGATTAAAAACAGAAAGGAGATTTCTGAGAAACTTCTTTGTGGTCTGTTAAATCATATCACCGAGTTACACTTTCCCCTCAAGAAGTCTTTCGCTAAGACAGTTCTTGTGGAATGGCAAAGTGATATTTGGAAACCCATAGAGGGCTACGGTGAAAAAGGAAATATCCTCAGATGAAATCTGGAAAGAAGCTTTCTGAGAAACTGTTCTGTGTTGTGTGACCTCCACTCACAGAGTTACATCTGTATTTCGTGGATCTCTTTGCTAGCCTTATTTCTGCGGAAACTGAGAAGAGATATTTCGGATCCCTTTGAAGACTAAGGGCCAAAGGAAATATCCTCCGATAACAAAGAAAAAGAAGCTTTCTGAGAAACTTCTTTGTGTTCTGTGAAATTATTTCACAGAGTTACAGCTTTCCCCTCAAAAAGCCTTTGGCTAAGACAGTTCTTGTGGAATTGGCAAAGTGATATCTGGAAGCCCATAGAAGGCTATCGTGAAAAAGGAAATATCCTCAGATGAAATCTGGAAAGAAGGTTTTCGAGAAACAGCTTAGTGTTCTGTTAATTCATCTCACAGAGTTCCATCTGTATTTCGTGAATATCTCTGCTAGCCTTATTTCTGTGGAATCTGATAACAGATATTTCGGATCCCTTTGAAGACTACAGGGCCAAAGGAAATATTCTCCGATAACAAAGAGAAAGAAGCTTTCTTAGAAACTTCTTGGTGTTCTGTGAAATCATCTCACAGAGTTACAGCTTTCCCCTCAAGAAGCCTTTCGCTAAGACAATTCTTGTGGAATTGGCAAAGTGATATTTGGAAGCCCATAGAGGGCTATGGTGAGAAAGGAAATACCCTCAGATGAAATCTGGAAAGAAGATTTCTGAGAAACTGCTCTGTGATGTGTGATTTCCTCTCACAGAGTTACATCTGTATTTCGTGGATCTCTTTGCTAGCCTTATTTCTGTGGAATCTGAGAACAGATACTTCGGATCCCTTTCAAGAATCTAGGGCCAAAGGAAATGTCCTCCGATAACAAAGAGAAAGAAGCTTTCTGAGAAACTTCTTTGTGTTCTGTGAAATCATCTCACAGAGTTACAGCTTTCCCCTCAAGAGGCCTTTAGCTAAGACAGTTCTTGTGGAATTGGCAAATTGATATTTGGAAGCCCATAGAGGGCTATGGTGAAAAAGGAAATATCCTCAGATGAAATCTGGAAAGAAGATTTCTGAGAAACTGCTCTGTGATGTGTGACTTCCACTCACAGAGTTAAACCTGTATTTCGTGCATCTCTTTGCTAGCCTTATTTCTGAGGAATCTGAGAACAGATATTTTGGATCCCTTTGAAGACTGTAGGGCCAAAGGAAATATCCTCCGATAACAAAGAGAAAGAAGCTTTCTGAGAAACTTCTTTGTGTTCTGTGAAATCACATCACAGATTTACAGCTTTCCCCTCAAGAAGCCTTTCGCTAAGACAATTCTTGTTCAATTGGCAAGGTGATATTTGGAAGCCCATAGAGGGCTATGGTAAAAAAGGAAATATCCTCAGATGAAATCTGGAAAGAAGATTTCTGAGAAACTGCTCTATGATGTGTGACTTGCACTCCCAGAGTTACATCTTTATTTGGTGGATCTCTTTGCTAGCCTTATTTCTGTGGAATCTGAGAACAGATATTTCGGATCCCTTTCAAGACTACAGTGCCAAAGGAAATATCCTCCGATAACAAAGAGAAAGAAGCTTTCTGAGAAACTTCTTTGTGTGCTGTGAAATCATCTCACAGAGTTACAGCTTTTCCCTCAAGAAGCCTTTCGCTAAGACAGTTCTTGTGGAATAGGCCAAGTGATATTTGGAAGCCCTTAGAGGGCTACGGTGAAAAAGGAAATATCCTCAGATGAAATCTGGAAAGAAGCTTTCTTAGAAACTGCTCTGTCATGTGTGATTTCCACTCACAGAGTTACATCTTTATCGTGGATCTCTTTGCTAGCCTTATTTCTGTGGAATCTGAGAACAGATATTTCGGATGCCTTTGAAGACTATAGGGCCAAAGGAAATATCCTCCCATAACAAAGAGAAAGAGGCTTTCTGAGAAACATCTTTGTGTTCTGTGAAATCATCTCACACAGTGACAGCTTTCCCTCAAGAATCCTTTCGCTAAGACAGTTTTTCTGGAATTGGCAAAGTGATATTTGGAAGCCCATAGAGGGCTATTGTGAAAAAGGAAATATCCTAAGATGTAATCTGGAAAGAAGTTTTCTGAGAAACTGCTTAGTGTTCTCTTAATTCATCTCACAGAGTTACATCTGTATTTCGTGGATCTCTTAGCTAGCCTAATTTCTGTGGAATCTGAGAACAGATATTTCGGATCCCTTTGAAGACTACAGGGCCAAAGGAAATATCCTCCGATAACAAAGAGAAAGAAGATTTCTGAGAAACTTCTTTGTGTTCTGTGAAATCATCTCACAGAGTTACAGCTTTCCCCTCAAGGAGCCTTTCGCAAAGACAGTTCTTGTGGAATTGGCAAAGTGATATTTGGATCCCATAGAGGGCTGTGGTGAAAAAGGAAATATCCTCAGATGAAATCTGGAAAGAAGCTTTCTGAGAAACTGATCTGTGATGTGGAACTTCCACTCACAGAGTTACATCTGTATTTCGTGGATCTCTTTGCTAGCCTTCTTTCTGTGGAACCTGAGAACAGATATTTCGGATCCCTTTGAGGACTACAGGGCCAAAGGAAATATCCTCCGATAACAAAGACAAAGAAGCTTTCTGAGAAATTTCTTTGTGTTCTGTGAAATCATCTCACAGAGTTACAGCTTTCCCCTCAAGAAGCCTTTCGCAAAGACAGATCTTGTAGAATTGGCAAAGTGATATTTGGAACCCATAGAGGGCTATGGTGAAAAAGGAAATATCCTAAGATGAAATCTGGAAAGAAGCTTTCTGAGAAACTGCTCTGTGATGTGGGACGTGAACTCACAGAGTTACATCTGTATTTCCAGGATCTCTTTGCTAGCCTTATTTCTGTGGAATCTGAGAACAGATATTTCGGATCCCTTTGAAGACTATAGGGCCAAAGGAAATATCCTCCGATAACAAAGAGAAAGAAGGTTTCTGAGAAACTTCTTTGTGTTCTGTGAAATCATCTCACACAGTGACAGCTTTCCCTCAAGAATCCTTTCGCTAAGACAGTTTTTCTGGAATTGGCAAAGTGATATTTGGAAGCCTATAGCGGGCTATGTTGAAAAAGGAAATATCCTCAGATGTAATCTGGAAAGAAGTTTTCTGAGAAACTACTTAGTGTTCTCTTAATTCATCTCACAGAGTTACATCTGTATTTCGTGGATCTCTTTGCTAGCCTTATTTCTGCGGATACTGAGAAGAGATATTTCGGATACCTTTGAAGACTATAGGTCCAAAGGAAATATACTCCGATAACAAAGACAAAGAAGCTCTCTGAGAAACTTCTTTGTGTTCTGTGAAATCATCTCACAGAGTTACAGCTTTCCCCTCAAGAATCCTTTCGCTAAGACAGTTCTTGTGGAATTGGCAAAGTGATATTTGGAAACCCATGGAGGGCTATGGTGAAAAAGGAAATATCCTCAGATGAAATCTGGAAAGAAGCTTTCTGAGAACCTGCTCTGTGATGTGGGACGTGAACTCACAGAGTTACATCTGTATTTCCAGGATCTCTTTGCTAGCCTTATTTCTGTGGAATCTGAGAACATATATTTCGGATCCCTTTGAAGACGATAGGGCCAAAGGAAATATCCTCCGATAACAAAGAGAAAGAAGGTTTCTGAGAAACTTCTTTGTGTTCTGTGAAATCATCTCACACAGTGACAGCTTTCCCTCAAGAATCCTTTCGCTAAGACAGTTTTTCTGGAATTGGCAAAGTGATATTTGGAAGCCCATAGAGGGCTATGCTGAAAAAGGAAATATCCTCAGATGTAATCTGGAAAGAAGTTTTCTGGGAAACTGCTTAGTGTTCTCTTAATTCATCTCACAGAGTTACATCTGTATTTCGTGGATCTCTTTGCTAGCCTTATTTCTGCGGATACTGAGAAGAGATATTTCGGATACCTTTGAAGACTATAGGTCCAAAGGAAATATACTCCGATAACAAAGACAAAGAAGCTCTCTGAGAAACTTCTTTGTGTTCTGTGAAATCATCTCACAGAGTTACAGCTTTCCCCTCAAGAATCCTTTCGCCAAGACAGTTCTTCTGGAATTGGCAAAGTGATATTTGGAAGACCATAGAGGGCTATGGTGAAAAAGGAAATATCCTCAGATGAAATCTGGAAAGAAGCTTTCTGAGAAACTGCTCTGTGATGTGTGACTTCCACTCACAGAGTTACATCTGTATTTCGTGGATCTCTTTGCTAGCCTTATTTCTGTGGAATCTGAGAACAGATATTTCGGATCCCTTTGAAGACTGTAGGGCCAAAGGAAATATCCTCCGATAACACAGAGAAAGAAGCTTTCTGAGAAACTTCTTTGCTTTCTGTGAAATCATCTCACACAGATACAGCTTTCCCCTCAAGAAGCCTTACGCTAAGACAATTCTTGTGGAATTGGCAAAGTGATATTTGGAAGCCCATAGAGGGCTACGGTGAAAAAGGAAATATCCTCAAATGAAATCTGGAAAGAAGGTTTCCGAGAAACTGCTTAGTGTTCTGTTAATTCATCTCACAGAGTTCCATCTGTATTTCGTGGATATCTTTGCTAGCCTTATTTCTGTGGAATCTGAGAACAGATATTTCGGATCCCTTTGAAGACTATAGGGCCAACGGAAATATCCTCCGATAACAAAGAGAAAGAAGCTTTCTGAGAAACTTCTTTGTGTTCTGTGAAATCATCTCACAGAGTTACAGCTTTCCCCTCAAGAAGCCTTTCGCTAAGACAGTTCTTGTGGAATTGGCAAAGTGATATTTGGAAGCCCATAGAGGGCTATGGTGAAAAAGGAAATATCCTCAGATGAAATCTGGAAAGAAGTTTTCTGAGAAACTGCTCTGTGATGTGTGACTTCCACTCAAAGAGTTACATCTGTATTTCGTGGATCTCTTTGCTAGTCTTATTTCTGTGGAATCTGAGAACAGATATTTCGGCTCCCTTTGAAAACCATAGGGCCAAAGGAAATATCCTCTGATAACAAAGAGAAAGAAGCTTTCTGAGAAACTTCTTTGTGTTCTGTGAAATCACCTCACAGAGTTACAGCTTTCCCCTCAAGAAGCCTTTCCCTAAGACAGTTCTTGTGGAGTTGGGAAAGTGATATTTGGAAGCCCGTAGAGGGCTATGGTGAAAAAGGAAATATCCTCAGATGAAACCTGGAAAGAAGCTTTCTGAGAAACTGCTTTGTGTTCTGTTAATTCATCTCACAGAGTTACATCTGTATTTCGTGGATCTCTTTGTTAGCCTTATTTCTGTGGAATCTGAGAACAGATATTTCGGATCCCTTTCAAGACTATAGGGCCAAAGGCAATATCCTCCGATAACAAAGAGAAAGAAGCATTCTGAGAAACTTCTCTGTGTTCTGTGAAATCATCTCACAGAGTTACAGCTTTCCCCTCAAGAAGACTTTCGCTAAGACAGTTCTTGTTGAATTGGCAAAGTGATATTTGGAAGCCCATAGAGGTCTATGTTGAGAAAGGAAATATCCTCAGATGAAATCTGGAAAGAAGCTTTCTGAGAAACTGCTCTGTGATGTGTGTCTTCCACTCACAGAGTTACATCTGTATTTCGTGGACCTCTTTGCTAGCCTTATTTCTGTGGTATCTGAAAACATGTATTTCTGATCTCTTTCAAGACTATGGGGCCAAAGGAAATATCCTCTCATAACAAAGAGAAAGAATCTTTCTGAGAAACTTCTTTGTGTTCTGTGAAATCATCTCACAGAGTTACAGCTTTCCCCTCAAGAAGCCGTTCGCTAAGACAGTTATTGTGGAATTGGCAAAGTGATATTTGGAAGCCCCTAGAGGGCTATGGTGAAAAAGGAAATATCCTCAGATGAAATCTGGAAAGAAGCTTTCTGAGAAACTGCTTTGTGTTCTGTTAATTCATCTCACAGAGTTACATCTGTATTTCGTGTATCTCTTTGCTAGCCTTATTTCTGTGGAATCGAAGAACAGATATTTCGGATCCCTTTGAAGAGTATAGGGCCATAGGAAATATCCTCCGATAACAAAGAGAAAGAAGGTTTTTGAGAAACCTCTTAGTGTTCTGTGAAATCATCTCACAGAGGTACAGCTTTCCCCTCAAGAAGCCTTTCGCTATGACAGTTCTTGTGGAATTGGCAAAGTGATATTTAGAAGCCCATAGAGGGCTACGGTGAAAAAGGAAATATCCTCAGATGAAATCTGGAAAGAAGCTTTCTGAGAAACTGCTTAGTGTTCTGTTAATTCATCTCACAGTGTTACATCTGTATTTCGTGGATCTCTTTGCTAGCCTTATTTCTGTGGAATCTGAGAACAGATATTTCGCATCCCTTTGAAGACTACAGGGCCAAAGGAAATATCCTCCGATAACAAAGAGAAAGAAGCTTTCTGAGAAACTTCTTTGTGTTCTGTGAAATCATCTCACAGAGTTACAGCTTTCCCCTCAAGAAGCCTTTCGCAAATACAGTTCTTGTGGAATTGGCGAAGTGATATTTGGAACCCATAGAGGGCTATGGTGAAAAAGGAAATATCCTCAGATGAAATCTGGAAAGAAGCTTTCTGAGAAACAGCTCTGCGATGTATGACTACCACTCACAGAGTTAAATCTGTATTTCGTGGATCTCTTTGCTAGCCTTATTTCTGTGGAATCTTAGAACAGATATTTCGGATCCCTTTGAAGACTATAGGGCCACAGGAAATATCCTTCGATAACAAAGAGAAAGAAGCTTTCTGAGAAACTTCTTTGTGTTCTGTGAAATCATCTCAGAGAGTTACAGCTTTCCCCTCAAGAAGCCTTTCGCTAAGACAGTTCTGGTGGAATTGGCAATGTGATATTTGTAAGCCCATAGAGGGCTATGATGAAAAAGGAAATATCCTCAGATGAAATCTGGAAAGAAGCTTTCTGACAAAATGCTCTGTGATGTGTGACTTCCACTAACAGAGTTACATCTGTATTTCGTGGATCTCTTTGCTAGCCTTATTTCTGTGGAATCTGAGAACAGATATTTCGGATGCCTTTGAAGACTATAGGGCCAAAGGAAATATCCTCCCATAACAAAGAGAAAGAGGCTTTCTGAGAAACTTCTTTGTGTTCTGTGAAATCATCTCACACAGTGACAGCTTTCCCTCAATAATCCTTTCGCTAAGACAGTTTTTCTGGAATTGGCAATGTGATATTTGGAAGCCCATAGAGGGCTATGGTGAAAAAGGAAATATCCTCAGATGTAATGTGGAAAGAAGTTTTCTGAGAAACTGCTTAGTGTTCTCTTAATTCATCTCACAGAGTTACATCTGTATTTCGTGGATCTCTTTGCTAGCCTTATTTCTGTGGAATCTGAGAACAGATATTTCGGATCCCTTTCAAGTCTCTAGGGACAGAGGAAATGTCCTCCGATAACAAAGAGAAAGAAGCTTTCTGAGAAACTTCTTTGTGTTCTGTGAAATCATCTCACAGAGTTACAGCTTTCCCCTCAAGAGGCCTTTAGCTAAGACAGTTCTTGTGGAATTGGCAAATTGATATTTGGAAGCCCATAGAGGGCTATGGTGAAAAAGGAAATATGCTCAGATGAAATCTGGAAAGAAGCTTTCTGAGAAACTGCTCTGTGTTGTGTGACTTTCACTCACAGAGTTACATCTGTATTTCGTGGATCTGTTTGCAAGCCTTATTTCTGTGGAATCTGAGAACAGATATTTCGGATCCCTTTGAAGACTATAGGGCCAAAGGAAATATCCTCTGATAACAAAGAGAAAGAAGCTTTCTGAGAAACTTCTTTGTGTTCTGTGAAATCATCCCACAGAGTTACAGCTTTCCCCTCAAGAAGCCTTTCGCTAAGACAGTTCTTGTGAAATTGGCAATGTGATATTTGGAAGCCCATAGAGGCCTATGGTGAGAAAGGAAATATCCTCAGATGAAATCTGGAAAGAAGCTTTCTGAGAAACTGCTCTGTGATGTGTGACTTCCACTCACAGAGTCACATCTGTATTTCGTGGATCTCTTTGCTAGCCTTATTTCTGAGGAATCTGAGAACAGATATTTCGGATCCCTTTGAAGACTGTAGGGCCAAAGGTAATATCCTCCGATAACAAAGAGAAAGAAGCTTACTGAGAAACTTCTTTGTGTTCTGTGAAATCATCTCACAGAGTTGCAGCTTTCCCCTCAAGAGGCCTTTAGCTAAGACAGTTCTTGTGGAATTGGCAAATTGATATTTGGAAGCCCATAGAGGGCTATGGTGAAAAAGGAAATACCCTCAGATGAAATCTGGAAAGAAGCTTTCTGAGAAACTGCTCTGTGATGTGTGACTTGCACTCCCAAAGTTACATCTGTATTTCGTGGATCTCTTTGCTAGCCTTATTTCTGTGGAATCTGAGAACAGATATTTCGGATCCCTTTCAAGTCTCTAGGGACAGAGGAAATGTCCTCCGATAACAAAGAGAAAGAAGCTTTCTGAGAAACTTCTTTGTGTTCTGTGAAATCATCTCACAGAGTTACAGCTTTCCCCTCAAGAGGCCTTTAGCTAAGACAGTTCTTGTGGAATTGGCAAATTGATATTTGGAAGCCCATAGAGGGCTATGGTGAAAAAGGAAATATGCTCAGATGAAATCTGGAAAGAAGCTTTCTGAGAAACTGCTCTGTGTTGTGTGACTTTCACTCACAGAGTTACATCTGTATTTCGTGGATCTGTTTGCAAGCCTTATTTCTGTGGAATCTGAGAACAGATATTTCGGATCCCTTTGAAGACTATAGGGCCAAAGGAAATATCCTCTGATAACAAAGAGAAAGAAGCTTTCTGAGAAACTTCTTTGTGTTCTGTGAAATCATCCCACAGAGTTACAGCTTTCCCCTCAAGAAGCCTTTCGCTAAGACAGTTCTTGTGAAATTGGCAATGTGATATTTGGAAGCCCATAGAGGCCTATGGTGAGAAAGGAAATATCCTCAGATGAAATCTGGAAAGAAGCTTTCTGAGAAACTGCTCTGTGATGTGTGACTTCCACTCACAGAGTCACATCTGTATTTCGTGGATCTCTTTGCTAGCCTTATTTCTGAGGAATCTGAGAACAGATATTTCGGATCCCTTTGAAGACTGTAGGGCCAAAGGTAATATCCTCCGATAACAAAGAGAAAGAAGCTTACTGAGAAACTTCTTTGTTTTCTGTGAAATCATATCACACATTTACAGCTTTCCCCTCAAGAAGCCTTTCGCTAAGACAATTCTTGTGGAATTGGCAAAGTGATATTTGGAAGCCCATAGAGGGGTATGGTGAAAAAGGAAATATCCTCAGATGAAATCTGCAAAGAAGCTTTCTGAGAAACTGCTCTGTGATGTGTGACTTGCACTCCCAAAGTTACATCTGTATTTCGTGGATCTCTTTGCTAGCCTTATTTCTGTGGAATCTGAAAACAGATATTTCGGATCCCTTTCAAGACTAGAGGGCCAAAGGAAATATCCTCCGATAACAAAGAGAAAGAAGCTTTCTGAGAAACTTCTTTGTGTTCTGTGAAATCATCTCACAGAGTTACAGCTTTCCCCTAAAGAAGCCTTTCCCTAAGACAGTTCTTGTGGAATTGGCAAAGTGATATTGGAAGCCTATAGAGGGCTACGGTGAAAAAGGAAATATCCTCAGATGAAATCTGGAAAGAAGCTTTCTGAGAAACTGCTCTGTGATGTGGGACGTGAACTCACAGAGTTACATCTGTATTTCCAGGATCTCTTCGCTAGCCTTATTTCTGTGGAATCTGAGAACAGATATTTCGGATCCCTTTGAAAACTATAGGGCCAAAGGAAATATCCTTCGATAACAAAGAGAAAGAAGCTTTCTGAGATACTTCTTTGTGTTCTGTGAAATCATCTCAGAGAGTTACAGCTTTCCCCTCAAGAAGCCTTTCGCTAAGACAGTTCTGGTGGAATTGGCAATGTGATATTTGGAAGCCCATAGAGGCCTATGGTGAGAAAGGAAATATCCTCAGATGAAATCTGGAAAGAAGCTTTCTGAGAAATTGCTCTGTGATGTGTGACTTCCACTCACAGAGTTACATCTGTATTTAGTGGATCTCTTTGCTAGCCTTATTTCTGTGGAATCTCTGAACAGATATTTCGGATCCCTTTGAAGAATATAGGGCCAAAGAAAATATCCTCCGATAACAAAGAGAAAGAAGCTTTCTGAGAAACTTCTTTGTGTTCTGTGAAATCATCTCACGGAGTTACAGCTTTCCCCTCAAGAAGCCTTTCGCTAAGACAGTTCTTGTGGAATTGGGAAAGTGATATTTGGAAGCCCATAGAGGGCTATGGTGAAAAAGGAAATATCCTCAGATGTAATCTGGAAAGAAGTTTTCTGAGAAACTGCTTAGTGTTCTCTTAATTCATCTCACAGAGTTACATCTGTATTTCGTAGATCTCTTAGCTAGCCTAATTTCTGTGGAATCTGAGAACAGATATTTCGGATCTCTTTGAAGACTACAGGGCCAAAGGAAATATCCTCCGATAACAAAGAGAAAGAAGCTTTCTGAGAAACTTCTTTGTGTTCTGTGAAATCATCTCACAGAGTTACAGCTTTCCCCTCAAGGAGCCTTTCGCAAGGACAGTTCTTGTGGAATTGGCAAAGTGATGTTTGGAACCCATAGAGGGCTATGGTGAAAAAGGAAATATCCTCAGATGAAATCTGGAAAGAAGCTTTCTGAGAAACTGATCTGTGATGTGGAACTTCCACTCACAGAGTTACATCTGTATTTCGTGCATCTCTTTGCTAGCCTTCTTTCTGTGGAACCTGAGAACAGATATTTCGGATCCCTTTGAAGACTACAGGGCCAAAGGAAATATCCTCCGATAACAAAGATAAAGAAGCTTTCTGAGAAATTTCTTTGTGTTCTGTGAAATCATCTCACAGAGTTACAGCTTTCCCCTCAAGAAGCCTTTCGCAAAGACAGTTCTTGTGGTATTGGCAAAGTGATATTTGGAACCCATAGAGGGCTATGGTGAAAAAGGAAATATCCTCAGATGAAATCTGGAAAGAAGCTTTCTGAGAAACTGCTCTGTAATGTATGACTTCCACTCAAAGAGATAAATCTGTATTTCGTGGATCTCTTTGCTCGCCTTATTTTTGTGGAATCTGAGAACAGATATTTCGGATCCCTTTGAAGACTACAGGGCCAAAGGAAATATCCTCCGATAACAAAGCGAAAGAAGCTTTCTGAGAAACTTCTTTGTGTTCTGTGAAATCATCTCACAGAGTTACAGCTTTCCCCTCAAGCAGCCTTTCGCTAAGACAGTTCTTGTGGAATTGGCAAAGTGATATTTAGAAGCCCATAGAGGGCTATGGTGAAAAACGAAATATCCTCTGATGAAATCTGGAAAGAAGCTTTCTGAGAAACTGCTTAGTGTTCTCTTAGTTCATCTCACAGAGTTAAATCTGTATTTCGTGGATCTCTTTGCTAGCCTTATTTCTGTGGAATCTGAGAACAGATATTTCGGATCCCTTTGAAGACTATAGGGCCAAAGGAAATATCCTCCCATAACAAAGAGAAACAGGCTTTCTGAGAAACTTCTTTGTGTTCTGTGAAATCATCTCACACAGTGACAGCTTTCCCTCAAGAATCCTTTCGCTAAGACCGTTCTTCTGGAATTGGCAAAGTGATATTTGGAAGCCCATAGAGGACTATGGTGAAAAAGGAAATATCCTCAGATGTAATCTGGAAAGAAGTTTTCTGAGAAACTCCTTAGTGTTCTCTTAATTCATGTCACAGAGTTACATCTGTATTTCGTGGATCTCTTAGCTAGCCTAATTTCTGTGGAATCTGAGAACAGATATTTCGGATCCCTTTGAAGACTATAGGGCCAAAGGAAATATCCTCCGATAACAAAGAGAAAGAAGCTTTCTGAGAAATTTCTTTGTGTTCTGTGAAATCATCTCACAAAGTTACAGCTTTCCCCTCAAGAAGCTTTTCGCTAAGACAGTTCTTGTGGAATTGGCAAAGTGATATTTGGAAGCCCATAGAGGGCTATGGTGAAAAAGGAAATATCCTCAGATGAAATCTGGAAAGAAGCTTTCTGAGAAACTGCTCTGTGATGTGTGACTTCCACTCACGGAGTTACATATGTATTTCGTGGATCTCTTTGCTAGCCTTATTTCTGTGGAATCTGAGAACAGATATTTCGGATCCCTTTCAAGACTATTGGGCCAAAGGAAATGTCCTCCGATAACAAAGAGAAAGAAGCTTTCTGAAAAACTTCTTTGTGTTCTGTGAAATCATCTCACAGAGTTACAGCTTCCCCTCAAGAGGCCTTTCCCTAAGACAGTTCTTGTCTAATTGGCCAAGTGATATTTGGAAGCCCATAGAGGGCTACGGTGAAAAAGGAAATATCCTCAGAGGAAATCTGGAAAGAAGCTTTCTGAGAAACTGCTATGTGATGTGTGACGTGCACTCACAGAGTTACATCTGTATTTCATGGATCTCTTTGCAAGCCTTATTTCTGTGGAATCTGAGAACAGATATTTCGGATCCCTTTGAAGACTATAGGGCCAAAGGAAATATCCTCCGATAACAAAGAGAAAGAAGTTTTCTGAGAAACTTCTTTGTGTTCTGTGAAATCATCTCACAGAGTTACAGCTTTCCCCTCAAGAAGCCTTTCGCTAAGACAGTTCTTGTGAAATTGGCAAAGTGATATTTGGAAACCCATAGAAGGCTATGGTGAAAAAGGAAATATCCTCAGATGAAATCTGGAAAGAAGCTTTCTGAGAAACTGATCTGTGATGTGGAACTTCCACTCACAGAGTTACATCTGTATTTCGTGGATCTCTTTGCTAGCCCTATTTCTGTGGAATCTGAGAACAGATATTTCGGATCCCTTTGAAGACTACAGGGCCAAAGGAAATATCCTCCGATAACAAAGAGAAAGAAACTTTCTGAGAAACTTCTTTGTGTTCTGTGAAATCATCTCACAGAGTTACAGCTTTCCCCTCAAGAAGCCTTTCGCTAAGACAGTTCTTGTGGAATTGGCAAAGTGATATTTGGAACCCTTAGAGGGCTATGGTGAAAAAGGAAATATCCTCAGATGAAATCTGGAAAGAAGCTTTCTGAGAAACTGCTCAGTGATGTATGACTTCCACTCACAGAGTTAAATCTGTATATCGTGGACCTCTTTGCTAGCCTTATTTCTGTGGAATCTGAGAACAGATATTTCGGATCCCTTTGAAGACTACAGGGCCAAAGGAAATATCCTCCGATAACAAAGAGAAAGAAGCTTTCTGAGAAACTTCTTTGTGTTCTGCGAAATCATCTCACAGAGTTACAGCTTTCCCCTCAAGAGGCCTTTCCTAAGACAGTTCTTGTGGAATTGGCAAAGTGATATTTGGAAGCCCATAGAGGGCTACCGTGAAAAAGGAAATATCCTCAGATGAAATCTGGAAAGAAGCTTTCTGAGAAACTGCTCTGTGATGTGTGACGTGCACTCACAGAGTTACATGTGTATTTCGTGGATCTCTTTGCAATCCTTATTTCTGTGGAATCTGAGAAGAGATATTTCGGATCCCTTTGAAGACTATTGGGCCAAAGGAAATATCCTCCCATAACAAAGAGAAAGAAGCTTTCTGAGAAACTTCTTTGTGTTCTGTGAAATCATCTCACAGAGTTACAGCTTTCCCCTCAAGAAGCCTTTCGCTAACACAGTTCTTGTGGAATCGGCAAAGTGATATTTGGAAGCCCTTAGAGGGCTATGGTGAAAAAGGAAATATCCTCAGATGTAATCTGGAAAGAAGCTTTCTGAGAAACTGTTTAGTGTTCTGTTAATTCATCTCACAGAGTTACATCGGTTTTTCCTGGATCTCTTTGCTAACCTTATTTCTGTGGAATCTGAGAACAGATATTTCGGATCCCTTTGAAGACTATAGGGCCAAAGGAAATATCCTCTGATAACAAAGAGAAAGAAGGTTTCTGAGAAACTTCTCTGTTTTCTATGAAGTCATCTCACAGAGTTACAGCTTTCCCCTCAAGAAGCCTTTCGCTAAGACAATTCTTGTGGAATTGGCCAAGTGATATGTGGAAGCCCATAGAGGGGTATGGTGAAAAAGTAAATATCCTCAGATGAAATCTGGAAAGAAGCTTTCTGAGAAACTGCTTAGTGTTCTGTTAATTCATCTCACAGATTTACATCTGTATTTCGTGTATCCCTTTGCTAGCTTTATTTCTGCGTAATCTGAGAGCAGATAATTCGGATCCCTTTGAAGACTATAGGGCCAAAGGAAATATCCTCCGATAACAAAGAGCGACACGCTTTCTGAGAAACTTCTTTGTGTTCTGTGAGATCAACTCACAGAGTTACAGCTTTCCCCTCAAGAAGCCTTTCGCTAAGAATGTTCTTGTGGAATTGGGAAAGTGATATTTGGAAGCCCATAGTGGGCTACGGTGAAAAAGGAAATATCCTCAGATGAAATCTGGAAAGAAGCTTTCGGAGAAACTGCTTAGGGTTCTCTTAATTCATCTCACAGAGTTACATCTGTATTTCATGGATCTCTTTGCTAGCCTTATTACTGTGGAATCTGAGAACAGATATTTCGGATCCCTTTGGAGACTATAGGGTCAAAGGAAATATCCTCTGATAACAAAGAGAAGGAAGCTTTCTGAGAAACTTCTTTGTGTTCTGTGAAATCATCCCACAGAGTTACAGCTTTCCCTTCAAGAAGCCTTTCGTTAAGACAGTTCTTGTTGAATTGGCAAAGTGATGTTTGGAAGCCCTTAGAGGTCTATGGCGAGAAAGGAAATATCCTCAGATGAAATCTGGAAGGAAGCTTTCTGAGAAACTGCTCTGTGATGTGTGACTTCCTCTCACAGAGTTACATCTGTATTTCGTGGATCTCTTTGCTAGCCTTATTTCTGTGGAATCTGAGAACAGATATTTCGGATCCCTTTGAAGACTATAGGGCCAAAGAAAATATCCTCCGATAACAAAGAGAAAGAAGCTTTCTGAGAAACTCCCTTGTGTTATGTGAAATCATCTCACAGAGTTGCAGCTTTCCCCTCTAGAAGCCTTTCGCTAAGACAGTTCCTGTGGAATTGGCAAAGTGATATTTGGAAGCCCATAGAGGGCTATGGTGAAAAAGGAAATATCCTCAGATGAAATCTGGAAAGAAGCTTTCTGAGAAACTGCTCAGTGATGTGTGACTTCCACTCACAGAGTTACATCTGTATTTCGTGGATCTCTTTGCTAGCCTTATTTCTGTGCAATCTGAGAACAGATATGTCAGATCCCTTTGGAGACTATAGGGCCAAAGGAAATATCCTCCGATAACAAAGAGAAAGAAGCTTTCTGAGAAAATTCTTTGTGTTCTGTGAAATCATCTCACAGAGTTACAGCTTTCCCCTCAAGAAGCCTTTCGCTAAGACAGTTCTTGTGGAATTGGCCAGGTGCTATTTGGAAGCCCATAGAGGGCCATGGTGAAAAAGGAAATATCCTCAGATGAAATCTGGAAAGAAGCTTTCTGAGAAACTGCGCGGGGATGTGTTACTTCCACTCACAGAGTTATATCTGTATATCGGGGATCTCTTTGCTAGCCTTATTTCTGTGGAATCTGAGAACAGATATTTCGGATCCCTTTGAAGACTACAGGGCCAAAGGAAATATCCTCCGATAACAAAGAGAAAGAAGCTTTCTGAGAAACTTCTTTGTGTTCTGTGAAATCATCTCACAGAGTTACAACTTTCCCCTAAAGAAGCCTTTCGCTAAGACAGTTCTTTTGGAATTGGCAAGGTGATATATGGAAGCCCTTAGAGGTCTATGGTGAAAAAGGAAATATCCTGAGATGAAATCTGGAAAGAACCTGTCTGAGAAACTGCTTTGTGTTCTGTCAATTCATCTCACAGAGTTACATGTGTATTTCGTGGATCCCTTTGCTAGCCTTATTTCTGTGGAAACTGAGAACAGATATTTCGGATCCCTTTGAAGACTATAGGGCCAAAGGAAATATCCTCCAAAAACAAAGAGAAAGAAGCTTTCTGAGAAACTTCTTTTTGTTCTGTGAAATCATCTCACAGAGTTACAGCTTTCCCCTCAAGAAACCTTTCGCTAAGACAGTTCTTGTGGAATTGGGAAAGTGATATTGGGTAGCCCATAGAGGGCTATGGTGAAGAAGGAAATATCCTCAGATGAAATCTGGAAAGAAGCTTTCTGACAAACTGCTCTGTGATGTGTGACTTCCACTCACAGAGTTACATCTGTATTTCGTGGATCTCTTTGCTAGCCATATTTCTGTGGAATCTGGGAACAGATATTTCGGATCCCTTTGAAGACTATAGGGCCAAAGTAAATATCCTCCGATAACAAAGAGAAAGAAGGTTTCTGAGAAACTTCTTTGTGTTCTGTGAAATCATCTCACAGAGTTACAGCTTTCCCTTCAAGAAGCCTTTCGCTAAGACAGTTCTTGTGGAATTGACCAAGTGATATTTGGAAGCCCTTAGAGGGCTATGGCGAAAAAGGAAATATCTTCAGATGAAATCTGGAAAGAAGCTTTCTGAGAAAATGCTTAGGGTTCTGTTAATTCATCTCACAGAGTTACATCTATATTTCCTGGATCTCTTTGCTAGCCTTATTTCTGTGGAATCTGAGGACAGATATTTCGGATCCCTTTGAAGACTATAGGGCCAAAGGAAATATACTCCGATACCAAAGAGAAAGAAGGTTTCTGAGAAACTCCTTTGTTTTCCATGAAGTCATCTCACAGAGTTACAGCTTTCACCTCAAGAAGCCTTTCGCTAAGACAATTCTTGTGGAATTGGCCAAGTGATATGTGGAAGCCCATAGAGGGGTATGGTGAAAAAGGAAATATCCTCAGATGAAATCTGGAAAGAAGCTTTCTGAGAAACTGCTTAGTGTTCTGTTAATTCATCTCACAGATTTCATCTGTATTTCGTGGATCGCTTTGCTAGCTTTATTTCTGTGTAATCTGAGAACAGATATTTCGGATCACTTTGAAGTCTGTAGGGGCAAAGGAAATATACTTCGATAACAAAGAGGAAGAAGCTTTCTGAGAAACTTCTTTGTATTCAGTGAAATCATCTCACAGAGTTACAGCTTCCCCCTTAAGAAGCCTTTCGCTAAGACAATTCTTGCGGAATTGGCAAAGTTATATTTGGAAGCCCATAGAGGGCTATGGTGAAAAAGGAAATATCCTCAGATGAAATCTGGAAAGAAGCTTTCTGAGAAACTGCTCTGGGATGTGTTACTTCCACTCACAGAGTTATATCTGTATATCGGGGATCTCTTTGCTAGCCTTATTTCTGTGGAATCTGAGAACAGATATTTCGGATCCCTTTGAAGACTATAGGGCCAAAGGAAATATCCTACGATAACAAAGAGAAAGAAGCTTTCTGAGAAACTTCTTTGTGTTCTGCGAAATTATCTCACAGAGTTACAGCTTTCCTCTCAAGAAGCCTTTCGCTAAGACAGTTCTTGTGGAATTGGCCAAGTGATGTTTGGAAGCCCATAGGGGGCCATGGTGAAAAAGGAAATATCCTCAGATGAAATCTGGAAAGAAGCTTTCTGAGAAACTGCTCTGTAATGTGTGACTTCCACTCACAGAGTTACATCTGTATTTCGTGGATCTCTTTGCTAGCCTTATTGCTGTGGAATCTGAGAACAGATTTCGGATCCCTTTGGAGACTATAGGGCCAAAGGAAATATCCTCCGATAACAAAGAGAAAGAAGCTTTCTGAGAAACTTCTTTGTGTTCTGTGAAATCATCTCACAGAGTTACAGCTTTCCCCTCAAGAAGCCTTTCGTTAAGACAGTTCTTGTTGAATTGGCCAAGTGATGTTTGGAAGCCCATAGAGGTCTATGGTGAGAAAGGAAATATCCTCAGATGAAATCTGGAAGGAAGATTTCTGTGAAAATGTTCTGTGATGTGTGACTTCCTCTCACAGAGTTACATCTGTATTTCGTGGATCTCTTTGCTAGCCTTATTTCTGTGGAATCTGAGAACAGATATTTCGGATCCCTTTGAAGACTATAGGGCCAAAGGAAATATCCTCCGATAACAAAGAGAAAGAAGCCTTCTGAGAAACTTCCTTGTGTTCTGTGAAATCATCTCACAGAGTTACAGCTTTCCCCTAAAGAAGCCTTTCGCTAAGACAGTTCCTGTGGAAATGGCAAAGTGATATTTGGAAGCCCATAGAGGGCTATGGTGAAAAAGGAAATATCCTCAGATGAAATATGGAAAGAAGCTTTCTGAGAAACTGCTCTGTGATGTGTGATTTCCACTCACAGAGTTACATCTGTATTTCGTTTATCTCTTTGCTAGCCTTATTTCTGTGGAATCTGAGAACAGATATTACGGATCCCTTTGAAAACCATAGGGCCAAAGGAAATATCCTCCGATAACAAAGAGAAAGAAGCTTTCTGAGAAACTACTTTGTGTTCTGTGAAATCACCTCACAGAGATACAGATTTCCCCTCAAGAAGCCTTTCGTTCAGACAGTTCTTGTGGAATTGGGAAACTGATATTTGGAAGCCCCTAGAGGGCTATGGTGAAAAAGGAAATATCCTCAGATGAAATCTGAAAAGAAGTTTCTGAGAAACTGCTTAGTGTTCTCTTAATTCATCTCACGGAGTTACATCTGTATTTCATGGATCTCTTTGCTAGGCTTATTTCTGTGGAATCTGAGAACAGATATTTCGGATCCCTTTGAAGACTATAGGGCCAAAGGAAATATCCTCCGATAACAAAGAGAAAGAAGCTTTCTGAGAAACTTCTTTGTGTTCTGTGAAATCATCTCACAGAGTTACAGCTTTCCCCTCAAGAACCCTTTCGCTAAGACAGTTCTTGTGGAATTGGGAAAGTGATATTGGGAAGCCCTTAGATATCTATGGTGAAAAAGGAAATATCCTCAGATGAAATCTGGAAGGAAGCTTTCTGAGAAACTGCTCTGTGATGTGTGACTTCCACTCACAGAGTTACATCTGTATTTCGTGGATCTCTTTGCTAGCCTTATTTCTGTGGAATCTGAGAACAGATATTTCGGAACCCTTTGAAGACTATAGGGCCAAAGGAAATATCCTCCGATAACAAAGAGAAAGAAGGTTTTTGAGAAACTTCTTAGTGTTCTGTGAAATCATCTCACAGAGTTACAGCTTTCCCCTCAAGAAGCCTTTCGCTAAGACAATTCTTGTGGAATTGGCAAAGTGATATTTGGAAGCCCATAGAGGGCTATGGTGAGAAAGGAAATACCCTCAGATGAAATCTGGAAAGAAGATTTCTGAGAAACTGCTCTGTGATGTGTGACTTTCACTCACAGAGTTACATCTGTATTTCGTGGATCCCTTAGCTAGCCTAATTTCTGTGGAATATGAGAACAGATATTTCGGATCCCTTTGAAGACTACAGGGCCAAAGGAAATATCCTCCGATAACAAAGAGAAAGAAGCTTTCTGAGAAACTTCTTTGTGTTCTGTGAAATCATCTCACAGAGTTACAGCTTTCCCCTCAAGAAGCCTTTCCCTAAGACAGTTCTTGTGGAATTGGCAAAGTGATATTTGGAAGCCCATAGAGGGCTACGGTGAAAAAGGAAACATCCTCAGATGAAATCTGGAAAAAATATTTCTGAGAAACTGCTCTGTGATGTGTGACTTCCACTCACAGAGTTACATGTGTATTTCGTGAATCCCTTAGCTAGCCTTATTTCTGTGGAATCTGAGAACAGATATTTCGGATCCCTTTGAAGACTATAGGGCCAAAGGAAATATCCTCCGATAACAAAGAGAAAGAAGCTTTCTGAGAAACTTCTTTGTGTTCTGTGAAATCAACTCACAGAGTTACAGCTTTCCCCTCAAGAAGCCTTTCTCTAAGACAGTTCTTGTTGAATTGGCAAAGTGATATTTGGAAGCACATAGAGGTCTATGGTGAGAAAGGAAATATCCTCAGATGAAATCTGGAAAGAAGCTTTCTGAGAAACCGCTCTGTGATGTGTGACTTCCTCTCACAGAGTTACATCTGTATTTCGTGGATCTCTTTGCTAGCCTTATTTCTGTGGAATCTTAGAGCAGATATTTCGGATCCCCTTGAAGACTATAGGGCCAAAGGAAATATCCTCCGATTAAAAACAGAAAGGAGATTTCTGAGAAACTTCTTTGTGGTCTGTTAAATCATATCACCGAGTTACACTTTCCCCTCAAGAAGTCTTTCGCTAAGACAGTTCTTGTGGAATGGCAAAGTGATATTTGGAAACCCATAGAGGGCTATGGTGAAAAAGGAAATATCCTCAGATGAAATCTGGAAAGAAGCTTTCTGAGAAACTGTTCTGTGTTGTGTGACCTCCACTCACAGAGTTACATCTGTATTTCGTGGATCTCTTTGCTAGCCTTATTTCTGCGGAAACTGAGAAGAGATATTTCGGATCCCTTTGAAGACTAAGGGCCAAAGGAAATATCCTCCGATAACAAAGAAAAAGAAGCTTTCTGAGAAACTTCTTTGTGTTCTGTGAAATTATTTCACAGAGTTACAGCTTTCCCCTCAAAAAGCCTTTCGCTAAGACAGTTCTTGTGGAATTGGCAAAGTGATATCTGGAAGCCCATAGAAGGCTATCGTGAAAAAGGAAATATCCTCAGATGAAATCTGGAAAGAAGGTTTTCGAGAAACAGCTTAGTGTTCTGTTAATTCATCTCACAGAGTTCCATCTGTATTTCGTGAATATCTCTGCTAGCCTTATTTCTGTGGAATCTGATAACAGATATTTCGGATCCCTTTGAAGACTACAGGGCCAAAGGAAATATTCTCCGATAACAAAGAGAAAGAAGCTTTCTTAGAAACTTCTTTGTGTTCTGTGAAATCATCTCACAGAGTTACAGCTTTCCCCTCAAGAAGCCTTTCGCTAAGACAATTCTTGTGGAATTGGCAAAGTGATATTTGGAAGCCCATAGAGGGCTATGGTGAGAAAGGAAATACCCTCAGATGAAATCTGGAAAGAAGATTTCTGAGAAACTGCTCTGTGATGTGTGATTTCCTCTCACAGAGTTACATCTGTATTTCGTGGATCTCTTTGCTAGCCTTATTTCTGTGGAATCTGAGAACAGATACTTCGGATCCCTTTCAAGAATCTAGGGCCAAAGGAAATGTCCTCCGATAACAAAGAGAAAGAAGCTTTCTGAGAAACTTCTTTGTGTTCTGTGAAATCATCTCACAGAGTTACAGCTTTCCCCTCAAGAGGCCTTTAGCTAAGACAGTTCTTGTGGAATTGGCAAATTGATATTTGGAAGCCCATAGAGGGCTATGGTGAAAAAGGAAATATCCTCAGATGAAATCTGGAAAGAAGATTTCTGAGAAACTGCTCTGTGATGTGTGACTTCCACTCACAGAGTTAAACCTGTATTTCGTGCATCTCTTTGCTAGCCTTATTTCTGAGGAATCTGAGAACAGATATTTTGGATCCCTTTGAAGACTGTAGGGCCAAAGGAAATATCCTCCGATAACAAAGAGAAAGAAGCTTTCTGAGAAACTTCTTTGTGTTCTGTGAAATCACATCACAGATTTACAGCTTTCCCCTCAAGAAGCCTTTCGCTAAGACAATTCTTGTTCAATTGGCAAGGTGATATTTGGAAGCCCATAGAGGGCTATGGTAAAAAAGGAAATATCCTCAGATGAAATCTGGAAAGAAGATTTCTGAGAAACTGCTCTATGATGTGTGACTTGCACTCCCAGAGTTACATCTTTATTTGGTGGATCTCTTTGCTAGCCTTATTTCTGTGGAATCTGAGAACAGATATTTCGGATCCCTTTCAAGACTACAGTGCCAAAGGAAATATCCTCCGATAACAAAGAGAAAGAAGCTTTCTGAGAAACTTCTTTGTGTGCTGTGAAATCATCTCACAGAGTTACAGCTTTTCCCTCAAGAAGCCTTTCGCTAAGACAGTTCTTGTGGAATAGGCCAAGTGATATTTGGAAGCCCTTAGAGGGCTACGGTGAAAAAGGAAATATCCTCAGATGAAATCTGGAAAGAAGCTTTCTTAGAAACTGCTCTGTCATGTGTGATTTCCACTCACAGAGTTACATCTTTATCGTGGATCTCTTTGCTAGCCTTATTTCTGTGGAATCTGAGAACAGATATTTCGGATGCCTTTGAAGACTATAGGGCCAAAGGAAATATCCTCCCATAACAAAGAGAAAGAGGCTTTCTGAGAAACATCTTTGTGTTCTGTGAAATCATCTCACACAGTGACAGCTTTCCCTCAAGAATCCTTTCGCTAAGACAGTTTTTCTGGAATTGGCAAAGTGATATTTGGAAGCCCATAGAGGGCTATTGTGAAAAAGGAAATATCCTAAGATGTAATCTGGAAAGAAGTTTTCTGAGAAACTGCTTAGTGTTCTCTTAATTCATCTCACAGAGTTACATCTGTATTTCGTGGATCTCTTAGCTAGCCTAATTTCTGTGGAATCTGAGAACAGATATTTCGGATCCCTTTGAAGACTACAGGGCCAAAGGAAATATCCTCCGATAACAAAGAGAAAGAAGATTTCTGAGAAACTTCTTTGTGTTCTGTGAAATCATCTCACAGAGTTACAGCTTTCCCCTCAAGGAGCCTTTCGCAAAGACAGTTCTTGTGGAATTGGCAAAGTGATATTTGGATCCCATAGAGGGCTATGGTGAAAAAGGAAATATCCTCAGATGAAATCTGGAAAGAAGCTTTCTGAGAAACTGATCTGTGATGTGGAACTTCCACTCACAGAGTTACATCTGTATTTCGTGGATCTCTTTGCTAGCCTTCTTTCTGTGGAACCTGAGAACAGATATTTCGGATCCCTTTGAGGACTACAGGGCCAAAGGAAATATCCTCCGATAACAAAGACAAAGAAGCTTTCTGAGAAATTTCTTTGTGTTCTGTGAAATCATCTCACAGAGTTACAGCTTTCCCCTCAAGAAGCCTTTCGCAAAGACAGATCTTGTAGAATTGGCAAAGTGATATTTGGAACCCATAGAGGGCTATGGTGAAAAAGGAAATATCCTAAGATGAAATCTGGAAAGAAGCTTTCTGAGAAACTGCTCTGTGATGTGGGACGTGAACTCACAGAGTTACATCTGTATTTCCAGGATCTCTTTGCTAGCCTTATTTCTGTGGAATCTGAGAACAGATATTTCGGATCCCTTTGAAGACTATAGGGCCAAAGGAAATATCCTCCGATAACAAAGAGAAAGAAGGTTTCTGAGAAACTTCTTTGTGTTCTGTGAAATCATCTCACACAGTGACAGCTTTCCCTCAAGAATCCTTTCGCTAAGACAGTTTTTCTGGAATTGGCAAAGTGATATTTGGAAGCCTATAGCGGGCTATGTTGAAAAAGGAAATATCCTCAGATGTAATCTGGAAAGAAGTTTTCTGAGAAACTACTTAGTGTTCTCTTAATTCATCTCACAGAGTTACATCTGTATTTCGTGGATCTCTTTGCTAGCCTTATTTCTGCGGATACTGAGAAGAGATATTTCGGATACCTTTGAAGACTATAGGTCCAAAGGAAATATACTCCGATAACAAAGACAAAGAAGCTCTCTGAGAAACTTCTTTGTGTTCTGTGAAATCATCTCACAGAGTTACAGCTTTCCCCTCAAGAATCCTTTCGCTAAGACAGTTCTTGTGGAATTGGCAAAGTGATATTTGGAAACCCATGGAGGGCTATGGTGAAAAAGGAAATATCCTCAGATGAAATCTGGAAAGAAGCTTTCTGAGAACCTGCTCTGTGATGTGGGACGTGAACTCACAGAGTTACATCTGTATTTCCAGGATCTCTTTGCTAGCCTTATTTCTGTGGAATCTGAGAACATATATTTCGGATCCCTTTGAAGACGATAGGGCCAAAGGAAATATCCTCCGATAACAAAGAGAAAGAAGGTTTCTGAGAAACTTCTTTGTGTTCTGTGAAATCATCTCACACAGTGACAGCTTTCCCTCAAGAATCCTTTCGCTAAGACAGTTTTTCTGGAATTGGCAAAGTGATATTTGGAAGCCCATAGAGGGCTATGCTGAAAAAGGAAATATCCTCAGATGTAATCTGGAAAGAAGTTTTCTGGGAAACTGCTTAGTGTTCTCTTAATTCATCTCACAGAGTTACATCTGTATTTCGTGGATCTCTTTGCTAGCCTTATTTCTGCGGATACTGAGAAGAGATATTTCGGATACCTTTGAAGACTATAGGTCCAAAGGAAATATACTCCGATAACAAAGACAAAGAAGCTCTCTGAGAAACTTCTTTGTGTTCTGTGAAATCATCTCACAGAGTTACAGCTTTCCCCTCAAGAATCCTTTCGCCAAGACAGTTCTTCTGGAATTGGCAAAGTGATATTTGGAAGACCATAGAGGGCTATGGTGAAAAAGGAAATATCCTCAGATGAAATCTGGAAAGAAGCTTTCTGAGAAACTGCTCTGTGATGTGTGACTTCCACTCACAGAGTTACATCTGTATTTCGTGGATCTCTTTGCTAGCCTTATTTCTGTGGAATCTGAGAACAGATATTTCGGATCCCTTTGAAGACTGTAGGGCCAAAGGAAATATCCTCCGATAACACAGAGAAAGAAGCTTTCTGAGAAACTTCTTTGTGTTCTGTGAAATCATCTCACAGAGTTACAGCTTTCCCCTCAAGAAGCCTTTCGCTAAGACAGTCCTTGTGGAATTGGCCAAGTGATATTTGGAAGCCCTTAGAGGGCTACGGTGAAAAAGGAAATATCCTCAGATGAAATCTGGAAAGAAGCTTTCTTAGAAACTGCTCTGTGATGTGGAACTTCCACTCACAGAGTTACATCTGTATTACGTGTATCTCTTTGCTAGCCTTATTTCTGTGGAATCTGAGAACAGATATTTCGGATCCCTTTGAAGACTATAGGGCCAAAGGAAATATTCTCCGATAACAAAGAGAAAGAAGCTTTCTAAGAAACTTCTTTGCTTTCTGTGAAATCATCTCACACAGATACAGCTTTCCCCTCAAGAAGCCTTACGCTAAGACAATTCTTGTGGAATTGGCAAAGTGATATTTGGAAGCCCATAGAGGGCTACGGTGAAAAAGGAAATATCCTCAAATGAAATCTGGAAAGAAGGTTTCCGAGAAACTGCTTAGTGTTCTGTTAATTCATCTCACAGAGTTCCATCTGTATTTCGTGGATATCTTTGCTAGCCTTATTTCTGTGGAATCTGAGAACAGATATTTCGGATCCCTTTGAAGACTATAGGGCCAACGGAAATATCCTCCGATAACAAAGAGAAAGAAGCTTTCTGAGAAACTTCTTTGTGTTCTGTGAAATCATCTCACAGAGTTACAGCTTTCCCCTCAAGAAGCCTTTCGCTAAGACAGTTCTTGTGGAATTGGCAAAGTGATATTTGGAAGCCCATAGAGGGCTATGGTGAAAAAGGAAATATCCTCAGATGAAATCTGGAAAGAAGTTTTCTGAGAAACTGCTCTGTGATGTGTGACTTCCACTCAAAGAGTTACATCTGTATTTCGTGGATCTCTTTGCTAGTCTTATTTCTGTGGAATCTGAGAACAGATATTTCGGCTCCCTTTGAAAACCATAGGGCCAAAGGAAATATCCTCTGATAACAAAGAGAAAGAAGCTTTCTGAGAAACTTCTTTGTGTTCTGTGAAATCACCTCACAGAGTTACAGCTTTCCCCTCAAGAAGCCTTTCCCTAAGACAGTTCTTGTGGAGTTGGGAAAGTGATATTTGGAAGCCCGTAGAGGGCTATGGTGAAAAAGGAAATATCCTCAGATGAAACCTGGAAAGAAGCTTTCTGAGAAACTGCTTTGTGTTCTGTTAATTCATCTCACAGAGTTACATCTGTATTTCGTGGATCTCTTTGTTAGCCTTATTTCTGTGGAATCTGAGAACAGATATTTCGGATCCCTTTCAAGACTATAGGGCCAAAGGCAATATCCTCCGATAACAAAGAGAAAGAAGCATTCTGAGAAACTTCTCTGTGTTCTGTGAAATCATCTCACAGAGTTACAGCTTTCCCCTCAAGAAGACTTTCGCTAAGACAGTTCTTGTTGAATTGGCAAAGTGATATTTGGAAGCCCATAGAGGTCTATGTTGAGAAAGGAAATATCCTCAGATGAAATCTGGAAAGAAGCTTTCTGAGAAACTGCTCTGTGATGTGTGTCTTCCACTCACAGAGTTACATCTGTATTTCGTGGACCTCTTTGCTAGCCTTATTTCTGTGGTATCTGAAAACATGTATTTCTGATCTCTTTCAAGACTATGGGGCCAAAGGAAATATCCTCTCATAACAAAGAGAAAGAATCTTTCTGAGAAACTTCTTTGTGTTCTGTGAAATCATCTCACAGAGTTACAGCTTTCCCCTCAAGAAGCCGTTCGCTAAGACAGTTATTGTGGAATTGGCAAAGTGATATTTGGAAGCCCCTAGAGGGCTATGGTGAAAAAGGAAATATCCTCAGATGAAATCTGGAAAGAAGCTTTCTGAGAAACTGCTTTGTGTTCTGTTAATTCATCTCACAGAGTTACATCTGTATTTCGTGTATCTCTTTGCTAGCCTTATTTCTGTGGAATCGAAGAACAGATATTTCGGATCCCTTTGAAGAGTATAGGGCCATAGGAAATATCCTCCGATAACAAAGAGAAAGAAGGTTTTTGAGAAACCTCTTAGTGTTCTGTGAAATCATCTCACAGAGGTACAGCTTTCCCCTCAAGAAGCCTTTCGCTATGACAGTTCTTGTGGAATTGGCAAAGTGATATTTAGAAGCCCATAGAGGGCTACGGTGAAAAAGGAAATATCCTCAGATGAAATCTGGAAAGAAGCTTTCTGAGAAACTGCTTAGTGTTCTGTTAATTCATCTCACAGTGTTACATCTGTATTTCGTGGATCTCTTTGCTAGCCTTATTTCTGTGGAATCTGAGAACAGATATTTCGCATCCCTTTGAAGACTACAGGGCCAAAGGAAATATCCTCCGATAACAAAGAGAAAGAAGCTTTCTGAGAAACTTCTTTGTGTTCTGTGAAATCATCTCACAGAGTTACAGCTTTCCCCTCAAGAAGCCTTTCGCAAATACAGTTCTTGTGGAATTGGCGAAGTGATATTTGGAACCCATAGAGGGCTATGGTGAAAAAGGAAATATCCTCAGATGAAATCTGGAAAGAAGCTTTCTGAGAAACAGCTCTGCGATGTATGACTACCACTCACAGAGTTAAATCTGTATTTCGTGGATCTCTTTGCTAGCCTTATTTCTGTGGAATCTTAGAACAGATATTTCGGATCCCTTTGAAGACTATAGGGCCACAGGAAATATCCTTCGATAACAAAGAGAAAGAAGCTTTCTGAGAAACTTCTTTGTGTTCTGTGAAATCATCTCAGAGAGTTACAGCTTTCCCCTCAAGAAGCCTTTCGCTAAGACAGTTCTGGTGGAATTGGCAATGTGATATTTGTAAGCCCATAGAGGGCTATGATGAAAAAGGAAATATCCTCAGATGAAATCTGGAAAGAAGCTTTCTGACAAAATGCTCTGTGATGTGTGACTTCCACTAACAGAGTTACATCTGTATTTCGTGGATCTCTTTGCTAGCCTTATTTCTGTGGAATCTGAGAACAGATATTTCGGATGCCTTTGAAGACTATAGGGCCAAAGGAAATATCCTCCCATAACAAAGAGAAAGAGGCTTTCTGAGAAACTTCTTTGTGTTCTGTGAAATCATCTCACACAGTGACAGCTTTCCCTCAATAATCCTTTCGCTAAGACAGTTTTTCTGGAATTGGCAAAGTGATATTTGGAAGCCCATAGAGGGCTATGGTGAAAAAGGAAATATCCTCAGATGTAATGTGGAAAGAAGTTTTCTGAGAAACTGCTTAGTGTTCTCTTAATTCATCTCACAGAGTTACATCTGTATTTCGTGGATCTCTTAGCTAGCCTAATTTCTGTGGAATCTGAGAACAGATATTTCGGATCCCTTTCAAGACTATAGGGCCAAAGGAAATATCCTCCGATAACAAAGAGAAAGAAGCTTTCTGAGAAACTTCTTTGTGTTCTGTGAAATCATCTCACAGAGTTGCAGCTTTCCCCTCAAGAGGCCTTTAGCTAAGACAGTTCTTGTGGAATTGGCAAATTGATATTTGGAAGCCCATAGAGGGCTATGGTGAAAAAGGAAATACCCTCAGATGAAATCTGGAAAGAAGCTTTCTGAGAAACTGCTCTGTGATGTGTGACTTGCACTCCCAAAGTTACATCTGTATTTCGTGGATCTCTTTGCTAGCCTTATTTCTGTGGAATCTGAGAACAGATATTTCGGATCCCTTTCAAGTCTCTAGGGACAGAGGAAATGTCCTCCGATAACAAAGAGAAAGAAGCTTTCTGAGAAACTTCTTTGTGTTCTGTGAAATCATCTCACAGAGTTACAGCTTTCCCCTCAAGAGGCCTTTAGCTAAGACAGTTCTTGTGGAATTGGCAAATTGATATTTGGAAGCCCATAGAGGGCTATGGTGAAAAAGGAAATATGCTCAGATGAAATCTGGAAAGAAGCTTTCTGAGAAACTGCTCTGTGTTGTGTGACTTTCACTCACAGAGTTACATCTGTATTTCGTGGATCTGTTTGCAAGCCTTATTTCTGTGGAATCTGAGAACAGATATTTCGGATCCCTTTGAAGACTATAGGGCCAAAGGAAATATCCTCTGATAACAAAGAGAAAGAAGCTTTCTGAGAAACTTCTTTGTGTTCTGTGAAATCATCCCACAGAGTTACAGCTTTCCCCTCAAGAAGCCTTTCGCTAAGACAGTTCTTGTGAAATTGGCAATGTGATATTTGGAAGCCCATAGAGGCCTATGGTGAGAAAGGAAATATCCTCAGATGAAATCTGGAAAGAAGCTTTCTGAGAAACTGCTCTGTGATGTGTGACTTCCACTCACAGAGTCACATCTGTATTTCGTGGATCTCTTTGCTAGCCTTATTTCTGAGGAATCTGAGAACAGATATTTCGGATCCCTTTGAAGACTGTAGGGCCAAAGGTAATATCCTCCGATAACAAAGAGAAAGAAGCTTACTGAGAAACTTCTTTGTGTTCTGTGAAATCATCTCACAGAGTTGCAGCTTTCCCCTCAAGAGGCCTTTAGCTAAGACAGTTCTTGTGGAATTGGCAAATTGATATTTGGAAGCCCATAGAGGGCTATGGTGAAAAAGGAAATACCCTCAGATGAAATCTGGAAAGAAGCTTTCTGAGAAACTGCTCTGTGATGTGTGACTTGCACTCCCAAAGTTACATCTGTATTTCGTGGATCTCTTTGCTAGCCTTATTTCTGTGGAATCTGAGAACAGATATTTCGGATCCCTTTCAAGTCTCTAGGGACAGAGGAAATGTCCTCCGATAACAAAGAGAAAGAAGCTTTCTGAGAAACTTCTTTGTGTTCTGTGAAATCATCTCACAGAGTTACAGCTTTCCCCTCAAGAGGCCTTTAGCTAAGACAGTTCTTGTGGAATTGGCAAATTGATATTTGGAAGCCCATAGAGGGCTATGGTGAAGAAGGAAATATGCTCAGATGAAATCTGGAAAGAAGCTTTCTGAGAAACTGCTCTGTGTTGTGTGACTTTCACTCACAGAGTTACATCTGTATTTCGTGGATCTGTTTGCAAGCCTTATTTCTGTGGAATCTGAGAACAGATATTTCGGATCCCTTTGAAGACTATAGGGCCAAAGGAAATATCCTCTGATAACAAAGAGAAAGAAGCTTTCTGAGAAACTTCTTTGTGTTCTGTGAAATCATCCCACAGAGTTACAGCTTTCCCCTCAAGAAGCCTTTCGCTAAGACAGTTCTTGTGAAATTGGCAATGTGATATTTGGAAGCCCATAGAGGCCTATGGTGAGAAAGGAAATATCCTCAGATGAAATCTGGAAAGAAGCTTTCTGAGAAACTGCTCTGTGATGTGTGACTTCCACTCACAGAGTCACATCTGTATTTCGTGGATCTCTTTGCTAGCCTTATTTCTGAGGAATCTGAGAACAGATATTTCGGATCCCTTTGAAGACTGTAGGGCCAAAGGTAATATCCTCCGATAACAAAGAGAAAGAAGCTTACTGAGAAACTTCTTTGTTTTCTGTGAAATCATATCACACATTTACAGCTTTCCCCTCAAGAAGCCTTTCGCTAAGACAATTCTTGTGGAATTGGCAAAGTGATATTTGGAAGCCCATAGAGGGGTATGGTGAAAAAGGAAATATCCTCAGATGAAATCTGCAAAGAAGCTTTCTGAGAAACTGCTCTGTGATGTGTGACTTGCACTCCCAAAGTTACATCTGTATTTCGTGGATCTCTTTGCTAGCCTTATTTCTGTGGAATCTGAAAACAGATATTTCGGATCCCTTTCAAGACTAGAGGGCCAAAGGAAATATCCTCCGATAACAAAGAGAAAGAAGCTTTCTGAGAAACTTCTTTGTGTTCTGTGAAATCATCTCACAGAGTTACAGCTTTCCCCTCAAGAAGCCTTTCCCTAAGACAGTTCTTGTGGAATTGGCAAAGTGATATTGGAAGCCTATAGAGGGCTACGGTGAAAAAGGAAATATCCTCAGATGAAATCTGGAAAGAAGCTTTCTGAGAAACTGCTCTGTGATGTGGGACGTGAACTCACAGAGTTACATCTGTATTTCCAGGATCTCTTCGCTAGCCTTATTTCTGTGGAATCTGAGAACAGATATTTCGGATCCCTTTGAAAACTATAGGGCCAAAGGAAATATCCTTCGATAACAAAGAGAAAGAAGCTTTCTGAGATACTTCTTTGTGTTCTGTGAAATCATCTCAGAGTTACAGCTTTCCCCTCAAGAAGCCTTTCGCTAAGACAGTTCTGGTGGAATTGGCAATGTGATATTTGGAAGCCCATAGAGGCCTATGGTGAGAAAGGAAATATCCTCAGATGAAATCTGGAAAGAAGCTTTCTGAGAAATTGCTCTGTGATGTGTGACTTCCACTCACAGAGTTACATCTGTATTTAGTGGATCTCTTTGCTAGCCTTATTTCTGTGGAATCTCTGAACAGATATTTCGGATCCCTTTGAAGACTATAGGGCCAAAGAAAATATCCTCCGATAACAAAGAGAAAGAAGCTTTCTGAGAAACTTCTTTGTGTTCTGTGAAATCATCTCACGGAGTTACAGCTTTCCCCTCAAGAAGCCTTTCGCTAAGACAGTTCTTGTGGAATTGGGAAAGTGATATTTGGAAGCCCATAGAGGGCTATGGTGAAAAAGGAAATATCCTCAGATGTAATCTGGAAAGAAGTTTTCTGAGAAACTGCTTAGTGTTCTCTTAATTCATCTCACAGAGTTACATCTGTATTTCGTAGATCTCTTAGCTAGCCTAATTTCTGTGGAATCTGAGAACAGATATTTCGGATCTCTTTGAAGACTACAGGGCCAAAGGAAATATCCTCCGATAACAAAGAGAAAGAAGCTTTCTGAGAAACTTCTTTGTGTTCTGTGAAATCATCTCACAGAGTTACAGCTTTCCCCTCAAGGAGCCTTTCGCAAGGACAGTTCTTGTGGAATTGGCAAAGTGATGTTTGGAACCCATAGAGGGCTATGGTGAAAAAGGAAATATCCTCAGATGAAATCTGGAAAGAAGCTTTCTGAGAAACTGATCTGTGATGTGGAACTTCCGCTCACAGAGTTACATCTGTATTTCGTGCATCTCTTTGCTAGCCTTCTTTCTGTGGAACCTGAGAACAGATATTTCGGATCCCTTTGAAGACTACAGGGCCAAAGGAAATATCCTCCGATAACAAAGATAAAGAAGCTTTCTGAGAAATTTCTTTGTGTTCTGTGAAATCATCTCACAGAGTTACAGCTTTCCCCTCAAGAAGCCTTTCGCAAAGACAGTTCTTGTGGTATTGGCAAAGTGATATTTGGAACCCATAGAGGGCTATGGTGAAAAAGGAAATATCCTCAGATGAAATCTGGAAAGAAGCTTTCTGAGAAACTGCTCTGTAATGTATGACTTCCACTCAAAGAGATAAATCTGTATTTCGTGGATCTCTTTGCTCGCCTTATTTTTGTGGAATCTGAGAACAGATATTTCGGATCCCTTTGAAGACTACAGGGCCAAAGGAAATATCCTCCGATAACAAAGAGAAAGAAGCTTTCTGAGAAACTTCTTTGTGTTCTGTGAAATCATCTCACAGAGTTACAGCTTTCCCCTCAAGCAGCCTTTCGCTAAGACAGTTCTTGTGGAATTGGCAAAGTGATATTTAGAAGCCCATAGAGGGCTATGGTGAAAAACGAAATATCCTCTGATGAAATCTGGAAAGAAGCTTTCTGAGAAACTCCTTAGGGTTCTCTTAGTTCATCTCACAGAGTTAAATCTGTATTTCGTGGATCTCTTTGCTAGCCTTATTTCTGTGGAATCTGAGAACAGATATTTCGGATCCCTTTGAAGACTATAGGGCCAAAGGAAATATCCTCCCATAACAAAGAGAAACAGGCTTTCTGAGAAACTTCTTTGTGTTCTGTGAAATCATCTCACACAGTGACAGCTTTCCCTCAAGAATCCTTTCGCTAAGACCGTTCTTCTGGAATTGGCAAAGTGATATTTGGAAGCCCATAGAGGACTATGGTGAAAAAGGAAATATCCTCAGATGTAATCTGGAAAGAAGTTTTCTGAGAAACTCCTTAGTGTTCTCTTAATTCATGTCACAGAGTTACATCTGTATTTCGTGGATCTCTTAGCTAGCCTAATTTCTGTGGAATCTGAGAACAGATATTTCGGATCCCTTTGAAGACTATAGGGCCAAAGGAAATATCCTCCGATAACAAAGAGAAAGAAGCTTTCTGAGAAATTTCTTTGTGTTCTGTGAAATCATCTCACAGAGTTACAGCTTTCCCCTCAAGAAGCCTTTCGCTAAGACAGTTCTTGTGGAATTGGCAAAGTGATATTTGGAAGCCCATAGAGGGCTATGGTGAAAAAGGAAATATCCTCAGATGAAATCTGGAAAGAAGCTTTCTGAGAAACTGCTCTGTGATGTCTGACTTCCACTCACGGAGTTACATATGTATTTCGTGGATCTCTTTGCTAGCCTTATTTCTGTGGAATCTGAGAACAGATATTTCGGATCCCTTTCAAGACTATTGGGCCAAAGGAAATGTCCTCCGATAACAAAGAGAAAGAAGCTTTCTGAAAAACTTCTTTGTGTTCTGTGAAATCATCTCACAGAGTTACAGCTTCCCCTCAAGAGGCCTTTCCCTAAGACAGTTCTTGTCTAATTGGCCAAGTGATATTTGGAAGCCCATAGAGGGCTACGGTGAAAAAGGAAATATCCTCAGAGGAAATCTGGAAAGAAGCTTTCTGAGAAACTGCTATGTGATGTGTGACGTGCACTCACAGAGTTACATCTGTATTTCATGGATCTCTTTGCAAGCCTTATTTCTGTGGAATCTGAGAACAGATATTTCGGATCCCTTTGAAGACTATAGGGCCAAAGGAAATATCCTCCGATAACAAAGAGAAAGAAGTTTTCTGAGAAACTTCTTTGTGTTCTGTGAAATCATCTCACAGAGTTACAGCTTTCCCCTCAAGAAGCCTTTCGCTAAGACAGTTCTTGTGAAATTGGCAAAGTGATATTTGGAAACCCATAGAAGGCTATGGTGAAAAAGGAAATATCCTCAGATGAAATCTGGAAAGAAGCTTTCTGAGAAACTGATCTGTGATGTGGAACTTCCACTCACAGAGTTACATCTGTATTTCGTGGATCTCTTTGCTAGCCTTATTTCTGTGGAATCTGAGAACAGATATTTCGGATCCCTTTGAAGACTACAGGGCCAAAGGAAATATCCTCCGATAACAAAGAGAAAGAAACTTTCTGAGAAACTTCTTTGTGTTCTGTGAAATCATCTCACAGAGTTACAGCTTTCCCCTCAAGAAGCCTTTCGCTAAGACAGTTCTTGTGGAATTGGCAAAGTGATATTTGGAACCCTTAGAGGGCTATGGTGAAAAAGGAAATATCCTCAGATGAAATCTGGAAAGAAGCTTTCTGAGAAACTGCTCAGTGATGTATGACTTCCACTCACAGAGTTAAATCTGTATATCGTGGACCTCTTTGCTAGCCTTATTTCTGTGGAATCTGAGAACAGATATTTCGGATCCCTTTGAAGACTACAGGGCCAAAGGAAATATCCTCCGATAACAAAGAGAAAGAAGCTTTCTGAGAAACTTCTTTGTGTTCTGCGAAATCATCTCACAGAGTTACAGCTTTCCCCTCAAGAGGCCTTTCCTAAGACAGTTCTTGTGGAATTGGCAAAGTGATATTTGGAAGCCCATAGAGGGCTACCGTGAAAAAGGAAATATCCTCAGATGAAATCTGGAAAGAAGCTTTCTGAGAAACTGCTCTGTGATGTGTGACGTGCACTCACAGAGTTACATGTGTATTTCGTGGATCTCTTTGCAATCCTTATTTCTGTGGAATCTGAGAACAGATATTTCGGATCCCTTTGAAGACTATAGGGCCAAAAGAAATATCCTCCGATAACAAAGAGAAAGAAGCTTTCTGAGAAACTTCTTTGTGTTCTGTGAAATCATCGCACAGAGTTACAGCTTTCCCCTCAAGAAGCCTTTCGCTAAGACAGTTCTTATGGAATTGGCAATGTTATATTTGGAATCCCATAGAGGCCTATGGTGAGAAAGGAAATATCTTCAGATGAAATTTGGAAAGAAGCTTTCTGAGAAACTGCTATGTGATGAGTGACTTCCACTCACAGAGTTACATCTGTATTTCGTGGATCTCTTTGCTAGCCTTATTTCTGTGGAATCTGAGAACAGATATTTCGGATCCCTTTGAAGACTATAGGGCCAAAGGAAATATCCTCCGATAACAAAGAGAAAGAAGCTTTCTGAGAAACTTCTTTGTGTTCTGTGAAATCATCTCACACAGTGACACCTTTCCCTCAAGAATCCTTTCGCTAAGACAGTTCTTGTGGAATTGGCAAAGTGATATTTGGAAGCCCATAGAGGGCTACGGTGAAAAAGGAAATATCCTCAGATGAAATCTGGAATGAAGCTTTCTGAGAAACTGCTCTGTGATGTGTGACATGCACTCACAGAGTTACATCTGTATTTCGTGGATCTCTTTGCAAGGCTTATTTCTGTGGAATCTGAGAACAGATATTTCGGATCCCTTTGAAGACTATAGGGCCAAAGGAAACATCCTCCGATAACAGACGGAAAGAAGCTTTCTGAGAAACTCCTTTGTGTTCTGTGAAATCATGTCACAGAGTTACAGCTTTCCCCTCAAGAAGACTTTGGCTAAGACAGTTCTTGTGGAATGGGCAAAGTGATATTTGGAAGCCCATAGAGGGCTATGGAGAAAACGGAAATATCCTCAGATGAAACCTGGAAAGAAGCTTTCTGAGAAACTGCTCTGTGATGTGGAACTTCCACTCACAGAGTTACATCTGTATTTCGTGGATCTCTTTGCTAGCCTTATTTCTGTGGAATCTGAGAACAGATATTTCGGATCCCTTTGAAGACTATAGGGCCAAAGGAAATATCCTTCGATAACAAAGAGAAAGAAGCTTTCTGAGAAACTTGTTTGTGTTCTGTGAAATCATCTCACAGAGTTACAGCTTTCCTCTCAAGAATTCTTTCGCTAAGACAGTTCTTGTGAATTCGAAATGTGATATTTGGAAGCCCATAGAGGCCTATGGTGAGAAAGGAAATATCCTCAGATGAAATCTGGAAAGAAGCTTTCTGAGAAACTGCTCTGTGATGTGTGACTTCCACTCACAGAGTTACATCTGTATTTCGTGGATCCCTTTGCTAGCGTTATTTCTGTGGAATCTCAGAACAGATATTTCGGATCCCTTTGAAGACTATAGGGCCAAAGGAAACATCCTCCGATAACAGACGGAAAGAAGCTTTGTGAGAAACTCCTTTGTGTTCTGTGAAATCATGTCACAGAGTTACAGCTTTCCCCTCAAGAAGCCTTTCGCTAAGACAGTTCTTGTGGAATTGGCAAAGTGATATTTGGAAGCCCATAGAGGGCTATGGTGAAAAATGAAATATCCGCAGATGAAACCTGGAAAGAAGCTTTCTGAGAAACCGCGTTGTGATGTGTCACTTCCACTCACAGAGTTACATCTGTTTTTCGTGGATCACTCTGCTAGCCTTATTTCTGTGGAATCTGAGAAGAGATATTTCGGATCCCTTTGAAGACTATAGGGCCAAAGGAAATATCCTCCGATAACAAAGAGAAAGAAGCTTTCTGAGAAACTTCTTCGTGTTCTGTGAAATCATCTCACACAGTGACAGCTTTCCCTCAAGAATCCTTTCGCTAAGACAGTTCTCGTGGAATTGGCAAAGTGATATTTGGAAGCCCATAGAGGGCTACCCGAAAAAGGAAATATCCTCAGATGTAATCTGGAAAGAAGTTTTCTGAGAAACTGCTTAGTGTTCTCTTAATTCAGCTCACAGAGTTACATCTGTATTTCGTGGATCTCTTAGCTAGCCTAATTTCTGTGGAATCTGAGAACAGTTATTTCGGATCCCTTTGAAGACTATAGGGCCAAAGGAAATATCTTCCGATAACAAAGAGAAAGAAGGTTTCTGAGAAACTTCTTTGTGTTCTGTGAAATCATCTCACAGAGTTACAGCCCTCCCCTCAAGAAGCCTTTCGCTAAGACAGTTCTTGTGGAATTGGCAAAGTGATATTTGGAAGCCCTTAGAGGGCTATGGTGAAAAAGGAAATATCCTCAGATGAAATCTAGAAAGAAGCTTTCTGAGAAACTGATCTGTGATGTGGAACTTCCACTCACAGAGTTACATCTGTATTTGGTGGATCTCTTTGCTAGCCTTATTTCTGTGGAATCTGAGAACAGATATTTCGGATCCCTTTGAAGACTACAGGGCCAAAGGAAATATCCTCCGATAACAAAGAGAAAGAAGCTTTCTGAGAAACTTCTTTGTGTTCTGTGAAATCATCTCACAGAGTTACAGCTTTCCCCTCAAGAAGCCTTTCGCAAAGACAGTTCTTGTGGAATTGGCAAAGTGATATTTGGAACCCATAGACGGCTATGGTGAAAAAGGAAATATCCTCAGATGAAATCTGGAAAGAAGCTTTCTAAGAAACCGCGTGGTGATGTGTCACTTCCACTCACAGAGTTACATCTGTATTTCGTGGATCACTCTGCTAGCCTTATTTCTGTGGAATTTGAGAAGAGATATTTCGGATCCCTTTGAAGACTATAGGGCCAAAGGAAATATCCTCCGATAACAAAGAGAAAGAAGCTTTCTGAGAAACTTCCTTGTGTTCTGTGAAATCATATCACAGATTTACAGCTTTCCCCTCAAGAAGCCTTTCGCTAAGACAATTCTTGTGGAATTGGCAAAGTGATACTTGGAAGCACAAAGAGGGCTATGGTGAAAAAGGAAATAACCTCAGATTAAATCTGGAAAGAAGCTTCCTGAGAAACTGCTCTGTGATATGCGACTTGCACTCCCAGAGTTACATCTGTATTTCGTGGATCTCGTTGCTTGCCTTATTTCTGTGGAATCTGAGAACAGATATTTCGGATCCCTTTGAAGACTATAGGGCCAAAGGAAATATCCTCCGATAACAAAGAGAAAGAAGCTTTCTGAGAAACTTCTTTGTGTTCTGTGAAATCATCTCACAGAGTTACAATTTTCCCGTCAAGAAGCCTTTCGCTGAGACAGTTCTTGTGGAATTGGCCAAGTGGTATTTGGAAGCCAATAGAGGGCCATGGTGAAAAAGGAAATATCCTAAGATGAAATCTGGAAAGAAGCTTTCGACGAAACTGCTTAGTTTTCTGTTAATTGATCTCACAGAGTTACTTCTGTACTTCGTGGATCTCTTTGCTAGCCTTGTTTCTGTGGAATCTGAGAACAGATATTTCGGATCCCTTTGAAGGCTATAGGGCCAAAGGAAATATGTTCCGAAAACAAAGAGAAAGAAGCTTTCTGAGAAACTTCTTTGTGTTCTGTGAAATCATCTCACAGAGTTACAGCTTTCCCCTCAAGAAAACTTTTGCTAAGACAGTTATTGTGGGATTGGCAAAGTGATATTTGGAAGCCCATAGAGGGCTATGGTGAAAAAGGAAATAACCTCAGATGAAATCTGGAAAGAAGCTTTCTGAGAAACTGCTCTGTGATGTGTGACGTGCACTCACAGAGTTACATGTGTATTTCTTGGATCTCTTTGCAAGCCTTATTTCTGTGGAATCTGAGAACAGATATTTCGGATCCCTTTGAAGACTATAGGGCCAAAGGAAATATCCTCCGATAACAAAGAGAGAAGCTATCTGAGAAACTTCTTTGTGTTCTGTGAAATCATCTCACAGAGTTACAGCTTTCCCCTCAAGAAGCCTTTCGCTAAGACAGTTCTTGTGAAATTGGCAAAGTAATATTTGGAAGCCGATAGAGGGCTATGGTGAAAAAGGAAATATCCTCAGAAGAAGTCTGGAAAGAAGCTTTCTGAGAAACTGCTCCGTGATGTGTGACTTCCACTCACAGAGTTACATCTGTATTTCGTGGTACTCTTTTTTAGCCTTATTTCTGAGGAATCTGAGAACAGATATTTCGGATCCCTTTGAAGACTATAAGGCCAAAGGAAATATACTGAGAAAACAAAGAGAAAGAAGCTTTCTGAGAAACTTCTTTGTGTTCTGTGAAATCATATCACAGACTTACAGCTTTCCCCTCAAGAAGGCTTTGCCTAAGTAAATTCTTGTGGAATTGGCAAAGTGATATTTGGAAGCCCATAGAGGGCTATGGTGAAAAAGGAAATATCCTCAGATGAAATCTGGAAAGAAGCTTTCTGAGAAACTGCTCTGTGATATGCTATTTGCACTCCCAGAGTTAAATCTGTATTTCGTGGATCTCTTTGCTAGCCTTATTTCTGTGGAAACTGAGAACAGATATTTCGGATCCCTTTGAAGACTATAGGGCCAAAGGAAATATCCTCCGAAAACAAAGAGAAAGAAGCTTTCTGCGAAACTTCTTTGTGTTCTGTGAAATCATCTCACAGAGGTACAGCTTTCCCCTCAAGAAGTCTTTCGCTAAGACAGTTCTTGTGGAATTGGCAAAGTGATATTTGGAAACCCATAGAGGGCTATGGTGAAAAAGGAAATATCCTCAGATGAAATCTGGAAAGAAGCTTTCTGAGAAACTGCTCTGTGATGTGTGACTTCCACTCACAGAGTTACATCTGTATTTCGTGGATCTCTTTGCTAGCCTTATTTCTGTGGAATCTGAGAACAGATATTTCCGATCCCTTTGATGAATATAGGGCCAAAGGAAATATCCTCCGATAACAAAGAGAAGGAATCTTTCTGAGAAACTTCTTTGTGTTTTGTGAAATCATCTCAAAGAGTTACAGCTTTCCCCTCAAGAAGCCTTTCGCTAAGTCAGTTCTTGTGGAATTGGCAAAGTGATATTTGGAAGCCCATAGAGGGCTATGGTTAAAAAGGAAATATCCTCAGATGAAATCTGGAAAGAAGCTTTCAGAGAAACTGCTCCGTGATGTGTGACTTCCACTCACAGAGTTACATCACTATTTCGTGGATCTCTTTGCTAGCATTATTTCTGTAGAATCTGAAAACTGATATTTCGGATCCCTTTGAATACTATAGGGCCAAAGGAAATATCCTCCGATAACAAAGAGAAAGAAGCTTTCTGAGAAACTTCTTTGTGTTCTGTGAAATCATCTCACAGAGTTACAGCTTTCCCCTCAAGAAGCCTTTCGCTAAGACAGTTCTTGTGGAATGCCAAAGTGATATTTGGAAGCCCATAGAGGGCTATGTTGAAAAAGGTAATATCCTCAGATGAAATCTGGAAAGAAGCTTTCTGAGAAACCGCTCTGTTATGTGTGACTTCCACTCACAGAGTTACATCTGTATTTCGTGGATCTCTTTTCTAGCCTTATTTCTGTGGAATCTGAGAACAGATATTTCGGATCCCTTTGAAGACTATAGGGCCAAAGGAAATATCCTCCGAAAACAAAGAGAAAGAAGCTTTCTGAGAAACTTCTTCGTGTTCTGTGAAATCATCTCACAGAGTTACAGTTTTCCCCTCAAGAAGCGTTTCGCTAAGACAGTTCTTGTGGAATTGGCAAAGTGATATTTGGAAGCCCCTAGAGGGCCATGGAGAAAACGGAAATATCCTCAGATGAAACCTGGAAAGAAGCTTTGTGAGAAACTGCTCTGTGATGTGAAACTTCCACTCACAGAGTTACATCTGTATTTCGTGGATCTCTTTGCTAGCCTTATTTCTGTGGAATCTGAGTACAGATATTTCGGATCCCTTTGAAGACTATAGGGCCAAAGGAAATATCCTCCAATAACAAAGAGAAAGAAGCTTTCTGAGAAACTTCTTTGTGTTCTGTGAAATCATCTCACAGAGTTACAGCTTTCCACTAAAGAAGCCTTTCGCTAAGACAGTTCTTGTGTAATTGGCAAAGTGATATTAGAAAGCCCGTAGAGGGCTATGGTGAAAAAGGAAATATCCTCAGATGAAATCTGGAAAGAAGCTTTCTAAGAAACTGCTTAGTGTTCTGTTAATTCATCTCACGGAGTTACATCTGTATGTCGTGGATCTCTTTTCTAGCCTTATTTCTGTGGAATCTGAGAACAGATATTTCGGATCCCTTTGAAGACTATAGGGCCAAAGGAAATATCCTCCGAAAACAAAGAGAAAGAAGCTTTCTGAGAAACTTCTTCGTGTTCTGTGAAATCATCTCACAGAGTTACAGCTTTCCCCTCAAGAAGCGTTTCGCTAAGACAGTTCTTGTGGAATTGGCAAAGTGATATTTGGAAACCCATAGAGGGCTATGGTGAAAAAGGAAATATCCTCAGGTGAAATCTGGAAAGAAGCTTTCTGAGAAACTTATCTGTGATGTGGAACTTCCACTCACAGAGTTACATCTGTATTTGGTGGATCTCTTTGCTAGCCTTATTTCTGTGGAATCTGAGAACAGATATTTCGGATCCCTTTGAAGACTACGGGGCCAAAGGAAATATCCTCCGATAACAAAGAGAAAGAAGCTTTCTGAGAAACTTCTTCGTGTTCTGTGAAATTATCTCACACAGTTACAGCTTTCCCCTCAAGAATCCTTTCGCAAATACAGTTCTTGCGGAATTGGCAAAGTGATATTAGGAAGCCCATAGAGGGCTATGGTGAAAAAGGAAATATCCTCAGATGAAATCTGGAAAGAAGCTTTCTGAGAAACTGCTCTGTGATGTGTGACTTCCACTCACAGAGTTACATCTGTATTTCGTGGATCTCTTTGCTAGCCTTATTTCTGTGGAATCTGAGAACAGATATTTCCGATCCCTTTGATGAATATAGGGCCAAAGGAAATATCCTCCGATAACAAAGAGAAGGAATCTTTCTGAGAAACTTCTTTGTGTTTTGTGAAATCATCTCAAAGAGTTACAGCTTTCCCCTCAAGAAGCCTTTCGCTAAGTCAGTTCTTGTGGAATTGGCAAAGTGATATTTGGAAGCCCATAGAGGGCTATGGTTAAAAAGGAAATATCCTCAGATGAAATCTGGAAAGAAGCTTTCAGAGAAACTGCTCCGTGATGTGTGACTTCCACTCACAGAGTTACATCACTATTTCGTGGATCTCTTTGCTAGCATTATTTCTGTAGAATCTGAAAACTGATATTTCGGATCCCTTTGAATACTATAGGGCCAAAGGAAATATCCTCCGATAACAAAGAGAAAGAAGCTTTCTGAGAAACTTCTTTGTGTTCTGTGAAATCATCTCACAGAGTTACAGCTTTCCCCTCAAGAAGCCTTTCGCTAAGACAGTTCTTGTGGAATGCCAAAGTGATATTTGGAAGCCCATAGAGGGCTATGTTGAAAAAGGAAATATCCTCAGATGAAATCTGGAAAGAAGCTTTCTGAGAAACCGCTCTGTTATTTGTGACTTCCACTCACAGAGTTACATCTGTATTTCGTGGATCTCTTTTCTAGCCTTATTTCTGTGGAATCTGAGAACAGATATTTCGGATCCCTTTGAAGACTATAGGGCCAAAGGAAATATCCTCCGAAAACAAAGAGAAAGAAGCTTTCTGAGAAACTTCTTCGTGTTCTGTGAAATCATCTCACAGAGTTACAGTTTTCCCCTCAAGAAGCGTTTCGCTAAGACAGTTCTTGTGGAATTGGCAAAGTGATATTTGGAAGCCCCTAGAGGGCCATGGAGAAAACGGAAATATCCTCAGATGAAACCTGGAAAGAAGCTTTGTGAGAAACTGCTCTGTGATGTGAAACTTCCACTCACAGAGTTACATCTGTATTTCGTGGATCTCTTTGCTAGCCTTATTTCTGTGGAATCTGAGTACAGATATTTCGGATCCCTTTGAAGACTATAGGGCCAAAGGAAATATCCTCCAATAACAAAGAGAAAGAAGCTTTCTGAGAAACTTCTTTGTGTTCTGTGAAATCATCTCACAGAGTTACAGCTTTCCACTAAAGAAGCCTTTCGCTAAGACAGTTCTTGTGTAATTGGCAAAGTGATATTAGGAAGCCCGTAGAGGGCTATGGTGAAAAAGGAAATATCCTCAGATGAAATCTGGAAAGAAGCTTTCTGAGAAACTGCTTAGTGTTCTCTTATTTCATCTCACAGAGTTTCATCTGTATTTCGTGGATCTCTTTCCTAGCCTTATTTCTGTGGAATCTGAGAACAGATATTTCGGATCCCTTTGAGGACTGTAGGGCCAAAGGAAATTTCCTCCGATAACAAAGAGAAAGAAGCTTTCTGAGAAACTTCTTTGTGTTCTGTGAAATCATCTCACAGAGTTACAGCTTTCCCCTCAAGAAGCCTTTCGCTAAGACAGTTCTTGAGGAATTGCAAAGTGATATTTGGAGGCCCTTAGAGGGCTATGGTGAAAAAGGAAATATCCTCAGAGGAAATCTGGAAAGAAGCTTTCTGAGAAACTGCTCTGTGATGTGTGACTTGCACTCACAGAGTTACATCTGTATTTCGTGGATCTCTTTTCAAGCCTTATTTCCGTGGAATCTGAGAACAGATATTTCGGATCTATTGATGACTATAGGGCCAAAGGAAATATCTTCCGATAACAAAGAGAAAGAAACTTTCTCAGAAACTTCTTTGTTTTCTGTGAAATCATTTCACAGAGTTGCAGCTTTCCCCTTAAGAAGCCTTTCGCTAAGACAATTCTTGTGGAATTGACAAAGTGATATTTGGAAGCCCCTAGAGGGCCATGGAGAAAACGGAAATATCCTCAGATGAAACCTGGAAAGAAGCTTTCTGAGAAACTGCTCTGTGATGTGGAACTTCCACTCACAGAGTTACATCTGTATTTCGTGTATCTCTTTGCTAGCCTTATTTCTGTGGAATCAGAGAACAGATATTTCGGATCCCTTTGAAGACTATAGGGCCAAAGGAAATATCCTCCGATAACAAAGAGAAAGAAGCTTTCTGAGAGTCTTCTTTGTGTTTTATGAAGTCATCTCACAGAGTTACAGCTTTCCCCTCAAGAAGCCTTTCGCTAAGAGAGTTCTAGTGGAATTAGCAAAGTGATATTTGGAAGCCCATTGAGGGCTATGGTGAAAAAGGAAATATCCTCAGATGAAATCTGGAAAGAAGCTTTCTGAGAAACTGCTCTGTGATGTGTGACTTCCTCTCACAGAGTTACTTCTGTATTTCGTGGATCTCTTTGCTAGCCTTATTTCTGTGGAATCTGAGAACAGATATTTCCGATCCCTTTGAAGACTATAAGGCCAAAGGAAATATCCTCCGATAACAAAGAGAAAGAATCTTTCTGAGAAACAGCTTTGTGTTCTGTGAAATCAACTCACAGAGTTACAGCTTTCCCCTCAAGAAGGCTTTCGCTAAGACAGTTCTTGTGGAAGTGGGAAACAGATATATGGAAGCCCATAGAGGGCTATGGTGAAAAAGGAAATATCCTCAGATGAAAGCTGGAAAGAAGCTTTCTGAGAAACTGCTCTGTCATGTGTGACTTCCACTCACAGAGTTACATCTGTAATTCGTGGATCTCTTTGCTAGCCTTATTTCTGTGGAATCTGAGAAGAGATATTTCGGATCCCTTTGAAGACTATAGGGCCAAAGGAAATATCCTCCGATAACAAAGAGAAAGAAGCTTTCTGAGAAACTTCTTTGTGTTCTATGAAATCATCTCAAAGAGTTACAGCTTTCCCCTCAAGAAGCCTTTCGCAAAGACAGTTCTTGTGGAATTGGAAAAGTGATATTTGAAGCCCATAGAGGGCTATGGTGAAAAAGGAAATATCCTAAGATGAAATCTGGAAAGAAGCTTTCTGAGAAACTGCTCTGTGATGTGTGACTTCCACTCACAGAGTTACTTCACTCTTTCGTGGATCTCTTTGCTAGCATTATTTCTGTGGAATCTGAGAACAGATATTTCGGATCCCTTTGAAGACTATAGGGCCAAAGGAAATATCCTCCGATAACAAAGAGCAAGAAGCTTTCTGAGAAACTTCTTTGTGTTCTGTGAAATCATCTCACAGAGTTACAGCTTTCCCCTCAAGAAGCCTTTCGCTATAACAGTTCTTGTGGAATTGGCAAGTGATAATGGACGTCCATAGAGGGCTATGGTGAAAAAGGAAATATCCTCAGATGAAATCTGGAAAGAAGCTTTCTGAGAAACTGCTTAGTGTTCTGTTACTTCATCTCTCAGAGTTACATCTGTATTTCCTGGATCTCTTTGCTAGCCTTATTTCTGTGGAATCTGAGAACAGATATTTCGGATCCCTTTGAAGACTATAGGGCCAAAGGAAACATCCTCTGATAAGAAAGAGAAAGAAGCTTTCTGAGAAACTTCTTTGTGTTCCGTGAAATCATCTCACAGAGTTACAGCTTTCCCCTCAGGAAGCCTTTCGCTAAGAGAGTTCTTGTGGAATTGGCAAAGTGATATTTGGAAGCCCATAGAGGGCTATGGTGAAAAAGGAAATATCCTAAGATGAAATCTGGAAAGAAGCTTTCTGAGAAACCGCTCTTTGATGTGTGTCTTCCACTCACAGAGTTACATCTGTATTTCATGGATCTCTTTGCTGGCCTTATTTCTGTTGAATCTGAAAACAGATATTTCGGATCCCTTTGAAGACTATAGGGCCAAAGGAAATATCCTCCGATAACAAAGAGAAAGAAGCGGTCTGAGAAACTTATTTCTGTTCTGTGAAATCATCTCACAGAGTTACAGCTTTCCCTTCAAGAAGCCTTTCGCTAAGACCATTCTTGTGGAATTGGCAAAGTGATATTTGGAAGCCCATAGAGGGCTATGGTGAAAAAGGAAATATCCTCAGATGAAATCTGGAAAGAAGCTTTCTTAGAAACTGCTTAGTGTTCTCTTAATTCATCTCACAGAGTTACGTCTGTATTTCGTGGATCTCTTTGCCAGCCTTATTTCTGTGGAATCTGAGAAGAGATATTTCGGATCCCTTTGAAGACTATAGGGCCGATAGAAATATCCTCCGATAACAAAGAGAAAGAAGTTTTCTGAGAAACTTCTTTGTGTTCTGTGAAATCATCTCACAGAGTTACAGCTTTCCCTTCAAGAAGCCTTTTGCGAAGACAGTTCTTGTGGAATTGGCAAAGTGATATTTGGAAGCCCTTAGAGGGCTATGGTGAAAAAGGAAATATCCTCAGATGAAATCTGGAAAGAAGCTTTCTGAAAAACTGCTCTGTGACCTGTGTCTTCCATTCACAGAGTTACATCTGTATTTCGTGGATCTCTTTGCTAGCCTTATTTCTGTGGAATCTGAGAACAGATATTTCGGATCCCTTTGAAGACTATAGGGCCAAAGGAAGTATCCTCCGATATCAAAGAGAAAGAAGCTTTCTGAGAAACTTCTTTGTGTTCTGTGAAATCATCTCACAGAGTTACAGCTTTCCCCTCAAGAAGCCTTTCGCTAAGACAGTTCTTGTGGAATTGACAAAGGGATATTAGGAAGCCCATTGAGGGCTATGGTGAAAAAGGAAATATCCTCAGATGAAATCTGGAAAGAAGCTTTCTGAGAAACTGCTTAGTGTTCTCTTAATTCATCTCACAGAGTTACATCTGTATTTCGTGGATCTCTTTGCTAGCCTTATTTCTGTGGAATCTGAGAACAGATACTTCGGATTCCTTTGAAGACTATAGGGCCAAAGGAAATATCCTCCGATAACAAAGAGAAAGAAGCTTTCTGAGAAACTTCTTTGTGTTTTGTGAAATCATGTCACAGAGTTACAGCTTTCCCCTCAAGAAGCCTTTCGCTAAGATAATTCTTGTGGAATTGGTAAAGTGATATTTGGAAGCCCATAGAGGGCAATGGTGAAAAAGGAAATATCCTCAGATGAAATCTGGAAAGAAGCTTTCTGAGAAACCGCTCTTTGATGTGTGTCCTCCACTCACAGAGTTACATCTGTATTTCATGGATCTCTTTGCTAGCCTCATTTCTGTGGAATCTGAGAACAGATGTTTCGGATCTCTTTGAAGACTATAGGGCCAAAGGAAATGTCCTCAGATAACAAAGAGGAAGAAGCTTTTTGAGAAACCTCTTTGTGTTCTGTGAAATCATATCACAGAGTTACAGCTTTCCACTCAAGAAGCCTTTCGCTAAGACAGTTCTTGTGGAATTGGCAAAGTGATATTTCGAAGCCCATAGAGGGCTATGGTGAAAAAGGAAATATCATCAGATGAAATCTGGAAAGAACCTTTCTGAGAAACTGCTCTGTGATGTGTGACTTGCACTCACAGAGTCACATCTGTATTTCGTGGATCTCTTTTCAATCCTTATTTCAGTGGAATCTGAAAACAGATATTTCGGATCTATTGAAGACTATAGGGCCAAAGGAAATATCTTCCGATAACAAAGTGAAAGAAAATTTCTCAGAAACTTCTTTGTGTTCTGTGAAATCATTTCACAGAGTTGCAGCTTTCCCCATAAGAAGCCTTTCGCTAAGACAATTCTTGTGGAATTGACAAAGTGATATTTGGAAGACCCTAGAGGGCCATGGAGAAAACGGAAATATCCTCAGATGAAACCTGGAAAGAAGCTTTCTGAGAAACTGCTCTGTGATGTGGAACTTCCAGTCACAGAGTTACATCTGCATTTCGTGGATCTCTTTGCTAGCCTTATTTCTGTGGAATCTGAGAACAGATATTTCGGATCCCTTTGAAGACTATAGGGCCAAAGGAAATATCCTCCGATAACAAAGAGAAAGAAGCTTTCTGAGAATCTTCTTTGTGTTCTATGAAGTCATCTCACAGAGTTACAGCTTTCCCCTCAAGAAGCCTTTCGCTAAGAGAGTTCTAGTGGAATTAGCAAAGTGATATTTGGAAGCCCATTGAGGGCTATGGTGAAAAAGGAAATATCCTCAGATGAAATCTGGAAAGAAGCTTTCTGAGAAACTCCTCTGTGATGTGTGACTTCCACTCACAGAGTTACTTCTGTATTTCGTGGATCTCTTTGCTAGCCTTATTTCTGTGGAATCTGAGAACAGATATTTCCGATCCCTTTGAAGACTATAAGGCCAAAGGAAATATCCTCCGATAACTAAGAGAAAGAATCTTTCTGAGAAACTACTTTGTGTTCTGTGAAATCACCTCACAGAGTTACAGCTTTCCCCTCAAGAAGGCTTTCGCTAAGACAGTTCTTGTGGAAGTGGGAAACAGATATATGGAAGCCCATAGAGCACTATGGTGAAAAAGGAAATATCCTCAGATGAAATCTGGAAAGAAGCTTTCTGAGAAACTGCTCTGTCATGTGTGACTTCCACTCACAGAGTTACATCTGTAATTCGTGTATCTCTTTGCTAGCCTTATTTCTGTGGAATCTGAGAAGAGATATTTCGGATCCCTTTGAAGACTATAGGGCCAAAGGAAATATGCTCCGATAACAAAGAGAAAGAAGCTTTCTGAGAAACTTCTTTGTGTTCTATGAAATCATCTCAAAGAGTTACAGCTTTCCCCTCAAGAAGCCTTTCGCAAAGATAGTTCTTGTGGAATTGGAAAAGTGATATTTGAAGCCCATAGAGGGCTATGGTGAAAAACGAAATATCCTAAGATGAAATCTGGAAAGAAGCTTTCTGAGAAACTGGTCTGTGATGTGTGACTTCCACTCACAGAGTTACTTCACTCTTTCGTGGATCTCTTTGCTAGCATTATTTCTGTGGAATCTGAGAACAGATATTTCGGATCCCTTTGAAGACTATAGGGCCAAAGGAAATATCCTCCGATAACAAAGAGAAAGAAGCTTTCTGAGAAAGTTCTTTGTGTTCTGTGAAATCATCTCACAGAGTTACAGCTTTCCCCTCAAGGATCCTTTCGCTAAGACGTTCTTGTGGAATTCTGAAAGTGATATTTGGAAGCCCATAGAGGGCTAAGGAGAAAAAGGAAATATCCTCAGATGAAATCTGGAAAGAAGCTTTCAGAGAAACTGCTTAGTGTTCTCATAATTCATCTCACAGAGTTACATCTGTATTTCGTGGATCTCTTTGCTAGCCTTATTTCTGTGGAATGTGAGAACAGATATTTCGGATTCCTTTGAACACTATAGGGCCAAAGGAAATATCCTCCGATAACAAAGAGAAAAAGCTTTCTGAGAAACTACTTTGTGTTCTGTGAAATCATGTCACAGATTTACAGCTTTCCCCTCCAGAAGCCTTTCGCTAAGACAGTTCTTCTGGAATTGGCAAAGTGATATTTGGAAGCCTATAGAGGGCAATGGTGAAAAAGGAAATATCCTCAGATGATATCTGGAAAGAAGCTTTCTGAGAAACCGCTCTTTGATGTGTGTCTTCCACTCACAGAGTTACATCTGTATTTCATGGATCTCTTTGCTGGCCTTATTTCTGTTGAATTTGAGAACAGATATTTCGGATCCCTTTGAAGACTATAGGGCCAAAGGAAATATCCTCCGATAACAAAGAGAAAGAAGCTTTCTGAGAAACTTTTTTCTGTTCTGTGAAATCATCTCACAGAGTTACAGCTTTCCCTTCAAGAAGCCTTTCGCTAAGACCATTCTTGTGGAATTGGCAAAGTGATATTTGGAAGCCCATAGAGGGCTATGGTGAAAAAGGAAATATCCTCAGATGAAATCTGGAAAGAAGCTTTCTTAGAAACTGCTAGGTGTTCTCTTAATTCATCTCACAGAGTTACGTCTGTATTTCGTGGATCTCTTTGCCAGCCTTATTTCTGTGGAATCTGAGAAGAGATATTTCGGATCCCTTTGAAGACTATAGGGCCGATAGAAATATCCTCCGATAACAAAGAGAAAGAAGCTTTCTGAGAAACTTCTTTGTGTTCTGTGAAATCATCTCACAGAGTTACAGCTTTCCCTTCAAGAAGCCTTTCGCGAAGACAGTTCTTGTGGAATTGGCAAAGTGATATTTGGAAGCCCTTAGAGGGCTATGGTGAAAAAGGAAATATCCTCAGATGAAATCTGGAAAGAAGCTTTCTGAAAAACTGCTCTGTGACCTGTGTCTTCCACTCACAGAGTTACATCTGTATTTCGTGGATCTCTTTGCTAGCCTTATTTCTGTGGAATCTGAGAACAGATATTTCGGATCCCTTTGAAGACTATAGGGCCAAAGGAAGTATCCTCCGATATCAAAGAGAAAGAAGCTTTCTGAGAAACTTCTTTGTGTTCTGTGAAATCATCTCACAGAGTTACAGCTTTCCCCTCAAGAAGCCTTTCGCTAAGACAGTTCTTGTGGAATTGACAAAGGGATATTAGGAAGCCCATTGAGGGCTATGGTGAAAAAGGAAATATCCTCAGATGAAATCTGGAAAGAAGCTTTCTGAGAAACTGCTTAGTGTTCTCTTAATTCATCTCACAGAGTTACATCTGTATTTCGTGGATCTCTTTGCTAGCCTTATTTCTGTGGAATCTGAGAACAGATAATTCGGATTCCTTTGAAGACTATAGGGCCAAAGGAAATATCCTCCGATAACAAAGAGAAAGAAGCTTTCTGAGAAATTTCTTTGTGTTTTGTGAAATCATGTCACAGAGTTACAGCTTTCCCCTCAAGAAGCCTTTCGCTAAGACAATTCTTGTGGAATTGGTAAAGTGATATTTGGAAGCCCATAGAGGGCAATGGTGAAAAAGGAAATATCCTCAGATGAAATCTGGAAAGAAGCTTTCTGAGAAGCCGCTCTTTGATGTGTGTCCTCCACTCACAGAGTTACATCTGTATTTCATGGATCACTTTGCTAGCCTTATTTCTGTGGAATCTGAGAACAGATGTTTCGGATCCCTTTGAAGACTATAGGGCCAAAGGATATGTCCTCCGATAACAAAGAGGAAGAAGATTTTGAGAAACCTCTTTGTGTTCTGTGAAATCATATCACAGAGTTACTGCTTTCCACTCAAGAAGCCTTTCGCTAAGACAGTTCTTGTGGAATTGGCAAAGTGATATTTCGAAGCCCATAGAGGGCTATGGTGAAAAAGGAAATATCATCAGATGAAATCTGGAAAGAAGCTTTCTGAGAAACTGCTCTGTGATGTGTGACTTGCACTCACAGAGTCACATCTGTATTTCGTGGATCTCTTTTCAATCCTTATTTCTGTGGAATCTGAAAACAGATAATTCGGATCTATTGAAGACTATAGGGCCAAAGGAAATATCTTCCGATAACAAAGAGAAGGAAACTTTCTCAGAAACTTCTTTGTGTTCTGTGAAATCATTTCACAGAGTTGCAGCTTTCCCCATAAGAAGCCTTTCGCTAAGACAATTCTTGTGGAATTGACAAAGTGATGTTTGGAAGCCCCTAGAGTGCCATGGAGAAAACGGAAATATCCTCAGATGAATCCTGGAAAGAAGCTTTCTGAGAAACTGCTCTGTGATGTGGAACTTCCAGTCACAGAGTTACATCTGCATTTCGTGGATCTCTTTGGTAGCCTTATTTCTGTGGAATCAGAGAACAGATATTTCGGATCCCTTTGAAGACTATAGGGCCAAAGGAAATATCCTCCGATAACAAAGAGAAAGAAGATTTCTGAGAAACTTCTTTGTATTCTGTGAAATCATCTCACAGAGTTACAGCTTTCCCCTCAAGAAGCCTTTCGCTAAGAGAGTTCTAGTGGAATTAGCAAAGTGATATTTGGAAGCCCATTGAGGGCTATGGTGAAAAAGGAAATATCCTCAGATGAAATCTGGAAAGAAGCTTTCTGAGAAACTGCTCTGTGATGTGTGACTTCCACTCACAGAGTTACTTCTGTATTTCGTGGATCTCTTTGCTAGCCTTATTTCTGTGGAATCTGAGAACAGATATTTCGGATCCCTTTGAAGACTATAGGGCCAAAGGAAATATCTTCCGATAACAAAGAGAAAGAAGCTTTCTGAGAAACTTCTTTGTGTTCTGTGAAATCATCTCACAGAGTTACAGCTTTCCCCTCAAGAAGCCTTTCGCTAAGACAGTTCTTGTGGAATTGGCAAAGTGATATTTGGAAGCCAAAGAGGGCTATGGTGAAAAAGGAAATATCCTCAGATGAAATCTGGAAAGAAGCTTTCTGAGAAACTGCTCTGTGACCTGTGTCTTCCACTCACAGAGTTACATCTGTATTTCGTGGATCTCTTTGCTAGCCTTATCTCTGTGGAATCTGAGAACAGATATTTCGGATCCCTTTGAAGACTATAGGGCCAAAGGAAATATCCTCCGATAACAAAGAGAGAGAAGCTTTCTGAGAAACTTCTTTGTGTTCTGTGAAATCATCTCACAGAGTTACAGCTTTCCCCTCAAGAAGCCTTTCGCTAAGACCATTCTTGTGGAATTGGCAAAGTGATATTTGGAAGCTCATAGAGGGCTATGGTGAAAAAGGTAATATCCTCAGATGAAATCTGGAAAGAAGCTTTCTGAGAAACTGCTTAGTGTTCTCTTAATTCATCTCACATAGTTACTTCTGTATTTCGTGGATCTCTTTGCTAGCCTTATTTCTGTGGAATCTGAGAACAGATATTTCGGATCCCTTTGAAGACTATAGGGCCAAAGGAAATATCCTCCGATAAAAAAGAGAAAGAAGCTTTCTGAGAAAATTCTTTGTGTTCTGTGAAATCATCTCACAGAGTTTCAGCTTTCCCCTCAAGAAGCCTTTCGCTAAGACAGTTCTTGTGGAATTGGCAAAGTTATATTTGGAAGCCCATAGAGGGCTATGGTGAAAAAGGAAATATCCTCAGATGAAATTTGGAAAGAAGCTTTTTGAGAAACTGCTCTGTGATGTATGACTTCCACTCACAGAGTTACATCTGTATTTCGTGGATCTCTTTGCTAGCATTATTTCTGTGGAATCTAAGAACAGATATTTCGGATCCCATTGAAGACTACAGGGCCAAAGGAAATATCCTCCGATAACAAAGAGAAAGAAACTTTCTCAGAAACTTCTTTGTGTTCTGTGAAATCATTTCAGAGAGTTACAGTTTTCCCCTTAGGAAGCCTTTCGCTAAGACAATTCTTGTGGAATTGACAAAGTGATATTTGGAAGCCCATAGAGGGCTATGGTGAAAAAGGAAATATCCTCAGATGAAATCTGGAAAGAAGCTTTCTGAGAAACTGCTCTGTGATGTGTGACTTCCACTCACAGAGTTACATCTGTATTTCCTGGATCTCTTTGCAAGACTTATTTCTGTGGAATCTGAGAACAGATATTTCGGATCGCTTTGAAGACTATAGGGCCAAAGAAAATATCCTGCGATAACAAAGAGAAAGAAGCTTTCTGAGAAACTTCTTTGTGTTCTGGGAAATCATCTCACATAGTTACAGCTTTCCCCTGAAGAAGCTGTTCGCTAAGACATTTCTTGTGGAATTCTCAAAGTGATATTTGGAAGCCTCTATAGGGCTACGGTGAAAAAGGAAATATCCTCAGATGAAATCTGGAAAGAAGCTTTCTGAGAAACTGCTTAGTGTTCTGTTAATTCATCTCACAGAGTTACATCTGTATTTCGTGGATCTCTTTGCTAGCCTTATTTCTGTGGAATCTGAGAACAGATATTTCGGATCCCTTTGAAGACTATAGGGCCAAAGGAAATATCCTCCGATAACAAAGAGAAAGAAGCTTTTTGAGAAACTTCTTTGTGTTCTGTGGAATCATCTCAAAGAGGTACAGCTTTCCCTTCAAGAAGTCTTTCGCTAAGACAGTTCTTGTGGAATTAGCAAAGTGATATTTGGAAGCCCATAAAGGGCTATGGTGAGAAAGGAAATATATTCAGATGAAATCTGGAAAGAAGCTTTCTGAGAAACTGCTCTGTGATGTGTGACTTCCACTCACAGAGTTACATCGGTATTTCGTGGATCTCTTTGCTAGCCTTATTTCTGTGGAATCTGAGAACACATATTTCGGATCCCTTTGAAGGCTATAGGGCCAAAGGAAATATCCTCCGATAACAAAGAGAAAGAAGCTTTCTGGGAAACTTCTTTGTGTTCTGTGAAATCATCTCACAGAGTTACAGCTTTCCCCTCAAGAAGCCTTTCGCTAAGACAGTTCTTGTGGAATTAGCAAAGTGATATTTGGAAGACCATAAAAGGCTATGGTGGGAAAGGAAATATATTCAGATGAAATCTGGAAAGAAGCTTTCTGAGAAACTGCTCTGTGATGTGTGACTTCCACTCACAGAGTTACATCGGTATTTCGTGGATCTCTTTGCTAGCCTTATTTCTGTGGAATCTGAGAACAGATATTTCGGATCCCTTTGAAGACTAGAGGGCCAAAGGAAATATCCTCCGATAACAAAGAGAAAGGAGCTTTCTGAGAAACTTCTTTGTGTTCTGTGAAATCATCTCACAGAGTTACAGCTTTCTCCTCAAGAAGCCTATCGCTAAGACAGTTTTTGTGGAATTGGGAAAGTGATATTTGGAAGCCCATAGAGGGCTATGGTGAAAAAGGTAATATCCTAACAAGAAATCTGGAAAGAATCTTTCTGAGAAACTGCTCTGTGATGTGTGACTTCCACTCACAGAGTTACATCGGTATTTCGTGGATCTCTTTGCTAGCCTTATTTCTGTGGAATCTGAGAACAGATATTTCGGATCCCTTTGAAGGCTATAGGGCGAAAGGAAATACCCTCCGATTACAAAGAGAAAGAAGCTTTCTGGGAAACTTCTTTGTGTTCTGTGAAATCATCTCACAGAGTTACAGCTTTCCCCTCAAGAAGCCTTTCGCTAAGACAGTTCTTGTGGAACTTGTAAAGTGATATATGGAAGCCCATAGAGGGCTATGGTGAAAAAGGAAATATCCTCAGATGAAATCTGGAAAGAAGCTTTCTGAGAAACTGCTTAGTGTTCTGTTAATTCATCTCAAAGAATTACATTTGTATTTGGTGGATCTTTTTGCTTCCCTTATTTCTGTGGGATCTGAGAACAGATATTTCGGATCTCTTTGAAGACTATAGGGCCAAAGGAAATATCCTCCGATAACAAAGAGAAAGAAACTTTTTGAGAAACTTCTTTGTGTTCTGTGAAATCATCTCAAAGAGTTACAGCTTTCCCCTCAAGAAGTCTTTCGCTAAGACAGTTCTTTTGGAATTAGCAAAGTGATATTTGGAAGCCCATAAAGGGCGATGGTGAGAAAGGAAATATATTCAGATGAAATCTGGAAAGAAGCTTTCTGAGAAACTGCTCTGTGATGTGTGACTTCCACTCACAGAGTTACATCGGTATTTCGTGGATCTCTTTGCTAGCCTTATTTCTGTGGAATCTGAGAACAGATATTTCGGATCCCTTTGAAGACTATAAGGCCAAAGGAAATATCCTCTGATAACAGAGAGAAAGAAGCTTTCTGAGAAACTTCTTTGTGTTCTGTGAAATCATCTCACAGAGTTACAGCTTTCCCCTCAAGAAGCCTTTCACTAAGACAATTCTTGTGGAATTGGCAAAGTGATATTTGGAAGCTCTTAGAGGGCTATGGTGAGAAAGGAAATATCCTCAGATGAAATCTGGAAAGAAGCTTTCTGAGAAACTGCTCTGTGACGTGTGTCTTCCACTCACAGAGTTACATCTGTATTTCCTGGATCTCTTTGCAAGCCTTATTTCTGTGGAATCTGAGAAGAGATATTTCGGATCCCTTTGAAGACTATAGGGCCAAAGGAAATATCCTCCGATAACAAAGAGAAAGAAGCTTTCTGAGAAACTTCTTTGTGTTCTGTGAAATCATCTCACAGAGTTACAGCTTTCCCCTCAAGAAGCCGTTCGATAAGACAGTTCTTGTGGAATTGTCAAAGTGATATTTGGAAGCCCATAGAGGGCTACGGTGAAAAAGGAAATATCCTCAGATGAAATCTGGAAAGAATCTTTCTGAGAAACGGCTTAGTGTTCTGTAAATTCATCTCACACAGTTACATCTGTATTTCGTGGATCTCTTTGCTAGCCTTATTTCTGTGGAATCTGAGAACAGATATTTCGGATCCCTTAGAAGACTAGAGGGCCAAAGGAAATGTCCTCCGATAAAAAAGAGAAAGGAGCTTTCTGAGAAACTTCTTTGTGTTCTGTGAAATCATCTCACAGAGTTACAGCTTTCCCCTCTAGAAGCCTTTCGCTACGACAGTTCTTGTGGAATTGGCAAAGTGATATTTGGAAGGCCACAGAGGGCTACGGTGAAAAAGGAAATATCCTCAGATGAAATCTGGAAAGAAGCTTTCTGAGAAACTTCTTAGTGTTCTCTTAATTCATCTCACAGAGTTACCTCTGTATTTCGTGAATCTCTTTGCTAGCCTTATTTCTGTGGAATCTGAGAACAGATATTTCGGATCCCTTTGAAGACTACAGGGCCAAAGGAAATATCCTCCGATAACAAAGAGAGAGGAGCTTTCTGAGAAACTTCTTTGTGTTCTGTGAAATCATCTCACAGAGTTAAAGCTTTCCCCTCAAGAAGCCTTTCGCTAAGACATTTTTCTGGAATTGGGAAAGTGATATTTGGAAGCCCATAGAGGGCTATGATGAAAAAGGTAATATGCTCAGATGAAATCTGGAAAGAAGCTTTCTGAGAAACTGCACTGTGCTGTGTGACTTGCACTCACTGAGTTACATCTGTATTTCGTGGATTTCTTTGCTAGCCTTATTCCTGTGGAATCTGAGAACAGATACTTCGGATCCCTTTGAAGACTATAGGGCCAAAGGAAATATCCTCCGATAACAAAGAGAAAGAAGCTTTCTGAGAAACTTGTTTGTGTTCTGTGAAATCATCTCAAAGAGTTACAGCTTTCCCCTCAAGAAGCCTTTCGCTAAGACAGTTCTGGTGGAATTAGCAAAGTGATATTTAGAAGCCCATAAAAGGCTATTGTGGGAAAGGAAATATATTCAGATGAAATCTGAAAAGAAGCTTTCTGAGAAACTGCTCTGTGATGTGTGACTTCCACTCACAGAGTTACATCGGTGTTTCGTGGATCTCTTTGCTAGCCTTATTTCTGTGGAATCTGAGAACAGATATTTCGGATCCCTTTGAAGACTAGAGGGCCAAAGGAAATATCCTCCGATAACAAAGAGAAAGGAGCTTTCTGAGAAACTTCTATGTGTTCTGTGAAATCATCTCACAGAGTTACAGCTTTCTCCTCAAGAAGCCTTTCGCTAAGACAGTTTTTGTGGAATTGAGAATGTGATATTTGGAAGCCCATAGAGGGCTACGGTGAAAAAGGTAATATCCTAACATGAAATCTGGAAAGAATCTTTCTGAGAAACGGCTTAGTGTTCTGTTAATTCATCTCACAGAGTTACATCTGTATTTCGTGGATCTCTTTGCTAGCCTTATTTCTGTGGAATCTGAGAACAGATATTTCGGATCCCTTTGAAGACTATAGGGCCAAAGGAAATATCCTCCGATAACAAAGAGAAAGATACTTTTTGAGAAACTTCTTTGTGTTCTGTGGAATCATCTCAATGAGTTACAGCTTTCCCCTCAAGAAGTCTTTCGCTAAGACAGTTCTTGTGGAATTAGCAAAGTGATATTTGGAAGCCTATAGAGGGCAATGGTGAAAAAGGAAATATCCTCAGATGATATCTGGAAAGAAGCTTTCTGAGAAACTGCTCTGTGATGTGTGACTTCCACTCACAGAGTTACATCAGTATTTCGTGGATCTCTTTGCTAGCCTTATTTCTGTGGAATCTGAGAACAGATATTTCGGATCCCTTTGAAGGCTATAGGGCCAAAGGAAATATCCTCCGATTACAAAGAGAAAGAAGCTTTCTGGGAAACTTCTTTGTGTTCTGTGAAATCATCTCACAGAGTTACAGCTTTCCCCTCAAGAAACCTTTCGCTAAGACAGTTCTTGTGGAACTGGCAAAGTGATATATGGAAGCCCATAGAGGGCTATGGTGAAAAAGGAAATATCCTCAGATGAAATCTGGAAAGAAGCTTTCTGAGAAACTGCTTAGTGTTCTGTTAATTCATCTCACAGAATTACATTTGTATTTGGTGGATCTTTCTGCTTCCCTTATTTCTGTGGAATCTGAGAACAGATATTTCGGATCCCTTTGAAGACTATAGGGTCAAAGGAAATATCCTCCGATAACAAAGAGAAAGAAGCTTTCTGAGAAACTTGTTTGTGTTCTGTGAAATCATCTCACAGAGTTACAGCTTTCCCCTCAGGAAGCCTTTCGCTAAGACAGTTCTTGTGGAATTGGCAAAGTGATATTTGGAAGCCCATAGAGGGCTTGGTGAAAAAGGAAATATCCTCAGATGAAATCTGGAAAGAAGTTTTCTGAGAAACTGCTTAGTGTTCTGTTAATTCATCTCACAGAGTTACATCTGTATTTCGTGGATCTCTTTGCTAGCCTTATTTCTGTGGAATCTGAGAACAGATATTTCGGATCCCTTTGAAGACTAGAGGGCCAAAGGAAATATCCTCCGATAACAAAGAGAAAGGAGCTTTCTGAGAATCTTCTTTGTGTTCTGTGAAATCATCTCACAGAGTTACAGCTTTCCCCTCTAGAAGTCTTTCGCTAAGACAGTTCTTGTGGAATTGGCAAAGTGATATTTGGAAGCCCACAGAGGGCTACGGTGAAAAAGGAAATATCCTCAGATGAAATCTGGAAAGAAGCTTTCTGAGAAACTTCTTAGTGTTCTCTTAATTCATCTCACAGAGTTACATCTGTATTTCGTGGATCTCCTTGATAGCCTTATTTCTGTGGAATCTGAGAACAGATATTTCGGATCCCTTTGAAGACTACAGGGCCAAAGGAAATATCCTACGATAACAAAGAGAGAGGAGCTTTCTGAGAAACTTCCTTGTGTTCTGTGAAATCATCTCACAGAGTTACAGCTTTCCCCTCAAGAAGCCTTTCGCTAAGACATTGTTTTGGAATTGGGAAAGTGATATTTGGAAGCCCATAGAGGGCTATGGTGAAAAAGGTAATATCCTCAGATGAAATCTGGAAAGAAGCTTTCTGAGAAACTGTTTAGTGTTCTGTTAATTCATCTCACAGAGTTACATCTGTATTTCGTGGATCTCTTTGCTAGCCTTATTTCTGTGGAATCTGAGAACAGATATTTCGGATCCCTTTGAACACTATAGGGCCAAAGGAAATATCCTCTGATAACAAAGAGAAAGAAGCTTTCTGAGAAACTTGTTTGTGTTCTGTGAAATCATCTCAAAGAGTTACAGCTTTCCCCACAAGAAGCCTTTCGCTAAGACAGTTCTTGTGGAATTAGCAAAGTGATATTTGGAAGCCCATAAAAGGCTATGGTGGGAAAGGAAATATATTCAGATGAAATCGGGAAAGAAGCTTTCTGAGAAACTGCTCTGTGATGTGTGACTTCCACTCACAGAGTTACATCGGTATTTCGTGGATCTCTTTGCTAGCCTTATTTCTGTGGAATCTGAAAACAGATATTTCGGATCCCTTTGAAGACTAGAGGGCCAAAGGAAATAACCTCCGATAACAAAGAGAAAGGAGCTTTCTGAGAAACTTCTATGTGTTCTGTGAAATCTTCTCACAGAGTTACAGCTTTCTCCTCAAGTAGCCTTTCGCTAAGACAGTTTTTGTGGAATTGGGAAAGTGATATTTGGAAGCCCATAGAGGGCTATGGTGAAAAAGGTAATATCCTAACATGAAATCTGGAAAGAATCTTTCTGAGAAACGGCTTAGTGTTCTGTTAATTCATCTCACAAAGTTACATCTGTATTTCGTGGATCTCTTTGCTAGCCTTATTTCTGTGGAATCTGAGAACAGGTATTTCGGATCCCTTTGAAGACTATAGGGCCAAAGGAAATATCCTCCGATAACAAAGAGAAAGAAGCTTTTTGAGAAATTCTTTGTGTTCTGTGGAATCATCTCAAAGAGTTACAGCTTTCCCCTCAAGAAGTCTTTCGCTAAGACAGTTCTTGTGGAATTAGCAAAGTGATATTTGGAAGCCCATAAAGTGTTATGGTGAGAAAGGAAATATATTCACATGAAATCTGGAAAGAAGCTTTCTGAGAAACTGCTCTGTGATGTGTGACTTCCACTCATAGAGTTACATCGGTATTTCGTGGATCTCTTTGCTAGCCTTATTTCTGTGGAATCTGAGAACAGATATTTCGGATCCCTTTGAAGGCTATAGGGTCAAAGGAAATATCCTCCGATAACAAAGAGAAAGAAGCTTTCTCGGAAACTTCTTTGTGTTCTGTGAAATCATCTCACAGAGTTACAGCTTTCCCCTCAAGAAGCCTTTCGCTAAGACAGTTCTTGTGGAAGTGGCAAAGTGATATATGGAAGCCCATAGAGGGCTATGGTGAAAAAGGAAATATCCTCAGATGAAATCTGGAAAGAAGCTTTCTGAGAAACTGCTTAGTGTTCTGTTAATTCATCTCACAGAGTTACATTTGTATTTGGTGGATCTTTTTGCTTCCCTTATTTCTGTGGGATCTGAGAACAGATATTTCTGATCCCTTTGAAGTCTATAGGGCCAAAGGAAATATCCTCCGATAACAAAGAGAAAGAAGCTTTCTAAGAAACTTCTTTGTGTTCTGTGGAATCATCTCAAAGAGTTACAGCTTTCCCCTCAAGAAGTCTTTCGCTAAGACAGTTCTTGTGGAATTAGCAAAGTGATATTTGGAAGCCCATAAAGGGCTATGGTGAGAAAGGAAATATATTCAGATGAAATCTGGAAAGAAGCTTTCTGAGAAACTGCTCTGTGATGTGTGACTTCCACTCACAGAGTTACATCGGTATTTCGTGGATCTCTTTGCTAGCCTTATTTCTGTGGAATCTGAGAACAGATATTTCGGATCCATTTGAAGACTATTGGGCCAAAGGAAATATCCTCCGATAACAAAGATAAAGAAGCTTTCTGAGAAACTTCTTTGTGTTCTGTGAAATCAATTCACAGAGTTGCAGCTTTCCCCTCAAAAAGCCTTTCAATAAGACAGTTCTTGTGGAATTGGTAAAGCGATATTTGGAAGCCTTAGAGGGTTATGGTGAAAAAGAAAATATCCTCAGATGAAATCTGGAAAGAAGCTTTCTGAGAAACTGCTTAGTGTTCTGTTAATTCATCTCACAGAGTTACATCTGTATTTCGTGGATCTCTTTGCTAGCCTTATTGCTGTGGAATCTGAAAACAGATATTTCTGATCCCTTTGAAGACTAGAGGGCCAAAGGAAATATCCTCCGATAACAAAGAGAAAGGAGCTTTCTGAGAAACTTCTTTGTGTTCTGTGAAATCATCTCACAGAGTTACAGCTTTCCCCTCTAGAAGCCTTTCGCTAAGACAGTTCTTGTGGAATTGGCAAAGTGATATTTGGAAGCCCACATAGGGCTACGGTGAAAAAGGAAATATCCTCAGATGAAATCTGGAAAGAAGCTTTCTGAGAAACTTCTTAGTGTTCTCTTAATTCATCTCACAAGAGTTACATCTGTATTTCGTGGATCTCTTTGCTAGCCTTATTTCTGTGGAATCTGAGAACAGATATTTCGGATCCCTTTGAAGACTACAGGGCCAAAGGAAATATCCTCCGATAACAAAGAGAGAGGAGCTTTCTGAGAAACTTCTTTGTGTTCTGTGAAATCATCTCACAGAGTTACAGCTTTCCCCTCCAGAAGCCTTTCGCTAAGACATTTTTGTGGAATTGGGAAAGTGATATTTGGAAGCCCATAGAGGGCTATGGTGAAAAAGGTAATATCCTCAGATGAAATCTGGAAAGAAGCTTTCTGAGAAACTGCTCTGTGCTGTGTGACTTGCACTCACTGAGTTACATCTGTATTTCGTGGATCTCTTTGCTAGCCTTATTTCTGTGGAATCTGAGAACAGATATTTCGGATCCCTTTGAAGACTACAGGGCCAAAGGAAATATCCTCCGATAACAAAGAGAGAGGAGCTTTCTGAGAAACTTCTTTGTGTTCTGTGAAATCATCTCACAGAGTTACAGCTTTCCCCTCAAGAAGCCTTTGGCTAAGACCTTTTTGTGGAATTGGGAAAGTGATATTTGGAAGCCCATAGAGGGGTATGGTGAAAAAGGTAATATCCTCAGATGAAATCTGGAAAGAAGCTTTCTGAGAAACTACTCTGTGCTGCGTGACTTGCACTCACTGAGTTACATCTGTATTTCGTGGATCTCTTTGCTAGCCTTATTTATGTGGAATCTGAGAACAGATATTTCGGATCCCTTTGAAGACTATAGTGCCAAAGGAAATATCCTCCGATAACAAAGAGAAAGAAGCTTTCTGAGAAACTTGTTTGTGTTCTGTGAAATCATCTCAAAGAGTTACAGCTTTCCCCTCAATAAGCCTTTCGCTAAGACAGTTCTTGTGGAATTAGCAAAGTGATATTTGGAAGCCCATAAAAGGCTAGGGTGGGAAAGGAAATATATTCAGATGAAATCTGGAAAGAAGCTTTCTGGGAAACTGCTCTGTGATGTGTGACTTCCACTCACAGAGTTACATCGGTATTTCGTGGATCTCTTTGCTAGCCTTATTTCTGTGGAATCTGAGAACAGATATTTCGGATCCCTTTGAAGACTAGAGGGCCAAAGGAAATAACCTCCGATAACAAAGAGAAAGGAGCTTTCTGAGAAACTTCTATGTGTTTTGTGAAATCATCTCACAGAGTTACAGCTTTCTCCTCAAGTAACCTTTCGCTAAGACAGTTTTTGTGGAATTGGGAAAGTGATATTTGGAAGCCCATAGAGGGCTATGGTGAAAAAGGTAATATCCTAACATGAAATCTGGAAAGAATCTTTCTGAGAAACGGCTTAGTGTTCTGTTAATTCATCTCACACAGTTACATCTATATTTCGTGGATCTCTTTGCTAGCCTTATTTCTGTGGAATCTGAGAACAGATATTCCGGATCCCTTTGAAGACTATAGGGCCAAAGGAAATATCCTCCGATAACAAACAGAAAGAAAATTTTTGAGAAACTTCTTTGTGCTCTGTGGAATCATCTCAAAGAGTTACAACTTTCCCCTCAAGAAGTCTTTCGCTAAGACAGTTCTTGTGGAATTAGCAAAGTGATATTTGGAAGTCCATAAAGGGCTATGGTGAGAAAGGAAATATATTCAGATGAAATCTGGAAAGAAGCTTTCTGAGAAACTGCTCTGTGATGTGTGACTTCCACTCACAGAGTTACATCGGTATTTCGTGGATCTCTTTGCTAGCCTTATTTCTGTGGAATCTGAGAACAGATATTTCGGATCCCTTTGAAGGCTATAGGGCCAAAGGAAATATCCTCCGATAACAAAGAGAAAGAAGCTTTCTGGGAATCTTCTTTGTGTTCTGTGAAATCATCTCACAGAGTTACAGCTTTCCCCTCAAGAAGCCTTTCGCTAAGACAGTTCTTGTGGAACTGGCAAAGTGATATATGGAAGCCCATAGAGGGCTATGGTGAAAAAGGAAATATCCTCAGATGAAATCTGGAAAGAAGCTTTCTGAGAAACTGCTTAGTGTTCTGTTAATTCATCTCACAGAGTTACATTTGTATTTGGTGGATCTTTTTGCTTCCCTTATTTCTGTGTGATCTGAGAACAGATATTTCGGATCCCTTTGAAGACTATAGGGCCAAAGGAAATATCCTCCGATAACAAAGAGAAAGAAGCTTTCTAAGAAACTTCTTTGTGTTCTGTGAAATTATCTCACAGAGTTACAGCTTTCCGCTCAAGAAGCCTTTCGCTAACACAGTTCTTGTGGAATTGGCAAAGTGATATATGGAAGCAAATAAGGGGCTATGGTGAGAAAGGAAATATCCTCAGATGAAATCCGGAAAGAAGCTTTCTTAGAAACTGCTCTGTGATGTGTGACTTCCACTCACAGAGTTATATCTGTATTTCGTGGATTCCTTTGCTAGCCTTCTTTCTGTGGAATCTAAGAACAGATATTTCGGATCCCTTTGAAGACTATAGGGCCAAAGGAAATATCCTCCGATAACAAAGAGAAAGAAGCTTTCTGAGATACTTCTTTGTGTTCTGTGAAATCACCTCACAGAGTTACAGCTTACCCCTCAAGAAGCCTTTCGCTAAGACAGTTCTTGTGGAATTAGCAAAGTGATATTTGGAAGCCCATAGAGGGCTATGGTGAGAAAGGATATATCCTCAGATGAAATCTGGAAAGAAGCTTTCTGAGAAACTGCTTAGTGTTCTGTTAATTCATCTCACAGAGTTACATTTGTATTTGGTGGATCTTTTTGCTTCCCTTATTTCTGTGGGATCTGAGAACAGATATTTCGGATCCCTTTGAAGACTATAGGGCCAAAGGAAATATCCTCCGATAACAAAGAGAAAGGAGCTTTCTGAGAAACTTCTTTGTGTTCTGTGAAATCATCTCACAGAGTTACAGCTTTCCCCTCTAGAAGCCTTTCGCTAAGACAGTTCTTGTGGAATTGGCAAAGTGATATTTGGAAGCCCACATAGGGCTACGGTGAAAAAGGAAATATCCTCAGATGAAATCTGGAAAGAAGCTTTCTGAGAAACTTCTTAGTGTTCTCTTAATTCATCTCACAAGAGTTACATCTGTATTTCGTGGATCTCTTTGCTAGCCTTATTTCTGTGGAATCTGAGAACAGATATTTCGGATCCCTTTGAAGACTACAGGGCCAAAGGAAATATCCTCCGATAACAAAGAGAGAGGAGCTTTCTGAGAAACTTCTTTGTGTTCTGTGAAATCATCTCACAGAGTTACAGCTTTCCCCTCAAGAAGCCTTTCGCTAAGACATTTTTGTGGAATTGGGAAAGTGATATTTGGAAGCCCATAGAGGGCTATGGTGAAAAAGGTAATATCCTCAGATGAAATCTGGAAAGAAGCTTTCTGAGAAACTGCTCTGTGCTGTGTGACTTGCACTCACTGAGTTACATCTGTATTTCGTGGATCTCTTTGCTAGCCTTATTTCTGTGGAATCTGAGAACAGATATTTCGGATCCCTTTGAAGACTACAGGGCCAAAGGAAATATCCTCCGATAACAAAGAGAGAGGAGCTTTCTGAGAAACTTCTTTGTGTTCTGTGAAATCATCTCACAGAGTTACAGCTTTCCCCTCAAGAAGCCTTTGGCTAAGACCTTTTTGTGGAATTGGGAAAGTGATATTTGGAAGCCCATAGAGGGGTATGGTGAAAAAGGTAATATCCTCAGATGAAATCTGGAAAGAAGCTTTCTGAGAAACTACTCTGTGCTGCGTGACTTGCACTCACTGAGTTACATCTGTATTTCGTGGATCTCTTTGCTAGCCTTATTTATGTGGAATCTGAGAACAGATATTTCGGATCCCTTTGAAGACTATAGTGCCAAAGGAAATATCCTCCGATAACAAAGAGAAAGAAGCTTTCTGAGAAACTTGTTTGTGTTCTGTGAAATCATCTCAAAGAGTTACAGCTTTCCCCTCAATAAGCCTTTCGCTAAGACAGTTCTTGTGGAATTAGCAAAGTGATATTTGGAAGCCCATAAAAGGCTAGGGTGGGAAAGGAAATATATTCAGATGAAATCTGGAAAGAAGCTTTCTGGGAAACTGCTCTGTGATGTGTGACTTCCACTCACAGAGTTACATCGGTATTTCGTGGATCTCTTTGCTAGCCTTATTTCTGTGGAATCTGAGAACAGATATTTCGGATCCCTTTGAAGACTAGAGGGCCAAAGGAAATAACCTCCGATAACAAAGAGAAAGGAGCTTTCTGAGAAACTTCTATGTGTTTTGTGAAATCATCTCACAGAGTTACAGCTTTCTCCTCAAGTAACCTTTCGCTAAGACAGTTTTTGTGGAATTGGGAAAGTGATATTTGGAAGCCCATAGAGGGCTATGGTGAAAAAGGTAATATCCTAACATGAAATCTGGAAAGAATCTTTCTGAGAAACGGCTTAGTGTTCTGTTAATTCATCTCACACAGTTACATCTATATTTCGTGGATCTCTTTGCTAGCCTTATTTCTGTGGAATCTGAGAACAGATATTCCGGATCCCTTTGAAGACTATAGGGCCAAAGGAAATATCCTCCGATAACAAACAGAAAGAAAATTTTTGAGAAACTTCTTTGTGCTCTGTGGAATCATCTCAAAGAGTTACAACTTTCCCCTCAAGAAGTCTTTCGCTAAGACAGTTCTTGTGGAATTAGCAAAGTGATATTTGGAAGTCCATAAAGGGCTATGGTGAGAAAGGAAATATATTCAGATGAAATCTGGAAAGAAGCTTTCTGAGAAACTGCTCTGTGATGTGTGACTTCCACTCACAGAGTTACATCGGTATTTCGTGGATCTCTTTGCTAGCCTTATTTCTGTGGAATCTGAGAACAGATATTTCGGATCCCTTTGAAGGCTATAGGGCCAAAGGAAATATCCTCCGATAACAAAGAGAAAGAAGCTTTCTGGGAATCTTCTTTGTGTTCTGTGAAATCATCTCACAGAGTTACAGCTTTCCCCTCAAGAAGCCTTTCGCTAAGACAGTTCTTGTGGAACTGGCAAAGTGATATATGGAAGCCCATAGAGGGCTATGGTGAAAAAGGAAATATCCTCAGATGAAATCTGGAAAGAAGCTTTCTGAGAAACTGCTTAGTGTTCTGTTAATTCATCTCACAGAGTTACATTTGTATTTGGTGGATCTTTTTGCTTCCCTTATTTCTGTGTGATCTGAGAACAGATATTTCGGATCCCTTTGAAGACTATAGGGCCAAAGGAAATATCCTCCGATAACAAAGAGAAAGAAGCTTTCTAAGAAACTTCTTTGTGTTCTGTGAAATTATCTCACAGAGTTACAGCTTTCCGCTCAAGAAGCCTTTCGCTAACACAGTTCTTGTGGAATTGGCAAAGTGATATATGGAAGCAAATAAGGGGCTATGGTGAAAAAGGAAATATCCTCAGATGAAATCTGGAAAGAAGCTTTCTGAGAAACTGCTCTGTGATGTGTGACTTGCACACACAGAGTTACATCTGTATTTTGTGGATCTCTTCGCTAGCCTTATTTCTGTGGAATCTGAGAACAGATATTTCGGATCCCTTTGAAGACAATAGGGCCAAAGGAAATATCCTCCGATAACAAAGAGAAAGAAGCTTTCTGAGAAACTTCTTTGTGTTCTGTGAAATCATCTCACAGAGTTACAGCTTTCCCCTCATGAAGTCTTTCGCTAAGACAGTTCTTGTGGAATTGCCAAAGTGATATTTGGAAGCCTTAGAGGGCTATGGTGAGAAAGGAAATATCCTCAGATGAAATCCGGAAAGAAGCTTTCTTAGAAACTGCTCTGTGATGTGTGACTTCCACTCACAGAGTTATATCTGTATTTCGTGGATTCCTTTGCTAGCCTTCTTTCTGTGGAATCTAAGAACAGATATTTCGGATCCCTTTGAAGACTATAGGGCCAAAGGAAATATCCTCCGATAACAAAGAGAAAGAAGCTTTCTGAGATACTTCTTTGTGTTCTGTGAAATCACCTCACAGAGTTACAGCTTTCCCCTCAAGAAGCCTTTCGCTAAGACAGTTCTTGTGGAATTAGCAAAGTGATATTTGGAAGCCCATAGAGGGCTATGGTGAGAAAGGAAATATCCTCAGATGAAATCTGGAAAGAAGCTTTCTGAGAAACTGCTTAGTGTTCTGTTAATTCATCTCACAGAGTTACATTTGTATTTGGTGGATCTTTTTGCTTCCCTTATTTCTGTGGGATCTGAGAACAGATATTTCGGATCCCTTTGAAGACTATAGGGCCAAAGGAAATATCCTCCGATAACAAAGAGAAAGAAGCTTTCTGAGAAACTTCTTTGTGTTCTGTGAAATCATCTCACAGAGTTACAGCTTTCCCCTCAAGGAGCCTTTCGCAAAGACAGTTCTTGTGGAATTGGCAAAGTGATATTAGGAAGCCCATAGAGGGCTATGGTGAAAAAGGAAATATCCTCAGATGAAATCTGGAAAGAAGCTTTTTGAGAAACTGCTATGCGATGTGGAACTTCCACTCACAGATTTACATCTGTATTTCGTGGATCTCTTTGCTAGCCTTATTTCTGTGGAATCTAAGAAGAGATATTTCGGATCCCTTTGAAGTCTATAGGGCCAAAGGAAATATCCTCCGATTACAAAGAGAAAGAAGCTTTCTGAGAAACTTCTTTGTGTTCTGTGAAATCATCTCACAGAGTTACAGATTTCCCCTCAAGAAGACTTTCGCTAAGACAGTTCTTGTGGAATTGGCAAAGTGATATTTGGAAGACCATAGGGGGCTATGGTGAAAAAGGCAATATCCTCAGATGAAATCTGGAAAGAAGCTTTCTGAGAAGCGGCTTAGTGTTCTCTTAATGCATCTCACAGAGTTACATCTGTATTTCGTGGATCTCTTTGCTAGCCTTATTTCTGTGGAATCTGAGAAGAGATATTTCGGATCCCTTTGAAGACTACAGGGCCAAAGGAAATATCCTCCGATAACAAAGAGAAAGAAGCTTTCTGAGAAACTTCTTTGTGTTCCGTGAAATCATCTCACAGAGTTACAGCTTTCCCCTCAAGAAGCCTTTCGCTAAGACATTTGTTGTGGAATTGGCAAAGTGATATTAGGAAGCCCACAGAGGGCTATGGTGAAAATGGTAATATCCTCAGATGAAATCTGGAAAGAAGCTTTCTGAGAAACGGCTTAGTGTTCTGTTAATTCATCTCACAGAGTTACATCTGTATTTCGTGGATCTCTTTGCTAGCCTTATTTCTGTGGAATCTGAGAACAGATATTTCGGATCCCTTTGAAGACTATAGGGCCAAAGGAAATATCCTCCGAAAACAAAGAGAAAGAAGCTTTCTGAGAAACTTCTTTGTGTTCTGTGAAATCATCTCACCGAGTTACAGCTTTCCCCTCAAGAAGCCTTTCGCTAAGACAGTTCTTGTGGAATTGGCAAAGCGATATTTGGAAGCCTTAGAGGGCTATGGTGAAAAAGGAAATATCCTCAGATGAAATCCGGAAGGAAGCTTTCTGAAAAACTGCTCTGTGATGTGTGACTTGCACTCACAGAGTTACATCTGTATTTCGTGGATTCCTTTGCTAGCCTTATTTCTGTGGAATCTGAGAACAGACATTTCGGATTCTTTTGAAGACTATAGGGCCAAAGGAAATATCCTCCGATAACAAAGAGAAGGAAGCTTTCTGAGAAACTTCTTTGTGTTCTGTGAAATCATCTCACAGAGTTACAGCTTTCCCCTTAGGAAGCCTTTAACTAAGACAGTTCTTGTGGAATTGGCAAAGTGATATTTGGAAGCCCATAGAGGGCTATGGTGAAAAGTAAATATCCTCAGATGAAATCTGAAAGAAGGTTTCTGAGAAACTGCTTAGTGTTCTGTTAATTAATCTCACAGATTTACATGGGTATTACGTGGATCTCTTTGCTGGCCTTATTTCTTTGGAATCTGAGAACAGATATTTCGGATGCCTTTCAAGACTATATGTCCAAAGGAAATATCCTCCGATAACAAAGAGAAAGAAGCTTTCTGTGAAACTTCTTTGTGTTCTGTGAAACCATCTCACAGAGTTACAGCTTTCCCCTCAAGAAGCCTTTCGCTGAGACAGTTCTTGTGGAATTGGCAAAGTGATATTTTGAAGCTCATAGAGGGCTATGGTGATAAAGGAAATATCCTCAGATGAAATCTGGAAAGAAGCTTTCTGAGAAACTGCTTAGTCTTCTGTTAATTCATCTCACAGAGTTACATCTGTATTTCGTGGATCTCCTTGCTAGTCTTATTTCTGTGGAATCTGAGAACAGATATTTCGGATTCCTTTGAAGACTATAGGACCAAAGGAAATATCCTCCGATAACAAAGAGAAAGAAGCTTTCTGAGAAACTTCTTTGTGTTCTGTGAAATCATCTCACAGAGTTACAGCTTTCCCCTCAAGAAGCCTTTCGCTAAGACAGTTATTGTGGAATTGGCAAAGTATTACTTGGAAGCCCGTAGAGGGCTATGGTGAAAAAGGAAATATCCTCAGATGAAATCTAGAAAGAAGCTTTCTGAGAATCTGCTCTGAGATGTGTGACTTCCACTCACAGAGTTACATCTGTACTTCGTGTATCTCTTTGCTAGACTTATTTCTGTGGAATCTGAGAACAGATATTTCGGATCCCTTTAAAGACTATAGGGCCAAAGGAACTATCCTCCGATAACAAAGAGAATGAAGCGTTCTGATAAACTTCTTTGTGTTCTGTGAAATCATCTCACAGAGTTTCAGCTTTCCCGTGAAAAACCCTTTCGCTGAGACAGTTCTTGTGTAATTGGCAAAGTGATATTTGGAAGCCCATAGAGGGCTATGGTGAAAAAGGAAATATCCTCAGATGAAATCTGGAAAGAAGCTTTCTGAGAAACTGCTTAGTCTTCTGTTAATTCATCTCACAGAGCTCCATCTGTATTTCGTGGATCTCTTTGCTAGCCTTATTTCTGTGGAATCTGAGAACAGATATTTCGGATCCCTTTGAAGACTATGAGGCCAAAGGAAATATCCTCCGATAACAAAGAGTAAGAAGCTTTCTGAGAAACTTCTTTGTGTTCAGTGAAATCATCTCACAGAGTTACAGCTTTCCCTCAAGAAGCCTTTCGATAAGACAGTTCTTGTGGAATTGGCAAAGTGATATTTGGAAGGCCATAGAGGACTATGGTGAAAAAGGAAATATCCTCAGATGAAATCTGTAAAGAAGCATTCTGAGAAACTGCTCTGTGATGTGTGACTTCCACTAACAGAGTTACATCTGTATTTCGTGGATCTCTTTGCTAGCCTTATTTCTGTGGAATCTGAGAACAGATATTTTGGATCCCTTTGAAGACTATAGGGCCAAAGGAAATATCCTCCGATAACAAAGAGAAAGAAGCTTTGAGAAAATGCTTTGTGTTCCTTGAAATCAATTCACAGAGTTACAGCTTTCCCCTCAAGAAGCCTTTCGCTAAGACAGTTCTTGTGAAATTGGCAAAGTGACACTTGGAAGCCCATAGAGGGATATGGGGAAAAAGGAAATATCCTCAGATGAAATCTGGAAAGAAACTTTCTGAGAAACTGCTCTGTGATGTGTGACTTCCACTCACAGAGTTACATCTGTATTTGGCGGATCTCTTTGCTAGCCTTATTTCTGAGGAATCTGAGAAAAGATATTTCGGATCCCTTTGAAGACTATAGGGCCAAAGGAAATATCCTCCGATAACAAAGAGAAAGAAGCTTTCTGAGAAACCTCTTTGTGTCCTGTGAAATCATCTCACAGAGTTACAGCTTTCTCCTCAAGAAGCCTTTCGCTAAGACAGTTCTTGTGGAATTGGCAAAGTGATACTTGGAAGCCCGTAGAGGGCTATGGTGAAAACGGAAATATCTTCAGATGAAATCTGGAAAGAAGCTTTCTGAGAAACTGCTTAGTCTTCTGTTAATTCATCTCACAAAGTTACATCTGTATTTCGTGGATCTCTTTGCTGGCTTATTTCTGTGGAATCTGAGAACAGATATTTCGGTTCCCTTTGAAACCTATAAGGACAAAGGAAATATCCTCCGATAACAAAGAGGAAGAAGCTTTCTGAGAAACTTCTTTGTGTTCTTTGAAATCATCTCACAGAGTTACAGCTTTCCACTCAAGAAGCCTTTCGGTAAGACAGTTCTTGTGGAATTGGAAAAGTGATATTTTGAAGCACATAGAGGACTATAATGAAAAAGGAAATATCCTCAGATGAAATCTGGAAAGAAGATTTCTGAGAAACTGCTATGATATGTGTGACTTCCACTCACAGAGTTACAACTGTATTTCGTGGATCTCCTTGCTAGCCTTATTTCTGTGGAATGTCAGAACAGATATTTCGGATCCCTTTGAAGACTATAGGGCCAAAGGAAATATCCTCCGATAACAAAGAGAAAGAAGCTTTCTGAGAAACTTCTTTGTGTTCTGTGAAATCATCTCACAGAGTTACAGCTTTCCCCTCAAGAAGCCTTTCGCTAAGACAGTTCTTGTGGAAATGGCAAAGTGATATTTGGAAGGCCATAGAGGGCTATGGTGAAAAAGGAAATATCCTCAGATGAAATCTGGAAAGAAACTTTCTGAGAAACTGCTTAGTGTTCTGTTAATTCATCTCACAGAGTTACATCTCTATTTCGTGGATCTCAAGGTTAGCCTTATTTCTGTGCAATCTGAGGACAGATATTTCGGATCCCTTTGAAGAATACAGGGCCAAAGGTAATATCCTCCAATAACAAAGAGAAAGAAGCTTTCTGAGAAACTTCTTTGTGTTCTGTGAAATCATCTCACAGAGTTAAAGCTTTCCCCTCAAGAAGCCTTTGGCTAAGACACTACTTGTGGAATTGGCAAAGTGATATTTGGAAGCCCATAGAGGGCTACGGTGAAAAAGGAAATATCCTCAGATGAAATCTGGAAAGAATCTTTCAGAGAATCTGTTCTGTGATGTGGGACTTCCACTCACAGAGTTACATCTGTATTTGGCGGATCTCTTTGCTAGCCTTATTTCTGCGGAATCTGAGAATAGATATTTCGGATCCCTTGGACGATTATAGGGACAAAGGAAATATCCTCCGATAACAAAGAGAAAGAAGATTTCTGAGAAACTTATTTGTGTTCTGTGACATCATCTCACAGAGTTACAGCTTTCCCCTCAAGAAGCCTTTCGCTAAGACAGTTCTTGTGGAATTGGCAAAGTGATATTTGGAAGCCCATAGAGGGCTATGGTGAAAAAGGAAATATCCTCAGATGAAATCTGGAAAGAAGCTTTCTGAGAAACTGCTTAGTGTTCTGTTAATTCATCTCACAGAGTTACATCTGTATTTCGTGGATCTCTTTGCTGGATTTATTTCTGTGGAATCTGAGAAGAGATATTTCGGATCCCTTTGAAGACTATAGGAACAAAGGAAATATCCTCCGATAATAAAGAGAAAGAAACTTTCTTAGAAACTTCTTTGTGTTCCATGAAATCGTCTCACAGAGTTACAGCTTTCTCCTCAAGAAGCCTTTCGCTAACACAGTTCTTGTGGAATTGGCAAAGTGATAATTGTAATCCCGTAGAGGGCTACGGTGAAAAAGGAAATATCCTCAGTTGGAATCTGGAAAGAAGCTTTCAGACATACTGCTTAGTGTTCTGTTGATTCATCTCAGAGAGTTACATCTGTATTTAGTGGATCTCTTTACTAGCCTTATTTCTGTGGAATCTGAGAACAGATATTTCGGATCCCTTGGACGACTATAGGGCCAAAGGAAATATCCTCCGATAACAAAGAGAAAGAAGATTTCTGATAAACTTCTTCGTATTCTGTGAAATCATCTCACAGAGCTACCGCTTTTCCCTAAAGAAGCCTTTCGCTAAGACAGTTCTTGTGGAATTGGCAAATTGATATTTGGAAGCCCATAGAGGGCTACGGTGAAAAAGGAAATATCCTCAGATGAAATCTGGAAAGAAGCTTTCTGAGAAACTGCTTAGTCTTCTGTCAATTCATCTCACAGAGTTACATCTGTATTTCGTGGATCTCTTTGCTAGCCTTATTTCTGTGGAATCTGAGAACAGATATTTCGGATCCCTTTGTAGACTATAGGGGCAAAGGAATTATCCTCTGATAACAAAGAGAAAGAAGCTTTCTGAGAAACTTCTTTGTGTTCTGTGAAATCATCTCACAGAGTTACAGCTTTCCCCTCAAGAAGCCTTTCGCTAAGACAGTTCTTGTGGAATTGGCAAAGTGATATTTGGAAGCCCAAAGAGGGCTATGGTGAAAAAGGAAATATCCTCAGATGAAATCTGGGAAGAAGCTTTCTGAGAAACTGCTTAGTGATCTGTTAATTCATCTTACAGTGTTACATCTGTATTTCGTGGATCTCCTTGCTAGCCTTATTTCTGTGGAATCTGAGAACACATATTTCGGATCCCTTTGAAGAATATAGGGCCAAAGGAAATATCCTCTGATAACAAAGAGAAAGAAGCTTTCTGAGAAACTACTTTGTGTTCTGTAAAATCATCACACAGAGTTATAGCTTTCCCCTGAAGAAGCCTTTCGCTAAGACAGTTCTTGTTGAATTGGCAAAGTGATATTTGAAAGCCCATAGAGGGCTATGGTGAAAAAGGAAATATACTCAGTTGAAATCCGGAAAGAAGCTTTCTGAGAAACTGCTCTGTGATGGGTGACTTCCACTCACAGAGTTACATCTGTATTTCGTGGATCTCTTTGCTAGCCTTATTTCTGTGGAATCTGAGAACAGATATTTCGGATCCCTTTGAAGACTATAGAGCCAAAGGAAATATCCTCCGATAACAAAGATAAAGAAGCTTTCTGAGAAATTTCTTTGTGTTCTGTGAAATAATCTCACAGAGTTACAGCTTTCCCTCTACAAGGCTTTCGTTAAGACAGTTCTTGAGAAATTGGAACAGTGATATTTGGAAGCCCATAGAGGGCTATGGTGAAAAAGGAAATATCCTCCGATGAAATCTGGAAAGAAGCTTTCTGAGAAACTGCTTAGTGTTCTGTTAATTCATCTCACAGCGTTACATCTGTATTTCATGGATCTCTCTGCTAGCCTTATTTCTGTGGAATCTGTGAACAGATATTTCGGATCCCTTTGAAGACTATAGAGCCAAAGGAAATATCCTCCGATAACAAAGAGAAAGAAGCTTTCTGAGAAACTTCTTTGTGTTCTGTGAAATCATCTCACAGAGTTACAGCTTTCCCCTCAAGATACCTTTCGCTAAGACAGTTCTTGTGGAATTGGAAAAGTGATATTTGGAAGCCCTTAGAGGGCTATGGTGAAAAAGGAAATATCCTCAGATGAAATCTGGAAAGAAGCTTTCTGAGAAACTGCTTAGTGTTCTGTTAATTCATCTCACAGAGTTACATCTGTATTTCGTGGATCTCTTTGCTAGCCTTATTTCTGTGGAATCTGAGAACAGATATTTCGGATCCCTTTGAAGACTATAGGACCAAAGGAAATATCCTCCGATAACAAAGAGAAAGAATCTTTCTTAGAAACTTCTTTGTGTTCTATGAAATCATCTCACAGAGTTACAGCTTTCCCCTCAAGGAGACTTGCTCTAAGACAGTTCTTGTGGAATTGGCAAAGTGATATTTGGAATCCCGTAGAGGGCTATGTTAAAAAAGGAAATACCCTCAGGTGGAATCTGGAAAGAAGATTTCTGACAGACTGCTTAGAGTTCTGTTAATTCATCTCACAGAGTTACATGTGTATTTCTTGGATCTCTTTGCTAGCCTTATTTCTGTGGAATCTGAGAACAGATATTTCGGATCCCTTTGACGACTATAGGGCCAAAGGAAATATCCTCCGATAACAAAGATGAAGAAGATGTCTGATAAACTTCTTCGTGTTCTGTGAAATCATCTCACAGAGTTACCGCTTTTCCCTAAAGAAGCCTTTCGCTAAGACAGTTCTTGTGGAATTGGCAAAGTGATATTTGGAAGCCCAAAGAGGGCTACGGTGAAAAAGGAAATATCCTCAGATGAAATCTGGAAAGAAGCTTTCTGAGAAACTGCTCTGTGATGTGTGACTTCCACTCACAGAGTTACATCGGTATTTCGTGGATCTCTTTGCTAGCCTTATTTCTGTTGAATCTGAGAACAGATATTTCGGATCCCTTGGAAGACTATATGGCCAAAGAAAATATACTCCGATACCAAAGAGAAAGAAGCTTCTTGAGAAACTTCTTTGTGTTCTGTGAAATCATCTCACAGAGTTACAGCTTTCCCATCTACAAAGCTTTCGCTAAGACAGTTCTTGTGGAATTGGCAAAGTGATATTTGGAAGCCCATCGAGGGCTATGGTGAAAAAGGAAATATCCTCAGATGAAGTCTGGAAAGAAGCCTTCTGAGAAACTGCTTAGTCTTCTGTTAATTCATCTCACAGAGTTACATCTGTATTTCTTGGATCTCTTTGCTAGCCTTATTTCTGTGGAATCTGAGAACAAATACTTCGGATTCCTTTAAAGACTATAGGGCCAAAGGAAATATCCTCCGATAACAAAGAGAAAGAAGCTTTCTGAGAAAATGCTTTGTGATCTGCGAAATCATCTCACAGAGTTACAGCTTTCCGCTCAAGAAGCCTTTCGCTAAGACAGTTCTTGTGGAATTGGCAAAGTATTATTTGGAAGACCATATAGGGCTATGGTGAAAAAGGAAATATCCTCAAATGAAATCTGGAAAGAAGCTTTCCGAGAAACTGCTCTGTGATGTGTGACTTCCACTCACAGAGTTACATCTGTATTTCGTGGATCTCTTTGCGAGCCTTATTTCTGTGGAATCTGAGAACAGATATTTCGGATCCCTTTGAAAAATATCGGGACAAAGGAAATATCCTCCGATAACAAAGAGAAAGAAGCTTTCTGAGAAAATGCTTTGTGTTCTCTGAAATCAATTCACAGAGTTACAACTTTCCCCTCAAGAAGCCTTTCGCTAAGACAGTTCTTGTGAAATTGGCAAAGTGACATTTGGAAGCCCATAGAGGGATATGGGGAAAAAGGAAATCACCTCAGATGAAATCTGGAAAGAAACTTTCTGAGAAACTGCTCTGTGATGTGTGACTTCCACTCACAGAGTTACATCTGTATTTGGCGGATCTCTTTGCTAGCCTTATTTCTGTGTAATCTGAGAATCGATATTTCGATTCTCTTTGATGACTATAGGGCCAAAGGAACTATCCTTCGATAACAAAGAGAAGGAAGCTTTCTGAGAAACTTCTTTGTGATCTGTGAAATCATCTCACAGAGTTACAGCTTTCCCCTCAAGAAGCCTTTCGCTAAGACAGTTCTTGTTTTATTGGCAAAGTGATATTTGGAAGACCATAGAAGGCTATGGTGAAAAAGGAAATATCCTCAGATGAAATATGGAAAGAAGCTTTATGAGAAACTGCTTAGTGTTCTGTTAATTCATCTCACAGAGTTACATGTGTATTTCGTGGATCTCTTTGCTAGCCTTATTTCTGTGGAATCTGAGAACAGATAATTCGGATCCCTTTGAAGACTATAGGGCCAAAGGAAATATCCTCCGATAACAAAGAGAAAGAAGCTTTCTGAGAAACTTCTTTGTGTTCTGTGAAATCATCTCACAGAGTTACAGCTTTCCCCTCAAGAAGCCTTTCTCTAAGACAGTTCTTGTGGAATTGGCAAAGTGATATTTGGAAGCCCATAAAGGGCTACGGTGAAAAAGGAAATATCCTCAGATGAAATCTGGAAAGAAGCTTTCTGAGAAACTGCTTAGTGTTCTGTTAATTCGTCTCACAGAGTTACATTTGTATTTCATGGATCTCTTTGCTAGCCTTATTTCTGTGGAATCTGAGAACAGATATTTCGGATACCTTTGAAGACTATAGGACCAAAGGAAATATCCTCCGATAACAAAGAGAAAGAAGCTTTCTCAGAAACTTCTTTGTGTTGCGTGAAATCATCTCACAGAGTTATAGTTTGCCCTCAAGAAGCCTTCCGCTAAGACAGTTCTTGTGGAATTGGCATAGTGATATTTGGAAGCCCATAGAGGGCTACGGTGAAAAAGGAAATATCCTCAGACGAAATCTGGAAAAAAGCCTTCTGAGAAACTGCTCTGTGATGTGTGACTTCCACTCATAGAGTTACATCTGCATATTTGTGGATCTCTTTTCTAGCCTTATTTCTGTGGAATCTGAGAACAGATATTTCGGATGCCTTTGAAAACTATAGGGCCAAAGGAAATATCCTCCGATAACAAAGAGAAAGAAGCCTACTGAGAAACTTCTTTGTGTTCTGTGAAATCATCTCACAGAGATACAGCTTTGCCCTCAAGAAACCTTTCGCGAAGACAGTTCTTGTGGAATTGGCAAAGTGGTATTTGGAAGCCCTTAGAGGGCTATGGTGAAAAAGAAAATATCCTCAGATGAAATCTGGAAAGAAGCTTTCTGAGAAACTGCTTAGGGTTCTGTTAATTCATCTTACAGTGTTACATCTGTATTTCGTGGATCTCCTTGCTAGCCTTATTTCTGTGGAATCTGAGAACAGATATTTCGGATCCCTTTGAAGACTATAGGGCCAAACGAAATATCCTCCGATAACAAGGATAAAGAAGCTTTCTGAGAAACTTCTTTTTCTTCTGTGAAATCACCCGACAGAGTTACAGCTTTCCCCTCAAGAAGCCTTTCGCTAAGACAGTTCTTGTGGAATTGGCAAAGTGATATTTGCAAGCCCATAGAGCGCTATGGTGAAAGAGGAAATATTCTCAGATGAAATCTGGAAAGAAGGTTTCTGAGAAACTGCTTAGTGTTCTGTTTATTCATTTCACAGCGTTACATCTGTTTTTCGTGGATCTCTTTGCTAGCCTTATTTCTGTGGAATCTGAGAACAGATAATTCGGATCCCTTGGAAGACTATAGGGCCAAAGGAAATATCCTCCGATAACAAACATAAAGAAGCTTTCTGAGAAACTTCTTTGTGTTCCGTGAAATCATGTCACAGAGTTACAGCTTTCCCCTCAAGAAGCCTTTCGCTAAGACAGTTCTTGTGGAATTTGCAAAGTGAAATTTGGAAGCCCATAGAAGGCTATGGTGAAAAAGGAAATATCCTCAGATGAAATCTGGAAAGAAGATTTCTGAGAAACTGCTTAGGGTTCTGTTAATTCATCTTACAGAGTTACATCTGTATTTCGGGGATCTCCTTGCTAGACTTATTTCTGTGGAATCTGAGAACAGATATTTCGGATCCCTTTGAAGACTATAGGGCCAAAGGAAATATCCTCCGATAACAAAGAGAAAGAAGCTTTCTGAGAAAATTATTTCTGTTCTGTGAAATCATGTCACAGAGTTACAGCTTTCCCCTCAAGAAGGCTTTCGCTAAGACAGTTCTTGTGGATTTGGCAAAGTATTATTTGGAAGCCCAATGGGGCTACAGTGAAAAAGGAAATATCCTCAGATGAAATCTGGAAAGAAGTTTTCTGAGAAACTGCTTAGTGTTCTGTTAATTCATCTCACAAAGTTACATCTGTATTTCGTGGATCTCTTTGCTACCCTTATTTCTCTGGAATCTGAGAACAGATATTTCCGACCCTTTGAAGACTATAGGGTCAAAGGAAATATCCTCCAATAACAAAGAGAAAGAAGCTTTCTGAGAAAATTCTTTGTGTTCGGTGAAATCATCTCACAGAGTTACAGCTTTCCCCTCAAGAAGCCTTTCGCTAAGACAGTTCTTTTGGAATTGGCAAGTGATATTGGAATCCCATAGAGGGCTATGGTTAAAAAGGAAATATTCTCAGATGAAATCTGGAAAGAAGATTTGTGAGAAACTGCTCTGTGATGTTTGACTTCCAATGACAGAGTTACATCTGTATTTCGTGGAATTCTTTGCTAGCCTTATTTCTGTGGATTCTAAGAACAGATATTTCGGATCCCTTTGAAGACTATAGGGCCAAAGGTAATATCCCCCGATTACAAAGAGAAAGAAGCTTTCTGAGAAACTTCTTTGTGTTCTGTGAAATCATCTCACAGAGTTACTGATTTCCCCGCAAGAAGCCTTTCGCTAAGACAGTTCTTGTGGAATTGGAAAAGTGATATTTGGAAGCACATAGAGGGCTTCGGTGAAAAAGGATATATCCACAGATGAAATCTGGAAAGAAGCTTTCTGAGAAACTGCTTAAGGTTCTGTTAATTCATCTCACAGAGTTACATCTGTATTTCGTGGATCTCTTTGCAAGACTTATTTCTGTGGAATCTGAGAAGAGATATTTCGGAACCCTTTGAAGACTACAGGACCAAAGGAAATATCCTCCGATAACAAAGAGAAAGAAGCATTCTGAGAAACTTCTTTGTGTTCTGTGAAATAATCTCACATAGTTACAGCTTTGCCCTCAAGAAGCCTTTCGCTAAGACAGTTCTTGTGGAATTGGCAAATTGATATTTGGAAGCCCATCGAGTTCTATGATGAAAAAGGAAATATCCTCAGATGAAATCTGGAGAGAAGCTTTCTGAGAAACTGCTGAGGGTTCTGTTAATTCATCTCACAGAATTACCTCTGTATTTCGTGGATCTCTTTGCTAGCCTTATTTCTGTGGAGTCTGAGAACAGATATTTCGGATCCCTCTGAAGACTATAGGGCCAAAGGAAATATCCTCCGATAACAAAGAGAAAGGAGCTGTCTGAGAAACTTCTTTGTGTTCTGTGAAATCATCTCACAGAGTTACAGCTTTCCCCTCAAGAAGCCTTTCGATAAGACAGTTCTTGTGGAATTGGCAAAGTGATATTTGGAAGGACATAGAGGGCTATGGTGAAAAAGGAAATATCCTCAGTTGAAACCTGGAAAGAAGCTTTCTGAGAAAGTGCTCTGTGATGTGTTACTTCCACTCACAGTGTTATATCTGTATTTCGTGGATCTCTTTGCTAGCCTTATTTTTGTGGAATCTGAGAACAGATATTTCGGATCCTTTTGAAGACTATAGGGCCAAAGGAAATATCCTCCGATAACAAAGAGGAAGAAGCTTTCTGAGAAAGTTCTTTGTGTTCTGTCAAATCATCCTACAGAGTTACAGATTTTCCCTCAAGAAGCCTTTCAATAAGGCAGTTCTTGTGGAATTGGAAAAGTGATGTTTGGAAGCGCATAGAGGGCTATGTTGAAAAAGGAAATATCCTCAGATGAAATCTGGAAAGAAGCTTTCTGAGAAACTGCTTAGTGTTTTGTTAATTCATCTCACAGAGTTACATCAGTATTTCGTGGACCTCTTTGCTAGTCTTATTTCTGTGGAAACTGAGAACAGATATTTCGGATCCCTTTGAAGACTATAGGAGCAAAGGAAATATCCTCCGATAACAAAGAGAAAGAAGCTTTCTGAGAAAATTATTTCTGTTCTGTGAAATCATGTCACAGAGTTACAGCTTTCCCCTCAAGAAGGCTTTCGCTAAGACAGTTCTTGTGGAATTGGCAAAGTATTACTTGGAAGCCCAAGGGGGCTATAGTGAAAAAGGAAATATCCTCAGATGAAATCTGGAAAGAAGTTTTCTGAGAAACTGCTTAGTGTTCCGTTAATTCATCTCACAAAGTTACATCTGTATTTCGTGGATCTCTTTGCTACCCTTATTTCTCTGGAATCTGAGAACAGATATTTCCGATCCCTTTGAAGACTATAGGGTCAAAGGAAATATCCTCCAATAACAAAGAGAAAGAAGCTTTCTGAGAAAATTCTTTGTGTTCCGTGAAATCATCTCACAGAGTTACAGCTTTCCCCTCAAGAAGCCTTTCGCTAAGACAGTTCTTTTGGAATTGGCAAGTGATATTGGAATCCCATAGAGGGCTATGGTTAAAAAGGAAATATTCTCAGATGAAATCTGGAAAGAAGATTTGTGAGAAACTGCTCTGTGATGTTTGACTTCCAATGACAGAGTTACATCTGTATTTCGTGGAATTCTTTGCTAGCCTTATTTCTGTGGATTCTAAGAACAGATATTTCGGATCCCTTTGAAGACTATAGGGCCAAAGGTAATATCCCCCGATTACAAAGAGAAAGAAGCTTTCTGAGAAACTTCTTTGTGTTCTGTGAAATCATCTCACAGAGTTACAGATTTCCCCGCAAGAAGCCTTCGCTAAGACAGTTCTTGTGGAATTGGAAAAGTGATATTTGGAAGCACATAGAGGGCTTCGGTGAAAAAGGATATATCCACAGATGAAATCTGGAAAGAAGCTTTCTGAGAAACTGCTTAAGGTTCTGTTAATTCATCTCACAGAGTTACATCTGTATTTCGTGGATCTCTTTGCAAGACTTATTTCTGTGGAATCTGAGAAGAGATATTTCGGAACCCTTTGAAGACTACAGGACGAAAGGAAATATCCTCCGATAACAAAGAGAAAGAAGCTTTCTGAGAAACTTCTTTGTGTTCTGTGAAATAATCTCACATAGTTACAGCTTTGCCCTCAAGAAGCCTTTCGCTAAGACAGTTCTTGTGGAATTGGCAAATTGATATTTGGAAGCCCATCGAGTTCTATGATGAAAAAGGAAATATCCTCAGATGAAATCTGGAGAGAAGCTTTCTGAGAAACTGCTGAGGGTTCTGTTAATTCATCTCACAGAATTACCTCTGTATTTCGTGGATCTCTTTGCTAGCCTTATTTCTGTGGAGTCTGAGAACAGATATTTCGGATCCCTCTGAAGACTATAGGGCCAAAGGAAATATCCTCCGATAACAAAGAGAAAGGAGCTGTCTGAGAAACTTCTTTGTGTTCTGTGAAATCATCTCACAGAGTTACAGCTTTCCCCTCAAGAAGCCTTTCGATAAGACAGTTCTTGTGGAATTGGCAAAGTGATATTTGGAAGGACATAGAGGGCTATGGTGAAAAAGGAAATATCCTCAGTTGAAACCTGGAAAGAAGCTTTCTGAGAAAGTGCTCTGTGATGTGTTACTTCCACTCACAGTGTTATATCTGTATTTCGTGGATCTCTTTGCTAGCCTTATTTTTGTGGAATCTGAGAACAGATATTTCGGATCCTTTTGAAGACTATAGGGCCAAAGGAAATATCCTCCGATAACAAAGAGGAAGAAGCTTTCTGAGAAAGTTCTTTGTGTTCTGTCAAATCATCCTACAGAGTTACAGATTTTCCCTCAAGAAGCCTTTCAATAAGGCAGTTCTTGTGGAATTGGAAAAGTGATATTTGGAAGCGCATAGAGGGCTATGTTGAAAAAGGAAATATCCTCAGATGAAATCTGGAAAGAAGCTTTCTGAGAAACTGCTTAGTGTTTTGTTAATTCATCTCACAGAGTTACATCAGTATTTCGTGGACCTCTTTGCTAGTCTTATTTCTGTGGAAACTGAGAACAGATATTTCGGATCCCTTTGAAGACTATAGGAGCAAAGGAAATATCCTCCGATAACAAAGAGAAAGAAGCTTTCTGAGAAAATTATTTCTGTTCTGTGAAATCATGTCACAGAGTTACAGCTTTCCCCTCAAGAAGGCTTTCGCTAAGACAGTTCTTGTGGAATTGGCAAAGTATTACTTGGAAGCCCAAGGGGGCTATAGTGAAAAAGGAAATATCCTCAGATGAAATCTGGAAAGAAGTTTTCTGAGAAACTGCTTAGTGTTCCGTTAATTCATCTCACAAAGTTACATCTGTATTTCGTGGATCTCTTTGCTACCCTTATTTCTCTGGAATCTGAGAACAGATATTTCCGATCCCTTTGAAGACTATAGGGTCAAAGGAAATATCCTCCAATAACAAAGAGAAAGAAGCTTTCTGAGAAAATTCTTTGTGTTCCGTGAAATCATCTCACAGAGTTACAGCTTTCCCCTCAAGAAGCCTTTCGCTAAGACAGTTCTTTTGGAATTGGCAAGTGATATTGGAATCCCATAGAGGGCTATGGTTAAAAAGGAAATATTCTCAGATGAAATCTGGAAAGAAGATTTGTGAGAAACTGCTCTGTGATGTTTGACTTCCAATGACAGAGTTACATCTGTATTTCGTGGAATTCTTTGCTAGCCTTATTTCTGTGGATTCTAAGAACAGATATTTCGGATCCCTTTGAAGACTATAGGGCCAAAGGTAATATCCCCCGATTACAAAGAGAAAGAAGCTTTCTGAGAAACTTCTTTGTGTTCTGTGGAATCATCTCACAGAGTTACAGATTTCCCCGCAAGAAGCCTTTCGCTAAGACAGTTCTTGTGGAATTGGAAAAGTGATATTTGGAAGCACATAGAGGGCTTCGGTGAAAAAGGATATATCCACAGATGAAATCTGGAAAGAAGCTTTCTGAGAAACTGCTTAAGGTTCTGTTAATTCATCTCACAGAGTTACATCTGTATTTCGTGGATCTCTTTGCAAGACTTATTTCTGTGGAATCTGAGAAGAGATATTTCGGAACCCTTTGAAGACTACAGGACCAAAGGAAATATCCTCCGATAACAAAGAGAAAGAAGCTTTCTGAGAAACTTCTTTGTGTTCTGTGAAATAATCTCACATAGTTACAGCTTTTCCCTCAAGAAGCCTTTCTCTAAGACAGTTCTTGTGGAATTGGCAAATTGATATTTGGAAGCCCATCGAGTTCTATGATGAAAAAGGAAATATCCTCAGATGAAATCTGGAGAGAAGCTTTCTGAGAAACTGCTGAGGGTTCTGTTAATTCATCTCACAGAATTACCTCTGTATTTCGTGGATCTCTTTGCTAGCCTTATTTCTGTGGGGTCTGAGAACAGATATTTCGGATCCCTCTGAAGACTATAGGGCCAAAGGAAATATCCTCCGATAACAAAGAGAAAGGAGCTGTCTGAGAAACTTCTTTGTGTTCTGTGAAATCATCTCACAGAGTTACAGCTTTCCCCTCAAGAAGCCTTTCGATAAGACAGTTCTTGTGGAATTGGCAAAGTGATATTTGGAAGGACATAGAGGGCTATGTTGAAAAAGGAAATATCCTCAGTTGAAACCTGGAAAGAAGCTTTCTGAGAAACTGCTCTGTGATGTGTTACTTCCACTCACAGTGTTATATCTGTATTTCGTGGATCTCTTTGCTAGCCTTATTTTTGTGGAATCTGAGAACAGATATTTCGGATCCTTTTGAAGACTATAGGGCCAAAGGAAATATCCTCCGATAACAAAGAGGAAGAAGCTTTCTGAGAAAGTTCTTTGTGTTCTGTCAAATCATCCTACAGAGTTACAGATTTTCCCTCAAGAAGCCTTTCAATAAGGCAGTTCTTGTGGAATTGGCAAAGTGATATTTGGAAGCGCATAGAGGGCTATGTTGAAAAAGGAAATATCCTCAGATGAAATCTGGAAAGAAGCTTTCTGAGAAACTTCTTAGTGTTTTGTTAATTCATCTCACAGAGTTACATCAGTATTTCGTGGACCTCTTTGCTAGCCTTATTTCTGTGGAATCTGAGAACAGATATTTCGGATCCCTTTGAAGACTATAGGAGCAAAGGAAATATCCTCCGATAACAAAGAGAAAGAAGCTTGCTGAGGAACTTCTTTGTGTTCTGTGAAATCATCTCACAAAGTTACAGCTTTCCACTCAAGAAGCCTTTCGCTAAGACAGTTCTTGTGGAATTGTCAAAGTGATATTTGGAAGCCCATAGAGGGCTATGGTGAAAAAGGAAATATCCTCAGATGAAATCTGGAAAGAAGCTTTCCGAGAAACTGCTCTGTGATGTGTGACTTCCACTCATAGAGTTACATCTGTATTTGGTGGATCTCTTTGCTAGCCTCATTTCTGTGGAATCTGAGAACAGATATTTCGGATCCCTTTGAAGACTATAGGGCCAAAGGAAATATCCTCCGATAACAAAGAGAAAGAAGCTTTCTGAGAAACTTCTTTGTGTTCTGTGAAATCATCTCACAGATTTACAGCTTTCCCCTCAAGAAGCCTTTCGCTAAGACAGTTCTTGTGGAATTTGCAAAGTGATATTTGGAAGCCCATAGAGGGCTATGGTGAAAAAGGAAATATCCTCAGTTGAAACCTGGAAAGAAGCTTTCTGAGTAACTGCTCTGTGATGTGTGACTTCCACTCACAGAGTTACATCTGTATTTCGTGGATCTCTTTGCTAGCCTTATTTCTGTGAAATCTGAGAACAGATATTTCGGATCCCTTTGAAGACTATAAGGCCAAAGGAAATATCCTCCTATAACAAAGAGAAAGAAGCTTTCTGAGAAACTTCTTTGTGTTCTGTGAAATCATCTCACAGAGTTACAGCTTTCCCCTCAAGAAGCCTTTCGCTAAGACAGTTCTTGTGGAATCGGCAAAGTGATATTTGGAAGCCCATAGAGGGCTATGGTGAAAGACGAAATATCCTCAGATGAAATCTCGAAAGAAGCTTTCTGAGAAACTGCTTAGTGTTCTGTTAATTCATCTCACAGAGTTACTTCTGTATTTCGTGGATCTCTTTGCTAGCCTTGTTTCTGTGGAAGCTGACAACAGATAATTCGGATCCCTCTGAAGACTATAGGGCCAAAGGAATTATCCTCCGATAACAAAGAGTAAGAAGCTTTCTGAGAAACTTCTTTGTGTTCTGTGAAATCATCTCACAGAGTTACAGCTTTCCCCTCAAGAAGCCTTTCGCGAAGACAGTTCTTGTGGAATTGGCAAAGTGATATTTGGAAACCCATGGAGGGCTATGGTGAAAAAGGAAATATCCTCAGATGAAATCTGGAAAGAAGCTTTCTGAGAAACTGCTTACTGTTCTGTTAATTCATCTCACAAAGTTACATCTGTATTTCGTGGATCTCTTGGCTAGCCGTATTTCTGTGGAATCTGATAACAGATATTTCTGATCCCTTAGAAGACTATAGGACCAAAGGAAATATCCTCCGATAACAAAGAGAAAGAAGCTTTCTGAGAAACTTCTTTGTGTTCTGTCAAATCATCTCAGAGAGTTACAGGTTTTCCCTCAAGAAGCCTTTCGATAAGGCAGCTCTTGTGGAATTGGCAAAGTGATATTTGGAAACCCGTAGAGGGCTATGGTGAAAAAGGAAATATCCTCAGATGAAATCTGGAAAGAAGCTTTCTGAGAAACTGCTTAGTGTTCTGCTAAATCATCTCACAAAGTTACATCTGTATTTCGTGGATCTCTTGGCTAGCCTTATTTCTGTGGAATCTGAGAACAGATATTTCGGAACCCTTTGAAGACTATAGGGCCAAAGGAAATATCCTCCGATAACAAAGAGGAAGAAGCTTTCTGAGAAACTTCTTTTTGTTCCGTGAAATCATCTGACAGAGTTACAGCTTTGCCCTCAAGAAGCCTTTCGCTAAGACAGTTCTTGTGGAATTGGCAAAGTAATGTTTGGAAGCCCATAGAGGGCTATGGTGAAAAAGGAAATATCCTCGGATGAAATCTGGAAAGAAGCTTTCTGAGAAACTGCTTAGTGTTCTGTTAATTCATCTCAGAGAGTAACATCTGTATTTCGTGGATCTCTTTGCTAGCCTTATTTCTGTGGAATCTGAGAACAGATATTTCGGATCCCTTTGAAGACTATAAGGCCAAAGGAAATATCCTCCTATAACAAAGAGAAAGAAGCTTTCTGAGAAACTTCTTTGTGTTCTGTGAAATCATCTCACAGAGTTACAGCTTTCCCCTCAAGAAGCCTTTCGCTAAGACAGTTCTTGTGGAATCGGCAAAGTGATATTTGGAAGCCCATAGAGGGCTATGGTGAAAGACGAAATATCCTCAGATGAAATCTCGAAAGAAGCTTTCTGAGAAACTGCTTAGTGTTCTGTTAATTCATCTCACAGAGTTACTTCTGTATTTCGTGGATCTCTTTGCTAGCCTTGTTTCTGTGGAAGCTGACAACAGATAATTCGGATCCCTCTGAAGACTGTAGGGCCAAAGGAATTATCCTCCGATAACAAAGAGTAAGAAGCTTTCTGAGAAACTTCTTTGTGTTCTGTGAAATCATCTCACAGAGTTACAGCTTTCCCCTCAAGAAGCCTTTCGCGAAGACAGTTCTTGTGGAATTGGCAAAGTGATATTTGGAAACCCATGGAGGGCTATGGTGAAAAAGGAAATATCCTCAGATGAAATCTGGAAAGAAGCTTTCTGAGAAACTGCTTACTGTTCTGTTAATTCATCTCACAAAGTTACATCTGTATTTCGTGGATCTCTTGGCTAGCCGTATTTCTGTGGAATCTGATAACAGATATTTCTGATCCCTTAGAAGACTATAGGACCAAAGGAAATATCCTCCGATAACAAAGAGAAAGAAGCTTTCTGAGAAACTTCTTTGTGTTCTGTCAAATCATCTCAGAGAGTTACAGGTTTTCCCTCAAGAAGCCTTTCGATAAGGCAGCTCTTGTGGAATTGGCAAAGTGATATTTGGAAACCCGTAGAGGGCTATGGTGAAAAAGGAAATATCCTCAGATGAAATCTGGAAAGAAGCTTTCTGAGAAACTGCTTAGTGTTCTGCTAAATCATCTCACAAAGTTACATCTGTATTTCGTGGATCTCTTGGCTAGCCTTATTTCTGTGGAATCTGAGAACAGATATTTCGGAACCCTTTGAAGACTATAGGGCCAAAGGAAATATCCTCCGATAACAAAGAGGAAGAAGCTTTCTGAGAAACTTCTTTTTGTTCCGTGAAATCATCTGACAGAGTTACAGCTTTGCCCTCAAGAAGCCTTTCGCTAAGACAGTTCTTGTGGAATTGGCAAAGTAATGTTTGGAAGCCCATAGAGGGCTATGGTGAAAAAGGAAATATCCTCGGATGAAATCTGGAAAGAAGCTTTCTGAGAAACTGCTTAGTGTTCTGTTAATTCATCTCAGAGAGTAACATCTGTATTTCGTGGATCTCTTTGCTAGCCTTATTTCTGTGGAATCTGAGAACAGATATTTCGGATCCCTTTGAAGACTATAGGGCCAAAGGAAATATCCTCTGATAACAAAGAGAAAGAAGCTTTCTGAGAAACTTTTTTGTGTTCTGTAAAATCATCTCACAGAGTTACAGCTTTCCCCTCCAGAAGCCTTTCGCTAAGACAGTTCTTGTGGAATAGCAAAGTGATATTTGGAAGCCTATAGAGGGCCATGGTGAAAAAGGAAATATCCTCAGATGAAATCTGGAAAGAAGCTTTCTGAGAAACTGCTTAGTGTTCTGTTAATTCATCTCACAGAATTAAATCTGTATTTCGTGGATCTCTTTGCTAGCCTTATTTCTGTGGAATCTGAGAACAGATATTTCGGATCCCTTTGAAGACTATAGGGCCAAAGGAAATATCCTCTGATAACAAAGAGAAAGAAGCTTTCTGAGAAACTTCTTTGTGTTCTGTGAAATCATCTCACAGAGTTACAGCTTTCTTCTCAAGAAGCCTTTCGCTAAGACAGTTCTTGTGGAATTGGCAAAGTGATATTTGGAAGCCCTTAGAGGGCTATGGTGAAAAAGGAAATATCCTCAGATGAAATCTGGAAAGAAGCTTTCCGAGAAACTGCTCTGTGATGTGTGACTTCCACTCACAGAGTTACATCTGTATTTCGTGGATCTCTTTGCTAGCCTTATTTCTGTGGAATCTGAGAACAGATATTTCGGACCCTTTGAAGACTATAGGACAAAGGGAATATCCTCTGAATACAAAGAGAAAGAAGCTTTCTGAGAAACTTCTTTGTGTTCTGTGAAATCATCTCACAGAGTTACAGCTTTCCCCTCAGGAAGCCTTTCGCTAAGACAGTTCTTGTGTAATTGAAAAGTGATATTTGGAAGCCCATAGAGGGCTATGGTGAAAAAGGAAATATCCTCAGATGAAATGTGGAAAGAAGATTTCTGAGAAACTGCTTTGTGTTCTGTTAATTCAACTCACGAAGTTACATCAGTATTTCGTGGATCTCTTTGCTAGCCCTATTTCTGTGGAATCTGAGAACAGATATTTCGGATCCCTTTGAAGACTATAGGACCAAAGGAAATATCCTCTGATAACAAAGAGAAAGAAGCTTTCTGAGAAACTTCTTTGTGTTCTGTGAAATCATCTCACAGAGTTACAGCTTTGCCCTCAAGAAGCCTTTCGCTAAGACAGATCTTGTGGAATTGGCAAAGTGATATTTGGAAACCCATAGAGGGCTATGGTGAAAAAGGAAATATCCTCAGATGAAATCTGGAAAGAAGATTTCTGAGAAACTGCTTAGTGTTCTGTTAATTCATCTCACAAAGTTACATCTGTATTTCGTGGATCTCTTGGCTAACCGTATTTCTGTGGAATCTGAGAACAGATATTTCTTATCCCTTAGAAGACTATAGGACCAAAGGAAACATCCTCCGATAACAAAGAGAATGAAGCTTGCTGAGAAACTTCTTTGTGTTCTGTGAAATCATCTCACAGAGTTACAGCTTTCCACTCTAGAAGCCTTTCGCTAAGACAGTTCTTGTGGAATTGGCAATGTGATATTTGGAAACCCGTAGAGGTCTATGGTGAAAAAGGAAATATCCTCAGATGAAATCTGGAAAGAAGCTTTCTGAGAAACTGCTTAGTGTTCTGCTAAATCATCTCACAAAGTTACATCTGTATTTCGTGGATCTCTTGGCTAGCCTTATTTCTGTGGAATCTGAGAACAGATATTTCGGAACCCTTTGAAGACTATAGGGCCAAAGGAAATATCCTCCGATAACAAAGATGAAGAAGCCTTCTGAGAAACTTCTTTGTGTTCTGTCAAATCATCTCACAGAGTTGTAGATTTTCCCTCAAGAAGCCTTTCGATAAGGCAGTTCTTGTGGAATTGGCAAAGTGATATTTGGAAGCGCATAGAGGGCTATGGTGAAAAAGGAAATATCCTCAGATGAAATCTGGAAAGAAGCTTTCTGAGAAACTGCTTAGTGTTCTGTTAATTCATCTCAGAGAGTAACATCTGTATTTCGTGGATCTCTTTGCTAGCCTTATTTATGTGGAATCTGAGAACAGATATTTCGGATCCCTTTGAAGACTATAGTGCCAAAGGAAATATCCTCCGATAACAAAGAGAAAGAAGCTTTCTGAGAAACTTGTTTGTGTTCTGTGAAATCATCTCAAAGAGTTACAGCTTTCCCCTCAATAAGCCTTTCGCTAAGACAGTTCTTGTGGAATTAGCAAAGTGATATTTGGAAGCCCATAAAAGGCTAGGGTGGGAAAGGAAATATATTCAGATGAAATCTGGAAAGAAGCTTTCTGGGAAACTGCTCTGTGATGTGTGACTTCCACTCACAGAGTTACATCGGTATTTCGTGGATCTCTTTGCTAGCCTTATTTCTGTGGAATCTGAGAACAGATATTTCGGATCCCTTTGAAGACTAGAGGGCCAAAGGAAATAACCTCCGATAACAAAGAGAAAGGAGCTTTCTGAGAAACTTCTATGTGTTTTGTGAAATCATCTCACAGAGTTACAGCTTTCTCCTCAAGTAACCTTTCGCTAAGACAGTTTTTGTGGAATTGGGAAAGTGATATTTGGAAGCCCATAGAGGGCTATGGTGAAAAAGGTAATATCCTAACATGAAATCTGGAAAGAATCTTTCTGAGAAACGGCTTAGTGTTCTGTTAATTCATCTCACACAGTTACATCTATATTTCGTGGATCTCTTTGCTAGCCTTATTTCTGTGGAATCTGAGAACAGATATTCCGGATCCCTTTGAAGACTATAGGGCCAAAGGAAATATCCTCCGATAACAAACAGAAAGAAAATTTTTGAGAAACTTCTTTGTGCTCTGTGGAATCATCTCAAAGAGTTACAACTTTCCCCTCAAGAAGTCTTTCGCTAAGACAGTTCTTGTGGAATTAGCAAAGTGATATTTGGAAGTCCATAAAGGGCTATGGTGAGAAAGGAAATATATTCAGATGAAATCTGGAAAGAAGCTTTCTGAGAAACTGCTCTGTGATGTGTGACTTCCACTCACAGAGTTACATCGGTATTTCGTGGATCTCTTTGCTAGCCTTATTTCTGTGGAATCTGAGAACAGATATTTCGGATCCCTTTGAAGGCTATAGGGCCAAAGGAAATATCCTCCGATAACAAAGAGAAAGAAGCTTTCTGGGAATCTTCTTTGTGTTCTGTGAAATCATCTCACAGAGTTACAGCTTTCCCCTCAAGAAGCCTTTCGCTAAGACAGTTCTTGTGGAACTGGCAAAGTGATATATGGAAGCCCATAGAGGGCTATGGTGAAAAAGGAAATATCCTCAGATGAAATCTGGAAAGAAGCTTTCTGAGAAACTGCTTAGTGTTCTGTTAATTCATCTCACAGAGTTACATTTGTATTTGGTGGATCTTTTTGCTTCCCTTATTTCTGTGTGATCTGAGAACAGATATTTCGGATCCCTTTGAAGACTATAGGGCCAAAGGAAATATCCTCCGATAACAAAGAGAAAGAAGCTTTCTAAGAAACTTCTTTGTGTTCTGTGAAATTATCTCACAGAGTTACAGCTTTCCGCTCAAGAAGCCTTTCGCTAACACAGTTCTTGTGGAATTGGCAAAGTGATATATGGAAGCAAATAAGGGGCTATGGTGAAAAAGGAAATATCCTCAGATGAAATCTGGAAAGAAGCTTTCTGAGAAACTGCTCTGTGATGTGTGACTTGCACACACAGAGTTACATCTGTATTTTGTGGATCTCTTCGCTAGCCTTATTTCTGTGGAATCTGAGAACAGATATTTCGGATCCCTTTGAAGACAATAGGGCCAAAGGAAATATCCTCCGATAACAAAGAGAAAGAAGCTTTCTGAGAAACTTCTTTGTGTTCTGTGAAATCATCTCACAGAGTTACAGCTTTCCCCTCATGAAGTCTTTCGCTAAGACAGTTCTTGTGGAATTGCCAAAGTGATATTTGGAAGCCTTAGAGGGCTATGGTGAGAAAGAAAATATCCTCAGATGAAATCCGGAAAGAAGCTTTCTTAGAAACTGCTCTGTGATGTGTGACTTCCACTCACAGAGTTATATCTGTATTTCGTGGATTCCTTTGCTAGCCTTCTTTCTGTGGAATCTAAGAACAGATATTTCGGATCCCTTTGAAGACTATAGGGCCAAAGGAAATATCCTCCGATAACAAAGAGAAAGAAGCTTTCTGAGATACTTCTTTGTGTTCTGTGAAATCACCTCACAGAGTTACAGCTTTCCCCTCAAGAAGCCTTTCGCTAAGACAGTTCTTGTGGAATTAGCAAAGTGATATTTGGAAGCCCATAGAGGGCTATGGTGAGAAAGGAAATATCCTCAGATGAAATCTGGAAAGAAGCTTTCTGAGAAACTGCTTAGTGTTCTGTTAATTCATCTCACAGAGTTACATTTGTATTTGGTGGATCTTTTTGCTTCCCTTATTTCTGTGGGATCTGAGAACAGATATTTCGGATCCCTTTGAAGACTATAGGGCCAAAGGAAATATCCTCCGATAACAAAGAGAAAGAAGCTTTCTGAGAAACTTCTTTGTGTTCTGTGAAATCATCTCACAGAGTTACAGCTTTCCCCTCAAGGAGCCTTTCGCAAAGACAGTTCTTGTGGAATTGGCAAAGTGATATTAGGAAGCCCATAGAGGGCTATGCTGAAAAAGGAAATATCCTCAGATGAAATCTGGAAAGAAGCTTTTTGAGAAACTGCTATGCGATGTGGAACTTCCACTCACAGATTTACATCTGTATTTCGTGGATCTCTTTGCTAGCCTTATTTCTGTGGAATCTAAGAAGAGATATTTCGGATCCCTTTGAAGTCTATAGGGCCAAAGGAAATATCCTCCGATTACAAAGAGAAAGAAGCTTTCTGAGAAACTTCTTTGTGTTCTGTGAAATCATCTCACAGAGTTACAGATTTCCCCTCAAGACGACTTTCGCTAAGACAGTTCTTGTGGAATTGGCAAAGTGATATTTGGAAGACCATAGGGGGCTATGGTGAAAAAGGCAATATCCTCAGATGAAATCTGGAAAGAAGCTTTCTGAGAAGCGGCTTAGTGTTCTCTTAATGCATCTCACAGAGTTACATCTGTATTTCGTGGATCTCTTTGCTAGCCTTATTTCTGTGGAATCTGAGAAGAGATATTTCGGATCCCTTTGAAGACTACAGGGCCAAAGGAAATATCCTCCGATAACAAAGAGAAAGAAGCTTTCTGAGAAACTTCTTTGTGTTCCGTGAAATCATCTCACAGAGTTACAGCTTTCCCCTCAAGAAGCCTTTCGCTAAGACATTTGTTGTGGAATTGGCAAAGTGATATTAGGAAGCCCACAGAGGGCTATGGTGAAAATGGTAATATCCTCAGATGAAATCTGGAAAGAAGCTTTCTGAGAAACGGCTTAGTGTTCTGTTAATTCATCTCACAGAGTTACATCTGTATTTCGTGGATCTCTTTGCTAGCCTTATTTCTGTGGAATCTGAGAACAGATATTTCGGATCCCTTTGAAGACTATAGGGCCAAAGGAAATATCCTCCGAAAACAAAGAGAAAGAAGCTTTCTGAGAAACTTCTTTGTGTTCTGTGAAATCATCTCACCGAGTTACAGCTTTCCCCTCAAGAAGCCTTTCGCTAAGACAGTTCTTGTGGAATTGGCAAAGCGATATTTGGAAGCCTTAGAGGGCTATGGTGAAAAAGGAAATATCCTCAGATGAAATCCGGAAGGAAGCTTTCTGAAAAACTGCTCTGTGATGTGTGACTTGCACTCACAGAGTTACATCTGTATTTCGTGGATTCCTTTGCTAGCCTTATTTCTGTGGAATCTGAGAACAGACATTTCGGATTCTTTTGAAGACTATAGGGCCAAAGGAAATATCCTCCGATAACAAAGAGAAGGAAGCTTTCTGAGAAACTTCTTTGTGTTCTGTGAAATCATCTCACAGAGTTACAGCTTTCCCCTTAGGAAGCCTTTCACTAAGACAGTTCTTGTGGAATTGGCAAAGTGATATTTGGAACCCCATAGAGGGCTATGGTGAAAAGTAAATATCCTCAGATGAAATCTGAAAGAAGGTTTCTGAGAAACTGCTTAGTGTTCTGTTAATTAATCTCACAGATTTACATGGGTATTACGTGGATCTCTTTGCTGGCCTTATTTCTTTGGAATCTGAGAACAGATATTTCGGATGCCTTTCAAGACTATATGTCCAAAGGAAATATCCTCCGATAACAAAGAGAAAGAAGCTTTCTGTGAAACTTCTTTGTGTTCTGTGAAACCATCTCACAGAGTTACAGCTTTCCCCTCAAGAAGCCTTTCGCTGAGACAGTTCTTGTGGAATTGGCAAAGTGATATTTTGAAGCTCATAGAGGGCTATGGTGATAAAGGAAATATCCTCAGATGAAATCTGGAAAGAAGCTTTCTGAGAAACTGCTTAGTCTTCTGTTAATTCATCTCACAGAGTTACATCTGTATTTCGTGGATCTCCTTGCTAGTCTTATTTCTGTGGAATCTGAGAACAGATATTTCGGATTCCTTTGAAGACTATAGGACCAAAGGAAATATCCTCCGATAACAAAGAGAAAGAAGCTTTCTGAGAAACTTCTTTGTGTTCTGTGAAATCATCTCACAGAGTTACAGCTTTCCCCTCAAGAAGCCTTTCGCTAAGACAGTTATTGTGGAATTGGCAAAGTATTACTTGGAAGCCCGTAGAGGGCTATGGTGAAAAAGGAAATATCCTCAGATGAAATCTAGAAAGAAGCTTTCTGAGAATCTGCTCTGAGATGTGTGACTTCCACTCACAGAGTTACATCTGTACTTCGTGTATCTCTTTGCTAGCCTTATTTCTGTGGAATCTGAGAACAGATATTTCGGATCCCTTTAAAGACTATAGGGCCAAAGGAACTATCCTCCGATAACAAAGAGAATGAAGCGTTCTGATAAACTTCTTTGTGTTCTGTGAAATCATCTCACAGAGTTTCAGCTTTCCCGTGAAAAACCCTTTCGCTGAGACAGTTCTTGTGGAATTGGCAAAGTGATATTTGGAAGCCCATAGAGGGCTATGGTGAAAAAGGAAATATCCTCAGATGAAATCTGGAAAGAAGCTTTCTGAGAAACTGCTTAGTCTTCTGTTAATTCATCTCACAGAGCTCCATCTGTATTTCGTGGATCTCTTTGCTAGCCTTATTTCTGTGGAATCTGAGAACAGATATTTCGGATCCCTTTGAAGACTATGAGGCCAAAGGAAATATCCTCCGATAACAAAGAGTAAGAAGCTTTCTGAGAAACTTCTTTGTGTTCAGTGAAATCATCTCACAGAGTTACAGCTTTCCCTCAAGAAGCCTTTCGATAAGACAGTTCTTGTGGAATTGGCAAAGTGATATTTGGAAGGCCATAGAGGACTATGGTGAAAAAGGAAATATCCTCAGATGAAATCTGTAAAGAAGCATTCTGAGAAACTGCTCTGTGATGTGTGACTTCCACTAACAGAGTTACATCTGTATTTCGTGGATCTCTTTGCTAGCCTTATTTCTGTGGAATCTGAGAACAGATATTTTGGATCCCTTTGAAGACTATAGGGCCAAAGGAAATATCCTCCGATAACAAAGAGAAAGAAGCTTTGAGAAAATGCTTTGTGTTCCTTGAAATCAATTCACAGAGTTACAGCTTTCCCCTCAAGAAGCCTTTCGCTAAGACAGTTCTTGTGAAATTGGCAAAGTGACACTTGGAAGCCCATAGAGGGATATGGGGAAAAAGGAAATATCCTCAGATGAAATCTGGAAAGAAACTTTCTGAGAAACTGCTCTGTGATGTGTGACTTCCACTCACAGAGTTACATCTGTATTTGGCGGATCTCTTTGCTAGCCTTATTTCTGAGGAATCTGAGAAAAGATATTTCGGATCCCTTTGAAGACTATAGGGCCAAAGGAAATATCCTCCGATAACAAAGAGAAAGAAGCTTTCTGAGAAACCTCTTTGTGTCCTGTGAAATCATCTCACAGAGTTACAGCTTTCTCCTCAAGAAGCCTTTCGCTAAGACAGTTCTTGTGGAATTGGCAAAGTGATACTTGGAAGCCCGTAGAGGGCTATGGTGAAAACGGAAATATTCAGATGAAATCTGGAAAGAAGCTTTCTGAGAAACTGCTTAGTCTTCTGTTAATTCATCTCACAGAGTTACATCTGTATTTCGTGGATCTCTTTGCTGGCTTATTTCTGTGGAATCTGAGAACAGATATTTCGGTTCCCTTTGAAACCTATAAGGACAAAGGAAATATCCTCCGATAACAAAGAGGAAGAAGCTTTCTGAGAAACTTCTTTGTGTTCTTTGAAATCATCTCACAGAGTTACAGCTTTCCACTCAAGAAGCCTTTCGGTAAGACAGTTCTTGTGGAATTGGAAAAGTGATATTTTGAAGCACATAGAGGACTATAATGAAAAAGGAAATATCCTCAGATGAAATCTGGAAAGAAGATTTCTGAGAAACTGCTATGTGATGTGTGACTTCCGCTCACAGAGTTACAACTGTATTTCGTGGATCTCCTTGCTAGCCTTATTTCTGTGGAATGTCAGAACAGATATTTCGGATCCCTTTGAAGACTATAGGGCCAAAGGAAATATCCTCCGATAACAAAGAGAAAGAAGCTTTCTGAGAAACTTCTTTGTGTTCTGTGAAATCATCTCACAGAGTTACAGCTTTCCCCTCAAGAAGCCTTTCGCTAAGACAGTTCTTGTGGAAATGGCAAAGTGATATTTGGAAGGCCATAGAGGGCTATGGTGAAAAAGGAAATATCCTCAGATGAAATCTGGAAAGAAACTTTCTGAGAAACTGCTTAGTGTTCTGTTAATTCATCTCACAGAGTTACATCTCTATTTCGTGGATCTCAAGGTTAGCCTTATTTCTGTGCAATCTGAGGACAGATATTTCGGATCCCTTTGAAGAATACAGGGCCAAAGGTAATATCCTCCAATAACAAAGAGAAAGAAGCTTTCTGAGAAACTTCTTTGTGTTCTGTGAAATCATCTCACAGAGTTAAAGCTTTCCCCTCAAGAAGCCTTTGGCTAAGACACTACTTGTGGAATTGGCAAAGTGATATTTGGAAGCCCATAGAGGGCTACGGTGAAAAAGGAAATATCCTCAGATGAAATCTGGAAAGAATCTTTCAGAGAATCTGTTCTGTGATGTGGGACTTCCACTCACAGAGTTACATCTGTATTTGGCGGATCTCTTTGCTAGCCTTATTTCTGCGGAATCTGAGAATAGATATTTCGGATCCCTTGGACGATTATAGGGACAAAGGAAATATCCTCCGATAACAAAGAGAAAGAAGATTTCTGAGAAACTTATTTGTGTTCTGTGACATCATCTCACAGAGTTACAGCTTTCCCCTCAAGAAGCCTTTCGCTAAGACAGTTCTTGTGGAATTGGCAAAGTGATATTTGGAAGCCCATAGAGGGCTATGGTGAAAAAGGAAATATCCTCAGATGAAATCTGGAAAGAAGCTTTCTGAGAAACTGCTTAGTGTTCTGTTAATTCATCTCACAGAGTTACATCTGTATTTCGTGGATCTCTTTGCTGGATTTATTTCTGTGGAATCTGAGAAGAGATATTTCGGATCCCTTTGAAGACTATAGGAACAAAGGAAATATCCTCCGATAATAAAGAGAAAGAAACTTTCTTAGAAACTTCTTTGTGTTCCATGAAATCGTCTCACAGAGTTACAGCTTTCTCCTCAAGAAGCCTTTCGCTAACACAGTTCTTGTGGAATTGGCAAAGTGATAATTGTAATCCCGTAGAGGGCTACGGTGAAAAAGGAAATATCCTCAGTTGGAATCTGGAAAGAAGCTTTCAGACATACTGCTTAGTGTTCTGTTGATTCATCTCAGAGAGTTACATCTGTATTTAGTGGATCTCTTTACTAGCCTTATTTCTGTGGAATCTGAGAACAGATATTTCGGATCCCTTGGACGACTATAGGGCCAAAGGAAATATCCTCCGATAACAAAGAGAAAGAAGATTTCTGATAAACTTCTTCGTATTCTGTGAAATCATCTCACAGAGCTACCGCTTTTCCCTAAAGAAGCCTTTCGCTAAGACAGTTCTTGTGGAATTGGCAAATTGATATTTGGAAGCCCATAGAGGGCTACGGTGAAAAAGGAAATATCCTCAGATGAAATCTGGAAAGAAGCTTTCTGAGAAACTGCTTAGTCTTCTGTCAATTCATCTCACAGAGTTACATCTGTATTTCGTGGATCTCTTTGCTAGCCTTATTTCTGTGGAATCTGAGAACAGATATTTCGGATCCCTTTGTAGACTATAGGGGCAAAGGAATTATCCTCTGATAACAAAGAGAAAGAAGCTTTCTGAGAAACTTCTTTGTGTTCTGTGAAATCATCTCACAGAGTTACAGCTTTCCCCTCAAGAAGCCTTTCGCTAAGACAGTTCTTGTGGAATTGGCAAAGTGATATTTGGAAGCCCAAAGAGGGCTATGGTGAAAAAGGAAATATCCTCAGATGAAATCTGGGAAGAAGCTTTCTGAGAAACTGCTTAGTGATCTGTTAATTCATCTTACAGTGTTACATCTGTATTTCGTGGATCTCCTTGCTAGCCTTATTTCTGTGGAATCTGAGAACACATATTTCGGATCCCTTTGAAGAATATAGGGCCAAAGGAAATATCCTCTGATAACAAAGAGAAAGAAGCTTTCTGAGAAACTACTTTGTGTTCTGTAAAATCATCACACAGAGTTATAGCTTTCCCCTGAAGAAGCCTTTCGCTAAGACAGTTCTTGTTGAATTGGCAAAGTGATATTTGAAAGCCCATAGAGGGCTATGGTGAAAAAGGAAATATACTCAGTTGAAATCCGGAAAGAAGCTTTCTGAGAAACTGCTCTGTGATGGGTGACTTCCACTCACAGAGTTACATCTGTATTTCGTGGATCTCTTTGCTAGCCTTATTTCTGTGGAATCTGAGAACAGATATTTCGGATCCCTTTGAAGACTATAGAGCCAAAGGAAATATCCTCCGATAACAAAGATAAAGAAGCTTTCTGAGAAATTTCTTTGTGTTCTGTGAAATAATCTCACAGAGTTACAGCTTTCCCTCTACAAGGCTTTCGTTAAGACAGTTCTTGAGAAATTGGAACAGTGATATTTGGAAGCCCATAGAGGGCTATGGTGAAAAAGGAAATATCCTCCGATGAAATCTGGAAAGAAGCTTTCTGAGAAACTGCTTAGTGTTCTGTTAATTCATCTCACAGCGTTACATCTGTATTTCATGGATCTCTCTGCTAGCCTTATTTCTGTGGAATCTGTGAACAGATATTTCGGATCCCTTTGAAGACTATAGAGCCAAAGGAAATATCCTCCGATAACAAAGAGAAAGAAGCTTTCTGAGAAACTTCTTTGTGTTCTGTGAAATCATCTCACAGAGTTACAGCTTTCCCCTCAAGATACCTTTCGCTAAGACAGTTCTTGTGGAATTGGAAAAGTGATATTTGGAAGCCCTTAGAGGGCTATGGTGAAAAAGGAAATATCCTCAGATGAAATCTGGAAAGAAGCTTTCTGAGAAACTGCTTAGTGTTCTGTTAATTCATCTCACAGAGTTACATCTGTATTTCGTGGATCTCTTTGCTAGCCTTATTTCTGTGGAATCTGAGAACAGATATTTCGGATCCCTTTGAAGACTATAGGACCAAAGGAAATATCCTCCGATAACAAAGAGAAAGAATCTTTCTTAGAAACTTCTTTGTGTTCTATGAAATCATCTCACAGAGTTACAGCTTTCCCCTCAAGGAGACTTGCTCTAAGACAGTTCTTGTGGAATTGGCAAAGTGATATTTGGAATCCCGTAGAGGGCTATGTTAAAAAAGGAAATACCCTCAGGTGGAATCTGGAAAGAAGATTTCTGACAGACTGCTTAGAGTTCTGTTAATTCATCTCACAGAGTTACATGTGTATTTCTTGGATCTCTTTGCTAGCCTTATTTCTGTGGAATCTGAGAACAGATATTTCGGATCCCTTTGACGACTATAGGGCCAAAGGAAATATCCTCCGATAACAAAGATGAAGAAGATGTCTGATAAACTTCTTCGTGTTCTGTGAAATCATCTCACAGAGTTACCGCTTTTCCCTAAAGAAGCCTTTCGCTAAGACAGTTCTTGTGGAATTGGCAAAGTGATATTTGGAAGCCCAAAGAGGGCTACGGTGAAAAAGGAAATATCCTCAGATGAAATCTGGAAAGAAGCTTTCTGAGAAACTGCTCTGTGATGTGTGACTTCCACTCACAGAGTTACATCGGTATTTCGTGGATCTCTTTGCTAGCCTTATTTCTGTTGAATCTGAGAACAGATATTTCGGATCCCTTGGAAGACTATATGGCCAAAGAAAATATACTCCGATACCAAAGAGAAAGAAGCTTCTTGAGAAACTTCTTTGTGTTCTGTGAAATCATCTCACAGAGTTACAGCTTTCCCATCTACAAAGCTTTCGCTAAGACAGTTCTTGTGGAATTGGCAAAGTGATATTTGGAAGCCCATCGAGGGCTATGGTGAAAAAGGAAATATCCTCAGATGAAGTCTGGAAAGAAGCCTTCTGAGAAACTGCTTAGTCTTCTGTTAATTCATCTCACAGAGTTACATCTGTATTTCTTGGATCTCTTTGCTAGCCTTATTTCTGTGGAATCTGAGAACAAATACTTCGGATTCCTTTAAAGACTATAGGGCCAAAGGAAATATCCTCCGATAACAAAGAGAAAGAAGCTTTCTGAGAAAATGCTTTGTGATCTGCGAAATCATCTCACAGAGTTACAGCTTTCCGCTCAAGAAGCCTTTCGCTAAGACAGTTCTTGTGGAATTGGCAAAGTATTATTTGGAAGACCATATAGGGCTATGGTGAAAAAGGAAATATCCTCAAATGAAATCTGGAAAGAAGCTTTCCGAGAAACTGCTCTGTGATGTGTGACTTCCACTCACAGAGTTACATCTGTATTTCGTGGATCTCTTTGCGAGCCTTATTTCTGTGGAATCTGAGAACAGATATTTCGGATCCCTTTGAAAAATATCGGGACAAAGGAAATATCCTCCGATAACAAAGAGAAAGAAGCTTTCTGAGAAAATGCTTTGTGTTCTCTGAAATCAATTCACAGAGTTACAACTTTCCCCTCAAGAAGCCTTTCGCTAAGACAGTTCTTGTGAAATTGGCAAAGTGACATTTGGAAGCCCATAGAGGGATATGGGGAAAAAGGAAATCACCTCAGATGAAATCTGGAAAGAAACTTTCTGAGAAACTGCTCTGTGATGTGTGACTTCCACTCACAGAGTTACATCTGTATTTGGCGGATCTCTTTGCTAGCCTTATTTCTGTGTAATCTGAGAATCGATATTTCGATTCTCTTTGATGACTATAGGGCCAAAGGAACTATCCTTCGATAACAAAGAGAAGGAAGCTTTCTGAGAAACTTCTTTGTGATCTGTGAAATCATCTCACAGAGTTACAGCTTTCCCCTCAAGAAGCCTTTCGCTAAGACAGTTCTTGTTTTATTGGCAAAGTGATATTTGGAAGACCATAGAAGGCTATGGTGAAAAAGGAAATATCCTCAGATGAAATATGGAAAGAAGCTTTATGAGAAACTGCTTAGTGTTCTGTTAATTCATCTCACAGAGTTACATGTGTATTTCGTGGATCTCTTTGCTAGCCTTATTTCTGTGGAATCTGAGAACAGATAATTCGGATCCCTTTGAAGACTATAGGGCCAAAGGAAATATCCTCCGATAACAAAGAGAAAGAAGCTTTCTGAGAAACTTCTTTGTGTTCTGTGAAATCATCTCACAGAGTTACAGCTTTCCCCTCAAGAAGCCTTTCTCTAAGACAGTTCTTGTGGAATTGGCAAAGTGATATTTGGAAGCCCATAAAGGGCTACGGTGAAAAAGGAAATATCCTCAGATGAAATCTGGAAAGAAGCTTTCTGAGAAACTGCTTAGTGTTCTGTTAATTCGTCTCACAGAGTTACATTTGTATTTCATGGATCTCTTTGCTAGCCTTATTTCTGTGGAATCTGAGAACAGATATTTCGGATACCTTTGAAGACTATAGGACCAAAGGAAATATCCTCCGATAACAAAGAGAAAGAAGCTTTCTGAGAAACTTCTTTGTGTTGCGTGAAATCATCTCACAGAGTTATAGTTTGCCCTCAAGAAGCCTTCCGCTAAGACAGTTCTTGTGGAATTGGCATAGTGATATTTGGAAGCCCATAGAGGGCTACGGTGAAAAAGGAAATATCCTCAGACGAAATCTGGAAAAAAGCCTTCTGAGAAACTGCTCTGTGATGTGTGACTTCCACTCATAGAGTTACATCTGCATATTTGTGGATCTCTTTTCTAGCCTTATTTCTGTGGAATCTGAGAACAGATATTTCGGATGCCTTTGAAAACTATAGGGCCAAAGGAAATATCCTCCGATAACAAAGAGAAAGAAGCCTACTGAGAAACTTCTTTGTGTTCTGTGAAATCATCTCACAGAGATACAGCTTTGCCCTCAAGAAACCTTTCGCGAAGACAGTTCTTGTGGAATTGGCAAAGTGGTATTTGGAAGCCCTTAGAGGGCTATGGTGAAAAAGAAAATATCCTCAGATGAAATCTGGAAAGAAGCTTTCTGAGAAACTGCTTAGGGTTCTGTTAATTCATCTTACAGTGTTACATCTGTATTTCGTGGATCTCCTTGCTAGCCTTATTTCTGTGGAATCTGAGAACAGATATTTCGGATCCCTTTGAAGACTATAGGGCCAAACGAAATATCCTCTGATAACAAGGATAAAGAAGCTTTCTGAGAAACTTCTTTTTCTTCTGTGAAATCACCCGACAGAGTTACAGCTTTCCCCTCAAGAAGCCTTTCGCTAAGACAGTTCTTGTGGAATTGGCAAAGTGATATTTGCAAGCCCATAGAGCGCTATGGTGAAAGAGGAAATATTCTCAGATGAAATCTGGAAAGAAGGTTTCTGAGAAACTGCTTAGTGTTCTGTTTATTCATTTCACAGCGTTACATCTGTTTTTCGTGGATCTCTTTGCTAGCCTTATTTCTGTGGAATCTGAGAACAGATAATTCGGATCCCTTGGAAGACTATAGGGCCAAAGGAAATATCCTCCGATAACAAACATAAAGAAGCTTTCTGAGAAACTTCTTTGTGTTCCGTGAAATCATGTCACAGAGTTACAGCTTTCCCCTCAAGAAGCCTTTCGCTAAGACAGTTCTTGTGGAATTTGCAAAGTGAAATTTGGAAGCCCATAGAAGGCTATGGTGAAAAAGGAAATATCCTCAGATGAAATCTGGAAAGAAGATTTCTGAGAAACTGCTTAGGGTTCTGTTAATTCATCTTACAGAGTTACATCTGTATTTCGGGGATCTCCTTGCTAGACTTATTTCTGTGGAATCTGAGAACAGATATTTCGGATCCCTTTGAAGACTATAGGGCCAAAGGAAATATCCTCCGATAACAAAGAGAAAGAAGCTTTCTGAGAAAATTATTTCTGTTCTGTGAAATCATGTCACAGAGTTACAGCTTTCCCCTCAAGAAGGCTTTCGCTAAGACAGTTCTTGTGGATTTGGCAAAGTATTATTTGGAAGCCCAATGGGGCTACAGTGAAAAAGGAAATATCCTCAGATGAAATCTGGAAAGAAGTTTTCTGAGAAACTGCTTAGTGTTCTGTTAATTCATCTCACAAAGTTACATCTGTATTTCGTGGATCTCTTTGCTACCCTTATTTCTCTGGAATCTGAGAACAGATATTTCCGACCCTTTGAAGACTATAGGGTCAAAGGAAATATCCTCCAATAACAAAGAGAAAGAAGCTTTCTGAGAAAATTCTTTGTGTTCGGTGAAATCATCTCACAGAGTTACAGCTTTCCCCTCAAGAAGCCTTTCGCTAAGACAGTTCTTTTGGAATTGGCAAGTGATATTGGAATCCCATAGAGGGCTATGGTTAAAAAGGAAATATTCTCAGATGAAATCTGGAAAGAAGATTTGTGAGAAACTGCTCTGTGATTATTGACTTCCAATGACAGAGTTACATCTGTATTTCGTGGAATTCTTTGCTAGCCTTATTTCTGTGGATTCTAAGAACAGATATTTCGGATCCCTTTGAAGATTATAGGGCCAAAGGTAATATCCCCCGATTACAAAGAGAAAGAAGCTTTCTGAGAAACTTCTTTGTGTTCTGTGAAATCATCTCACAGAGTTACTGATTTCCCCGCAAGAAGCCTTTCGCTAAGACAGTTCTTGTGGAATTGGAAAAGTGATATTTGGAAGCACATAGAGGGCTTCGGTGAAAAAGGATATATCCACAGATGAAATCTGGAAAGAAGCTTTCTGAGAAACTGCTTAAGGTTCTGTTAATTCATCTCACAGAGTTACATCTGTATTTCGTGGATCTCTTTGCAAGACTTATTTCTGTGGAATCTGAGAAGAGATATTTCGGAACCCTTTGAAGACTACAGGACCAAAGGAAATATCCTCCGATAACAAAGAGAAAGAAGCATTCTGAGAAACTTCTTTGTGTTCTGTGAAATAATCTCACATAGTTACAGCTTTGCCCTCAAGAAGCCTTTCGCTAAGACAGTTCTTGTGGAATTGGCAAATTGATATTTGGAAGCCCATCGAGTTCTATGATGAAAAAGGAAATATCCTCAGATGAAATCTGGAGAGAAACTTTCTGAGAAACTGCTGAGGGTTCTGTTAATTCATCTCACAGAATTACCTCTGTATTTCGTGGATCTCTTTGCTAGCCTTATTTCTGTGGAGTCTGAGAACAGATATTTCGGATCCCTCTGAAGACTATAGGGCCAAAGGAAATATCCTCCGATAACAAAGAGAAAGGAGCTGTCTGAGAAACTTCTTTGTGTTCTGTGAAATCATCTCACAGAGTTACAGCTTTCCCCTCAAGAAGCCTTTCGATAAGACAGTTCTTGTGGAATTGGCAAAGTGATATTTGGAAGGACATAGAGGGCTATGGTGAAAAAGGAAATATCCTCAGTTGAAACCTGGAAAGAAGCTTTCTGAGAAAGTGCTCTGTGATGTGTTACTTCCACTCACAGTGTTATATCTGTATTTCGTGGATCTCTTTGCTAGCCTTATTTTTGTGGAATCTGAGAACAGATATTTCGGATCCTTTTGAAGACTATAGGGCCAAAGGAAATATCCTCCGATAACAAAGAGGAAGAAGCTTTCTGAGAAAGTTCTTTGTGTTCTGTCAAATCATCCTACAGAGTTACAGATTTTCCCTCAAGAAGCCTTTCAATAAGGCAGTTCTTGTGGAATTGGAAAAGTGATATTTGGAAGCGCATAGAGGGCTATGTTGAAAAAGGAAATATCCTCAGATGAAATCTGGAAAGAAGCTTTCTGAGAAACTGCTTAGTGTTTTGTTAATTCATCTCACAGAGTTACATCAGTATTTCGTGGACCTCTTTGCTAGTCTTATTTCTGTGGAAACTGAGAACAGATATTTCGGATCCCTTTGAAGACTATAGGAGCAAAGGAAATATCCTCCGATAACAAAGAGAAAGAAGCTTTCTGAGAAAATCATTTCTGTTCTGTGAAATCATGTCACAGAGTTACAGCTTTCCCCTCAAGAAGGCTTTCGCTAAGACAGTTCTTGTGGAATTGGCAAAGTATTACTTGGAAGCCCAAGGGGGCTATAGTGAAAAAGGAAATATCCTCAGATGAAATCTGGAAAGAAGTTTTCTGAGAAACTGCTTAGTGTTCCGTTAATTCATCTCACAAAGTTACATCTGTATTTCGTGGATCTCTTTGCTACCCTTATTTCTCTGGAATCTGAGAACAGATATTTCCGATCCCTTTGAAGACTATAGGGTCAAAGGAAATATCCTCCAATAACAAAGAGAAAGAAGCTTTCTGAGAAAATTCTTTGTGTTCCGTGAAATCATCTCACAGAGTTACAGCTTTCCCCTCAAGAAGCCTTTCGCTAAGACAGTTCTTTTGGAATTGGCAAGTGATATTGGAATCCCATAGAGGGCTATGGTTAAAAAGGAAATATTCTCAGATGAAATCTGGAAAGAAGATTTGTGAGAAACTGCTCTGTGATGTTTGACTTCCAATGACAGAGTTACATCTGTATTTCGTGGAATTCTTTGCTAGCCTTATTTCTGTGGATTCTAAGAACAGATATTTCGGATCCCTTTGAAGACTATAGGGCCAAAGGTAATATCCCCCGATTACAAAGAGAAAGAAGCTTTCTGAGAAACTTCTTTGTGTTCTGTGAAATCATCTCACAGAGTTACAGATTTCCCCGCAAGAAGCCTTTCGCTAAGACAGTTCTTGTGGAATTGGAAAAGTGATATTTGGAAGCACATAGAGGGCTTCGGTGAAAAAGGATATATCCACAGATGAAATCTGGAAAGAAGCTTTCTGAGAAACTGCTTAAGGTTCTGTTAATTCATCTCACAGAGTTACATCTGTATTTCGTGGATCTCTTTGCAAGACTTATTTCTGTGGAATCTGAGAAGAGATATTTCGGAACCCTTTGAAGACTACAGGACCAAAGGAAATATCCTCCGATAACAAAGAGAAAGAAGCTTTCTGAGAAACTTCTTTGTGTTCTGTGAAATAATCTCACATAGTTACAGCTTTTCCCTCAAGAAGCCTTTCTCTAAGACAGTTCTTGTGGAATTGGCAAATTGATATTTGGAAGCCCATCGAGTTCTATGATGAAAAAGGAAATATCCTCAGATGAAATCTGGAGAGAAGCTTTCTGAGAAACTGCTGAGGGTTCTGTTAATTCATCTCACAGAATTACCTCTGTATTTCGTGGATCTCTTTGCTAGCCTTATTTCTGTGGGGTCTGAGAACAGATATTTCGGATCCCTCTGAAGACTATAGGGCCAAAGGAAATATCCTCCGATAACAAAGAGAAAGGAGCTGTCTGAGAAACTTCTTTGTGTTCTGTGAAATCATCTCACAGAGTTACAGCTTTCCCCTCAAGAAGCCTTTCGATAAGACAGTTCTTGTGGAATTGGCAAAGTGATATTTGGAAGGACATAGAGGGCTATGTTGAAAAAGGAAATATCCTCAGTTGAAACCTGGAAAGAAGCTTTCTGAGAAACTGCTCTGTGATGTGTTACTTCCACTCACAGTGTTATATCTGTATTTCGTGGATCTCTTTGCTAGCCTTATTTTTGTGGAATCTGAGAACAGATATTTCGGATCCTTTTGAAGACTATAGGGCCAAAGGAAATATCCTCCGATAACAAAGAGGAAGAAGCTTTCTGAGAAAGTTCTTTGTGTTCTGTCAAATCATCCTACAGAGTTACAGATTTTCCCTCAAGAAGCCTTTCAATAAGGCAGTTCTTGTGGAATTGGCAAAGTGATATTTGGAAGCGCATAGAGGGCTATGTTGAAAAAGGAAATATCCTCAGATGAAATCTGGAAAGAAGCTTTCTGAGAAACTTCTTAGTGTTTTGTTAATTCATCTCACAGAGTTACATCAGTATTTCGTGGACCTCTTTGCTAGCCTTATTTCTGTGGAATCTGAGAACAGATATTTCGGATCCCTTTGAAGACTATAGGAGCAAAGGAAATATCCTCCGATAACAAAGAGAAAGAAGCTTGCTGAGGAACTTCTTTGTGTTCTGTGAAATCATCTCACAAAGTTACAGCTTTCCACTCAAGAAGCCTTTCGCTAAGACAGTTCTTGTGGAATTGTCAAAGTGATATTTGGAAGCCCATAGAGGGCTATGGTGAAAAAGGAAATATCCTCAGATGAAATCTGGAAAGAAGCTTTCCGAGAAACTGCTCTGTGATGTGTGACTTCCACTCATAGAGTTACATCTGTATTTGGTGGATCTCTTTGCTAGCCTCATTTCTGTGGAATCTGAGAACAGATATTTCGGATCCCTTTGAAGACTATAGGGCCAAAGGAAATATCCTCCGATAACAAAGAGAAAGAAGCTTTCTGAGAAACTTCTTTGTGTTCTGTGAAATCATCTCACAGATTTACAGCTTTCCCCTCAAGAAGCCTTTCGCTAAGACAGTTCTTGTGGAATTTGCAAAGTGATATTTGGAAGCCCATAGAGGGCTATGGTGAAAAAGGAAATATCCTCAGTTGAAACCTGGAAAGAAGCTTTCTGAGTAACTGCTCTGTGATGTGTGACTTCCACTCACAGAGTTACATCTGTATTTCGTGGATCTCTTTGCTAGCCTTATTTCTGTGAAATCTGAGAACAGATATTTCGGATCCCTTTGAAGACTATAAGGCCAAAGGAAATATCCTCCTATAACAAAGAGAAAGAAGCTTTCTGAGAAACTTCTTTGTGTTCTGTGAAATCATCTCACAGAGTTACAGCTTTCCCCTCAAGAAGCCTTTCGCTAAGACAGTTCTTGTGGAATCGGCAAAGTGATATTTGGAAGCCCATAGAGGGCTATGGTGAAAGACGAAATATCCTCAGATGAAATCTCGAAAGAAGCTTTCTGAGAAACTGCTTAGTGTTCTGTTAATTCATCTCACAGAGTTACTTCTGTATTTCGTGGATCTCTTTGCTAGCCTTGTTTCTGTGGAAGCTGACAACAGATAATTCGGATCCCTCTGAAGACTATAGGGCCAAAGGAATTATCCTCCGATAACAAAGAGTAAGAAGCTTTCTGAGAAACTTCTTTGTGTTCTGTGAAATCATCTCACAGAGTTACAGCTTTCCCCTCAAGAAGCCTTTCGCGAAGACAGTTCTTGTGGAATTGGCAAAGTGATATTTGGAAACCCATGGAGGGCTATGGTGAAAAAGGAAATATCCTCAGATGAAATCTGGAAAGAAGCTTTCTGAGAAACTGCTTACTGTTCTGTTAATTCATCTCACAAAGTTACATCTGTATTTCGTGGATCTCTTGGCTAGCCGTATTTCTGTGGAATCTGATAACAGATATTTCTGATCCCTTAGAAGACTATAGGACCAAAGGAAATATCCTCCGATAACAAAGAGAAAGAAGCTTTCTGAGAAACTTCTTTGTGTTCTGTCAAATCATCTCAGAGAGTTACAGGTTTTCCCTCAAGAAGCCTTTCGATAAGGCAGCTCTTGTGGAATTGGCAAAGTGATATTTGGAAACCCGTAGAGGGCTATGGTGAAAAAGGAAATATCCTCAGATGAAATCTGGAAAGAAGCTTTCTGAGAAACTGCTTAGTGTTCTGCTAAATCATCTCACAAAGTTACATCTGTATTTCGTGGATCTCTTGGCTAGCCTTATTTCTGTGGAATCTGAGAACAGATATTTCGGAACCCTTTGAAGACTATAGGGCCAAAGGAAATATCCTCCGATAACAAAGAGGAAGAAGCTTTCTGAGAAACTTCTTTTTGTTCCGTGAAATCATCTGACAGAGTTACAGCTTTGCCCTCAAGAAGCCTTTCGCTAAGACAGTTCTTGTGGAATTGGCAAAGTAATGTTTGGAAGCCCATAGAGGGCTATGGTGAAAAAGGAAATATCCTCGGATGAAATCTGGAAAGAAGCTTTCTGAGAAACTGCTTAGTGTTCTGTTAATTCATCTCAGAGAGTAACATCTGTATTTCGTGGATCTCTTTGCTAGCCTTATTTCTGTGGAATCTGAGAACAGATATTTCGGATCCCTTTGAAGACTATAAGGCCAAAGGAAATATCCTCCTATAACAAAGAGAAAGAAGCTTTCTGAGAAACTTCTTTGTGTTCTGTGAAATCATCTCACAGAGTTACAGCTTTCCCCTCAAGAAGCCTTTCGCTAAGACAGTTCTTGTGGAATCGGCAAAGTGATATTTGGAAGCCCATAGAGGGCTATGGTGAAAGACGAAATATCCTCAGATGAAATCTCGAAAGAAGCTTTCTGAGAAACTGCTTAGTGTTCTGTTAATTCATCTCACAGAGTTACTTCTGTATTTCGTGGATCTCTTTGCTAGCCTTGTTTCTGTGGAAGCTGACAACAGATAATTCGGATCCCTTTGAAGACTATAGGGCCAAAGGAAATATCCTCTGATAACAAAGAGAAAGAAGCTTTCTGAGAAACTTCTTTGTGTTCTGTGAAATCATCTCACAGAGTTACAGCTTTCTTCTCAAGAAGCCTTTCGCTAAGACAGTTCTTGTGGAATTGGCAAAGTGATATTTGGAAGCCCTTAGAGGGCTATGGTGAAAAAGGAAATATCCTCAGATGAAATCTGGAAAGAAGCTTTCCGAGAAACTGCTCTGTGATGTGTGACTTCCACTCACAGAGTTACATCTGTATTTCGTGGATCTCTTTGCTAGCCTTATTTCTGTGGAATCTGAGAACAGATATTTCGGACCCTTTGAAGACTATAGGACAAAGGGAATATCCTCTGATAACAAAGAGAAAGAAGCTTTCTGAGAAACTTCTTTGTGTTCTGTGAAATCATCTCACAGAGTTACAGCTTTCCCCTCAGGAAGCCTTTCGCTAAGACAGTTCTTGTGTAATTGAAAAGTGATATTTGGAAGCCCATAGAGGGCTATGGTGAAAAAGGAAATATCCTCAGATGAAATGTGGAAAGAAGATTTCTGAGAAACTGCTTTGTGTTCTGTTAATTCAACTCACGAAGTTACATCAGTATTTCGTGGATCTCTTTGCTAGCCCTATTTCTGTGGAATCTGAGAACAGATATTTCGGATCCCTTTGAAGACTATAGGACCAAAGGAAATATCCTCTGATAACAAAGAGAAAGAAGCTTTCTGAGAAACTTCTTTGTGTTCTGTGAAATCATCTCACAGAGTTACAGCTTTGCCCTCAAGAAGCCTTTCGCTAAGACAGATCTTGTGGAATTGGCAAAGTGATATTTGGAAACCCATAGAGGGCTATGGTGAAAAAGGAAATATCCTCAGATGAAATCTGGAAAGAAGATTTCTGAGAAACTGCTTAGTGTTCTGTTTATTCATCTCACAAAGTTACATCTGTATTTCGTGGATCTCTTGGCTAACCGTATTTCTGTGGAATCTGAGAACAGATATTTCTTATCCCTTAGAAGACTATAGGACCAAAGGAAACATCCTCCGATAACAAAGAGAATGAAGCTTGCTGAGAAACTTCTTTGTGTTCTGTGAAATCATCTCACAGAGTTACAGCTTTCCACTCTAGAAGCCTTTCGCTAAGACAGTTCTTGTGGAATTGGCAATGTGATATTTGGAAACCCGTAGAGGGCTATGGTGAAAAAGGAAATATCCTCAGATGAAATCTGGAAAGAAGCTTTCTGAGAAACTGCTTAGTGTTCTGCTAAATCATCTCACAAAGTTACATCTGTATTTCGTGGATCTCTTGGCTAGCCTTATTTCTGTGGAATCTGAGAACAGATATTTCGGAACCCTTTGAAGACTATAGGGCCAAAGGAAATATCCTCCGATAACAAAGATGAAGAAGCCTTCTGAGAAACTTCTTTGTGTTCTGTCAAATCATCTCACAGAGTTGTAGATTTTCCCTCAAGAAGCCTTTCGATAAGGCAGTTCTTGTGGAATTGGCAAAGTGATATTTGGAAGCGCATAGAGGGCTATGGTGAAAAAGGAAATATCCTCAGATGAAATCTGGAAAGAAGCTTTCTGAGAAACTGCTTAGTGTTCTGTTAATTCATCTCAGAGAGTAACATCTGTATTTCGTGGATCTCTTTGCTAGCCTTATTTCTGTGGAATCTGAGAACAGATATTTTGGATCCCTTTGAAGACTATAGGGCCAAAGGAAATATCCTCTGATAACAAAGAGAAAGAAGCTTTCTGAGAAACTTCTTTGTGTTCTGTGAAATCATCTCACAGAGTTACAGCTTTCCCCTCCAGAAGCCTTTCGCTAAGACAGTTCTTGTGGAATAGCAAAGTGATATTTGGAAGCCTATATAGGGCCATGGTGAAAAAGGAAATATCCTCAGATGAAATCTGGAAAGAAGCTTTCTGAGAAACTGCTTAGTGTTCTGTTAATTCATCTCACAGAATTAAATCTGTATTTCGTGGATCTCTTTGCTAGCCTTATTTCTGTGGAATCTGAGAACAGATATTTCGGATCCCTTTGAAGACTATAGGGCCAAAGGAAATATCCTCTGATAACAAAGAGAAAGAAGCTTTCTGAGAAACTTCTTTGTGTTCTGTGAAATCATCTCACAGAGTTACAGCTTTCCTCTCAAGAAGCCTTTCGCTAAGACAGTTCTTGTGGAATTGGCAAAGTGATATTTGGAAGCCCTTAGAGGGCTATGGTGAAAAAGGAAATATCCTCATATGAAATCTGGAAAGAAGCTTTCCGAGAAACTGCTCTGTGATGTGTGACTTCCACTCACAGAGTTACATCTGTATTTCGTGGATCTCTTTGCTAGGCTAATTTCTGTGGAATCTGAGAACAGATATTTCGGACCCTTTGAAGACTATAGGACAAAGGGAATATCCTCCGATAACAAAGAGAAAGAAGCTTTCTGATAAACTTCTTTGTGTTCTGTGAAATCATCTCACAGAGTTACAGCTTTCCCCTCAGGAAGCCTTTCGCTAAGACAGTTCTTGTGTAATTGAAAAGTGATATTTGGAAGCCCATAGAGGGCTATGGTGAAAAAGGAAATATCCTCAGATGAAATGTGGAAAGAAGATTTCTGAGAAACTGCTTTGTGTTCTGTTAATTCATCTCACAAAGTTACATCTGTATTTCGTGGATCTCTTTGCTAGCCCTATTTCTGTGGAAACTGAGAACAGATATTTCTTATCCCTTAGAAGACTATAGGACCAAAGGAAACATCCTCCGATAACAAAGAGAAAGAAGCTTGCTGAGAAACTTCTTTGTGTTCTGTGAAATCATCTCACAGAGTTACAGCTTTCCACTCTAGAAGCCTTTCGCTAAGACAGTTCTTGTGGAATTGGCAATGTGATATTTGGAAACCCGTAGAGGGCTATGGTGAAAAAGGAAATATCCTCAGATGAAATCTGGAAAGAAGCTTTCTGAGAAACTGCTTAGTGTTCTGCTAAATCATCTCACAAAGTTACATCTGTATTTCGTGGATCTCTTGGCTAGCCTTATTTCTGTGGAATCTGAGAACAGATATTTCGGAACCCTTTGAAGACTATAGGGCCAAAGGAAATATGCTCCGATAACAAAGAGGAAGAAGCCTTCTGAGAAACTTCTTTGTGTTCTGTCAAATCATCTCACAGAGTTGAAGATTTTCCCTCAAGACGCCTTTCGATAAGGCAGTTCTTGTGGAATTGGCAAAGTGATATTTGGAAGCGCATAGAGGGCTATGGTGAAAAAGGAAATATCCTCAGATGAAATCTGGAAAGAAGCTTTCTGAGAAACTGCTTAGTGTTTTGTTAATTCACTCACAGAGTTACATCTGTATTTCGTGGATCTCTTTGGTAGCCTTATTTCTGTGGAATCTGAGAACAGATATTGCGGATCCCTTTGAAGACTATAGGGCCAAAGGAAATATCCTCCGATAACAAAGAGGAAGAAGCTTTCTGAGAAACTTCTTTGTGTTCTGTGAAATCATCTCACAGAGTTACAGCCTTCCCCTCAACAAGCCTTTCGCTAAGACAGTTCTTGTGGAATTGGCCAGTGATATTGGAAGTCCATAGAGGGCTATGGTGAAAAAGGAAATATCCTCAGATGAAATCTGGAAAGAAGCTTTCTGAGAAACTGCTTAGTGTTCTGTTATTTCATCTCACAGAGTTACATCTGTATTTCTTGGATCTCTTTGCTAGCCTTATTTCTGTGGAATCTGAGAACAGATATATCGGATTCCTTTGAAGACTATAGGGCCAAAGGAAATATCCTCCGACAACAAAGGGAAAGAAGCTCTCTGAGAAACTCCTTTGTGTTCTGTGAAATCATCTCACAGAGTTACAGCTTTCCCCTCAAGAAGCCTTCCGCTAAGACAGTTCTTGTGGAATTGGCAAAGTGATATTTGGAAGCCCATAGAGGGCTATTGAGAAAAAGGAAATATCCTCAGATGTAATCTGGAAAAAAGCTTTCTGGGAAACTGCTCTGTGATGTGTGACTTCCACTCACAGAGTTACATCTGTATTTCGTGGATCTCTTTGCTAGCCTTATTTCTCTGGAATCTGAGAACAGATACTTCGGATCCCTTTGAAGACTACAGGGCCAAAGGAAATATCCTCCGATAACAAAGAGGAAGAAGATTTCTGTGAAACTTCTTTGTGTTCCGTGAAATCATCTCATAGAGTTACAGTTTTGCCCTCGAGAAGCCTTTCGCTAAGACAGTTCTTGTGGAATTGGCAAATTGATATTTGGAAGCCCATCGAGTTCTATGATGAAAAAGGAAATATCCTCAGATGAAATCTGGAGAGAAGCTTTCTGAGAAACTGCTGAGGGTTCTGTTAATTCATCTCACAGAATTACCTCTGTATTTCGTGGATCTCTTTGCTAGCCTTATTTCTGTGGAGTCTGAGAACAGATATTTCGGATCCCTCTGAAGACTATAGGGCCAAAGGAAATATCCTCCGATAACAAAGAGAAAGGAGCTGTCTGAGAAACTTCTTTGTGTTCTGTGAAATCATCTCACAGAGTTACAGCTTTCCCCTCAAGAAGCCTTTCGATAAGACAGTTCTTGTGGAATTGGCAAAGTGATATTTGGAAGGACATAGAGGGCTATGGTGAAAAAGGAAATATCCTCAGTTGAAACCTGGAAAGAAGCTTTCTGAGAAACTGCTCTGTGATGTGTTACTTCCACTCACAGTGTTATATCTGTATTTCGTGGATCTCTTTGCTAGCCTTATTTTTGTGGAATCTGAGAACAGATATTTCGGATCCTTTTGAAGACTATAGGGCCAAAGGAAATATCCTCCGATAACAAAGAGGAAGAAGCTTTCTGAGAAAGTTCTTTGTGTTCTGTCAAATCATCCTACAGAGTTACAGATTTTCCCTCAAGAAGCCTTTCAATAAGGCAGTTCTTGTGGAATTGGCAAAGTGATATTTGGAAGCGCATAGAGGGCTATGTTGAAAAAGGAAATATCCTCAGATGAAATCTGGAAAGAAGCTTTCTGAGAAACTGCTTAGTGTTTTGTTAATTCATCTCACAGAGTTACATCAGTATTTCGTGGACCTCTTTGCTAGCCTTATTTCTGTGGAATCTGAGAACAGATATTTCGGATCCCTTTGAAGACTATAGGAGCAAAGGAAATATCCTCCGATAACAAAGAGAAAGAAGCTTGCTGAGGAACTTCTTTGTGTTCTGTGAAATCATCTCACAAAGTTACAGCTTTCCACTCAAGAAGCCTTTCGCTAAGACAGTTCTTGTGGAATTGTCAAAGTGATATTTGGAAGCCCATAGAGGGCTATGGTGAAAAAGGAAATATCCTCAGATGAAATCTGGAAAGAAGCTTTCCGAGAAACTGCTCTGTGATGTGTGACTTCCACTCATAGAGTTACATCTGTATTTGGTGGATCTCTTTGCTAGCCTCATTTCTGTGGAATCTGAGAACAGATATTTCGGATCCCTTTGAAGACTATAGGGCCAAAGGAAATATCCTCCGATAACAAAGAGAAAGAAGCTTTCTGAGAAACTTCTTTGTGTTCTGTGAAATTATCTCACAGATTTACAGCTTTCCCCTCAAGAAGCCTTTCGCTAAGACAGTTCTTGTGGAATTTGCAAAGTGATATTTGGAAGCCCATAGAGGGCTATGGTGAAAAAGGAAATATCCTCAGTTGAAACCTGGAAAGAAGCTTTCTGAGTAACTGCTCTGTGATGTGTGACTTCCACTCACAGAGTTACATCTGTATTTCGTGGATCTCTTTGCTAGCCTTATTTCTGTGAAATCTGAGAACAGATATTTCGGATCCCTTTGAAGACTATAAGGCCAAAGGAAATATCCTCCTATAACAAAGAGAAAGAAGCTTTCTGAGAAACTTCTTTGTGTTCTGTGAAATCATCTCACAGAGTTACAGCTTTCCCCTCAAGAAGCCTTTCGCTAAGACAGTTCTTGTGGAATCGGCAAAGTGATATTTGGAAGCCCATAGAGGGCTATGGTGAAAGACGAAATATCCTCAGATGAAATCTCGAAAGAAGCTTTCTGAGAAACTGCTTAGTGTTCTGTTAATTCATCTCACAGAGTTACTTCTGTATTTCGTGGATCTCTTTGCTAGCCTTGTTTCTGTGGAAGCTGACAACAGATAATTCGGATCCCTCTGAAGACTATAGGGCCAAAGGAATTATCCTCCGATAACAAAGAGTAAGAAGCTTTCTGAGAAACTTCTTTGTGTTCTGTGAAATCATCTCACAGAGTTACAGCTTTCCCCTCAAGAAGCCTTTCGCGAAGACAGTTCTTGTGGAATTGGCAAAGTGATATTTGGAAACCCATGGAGGGCTATGGTGAAAAAGGAAATATCCTCAGATGAAATCTGGAAAGAAGCTTTCTGAGAAACTGCTTACTGTTCTGTTAATTCATCTCACAAAGTTACATCTGTATTTCGTGGATCTCTTGGCTAGCCGTATTTCTGTGGAATCTGATAACAGATATTTCTGATCCCTTAGAAGACTATAGGACCAAAGGAAATATCCTCCGATAACAAAGAGAAAGAAGCTTTCTGAGAAACTTCTTTGTGTTCTGTCAAATCATCTCAGAGAGTTACAGGTTTTCCCTCAAGAAGCCTTTCGATAAGGCAGCTCTTGTGGAATTGGCAAAGTGATATTTGGAAACCCGTAGAGGGCTATGGTGAAAAAGGAAATATCCTCAGATGAAATCTGGAAAGAAGCTTTCTGAGAAACTGCTTAGTGTTCTGCTAAATCATCTCACAAAGTTACATCTGTATTTCGTGGATCTCTTGGCTAGCCTTATTTCTGTGGAATCTGAGAACAGATATTTCGGAACCCTTTGAAGACTATAGGGCCAAAGGAAATATCCTCCGATAACAAAGAGGAAGAAGCTTTCTGAGAAACTTCTTTTTGTTCCGTGAAATCATCTGACAGAGTTACAGGTTTTCCCTCCAGAAGCCTTTCGCTAAGACAGTTCTTGTGGAATAGCAAAGTGATATTTGGAAGCCCTTAGAGGGCTATGGTGAAAAAGGAAATATCCTCAGATGAAATCTGGAAAGAAGCTTTCCGAGAAACTGCTCTGTGATGTGTGACTTCCACTCACAGAGTTACATCTGTATTTCGTGGATCTCTTTGCTAGCCTTATTTCTGTGGAATCTGAGAACAGATATTTCGGACCCTTTGAAGACTATAGGACAAAGGGAATATCCTCTGATAACAAAGAGAAAGAAGCTTTCTGAGAAACTTCTTTGTGTTCTGTGAAATCATCTCACAGAGTTACAGCTTTCCCCTCAGGAAGCCTTTCGCTAAGACAGTTCTTGTGTAATTGAAAAGTGATATTTGGAAGCCCATAGAGGGCTATGGTGAAAAAGGAAATATCCTCAGATGAAATGTGGAAAGAAGATTTCTGAGAAACTGCTTTGTGTTCTGTTAATTCAACTCACGAAGTTACATCAGTATTTCGTGGATCTCTTTGCTAGCCCTATTTCTGTGGAATCTGAGAACAGATATTTCGGATCCCTTTGAAGACTATAGGACCAAAGGAAATATCCTCTGATAACAAAGAGAAAGAAGCTTTCTGAGAAACTTCTTTGTGTTCTGTGAAATCATCTCACAGAGTTACAGCTTTGCCCTCAAGAAGCCTTTCGCTAAGACAGATCTTGTGGAATTGGCAAAGTGATATTTGGAAACCCATAGAGGGCTATGGTGAAAAAGGAAATATCCTCAGATGAAATCTGGAAAGAAGATTTCTGAGAAACTGCTTAGTGTTCTGTTAATTCATCTCACAAAGTTACATCTGTATTTCGTGGATCTCTTGGCTAACCGTATTTCTGTGGAATCTGAGAACAGATATTTCTTATCCCTTAGAAGACTATAGGACCAAAGGAAACATCCTCCGATAACAAAGAGAATGAAGCTTGCTGAGAAACTTCTTTGTGTTCTGTGAAATCATCTCACAGAGTTACAGCTTTCCACTCTAGAAGCCTTTCGCTAAGACAGTTCTTGTGGAATTGGCAATGTGATATTTGGAAACCCGTAGAGGGCTATGGTGAAAAAGGAAATATCCTCAGATGAAATCTGGAAAGAAGCTTTCTGAGAAACTGCTTAGTGTTCTGCTAAATCATCTCACAAAGTTACATCTGTATTTCGTGGATCTCTTGGCTAGCCTTATTTCTGTGGAATCTGAGAACAGATATTTCGGAACCCTTTGAAGACTATAGGGCCAAAGGAAATATCCTCCGATAACAAAGATGAAGAAGCCTTCTGAGAAACTTCTTTGTGTTCTGTCAAATCATCTCACAGAGTTGTAGATTTTCCCTCAAGAAGCCTTTCGATAAGGCAGTTCTTGTGGAATTGGCAAAGTGATATTTGGAAGCGCATAGAGGGCTATGGTGAAAAAGGAAATATCCTCAGATGAAATCTGGAAAGAAGCTTTCTGAGAAACTGCTTAGTGTTCTGTTAATTCATCTCAGAGAGTAACATCTGTATTTCGTGGATCTCTTTGCTAGCCTTATTTCTGTGGAATCTGAGAACAGATATTTTGGATCCCTTTGAAGACTATAGGGCCAAAGGAAATATCCTCTGATAACAAAGAGAAAGAAGCTTTCTGAGAAACTTTTTTGTGTTCTGTAAAATCATCTCACAGAGTTACAGCTTTCCCCTCCAGAAGCCTTTCGCTAAGACAGTTCTTGTGGAATAGCAAAGTGATATTTGGAAGCCTATAGAGGGCCATGGTGAAAAAGGAAATATCCTCAGATGAAATCTGGAAAGAAGCTTTCTGAGAAACTGCTTAGTGTTCTGTTAATTCATCTCACAGAATTAAATCTGTATTTCGTGGATCTCTTTGCTAGCCTTATTTCTGTGGAATCTGAGAACAGATATTTCGGATCCCTTTGAAGACTATAGGGCCAAAGGAAATATCCTCTGATAACAAAGAGAAGGAAGCTTTCTGAGAAACTTCTTTGTGTTCTGTGAAATCATCTCACAGAGTTACAGCTTTCCTCTCAAGAAGCCTTTCGCTAAGACAGTTCTTGAGGAATTGGCAAAGTGATATTTGGAAGCCCTTAGAGGGCTATGGTGAAAAAGGAAATATCCTCATATGAAATCTGGAAAGAAGCTTTCCGAGAAACTGCTCTGTGATGTGTGACTTCCACTCACAGAGTTACATCTGTATTTCGTGGATCTCTTTGCTAGCCTTATTTCTGTGGAATCTGAGAACAGATATTTCGGACCCTTTGAAGACTATAGGACAAAGGGAATATCCTCCGATTACAAAGAGAAAGAAGCTTTCTGAGAAACTTCTTTGTGTTCTGTGAAATCATCTCACAGAGTTACAGCTTTCCCCTCAGGAAGCCTTTCGCTAAGACAGTCCTTGTGTAATTGAAAAGTGATATTTGGAAGCCCATAGAGGGCTATGGTGAAAAAGGAAATATCCTCAGTTGAAATGTGGAAAGAAGATTTCTGAGAAACTGCTTTGTGTTCTGTTCATTCAACTCACGAAGTTACATCAGTATTTCGTGGATCTCTTTGCTAGCCCTATTTCTGTGGAATCTGAGAACAGATATTTCGGATCCCTTTGAAGACTATAGGGCCAAAGGAAATATCCTCTGATAACAAAGAGAAAGAAGCTTTCTGAGAAACTTCTTTGTGTTCTGTGAAATCATCTCACAGAGTTACAGCTTTCCCCTCAAGAAGCCTTTCGCTAAGACAGATCTTGTGGAATTGGCAAAGTGATATTTGGAAACCCATAGAGGGCTATGGTGAAAAAGGAAATATCCTCAGATGAAATCTGGAAAGAAGATTTCTGAGAAAATGCTTAGTGTTCTGTTAATTCATCTCACAAAGTTACATCTGTATTTCGTGGATCTCTTGGCTAACCGTATTTCTGTGGAAACTGAGAACAGATATTTCTTATCCCTTAGAAGACTATAGGACCAAAGGAAACATCCTCCGATAACAAAGAGAAAGAAGCTTGCTGAGAAACTTCTTTGTGTTCTGTGAAATCATCTCACAGAGTTACAGCTTTCCACTCTAGAAGCCTTTCGCTAAGACAGTTCTTGTGGAATTGGCAATGTGATATTTGGAAACCCGTAGAGGGCTATGGTGAAAAAGGAAATATCCTCAGATGAAATCTGGAAAGAAGCTTTCTGAGAAACTGCTTAGTGTTCTGCTAAATCATCTCACAAAGTTACATCTGTATTTCGTGGATCTCTTGGCTAGCCTTATTTCTGTGGAATCTGAGAACAGATATTTCGGAACCCTTTGAAGACTATAGGGCCAAAGGAAATATCCTCCGATAACAAAGAGGAAGAAGCCTTCTGAGAAACTTCTTTGTGTTCTGTCAAATCATCTCACAGAGTTGTAGATTTTCCCTCAAGAAGCCTTTCGATAAGGCAGTTCTTGTGGAATTGGCAAAGTGATATTTGGAAGCGCATAGAGGGCTATGGTGAAAAAGGAAATATCCTCAGATGAAATCTGGAAAGAAGCTTTCTGAGAAACTGCTTAGTGTTTTGTTAATTCACTCACAGAGTTACATCTGTATTTCGTGGATCTCTTTGGTAGCCTTATTTCTGTGGAATCTGAGAACAGATATTGCGGATCCCTTTGAAGACTATAGGGCCAAAGGAAATATCCTCCGATAACAAAGAGGAAGAAGCTTTCTGAGAAACTTCTTTGTGTTCTGTGAAATCATCTCACAGAGTTACAGCCTTCCCCTCAACAAGCCTTTCGCTAAGACAGTTCTTGTGGAATTGGCCAGTGATATTGGAAGTCCATAGAGGGCTATGGTGAAAAAGGAAATATCCTCAGATGAAATCTGGAAAGAAGCTTTCTGAGAAACTGCTTAGTGTTCTGTTATTTCATCTCACAGAGTTACATCTGTATTTCTTGGATCTCTTTGCTAGCCTTATTTCTGTGGAATCTGAGAACAGATATATCGGATTCCTTTGAAGACTATAGGGCCAAAGGAAATATCCTCCGACAACAAAGAGAAAGAAGCTCTCTGAGAAACTCCTTTGTGTTCTGTGAAATCATCTCACAGAGTTACAGCTTTCCCCTCAAGAAGCCTTTCGCTAAGACAGTTCTTGTGGAATTGGCAAAGTGATATTTGGAAGCCCTTAGAGGGCTATTGAGAAAAACGAAATATCCTCAGATGTAATCTGGAAAAAAGTTTTCTGGGAAACTGCTCTGTGATGTGTGACTTCCACTCACAGAGTTACATCTGTATTTCGTGGATCTCTTTGCTAGCCTTATTTCTCTGGAATCTGAGAACAGATACTTCGGATCCCTTTGAAGACTACAGGGCCAAAGGAAATATCCTCCGATAACAAAGAGGAAGAAGATTTCTGAGAAACTTCTTTGTGTTCCGTGAAATCATCTCATAGAGTTACAGTTTTGCCCTCGAGAAGCCTATCGCTAAGACAGTTCTTGTGGAAATGGCAAAGTGATGTTTGGAAGCCCATAGAGGGCTATGATGAAAAAGGAAATATCCTCAGATGAAACCTGGAAAGAAGCTTTCTGAGAAACTGCTTAAGGTTCAGTTAATTCATCTCACAGTGTTACATCTGTATTTCGTGGATCTCTTTGCTAGCCTTATTTCTGTGGAATCTGAGAACAGATATTTCGGATCCCTTTGAAGACTATAGGGCCAAAGGAAATATCCTCCGATAACAAAGAGAAAGAAGTTTTCTGAGAAACTTCGTTGTGTTCTGTGAAATCATCTCACAGAGTTACAGCTTTCCCCTCAAGAAACCTTTCGCTAAGACAGTTCTTGTGGAATTGGCAAAGTGATATTTGGAAGAGCATAGAGGGCTATGGTGAAAAAGGAAATATCCTCAGATGAAATCTGGAAAGAAGCTTTCTGAGAAACTGCTTAGTGTTCTGTTAAATCACCTCACATAGTTTCATCTGTATTTCGTGGATCTCTTGGTTAGCCTTATTTCTGTGGAATCTGAGAACAGATATTTCGGAACCCTTTGAAGACTATACTGCCTAAGGAAATATCCTCCGATAACAAAGAGAAAGAAGTTTTCTGAAGAACTTCGTTGTGTTCTGTCAAATCATCTCACAGAGTTACAGATTTTCCCTCAAGACGCCTTTCGATAAGGCAGTTCTTGTGGAATTGGCAAAGTGATATTTGGAAGCGCATAGAGGGCTATGGTGAAAAAGGAAATATCCTCAGATGAAATCTGGAAAGAAGCTTTCTGAGAAACTGCTTAGTGTTCTGTTAATTCATCTCACAGAGTTAAATCTCTATTTCCTGGATCTCTTTGCTAGCCTTATTTCTGTGGAGTCTGAGAACAGATATTTCGGATCCCTTTGAATACTATAGGACCAAAGGAAATATCCTCCGATAACAAAGAGAAAGAATCTTTCTGAGAAACTTCTTTGTGTTCTGTGAAATCACCTCACAGAGTTACAGCTTTCCCCTCAAGAAGCCTTTCGCTAAGACAGTTCTTGTGGAATTGGCAAAGTGATATTTGGAAGCCCATAGAGGTCTATGTTGAAAAAGGAAATATCCTCAGATGAAATCTGGAAAGAAGATTTCTGAGAAACTGCTTAGTGTTCTGTTAATTCATCTCACAGAGTTACATCTGTATTTGGTGGATCTCTTTGCTAGCCTTATTTCTGTGGAATCTGAGAACAGATATTTCGGATCCCTTTGAAGACTATAGGACCAAAGGAAATATCCTCCGATAACAAAGAGAAAGAAGCTTTCTGAGAAACTTCTTTGTGTTCTGTGAAATAATCTCACAGAGTTACAGCTTTTCCCTAAAGAAGCCGTTCGCAAAGACAGTTCTTGTGGAATTGGCAAAGTGATATTTGGAAGCCCATAGAGGGCTATGGTGAAAAAGGAAATATCCTCAGTTGCAACCTGGAAAGAAGCTTTCTGAGAAACTGATCTGTGATGTGTGACTTCCACTAACAGAGTTACATCTGTATTTCGTGGATCTCTTTGCTCGCCTTATTTCTGCGGAATCTGAGAACAGATATTTCAGATCCCTTTGAAGACTATCGGACCAAAGTAAATATCCTCCGATAACAAAGAGAAAGAAGCTTGCTGAGAAACTTCTTTGTGTTCTGTGAAATCATCGCACAGAGTTACAGCTTTCCCCTCAAGAAGCCTTTCACTAAGACAGTTCTTGTGGAATTGGCAAAGTGATATTTGGAAGCCCATAGAGGTCTATGGTGAAAAAGGAAATATCCTCAGATGAAATCTGGAAAGAAGCTTTCTGAGAAACTGCTTAGTGTTCTGTTAAATCACCTCACAAAGTTACATCTGTATTTCGTGGATCTCTTGGCTAGCCTTATTTCTGTGGAATCTGAGAACAGATATTTCGGAACCCTTTGAAGACTATTGGGCCGAAGGAAATATACTCCGATAACAAAGAGGAAGAAGCTTTCTGAGAAACTTCTTTGTGTTCTGTCAAATTATCTCACAGAGTTACAGATTTTCCCTCAAGAAGTCTTTCGATAAGGCAGTTCTTGCGGAATAGGCAAAGTGATATTGGAAGCGCATAGAGGGCTAAGGTGAAAAGGGAAATATCCTCAGATGAAATCTGAAAAGAAGCTTTCTGAGAAACTGCTTAGTGTTCTGTTAATTCATCTCACAGAGTTACATCTCTATTTCCTGGATCTCTTTGCTAGCCTTATTTCTGTGGAACCTGAGAACAGATATTTCGGATCCCTTTGAATACTATAGGACCAAAGGAAATATCCTCCGATAACAAAGAGAAAGAAGCTTTCTGAGAAACTTCTTTGTGTTCTGTGAAATCACCTCACAGAGTTACAGCTTTCCCCTCAAGAAGCCTTTCGCTAAGACAGTTCTTGTGGAATTGGCAAAGTGATATTTGGAAGCCCATAGAGGTCTATGTTGAAAAAGGAAATATCCTCAGATGAAATCTGGAAAGAAGATTTCAGAGAAACTGCTTAGTGTTCTGTTAATTCATCTCACAAAGTTACATCTCTATTTCGTGTATCTCTTGGCTAGCCTTATTTCTGTGGAATCTAAGAACAGATATTTCTGATACCTTTGAAGGCTATAGGGCCAAAGGAAATATCCTCCGATATCAAAAAGAAGGAAGCTTTCTGAGAAACTACTTCGTGTTCTGTGAAATCATCTCACAGAGTTACAGCTTTCCCCTCAAGAAGCCTTTCGCTAAGACAGTTTTTGTGGAATTGGCAAGTGATATTGGAAGTCCATAGAGGGCTACGGTGAAAAAGGAAATATCCTCAGATGAAAACTGGAAAGAAGCTTTCTGAGAACCTGCTTAGTGTTCTGTTATTTCATCTCACAGAGTTACATCTGTATTTCGTGGATCTCTTTGCTAGCCTTATTTCTGTGGAATCTGAGAACAGATATATCGGATTCCTTTGAAGACTATAGGGCCAAAGGAAATATCCTCCGACAACAAAGAGAAAGAAGCTTTCTGAGAAACTCCTTTGTGTTCTGTGACATCATCTCACAGAGTTACAGCTTACCCCTCAAGAAGCCTTTCGCTAAGACTGTTCTTCTGGAATTCGCAAAGTGATATTTGGAAGCCCATAGAGGACTATTGTGAAAAAGGAGATATCCTCAGATGAAATCTGGAAAGAAGCATTCTGGGAAACTGCTCTGTGATGTGTGACTTCCACTCACAGAGTTACATCTGTATTTCGTGGATCTCTTTGCTAGCCTTATTTCTGTGGAATCTGAGAACAGATACTTCGGATCCCTTTGAAGACTATAGGGACAAAGGAAATATCCTCCGATAACAAAGAGGAAGAAGCTTTCTGAGAAACTTCTTTGTGCTCCGTGAATCATCTCATAGAGTTACAGCTTTGCCCTCAAGAAGTCTTTCGGTAAGACAGTTCTTGTGGAATTGGCAAAGTGATGTTTGGAAGCCCATAGAGGGCTATGGTGAAAAAGGAAATATCCTCAGATGAAACCTGGAAGGAAGCTTTCTGAGAAACTGCTCTGTAATGTGTGACTTCCACTCACAGAGTTACATCTTCATTTCGTGGATCTCTTTGCGAGCCTTATTTCTGTGGAATCTGAGAACAGATATTTCGGATCCCTTTGAAGACTATAGGGCCAAAGGTAATATCCCCCGATTACAAATAGGAAGAAGCTTTCTGAGAACCTTCTTTGTGTTCTGTGAAATCATCTCACAGAGTTACAGGTTTCCCTGCAAGAAGCCTTTCGCTAAGACAGTTATTGTGGAATGTGAAAAGTGATATTTGGAAGCCCATAGAGGGCTACGGTGAAAAAGGAAATATCCTCAGATGAAATCTGGAAAGAAGCTTTCTGAGAAACTGCTTAGTGTTCTGTTAAATCACCTCACATAGTTACATCTGTATTTCGTGGATCTGTTGGCTAGCCTTATTTCTGTGGAATCTGAGAACAGATATTTCGGAACCCTTTGAAGACTATTGGGCCGAAGGAAATATACTCCGATAACAAAGAGGAAGAAGCTATCTGAGAAACTTCTTTGTGTTCTGTCAAATTATCTCACAGAGTTACAGATTTCCCCTCAAGAAGCCTTTCGATAAGGCAGTTCTTGCGGAATTGGCAAAGTGATATTGGAAGCGCATAGAGGGCTATGGTGAAAAGGGAAATATCCTCAGATGAAATCTGAAAAGAAGCTTTCTGAGAAACTGCTTAGTGTTCTGTTAATTCACCTCACAGAGTTACATCTGCATTTCATGGATCTCTTGGCTAGCCTTATTTCTGTGGAATCTGAGAACAGATATTTCGGATCCCTTTGAAGACTATTGGGCCGAAGGAAATATCCTCCGATAACAAAGAGAAAGAAGCTTTCTGAGAAACTTCTTTGTGTTCTGTGAAATCACCTCACAGAGTTACAGCTTTCCCCTCAAGAAGCCTTTCGATAAGGCAGTTCTTGCGGAATTGGCAAAGTGATATTGGAAGCGCATAGAGGGCTATGGTGAAAAGGGAAATATCCTCAGATGAAATCTGAAAAGAAGCTTTCTGAGAAACTGCTTAGTGTTCTGTTAATTCATCTCACAGAGTTACATCTGTATTTCCTGGATCTCTTTGCTAGCCTTATTTCTGTGGAATCTGAGAACAGATATTTCGGATCCCTTTGAATACTATAGGACCAAAGGAAATATCCTCCGATAACAAAGAGAAAGAAGCTTTCTGAGAAACTTCTTTGTGTTCTGTGAAATCACCTCACAGAGTTACAGCTTTCCCCTCAAGAAGCCTTTCGCTAAGACAGTTCTTGTGGAATTGGCAAAGTGATATTTGGAACCCCATAGAGGTCTATGTTGAAAAAGGAAATATCCTCAGATGACATCTGGAAAGAAGATTTCTGAGAAACTGCTTAGTGTTCTGTTAATTCATCTCACAAAGTTACATCTCTATTTCGTGGATCTCTTGGCTAGCCTTATTTCTGTGGAATCTAAGAACAGATATTTCGGATCCCTTTGAAGGCTATAGGGCCAAAGGAAATATCTTCCGATAACAAAGAGAAAGAAGCTTTCTGAGAAACTTCTTCGTGTTCTGTGAAATCATCTCACAGAGTTACAGCTTTCCCCTCAAGAATCCTTTCGCTAAGACAGTTCTTGCGGAATTGGCAAGTGATATTGGAAGTCCATAGAGGGCTATGGTGAAAAGGGAAATATCCTCAGATGAAAACTGTAAAGAAGCTTTCTGAGAAACTGCTTTGTGTTCTGTTATTTCATCTCACAGAGTTACATTTGTATTTCGTGGATCTCTTTGCTAGCTTTATTTCTGTGGAATCTGAGAACAGATATTTCGGATCCCTTTGAAGACTATAGGGCCAAAAGAAATATCCTCCGATAACAAAGAGAAAGAAGCTTTCTGAGAAACTTCTTTGTGTTCTGTGAAATCATTTCACAGAGTTACAGCTTTCGCCTCAAGAAACCTTTCGCTAAGACAGTTCTTGTGGAATTGAAAAGTGATATTTGGAAGCCCATAGAGGGCGATGGTGAAAAAGGAAATAATCTCAGATGAAATCTGAAAAGAAGCTTTCTGAGAAACTGCTTAGTTTTCTGTTAATTCATCTCACAAATTTCCATCTGTATTTCGTGGATCGCTTTGCTAGCCTTATTTCTGTGGAATCTGAGAACAGATATTTCGGATCCCTTTGAAGATTATCGGGCCAAAGGAATCATCCTCCGATAACAAAGAGGAAGAAGCTTTCTGAGAAACTTCTTTGTGTTCTGTGAAATCATCTCACTGAGTTACAGCTTTTCCCTCAAGAAGCCTGTCGCTAAGACAGTTCTTTTGGAATTGGCAAAGTGATATTTGGAAGCCCATAGAGGGCTATGGTGAAAAAGGAAATATCCTCAGATGAAATCTGGAAAGAAGCTTTCTGGGAAACTGCTTAAGGTTCTGTTAATTCATCTCACAGAGTTACATCTGTATTTCGTGGATCTCTTTGCTAGCCTTATTTCTGTGGAATCTGAGAACAGATATTTCGGATCCCTTTGAAGACTATAGGGCCAAAGGAAATATCCTCCGAAAACAAAGAGAAAGAAGATTTCTGAGAAACTTCTTTGTGTTCTGTGAAATAATCTCACCGAGTTACAGCTTTGTCCTCAAGAAGCCTTTCGCTAAGACAGTTCTTGTGGAATTGGCAAAGTGATATTTGGAAGGCCAAAGAGGGCTATGGTGAAAAAGGAAATATCCTCAGTTGAAACCTGGAAAGAATCTTTCTGAGAAACTGCTCTGTGATGTGTGACTTCCACTCACAGAGTTACATCTGTATTTCGTGGATCTCCTTGCTAGCCTTATTTCTGTGGAATCTGAGAACAGATATTTCGGATCCATTTGAAGACTATAGGGCCAAAGTTAATATCCTCCCATAACAAAGAGGAAGAAGCTTTCTGAGAAAATTCTTTGTTTTCTGTGAAATCATCTCACAGAGTTACAGCTTTCGCCTCAAGAAGCCTTTCGCTAAGACCGTTGTTGTGGAATTGAAAAGTGATATTTGGAAGCCCATAGACGGCGATGGTGAAAAAGGAAGTATCCTCAGATGAAATCTGGAAAGAAGCTTTCTGAGAAACTGCTCAGTGTTCTGTTAATTCATCTCACAGAGTTACATCTGTATTTCGTGGATCTCTTTGCTAGCCTTATTTCTGTGGAATATGAGAACAGATATTTCGGATCCCTTTGAAGACTATAGGATCAAAGGAAATATCCTCCGATAACAGAGAAAGAAGCTTGCTGAGAAACTTCTTTGTGTTCTGTGAAATCATCTCACAGAGTTACAGCTTTCCCCTCAAGAAGCCTTTTGCTAAGACAGTTTTTGTGGAATTGGCAAAGTGATATTTGGAAGCCCATAGAGGGCTATGGTGAAAAAGGAAATATCCTCAGATGAAATCTGGAAAGAAGCTTTCTGAGAAACTGCTTAGTGTTCTGTTAATTCATCTCACAAAGTTACATCTGTATTTCATGGATCTCTTGGCTAGTCTTGTTTCTGTGGAATCTGAGAACAGATATTTCGGATCCCTTTGAAGACTATAGGGCCACAGGAATTATCCTCCGATAACAAAAAGAAAGAAGCTTTCTGACAAACTTCTTTGTGTTCTGTGAAATCATCTCACAGAGATACAGCTTTCGCCTCAAGAAGCCTTTCGCTAAGACAGTTCTTGGGGAATTGTCAAAGTGCTATTTGGAAGGCCATAGAGGGCTATAGTGAAAAAGGAAATATCCTAAGATGAAATCTGAAAGAAGCTTTCTGAGAAACTGCTAGGTGTTCTGTTAATTTATCTTACAGTGTTACATCTGTATTTCGTGGATCTCTTGGCTATCCTTATTTCTGTGGAATCTGAGAACAGATATTTCGGATCCCTTTTAAGAATATAGGGCGAAAGGGAATATCCTCCGATAACAAAGAGAAAGAAGCTTTCTGAGAAACTTCTTTGTGTTCTGTGAAATCATCTCACAGAGTTACAGCTTTTCCCTCAAGAAGCCTTTCGCTAAGACAGTTCTTGAGGAATTTTCAAAGTGATATTTGGAAGCCCATAGAGGGCTATGGTAAAAAAGGAAATATCCTCAGATGAAATCTGGAAAGAAGCTTTCTGAGAAACTGCTTAGTGTTCTGTTAATTCATCTCACAAAGTTACATCTGTATTTCATGGATCTCTTGGCTAGTCTTGTTTCTGTGGAATCTGAGAACAGATATTTCGGATCCCTTTGAAGACTATAGGGCCAAATTAAATATCCTCCGATAACAAAGAGGAAGAATCTTTCTGAGAAACTTCTTTGTGTTCTGTGAAATCATCTCACAGAGTTACAGCTTTCCCCTAAAGAAGCCTTTCGATAAGACAGTTCTTGTGGAATTGGCAAAGTGATATTTGGAAGCCCATAGAGGGCTATGGTGAAAAAGGAAATATCCTCAGATGAAATCTGGAAAGAAGCTTTCTGAGGAACTGCTTAGTCTTCTGTTAATTCATCTCACAGAGTAACATCTGTATTTCGTGGATCTCTTTGCTAGCCTTATTTCTGTGGAATCTGAGAACAGATATTTCGGATCCCTTTGAAGACTATAAGGCCAAAGGAAATATCCTCCTATAACAAAGAGAAAGAAGCTTTCTGAGAAACTTCTTTGTGTTCTGTGAAATCATCTCATAGAGTTACAGCTTTCCCCTCAACACGCCTTTCGCTAAGACAGTTCTTGTGTAATTGGCAAAGTATTATTTGGAAGCCCATAGAGGGCTAGGGTGAAAAAGGAAACATCCTCAGATGAAATCTGGAAAGAAGTTTTCTGAGAAACTGCTCTGTGATGCGTGACTTCCACTCACAGAGTTACATCTGTATTTCGTGAATCTCTTTGCTAGCCTTATTTCTGTGGAATCTGAGAACAGATATTTCGGATCCCTTTGAAGACTATAGGGCCAAAGGAAATATCCTCCGATAACAAAGAGAAAGAAGCTTTCTGAGAAACTTCTTTGTGTTCTGTGAAATCATTTCACAGAGTTACAGCTTTCGACTCAAGAAGCCTTTCGCTAAGACAGTTGTTGTGGAATTGAAAAGTGATATTTGGAAGCCCATAGAGGGCGATGGTGAAAAAGGATATATCCTCAGATGAAATCTGGAAAGAAGGTTTCTGAGAAAATGCTGTGATGAGTGACTTCCACTCACAGAGTTACATCTGTACTTCGTGAATCTCTTTGCTAGCCTTATTTCTGTGGAATCTGAGAACAGATATTTCGGATCCCTTTGAAGACTATAGGACCAAAGGAAATATCCTCCGATAACAAAGAGGAAGAAGCTTTCTGAGAAACTTCTTTGTGTTCTGTGAAATCATCTCACAGAGTTACAGCTTTCCCCTCAAGAAGCCTTTCGCTAAGACAGTTCTTGTGGAATTGGCAAAGTGATATTTGGAAGCCCATAGAGGGCTATGGTGAAAAAGGAAATATCCTCAGATGAAATCTGGAAGGAAGCTTTCTGAGGAACTGCTTAGTCTTCTGTTAATTCATCTCACAGAGTTACATCTGTATTTCGTGGATCTCTTTGCTAGCCTTATTTCTGTGGAATCTGAGAACAAATACTTCGGATTTCTTTGAAGACTATAGGGCCAAAGGAAATATCCTCCGATAACAAAGAGAAAGAACCTTTCTGAGAAAATGCATTGTGTTCTGTGAAATCATCTCATAGAGTTACAGCTTTCCCCTCAAGAATCCTTTCGCTAAGACAGTTCTTGTGTAATTGGCAAAGTATTATTTGGAAGACCATAGAGGGCTAGGGTGAAAAAGGAAATATCCTCAGATGAAATCAGGAAAAAAGATTTCCGAGAAACTGCTCTGTGATGTGTGACTTCCACTCACAGAGATACATCTGTATTTCGTGGATCTCTTTTCTAGCCTTATTTCTGTGGAATCTGAGAACAGATATTTCGGATCCCATTGAAGACTATAGGGCCAAAGGAAATATCCTCCGATAATAAGGAGAAAGAAGCTTTCTGAGAAACTTCTTTGTGTTCTATGAAGCCATCTCACAGAGTTACAGCTTTCCCCTCAAGAAGCCTTTCGCTAAGACAGTTCTTGGGAAATTGTCAAAGTGCTATTGGGAAGGCCATAGAGGGCTATGTTGAAAAAGGAAATATCCTCAGATGAAATCTGGAAAGAAGCTTTCTGAGAAACTGCTTAGGGTTCTGTTAATTCATCTCACAGAGTTACATCTGTATTTCGTGGATCTCTTTGCTAGCCTTATTTCTGTGGAATCTGAGAACAGATATTTCGGATCCCTTTGAAGACTATAGGGCCAAAGGAAATATCCTCCGAAAACAAAGAGAAAGAAGATTTCTGAGAAACTTCTTTGTGTTCTGTGAAATAATCTCACCGAGTTACAGCTTTGTCCTCAAGAAGCCTTTCGCTAAGACAGTTCTTGTGGAATTGGCAAAGTGATATTTGGAAGGCCAAAGAGGGCTATGGTGAAAAAGGAAATATCCTCAGTTGAAACCTGGAAAGAATCTTTCTGAGAAACTGCTCTGTGATGTGTGACTTCCACTCACAGAGTTACATCTGTATTTCGTGGATCTCCTTGCTAGCCTTATTTCTGTGGAATCTGAGAACAGATATTTCGGATCCATTTGAAGACTATAGGGCCAAAGTTAATATCCTCCCATAACAAAGAGGAAGAAGCTTTCTGAGAAAATTCTTTGTTTTCTGTGAAATCATCTCACAGAGTTACAGCTTTCGCCTCAAGAAGCCTTTCGCTAAGACCGTTGTTGTGGAATTGAAAAGTGATATTTGGAAGCCCATAGACGGCGATGGTGAAAAAGGAAGTATCCTCAGATGAAATCTGGAAAGAAGCTTTCTGAGAAACTGCTCAGTGTTCTGTTAATTCATCTCACAGAGTTACATCTGTATTTCGTGGATCTCTTTGCTAGCCTTATTTCTGTGGAATATGAGAACAGATATTTCGGATCCCTTTGAAGACTATAGGATCAAAGGAAATATCCTCCGATAACAGAGAAAGAAGCTTGCTGAGAAACTTCTTTGTGTTCTGTGAAATCATCTCACAGAGTTACAGCTTTCCCCTCAAGAAGCCTTTTGCTAAGACAGTTTTTGTGGAATTGGCAAAGTGATATTTGGAAGCCCATAGAGGGCTATGGTGAAAAAGGAAATATCCTCAGATGAAATCTGGAAAGAAGCTTTCTGAGAAACTGCTTAGTGTTCTGTTAATTCATCTCACAAAGTTACATCTGTATTTCATGGATCTCTTGGCTAGTCTTGTTTCTGTGGAATCTGAGAACAGATATTTCGGATCCCTTTGAAGACTATAGGGCCACAGGAATTATCCTCCGATAACAAAAAGAAAGAAGCTTTCTGACAAACTTCTTTGTGTTCTGTGAAATCATCTCACAGAGATACAGCTTTCGCCTCAAGAAGCCTTTCGCTAAGACAGTTCTTGGGGAATTGTCAAAGTGCTATTTGGAAGGCCATAGAGGGCTATAGTGAAAAAGGAAATATCCTAAGATGAAATCTGAAAGAAGCTTTCTGAGAAACTGCTAGGTGTTCTGTTAATTTATCTTACAGTGTTACATCTGTATTTCGTGGATCTCTTGGCTATCCTTATTTCTGTGGAATCTGAGAACAGATATTTCGGATCCCTTTTAAGAATATAGGGCGAAAGGGAATATCCTCCGATAACAAAGAGAAAGAAGCTTTCTGAGAAACTTCTTTGTGTTCTGTGAAATCATCTCACAGAGTTACAGCTTTTCCCTCAAGAAGCCTTTCGCTAAGACAGTTCTTGAGGAATTTTCAAAGTGATATTTGGAAGCCCATAGAGGGCTATGGTAAAAAAGGAAATATCCTCAGATGAAATCTGGAAAGAAGCTTTCTGAGAAACTGCTTAGTGTTCTGTTAATTCATCTCACAAAGTTACATCTGTATTTCATGGATCTCTTGGCTAGTCTTGTTTCTGTGGAATCTGAGAACAGATATTTCGGATCCCTTTGAAGACTATAGGGCCAAATTAAATATCCTCCGATAACAAAGAGGAAGAATCTTTCTGAGAAACTTCTTTGTGTTCTGTGAAATCATCTCACAGAGTTACAGCTTTCCCCTAAAGAAGCCTTTCGATAAGACAGTTCTTGTGGAATTGGCAAAGTGATATTTGGAAGCCCATAGAGGGCTATGGTGAAAAAGGAAATATCCTCAGATGAAATCTGGAAAGAAGCTTTCTGAGGAACTGCTTAGTCTTCTGTTAATTCATCTCACAGAGTAACATCTGTATTTCGTGGATCTCTTTGCTAGCCTTATTTCTGTGGAATCTGAGAACAGATATTTCGGATCCCTTTGAAGACTATAAGGCCAAAGGAAATATCCTCCTATAACAAAGAGAAAGAAGCTTTCTGAGAAACTTCTTTGTGTTCTGTGAAATCATCTCATAGAGTTACAGCTTTCCCCTCAACACGCCTTTCGCTAAGACAGTTCTTGTGTAATTGGCAAAGTATTATTTGGAAGCCCATAGAGGGCTAGGGTGAAAAAGGAAACATCCTCAGATGAAATCTGGAAAGAAGTTTTCTGAGAAACTGCTCTGTGATGCGTGACTTCCACTCACAGAGTTACATCTGTATTTCGTGAATCTCTTTGCTAGCCTTATTTCTGTGGAATCTGAGAACAGATATTTCGGATCCCTTTGAAGACTATAGGGCCAAAGGAAATATCCTCCGATAACAAAGAGAAAGAAGCTTTCTGAGAAACTTCTTTGTGTTCTGTGAAATCATTTCACAGAGTTACAGCTTTCGACTCAAGAAGCCTTTCGCTAAGACAGTTGTTGTGGAATTGAAAAGTGATATTTGGAAGCCCATAGAGGGCGATGGTGAAAAAGGATATATCCTCAGATGAAATCTGGAAAGAAGGTTTCTGAGAAAATGCTGTGATGAGTGACTTCCACTCACAGAGTTACATCTGTACTTCGTGAATCTCTTTGCTAGCCTTATTTCTGTGGAATCTGAGAACAGATATTTCGGATCCCTTTGAAGACTATAGGACCAAAGGAAATATCCTCCGATAACAAAGAGGAAGAAGCTTTCTGAGAAACTTCTTTGTGTTCTGTGAAATCATCTCACAGAGTTACAGCTTTCCCCTCAAGAAGCCTTTCGCTAAGACAGTTCTTGTGGAATTGGCAAAGTGATATTTGGAAGCCCATAGAGGGCTATGGTGAAAAAGGAAATATCCTCAGATGAAATCTGGAAGGAAGCTTTCTGAGGAACTGCTTAGTCTTCTGTTAATTCATCTCACAGAGTTACATCTGTATTTCGTGGATCTCTTTGCTAGCCTTATTTCTGTGGAATCTGAGAACAAATACTTCGGATTTCTTTGAAGACTATAGGGCCAAAGGAAATATCCTCCGATAACAAAGAGAAAGAACCTTTCTGAGAAAATGCATTGTGTTCTGTGAAATCATCTCATAGAGTTACAGCTTTCCCCTCAAGAATCCTTTCGCTAAGACAGTTCTTGTGTAATTGGCAAAGTATTATTTGGAAGACCATAGAGGGCTAGGGTGAAAAAGGAAATATCCTCAGATGAAATCAGGAAAAAAGATTTCCGAGAAACTGCTCTGTGATGTGTGACTTCCACTCACAGAGATACATCTGTATTTCGTGGATCTCTTTTCTAGCCTTATTTCTGTGGAATCTGAGAACAGATATTTCGGATCCCATTGAAGACTATAGGGCCAAAGGAAATATCCTCCGATAATAAGGAGAAAGAAGCTTTCTGAGAAACTTCTTTGTGTTCTATGAAGCCATCTCACAGAGTTACAGCTTTCCCCTCAAGAAGCCTTTCGCTAAGACAGTTCTTGGGAAATTGTCAAAGTGCTATTGGGAAGGCCATAGAGGGCTATGTTGAAAAAGGAAATATCCTCAGATGAAATCTGGAAAGAAGCTTTCTGAGAAACTGCTTAGGGTTCTGTTAATTCATCTCACAGAGTTACATCTGTATTTCGTGGATCTCTTTGCTAGCCTTATTTCTGTGGAATCTGAGAACAGATATTTCGGATCCCTTTGAAGACTATAGGGCCAAAGGAAATATCCTCCGATAACAAAGAGAAAGAAGTTTTCTGAGAAACTTCTTTGTGTTCTGTGAAATCATTTCACAGAGTTACAGCTTTCGCCTCAAGAAGCCTTCCGCTAAGACAGTTGGTGTGGAATTGAAAAGTGATATTTGGAAGCCCATAGAGGGCGATGGTTAAAAAGGATATATCCTCAGATGAAATCTGGAAAGAAGTTTTCTGAGAAACTGCTCTGTGATGAGTGACTTCCACTCACAGAGTTACATCTGTATTTCGTGAAACTCTTTGCTAGCCTTATTTCTGTGGAATCTGAGAACAGATATTTCGGATTCCTTTGAACACTATAGGGCCCAAGGAAATATCCTCCGATAGCAAAGAGAAAGAATCTTTCTGAGAAACTTCTTTGTGTTCTGTGAAATCATCTCACAGAGTTACAGCTTTTCCCTCAAGAAGCCTTTCGCTAAGACAGTTCTTGTGGAATTTTCAAAGTGATATTTGGAAACCCATAGAGGGCTATGCTGAAAAAGGAAATATCTTCAGATGAAATCTGGAAAGAAGCTTTCTGAGAAACTGCTCTGTGATGTTTTAATTCCACTCACAGAGTTACATCTGTATTTGGTGGATCTCTTTGCTAGCCTTATTTCTGTGGAATCTGAGAACAGATATTTCGGATCCCTTTGAAGACTATAGGGCCACAGGAATTATCCTCCGATAACAAAGAGAAAGAAGCTTTCTGACAAACTTCTTTGTGTTCTGTGAAATCATCTCACAGAGATACAGCTTTCGCCTCAATAAGCCTTTCGCTAAGACAGTTCTTGGGGAATTGTCAAAGTGCTATTTGGAAGGCCATAGAGGGCTATAGTGAAAAAGGAAATATCCTAAGATGAAATCTGGAAAGAAGCTTTCTGAGAAACTGCTTAGTCTTCTGTTAATTCATCTCACAGAGTTACATCTGTATTTCGTGGATCTCTTTGCCAGCCTTATTTCTGTGGAATCTGAGAACAGATATTTCGGATCGCCTTGAAGACTATAGGGCCAAAGGAAATATCCTTCGATAACAAAGAGAAACAAGCTTTCTGAGAATATTCTTTGAGTTCTGTGAAATCATCTCAAAGAGTTTCAGCTTTCCCCTCAAGAAGCCTTTCGCTAAGACAGTTCTTGTGGAATTGGCAAAGTATTATTTGGAAGCCCATAGAGGGCTCTGGTGAAAAGGTAATATCCTTTGTTGAAAACTACAAAGAAGCTTTCAGAGAAACTGCTCTGTTATGTGTGACTTCCACTCACAGAGTTACATCTGTATTTCGTGGATCTCTTTGCTAGCCTTATTTCTGTGGAATCTGGGAACAGATATTGCGGATCCCTTTGAAGACTATAGGGCCAAAGGAATTATCCTCCGATAACAAAGAGAAAGAAGCTTTATGAGAAACTTTTTTGTGTTCCGTGAAATCATCTCCCAGAGTTACAGCTTTCCCCTCCACAAGCCCCTCGCTAAGATAGTTCTTGTGGAATTGGCAAAGTGATATTTGGAAGCCCATAGAGGGCTATGGTGAAAAAGGAAATGTCCTCAGATGAAACCTGGAAAGAAGCTTTCTGAGAAACTGCTTAGTGTTCTGTTAATTCATCTCACAGTGTTACATCTGTTTTTTTGTGGATCTCTTTGCTAGCCATATTTCGGTGGAATCTGAGAACACATATTTCGGATCCCTTTGAAGACTATAGGGCCAAAGGAAATATCCTCCGATAACAAAGAGAAAGAAGCTTTCTGAGAAACTTCTTTGTGTTCTATGAAGCCATCTCACAGAGTTACAGCTTTCCAATCAAGAAGCCTTTCGCTAAGACAGTTCTTGTGGAATTTTCAAAGTGATATTTGGAAGCCCATAGATGGCTATGCTGAAAAAGGAAATATCCTCAGATGAAATCTGGAAAGAAGCTTTCTGAGAAACTGCTCTGTGATGTGTGAATTCCACTCACAGAGTTACATCTGTATTTTGTGGATCTCTTTGCTAGCCTTATTTCTGTGGAATCTGAGAACAGATATTTCGGATGCCTTTGAAGATTATGGGGCCACAGGAATTATCCTCCGATAGCAAAGAGAAAGAAGCTTTCTGACAAACTTCTTTGTGTTCTGTGAAATCATCTCACAGAGTTACAGCTTTCGCCTCAAGAAGCCTTTTGCTAAGACAGTTCTTGGGGAATTGTCAAAGTGCTATTTGGAAGGCCATAGAGGGCTATGTTGAAAAAGGAAATATCCTCAGATGAAATCTGGAAAGAAGCTTTCTGAGAAACTGCTTAGGGTTCTGTTAATTCATCTCACAGAGTTACAACTGTATTTCGTGGATCTCTTTGCTAGCCTTATTTCTGTGGAATCTGAGAACAGATATTTCGGATCCCTTTGAAGACTATAGGGCCAAAGGAAATATCCTCCGATAACAAAGAGAAAGAAGCTTTCTGAGAATATTCTTTGAGTTCTGTGAAATCATCTCAATGAGTTACAGCTTTCCCCTCAAGAAGCCTTTCGCTAAGACAGTTCTTGTGGAATTGGCAAAGTATTATTTGGAAGCCCATAGAGGGCTCTGGTGAAAAGGTAATATCTTTCGATGAAAACTACAAAGAAGTTTCGGAGAAACTGCTCTGTTATGTGTGACTTCCACTCACAGAGTTACATCTGTATTTCGTGGATCTCTTTGCTAGACTTATTTCTGTGGAATCTGGGAAGAGATATTACGGATCCCTTTGAAGACTATAGGGCCAAAGGAAATATCCTCCGATAACAAAGAGAAAGAAGCTTTCTGAGAAACTTCTTTGTGTTCTGTGAAATCATCTCCCAGAGTTACAGCTTTCCCCTCCACAAGCCCTTCGCTAAGACAGTTCTTGTGGAATTGGCAAAGTGATATTTGGAAGCCCATAGAGGGCGATGGTGAAAAAGGAAATATCCTCAGATGAAATCTGGAAAGAAGCTTTCTGAGAAACTGCTTAGTGTTCTGTTAATTTATCTTACAGTGTTACATCTGTATTTCGTGCATCTCTTGGCTAGCCTTATTTTTGTGGAATCTGAGAACCGATATTTCGGATCCCTTTTAAGAATATAGGGCCAAAGGGAATATCCTCCGATAACAAAGAGAAAGAAGCTTTCTGAGAAACTTCTTTGTGTTCTGTGAAATCATCTCACAGAGTTACAGCTTTCCCCTCAAGAAGTCTTTCGCTAAGACAGTTCTTCTGAAATTGGCAAAGTGAAATTTGGAAGGCCATAGAGGGCTATGTTGAAAAAGGAAATATCCTCAGATGAAATCTGGAAAGAAGCTTTCTGAGAAACTGCTTAGTGTTCTGTTAATTTATCTTACAGTGTTACATCTGTATTTCGTGGATCTCTCTGCTAGCCTTATTTCTGTGGAATCTGAGAACAGATATTTCGGATCCCTTTTAAGAATATAGGGCCAAAGGGAATATCCTCCGTTAACAAAGAGAAAGAAGCTTTCTGAGAAACTTCTTTCTTTTCTGTGAAATCATCTCACAGAGTTACAGCTTTCCCCTCAAGAAGCCTTTCGCTAAGACAGTTCTTGTGAAATTGGCAAAGTGAAATTTGGAAGCCCATACAGGGCTATGGTGAAAAAGGAAATATCCTTAGATGAAATCTGGAAAGAAGCTTTCTGAGAAACTGCTTTGTGATGTGTGACTTCCACTCACAGAGTTACATCTGTATTTCGTGGATCTCTTGGCTAGCCTTATTTTTGTGGAATCTGAGAACAGATATTTCGGATCCCTTTGAAGAATATAGGGCCAAAGTTAATATCCTCCAATAACAAAGAGAAACAAGCTTTCTGAGAAACTTCTTTGTGTTCTGTGAAATCATCTCACAGACTTACAGCTTTCCCCTCAAGAAGCCTTTCGCTAAGACAGTTCTTGTGAAATTGGCAAAGTGAAATTTGGAAACCCATAGAGGTATATGGGGAAAAAGGAAATATCCTCAGATGAAATCTGGAAAGAAGCTCTCTGAGAAACTGCTTAGGGTTCTGTTAATTCATCTCACAAATTTACATCTGTATTTCGTGGATCTCTTTGCTAGCCTTATTTCGGTGGAGTCTGAGAACAGATATTTCGGATCCCTTTGAAGACTATAGGGCCAAAGGAAATATCCTCTGATAACAAGGAGAAAGAAGCTTTCTGAGAAACTTCTTTGTGTTCTGTGAAATCATCTCACAGTGTTACAGATTTGCCCTCAAGAAGCCTTTCACTTAGACAGTTCTTGTGGAATAGGCAAAGTGATATTGGAAGCCCATAGAGGGCTATGGTGAAAAAGGAAATATCCTCAGATGAAATCTGGAAAGAAGCTTTCTGAGAAGCTGCTTAGTGTTCTGTTAATTCATCTCACAGTGTTACATCTGTATTTTGTGGATCTCTTTGCTAGCCTTATTTATGTTGAATCTGAGAACAGATATTTCGGATGCCTTTGAAGATTATGGGGCCACAGGAATTGTCCTCCGATAACAAAGAGAAAGAAGCTTTCTGACAAACTTCTTTGTGTTCTGTGAAATCATCTCACAGAGTTACAGCTTCCGCCTCAAGAAGCCTTTGGCTAAGACAGTTCTTGGGAAATTGTCAAAGTGCTATTTGGAAGGCCATAGAGGGCTATGTTGAAAAAGGAAATATCCTCAGATGAAATCTGGAAGGAAGCTTTCTGAGAAACTGCTCTGTGATGTGTGACTTCCACTCACAGAGTTACCTCGGTATTACGTGGATCTCTTTGCTAGCCTTATTTCTGTGGAATCTGAGAACAGATATTTCGGATCCCTTTGAAGACTATAGGGCCAAAGGAAATATCCTCCGATAACAAAGAGAAAGAATTTTTCTGAGAAACTTCTTTGTGTTCTGTGAAATCATTTCACAGAGTTACAGCTTTCGCCTCAAGAAGCCTTCCGCTAAGACAGTTGTTGTGGAATTGAAAAGTGATATTTGGAAGCCCATAGAGGGCGATGGTTAAAAAGGATATATCCTCAGATGAAATCTGGAAAGAAGTTTTCTGAGAAACTGCTCTGTGATGAGTGACTTCCACTCACAGAGTTACATCTGTATTTCGTGAAACTCTTTGGTAGCCTTATTTCTGTGGAATCTGAGAACAGATATTTCGGATCCCTTTGAAGACTATAGGACCAAAGGAAATATCCTCCGATAACAAAGAGAAAGAAGCTTTCTGAGAAACTTCTTTGTGTTCTGTGAAATCATCTCACAGAGTTACAGCTTTCCCCTCAAGAAGCCTTTCGATGAGACAGTTCTTGTGTAATTGGCAAAGTGATATTTGGAAGCCCATAGAGGGCTATGGTGAAAAAGGAAATATCCTCAGATGAAATCTGGAAAGATGCTTTCTGAGGAACTGCTTAGTCTTCTGTTAATTCATCTCACAGAGTTACATCTGTATTTCGTGGATCTCTTTGCTAGCCTTATTTCTGTGGAATCTGAGAAAAAATACTTCGGATTTCTTTGAAGACTATAGGGCCAAAGAAAATATCCTCAGATAACAAAGAGAAAGAAGCTTTCTGAGAAACTTCTTTGTGTTCTGTGAAATCATCTCATAGAGTTACAGCTTTCCCCTCAAGAAGACTTTCGCTAAGACAGTTCTTGTGTAATTGGCAAAGTATTATTTGGAAGCCCATAGAGGGCTAGGGTGAAAAAGGAAATATCCTCAGATGAAATCTGGAAAGAAGATTTCTGAGAAACGGCTCTGTGATGTGTGACTTCCACTCACAGAGGTACATCTGTATTTCGTGGACCTCTTTTCTAGCCTTATTTCTGTGGAATCTGAGAAGAGATATTTCGGATCCCTTTGAAGACTACAGGGCCAAAGGAATTATCCTCCGATAAGAAAGAGGATGAATCTTTCTGAGACACTTCTTTGTGTTCTGTGAAATCATCTCACAGAGTTACAGATTTGCCCTCAAGAAGCCTTTCACAAAGGCAGTTCTTGTGGAATTGGCAAAGTGATATTTGGAAGCCCATAGAGGGCTATGGTGAAAAAGGTAATATCCTCAGAAGAAATCTGGAAAGAAGCTTTCTGAGAAACTGCTTAGTGTTCTGTTAATTTATCTTACAGTGTTACATCTGTATTTCGTGGATCTCTTGGCTAGCTTTATTTCTGTGGAATCTGAGAACAGATATTTCGGATCCCTTTTAAGAATATAGGGCCAAAGGGAATATCCTCCGATAACAAAGAGAAAGAAGCTTTCTGAGAAACTTCTTTGTGTTCTGTGAAATCATCTCACAGAGTTACAGCTTTCCCCTCAAGAAGCCTTTCGCTAAGACAGTTCTTGTGAAATTGGCAAAGTGAAATTTGGAAGCCCATAGAGGGCTATGGTGAAAAAGGAAATATCCTTAGATGAAATCTGGAAAGAAGCTTTCTGAGAAACTGCTTTGTGATGTGTGACTTCCACTCACAGAGTTACATCTGTATTTCTTGGATCTCTTGGCTAGCCTTATTTCTGTGGAATCTGAGAACAGATATTTCAGATCCCTTTGAAGACTATAGAGCCACAGGAATTATCCTCCGATAACAAAGAGAAAGAAGCTTTCTGACAAACTTCTTTGTGTTCTGTGAAATCATCTCACAGAGTTACAGCTTTCTCCTCAAGAAGCCTTTCGCTAAGACAGTTCTTGGGGAATTGTCAAAGTGCTATTTGGAAGGCCATAGAGGGCTATGGTGAAAAAGGAAATATCCTCAGATGAAATCTGGAAAGAAGCTTTCTGAGAAACTGCTTAGTCTTCTGCTAATTCATCTCACAGAGTTACATCTGTATTTCGTGGATCTCTTTGCCAGCCTTATTTCTGTGGAATCTGAGAACAGATATTTCGGATCGCTTTGAAGACTATAGGGCCAAAGGAAATATCCTTCGATAACAAAGAGAAAGAAGCTTTCTGAGAATATTCTTTGAGTTCTGTGAATTCATCTCAATGAGTTACAGCTTTCCCCTCAAGAAGCCTTTCGCTAAGACAGTTCTTGTGGTATTGGCAAAGTATTATTTGGAAGCCCATAGAGGGCTCTGGTGAAAAGGTAATATCCTTTGATGAAAACTACAAAGAAGCTTTCGGAGAAGCTGCTCTGTTATGTGTGACTTCCACTCACAGAGTTACATCTGTATTTCGTGGATCTCTTTGCTAGACTTATTTCTTTGGAATCTGGGAACAGATATTGCGGATCCCTTTGAAGACTATAGGGCCAAAGGAATTATCCTCCGATAACAAAGAGAAAGAAGCTTTCTGAGAAACTTCTTTGTGTTCTGTGAAATCATCTCCCAGAGTTACAGCTTTCCCCTCCACAAGCCCTTCGCTAAGACAGTTCTTGTGGAATTGGCAAAGTGATATTTGGAAGCCCATAGTGGGCTAGGGTGAAAAAGGAAATATCCTCAGATGAAATCTGGAAAGAAGCTTTCTGAGAAACTGCTTAGTGTTCTGTTAATTTATCTTACAGTGTTAAATCTGTATTTCGTGCATCTCTTGGCTAGCCTTATTTTTGTGGAATCTGAGAACCGATAAGTCCGATCACTTTTAAGAATATAGGGCCAAAGGGAATATCCTCCGATAACAAAGAGAAAGAAGCTTTCTGAGAAACTTCTTTGTGTTCTGTGAAATCATCTCACAGAGTTACAGCTTTCCCCTCAAGAAGTCTTTCGCTAAGACAGTTCTTGTGAAATTGGCAAAGTGAAATTTGGAAGCCCATAGAGGGCTATGGTGAAAAAGGAAATATCCTTAGATGAAATCTGGAAAGAAGCTTTCTGAGAAACTGCTTTGTGATGTGTGACTTCCACTCACAGAGTTACATCTGTATTTCGTGGACCTCTTTTCTAGCCTTATTTCTGTGGAATCTGAGAACAGATATTTCGGATCCCTTTGAAGACTATAGGGCCAAAGGAAATACCCTCCGATAACAAGGAGAAAGAAGCTTTCTGAGAAACTTCTTTGTGTTCTGTGAAATCATCTCACAGTGTTACAGATTTGTCCTCAAGAAGACATTCACTTAGACAGTTCTTGTGGAATAGGCAAAGTGATATTTGGAAGAACATAGAGGGCTATGGTGAAAAAGGAAACATCCTCAGATGAAATCTGGAAAGAAGCTTTCTGAGAAGCTGCTTAGTGTTCTGTTAATTTATCTCACAGTGTTACATCTGTATTTTGTGGATCTCTTTGCTAGCCTTATTTCTGTGGAATCTGAGAACAGATATTTCGGATCCCTTTTAAGACTATAGGGCCAAAGGAAATATCCTCCGATAGCAAAGAGAAAGAAGCTTTCTGAGAAACTTCTTTGTGTTCTGTGAAATCATCTCACAGAGTTACAGCTTTTCCCTCAAGAAGCCTTTCGCTAAGACAGTTCTTGTGAAATTTTCAAAGTGATATTTGGAAGGCCATAGAGGGCTATGTTGAAAAAGGAAATATCCTCAGATGAAATCTGGAAAGAAGCTTTCTGAGAAACTGCTCTATGATGTGTGAATTCCACTCACAGAGTTACATCTGTATTTGGTGGATCTCTTTCCTAGGCTTATTTCTGTGGAATCTGAGAACAGATATTTCGGATCCCTTTGAAGACTATAGGGCCACAGGAATTATCCTACGATAACAAAGAGAAAGAAGCTTTCTGACAAACTTCTTTGTGTTCTGTGAAATCATCTCACAGAGTTACAGCTTTCGCCTCAAGAAGCCTTTCGCTAAGACAGTTCTTGGGGAATTGTCAAAGTGCTATTTGGAAGGCCATAGAGGGCTATGGTGAAAAAGGAAATATCCTAAGATGAAATCTGGAAAGAAGCTTTCTGAGAAACTGCTTAGTCTTCTGCTAATTCATCTCACAGTGTTACATCTGTATTTCGTGGATCTCTTTGCCAGCCTTATTTCTGTGGAATCTGAGAACAGATATTTCGGATCGCTTTGAAGACTATAGGGCCAAAGGAAATATCCTTCGCTAACAAAGAGAAAGAAGCTTTCTGAGAATATTCTTTGAGTTCTGTGAAATCATCTCAATGAGTTACAGCTTTCCCCTCAAGAAGCCTTTCGCTAAGACAGTTCTTGTGGTATTGGCAAAGTATTATTTGGAAGCCCATAGAGGGCTCTGGTGAAAATGTAATATCCTTTGATGAAAACTACAAAGAAGCTTTCGGAGAAGCTGCTCTGTTATGTGTGACTTCCACTCACAGAGTTACATCTTTATTTCTTGGATCTCTTTGCTAGACTTATTTCTTTGGAATCTGGGAACAGATATTGCGGATCCCTTTGAAGACTATAGGGCCAAAGGAATTATCCTCCGATAACAAAGAGAAAGAAGCTTTCTGAGAAACTTCTTTGTGTTCTGTGAAATCATCTCCCAGAGTTACAGCTTTCCCCTCCACAAGCCCTTCGCTAAGACAGTTCTTGTGGAATTGGCAAAGTGATATTTGGAAGCCCATAGTGGGCTAGGGTGAAAAAGGAAATATCCTCAGATGAAATCTGGAAAGAAGCTTTCTGAGAAACTGCTTAGTGTTCTGTTAATTTATCTTACAGTGTTAAATCTGTATTTCGTGCATCTCTTGGCTAGCCTTATTTTTGTGGAATCTGAGAACCGATATTTCCGATCACTTTTAAGAATATAGGGCCAAAGGGAATATCCTCCGATAACAAAGAGAAAGAAGTTTTCTGAGAAACTTCTTTGTGTTCTGTGAAATCATCTCACAGAGTTACAGCTTTCCCCTCAAGAAGTCTTTCGCTAAGACAGTTCTTGTGAAATTGGCAAAGTGAAATTTGGAAGCCCATAGAGGGCTATGGTGAAAAAGGAAATATCCTTAGATGAAATCTGGAAAGAAGCTTTCTGAAAAACTGCTTTGTGATGTGTGACTTCCACTCACAGAGTTACATCTGTATTTCGTGGACCTCTTTTCTAGCCTTATTTCTGTGGAATCTGAGAACAGATATTTCGGATCCCTTTGAAGACTATAGGGCCAAAGGAAATACCCTCCGATAACAAGGAGAAAGAAGCTTTCTGAGAAACTTCTTTGTGTTCTGTGAAATCATCTCACAGTGTTACAGATTTGTCCTCAAGAAGACATTCACTTAGACAGTTCTTGTGGAATAGGCAAAGTGATATTTGGAAGCCCATAGAGGGCTATGGTGAAAAAGGAAACATCCTCAGATGAAATCTGGAAAGAAGCTTTCTCAGAAGCTGCTTAGTGTTCTGTTAATTTATCTCACAGTGTTACATCTGTATTTTGTGGATCTCTTTGCTAGCCTTATTTCTGTGGAATCTGAGAACAGATATTTCGGATCCCTTTTAAGACTATAGGGCCAAAGGAAATATCCTCCGATAGCAAAGAGAAAGAAGCTTTCTGAGAAACTTCTTTGTGTTCTGTGAAATCACTTCACAGAGTTACAGCTTTTCCCTCAAGAAGCCTTTCGCTAAGACAGTTCTTGTGAAATTTTCAAAGTGATATTTGGAAGGCCATAGAGGGCTATGTTGAAAAAGAAAATATCCTCAGATGAAATCTGGAAAGAAGCTTTCTGAGAAACTGCTCTATGATGTGTGAATTCCACTCACAGAGTTACATCTGTATTTGGTGGATCTCTTTCCTAGGCTTATTTCTGTGGAATCTGAGAACAGATATTTCGGATCCCTTTGAAGACTATAGGGCCACAGGAATTATCCTACGATAACAAAGAGAAAGAAGCTTTCTGACAAACTTCTTTGTGTTCTGTGAAATCATCTCACAGAGTTACAGCTTTCGCCTCAAGAAGCCTTTCGCTAAGACAGTTCTTGGGGAATTGTCAAAGTGCTATTTGGAAGGCCATAGAGGGCTATGGTGAAAAAGGAAATATCCTAAGATGAAATCTGGAAAGAAGCTTTCTGAGAAACTGCTTAGTGTTCTGTTAATTCATCTCAAAAATTTACATCTGTATTTCGTCGATCTCTTGGCTAGCCTTATTTCTGTGGAATCTGAGAACAGATATTTCGGATCCCTTTGAAGACTACAGGGCCAAAGGAATTATCCTCCGATAAGAAAGAGGATGAAGCTTTCTGAGACACTTCTTTGTGTTCTGTGAAATCACCTCACAGAGTTACAGATTTGCCCTCAAGAAGCCTTTCGCAAAGGCAGTTCTTGTGGAATTGGCAAAGTGATATTTGGAAGCCCATAGAGGGCTATGGTGAAAAAGGTAATATCCTCAGAAGAAATCTGGAAAGAAGCTTTCTGAGAAACTGCTTAGTGTTCTGTTATTTTATCTTACAGTGTTACATCTGTATTTCGTGGATCTCTTGGCTAGCTTTATTTCTGTGGAATCTGAGAACAGATATTTCGGATCCCTTTTAAGAATATAGGGCCAAAGGGAATATCCTCCGATAACAAAGAGAAAGAAGCTTTCTGAGAAACTTCTTTGTGTTCTGTGAAATCATCTCACAGAGTTACAGCTTTCCCCTCAAGAAGCCTTTCGCTAAGACAGTTCTTGTGAAATTGGCAAAGTGAAATTTGGAAGGCCATAGAGGGCTATGTTGAAAAAGGAAATATCCTCAGATGAAATCTGGAAAGAAGCTTTCTGAGAAACTGCTTAGTGTTCTGTTAATTTATCTTACAGTGTTACATCTGTATTTCGTGGATCTCTCTGCTAGCATTATTTCTGTGGAATCTGAGAACAGATATTTCGGATCCCTTTTAAGAATATAGGGCGAAAGGGAATATCCTCCGTTAACAAAGAGAAAGAAGCTTTCTGAGAAACTTCTTTCTGTTCTGTGAAATCATCTCACAGAGTTACAGCTTTCCCCTCAAGAAGCCTTTCGCTAAGACAGTTCTTGTGAAATTGGCAAAGTGAAATTTGGAAGCCCATAGAGGGCTATGGTGAAAAAGGAAATATCCTTAGATGAAATCTGGAAAGAAGCTTTCTGAGAAACTGCTTTGTGATGTGTGACTTCCACTCACAGAGTTACATCTGTATTTCGTGGATCTCTTTGCTAGCCTTATTTTTGTGGAATCTGAGAACAGATATTTCGGATCCCTTTGAAGAATATAGGGCCAAAGGAAATATCCTCCAATAACAAAGAGAAACAAGCTTTCTGAGAAAGTTCTTTGTGTTCTGTGAAAACATCTCACAGACTTACAGCTTTCCCCTCAAGAAGCCTTTCGCTAAGACAGTTCTTGTGAAATTGGCAAAGTGAAATTTGGAAGCCCATAGAGGGTTATGGTGAAAAAGGAAATATCCTCAGATGAAATCGGGAAAGAAGCTTTCTGAGAAACTGCTTTGTGATGTGTGACTTCCACAGACAGAGTTACATCTGTATTTCTTGGATCTCTTGGCTAGCCTTATTTCTGTGGAATCTGAGAACAGATATTTCGGATCCCTTTGAAGACTATAGGGCCACAGGAATTATCCTCCGATAACAAAGAGAAAGAAGCTTTCTGACAAACTTCTTTGTGTTCTGTGAAATCATCTCACAGAGTTACAGCTTTCGCCTCAAGAAGCCTTTCGCTAAGACAGTTCTTGGGGAATTGTCAAAGTGCTATTTGGAAGGCCATAGAGGGCTATGGTGAAAAAGTAAATATCCGAAGATGAAATCTGGAAAGAAGCTTTCTGAGAAACTGCTTAGTCTTCTGCTAATTCATCTCACAGAGTTACATCTGTATTTCGTGGATCTCTTTGCCAGCCTTATTTCTGTGGAATCTGAGAACAGATATTTCGGATCGCTTTGAAGACTATAGGGCCAAAGGAAATATCCTCCGATAACAAAGAGAAAGAAGCTTTCTGAGAATATTCTTTGAGTTCTGTGAAATCATCTCAATGAGTTACAGCTTTCCCCTCAAGAAGCCTTTCGCTAAGACAGTTCTTGTGGAATTGGCAAGGTATTATTTGGAAGCCCATAGAGGGCTCTGGTGAAAAGGTAATATCTTTCGATGAAAACTACAAAGAAGTTTCGGAGAAACTGCTCTGTTATGTGTGACTTCCACTCACAGAGTTACATCTGTATTTCGTGGATCTCTTTGCTAGACTTATTTCTGTGGAATCTGGGAAGAGATATTACGGATCCCTTTGAAGACTATAGGGCCAAAGGAAATATCCTCCGATAACAAAGAGAAAGAAGCTTTCTGAGAAACTTCTTTGTGTTCTGTGAAATCATCTCCCAGAGTTACAGCTTTCCCCTCCACAAGCCCTTCGCTAAGACAGTTCTTGTGGAATTGGCAAAGTGATATTTGGAAGCCCATAGTGGGCTATGGTGAAAAAGGAAATATTCTCAGATGAAATCTGGAAAGAAGCTTTCTGAGAAACTGCTTAGTGTTCTGTTAATTTATCTTACAGTGTTACATCTGTATTTCGTGCATCTCTTGGCTAGCCTTATTTTTGTGGAATCTGAGAACCGATATTTCGGATCCCTTTTAAGAATATAGGGCCAAAGGGAATATCCTCCGATAACAAAGAGAAAGAAGCTTTCTGAGAAACTTCTTTGTGTTCTGTGAAATCATCTCACAGAGTTACAGCTTTCCCCTCAAGAAGTCTTTCGCTAAGACAGTTCTTCTGAAATTGGCAAAGTGAAATTTGGAAGGCCATAGAGGGCTATGTTGAAAAAGGAAATATCCTCAGATGAAATCTGGAAAGAAGCTTTCTGAGAAACTGCTTAGTGTTCTGTTAATTTATCTTACAGTGTTACATCTGTATTTCGTGGATCTCTCTGCTAGCCTTATTTCTGTGGAATCTGAGAACAGATATTTCGGATCCCTTTTAAGAATATAGGGCCAAAGGGAATATCCTCCGTTAACAAAGAGAAAGAAGCTTTCTGAGAAACTTCTTTCTTTTCTGTGAAATCATCTCACAGAGTTACAGCTTTCCCCTCAAGAAGTCTTTCGCTAAGACAGTTCTTGTGAAATTGGCAAAGTGAAATTTGGAAGCCCATAGAGGGCTATGGTGAAAAAGGAAATATCCTTAGATGAAATCTGGAAAGAAGCTTTCTGAGAAACTGCTTTGTGATGTGTGACTTCCACTCACAGAGTTACATCTGTATTTCGTGGATCTCTTGGCTAGCCTTATTTTTGTGGAATCTGAGAACAGATATTTCGGATCCCTTTGAAGAATATAGGGCCAAAGTTAATATCCTCCAATAACAAAGAGAAACAAGCTTTCTGAGAAACTTCTTTGTGTTCTGTGAAATCATCTCACAGACTTACAGCTTTCCCCTCAAGAAGCCTTTCGCTAAGACAGTTCTTGTGAAATTGGCAAAGTGAAATTTGGAAGCCCATAGAGGTATATGGGGAAAAAGGAAATATTCTCAGATGAAATCTGGAAAGAAGCTCTCTGAGAAACTGCTTAGGGTTCTGTTAATTCATCTCACAAATTTACATCAGTATTTCGTGGATCTCTTTGCTAGCCTTATTTCGGTGGAGTCTGAGAACAGATATTTCGGATCCCTTTGAAGACTATAGGGCCAAAGGAAATATCCTCCGATAACAAGGAGAAAGAAGCTTTCTGAGAAACTTCTTTGTGTTCTGTGAAATCATCTCACAGTGTTACAGATTTGCCCTCAAGAAGCCTTTCACTTAGACAGTTCTTTTGGAATAGGCAAAGTGATATTGGAAGCCCATAGAGGGCTATGGTGAAAAAGGAAATATCCTCAGATGAAATCTGGAAAGAAGCTTTCTGAGAAGCTGCTTAGTGTTCTGTTAATTCATCTCACAGTGTTACATCTGTATTTTGTGGATCTCTTTGCTAGCCTTATTTATGTGGAATCTGAGAACAGATATTTCGGATGCCTTTGAAGATTATGGGGCCACAGGAATTGTCCTCCGATAACAAAGAGAAAGAAGCTTTCTGACAAACTTCTTTGTGTTCTGTGAAATCATCTCACAGAGTTACAGCTTTCGCCTCAAGAAGCCTTTGGCTAAGACAGTTCTTGGGAAATTGTCAAAGTGCTATTTGGAAGGCCATAGAGGGCTATGTTGAAAAAGGAAATATCCTCAGATGAAATCTGGAAGGAAGCTTTCTGAGAAACTGCTCTGTGATGTGTGACTTCCACTCACAGAGTTACCTCGGTATTACGTGGATCTCTTTGCTAGCCTTATTTCTGTGGAATCTGAGAACAGATATTTCGGATCCCTTTGAAGACTATAGGGCCAAAGGAAATATCCTCCGATAACAAAGAGAAAGAATTTTTCTGAGAAACTTCTTTGTGTTCTGTGAAATCATTTCACAGAGTTACAGCTTTCGCCTCAAGAAGCCTTCCGCTAAGACAGTTGTTGTGGAATTGAAAAGTGATATTTGGAAGCCCATAGAGGGCGATGGTTAAAAAGGATATATCCTCAGATGAAATCTGGAAAGAAGTTTTCTGAGAAACTGCTCTGTGATGAGTGACTTCCACTCACAGAGTTACATCTGTATTTCGTGAAACTCTTTGGTAGCCTTATTTCTGTGGAATCTGAGAACAGATATTTCGGATCCCTTTGAAGACTATAGGACCAAAGGAAATATCCTCCGATAACAAAGAGAAAGAAGCTTTCTGAGAAACTTCTTTGTGTTCTGTGAAATGATCTCACAGAGTTACAGCTTTCCCCTCAAGAAGCCTTTCGATGAGACAGTTCTTGTGTAATTGGCAAAGTGATATTTGGAAGCCCATAGAGGGCTATGGTGAAAAAGGAAATATCCTCAGATGAAATCTGGAAAGATGCTTTCTGAGGAACTGCTTAGTCTTCTGTTAATTCATCTCACAGAGTTACATCTGTATTGCGTGGATCTCTTTGCTAGCCTTATTTCTGTGGAATCTGAGAAAAAATACTTCGGATTTCTTTGAAGACTATAGGGCCAAAGAAAATATCCTCAGATAACAAAGAGAAAGAAGCTTTCTGAGAAACTTCTTTGTGTTCTGTGAAATCATCTCATAGAGTTACAGCTTTCCCCTCAACAAGACTTTCGCTAAGACAGTTCTTGTGTAATTGGCAAAGTATTATTTGGAAGCCCATAGGGGGCTAGGGTGAAAAAGGAAATATCCTCAGATGAAATCTGGAAAGAAGATTTCTGAGAAACGGCTCTGTGATGTGTGACTTCCACTCACAGAGGTACATCTGTATTTCGTGGACCTCTTTTCTAGCCTTATTTCTGTGGAATCTGAGAACAGATATTTCGGATCCCTTTGAAGACTATAGGGCCAAAGGAAATACCCTCCGATAACAAGGAGAAAGAAGCTTTCTGAGAAACTTCTTTGTGTTCTGTGAAATCATCTCACAGTGTTACAGATTTGTCCTCAAGAAGACATTCACTTAGACAGTTCTTGTGGAATAGGCAAAGTGATATTTGGAAGCCCATAGAGGGCTATGGTGAAAAAGGAAACATCCTCAGATGAAATCTGGAAAGAAGCTTTCTCAGAAGCTGCTTACTGTTCTGTTAATTAATCTCACAGTGTTACATCTGTATTTTGTGGATCTCTTTGCTAGCCTTATTTCTGTGGAATCTGAGAACAGATATTTCGGATCCCTTTTAAGACTATAGGGCCAAAGGAAATATCCTCCGATAGCAAAGAGAAAGAAGCTTTCTGAGAAACTTCTTTGTGTTCTGTGAAATCATCTCACAGAGTTACAGCTTTTCCCTCAAGAAGCCTTTCGCTAAGACAGTTCTTGTGAAATTTTCAAAGTGATATTTGGAAGCCCATAGAGGGCTATGCTGAAAAAGGAAATATCCTCAGATGAAATCTAGAAAGAAGCTTTCTGAGAAACTGCTCTATGATGTGTGAATTCCACTCACAGAGTTACATCTGTAATTGGTGGATCTCTTTCCTAGGCTTATTTCTGTGGAATCTGAGAACAGATATTTCGGATCCCTTTGAAGACTATAGGGCCACAGGAAATATCCTCCGATAACAAAGAGAAAGAAGCTTTCTGACAAACTTCTTTGTGTTCTGTGAAATCATCTCACAGAGTTACAACTTTCGCCTCAAGAAGCCTTTCGCTAAGACAGTTCTTGGGGAATTGTCAAAGTGCTATTTGGAAGGCCATAGAGGGCTATGGTGAAAAAGGAAATATCCTAAGATGAAATCTGGAAAGAAGCTTTCTGAGAAACTGCTTAGTGTTCTGTTAATTCATCTCAAAAATTTACATCTGTATTTCGTCGATCTCTTGGCTAACCTTATTTCTGTGGAATCTGAGAAGAGATATTTCGGATCCCTTTGAAGACTACAGGGCCAAAGGAATTATCCTCCGATAAGAAAGAGGATGAAGCTTTCTGAGACACTTCTTTGTGTTCTGTGAAATCACCTCACAGAGTTACAGATTTGCCCTCAAGAAGCCTTTCACAAAGGCAGTTCTTGTGGAATTGGCAAAGTGATATTTGGAAGCCCATAGAGGGCTATGGTGAAAAAGGTAATATCCTCAGAAGAAATCTGGAAAGAAGCTTTCTGAGAAACTGCTTAGTGTTCTGTTAATTTATCTTACAGTGTTACATCTGTATTTCGTGGATCTCTTGGCTAGCTTTATTTCTGTGGAATCTGAGAACAGATATTTCGGATCCCTTTTAAGAATATAGGGCCAAAGGGAATATCCTCCGATAACAAAGAGAAAGAAGCTTTCTGAGAAACTTCTTTGTGTTCTGTGAAATCATCTCACAGAGTTACAGCTTTCCCCTCAAGAAGCCTTTCGCTAAGACAGTTCTTGTGAAATTGGCAAAGTGAAATTTGGAAGCCCATAGAGGGCTATGGTGAAAAAGGAAATATCCTTAGATGAAATCTGGAAAGAAGCTTTCTGAGAAACTGCTTTGTGATGTGTGACTTCCACTCACAGAGTTACATCTGTATTTCTTGGATCTCTTGGCTAGCCTTATTTCTGTGGAATCTGAGAACAGATATTTCGGATCCCTTTGAAGACAATAGGGCCACAGGAATTATCCTCCGATAACAAAGAGAAAGAAGCTTTCTGACAAACTTCTTTGTGTTCTGTGAAATCATCTCACAGAGTTACAGCTTTCGCCTCAAGAAGCCTTTCGCTAAGACAGTTCTTGGGGAATTGTCAAAGTGCTATTTGGAAGGCCATAGAGGGCTATGGTGAAAAAGGAAATATCCTGAGATGAAATCTGGAAAGAAGTTTTCTGAGAAACTGCTTAGTCTTCTGCTAATTCATCTCACAGTGTTACATCTGTATTTCGTGGATCTCTTTGCCAGCCTTATTTCTGTGGAATCTGAGAACAGATATTTCGGATCGCTTTGAAGACTATAGGGCCAAAGGAAATATCCTTCGATAACAAAGAGAAAGAAGCTTTCTGAGAATATTCTTTGAGTTCTGTGAAATCATCTCAATGAGTTACAGCTTTCCCCTCAAGAAGCCTTTCGATAAGACAGTTCTTGTGGTATTGGCAAAGTATTATTTGGAAGCCCATAGAGGGCTCTGGTGAAAAGGTAATATCCTTTGATGAAAACTACAAAGAAGCTTTCGGAGAAGCTGCTCTGTTATGTGTGACTTCCACTCACAGAGTTACATCTGTATTTCTGGATCTCTTTGCTAGACTTATTTCTTTGGAATCTGGGAACAGATATTGCGGATCCCTTTGAAGACTATAGGGCCAAAGGAAATATCCTCCGATAACAAAGAGAAAGAAGCTTTCTGAGAAACTTCTTTGTGTTCTGTGAAATCATCTCCCAGAGTTACAGCTTTCCCCTCCACAAGCCCTTCGCTAAGACAGTTCTTGTGGAATTGGCAAAGTGATATTTGGAAGCCCATAGTGGGCTATGGTGAAAAAGGAAATATCCTCAGATGAAATCTGGAAAGAAGCTTTCTGAGAAACTGCTTAGTGTTCTGTTAATTTATCTTACAGTGTTAAATCTGTATTTCGTGCATCTCTTGGCTGGCCTTATTTTTGTGGAATCTGAGAACCGATATTTCCGATCCCTTTTAAGAATATAGGGCCAAAGGGAATATCCTCCGATAACAAAGAGAAAGAAGCTTTCTGAGAAACTTCTTTGTGTTCTGTGAAATCATCTCACAGAGTTACAGCTTTCCCCTCAAGAAGTCTTTCGCTAAGACAGTTCTTGTGAAATTGGCAAAGTGAAATTTGGAAGCCCATAGAGGGCTATGGTGAAAAAGGAAATATCCTTAGATGAAATCTGGAAAGAAGCTTTCTGAGAAACTGCTTTGTGATGTGTGACTTCCACTCACAGAGTTACATCTGTATTTCGTGGACCTCTTTTCTAGCCTTATTTCTGTGGAATCTGAGAACAGATATTTCGGATCCCTTTGAAGACTATAGGGCCAAAGGAAATACCCTCCGATAACAAGGAGAAAGAAGCTTTCTGAGAAACTTCTTTGTGTTCTGTGAAATCATCTCACAGTGTTACAGATTTGTCCTCAAGAAGACATTCACTTAGACAGTTCTTGTGGAATAGGCAAAGTGATATTTGGAAGCCCATAGAGGGCTATGGTGAAAAAGGAAACATCCTCAGATGAAATCTGGAAAGAAGCTTTCTGAGAAGCTGCTTAGTGTTCTGTTAATTTATCTCACAGTGTTACATCTGTATTTTGTGGATCTCTTTGCTAGCCTTATTTCTGTGGAATCTGAGAACAGATATTTCGGATCCCTTTTAAGACTATAGGGCCAAAGGAAATATCCTCCGATAGCAAAGAGAAAGAAGCTTTCTGAGAATCTTCTTTGTGTTCTGTGAAATCATCTCACAGAGTTACAGCTTTTCCCTCAAGAAGCCTTTCGCTAAGACAGTTCTTGTGAAATTTTCAAAGTGATATTTGGAAGCCCATAGAGGGCTATGCTGAAAAAGGAAATATCCTCAGATGAAATCTGGAAAGAAGCTTTCTGAGAAACTGCTCTATGATGTGTGAATTCCACTCACAGAGTTACATCTGTATTTGGTGGATCTCTTTCCTAGGCTTATTTCTGTGGAATCTGAGAACAGATATTTCGGATCCCTTTGAAGATTATAGGGCCAAAGGAAATATCCTCCGATAACACAGAGAAAGAAGGTTTCTGAGAAACTTCTTTGTGTTCCGTGAAATCATCTCACAGAGTTACAGCTTTCCCCTCAGGAAGCCATTCGCTAAGACAGTTCTTGTGGAATTGGCAAAGTGATATTTGGAAGCCCATAGAGGGCTATGGTGAAAAAGGAAATATCCTCAGATGAAATCTGGAAAGAAGCTTTCTGAGAAACTGCTCTGTGATGTGTGACTTCCACTCACAGATTTACATCTGTATTTCGTGGATCTCTTTGCTAGCCTTATTTCTGTGGAATCTGAGAACAGATATTTCGGATCCCTTTGAAGACTATTGGGCCAAAGGAAATATCCTCCGATAACAAAGAGAAAGAAGCTTTCTGAGAAACTTCTTTGTGTTCTGTGAAATCATCTCACAGAGTTACAGCTTTCCCCTCAAGAAGACTTTCGCTAACACAGTTCTTGGGGAATTGGCAAAGTGATATTTGGAAGCCCATAGAGGGGTATTGTGAAAAAGAAAATATCCTCAGATGAAATCTGGAAAGAAGCTTTCTGAGAAACTGCTCTGTGATGTGTGATTTCCACTCACAGAGTTACATGTGTATTTCGTGGATCTCTTTGCTAGCCTTATTTCTGTGGAATCTGAGAACAGATATTTCGGATCCCTTTTAAGACTATAGGGCCAAAGGAAATGTCCTCCAATAACAAAGAGAAAGAAGCTTTCTGAGAAACTTCTTTGTGTTCTGTGAAGTCATCTCACAGAGTTACAGCTTTCCCCTCATGAAGCCTTTCGCTAGGACAGTTCCTGTGGAATTGGCAAAGTGATATTTGGAAGCCGATAGAGGGCTATGGTGAAAAAGGAAATATTCTCAGATGAAATCTGGAAAGATGCTCTCTGACAAACTGCTTGTGTTCTGTTAATTCATCTCACAGAGTTACATCTGTATTTCGTGGATCTCTTTGCTAGCCTTATTTCTGTGGAATCTGAGAACAGATATTTCGGATCCCTTTGAAGACAATAGGGCCAAAGGCAATAACCTCCTATAACAAAGAGAAAGAAGCTTTCTGAGAAACTTATATGTGTTCTGTGAAATCATCTCACAGAGTTACAGCTTTCCCATCAAGAAGACTTTCGCTAAGAGAGTTCTTGTGGAATTGGCAAAGTGATATTTGGAAGCCCATAGAGGGCTAGGGTGTAAAAGGAAATATCCTCAGATGAAATCTGGAAAGAAGCTTTCTGAGAAACTGCTTAGTGTTCTCTTAATTCATCTCACAGAGTTACATCTGTATTTCGTGGATCTCTTTGCTAGCTTTATTTCTGTGGAATCTGAGATCAGATATTTCGGATCCCTTTGAAGACTATAGGGCCAAAGGAAATATCCTCCGAAAACAAAGAGAAAGAAGCTTTCTGAGAAACTTCTTTGTGTTCTGTGAAATCATATCATAGAGTTACAGCTTTCCCCTCAAGAAGCCTTTCGCTAAGACAGTTCTTTTGGAATTGGCAAAGTGATATTTGGAAGCCCATAGAGGGCTATGGTGAAAAAGGAAATATCGTCAGATGAAATCTGGAAAGAAGCTTTCTGAGAATCTGCTCTGTGATGTGTGACTTCCACTCACAGAGTTACATGTGTATTTCGTGGATCTCTTTGCTAGCCTTATTTCTGTGGAATCTGAGAACAGATATTTCGGATCCCTTTGAAGACTATAGGGCCAAAGGAAATGTCCACCAATAACAAAGAGAAAGAAGCTTTCTGAGAAACTTCTCTGTGTTCTGTGAAGTCATCTCACAGAGTTACAGCTTTCCCCTCAGGAAGCCATTCGCTAAGACAGTTCCTGTTGAATTGGCAAATTGATGTTTGGAAGCCCATAGAGGGCTATGGTGAAAAAGGAAATATCCTCAGATGAAATCTGGAAGGAAGCTTTCTGAGAAACTGCTTAGTGTTCTGTTAATTCATCTCACAGAGTTACATCTGTATTTCGTGGATCTCTTTGTTAGCCTTATTTCTGTGGAATCTGAGAACAGATATTTCGGATCCCTATGAAGACTATAGGGCCAAAGGAAATATCCTCCGATAACAAGGAGAAAGAAGCTTTCTTAGAAACTTTTTGTGTTCTGTGAAATCATCTCACAGAGTTACAGCTTTCCCCTCCAAAAGCCTTTCGCTAAGACAGTTCTTGTGGAATAGCAAAGTGATATTTGGAAGTCTATAGAGGGCTATGCTGAAAAAGGAAATATCCTCAGATGAAATCTGGAAAGATGCTCTCTGACAAACTGCTTGTGTTCTGTTAATTCATCTCACAGAGTTACATCTGTATTTCGTGGATCTCTTTGCCAGCCTTATTTCTGTGGAATCTGAGAACAGATATTTCGGATCCCTTTGATGACGATAGGGCCAAAGGAAATATCCTCCGATAACACAGAGAAAGAAGTTTTCTGAGAAACTTCTTAGTGTTCTGTGAAATCATCTCACAGAGTTACAGCTTTCCCCTCAGGAAGCCATTCGCTAAGACAGTTCTTGTTGAATTGGCAAAGTGATATTTGGAAGCCCATAGAGGGCTATGGTGAAAAAGGAAATATCCTCAGATGAAATCTGGAAAGAAGCTTTCTGAGAAACTGCTTAGTGTTCTGTTAATTCATCTCACAGAGTTACATCTGTTTTTTGTGGATCTCTTCGCTAGCCTTATTTCTGTGGAATCTGAGAACACATATTTCGGATCCCTTTGAGACTATAGGGCCAAAGGAAATATCCTCCGATAACAAAGAGAAAGAAGATTTCTGAGAAACTTCTTTGTGTTCTATGAAGCCATCTCACAGAGTTACAGCTTTCCCCTCAAGAAGCCTTTCGCTAAGACAGATCTTGTGTAATTGGCAAAGTGATATTTGGAAGCCCATAGAGGGGTATGGTGGAAAAGGAAATATCCACAGATGAAATATGGAAAGAAGCTTTCTGAGAAACTGCTTAGTGTTCTGTTAATTCATCTCACAGAGTTACATCTCTATTTCGTAGATCTCTTTGCTAGCCTTATTTCTGTGGAATCTGAGAACAGATATTTCGGATCCCTTTGAAGACTATAGGGCCAAAGGAAATATCCTCCGATAACAAAGAGAAAGAAGCTTTCTGAGAAACTTCTTTGTGTTCTGTGAAATCATATCAGAGAGTTACAGCTTTCCCCTCAAGAAGCCTTTCGCTAAGACAGTTCTTGTGGAATTGGCAAAGTGATATTTGGAAGCCCATAGAGGGCTATGGTGAAAAAGGAAATATCCTCAGATGAAATCTGGAAAGAAGCTTTCTGAGAAACTGCTCTGTGATGTGTGACTTCCACTCACAGATTTACATCTGTATTTCGTGGACCTCTTTGCTAGCCTTATTTCTGTGGAATCTGAGAACAGATATTTCGGATCCCTTTGAAGACTATTGGGCCAAAGGAAATATCCTCCGACAACAAAGAGAAAGAAGCTTTCTGAGAAACTTCTTTGTGTTCTGTGAAATCATCTCACAGAGTTACAGCTTTCCCCTCAAGAAGACTTTCGCTAACACAGTTCTGGGGAATTGGCAAAGTGATATTTGGAAGCCCATAGAGGGGTATTGTGAAAAAGGAAATATCCTCAGATGAAATCTGGAAAGAAGCTTTCTGAGAAACTGCTCTGTGATGTGTGATTTCCACTCACAGAATTACATGTGTATTTCGTGGATCTCTTTGCTAGCCTTATTTCTGTGGAATCTGAGAACAGATATTTCCGATCCCTTTGAAGACTATAGGGTCAAAGGAAATGTCCTCCAATAACAAAGAGAAAGAAGATTTCTGAGAAACTTCTTTGTGTTCTGTGAAGTCATCTCACAGAGTTACAGCTTTCCCCTCATGAAGCCTTTCGCTAAGAAGGTTCCTGTGGAATTGGCAAAGTGATATTTGGAAGCCCATAGAGGGCTATGGTGAAAAAGGAAATATCCTCAGATGAAATCTGGAAAGATGCTCTCTGACAAACTGCTTGTGTTCTGTTAATTCATCTCACAGAGTTACATCTGTATTTCGTGGATCTCTTTGCCAGCCTTATTTCTGTGGAATCTGAGAACAGATATTTCGGATCCCTTTGATGACGATAGGGCCAAAGGAAATATCCTCCGATAACACAGAGAAAGAAGGTTTCTAAGAAACTTCTTTGTGTTCCGTGAAATCATCTCACAGAGTTACAGCTTTCCCCTCAGGAAGCCATTCGCTAAGACAGTTCTTGTTGAATTGGCAAGGTGATATTTGGAAGCCCATAGAGGGCTATGGTGAAAAAGGAAATATCCTCAGATGAAATCTGGAAAGAAGCTTTCTGAGAAACTGCTTAGTGTTCTGTTAATTCATCTCACAGAGTTACATCTGTTTTTTGTGGATCTCTTCGCTAGCCTTATTTCTGTGGAATCTGAGAACACATATTTCGGATCCCTTTGAGACTATGGGGCCAAAGGAAATATCCTCCGATAACAAAGAGAAAGAAGCTTTCTGAGAAACTTCTTTGTGTTCTATGAAGCCATCTCACAGAGTTACAGCTTTCCCCTCAAGAAGCCTTTCGCTAAGACAGATCTTGTGGAATTGGCAAAGTGATATTTGGAAGCCCATAGAGGGGTATGGTGAAAAAGGAAATATCCTCAGAGGAAATATGGAAAGAAGCTTTCTGAGAAACTGCTTAGTGTTCTGTTAATTCATCTCACAGAGTTACATCTCTATTTCGTAGATCTCTTTGCTAGCCTTATTTCTGTGGAATCTGAGAACAGATATTTCGGATCCCTTTGAAGACTATAGGGCCAAAGGAAATATCCTCCGATAACAAAGAGAAAGAAGCTTTCTGAGAAACTTCTTTGTGTTCTGTGAAATCATATCAGAGAGTTACAGCTTTCCCCTCAAGAAGCCTTTCGCTAAGACAGTTCTTGTGGAATTGGCAAAGTGATATTTGGAAGCCCATAGAGGGCTATGGTGAAAAAGGAAATATCCTCAGATGAAATCTGGAAAGAAGCTTTCTGAGAATCTGCTCTGTGATGTGTTTCTTCCACTCACAGAATTACATGTGTATTTCGTGGATCTCTTTGCTAGCCTTATTTCTGTGGAATCTGAGAACAGATATTTCGGATCCCTTTGAAGACTATAGGGCCAAAGGAAATGTCCACCAATAACAAAGAGAAAGAAGCTTTCTGAGAAACTTCTCTGTGTTCTGTGAAGTCATCTCACAGAGTTACAGCTTTCCCCTCCAGAAGCCTTTCGCTAAGACAGTTCCTGTGGAATTGGCAAAGTGATTTTTGGAAGCCCATAGAGGGCTATGGTGAAAAAGGAAATATCCTCAGATGAAATCTGGAAAGAAGCTCTCTGAGAAACTTCTTGTGTTCTGTTAATTCATCTCACAGAGTTACATGTGTATTTCGTGGATCTCTTTGCTAGCCTTATTTCTCTGGAATCTGAGAACAGATATTTCGGATCCCTTTGAAGACTATAGGGCCAAAGGAAATATCCTCCGATAACAAAGAGAAAGAAGCTTTCTGAGAAACTTCTTTGTGTTCTGTGAAATCATCTCACAGAGTTACAGCTTTCCCGTCAGGAAGCTTTTCGCTAAGACACTTCTTGTGGAATTGGCAAAGTGATTTTTGGAAGCCCATAGAGGGCTATGGTGAAAAAGGAAATATCCTCAGATGAAATCTGGAAAGAAGCTCTCTGAGAAACTGCTTAGTGTTCTGTTAATTCATCTCACAGCGTTACATCTGTGTTTCGTGGATCTCCTTGCTAGCCTTATTTCTGTGGAATCTGAGAACAGATATTTCGGATCCCTTTGAAGACTATAGGGCCAAAGGAAATATCCTCCGATAACAAAGAGAAAGAAGCTTTCTGAGAAACTTCTTTGTGTTCTGTGAAATCATCTCACAGAGTTACAGCTTTCCTCTCAAGAAGCCTTTCGCTAAGACAGTTCTTGTGGAATTGGCAAAGTGATATTTGGAAGCCCATAGAGGGCTATGGTGAAAAAGGAAATATCGTCAGATGAATTCTGGAAAGAAGCTTTCTGAGAAACTGCTCTGTGATGTGTGACTTCCACTCACAGCGTTACATCTGTATTTCGTGGATCTCTTTGCTAGCCTTATTTCTGTGGAATCTGAGAACAGATATTTCGGATCCCTTTGAAGACAATAGGGCCAAAGGCAATAACCTACTATAACAAAGAGAAAGAAGCTTTCTGAGAAACTTCTATGTGTTCTGTGAAATCATCTCACAGAGTTACAGCTTTCCCATCAAGAAGACTTTCGCTAAGAGAGTTCTTGTGGAATTGGCAAAGTGATATTTGGAAGCCCATAGAGGGCTATGGTGTAAAAGGAAATATCCTCAGATGAAATCTGGAAAGAAGTTTTCTGAGAAACTGCTTAGTGTTCTCTTAATTCATCTCACAGAGTTACATCTGTATTTCGTGGATCTCTTTGCTAGCCTTATTTCTGTGGAATCTGAGATCAGATATTTCGGATCCCTTTGAAGACTATAGGGTCAAAGGAAATATCCTCCGATAACAAAGAGAAAGAAGCTTTCTGAGAAACTTCTTTGTGTTCTGTGAAATCATATCATAGAGTTACAGCTTTCCCCTCAAGAAGCCTTTCGCTAAGACAGTTCTTTTGGAATTGGCAAAGTGATATTTGGAAGCCCATAGAGGGCTATGGTGAAAAAGGAAATATCATCAGATGAAATCTGGAAAGAAGCTTTCTGAGAATCTGCTCTGTGATGTGTGACTTCCACTCACAGAGTTACATGTGTATTTCCTGGATCTCTTTGCTAGCCTTATTTCTGTGGAATCTGAGAACAGATATTTCGGATCCCTTTGAAGACTATAGGGCCAAAGGAAATGTCCACCAATAACAAAGAGAAAGAAGCTTTCTGAGAAACTTCTCTGTGTTCTGTGAAGTCATCTCACAGAGTTACAGCTTTCCCCTCATGAAGCCTTTCGCTAAGACAGTTCCTGTGGAATTGGCAGAGTGATTTTTGGAAGCCCATAGAGGGCTATGGTGAAAAAGGAAATATCCTCAGATGAAATCTGGAAAGAAGCTCTCTGAGAAACTGCTTGTGTTCTGTTAATTCATCTCACAGAGTTACATCTGTATTTCGTGGATCTCTTTGCTAGCCTTATTTCTGTGGAATCTGAGAACAGATATTTCGGATCCCTTTGAAGACTATAGGGCCAAAGGAAATATCCTCCGATAAAAAAGAGAAAGAAGGTTTCTGAGAAACTTCTTTGTGTTCCGTGAAATCATCTCACAGAGTTACAGTTTTCCCCTCAGGAAGCCATTCGCTAAGACAGTTCCTGTTGAATTGGCAAATTGATGTTTGGAAGCCCATAGAGGGCTATGGTAAAAAAGGAAATATCCTCAGATGAAATCTGGAAGGAAACTTTCTGAGAAACTGCTTAGTGTTCTGTTAATTCATCTCACAGAGTTACATCTGTATTTCGTGGATCTCTTTGTTAGCCTCATTTCTGTGGAATCTGAGAACAGATATTTCGGATCCCTCTGAAGAATATAGGGCCAAAGGAAATATCCTCCAATAACAAGGAGAAAGAAGCTTTCTTAGAAACTTTTTGTGTTCTGTGAAATCATCTCACAGAGTTTCAGCTTTCCCCTCCAAAAGCCTTTCGCTAAGACAGTTCTTGTGGAATAGCAAAGTGATATTTGGAAGTCTATAGAGGGCTATGCTGAAAAAGGAAATATCCTCAGATGAAATCTGGAAAGATGCTCTCTGACAAACTGCTTGTGTTCTGTTAATTCATCTCACAGAGTTACATCTGTATTTCGTGGATCTCTTTGCCAGCCTTATTTCTGTGGAATCTGAGAACAGATATTTCGGATCCCTTTGAAGACTATAGGGCCAAAGGAAATATCCTCCGATAACACAGAGAAAGAAGGTTTCTGAGAAACTTCTTTGTGTTCCGTGAAATCATCTCACAGAGTTACAGCTTTCCCCTCAGGAAGCCATTCGCTAAGACAGTTCTTGTTGAATTGGCAAAGTGATATTTGGAAGCCCATAGAGGGCTATGGTGAAAAAGGAAATATCCTCAGATGAAATCTGGAAAGAAGCTTTCTGAGAAACTGCTTAGTGTTCTGTAAATTCATCTCACAGAGTTACATCTGTTTTTTGTGGATCTCTTTGCTAGCCTTATTTCTGTGGAATCTGAGAACACATATTTCGGATCCCTTTGAAGACTATAGGGCCAAAGGAAATATCCTCCGATAACAAAGAGAAAGAAGCTTTCTGAGAAACTTCTTTGTGTTCTATGAAGCCATCTCACAGAGTTACAGCTTTCCCCTCAAGAAGCCTTTCGCTAATACAGATCTTGTGGAATTGGCAAAGTGATATTTGGAAGCCCATAGAGGGCTATGGTGAAAAAGGAAATATCCTCAGATGAAATCTGGAAAGAAGCTTTCTGAGACACTGCTTAGTGTTCTGTTAATTAATCTCACAGAGTTACATCTGTTTTTTGTGGATCTCTTTGCTAGCCTTATTTCTGTGGAATCTGAGAAAACATATTTCGGATCCCTTTGAAGACTATAGGGCCAAAGGAAATATCCTCCGATAACAAAGAGAAAGAAGCTTTCTGAGAAACTTCTTTGTGTTCTATGAAGCCATCTCACAGAGTTACAGCTTTCCCCTCAAGAAGCCTTTCGCTAAGACAGATCTTGTGGAATAGGCAAAGTGATATTTGGAAGCCCATAGAGGGCTATGGTGAAAAAGGAAATATCCTCAGATGAAATATGGAAAGAAGCTTTCTGAGAAACTGCTTAGTGTTCTGTGAATTCATCTCACAGAGTTACATCTGTATTTCGTAGATCTCTTTGCTAGCCTTATTTCTGTGGAATCTGAGAACAGATATTTCGGATCGCTTTGAAGACTATAGGGCCAAAGGAAATATCCTCCGATAACAAAGAGAAAGAAGCTTTCTGAGAAACTTCTTTGTGTTCTGTGAAATCATCTCACAGAGTTACAGCTTTCCCCTCAGGAAGCCTTTCGCTAAGACACTTCTTGTGGAATTGGCAAAGTGATTTTTGGAAGCCCATAGAGGGCTATGGTGAAAAAGGAAATATCCTCAGATGAAATCTGGAAAGAAGCTCTCTGAGAAACTCCTTAGTGTTCTGTTAATTCATCTCACAGCGTTACATCTGTGTTTCGTGGATCTCCTTAATAGCCGTATTTCTGTGGAATCAGAGAACAGATATTTCGCATCCCTTTGAAGACTATAGGGCCAAAGGAAATATCCTCTGATAACAAAGAGAAAGAAGCTTTCTGAGAAACTTCTTTGTGTTCTGTGAAATCATCTCACAGAGTTACAGCTTTCCCCTCAAGAAGCCTTTCGCTAAGACAGTTCTTGTGTAATTGGCAAAGTGATATTTGGAAGCCCATAGAGGGCTATGGTGAAAAAGGAAATATCCTCAGATGAATTCTGGAAGGAAGCTTTCTGAGAAACTGCTCTGTGATGTGTGACTTCCACTCACAGCGTTACATCTGTATTTCGTGGATCTCTTTGCTAGCCTTATTTCTGTGGAATCTGAGAACAGATATTTCGGATCCCTTTGAAGACAATAGGGCCAAAGGCAATAACCTCCTATAACAAAGAGAAAGAAGCTTTCTGAGAAACTTCTATGTGTTCTGTGAAATCATCTCACAGAGTTACAGCTTTCCCATCAAGAAGACTTTCGCTAAGAGAGTTCTTGTGGAATTGGCAAAGTGATATTTGGAAGCCCATAGAGGGCTATGGTGTAAAAGGAAATATCCTCAGATGAAATCTGGAAAGAAGCTTTCTGAGAAACTGCTTCGTGTTCTCTTAATTCATCTCACAGAGTTACATCTGTATTTCGTGGATCTCTTTGCTAGCTTTATTTCTGTGGAATCTGAGATCAGATATTTCGGATCCCTTTGAAGACTATAGTGCCAAAGGAAATATCCTCCGATAACAAAGAGAAAGAAGCTTTCTGAGAAACTTCTTTGTGTTCTGTGAAATCATATCATAGAGTTACAGCTTTCCCCTCAAGAAGCCTTTCGCTAAGACAGTTCTTTTGGAATTGGCAAAGTGATATTTGGAAGCCCATAGAGGGCTATGGTGAAAAAGGAAATATCATCAGATGAAATCTGGAAAGAAGCTTTCTGAGAATCTGCTCTGTGATGTGTGACTTCCACTCACAGAGTTACATGTGTATTTCGTGGATCTCTTTGCTAGCCTTATTTCTGTGGAATCTGAGAACAGATATTTCGGATCCCTTTGAAGACTATAGGGCCAAAGGAAATGTCCACCAATAACAAAGAGAAAGAAGCTTTCTGAGAAACTTCTCTGTGTTCTGTGAAGTCATCTCACAGAGTTACAGCTTTCCCCTCAGGAAGCCATTCGCTAAGACAGTTCCTGTTGAATTGGCAAATTGATGTTTGGAAGCCCATAGAGGGCTATGGTGAAAAAGGAAATATCCTCAGATGAAATCTGGAAGGAAGCTTTCTGAGAAACTGCTTAGTGTTCTGTTAATTCATCTCACAGAGTTACATCTGTATTTCGTGGATCTCTTTGTTAGCCTTATTTCTGTGGAATCTGAGAACAGATATTTCGGATCCCTATGAAGACTATAGGGCCAAAGGAAATATCCTCCGATAACAAGGAGAAAGAAGCTTTCTTAGAAACTTTTTGTGTTCTGTGAAATCATCTCACAGAGTTACAGCTTTCCCCTCCAAAAGCCTTTCGCTAAGACAGTTCTTGTGGAATAGCAAAGTGATATTTGGAAGTCTATAGAGGGCTATGCTGAAAAAGGAAATATCCTCAGATGAAATCTGGAAAGATGCTCTCTGACAAACTGCTTGTGTTCTGTTAATTCATCTCACAGAGTTACATCTGTATTTCGTGGATCTCTTTGCCAGCCTTATTTCTGTGGAATCTGAGAACAGATATTTCGGATCCCTTTGATGACGATAGGGCCAAAGGAAATATCCTCCGATAACACAGAGAAAGAAGGTTTCTGAGAAACTTCTTAGTGTTCTGTGAAATCATCTCACAGAGTTACAGCTTTCCCCTCAGGAAGCCATTCGCTAAGACAGTTCTTGTTGAATTGGCAAAGTGATATTTGGAAGCCCATAGAGGGCTATGGTGAAAAAGGAAATATCCTCAGATGAAATCTGGAAAGAAGCTTTCTGAGAAACTGCTTAGTGTTCTGTTAATTCATCTCACAGAGTTACATTTGTTTTTTGTGGATCTCTTCGCTAGCCTTATTTCTGTGGAATCTGAGAACACATATTTCGGATCCCTTTGAGACTATAGGGCCAAAGGAAATATCCTCCGATAACAAAGAGAAAGAAGCTTTCTGAGAAACTTCTTTGTGTTCTATGAAGCCATCTCACAGAGTTACAGCTTTCCCCTCAAGAAGCCTTTCGCTAAGACAGATCTTGTGGAATTGGCAAAGTGATATTTGGAAGCCCATAGAGGGGTATGGTGGAAAAGGAAATATCCACAGATGAAATATGGAAAGAAGCTTTCTGAGAAACTGCTTAGTGTTCTGTTAATTCATCTCACAGAGTTACATCTCTATTTCGTAGATCTCTTTGCTAGCCTTATTTCTGTGGAATCTGAGAACAGATATTTCGGATCCCTTTGAAGACTATAGGGCCAAAGGAAATATCCTCCGATAACAAAGAGAAAGAAGCTTTCTGAGAAACTTCTTTGTGTTCTGTGAAATCATATCAGAGAGTTACAGCTTTCCCCTCAAGAAGCCTTTCGCTAAGACAGTTCTTGTGGAATTGGCAAAGTGATATTTGGAAGCCCATAGAGGGCTATGTTGAAAAAGGAAATATCCTCAGATGAAATCTGGAAAGAAGCTTTCTGAGAAACTGCTCTGTGATGTGTGACTTCCACTCACAGATTTACATCTGTATTTCGTGGATCTCTTTGCTAGCCTTATTTCTGTGGAATCTGAGAACAGATATTTCGGATCCCTTTGAAGACTATTGGGCCAAAGGAAATATCCTCCGATAACAAAGAGAAAGAAGCTTTCTGAGAAACTTCTTTGTGTTCTGTGAAATCATCTCACAGAGTTACAGCTTTCCCCTCAAGAAGACTTTCGCTAACACAGTTCTGGGGAATTGGCAAAGTGATATTTGGAAGCCCATAGAGGGGTATTGTGAAAAAGGAAATATCCTCAGATGAAATCTGGAAAGAAGCTTTCTGAGAAACTGCTCTGTGATGTGTGATTTCCACTCACAGAATTACATGTGTATTTCGTGGATCTCTTTGCTAGCCTTATTTCTGTGGAATCTGAGAACAGATATTTCGGATCCCTTTGAAGACTATAGGGTCAAAGGAAATGTCCTCCAATAACAAAGAGAAAGAAGATTTCTGAGAAACTTCTTTGTGTTCTGTGAAGTCATCTCACAGAGTTACAGCTTTCCCCTCATGAAGCCTTTCGCTAAGACAGTTCCTGTGGAATTGGCAAAGTGATATTTGGAAGCCCATAGAGGGCTATGGTGAAAAAGGAAATATCCTCAGATGAAATCTGGAAAGAAGCTTTCTGAGAATCTGCTCTGTGATGTGTGACTTCCACTCACAGAGTTACATGTGTATTTCGTGGATCTCTTTGTTAGCCTTATTTCTGTGGAATCTGAGAACAGATATTTCGGATCCCTATGAAGACTATAGGGCCAAAGGAAATATCCTCCGATAACAAGGAGAAAGAAGCTTTCTTAGAAACTTTTTGTGTTCTGTGAAATCATCTCACAGAGTTACAGCTTTCCCCTCCAAAAGCCTTTCGCTAAGACAGTTCTTGTGGAATAGCAAAGTGATATTTGGAAGTCTATAGAGGGCTATGCTGAAAAAGGAAATATCCTCAGATGAAATCTGGAAAGATGCTCTCTGACAAACTGCTTGTGTTCTGTTAATTCATCTCACAGAGTTACATCTGTATTTCGTGGATCTCTTTGCCAGCCTTATTTCTGTGGAATCTGAGAACAGATATTTCGGATCCCTTTGATGACGATAGGGCCAAAGGAAATATCCTCCGATAACACAGAGAAAGAAGGTTTCTGAGAAACTTCTTAGTGTTCTGTGAAATCATCTCACAGAGTTACAGCTTTCCCCTCAGGAAGCCATTCGCTAAGACAGTTCTTGTTGAATTGGCAAAGTGATATTTGGAAGCCCATAGAGGGCTATGGTGAAAAAGGAAATATCCTCAGATGAAATCTGGAAAGAAGCTTTCTGAGAAACTGCTTAGTGTTCTGTTAATTCATCTCACAGAGTTACATTTGTTTTTTGTGGATCTCTTCGCTAGCCTTATTTCTGTGGAATCTGAGAACACATATTTCGGATCCCTTTGAGACTATAGGGCCAAAGGAAATATCCTCCGATAACAAAGAGAAAGAAGCTTTCTGAGAAACTTCTTTGTGTTCTATGAAGCCATCTCACAGAGTTACAGCTTTCCCCTCAAGAAGCCTTTCGCTAAGACAGATCTTGTGTAATTGGCAAAGTGATATTTGGAAGCCCATAGAGGGGTATGGTGGAAAAGGAAATATCCACAGATGAAATATGGAAAGAAGCTTTCTGAGAAACTGCTTAGTGTTCTGTTAATTCATCTCACAGAGTTACATCTCTATTTCGTAGATCTCTTTGCTAGCCTTATTTCTGTGGAATCTGAGAACAGATATTTCGGATCCCTTTGAAGACTATAGGGCCAAAGGAAATATCCTCCGATAACAAAGAGAAAGAAGCTTTCTGAGAAACTTCTTTGTGTTCTGTGAAATCATATCAGAGAGTTACAGCTTTCCCCTCAAGAAGCCTTTCGCTAAGACAGTTCTTGTGGAATTGGCAAAGTGATATTTGGAAGCCCATAGAGGGCTATGGTGAAAAAGGAAATATCCTCAGATGAAATCTGGAAAGAAGCTTTCTGAGAAACTGCTCTGTGATGTGTGACTTCCACTCACAGATTTACATCTGTATTTCGTGGATCTCTTTGCTAGCCTTATTTCTGTGGAATCTGAGAACAGATATTTCGGATCCCTTTGAAGACTATTGGGCCAAAGGAAATATCCTCCGATAACAAAGAGAAAGAAGCTTTCTGAGAAACTTCTTTGTGTTCTGTGAAATCATCTCACAGAGTTACAGCTTTCCCCTCAAGAAGACTTTCGCTAACACAGTTCTGGGGAATTGGCAAAGTGATATTTGGAAGCCCATAGAGGGGTATTGTGAAAAAGGAAATATCCTCAGATGAAATCTGGAAAGAAGCTTTCTGAGAAACTGCTCTGTGATGCGTGATTTCCACTCACAGAATTACATGTGTATTTCGTGGATCTCTTTGCTAGCCTTATTTCTGTGGAATCTGAGAACAGATATTTCGGATCCCTTTGAAGACTATAGGGTCAAAGGAAATGTCCTCCAATAACAAAGAGAAAGAAGATTTCTGAGAAACTTCTTTGTGTTCTGTGAAGTCATCTCACAGAGTTACAGCTTTCCCCTCATGAAGCCTTTCGCTAAGACAGTTCCTGTGGAATTGGCAAAGTGATATTTGGAAGCCCATAGAGGGCTATGGTGAAAAAGGAAATATCCTCAGATGAAATCTGGAAAGATGCTCTCTGACAAACTGCTTGTGTTCTGTTAATTCATCTCACAGAGTTACATCTGTATTTCGTGGATCTCTTTGCCAGCCTTATTTCTGTGGAATCTGAGAACAGATATTTCGGATCCCTTTGATGACGATAGGGCCAAAGGAAATATCCTCCGATAACACAGAGAAAGAAGGTTTCTGAGAAACTTCTTAGTGTTCTGTGAAATCATCTCACAGAGTTACAGCTTTCCCCTCAGGAAGCCATTCGCTAAGACAGTTCTTGTTGAATTGGCAAAGTGATATTTGGAAGCCCATAGAGGGCTATGGTGAAAAAGGAAATATCCTCAGATGAAATCTGGAAAGAAGCTTTCTGAGAAACTGCTTAGTGTTCTGTTAATTCATCTCACAGAGTTACATCTGTTTTTTGTGGATCTCTTCGCTAGCCTTATTTCTGTGGAATCTGAGAACACATATTTCGGATCCCTTTGAGACTATAGGGCCAAAGGAAATATCCTCCGATAACAAAGAGAAAGAAGCTTTCTGAGAAACTTCTTTGTGTTCTATGAAGCCATCTCACAGAGTTACAGCTTTCCCCTCAAGAAGCCTTTCGTTAAGACAGATCTTGTGTAATTGGCAAAGTGATATTTGGAAGCCCATAGAGGGGTATGGTGGAAAAGGAAATATCCACAGATGAAATATGGAAAGAAGCTTTCTGAGAAACTGCTTAGTGTTCTGTTAATTCATCTCACAGAGTTACATCTCTATTTCGTAGATCTCTTTGCTAGCCTTATTTCTGTGGAATCTGAGAACAGATATTTCGGATCCCTTTGAAGACTATAGGGCCAAAGGAAATATCCTCCGATAACAAAGAGAAAGAAGCTTTCTGAGAAACTTCTTTGTGTTCTGTGAAATCATATCAGAGAGTTACAGCTTTCCCCTCAAGAAGCCTTTCGCTAAGACAGTTCTTGTGGAATTGGCAAAGTGATATTTGGAAGCCCATAGAGGGCTATGGTGAAAAAGGAAATATCCTCAGATGAAATCTGGAAAGAAGCTTTCTGAGAAACTGCTCTGTGATGTGTGACTTCCACTCACAGATTTACATCTGTATTTCGTGGATCTCTTTGCTAGCCTTATTTCTGTGGAATCTGAGAACAGATATTTCGGATCCCTTTGAAGACTATTGGGCCAAAGGAAATATCCTCCGATAACAAAGAGAAAGAAGCTTTCTGAGAAACTTCTTTGTGTTCTGTGAAATCATCTCACAGAGTTACAGCTTTCCCCTCAAGAAGACTTTCGCTAACACAGTTCTGGGGAATTGGCAAAGTGATATTTGGAAGCCCATAGAGGGGTATTGTGAAAAAGGAAATATCCTCAGATGAAATCTGGAAAGAAGCTTTCTGAGAAACTGCTCTGTGATGTGTGATTTCCACTCACAGAATTACATGTGTATTTCGTGGATCTCTTTGCTAGCCTTATTTCTGTGGAATCTGAGAACAGATATTTCGGATCCCTTTGAAGACTATAGGGTCAAAGGAAATGTCCTCCAATAACAAAGAGAAAGAAGATTTCTGAGAAACTTCTTTGTGTTCTGTGAAGTCATCTCACAGAGTTACAGCTTTCCCCTCATGAAGCCTTTCGCTAAGACAGTTCCTGTGGAATTGGCAAAATGATATTTGGAAGCCCATAGAGGGCTATGGTGAAAAAGGAAATATCCTCAGATGAAATCTGGAAAGATGCTCTCTGACAAACTGCTTGTGTTCTGTTAATTCATCTCACAGAGTTACATCTGTATTTCGTGGATCTCTTTGCCAGCCTTATTTCTGTGGAATCTGAGAACAGATATTTCGGATCCCTTTGATGACGATAGGGCCAAAGGAAATATCCTCCGATAACACAGAGAAAGAAGGTTTCTGAGAAACTTCTTAGTGTTCTGTGAAATCATCTCACAGAGTTATAGCTTTCCCCTCAGGAAGCCATTCGCTAAGACAGTTCTTGTTGAATTGGCAAAGTGATATTTGGAAGCCCATAGAGGGCTATGGTGAAAAAGGAAATATCCTCAGATGAAATCTGGAAAGAAGCTTTCTGAGAAACTGCTTAGTGTTCTGTTAATTCATCTCACAGAGTTACATCTCTATTTCGTAGATCTCTTTGCTAGCCTTATTTCTGTGGAATCTGAGAACAGATATTTCGGATCCCTTTGAAGACTATAGGGCCAAAGGAAATATCCTCCGATAACAAAGAGAAAGAAGCTTTCTGAGAAACTTCTTTGTGTTCTGTGAAATCATATCAGAGAGTTACAGCTTTCCCCTCAAGAAGCCTTTCGCTAAGACAGTTCTTGTGGAATTGGCAAAGTGATATTTGGAAGCCCATAGAGGGCTATGGTGAAAAAGGAAATATCCTCAGATGAAATCTGGAAAGAAGCTTTCTGAGAAACTGCTCTGTGATGTGTGACTTCCACTCACTGATTTACATCTGTATTTCGTGGATCTCTTTGCTAGCCTTATTTCTGTGGAATCTGAGAACAGATATTTCGGATCCCTTTGAAGACTATTGGGCCAAAGGAAATATCCTCCGATAACAAAGAGAAAGAAGCTTTCTGAGAAACTTCTTTGTGTTCTGTGAAATCATCTCACAGAGTTACAGCTTTCCCCTCAAGAAGACTTTCGCTAACACAGTTCTGGGGAATTGGCAAAGTGATATTTGGAAGCCCATAGAGGGGTATTGTGAAAAAGGAAATATCCTCAGATGAAATCTGGAAAGAAGCTTTCTGAGAAACTGCTCTGTGATGTGTGATTTCCACTCACAGAATTACATGTGTATTTCGTGGATCTCTTTGCTAGCCTTATTTCTGTGGAATCTGAGAACAGATATTTCGGATCCCTTTGAAGACTATAGGGTCAAAGGAAATGTCCTCCAATAACAAAGAGAAAGAAGATTTCTGAGAAACTTCTTTGTGTTCTGTGAAGTCATCTCACAGAGTTACAGCTTTCCCCTCATGAAGCCTTTCGCTAAGACAGTTCCTGTGGAATTGGCAAAGTGATATTTGGAAGCCCATAGAGGGCTATGGTGAAAAAGGAAATATCCTCAGATGAAATCTGGAAAGATGCTCTCTGACAAACTGCTTGTGTTCTGTTAATTCATCTCACAGAGTTACATCTGTATTTCGTGGATCTCTTTGCCAGCCTTATTTCTGTGGAATCTGAGAACAGATATTTCGGATCCCTTTGATGACGATAGGGCCAAAGGAAATATCCTCCGATAACACAGAGAAAGAAGGTTTCTGAGAAACTTCTTAGTGTTCTGTGAAATCATCTCACAGAGTTACAGCTTTCCCCTCAGGAAGCCATTCGCTAAGACAGTTCTTGTTGAATTGGCAAAGTGATATTTGGAAGCCCATAGAGGGCTATGGTGAAAAAGGAAATATCCTCAGATGAAATCTGGAAAGAAGCTTTCTGAGAAACTGCTTAGTGTTCTGTTAATTCATCTCACAGAGTTACATCTCTATTTCGTAGATCTCTTTGCTAGCCTTATTTCTGTGGAATCTGAGAACAGATATTTCGGATCCCTTTGAAGACTATAGGGCCAAAGGAAATATCCTCCGATAACAAAGAGAAAGAAGCTTTCTGAGAAACTTCTTTGTGTTCTGTGAAATCATATCAGAGAGTTACAGATTTCGCCTCAAGAAGCCTTTCGCTAAGACAGTTCTTGTGGAATTGGCAAAGTGATATTTGGAAGCCCATAGAGGGCTATGGTGAAAAAGGAAATATCCTCAGATGAAATCTGGAAAGAAGCTTTCTGAGAAACTGCTCTGTGATGTGTGACTTCCACTCACAGATTTACATCTGTATTTCGTGGATCTCTTTGCTAGCCTTATTTCTGTGGAATCTGAGAACAGATATTTCGGATCCCTTTGAAGACTATTGGGCCAAAGGAAATATCCTCCGATAACAAAGAGAAAGAAGCTTTCTGAGAAACTTCTTTGTGTTCTGTGAAATCATCTCACAGAGTTACAGCTTTCCCCTCAAGAAGACTTTCGCTAACACAGTTCTGGGGAATTGGCAAAGTGATATTTGGAAGCCCATAGAGGGGTATTGTGAAAAAGGAAATATCCTCAGATGAAATCTGGAAAGAAGCTTTCTGAGAAACTGCTCTGTGATGCGTGATTTCCACTCACAGAATTACATGTGTATTTCGTGGATCTCTTTGCTAGCCTTATTTCTGTGGAATCTGAGAACAGATATTTCGGATCCCTTTGAAGACTATAGGGCCAAAGGAAATGTCCTCCAATAACAAAGAGAAAGAAGATTTCTGAGAAACTTCTTTGTGTTCTGTGAAGTCATCTCACAGAGTTACAGCTTTCCCCTCATGAAGCCTTTCGCTAAGACAGTTCCTGTGGAATTGGCAAAGTGATATTTGGAAGCCCATAGAGGGCTATGGTGAAAAAGGAAATATCCTCAGATGAAATCTGGAAAGATGCTCTCTGACAAACTGCTTGTGTTCTGTTAATTCATCTCACAGAGTTACATCTGTATTTCGTGGATCTCTTTGCCAGCCTTATTTCTGTGGAATCTGAGAACAGATATTTCGGATCCCTTTGATGACGATAGGGCCAAAGGAAATATCCTCCGATAACACAGAGAAAGAAGGTTTCTGAGAAACTTCTTAGTGTTCTGTGAAATCATCTCACAGAGTTACAGCTTTCCCCTCAGGAAGCCATTCGCTAAGACAGTTCTTGTTGAATTGGCAAAGTGATATTTGGAAGCCCATAGAGGGCTATGGTGAAAAAGGAAATATCCTCAGATGAAATCTGGAAAGAAGCTTTCTGAGAAACTGCTTAGTGTTCTGTTAATTCATCTCACAGAGTTACATCTGTTTTTTGTGGATCTCTTCGCTAGCCTTATTTCTGTGGAATCTGAGAACACATATTTCGGATCCCTTTGAGACTATAGGGCCAAAGGAAATATCCTCCGATAACAAAGAGAAAGAAGCTTTCTGAGAAACTTCTTTGTGTTCTATGAAGCCATCTCACAGAGTTACAGCTTTCCCCTCAAGAAGCCTTTCGTTAAGACAGATCTTGTGTAATTGGCAAAGTGATATTTGGAAGCCCATAGAGGGGTATGGTGGAAAAGGAAATATCCACAGATGAAATATGGAAAGAAGCTTTCTGAGAAACTGCTTAGTGTTCTGTTAATTCATCTCACAGAGTTACATCTCTATTTCGTAGATCTCTTTGCTAGCCTTATTTCTGTGGAATCTGAGAACAGATATTTCGGATCCCTTTGAAGACTATAGGGCCAAAGGAAATATCCTCCGATAACAAAGAGAAAGAAGCTTTCTGAGAAACTTCTTTGTGTTCTGTGAAATCATATCAGAGAGTTACAGCTTTCCCCTCAAGAAGCCTTTCGCTAAGACAGTTCTTGTGGAATTGGCAAAGTGATATTTGGAAGCCCATAGAGGGCTATGGTGAAAAAGGAAATATCCTCAGATGAAATCTGGAAAGAAGCTTTCTGAGAAACTGCTCTGTGATGTGTGACTTCCACTCACAGATTTACATCTGTATTTCGTGGATCTCTTTGCTAGCCTTATTTCTGTGGAATCTGAGAACAGATATTTCGGATCCCTTTGAAGACTATTGGGCCAAAGGAAATATCCTCCGATAACAAAGAGAAAGAAGCTTTCTGAGAAACTTCTTTGTGTTCTGTGAAATCATCTCACAGAGTTACAGCTTTCCCCTCAAGAAGACTTTCGCTAACACAGTTCTGGGGAATTGGCAAAGTGATATTTGGAAGCCCATAGAGGGGTATTGTGAAAAAGGAAATATCCTCAGATGAAATCTGGAAAGAAGCTTTCTGAGAAACTGCTCTGTGATGTGTGATTTCCACTCACAGAATTACATGTGTATTTCGTGGATCTCTTTGCTAGCCTTATTTCTGTGGAATCTGAGAACAGATATTTCGGATCCCTTTGAAGACTATAGGGTCAAAGGAAATGTCCTCCAATAACAAAGAGAAAGAAGATTTCTGAGAAACTTCTTTGTGTTCTGTGAAGTCATCTCACAGAGTTACAGCTTTCCCCTCATGAAGCCTTTCGCTAAGACAGTTCCTGTGGAATTGGCAAAATGATATTTGGAAGCCCATAGAGGGCTATGGTGAAAAAGGAAATATCCTCAGATGAAATCTGGAAAGATGCTCTCTGACAAACTGCTTGTGTTCTGTTAATTCATCTCACAGAGTTACATCTGTATTTCGTGGATCTCTTTGCCAGCCTTATTTCTGTGGAATCTGAGAACAGATATTTCGGATCCCTTTGATGACGATAGGGCCAAAGGAAATATCCTCCGATAACACAGAGAAAGAAGGTTTCTGAGAAACTTCTTAGTGTTCTGTGAAATCATCTCACAGAGTTATAGCTTTCCCCTCAGGAAGCCATTCGCTAAGACAGTTCTTGTTGAATTGGCAAAGTGATATTTGGAAGCCCATAGAGGGCTATGGTGAAAAAGGAAATATCCTCAGATGAAATCTGGAAAGAAGCTTTCTGAGAAACTGCTTAGTGTTCTGTTAATTCATCTCACAGAGTTACATCTCTATTTCGTAGATCTCTTTGCTAGCCTTATTTCTGTGGAATCTGAGAACAGATATTTCGGATCCCTTTGAAGACTATAGGGCCAAAGGAAATATCCTCCGATAACAAAGAGAAAGAAGCTTTCTGAGAAACTTCTTTGTGTTCTGTGAAATCATATCAGAGAGTTACAGCTTTCCCCTCAAGAAGCCTTTCGCTAAGACAGTTCTTGTGGAATTGGCAAAGTGATATTTGGAAGCCCATAGAGGGCTATGGTGAAAAAGGAAATATCCTCAGATGAAATCTGGAAAGAAGCTTTCTGAGAAACTGCTCTGTGATGTGTGACTTCCACTCACTGATTTACATCTGTATTTCGTGGATCTCTTTGCTAGCCTTATTTCTGTGGAATCTGAGAACAGATATTTCGGATCCCTTTGAAGACTATTGGGCCAAAGGAAATATCCTCCGATAACAAAGAGAAAGAAGCTTTCTGAGAAACTTCTTTGTGTTCTGTGAAATCATCTCACAGAGTTACAGCTTTCCCCTCAAGAAGACTTTCGCTAACACAGTTCTGGGGAATTGGCAAAGTGATATTTGGAAGCCCATAGAGGGGTATTGTGAAAAAGGAAATATCCTCAGATGAAATCTGGAAAGAAGCTTTCTGAGAAACTGCTCTGTGATGTGTGATTTCCACTCACAGAATTACATGTGTATTTCGTGGATCTCTTTGCTAGCCTTATTTCTGTGGAATCTGAGAACAGATATTTCGGATCCCTTTGAAGACTATAGGGTCAAAGGAAATGTCCTCCAATAACAAAGAGAAAGAAGATTTCTGAGAAACTTCTTTGTGTTCTGTGAAGTCATCTCACAGAGTTACAGCTTTCCCCTCATGAAGCCTTTCGCTAAGACAGTTCCTGTGGAATTGGCAAAGTGATATTTGGAAGCCCATAGAGGGCTATGGTGAAAAAGGAAATATCCTCAGATGAAATCTGGAAAGATGCTCTCTGACAAACTGCTTGTGTTCTGTTAATTCATCTCACAGAGTTACATCTGTATTTCGTGGATCTCTTTGCCAGCCTTATTTCTGTGGAATCTGAGAACAGATATTTCGGATCCCTTTGATGACGATAGGGCCAAAGGAAATATCCTCCGATAACACAGAGAAAGAAGGTTTCTGAGAAACTTCTTAGTGTTCTGTGAAATCATCTCACAGAGTTACAGCTTTCCCCTCAGGAAGCCATTCGCTAAGACAGTTCTTGTTGAATTGGCAAAGTGATATTTGGAAGCCCATAGAGGGCTATGGTGAAAAAGGAAATATCCTCAGATGAAATCTGGAAAGAAGCTTTCTGAGAAACTGCTTAGTGTTCTGTTAATTCATCTCACAGAGTTACATCTCTATTTCGTAGATCTCTTTGCTAGCCTTATTTCTGTGGAATCTGAGAACAGATATTTCGGATCCCTTTGAAGACTATAGGGCCAAAGGAAATATCCTCCGATAACAAAGAGAAAGAAGCTTTCTGAGAAACTTCTTTGTGTTCTGTGAAATCATATCAGAGAGTTACAGATTTCGCCTCAAGAAGCCTTTCGCTAAGACAGTTCTTGTGGAATTGGCAAAGTGATATTTGGAAGCCCATAGAGGGCTATGGTGAAAAAGGAAATATCCTCAGATGAAATCTGGAAAGAAGCTTTCTGAGAAACTGCTCTGTGATGTGTGACTTCCACTCACAGATTTACATCTGTATTTCGTGGATCTCTTTGCTAGCCTTATTTCTGTGGAATCTGAGAACAGATATTTCGGATCCCTTTGAAGACTATTGGGCCAAAGGAAATATCCTCCGATAACAAAGAGAAAGAAGCTTTCTGAGAAACTTCTTTGTGTTCTGTGAAATCATCTCACAGAGTTACAGCTTTCCCCTCAAGAAGACTTTCGCTAACACAGTTCTGGGGAATTGGCAAAGTGATATTTGGAAGCCCATAGAGGGGTATTGTGAAAAAGGAAATATCCTCAGATGAAATCTGGAAAGAAGCTTTCTGAGAAACTGCTCTGTGATGCGTGATTTCCACTCACAGAATTACATGTGTATTTCGTGGATCTCTTTGCTAGCCTTATTTCTGTGGAATCTGAGAACAGATATTTCGGATCCCTTTGAAGACTATAGGGCCAAAGGAAATGTCCTCCAATAACAAAGAGAAAGAAGATTTCTGAGAAACTTCTTTGTGTTCTGTGAAGTCATCTCACAGAGTTACAGCTTTCCCCTCATGAAGCCTTTCGCTAAGACAGTTCCTGTGGAATTGGCAAAGTGATATTTGGAAGCCCATAGAGGGCTATGGTGAAAAAGGAAATATCCTCAGATGAAATCTGGAAAGATGCTCTCTGACAAACTGCTTGTGTTCTGTTAATTCATCTCACAGAGTTACATCTGTATTTCGTGGATCTCTTTGCCAGCCTTATTTCTGTGGAATCTGAGAACAGATATTTCGGATCCCTTTGATGACGATAGGGCCAAAGGAAATATCCTCCGATAACACAGAGAAAGAAGGTTTCTGAGAAACTTCTTAGTGTTCTGTGAAATCATCTCACAGAGTTACAGCTTTCCCCTCAGGAAGCCATTCGCTAAGACAGTTCTTGTTGAATTGGCAAAGTGATATTTGGAAGCCCATAGAGGGCTATGGTGAAAAAGGAAATATCCTCAGATGAAATCTGGAAAGAAGCTTTCTGAGAAACTGCTTAGTGTTCTGTTAATTCATCTCACAGAGTTACATCTGTTTTTTGTGGATCTCTTCGCTAGCCTTATTTCTGTGGAATCTGAGAACACATATTTCGGATCCCTTTGAGACTATAGGGCCAAAGGAAATATCCTCCGATAACAAAGAGAAAGAAGCTTTCTGAGAAACTTCTTTGTGTTCTATGAAGCCATCTCACAGAGTTACAGCTTTCCCCTCAAGAAGCCTTTCGTTAAGACAGATCTTGTGTAATTGGCAAAGTGATATTTGGAAGCCCATAGAGGGGTATGGTGGAAAAGGAAATATCCACAGATGAAATATGGAAAGAAGCTTTCTGAGAAACTGCTTAGTGTTCTGTTAATTCATCTCACAGAGTTACATCTCTATTTCGTAGATCTCTTTGCTAGCCTTATTTCTGTGGAATCTGAGAACAGATATTTCGGATCCCTTTGAAGACTATAGGGCCAAAGGAAATATCCTCCGATAACAAAGAGAAAGAAGCTTTCTGAGAAACTTCTTTGTGTTCTGTGAAATCATATCAGAGAGTTACAGCTTTCCCCTCAAGAAGCCTTTCGCTAAGACAGTTCTTGTGGAATTGGCAAAGTGATATTTGGAAGCCCATAGAGGGCTATGGTGAAAAAGGAAATATCCTCAGATGAAATCTGGAAAGAAGCTTTCTGAGAAACTGCTCTGTGATGTGTGACTTCCACTCACAGATTTACATCTGTATTTCGTGGATCTCTTTGCTAGCCTTATTTCTGTGGAATCTGAGAACAGATATTTCGGATCCCTTTGAAGACTATTGGGCCAAAGGAAATATCCTCCGATAACAAAGAGAAAGAAGCTTTCTGAGAAACTTCTTTGTGTTCTGTGAAATCATCTCACAGAGTTACAGCTTTCCCCTCAAGAAGACTTTCGCTAACACAGTTCTGTGGAATTGGCAAAGTGATATTTGGAAGCCCATAGAGGGGTATTGTGAAAAAGGAAATATCCTCAGATGAAATCTGGAAAGAAGTTTTCTGAGAAACTGCTCTGTGATGTGTGATTTCCACTCACAGAATTACATGTGTATTTCGTGGATCTCTTTGCTAGCCTTATTTCTGTGGAATCTGAGAACAGATATTTCGGATCCCTTTGAAGACTATAGGGTCAAAGGAAATGTCCTCCAATAACAAAGAGAAAGAAGATTTCTGAGAAACTTCTTTGTGTTCTGTGAAGTCATCTCACAGAGTTACAGCTTTCCCCTCATGAAGCCTTTCGCTAAGACAGTTCCTGTGGAATTGGCAAAATGATATTTGGAAGCCCATAGAGGGCTATGGTGAAAAAGGAAATATCCTCAGATGAAATCTGGAAAGATGCTCTCTGACAAACTGCTTGTGTTCTGTTAATTCATCTCACAGAGTTACATCTGTATTTCGTGGATCTCTTTGCCAGCCTTATTTCTGTGGAATCTGAGAACAGATATTTCGGATCCCTTTGATGAAGATAGGGCCAAAGGAAATATCCTCCGATAACACAGAGAAAGAAGGTTTCTGAGAAACTTCTTAGTGTTCTGTGAAATCATCTCACAGAGTTATAGCTTTCCCCTCAGGAAGCCATTCGCTAAGACAGTTCTTGTTGAATTGGCAAAGTGATATTTGGAAGCCCATAGAGGGCTATGGTGAAAAAGGAAATATCCTCAGATGAAATCTGGAAAGAAGCTTTCTGAGAAACTGCTTAGTGTTCTGTTAATTCATCTCACAGAGTTACATCTCTATTTCGTAGATCTCTTTGCTAGCCTTATTTCTGTGGAATCTGAGAACAGATATTTCGGATCCCTTTGAAGACTATAGGGCCAAAGGAAATATCCTCCGATAACAAAGAGAAAGAAGCTTTCTGAGAAACTTCTTTGTGTTCTGTGAAATCATATCAGAGAGTTACAGCTTTCCCCTCAAGAAGCCTTTCGCTAAGACAGTTCTTGTGGAATTGGCAAAGTGATATTTGGAAGCCCATAGAGGGCTATGGTGAAAAAGGAAATATCCTCAGATGAAATCTGGAAAGAAGCTTTCTGAGAAACTGCTCTGTGATGTGTGACTTCCACTCACTGATTTACATCTGTATTTCGTGGATCTCTTTGCTAGCCTTATTTCTGTGGAATCTGAGAACAGATATTTCGGATCCCTTTGATGACGATAGGGCCAAAGGAAATATCCTCCGATAACAAAGAGAAAGAAGCTTTCTGAGAAACTTCTTTGTGTTCTGTGAAATCACCTCACAGAGTTACAGCTTTCCCCTCAAGAAGACTTTCGCTAACACAGTTCTGGGGAATTGGCAAAGTGATATTTGGAAGCCCATAGAGGGGTATTGTGAAAAAGGAAATATCCTCAGATGAAATCTGGAAAGAAGCTTTCTGAGAAACTGCTCTGTGATGTGTGATTTCCACTCACAGAATTACATGTGTATTTCGTGGATCTCTTTGCTAGCCTTATTTCTGTGGAATCTGAGAACAGATATTTCGGATCCCTTTGAAGACTATAGGGTCAAAGGAAATGTCCTCCAATAACAAAGAGAAAGAAGATTTCTGAGAAACTTCTTTGTGTTCTGTGAAGTCATCTCACAGAGTTACAGCTTTCCCCTCATGAAGCCTTTCGCTAAGACAGTTCCTGTGGAATTGGCAAAGTGATATTTGGAAGCCCATAGAGGGCTATGGTGAAAAAGGAAATATCCTCAGATGAAATCTGGAAAGATGCTCTCTGACAAACTGCTTGTGTTCTGTTAATTCATCTCACAGAGTTACATCTGTATTTCGTGGATCTCTTTGCCAGCCTTATTTCTGTGGAATCTGAGAACAGATATTTCGGATCCCTTTGATGACGATAGGGCCAAAGGAAATATCCTCCGATAACACAGAGAAAGAAGGTTTCTGAGAAACTTCTTAGTGTTCTGTGAAATCATCTCACAGAGTTACAGCTTTCCCCTCAGGAAGCCATTCGCTAAGACAGTTCTTGTTGAATTGGCAAAGTGATATTTGGAAGCCCATAGAGGGCTATGGTGAAAAAGGAAATATCCTCAGATGAAATCTGGAAAGAAGCTTTCTGAGAAACTGCTTAGTTTTCTGTTAATTCATCTCACAGAGTTACATCTGTTTTTAGTGTATCTCTTCGCTAGCCTTATTTCTGTGGAATCTGAGAACACATATTTCGGATCCCTTTGAGACTATAGGGCCAAAGGAAATATCCTCCGATAACAAAGAGAAAGAAGCTTTCTGAGAAACTTCTTTGTGTTCTATGAAGCCATCTCACAGAGTTACAGCTTTCCCCTCAAGAAGCCTTTCGCTAAGACAGATCTTGTGTAATTGGCAAAGTGATATTTGGAAGCCCATAGAGGGGTATGGTGGAAAAGGAAATATCCACAGATGAAATATGGAAAGAAGCTTTCTGAGAAACTGCTTAGTGTTCTGTTAATTCATCTCACAGAGTTACATCTCTATTTCGTAGATCTCTTTGCTAGCCTTATTTCTGTGGAATCTGAGAACAGATATTTCGGATCCCTTTGAAGACATAGGGCCAAAGGAAATATCCTCCGATAACAAAGAGAAAGAAGCTTTCTGAGAAACTTCTTTGTGTTCTGTGAAATCATATCAGAGAGTTACAGCTTTCCCCTCAAGAAGCCTTTGGCTAAGACAGTTCTTGTGGAATTGGCAAAGTGATATTTGGAAGCCCATAGAGGGCTATGGTGAAAAAGGAAATATCCTCAGATGAAATCTGGAAAGAAGCTTTCTGAGAAACTGCTCTGTGATGTGTGACTTCCACTCACAGATTTACATCTGTATTTCGTGGATCTCTTTGCTAGCCTTATTTCTGTGGAATCTGAGAACAGATATTTCGGATCCCTTTGAAGACTATTGGGCCAAAGGAAATATCCTCCGATAACAAAGAGAAAGAAGCTTTCTGAGAAACTTCTTTGTGTTCTGTGAAATCATCTCACAGAGTTACAGCTTTCCCCTCAAGAAGACTTTCGCTAACACAGTTCTGGGGAATTGGCAAAGTGATATTTGGAAGCCCATAGTGGGGTATTGTGAAAAAGGAAATATCCTCAGATGAAATCTGGAAAGAAGCTTTCTGAGAAACTGCTCTGTGATGTGTGATTTCCACTCACAGAATTACATGTGTATTTCGTGGATCTCTTTGCTAGCCTTATTTCTGTGGAATCTGAGAACAGATATTTCGGATCCCTTTGAAGACTATAGGGTCAAAGGAAATGTCCTCCAATAACAAAGAGAAAGAAGATTTCTGAGAAACTTCTTTGTGTTCTGTGAAGTCATCTCACAGAGTTACAGCTTTCCCCTCATGAAGCCTTTCGCTAAGACAGTTACTGTGGAATTGGCAAAGTGATATTTGGAAGACCATAGAGGGGTATGGTGAAAAAGGAAATATCCTCAGATGAAATCTGGAAAGATGCTCTCTGACAAACTGCTTGTGTTCTGTTAATTCATCTCACAGAGTTACATCTGTATTTCGTGGATCTCTTTGCCAGCCTTATTTCTGTGGAATCTGAGAACAGATATTTCGGATCCCTTTGATGACGATAGGGCCAAAGGAAATATCCTCCGATAACACAGAGAAAGAAGGTTTCTGAGAAACTTCTTAGTGTTCTGTGAAATCATCTCACAGAGTTACAGCTTTCCCCTCAGGAAGCCATTCGCTAAGACAGTTCTTGTTGAATTGGCAAAGTGATATTTGGAAGCCCATAGAGGGCTATGGTGAAAAAGGAAATATCCTCAGATGAAATCTGGAAAGAAGCTTTCTGAGAAACTGCTTAGTGTTCTGTTAATTCATCTCACAGAGTTACATCTCTATTTCGTAGATCTCTTTGCTAGCCTTATTTCTGTGGAATCTGAGAACAGATATTTCGGATCCCTTTGAAGACTATAGGGCCAAAGGAAATATCCTCCGATAACAAAGAGAAAGAAGCTTTCTGAGAAACTTCTTTGTGTTCTGTGAAATCATATCAGAGAGTTACAGCTTTCCCCTCAAGAAGCCTTTCGCTAAGACAGTTCTTGTGGAATTGGCAAAGTGATATTTGGAAGCCCACAGAGGGCTATGGTGAAAAAGGAAATATCCTCAGATGAAATCTGGAAAGAAGCTTTCTGAGAAACTGCTCTGTGATGTGTGATTTCCACTCACAGAATTACATGTGTATTTCGTGGATCTCTTTGCTAGCCTTATTTCTGTGGAATCTGAGAACAGATATTTCGGATCCCTTTGAAGACTATAGGGCCAAAGGAAATGTCCTCCAATAACAAAGAGAAAGAAGATTTCTGAGAAACTTCTTTGTGTTCTGTGAAGTCATCTCACAGAGTTACAGCTTTCCCCTCATGAAGCCTTTCGCTAAGACAGTTCCTGTGGAATTGGCAAAGTGATATTTGGAAGCCCATAGAGGGCTATGGTGAAAAAGGAAATATCCTCAGATGAAATCTGGAAAGATGCTCTCTGACAAACTGCTTGTGTTCTGTTAATTCATCTCACAGAGTTACATCTGTATTTCGTGGATCTCTTTGCCAGCCTTATTTCTGTGGAATCTGAGAACAGATATTTCGGATCCCTTTGATGACGATAGGGCCAAAGGAAATATCCTCCGATAACACAGAGAAAGAAGGTTTCTAAGAAACTTCTTTGTGTTCCGTGAAATCATCTCACAGAATTACAGCTTTCCCCTCAGGAAGCCATTCGCTAAGACAGTTCTTGTTGAATTGGCAAGGTGATATTTGGAAGCCCATAGAGGGCTATGGTGAAAAAGGAAATATCCTCAGATGAAATCTGGAAAGAAGCTTTCTGAGAAACTGCTTAGTGTTCTGTTAATTCATCTCACAGAGTTACATCTGTTTTTTGTGGATCTCTTCGCTAGCCTTATTTCTGTGGAATCTGAGAACACATATTTCGGATCCCTTTGAGACTATGGGGCCAAAGGAAATATCCTCCGATAACAAAGAGAAAGAAGCTTTCTGAGAAACTTCTTTGTGTTCTATGAAGCCATCTCACAGAGTTACAGCTTTCCCCTCAAGAAGCCTTTCGCTAAGACAGATCTTGTGGAATTGGCAAAGTGATATTTGGAAGCCCATAGAGGGGTATGGTGGAAAAGGAAATATCCTCAGATGAAATATGGAAAGAAGCTTTCTGAGAAACTGCTTAGTGTTCTGTTAATTCATCTCACAGAGTTACATCTCTATTTCGTAGATCTCTTTGCTAGCCTTATTTCTGTGGAATCTGAGAACAGATATTTCGGATCCCTTTGAAGACTATAGGGCCAAAGGAAATATCCTCCGATAACAAAGAGAAAGAAGCTTTCTGAGAAACTTCTTTGTGTTCTGTGAAATCATATCAGAGAGTTACAGCTTTCCCCTCAAGAAGCCTTTCGCTAAGACAGTTCTTGTGGAATTGGCAAAGTGATATTTGGAAGCCCATAGAGGGCTATGGTGAAAAAGGAAATATCCTCAGATGAAATCTGGAAAGAAGCTTTCTGAGAAACTGCTCTGTGATGTGTGACTTCCACTCACAGATTTACATCTGTATTTCGTGGATCTCTTTGCTAGCCTTATTTCTGTGGAATCTGAGAACAGATATTTCGGATCCCTTTGAAGACTATTGGGCCAAAGGAAATATCCTCCGATAACAAAGAGAAAGAAGCTTTCTGAGAAACTTCTTTGTGTTCTGTGAAATCATCTCACAGAGTTACAGCTTTCCCCTCAAGAAGACTTTCGCTAACACAGTTCTGGGGAATTGGTAAAGTGATATTTGGAAGCCCATAGAGGGGTATTGTGAAAAAGGAAATATCCTCAGATGAAATCTGGAAAGAAGCTTTCCGAGAAACTGCTCTGTGATGTGCGATTTCCACTCACAGAATTACATGTGTATTTCGTGGATCTCTTTGCTAGCCTTATTTCTGTGGAATCTGAGAACAGATATTTCGGATCCCTTTGAAGACTATAGGGCCAAAGGAAATGTCCTCCATTAACAAAGAGAAAGAAGCTTTCTGAGAAACTTCTTTGTGTTCTGTGAAGTCATCTCACAGAGTTACAGCTTTCCCCTCATGAAGCCTTTCGCTAAGACAGTTCCTGTGGAATTGGCAAAGTGATATTTGGAAGCCCATAGAGGGCTATGGTGAAAAAGGAAATATCCTCAGATGAAATCTGGAAAGATGCTCTCTAACAAACTGCTTGTGTTCTGTTAATTCATCTCACAGAGTTACATCTGTATTTCGTGGATCTCTTTGCCGGCCTTATTTCTGTGGAATCTGAGAACAGATATTTCGGATCCCTTTGATGACGATAGGGCCAAAGGAAATATCCTCCGATAACACAGAGAAAGAAGGTTTCTAAGAAACTTCTTTGTGTTCCGTGAAATCATCTCACAGAGTTACAGCTTTCCCCTCAGGAAGGCATTCGCTAAGACAGTTCTTGTTGAATTGGCAAGGTGATATTTGGAAGCCCATAGAGGGCTATGGTGAAAAAGGAAATATCCTCAGATGAAATCTGGAAAGAAGCTTTCTGAGAAACTTCTTAGTGTTCTGTTAATTCATCTCACAGAGTTACATCTGTTTTTTGTGGATCTCTTTGCTAGCCTTATTTCTGTGGAATCTGAGAACACATATTTCGGATCCCTTTGAAGACTATAGGGCCAAAGGAAATATCCTCCGATAACAAAGAGAAAGAAGCTTTCTGAGAAACTTCTTTGTGTTCTATGAAGCCATCTCACAGAGTTACAGCTTTCCCCTCAAGAAGCCTTTCGCTAAGACAGATCTTGTGGAATTGGCAAAGTGATATTTGGAAGCCCATAGAGGGGTATGGTGGAAAAGGAAATATCCTCAGATGAAATATGGAAAGAAGTTTTCTGAGAAACTGCTTAGTGTTCTGTTAATTCATCTCACAGAGTTACATCTCTATTTCGTAGATCTCTTTGCTAGCCTTATTTCTGTGGAATCTGAGAACAGATATTTCGGATCCCTTTGAAGACTATAGGGCCAAAGGAAATATCCTCCGATAACAAAGAGAAAGAAGCTTTCTGAGAAACTTCTTTGTTTTCTGTGAAATCATATCAGAGAGTTACAGCTTTCCCCTCAAGAAGCCTTTCGCTAAGACAGTTCTTGTGGAATTGGCAAAGTGATATTTGGAAGCCCATAGAGGGTTATGGTGAAAAAGGAAATATCCTCAGATGAAATCTGGAAAGAAGCTTTCTGAGAAATTGCTCTGTGATGTGTGACTTCCACTCACAGATTTACATCTGTATTTCGTGGATCTCTTTGCTAGCCTTATTTCTGTGGAATCTGAGAACAGATATTTCGGATCCCTTTGAAGACTATTGGGCCAAAGGAAATATCCTCCGATAACAAAGAGAAAGAAGCTTTCTGAGAAACTTCTTTGTGTTCTGTGAAATCATCTCACAGAGTTACAGCTTTCCCCTCAAGAAGACTTTCGCTAACACAGTTCTTGGGAAATTGGCAAAGTGATATTTGGAAGCCCGTAGAGGGGTATTGTGAAAAAGGAAATATCCTCAGATGAAATCTGGAAAGAAGCTTTCTGAGAAACTGCTCTGTGATGTGTGATTTCCACACACAGAGTTACATGTGTATTTCGTGGATCTTTTTGCTAGCCTTATTTCTGTGGAATCTGAGAACAGATATTTCGGATCCCTTTGAAGACTATAGGGCCAAAGGAAATGTCCTCCAATAACAAAGAGAAAGAAGCTTTCTGAGTACCTTCTTCGTGTTCTGTGAAATCATCTCACAGAGTTACAGCTTTCCGCTCAGGAAGCCTTTCGCTAAGACAGTTCTTGTGGAATTGGCAAAGTGATTTTTGGAAGCCCATGGAGGGCTATGGTGAAAAAGGAAATATCCTCAGATGAAATCTGGAAAGAAGCTTTCTAAGAAACTGCTTGTGTTCTGTTAATTCATCTCACAGAGTTACATGTGTATTTCGTGGATCTCTTTGCTAGCCTTATTTCTGTGGAATCTGAGAACAGATATTTCGGATCCCTTTGAAGACTATAGGGCCAAAGGAAATATCCTCCGATAACAAAGAGAAAGAAGCTTTCTGAGAAACTGCTCTGTGAAGTGTGACTTCCACTCACAGAGTTACATCTGTTTTTCGTGGATCTCTTTGCTAGCCTTATTTCTGTGGAATCTGAGAACACATATTTCGGATCCCTTTGAAGACTATAGGGCCATAGGAAATATCCTCCGATAACAAAGAGAAAGAAGCTTTCTGAGAAACTTCTTTGTGTTCCTTGAAATCATCTCACAGAGTTAGAGCTTTCCCCTCCAGAAGCCTTTCGCTAAGACAGATCTTGCGGAATTGGCAAAGTGATATTTGGAAGGCCATAGAGGGGTATGGAGAAAAAGGAAATATCCTCAGATGAAATCTGGAAAGAAGCTTTCTGAGAAACTGCTTAGTGTTCTGTTAATTCATCTCACAGAGTTACATCTGTATTTCGTGGATCTCTTTGCTTGCCTTATTTCTGTGGAATCTGAGAACAGATATTTCGGATCCCTTTGAAGACTATAGGGCCAAAGGAAATATCCTCCGATAAGAAAGAGAAAGAACCTTTCTGAGAAACTTCTTTGTGTTCTGTGAAATCATCTCACAGAGTTACAGCTTTCCCCTCAAGAAGCCTTTCGCTAAGACAGTTCTTGTGGAATTGGCAAAGTGATATTTGGAAGCCCGTAGAGGGCTATGGTGAAAAAGGAAATATCCTCAGATGAAAATTGGAAAGAAGCTTTCTGAGAAACTGCATGTGTTCTGTTAATTCATCTCACAGAATTACATCTCTATTTCGTGGATCTCTTTGCTAGCCTTATTTCTGTGGAATCTGAGAAGAGATATTTCGGATCCCTTTGAAGACTATTGGGCCAAAGGAAATATCCTCCGATAACAAAGAGAAAGAAGCTTTCTGAGAAACTGCTCTGTGATGTGTGATTTCCACTCACAGAGTTACATGTGTATTTCGTGGATCTCTTTTCTAGCCTTATTTCTGTGGAATCTGAGAACAGATATTTCGGATCCCTTTGAAGACTATAGGACCAAAGGAAATATCCTCCGATAACAAAGAGAAAGAAGCTTTCTGAGAAACTTCTTTGTGTTCTGTGAAATCATCTCACAGAGTTACAGCTTTCCCCTCAGGAAGCCTTTCGCTAAGACACTTCTTGTGGAATTGGCAAAGTGATTTTTGGAAGCCCATAGAGGGCTATGGTGAAAAAAGATATATCCTCAGATGAAATCTGGAAAGAAGCTCTCTGAGAAACTGCTTGTGTTCTGTTAATTCATCTCACAGAGTTACATCTGTATTTCGTGGATCTCTTTGCTACCCTCATTTCTGTGGAATCTGAGAACAGATATTTCAGATCCGTTTGATGACTATAGGGCCAAAGGAAATATCCTCCGATAAAAAACAGAAAGAACGTTTCTGAGAAACTTCTTTGTGTTCCGTGAAATCATCTCACAGAGTTACAGCTTTCCCCTCAGGAAGCCATTCGCTAAGACAGTTCTTGTTGAATTGGCAAAGTGATATTTGGAAGCCCATAGAGGGCTATGGTGAAAAAGGAAATATCCTCAGATGAAATATGGAAAGAAGTTTTCTGAGAAACTGCTTAATGTTCTGTTAATTCAACTCACAGAGTTACATTTGTATTTCGTGGGTCTCTTTGTTAGCCTTATTTCTGTGGAATCTGAGAACAGATATTTCGGATCCCTATGAAGACTATAGGGCCAAAGGAAATATCCTCCGATAACAAAGAGAAAGAAGCTTTCTGAGAAACTTCTTTGTGTTCCGTGAAATCATCTCACAGAGTTACAGCTTTCCCCTCAGGAAGCCTTTCGCTAAGACACTTCTTGTGGAATTGGCAAAGTGATTTTTGGAAGCCCATAGAGGGCTATGGTGAAAAAGGAAATATCCTCAGATGAAATCTGGAAGGAAGCTCTCTGAGAAACTGCTTAGTGTTCTGTTAATTCATCTCACAGCGTTACATCTGTGTTTCGTGGATCTCCTTGCTAGCCTTATTTCTGTGGAATCTGAGAACAGATATTTCGGATCCCTTTGAAGACTATAGGGCCAAAGGAAATATCCTCCGATAAAAAAGAGAAAGAAGCTTTCTGAGAAACTTCTTTGTGTTCTGTGAAATCATCTCACAGAGTTACAGCTTTCCCCTCAAGAAGCCTTTCGCTAAGACAGTTCTTGTGGAATTGGCAAAGTGATATTTGGAAGCCCATAGAGGGCTATGGTGAAAAAGGAAATATCCTCAGATGAATTCTGGAAAGAAGCTTTCTGAGAAACTGCTCTGTGATGTGTGACTTCCACTCACAGCGTTATATCTGTATTTCGTGGATCTCTTTGCTAGCCTTATTTCTGTGGAATCTGAGAACAGATATTTCGGATCCCTTTGAAGACAATAGGGCCAAAGGCAATAACCTCCTATAACAAAGAGAAAGAAGCTTTCTGAGAAACTTCTATGTGTTCTGTGAAATCATCTCACAGAGTTACAGCTTTCCAATCAAGAAGACTTTCGCTAAGAGAGTTCTTGTGGAATTGGCAAAGTGATATTTGGAAGCCCATAGAGGGCTATGGTGTAAAAGGAAATATCCTCCGATGAAATCTGGAAAGAAGCTTTCTGAGAAACTGCTTAGTGTTCTCTTAATTCATCTCACTGAGTTACATCTGTATTTCGTGGATCTCTTTGCTAGCCTTATTTCTGTGGAATCTGAGATCAGATATTTCGGATCCCTTTGAAGACTATAGGGCCAAAGGAAATATCCTCCGATAACAAAGAGAAAGAAGCTTTCTGAGAAACTTCTTTGTGTTCTGTGAAATCATATCATAGAGTTACAGCTTTCCCCTCAAGAAGCCTTTCGCTAAGACAGTTCTTTTGGAATTGGCAAAGTGATATTTGGAAGCCCATAGAGGGCTATGGTGAAAAAGGAAATATCATCAGATGAAATCTGGAAAGAAGCTTTCTGAGAATCTGCTCTGTGATGTGTGACTTCCACTCACAGAGTTACATGTGTATTTCGTGGATCTCTTTGCTAGCCTTATTTCTGTGGAATCTGAGAACAGATATTTCGGATCCCTTTGAAGACTATAGGGCCAAAGGAAATGTCCACCAATAACAAACAGAAAGAAGCTTTCTGAGAAACTTCTCTGTGTTCTGTGAAGTCATCTCACAGAGTTACAGCTGTCCCCTCATGAAGCCTTTCGCTAAGACAGTTCCTGTGGAATTGGCAAAGTGATTTTTGGAAGCCCATAGAGGGCTATGGTGAAAAAGGAAATATCCTCAGATGAAATCTGGAAAGAAGCTCTCTGAGAAACTGCTTGTGTTCTGTTAATTCATCTCACAGAGTTACATCTGTATTTCGTGGATCTCTTTGCTAGCCTTATTTCTGTGGAATCTGAGAACAGATATTTCGGATCCCTTTGATGACTATAGGGCCAAAGGAAATATCCTCCGATAAAAAAGAGAAAGAAGGTTTCTGAGAAACTTCTTTGTGTTCCGTGAAATCATCTCACAGAGTTACAGCTTTCCCCTCAGGAAGCCATTCGCTAAGATAGTTCCTGTTGAATTGGCAAATTGATGTTTGGAAGCCCCTAGAGGGCTATGGTGAAAAAGGAAATATCCTCAGATGAAATCTGGAAGGAAGCTTTCTGAGAAACTGCTTAGTGTTCTGTTAATTCATCTCACAGAGTTACATGTGTATTTCGTGGATCTCTTGGCTAGCCTTATTTCTGTGGAATCTGAGAACAGATATTTCGGATCCCTATGAAGACTATAGGGCCAAAGGAAATATCCTCCGATAACAAGGAGAAAGAAGCTTTCTTAGAAACTTTTTGTGTTCTGTGAAATCATCTCACAGAGTTACAGCTTTCCCCTCCAAAAGCCTTTCGCTAAGACAGTTCTTGTGGAATAGCAAAGTGATATTTGGAAGTCTATAGAGGGCTATGCTGAAAAAGGAAATATCCTCAGATGAAATCTGGAAAGATGCTCTCTGACAAACTGCTTGTGTTCTGTTAATTCATCTCACAGAGTTACATCTGTATTTCGTGGATCTCTTTGCCAGCCTTATTTCTGTGGAATCTGAGAACAGATATTTCGGATCCCTTTGATGACGATAGGGCCAAAGGAAATATCCTCCGATAACACAGAGAAAGAAGGTTTCTGAGAAACTTCTTTGTGTTCCGTTAAATCATATCACAGAGTTACAGCTTTCCCCTCAGGAAGCCATTCGCTAAGACAGTTCTTGTTGAATTGGCAAAGTGATATTTGGAAGCCCATAGAGGGCTATGGTGAAAAAGGAAATATCCTCAGATGAAATCTGGAAAGAAGCTTTCTGAGAAACTGCTTAGTGTTCTGTTAATTCATCTCACAGAGTTACATCTGTTTTCTGTGGATCTCTTTGCTAGCCTTATTTCTGTGGAATCTGAGAACACATATTTTGGATCCCTTTGAAGACTATAGGGCCAAAGGAAATATCCTCCGATAACAAAGAGAAAGAAGCTTTCTGAGAAACTTCTTTGTGTTCTATGAAGCCATCTCACAGAGTTACAGCTTTCCCCTCAAGAAGCCTTTCGCTAAGACAGATCTTGTGGAATTGGCAAAGTGATATTTTGAAGCCCCTAGAGGGGTATGGTGGAAAAGGAAATATCCTCAGATGAAATCTGGAAAGAAGCTTTCTAAGAAACTGCTTGTGTTCTGTTAATTCATCTCACAGAGTTACATCTGTATTTCGTGGATCTCTTTGCTAGCCTTATTTCTGTGGAATCTGAGAACAGATATTTCGGATCCCTTTGATGACTATATGGCCAAAGGAAATATCCTCCGATAAAAAAGAGAAAGAAGGTTTCTGAGAAACTTCTTTGTGTTCCTTGAAATCATCTCACAGAGTTACAGCTTTCCCCTCAGGAAGCCATTCGCTAGGACAGTTCTTGTTGATTTGGCAAAGTGATATTTGGAAGCCCTTAGAGGGCTATGGTGAAAAAGGAAATATCCTCAGATGAAATCTGGAAAGAAGCTTTCTGAGATACTGCTTAGTGTTCTGTTAATTCATCTCACAGAGTTACATCTGTATTTCGTGGATCTCGTTGCTAGCCTTATTTCTCTGGAATCTGAGAACAGATATTTCGGATCCCTTTGAAGACTATAGGGCCAAAGGAAATATCCTCCGATAACAAAGAGAAAGAAGCTTTCTGAGAAACTTTTTTGTGTTCTGTGAAATCATCTCACAGAGTTACAGCTTTCCCCTCAAGAAGCCTTTCGCTAAGACAGTTCTTGTGGAATAGCAAAGTGATATTTGGAAGCCTATAGAGGGCCATGGTGAAAAAGGAAATATCCTCAGATGAAATCTGGAAAGAAGCTTTCTGAGAAACTGCTCTGTGATGTGTGATTTCCACTCACAGAGAGATATCTGTATTTCGTGGATCTCTTTGCTAGCCTTATTTCTGTGGAATCTGAGAACAGATATTTCGGATCCCTTTGAAGACTATAGGGCCATAGGAAATATCCTCCGATAACAAAGAGAAAGAAGCTTTCTGAGAAACTTCTTTCTCTTCCGTGAAATCATCTCACAGAGTTAGAGCTTTCCCCTCATGAAGCCTTTCGCTAAGACAATTCTTGTGGATTTGGCAAAGTGATATTTGGAAGCCCATAGAGTGCTATGGTGAAAAAGGAAATATCCTCATATGAAATCTGGAAAGAAGCTTTCTGAAAAATGCTTAGTGTTCCGTTAATTCATCTCACAGAGTTACATCTGTATTTCGTGGATCTCTTTGCTAGCCTTATTTCTGTGGAATCTGAGAACAGATATTTCGGATCCCTTGGAAGACTATAGGGCCAAAGGAAATATCCTCCGATAACAAAGAGAAAGAAGCTTTCTGAGAAACTTCTTTTTGTTTTGTGAAATCATCTCACAGAGTAACAGTTTTCCCCTCAGGAAGCCATTCGCTAAGACAGTTCCTGTGGAATTGGCAAAGTGATATTTGGAAGCCCATAGAGGGCTATGGTGAAAAAGGAAATATCCTCAGATGAAATCTGGAAAGAAGCTTTCTGAGAAACTGCTTAGTGTTCTGTTAATTCATCTCACAGAGTTACATGTCAATTTCGTGGATCTCTTTGCTAGCCTTATTTCTGTGGAATCTGAGAACACATATTTCGGATCCCTTTGTAGACTATAGGGCCAAAGGAAATATCCTCCGATAACAAAGAGAAAGAAGCTTTCTGAGAAACTTCTTTGTGTTCTGTGAAATCATCTCACAGAGTTACAGCTTTCCCCTCAAGAAGCCTTTCGCTAAGACAGAACTTGTGGAATTGGCAAAGTGAAATTTGGAAGCCCATAGAGGGGTATGGTGAAAAAGGAAATATCATCAGATGAAATCAGGAAAGAAGCTTTCTGAGAAACTGCTTAGTGTTCTGTTAATTAATCTCACAGGGTTACATCTGTATTTCGTGGATCTCTTTGCTAGCATTATTTCTGTGGAATCTGAGAACAGATATTTCGGATCCCTTTGAAGACTATAGGGCCAAAGGAAATATCCTCCGATAACAAAGAGATAGAAGCTTTCTGAGAAACTGCTCTGTGAAGTGTGACTTCCACTCACCGAGTTACATCTGTTTTTCGTGGATCTCTTTGCTAGCCTTGTTTCTGTGGAATCTGAGAACACATATTTCGGATCCCTTTGAAGACTATAGGGCCAAAGGAAATATCCTCCGATAACAAAGAGAAAGAAGCTTTCTGAGAAACTTCTTTGTGTTCCTTGAAATCATCTCACAGAGTTAGAGCTTTCCCCTCCAGAAGCCTTTCGATAAGACAGATCTTGTGGAATTGGCAAAGTGATATTTGGAAGCCCATAGAGGGCTATGGTGAAAAAGGAAATATCCTCAGATGAAATCTGGAAAGAAGCATTCTGAGAAACTGCTTAGTGTTCTCTTAATTCATCTGACAGAGTTACATCTGTATTTCGTGGATCTCTTTGCTAGCCTTATTTCTGTGGAATCTGAGAACAGATATTTCGGATCCCTTTGAAGACTATAGGGCCAAAGGAAATATCTTCCGATAAGAAAGAGAAAGAACCTTTCTGAGAAACTTCTTTGTGTTCTGTGAAATCATCTCACAGAGTTACAGCTTTCCCCTCAAGAAGCCTTTCGCTAAGACAGTTCTTGTGGAATTGGCAAAGTGATATTTGGAAGCCCATATAGGGCTATGGTGAAAAAGGAAATATCCTCAGATGAAATCTGGAAAGAAGCTTTCTGAGAAACTGCATGTGTTCTGTTAATTCATCTCACAGAGTTACATCTGTATTTAGTGGATCACTTTGCTAGCCTTATTTCTGTGGAATCTGAGAATAGATATTTCGGATCCCTTTGAAGACTATAGGGCCAAAGGAAATATCCTCCGATAACAAAGAGAAAGAAGCTTTCTGAGAAACTGCTCTGTGATGTGTGATTTCCACTCACAGAGTTACATGTGTATTTCGTGGATCTCTTTGCTAGCCTTATTTCTGTGGAATCTGAGAACAGATATTTCGGATCCCTTTGAAGACTATAGGGCCAAAGGAAATATCCTCCGATAACAAAGAGAAAGAAGCTTTCTGAGAAACTTCTTTGTGTTCTGTGAAATCATCTCACAGAGTTACAGCTTTCCCCTGAGGAAGCCTTTCGCTAAGACACTTCTTGTGGAATTGGCAAAGTGATTTTTGGAAGCCCATAGAGGGCTATGGTGAAAAAGGATATATCCTCAGATGAAATCTGGAAAGAAGCTCTCTGAGAAACTGCTTGTGTTCTGTTAATTCATGTCAAAGAGTTACATCTGTATTTCGTGGATCTCTTTGCTACCCTTATTTCTGTGGAATCTTTGAACAGATATTTCGGATCCGTTTGATGACTATAGGGCCAAAGGAAATATCCTTCGATAAAAAAGAGAAAGAACGTTTCTGAAAAACTTCTTTGTGTTCCGTGAAATCATCTCACAGAGTTACAGCTTTCCCCTCAGGAAGCCATTCGCTAAGACAGTTCTTGTTGAATTGGCAAAGTGATATTTGGAAGCCCATAGAGGGCTATGGTGAAAAAGGAAATATCTTCAGAAGAAATATGGAAAGAAGCTTTCTGAGAAACTGCTTAATGTTCTGTTAATTCAACTCACAGAGTTACATTTGTATTTCGTGGATCTCTTTGTTAGCCTTATTTCTGTGGAATCTGAGAACAGATATTTCGGATCCCTATGAAGACTATAGGGCCAAAGGAAATATCCTCCGATAACAAAGAGAAAGAAGCTTTCTGAGAAACATCTTTGTGTTTTGTGAAATCATCTCACAGAGTTACAGCTTTCCCCTCAAGAAGCCTTTCGCTAAGACAGATCTTGTGGAATTGGCAAAGTGATATTTGGAAGCCCATAGAGGGGTATGGTGAAAAAGCAAATATCCTCAGAAGAAATATGGAAAGAAGCTTTCTGAGAAACTGCTTAGTGTTCTGTTAATTCATCTGACAGAGTTTCATCTGTATTTCGTGGATCTCTTTGCTAGCCTTATTTCTGTGGAATCATAGAACAGATATTTCGGATCCCTTTGAAGACTGTAGGGCCAAAGGAAATATCCTCCGATAACAAAGAGAAAGAAGCTTTCTGAGAAACTTCTTTGTGTTCTGTGAAATCATATCAGAGAGTTACAGCTTTCCCCTCAAGAAGACTTTCGCTAAGACAGTTCTTGTGGAATTGGCAAAGTGATATTTGGAAGCCCATAGAGGGCTTTGGTGAAAAAGGAAATATCCTCAGATGAAATCTGGAAAGAAGCTTTCTGAGAAACTGCTCTGTGATGTGTGACTTCCACTCAGATTTACATTTGTATTTCGTGGATCTCTTTACTAGCCTTCTTTCTGTGGAATCTGAGAACACATATTTCGGATCCCTTTGAAGACTATAGGGCCAAAGGAAATATCCTCCGATAACAAAGAGAAAGAAGCTTTCTGAGAAACTTCTTTGTGTTCTGTGAAGTCATTTCACAGAGTTACAGCTTTCCCCTCATGAAGCCTTTCGCTAAGACAGTTCCTGTGGAATTGGCAAAGTCATTTTTGGAAGCCCATAGAGGGCTATGGTGAAAAAGGAAATATCCTCAGATGAAATCTGGAAAGAAGCTCTCTGTCAAACTGCTTAGTGTTCTGTTAATTCATCTCACAGAGTTACATCTGTATTTCGTGGATCTCTTTGCTAGCCTTATTTCTGTGGAATCTGAGAACAGATATTTCGGATCCCTTTGATGACTATAGGGCCAAAGGAAATATCCTCCGATAACACAGAGAAAGAAGGTTTCTGAGAAACTTCTTTGTGTTCCGTGAAATCATCTCACAGAGTTACAGCTTTCCCCTCAGGAAGCCATTCGCTAAGACAGTTCTTGTTGAATTGGCAAAGTGATATTTGGAAGCCCATAGAGGGCTATGGTGAAAAAGGAAATATCCTCAGATGAAATCTGGAAAGAAGCTTTCTGAGAAACTGCTTAGTGTTCTGTTAATTCATCTCACAGAGTTACATCTGTTTTTCGTGGATCTCTTTGCTAGCCTTATTTCTGTGGAATCTGAGAACACATATTTCGGATCCCTTTGAAGACTATAGGGCCAAAGGAAATATCCTCCGATAACAAAGAGAAAGAAGCTTTCTGAGAAACTTCTTTGTGTTCTATGAAGCCATCTCACAGAGTTACAGCTTTCCCCTCAAGAAGCCTTTCGCTAAGACAATTCTTGCAGAATTGGTCAAGTGGTATTTGGAAGCCCATAGAGGGCTATGGTGTAAAAGGAAATATCCTCACATGAAATCTGGAAAGAAGCTTTCTGAGAAACTGCTCTGTGATGTGTGACTTCCACTCACAGAGTTACATCTGTATTTCGTGGATCTCTTTGCTAGCCTTATTTCTGTGGAATCTGAGAACAGATATTTCGGATCCCTTTGAAGACTATAGGGCCAAAGGAAATATCCTCCGATAACAAAGAGAAAGAAGCTTTCTGAGAAACTTCTTTGTGTTCCGTGAAATCATCTCACAGAGATAGAGCTTTCCCCTAAAGAAGTCTTTCGCTAAGACAGATCTTGTGGAATTGGCAAAGTGATATTTGGAAGCCCATAGAGGGCTATGGTGAAAAAGGAAATATCCTCAGATGAAATCTGGAAAGAAGCTTTCTGAGAAACTGCTTAGTGTTCTCTTAATTCATCTGACAGAGTTACATCTGTATTTCGTGGATCTCTTTGCTAGCCTTATTTCTGTGGAATCTGAGAACAGATATTTCGGATCCCTTTGAAGACTATAGGACCAAAGGAAATATCCTCCGATAACAAAGAGAAAGAAGCTTTCTGAGAAACTTCTTTGTGTTCTGTGAAATCATCTCACAGAGTTACAGCTTTCCCCTCAAGAAGCCTTTCGCAAAGACAGTTCTTGTGGAATTGGCAAAGTGATATTTGGAAGCCAATAGAGGGTTATGGTGATAAAGGAAATATCCTCAGATGAAATCTGGAAAGAAGCTTTCTGAGAAATTGCTCTGTGATGTTTGCCTTCCACTCACAGAGTTAAATCTGAGTTTCGTGCATCTGTTTGATAGCCTTATTTCTGTGGAATCTGAGAACAGATATTTCGGATGCCTTTGAAGACTATACGGCCAAGGGAAATATCCTCTGACAACAAAGATAAAGAAGTTTTCTGAGAAACTTCTTTGTGTTCTCTGAAATCATCTCACAGTGTTACATCTTTGCCCTCAAGAAGCCTTTCGCTAAGACAGCTCTTGTGGAATTGGCAAAGTGATATTTGGAAGCCATAGAGGGCTATGGTGAAAAAGGAAATATCTTCAGATGAAATCTGGAAAGAAGCTTTCTGAGAAACTGCTTAGTGTTCTGTTAATTCATCTCACAAAGTTACATCTGTATTTCGTTGATCTCTTTGCTAGCCTTATTTCTGTGGAATCTGAGAACAGATATTTCGGATCCCTTTGAAGACTATAGGGCAAAAGGAAATATCCTCCGATAACAAAGAGAAAGAAGCTTTCTGAGAAAATTCTTTGTGTTCTGTGAAATCATCTCACAGAGTTAGAGCTTTGCCCTCAAGAAGCCTTTCGATAAGACAGTTCTTGTGGAATTGGCAAAGTGATATTTGGAAGCCCATAGAGGGCTATGGTGAAAAAGGAAATATCCTCAAATGAAATCTGGAAAGAAGCTTTCTGAGAAACTTCCCTGTGATGTGTGACTTCCACTCACAGAGTTACATCTGTATTTCGTGGATCTCTTTGCTAGCCTTATTTCTGTGGAATCTGAGAACAGATATTTCGGATCCCTTTGAAGACTATAGGGGGAAAGGAAATATCCTCCGATAACAAAGAGAAAGAAGCTTTCTGAGAAACTTCTTTGTGTTCGGTGAAATCATCTCACAGAGTTACAGCTTTCCCCTCAAGAAGCCTTTCGCGAAGACAGTTCTTGTGTAATTGGCAAAGTGATATTTGGAAGCCCATAGAGGGCTATGGTGAAAAAGGAAATATCCTCAGATGAATCTGGAAAGAAGCTTTCTGAGAAACTGCTCTGTGATGTTTGACTTCCACTAACAGAGTTACATCTGTATTTCGTGGATCTCTTTGCTAGCCTTATTTCTGTGGAATCTGAGAACAGATATTACGGATCCCTTTGAGGACTATATGGCCAAAGGAAATGTTCTTCGATAACAAAGAGAAAGAAGCTTTCTGAGAAACTGCTTTGTGTTCTGTGAAATCATCTCACAGAGTTACAGCTTTCACCTCAGGAAGACTTTCGCTAAGACAGTTCTTGTGGAATTGGCAAAGTGATATTTGGAAGCCCTTAGAGAGCTATGGTGAAAGAGGAAATATCCTCAGATGAAATCTGGAAAGAAGCTTTCTGAGAAACTGCTTAGTGTTCTGTTAATTCATCTCACAGAGTTACATCTGTATTTCGTGGATCTCTTTGCTAGCTTTATTTCTGTGGAATATGAGAACAGATATTTCGGATCACTTTGAAGAATATAGGGCCAAAGGAATTATCCTCCGATAACAAAGAGAAAGAAGCTTTCTGAGAAACATCTTTGTGTTTTGGAAATCATCTCACAGAGTTACACCTTTCCCCTCAAGAAACCTTTCGCTAAGACAGTTCTTGTGAAATTGGCAAAGTGATATCTGCGGGCCCATAGAGGGCTGTAGTAAAAAAGGAAATATCCTCAGATGAAATCTGGAAAGAAGCTTTCTGAGAAACTGCATAGTGTTCTGTTAATTCATCACCCACAGTTACATCTGTATTTCGTGGATATCTTTGCTAGCCTTATTTCTGTGGAATCTGAGAACAGATATTTCGGATCCCTTTGAAGACTATACGGCCAAGGGAAATATCCTCTGACAACAAAGAGAAAGAAGCTTTCTGAGAAACTTCTTTGTGTTCTGTGAAATCATCTCACAGAGTTACATCTTTGCCCTCAAGAAGCCTTTCGCTAAGACAGTTCTTGTGGAATTGGCAAAGTGATATTTGGAAGCCCAGAGAGGGCTATGGTGAAAAAGGAAATATCTTCAGATGAAATCTGGAAAGAAGCTTTCTGAGAAACTGCTTAGTGTTCTGTTAATTCATCTCACAGAGTTACATCTGTATTTCGTTGATCTCTTTGCTAGCCTTATTTCTGGGGTATCTGAGAACAGATATTTCGGATCCCTTTGAAGACTACAGGGCAAAAGGAAATATCCTCCGATAACAAAGAGAAAGAAGCTTTCTGAGAAACTTCTTTGTGTTCGGTGAAATCATCTCACATAGTTACAGCTTTCCCCTCAAGAAGCCTTTCGCTAAGACAGTTCTTGTGGAATTGGCAAAGTGATATTTGGAAGCCCATAGAGGGCTATGGTGAAAAAGGAAATATCCTCAGGTGAATCTGGAAAGAAGCTTTCTGAGAAACTGCTCTGTGATGTTTGACTTCCACTAACAGAGTTACATCTGTATTTCGTGGATCTCTTTGCTAGCCTTATTTCTGTGGAAACTGAGAACAGATATTACGGATCCCTTTGAGGACTATACGGCTAAAGGAAATATTCTTCGATAACAAAGAGAAAGAAGCTTTCTGAGAAACTGCTTTGTGTTCAGTGAAATCATCTCACAAAGTTACAGCTTTCCCCTCAGGAAGATTTTCGCTAAGACAGTTCTTGTGGAATTGGCAAAGTGATATTTGGAAGCCCTTAGAGGGCTATGGTGAAAGAGGAAATATCCTCAGATTAAATCTGTAAAGAAGCTTTCTGAGAAACTACTCTGTGATGTGTGACTTCCCCTAACAGAATTACATCTGTATTTCGTGGATCTCGTTGCTAGACTTATTTCTGTGGAATCTGAGAACAGATATTTCGGATCACTTTGAAGACTATAGGGCCAAAGGAATTATCCTCCGATAACAAAGAGAAAGAAGCTTTCTGAGAAACATCTTTGTGTTTTGGAAATCATCTCACAGAGTTACACACTTCCCCTCAAGACACCTTTCGCTAAGACAGTTCTTGTGGAATTGGCAAAGTGATATTTGGGGGCCCATAGAGGGCTGTAGTGAAAAAGGAAATATCCTCAGATGAAATCTGGAAAGAAGCTTTCTGAGAAACTTCTTTGTGTTCTGTGTAATCATCTCACAAAGTTTCAGCTTTCCCCTCAAGAAGCCTTTCGCTAAGACAGTTCTTGTGGAATTGGCAAAGTGATATTTGGAAGTCCATAGAGGGCTATGGTGAAAAAGGTAATATCCTCAGATGAAATCTGTAAAGAAGCTTTCAGAGAAACTGCTCTGTGATGTGTGACTTCCACTCACAGAGTTACATCTGTATTTCGTGGATCTCTTTGCTAGCCTTATTTCTGTGCAATCTGAGATCAGATATTTCCGATCCCTTTGAAGACTATAGGGCCAAAGGAAATATCCTCCGATAACAAAGAGAAAGAAGGTTTCTGAGAAACTTCTTTGTGTTCTGTGATATCATCTCACAGAGTTACAGCTTTGCCCTCAAGAAGCCTTTCTCTAAGACAGTTCTTGTGGAATTGGCAAAGTGATATTTGGAAGCCCATAGAGGGTTATGGTGATAAAGGAAATATCCTCAGATGAAATCTGGAAAGAAGCTTTCTGTGAAATTGCTCTGTGATGTTTGCCTTCCACTCACAGAATTAAATCTGAGTTTCGTGCATCTCTTTGATAGCCTTAATTCTGTGGAATCTGAGAACAGATATTTCGGATAGCTTTGAAGACTATACGGCCAAGGGAAATATCCTCCGACAACAAAGAGAAAGAAGCTTTCTGAGAAATATCTTTGTGTTCTGGAAATCATCTCACAGAGTTACACGTTTCCCTTCAAGAAACCTTTAGCTAAGACAGTTCTTGTGGAATTGGCAAAGTGATATTTGGAAGCCCATAGAGGGCTGTAGTGAAAAAGGAAATATCCTCAGATGAAATGTGGAAAGAAGCTTTCTGAGAAACTGCATTGTGTTCTGTTAATTCATCTCACACAGTTACATCTGATTTCGTGGATATCTTTGCTAGCCTTATTTCTGTGGAATCTGAGAACAGATATTTCGGATCCCTTTGAAGACTATACGGCCAAGGGAAATATCCTCCGACAACAAAGAGAAAGAAGCTTTCTGAGAAACTTCTTTGTGTTCTGTGAAATCATCTCACAGAGTTACAGCTTTCCCCTCAAGAAGCCTTTCGCTAAGACAGTTCTTGTGGAATTGGCAAAGTGACATTTGGAAGCCCATAGAGGGCTATGGTGAAAAAGGAAATATCCTCAGATGAAATCTGGAAAGAAGCTTTCTGAGAAACTGCTTAGTCTTCTGTTAATTCATCTCACATAGTTACATCTGTATTTCGTTGATCTCTTTGATAGCCTTATTTCTGTGGAATCTGAGAACAGATATTTCGGATCCCTTTGAAGACTATAGGGCAAAAGGAAATATCCTCCGATAACAAAGAGAAAGAACTTTCTGAGAAACTTCTTTGTGTTCGGTGAAATCATCTCACAGAGTTACAGCTTTCCCCTCAAGAAGCCTTTCGCTAAGACAGTTCTTGTGGAATTGGCAAAGTGATATTTGGAAGCCCATAGAGGTCTATGGTGAAAAAGGAAATATCCTCAGATGAATCTGGAAAGAAGCTTTCAGAGAAACTGCTCTGAGACGTGTGACTTCCACTCACAGAGTTACATCTGTATTTCGTGGATCTCTTTGCTAGCCTTATTTCTGTGGAATGTGAGAACAGATATTTCGGATCCCTTTGAAGACTATAGGGCCAAAGGAAATATCCTCCGATAACAAAGAGAAAGAAGCTTTCTGAGAAACTTCTTCGCGTTCTGGGAAATCATCTCACAGAGTTGCAGCTTTCCACTCAAGAAGCCTTTCGCTAAGACAGTTCTTGTGGAATTGGGAAATTGATATTTGGAAGCCCATAGAGGGCTATGTTGAAAAAGGAAATATCCTCAGATGAAATCTGGAAAGAAGCTTTCTGAGAAACTGCTTAGTGTTCTGTTAATTGATGTCACACAGTTACATCTCTATTTCGTGGATATCTTTGCTAGCCTAATTTCTGATGAATCTGAGAACAGATATTTCGGATCCCTTTGAAGAATATATAGCCAAAGGAAATATCCTCCGATAAGAAAGAGAAAGAAGCTTTCTGAGAAACTTCTTTGTGTTCTGTGAAATCACCTCACAGAGTTACAGCTTTCCCCTCAAGAAGCATTTCGCTAAGTCAGTTCTTGTGGAGTTGGCAAAGTGATATTTGGAAGCCCGTAGAGGGCTACGGTTAAAAAGTAAGTATCCTCAGATGAAATCTGGAAAGAAGCTTTCTGAGAATCTGCTCTGTGATGTGTGACTTCCACTCACAGAGTTACATCTGTATTTCGTGGATCTCTTTCCTAGCCTTATTTCTGTGGAATCTGAGAACAGATATTTCGGATCCCTTTGAAGACGATAGGGAGAAAGGAAATATCCTCCGATAACAAAGAGAAAGAAGCTTTCTGAGAAACTTCTTTGTGTTCTGTGAAATCATCTCACAGAGTTATAGCTTTCCCCTCAAGAAGCCTTTCGTTATGGCATTTCTTGTGGAATTGGCAAAGTGATATTTGGTAGCCCATAGAAGGCTACGGTGAAAAAAGAAATATCCTCAGATGAAATCTGGAAAGAAGCTTTCTGAGAAACTGCCCTGTGATGTGTGACTTCCTCTCAGAGAGTTTCATCTGTATTTCGTGGACCTCGTTGCTAGCCTTACTTCTGTGGAATCTGAGAACAGATACTTCGGATCCCTTTGAAGACTATAGGGCCAAAGGAAATATCCTCCGATAACAAAGAGAAGGAAGCTTTCTGAGAAAATTCTGTGTGTTCTGTGAAATCATCTCACAGAGTTACAGCTTTTCCCGCAGGAAGCCTTTCGCTAAGGCAGTTCTTGTGGAATTGGCAAAGTGATATTTGGAAGCCCATAGAGGGCTATGGTGAAAAAGGAAATATCCTCAGATGAAATCTGGAAAGAAGCTTTCTGAGAAACTGCTCTGTGATTTGTTAATTCATCTCACTGAGTTACATCTGTATTTCGTGGATCTCTTTGCTATCCTTATTTCTGTGGAATCTGAGAACAGATATTTCGGATCCCTTTGAAGACTATACGGCCAAAGGAAATATCCTCGGACAACAAAGAGAAAGAAGCTTTCTGAGAAACTTCTTTGTGTTCTGTGAAATCATCTCACAGAGTTACAGCTTTCCCCTCAAGAAGACTTTCGTTAAGGCAGTTCTTGTGGAATTGGCATAGGGAAATTTGGAAGCCCATAGAGGGCTATTTTGAAAAAGGAAACATCCTCAGATGAAATCTGGAAAGAAGCTTTCTGAGAAACTGCTGAGTCTTTCGTTAATTCATCTCACAGAGTTACATCTGTATTTCATGGATCTCTTTGCAGGCCTTATTTCTGTGGCATCTGAGAACAGATATTTCGGATCCCTTTGAAGACTATAGGGCCAAAGGAAATATCCTCCGATAACAAAGAGAAAGAAGGTTTCTGAGAAACTTCTTTGTGTTCTGTGAAATCATCTCACAGATTTACAGCTTTCCCCTCAAGAAGCCTTTCGCTAAGACAGTTCTTGTGGAATTGGCAAAGTGATATTTGGAAGCCAAGAGAGGGCTATGGTGAAAAAGGAAATATCCTCAGATGAAATCTGGAAAGAAGCTTTCTGAGACACTGCTCTGTGATGTTTGACTTCCACTCACAGAGTTACATCTGTATTTCATGTATCTCTTTGCTAGCCTTATTTCTGTGGAATCTGAGAACAGATATTTCGGATCCCATTGAAGACTATAGGGCCAAAGGAAATATCCTCCGATAACAAAGAGAAAGAAGCTTTCTGAGAAACTTCTTTGTGTTCTGAGAAATCGTCTCACAGAGTTACAGCTTTCCCCTCAAGAAGCCTTTCGCTAAGACAGTTCTTGTGGAATTGGCAAAGTGATATTTGGAAACCAAGAGAGGGCTATGGTGAAAAAGGAAACATCCTCAGATGAAATCTGGAAAGAAGCTTTCCGAGAAACTTCTCTGTTATGTGTGACTTCCACTCACAGAGTTACATCTGTATTTCGTGGATCTCTTTGCTAGCCTTATTTCTGTGGAATCTGAGAACAGATATTTCGGATCCCTTTGAAGACTCTAGGGCCAAAGGAAATATCCTCCGATAAAAAAGAGAAAGAAGCTTTCTGAAGAAAATTCTTTGTGTTCTGTGAAATCATCTCACTGAGTTACAGCTTTCTCCTCAAGAAGCCTTTCGCTAGGACGGTTCTTGTGGAATTGGCAAAGTGATATTTGGAAGCCCTTAGAGGGCTATGGAGAAAAAGGAAATATCCTCAGATGAAATCTGGAAAGAAGCTTTCCGAGAAACTGCTCTGTGATGTGTGACTTCCACTGACAGAGTTACATCTGTATTTCGTGGATCTCTTTGCTAGCCTTATTTCTGTGGAATCTGAGAACAGATATTTCAGATCCCTTTGAAGACTATAGGGCCAAAGGAAATATCTTCCGATAACAAAGAGAAAGAAGCTTTCTGAGAAACTTCTTTGTGTTCTGTGATATCATCTCAGAGTTACAGCATTCCCCTCAAGAAGCCTTTCGCTAAGACAGCTCTTGTGGAACTGGCGAAGTGATATTTGGAAACCCATAGAGGGCTACGGTTAAAAAGTAAATTATCCTCAGATGAAATCTGGAAAGAAGCTTTCTGAGAAATTGCTTAGTGTTCTGTTAATTCATCACACACTGTTACATCTGTATTTCGTGGATCTCTTTGCTAGCCTTATTTCTGTGGAATCTGAGAACAGATATTTCGGATCCCTTTGAAGACTATAGGGCCAAAGGAAATATCCTCCGATAACAAAGAGAAAGAAGCTTTCTGAGAAAATGCTTTGTGTTCTGTGAAATCATCTCACAGAGTTACAGCTTTACCCTCAAGAAGCCTTTCGCTAAGACAGTTCTTGTGGAATTTGCAAAGTGATATTTGGAAGCCCATAGAGGGCTATGGTGAAAAAGGAAATATCCTCAGATGAAATCTGGAAAGAAGCTTTCCGAGAAACAGCTCTGTGATGTGTGACTTCCACTCACAGAGTTACATCTGTATTTCGTGGATCTCTTTGCTAGCCTTATTTCTGTGGAATCTGACAACAGATATTTCGGATCCCTTTGAAGACTATAGGGCCAAAGGAAATATCTTCCGATAACAAAGAGAAAGAAGCTTTCTGAGAAACTTCTTTGTGTTCTGTGAAATCATCTCAGAGTTACAGGATTCCCCTCAAGAAGCCTTTCGCTAAGACAGTTCTTGTGGAATTGGCAAAGTGATATTTGGAAGCCCATAGAGGGCTGTAGTGAAAAAGGAAATATCCTCAGATGAATTCTGGAAAGAAGCTTTCAGAGAAACTGCTCTGTGATGTGTGACTTCCACTAACAGAGTTACATCTGTATTTCGTGGATCTCTTTGCTAGCCTTATTTCTGTGGAATCTGAGAACAGATACTTCGGATACCTTTGAAGACTATAGGGCCAAAGGAAATATCCTCCGATAACAAAGAGAAAGAAACTTTCTGAGAAAATTCTTTGTGTTCTGGTGAAATCATCTCACAGAGTTAGAGCTTTGCCCTCAAGAAGCCTTTCGCTAAGACAGTTCTTGTGGAATTGGCAAAGTGATATTTGGAAGCCCATAGAGGGCTATGGTGAAAAAGGAAATATCCTGAGATGAAATCTGGAAAGAAGCTTTCTGAGAAACTGCTTAGTGTTCTGTTAATTCATCACACACTGTTACATCTGTATTTCGTGGATCTCTTTGCTAGCCTTATTTCTGTGGAATCTGAGAACAGATATTTCGGATCCCTTTGAAGACTATAGGGCCAAAGGAAATATCCTCCGATAACAAAGAGAAAGAAGCTTTCTGAGAAACTTCTTTGTGTTCTGTGAAATCATCTCAGAGTTACAGCATTCCCCTCAAGAAGCCTTTCGCTAAGACAGGTCTTGTGGAATTGGCAAAGTGATATTTGGAAGCCCATAGAGGGCTACGGTTAAAAAGTAAATATCCTCAGATGAAATCTGGAAAGAAGCTTTCTGAGAAACTGCTCTGTAATGTGTGACTTCCACTCACAGAGTTACATCTGTATTTCGTGGATCTCTTTGCTAGACTTATTCCTGTGGAATCTGAGAACAGATATTTCGGATCCCTTTGAAGACGATAGGGAGAAAGGAAATATCCTCCGATAACAAAGAGAAGGAAGCTTTCAGAGAAACTTCTTTGTGTTCTGTGAAATCATCTCACAGAGTTACAGCTTTCCCCTCAAGAAGCCTTTCGGTAAGACAGCTCTTGTGGAATAGGCAAAGTGATATTTGGAAACCCATAGAGGGCTATGTTGAAAAAGGAAATATCCTCAGATGAAATCTGGCAAGAAGCTTGCTGAGAAACTGCTCTCTGTCGTGTGACTTCCACTCACAGAGTTACATCTGTATTTCGTGGATCTCTTTGCCAGCCTTATTTCTGTGGAATCTGAGAACAGATATTTCGGATACCTTTGAAGACTATAGGGCCAAAGGAATTATCCTCCGATAACAAAGAGAAAGAAGCTTTCTGAGAAACATCTTTGTGTTCTGGAAATCATCTCACAGAGTTACACCTTTCCTCTCAAGAAACCTTTCGCTAAGACAGTTCTTGTGGAATTGCAAAGTGATATTTGGAAGCCCATAGACGGCTGTAGTGAAAAAGGAAATATCCTCAGATGAAATCTGGATATAAGCTTTCTGAGAAACTGCAGAGTGTCCTGTTAATTCATCTCACACAGTTACATCTGTATTTCGTGGATATCTTTTCTTTCCTTATTTCTGTGGAATCTGAGAACAGATATTTCAGATCCCTTTGAAGACTATACGGCCAAGGGAAATATCCTCCGACAACAAAGAGAAAGAAGCTTTCTGAGAAACTTCTTTGTGTTCTGTGAAATCATCTCACAGAGTTACAGCTTTCCCCTCAAGAAGCTTTTCGCTAAGGCAGTTCTTGTGGAATTGGCCAAGTGATATTTGGAAGCCCATAGAAGGCTACGGTGAAAAAAGAAATATCCTCAGATGAAATCTGGAAGGAAGCTTTCTGAGAAACTGCCCAGTGATGTGTGACTTCCACTCAGAGAGTTACATCTGTATTTCGTCGATCTCTTTGCTAGCCTTATTTCTGTGGAATCTGAGAACAAATATTTCGGATCCCTTTGAAGACTACACGGCCAACGGAAATATCCTCCGACAACAAAGAGAAAGAAGCTTTCTGAGAAACTTCTTTGTGTTCTGTGAAATCATCTCACAGAGTTACAGCTTTGCCCTCAAGAAGCCTTTCGCTAAGACAGTTCTTGTGGAATTGGCAAAGTGATATTTGGAAGCCCATAGAGGTCTATGGTGAAAAAGGAAATATCCTCAGATGAAATATGGAAAGAAGCTTTCCGAGAAACTGCTCTGTGATGTGTGACTTCCACTCACAGAGTTAAATCTGTATTTCGTGGATCTCTTTGCTAGCCTTATTTCTGTGGAATCTGAGAACAGATATTTCGGATCCCTTTGAAGACTATACGGCCAAAGGAAATATCCTCGGACAACAAAGAGAAAGAAGCTTTCTGAGAAACATCTTTGTGTTCTGTGAAATCATCTCACAGAGTTACAACTTTCCCCTCAAGAAGACTTTCGCTAAGGCAGTTCTTGTGGAATTGGCAAAGTGATATTTGGAAGCCCATAGAGGTCTATGGTGATAAAGGAAATATCCTCAGATGAAATATGGAAAGAAGCTTTCCGAGAAACTGCTCTGTGATGTGTGACTTCCACTCACAGAGTTAAATCTGTATTTCGTGGATCTCTTTGCTAGCCTTATTTCTGTGGAATCTGAGAACAGATATTTCGGATCCCTTTGAAGACTATACGGCCAAAGGAAATATCCTCGGACAACAAAGAGAAAGAAGCTTTCTGAGAAACTTCTTTGTGTTCTGTGAAATCATCTCACAGAGTTACAACTTTCCCCTCAAGAAGACTTTCGCTAAGGCAGTTCTTGTGGAATTGGCAAAGTGATATTTGGAAGCCCATAGAGGGCTATGGTGAAAAAGGAAACATCCTCAGATGAAATCTGGAAAGAAGCTTTCTGAGAAACTGCTGAGTCTTTTGTTAATTCATCTCACAGAGTTACATCTGTATTTCGTGGATCTCTTTGCTAGCCTTATTTCTGTGGAATCTGAGAACAGATATTTCGGATGTCTTTGAAGACTATAGGGACAAAGGAAATATCCTCCGATAACAAAGAGAAAGAAGCTTTCTGAGAGACTTCTTTGTGTTCTTTGAAATCATCTCACAGAGTTACAGCATTCCCCTCAAGAAGCCTTTCGGTAAGACAGTTCTTGTAGAATACGCAAAGTGATATTTGGAAACCCATAGAGAGCTATGTTGAAAAAGGAAATATCCTCAGATGAAATCTGGAAAAAAGCTTTCTGAGAAACTGCTCTGTGATGTGTGACTTCCACTCACAGCGTTACATCTGTATTTCGTCGATCTCTTTGCTAGCCTTATTTCTGAGGAATCTGAGAACAGATATTTCGGATCCCTTTGAAGAGTATATGGCCAATGGAAATATCCTCCGATAAGAAAGAGAAAGAAGCATTCTGAGAAACTTCTTTGTGTTCTGTGATATCACCTCACAGAGTTACAGCTTTCCCCTCAAGAAGCATTTCGCTAAGACAGTTCTTGTGGAATTGGCAAAGTGATATTTGGAAGCCCTTAGAGGGCTACGGTTAAAAAGTAAATATCCTCAGATAAAATCTGGAAAGAAGCTTTCTGAGAAACTGCTCTGTGATGTGTGACTTCCACTCACTGAGCTACATCTGTATTTCGTGGATCTCTTTGCTAGCCTTATTTCTGTGGAATCTGAGAACAGATATTTCGGATCCCTTTGAAGACTATAGGGCCAAAGGAATTATCCTCCGATAACAAAGAGAAGGAAGCTTTCTGAGAAAATTCTTTGTGTTCTGTGAAATCATCTCACAGAGTTACAGCTTTCCCCTCAAGAAGCCTTTCGCTAAGGCAGTTCTTGTGGAATTGGAAAAGTGATATTTGGAAGCTCATAGAAGGCTATGGTGAAAAAAGAAATATCCTCAGATGAAATCTGGAAAGAAGCTTTCTGAGAAACTGCCCTGTGATGTGTGACTTCCACTCAGAGAGTTACATCTGTATTTCGTGGATCTCTTTGCTAGCCTTATTTCTGTGGAATCTGAGAACAGATATTTCGGATCCCTTTGAAGACTATGGGGCCAAAGGAAATATCCTCCGATAACAAAGAGAAGGAAGCTTTCTGAGAAAATTCTTTGTGTTCTGTGAAATCATCTCACAGAGTTACAGCTTTCCCCTCAAGAAGCCTTTCGCTAAGGCAGTTCTTGTGGAATTGGCAAAGTGATATTTGGAAGCCCATAGAGGGCAATGGTGAAAAAGGAAATATCCTCAGATGAAATCTGGAAAGAAGCTTTCTGAGAAACTGCTTAGTCTTTTGTTAATTCATCTCAGAGAGTTACATCTGTATTTCGTGGATCTCTTTGCCAGCCTTATTTCTGTGGAATCTGAGAACAGATATTTCGGATCCCTTTGAAGACTCTAGGGCCAAAGTAAATATCCTCCGATAAAAAAGAGAAAGAAGCTTTCTGAAGAAAATTCTTTGTGTTCTGTGAAATCATCTCACAGAGTTGCAGCTTTCCTCTCAAGAAGCCTTCGCTAAGACAGTTCTTGTGGAATTGGCAAAGTGATGTTTGGAAGCCCATAGTGGGCTATGGTGAAAAAGGAAATATCTTGAGATGAAATCTGGAAAGAAGCTTTCCGAGAAACTACTCTGTGATGTGTGACTTCCACTCACAGAGTTACATCTGTATTTCGTGGATCTCTTTGCTAGCCTTATTTCTGTGGAATCTGAGAACAGATATTTCGGATCCCTTTGAAGACAATAGGGAGAAAGGAAATATCCTCCGATAACAAAGAGAAAGAAGCTTTCTGAGAAACTTCTTTGTGTTCTGTGAAATCATCTCCCTGAGTAAAAGCTTTCCCATCAAGAAGCCTTTCGCTAAGGCAGTTCTTGTGGAATTGGCAAAGTGATATTTGGAAGCCCATAGAGGGCTATGGTGAGAAAAGAAATATCCTCAGATGAAATCTGGAAAGAAGCTTTATGAGAAACTGCCCTGTGATGTGTGACTTCCACTCACAGAGTTACATCTGTATTTCGTGGATCTCTTTGCTAGCCTTATTTCTGTGGAATCTGAGAACAGATATTGCGGATCGCTTTGAAGACGATAGGGACAAAGGAAATATCCTCCGATAACAAAGAGAGAGAAGCTTTCTGAGAAACTTCTTTGTGTTCTGTGATATCATCTCACAGAGTTACAGCCTTGCCCTCAAGAAGTCTTTCTTAAGACAGTTCTTGTGGAATTGGCAAAGTGATATTTGGAAGCCCATGGAGGGCTATGTTGAAATAGGAAATATACTCAGATGAAATCTGGAAAGAAGCTTTCTGAGAAACTGCTTAGTCTTTTGTTAATTCATCTCAGAGAGTTACATCTGTATTTCGTGGATCTCTTTGCTAGCCTTATTTCTGTGGAATCTGAGAACAGATATTTCGGATCCCTTTGAAGACTCTAGGGCCAAAGGAAATATCCTCCGATAACAAAGAGAAAGAAGCTTTCTGAGAAAATGCTTTGTGTTCTGTGAAATCATCTCACAGAGTTACAGCTTTACCCTCAAGAAGCCTTTCGCTAAGACAGTTCTTGTGGAATTGGCAAAGTGATATTTGGAAGCCCATAGAGGGCTATGGTGAAAAAGGAAATATCCTCAGATGAAATCAGGAAAGAAGCTTTCCGAGAAACAGCTCTGTGATGTGTGACTTCCACTCACAGAGTTACATCTGTATTTCGTGGATCTCTTTGCTAGCCTTATATCTGTGGAATCTGACAACAGATATTTCGGATCCCTTTGAAGACTATAGGGCCAAAGGAAATATCTTCCGATAACAAAGAGAAAGAAGCTTTCTGAGAAACTTCTTTGTGTTCTGTGAAATCATCTCAGAGTTACCGGATTCCCCTCAAGAAGCCTTTCGCTAAGACAGTTCTTGTGGAATTGGCAAAGTGATATTTGGAAGCCCATAGAGGGCTGTAATGAAAAAGGAAATATCCTCAGATGAAATCTGGAAAGAAGCTTTCAGAGAAACTGCTCTGTGATGTGTGACTTCCACTAACAGAGTTACATCTGTATTTCGTGGATCTCTTTGCTAGCCTTATTTCTGTGGAATCTGAGAACAGATACTTCGGATCCCTTTGAAGACTCTAGGGCCAAAGGAAATATCCTCTGATAACAAAGAGAAAGAAGCTTTCTGAGAAAATTCTTTGTGTTCTGGTGAAATCATCTCACAGAGTTAGAGCTTTGCACTCAAGAAGCCTTTCGCTAAGACAGTCCTTGTGGAATTGGCAAAGTGATATTTGGAAGCCCATAGAGGGCTATGGTGAAAAAGGAAATATCCTCAGATGAAATCTGGAAAGAAGCTTTCTGAGAAACTGCTCTGTGATGTGTGACTTCCACTCACAGAGTTACATCTGTATTTCGTGGATCTCTTTGCTAGCCTTATTTCTGTGGAATCTGAGAACAGATATTTCGGATCCCTTTGAAGAAGATAGGGAGAAAGGAAATATCCTCCGATAACAAAGAGAAAGAAGCTTTCAGAGAAACTTCTTTGTGTTCTGTGAAATCATCTCACTGAGTTACAGCTTTCCCCTCAAGAAGCCTTTCGCTATGGCAGTTCTTGTGGAATTGGCAACGTGATATTTGGAAGCCCATAGAAGGCTATGGTGAAAAAAGAAATATCCCCAGATGAAATCTGGAAAGAAGCTTTCTGAGAAACTGCCCTGTGATGTGTGACTTCCACTCAGAGAGTTACATCTGTATTTCGTGTATCTCTTTGCTAGCCTTATTTCTGTGGAATCTGAGAACAGTTATTTTGGATCCCGTTGAAGACTATAGGGCCAAAGGAAATATCCTCTGATAACAAAGAGAAGGAAGCTTTCTGAGAAAATACTTTGTGTTCTGTGAAATCATCTCACAGAGTTACAGCTTTCCCCTCAGGAAGCCTTTCGCTAAGTCAGTTCTTGTGGAATTGGCAAAGTGATATTTGGAAGCCCATAGAGGGCTATGGTGAGAAAGGAAATATCCTCAGATGAAATCTGGAAAGAAGCTTTCTGAGAAACTGCTTAGTCTTTTGTTAATTCATCTCAGAGAGTTACATCTGTATTTCGTGGATCTCTTTGCTAGCCTTATTTCTGTGGAATCTGAGAACAGATATTTCGGATCCCTTTGAAGACTCTTGGGCCAAAGGAAATATCCTCCGATAAAAAAGAGAAAGAAGCTTTCTGAAGAAAATTCGTTGTGTTCTGTGAAATCATCTCACTGAGTTACAGCTTTCTCCTGAAGAAGCCTTTCTCTAAGTCAGTTCTTGTGGAATTGGCAAAGTGATATTTGGAAGCCCTTAGAGGGCTATGGTGAAAAAGGAAATATCCTCAGATGAAATCTGGAAAGAAGCTTTCCGAGAAACTACTCTGTGATGTGTGACTTCCACTCACAGAGTTACATCTGTATTTCGTGGATCTCTTTGCTAGCCTTATTTCTGTGGAATCTGAAAACAGATACTTCGGATCCCTTTGAAGACTATAGGGCCAAAGGAAATATCCTCCGATAACAAAGAGAAAGAAGCTTTCTGAGAAACTTCTTTGTGTTCGGTGAAATCATCTCCCAGAGTTAAAGCTTTCCCATCAAGAAGCCTTTCGCTAAGACAGTTCTTGTGGAACTGGCAAAGTGATATTTGGAAGCCCATAGAGGGCTATGGTGAAAAAGGAAATATCCTCAGATGAAATCTGGAAAGAAGCTTTATGAGAAACTGCCCTGTGATGTGTGACTTCCACTCACAGAGTTACATCTGTATTTCGTGGATCTCTTTGCTAGCCTTATTTCTGTGGAATCTGAGAACAGATATTTCTGATCCGTTTGAAGACTACAGGGCCAAAGGAAATATCTTCCGATAACAAAGAGAAAGAAGCTTTCTGAGAAACTTCTTTGTGTTCTGTGAAATCATCTCACAGAGATACAGCTTTCCCCTCAAGAAGCCTTTCGCTAAGACAGTTCTTGTGGAATTGGCAAAGTGATATTTGGAAGTCCATAGAGGGCTGTAGTGAAAAAGGAAATATCCTCAGATGAAATCTGCAAAGAAGCTTTCAGAGAAACTGCTCTGTGATGTGTGACTTCCACTAACAGAGTTACATCTGTATTTCGTGGATCTCTTTGCTAGCCTTATTTCTGTGGAATCTGAGAACAGATACTTCGGATCCCTTTGAAGACTATAGGGCCAAAGGAAATATCCTCCGATAACAAATAGAAAGAAGCTTTCTGAGAAAATTCTTTGTGTTCTGGTGAAATCATCTCACAGAGTTAGAGCTTTGCCCTCAAGAAGCCTTTCGCTAAGACAGTTCTTGTGGAATTGGCAAAGTGATATTTGGAAGCCCATAGAGGGCTATGGTGAAAAACGAAATATCCTCAGATGAAATCTGAAAGAAGCTTTCTGAGAAACTGCTCAGTGTTCTGTTAATTCATCACACACTGTTACATCTGTATTTCGTGGATCTCTTTGCTAGCCTTATTTCTGTGGAATCTGAGAACACATATTTCGGATCCCTTTGAAGACTATACGGCCAAAGGAAATATCCTCGGACAACACAGAGAAAGAAGCTTTCTGAGAAACTTCTTTTTGTTCTGTGAAATCATCTCACAGAGTTACAGCTTTCCCCTCAAGAAGACTTTCGCTAAGGCAGTTCTTGTGGAATTGGCAAAGTGATATTTGTAAGGCCATAGAGGGCTATGGTGAAAAAGGAAACATCCTCAGATGAAATCTGGAAAGAAGCTTTCTGAGAAACTGCTGAGTCTTTTGTTAATTCATCTCACAGAATTACATCTGTATTTCGTGGATCTCATTGCTAGCCTTATTTCTGTGGAATCTGAGAACAGATATTTGGGATCCCTTTGAAGACTATAGGGACAAAGGGAATATCATCCGATAACAAAGAGAAAGAAGCTTTCTGAGAGACTTCTTTGTGTTCTGTGAAATCATCTCACAGAGTTACATCTTTCCCCTCAAGAGGACTTTCGGTAAGACAGTTCTTATGGAATAGGCAAAGTGATATTTGGAAACCCATAGAGGGCTAGGTTGAAAAAGGAAATATCCTCAGATGAAATCTGGAAAGAAGCTTTCTGAGAAACTGCTCTGTGATGTGTGACTTCCACTCACAGCGTTACATCTGTATTTCTTGGATCTCTTTGCTAGCCTTATTTCTGTGGAATCTGAGAACAGATGTTTCGGATCCCTTTGAAGACTATATGGCCAAAGAAAATATCCTCCGATAAGAAAGAGAAAGAAACTTTCTGAGAAACTTCTTTGTGTTCTGTGAAATCACCTCACAGAGTTACAGCTTTCCCCGCAAGAAGTATTTCGCTAAGACAGTTCTTGTGGAATTCGCAAAGTGATATTTGGAAGCCCGTAGAGGGCTACGGTTAAAAAGTAAATATCCTCAGAAGAAATCTGGAAAGAAGCTTGCTGAGAAACTGCTCTGTGACCTGTGACTTCCACTCACAGAGTTACATCTGTATTTCGTGGATCTCTTTGCTAGTCTTATTTCTGTGGAATCTGAGAACAGATATTTCGGATCCCTTTGAAGACTATAGGGCCAAAGGAATTATCCTCCGATAAAAAAGAGAAAGAAGCTTTCTGAGAAACTTCTTTGTGTTCTGTGAAATCATCTCACAGAGTTACAGCTTTCCCCTCCAGAAGCTTTTCGCTAAGGCAGTTCTTGTGGAATTGGCAAAGTGATATTTGGAAGCCCATAGAAGGCTATGGTGAAAAAAGAAATATCCTCAGATGAAATCTGGAAAGAAGCTTTCTGAGAAACTGCCCTGTGATGTGTGACTTCCACTCTCAGAGTTACATCTGTATTTCGTGGATCTCTTTCCTAGCCTTATTTCTGTGGAATCTGAGAACAGATATTTCGGATCCCTTTGAAGACTCTAGGGCCAAAGTAAATATCCTCCGATAAAAAAGAGAAAGAAGCATTCTGAGGAAAATTCTTTGTGTTCTGTGAAATCATCTCACTGAGTTACAGCTTCCTCCTCAAGAAGCCTTTCGCTAAGACGGTTCTTGTGGAATTAGCAAAGTGATATTTGGAAAACCTTAGAGGGCTATGGTGAAAAAGGAAATATCCCGAGATGAAATCTGTAAAGAAGCTTTCTGAGAAACTTCTTAGTGTTCTGTAAAATCATCTCACAGAGTTACAGCTTTCCCCTCAGGAAGCCTTTCGCTAAGGCAGTTCTTGTGGAATTGGCAAACTGATATTTGGAAGCCAAGAGAGGGCTATGGTGAAAAAGGAAATATCCTCAGATGAAATCTGGAAAGAAGCTTTCCGAGAAACTGCTCTGTGATGTGTGACTTCCACTCACAGAGTTACATCTGTATTTCGTGGATCTCTTTGCTAGCCTTATTTCTGTGGAATCTGAGAACAGATATTTCGGATCCCTTTGAAGACTATAGGGCCAAAGGAAATATCTTCCGATAACAAAGAGAAAGAAGCTTTCTGAGAAACTTCTTTGTGTTCTGTGAAATCATCTCAGAGTTACAGCATTCCCCTCAAGAAGCCTTTCGCTAAGACAGCTCTTGTGGAATTGGCAAAGTGATATTTGGAAGCCCATAGAGGGCTATGGTGAAAAAGGAAATATCCTCATATGAAATCTGGAAAGAAGCTTTCAGAGAAACTGCTCTGTGATGTGTGACTTCCACTAACAGAGTTACATCTGTATTTCGTGTATCTCTTTGCTAGCCTTATTTCTGTGGAATCTGAGAACAGATATTTCGGATCACATTGGAGACTATACGGCCAAAGGAAATATCCTCGGACAACAAAGAGAAAGAAGCTTTCTGAAAAACTTCTTTGTGTTCTATGAAATCATCTCACAGAGTTACAGCTTTCCCCTCAAGAAGACTTTCGCTAAGGCAGTTCTTGTGGAATTGGCAAAGTGATATTTGTAAGGCCATAGAGGGCTATGGTGAAAAAGGAAACATCCTCAGATGAAATCTGGAAAGAAGCTTTCTGAGAAACTGCTGAGTCTTTTGTTAATTCATCTCACAGAATTACATCTGTATTTCGTGGATCTCTTTGCTAGCCTTATTTCTGTGGAATCTGAGAACAGATATTTCGGATCCCTTTGAAGACTATAGGGACAAAGGGAATATCATCCGATAACAAAGAGAAAGAAGCTTTCTGAGAGACTTCTTTGTGTTCTGTGAAATCATCTCACAGAGTTACATCTTTCCCCTCAAGAGGACTTTCGGTAAGACAGTTCTTATGGAATAGGCAAAGTGATATTTGGAAACCCATAGAGGGCTAGGTTGAAAAAGGAAATATCCTCAGATGAAATCTGGAAAGAAGCTTTCTGAGAAACTGCTCTGTGATGTGTGACTTCCACTCACAGCGTTACATCTGTATTTCTTGGATCTCTTTGCTAGCCTTATTTCTGTGGAATCTGAGAACAGATGTTTCGGATCCCTTTGAAGACTATATGGCCAAAGAAAATATCCTCCGATAAGAAAGAGAAAGAAACTTTCTGAGAAACTTCTTTGTGTTCTGTGAAATCACCTCACAGAGTTACAGCTTTCCCCGCAAGAAGTATTTCGCTAAGACAGTTCTTGTGGAATTCGCAAAGTGATATTTGGAAGCCCGTAGAGGGCTACGGTTAAAAAGTAAATATCCTCAGAAGAAATCTGGAAAGAAGCTTGCTGAGAAACTGCTCTGTGACCTGTGACTTCCACTCACAGAGTTACATCTGTATTTCGTGGATCTCTTTGCTAGTCTTATTTCTGTGGAATCTGAGAACAGATATTTCGGATCCCTTTGAAGACTATAGGGCCAAAGGAATTATCCTCCGATAAAAAAGAGAAAGAAGCTTTCTGAGAAACTTCTTTGTGTTCTGTAAAATCATCTCACAGAGTTACAGCTTTCCCCTCCAGAAGCTTTTCGCTAAGGCAGTTCTTGTGGAATTGGCAAAGTGATATTTGGAAGCCCATAGAAGGCTATGGTGAAAAAAGAAATATCCTCAGATGAAATCTGGAAAGAAGCTTTCTGAGAAACTGCCCTGTGATGTGTGACTTCCACTCACAGAGTTACATCTGTATTTCGTGGATCTCTTTCCTAGCCTTATTTCTGTGGAATCTGAGAACAGATATTTCGGATCCCTTTGAAGACTCTAGGGCCAAAGTAAATATCCTCCGATAAAAAAGAGAAAGAAGCATTCTGAGGAAAATTCTTTGTGTTCTGTGAAATCATCTCACTGAGTTACAGCTTCCTCCTCAAGAAGCCTTTCGCTAAGACGGTTCTTGTGGAATTGGCAAAGTGATATTTGGAAAACCTTAGAGGGCTATGGTGAAAAAGGAAATATCCCGAGATGAAATCTGTAAAGAAGCTTTCTGAGAAACTTCTTAGTGTTCTGTAAAATCATCTCACAGAGTTACAGCTTTCCCCTCAGGAAGCCTTTCGCTAAGGCAGTTCTTGTGGAATTGGCAAACTGATATTTGGAAGCCAAGAGAGGGCTATGGTGAAAAAGGAAATATCCTCAGATGAAATCTGGAAAGAAGCTTTCCGAGAAACTGCTCTGTGATGTGTGACTTCCACTCACAGAGTTACATCTGTATTTCGTGGATCTCTTTGCTAGCCTTATTTCTGTGGAATCTGAGAACAGATATTTCGGATCACATTGGAGACTATACGGCCAAAGGAAATATCCTCGGACAACAAAGAGAAAGAAGCTTTCTGAAAAACTTCTTTGTGTTCTATGAAATCATCTCACAGAGTTACAGCTTTCCCCTCAAGTAGACTTTCGCTAAGGCAGTTCTTGTGGAATTGGCAAAGGGATATTTGGAAGCCCATAGAGGGCTATGGTGAAAAAGGAAACATCCTCAGATGAAATCTGGAAAGAAGCTTTCTGAGAAACTGCTGAGTCTTTTGTTAATTCATCTCACAGAGTTACATCTGTATTTCATGGATCTCTTTGCAGGCCTTATTTATGTGGAATCTGAGAACAGATATTTCGGATCCCTTTGAAGACTATAGAGAAAAAGGAAATATCCTCCGATAACAAAGAGAAAGAAGCTTTCTGAGAATCTTCTTTGTGTTCGGTGAAATCATCTCCCAGAGTTAAAGCTTTCCCATCAAGAAGCCTTTCGCTAAGACAGTTCTTGTGGAATTGGCAAAGTGATATTTGGAAGCCCATAGAGGGCTATGGTGAAAAAGGAAATATCCTCAGATGAAATCTGGAAAGAAGCTTTATGAGAAACTGCCCTGTGATGTGTGACTTCCACTCACAGAGTTACATCTGTATTTCGTGGATCTCTTTGCTAGCCTTATTTCTGTGGAATCTGAGAACAGATATTTCGGATCCCTTTGAAGACTATAGGGCCAAAGGAAATATCCTCCGATAACAAAGAGAAAGAAGCTTTCTGAGAAACTTCTTTGTGTTCTGTGATATCATCTCACAGAGTTACAGCCTTGCCCTCAAGAAGTCTTTCGTAAGACAGTTCTTGTGGAATTGGCATAGTGATATTTGGAACCCCTAGAGGGCTATGTTGAAATAGGAAATATCCTCAGATGAAATCTGGAAAGAAGCTTTCAGAGAAACAGCTCTGTGATGTGTGACTTCCACTCACAGAGTTACATCTGTATTTCGTGGATCTCTTTGCTAGCCTTATTTCTGTGGAATCTGAGAACAGATATTTCTGATCCGTTTGAAGACTACAGGGCCAAAGGAAATATCTTCCGATAACAAAGAGAAAGAAGCTTTCTGAGAAAATTCTTTGTATTCTGTGAAATCATCTCACAGAGATACAGCTTTCCCCTCAAGAAGCCTTTCGCTAAGACAGTTCTTGTGGAATTGGCAAAGTGATATTTGGAAGCCCATAGAGGGCTGTAGTGAAAAAGGAAATATCCTCAGATGAAATCTGCAAAGAAGCTTTCAGAGAAACTGCTCTGTGATGTGTGACTTCCACTAACAGAGTTACATCTGTATTTCGTGGATCTCTTTGCTAGCCTTATTTCTGTGAAATCTGAGAACAGATACTTCGGATCCCTTTGAAGACTATAGGGCCAAAGGAAATATCCTCCGATAAGAAATAGAAAGAAGCTTTCTGAGAAAATTCTTTGTATTCTGGTGAAATCATCTCACAGAGTTAGAGCTTTGCCCTCAAGAAGCCTTTCGCTAAGACAGTTCTTGTGGAATTGGCAAAGTGATATTTGGAAGCCCATAGAGGGCTATGGTGAAAAACGAAATATCCTCAGATGAAATCTGAAAGAAGCTTTCTGAGAAACTGCTTAGTGTTCTGTTAATTCATCACACACTGTTACATCTGTATTTCGTGGATCTTTTTGCTAGCCTTATTTCTGTGGAATCTGAGAACAGATATTTCGGATCCCTTTGAAGACTATAGGTCCAAAGGAAATATCCTCCGATAACAAAGAGAAAGAAGCTTTCTGAGAAAATGCTTCGTGTTCTGTGAAATCATCTCACAGAGTTACAGCTTTACCCTCAAGAAGCCTTTCGCTAAGACAGTTCTTGTGGAATTGGCATAGTGATATTTGGAAGCCCATAGAGGGCTATGGTGAAAAAGGAAATATCCTCAGATGAAATCTGGAAAGAAGCTTTCAGAGAAACTGCTCTGTGATGTGTGACTTCCACTAAGAGAGTTACATCTGTATTTCGTGGATCTCTTTGCTAGCCTTATTTCTGTGGAATCTGAGAACAGATATTTCGGATCCCTTTGAAGAATATACGGCCAAAGGAAATATCCTCGGACAACACAGAGAAAGAAGCTTTCTGAGAAACTTCTTTTTGTTCTGTGAAATCATCTCACAGAGTTACAGCTTTCCCCTCAAGAAGACTTTCGCTAAGGCAGTTCTTGTGGAATTGGCAAAGTGATATTTGTAAGGCCATAGAGGGCTATGGTGAAAAAGGAAACATCCTCAGATGAAATCTGGAAAGAAGCTTTCTGAGAAACTGCTGAGTCTTTTGTTAATTCATCTCACAGAATTACATCTGTATTTCGTGGATCTCTTTGCTAGCCTTATTTCTGTGGAATCTGAGAACAGATATTTCGGATCCCTTTGAAGACTATAGGGACAAAGGGAATATCATCCGATAACAAAGAGAAAGAAGCTTTCTGAGAGACTTCTTTGTGTTCTGTGAAATCATCTCACAGAGTTACATCTTTCCCCTCAAGAGGACTTTCGGTAAGACAGTTCTTATGGAATAGGCAAAGTGATATTTGGAAACCCATAGAGGGCTAGGTTGAAAAAGGAAATATCCTCAGATGAAATCTGGAAAGAAGCTTTCTGAGAAACTGCTCTGTGATGTGTGACTTCCACTCACAGCGTTACATCTGTATTTCTTGGATCTCTTTGCTAGCCTTATTTCTGTGGAATCTGAGAACAGATGTTTCGGATCCCTTTGAAGACTATATGGCCAAAGAAAATATCCTCCGATAAGAAAGAGAAAGAAACTTTCTGAGAAACTTCTTTGTGTTCTGTGAAATCACCTCACAGAGTTACAGCTTTCCCCGCAAGAAGTATTTCGCTAAGACAGTTCTTGTGGAATTCGCAAAGTGATATTTGGAAGCCCGTAGAGGGCTACGGTTAAAAAGTAAATATCCTCAGAAGAAATCTGGAAAGAAGCTTGCTGAGAAACTGCTCTGTGACCTGTGACTTCCACTCACAGAGTTACATCTGTATTTCGTGGATCTCTTTGCTAGTCTTATTTCTGTGGAATCTGAGAACAGATACTTCGGATCCCTTAGAAGACTATAGGGCCAAAGGAATTATCCTCCGATAAAAAAGAGAAAGAAGCTTTCTGAGAAACTTCTTAGTGTTCTGTGAAATCATCTCACAGAGTTACAGCTTTCCCCTCCAGAAGCTTTTCGCTAAGGCAGTTCTTGTGGAATTGGCAAAGTGATATTTGGAAGCCCATAGAAGGCTATGGTGAAAAAAGAAATATCCTCAGATGAAATCTGGAAAGAAGCTTTCTGAGAAACTGCCCTGTGATGTGTGACTTCCACTCACAGAGTTACATCTGTATTTCGTGGATCTCTTTCCTAGCCTTATTTCTGTGGAATCTGAGAACAGATATTTCGGATCCCTTTGAAGACTCTAGGGCCAAAGTAAATATCCTCCGATAAAAAAGAGAAAGAAGCATTCTGAGGAAAATTCTTTGTGTTCTGTGAAATCATCTCACTGAGTTACAGCTTCCTCCTCAAGAAGCCTTTCGCTAAGACGGTTCTTGTGGAATTGGCAAAGTGATATTTGGAAAACCTTAGAGGGCTATGGTGAAAAAGGAAATATCCCGAGATGAAATCTGTAAAGAAGCTTTCTGAGAAACTTCTTAGTGTTCTGTAAAATCATCTCACAGAGTTACAGCTTTCCCCTCAGGAAGCCTTTCGCTAAGGCAGTTCTTGTGGAATTGGCAAACTGATATTTGGAAGCCAAGAGAGGGCTATGGTGAAAAAGGAAATATCCTCAGATGAAATCTGGAAAGAAGCTTTCCGAGAAACTGCTCTGTGATGTGTGACTTCCACTCACAGAGTTACATCTGTATTTCGTGGATCTCTTTGCTAGCCTTATTTCTGTGGAATCTGAGAACAGATATTTCGGATCCCTTTGAAGACTATAGGGCCAAAGGAAATATCTTCCGATAACAAAGAGAAAGAAGCTTTCTGAGAAACTTCTTTGTGTTCTGTGAAATCATCTCAGAGTTACAGCATTCCCCTCAAGAAGCCTTTCGCTAAGACAGCTCTTGTGGAATTGGCAAAGTGATATTTGGAAGCCCATAGAGGGCTATGGTGAAAAAGGAAATATCCTCATATGAAATCTGGAAAGAAGCTTTCAGAGAAACTGCTCTGTGATGTGTGACTTCCACTAACAGAGTTACATCTGTATTTCGTGTATCTCTTTGCTAGCCTTATTTCTGTGGAATCTGAGAACAGATATTTCGGATCACATTGGAGACTATACGGCCAAAGGAAATATCCTCGGACAACAAAGAGAAAGAAGCTTTCTGAAAAACTTCTTTGTGTTCTATGAAATCATCTCACAGAGTTACAGCTTTCCCCTCAAGAAGACTTTCGCTAAGGCAGTTCTTGTGGAATTGGCAAAGGGATATTTGGAAGCCCATAGAGGGCTATGGTGAAAAAGGAAACTTCCTCAGATGAAATCTGGAAAGAAGCTTTCTGAGAAACTGCTGAGTCTTTTGTTAATTCATCTCACAGAGTTACATCTGTATTTCATGGATCTCTTTGCAGGCCTTATTTATGTGGAATCTGAGAACAGATATTTCGGATCCCTTTGAAGACTATAGAGAAAAAGGAAATATCCTCCGATAACAAAGAGATAGAAGCTTACTGAGAGACTTCTTTGTGTTCTGTGAAATCATCTCACAGAGTTACAGCTTTCCCCTCAAGAACACTTTCGGTAAGACAGTTCTTGTGGAATCGGCAAAGTGATATTTGGAAACCCATAGAGGGCTATGTTGAAAAAGGAAATATCCTCTGATGAAATCTGGAAAGAAGCTTTCTGAGAAACTGCTCTGTGATGTGTGACTTCCACTCACAGAGTTACATCTGTATTTCGTGGATCTCTTTTCTAGCCTTATTTCTGTGGAATCTGAGAACAGATATTTCGGATCCCTTTGTAGACGATAGGGAGAAAGGAAATATCCTCCGATAACAAAGAGAAAGAAGCTTTTGGAGAGACTTCTTTGTGTTCTGTGAAATCATCTCACAGAGTTACAGCTTTCCCCTCAAGAAGCCTTTCGGTAAGACAGTTCTTGTGGAATAGGCAAAGTGATATTTGGAAACCCATAGAGGGCTAGGTTGAAAAAGGAAATATCCTCAGATGAAATCTGGCAAGAAGCTTGCTGAGAAACTGCTCTCTGTCGTGTGACTTTCACTCACAGAGTTACATCTGTATTTCGTGGATCTCTTTGCCAGCCTTATTTCTGTGGAATCTGAGAACAGATATTTCGGATACCTTTGAAGACTATAGGGCCAAAGGAATTATCCTCCGATAACAAAGAGAAAGAAGCTTTCTGAGAAACATCTTTGTGTTCTAGAAATCATCTCACAGAGTTACACCTTTCCTCTCAAGAAACCTTTCGCTAAGACAGTTCTTGTGGAATTGCAAAGTGATATTTGGAAGCCCATAGACGGCTGTAGTGAAAAAGGAAATATCCTCAGATGAAATCTGGATAAAAGCTTTCTGAGAAACTGCAGAGTGTCCTGTTAATTCATCTCACACAGTTACATCTGTATTTCGTGGATATCTTTTCTTTCCTTATTTCTGTGCAATCTAAGAACAGATATTTCAGATCCCTTTGAAGACTATACGGCCAAGGGAAATATCCTCCGACAACAAAGAGAAAGAAGCTTTCTGAGAAACTTCTTTGTGTTCTGTGAAATCATCTCCCAGAGTTAAAGCTTTCCCATCAAGAAGCCTTTCGCTAAGACAGTTCTTGTGGAATTGGCAAAGTGATATTTGAAAGCCCATAGAGGGCTATGGTGAAAAAGGAAATATCCTCAGATGAAATCTGGAAAGAAGCTTTATGAGAAACTGCCCTGTGATGTGTGACTTCCACTCACAGAGTTACATCTGTATTTCGTGGATCTCTTTGCTGGCCTTATTTCTGTGGAATCTGAGAACAGATATTTCGGATCCCTTTGAAGACTATAGGGCCAAAGGAAATATCCTCCGATAAAAAAGAGAAAGAAGATTTCTGAAGAAAATTCTTTGTGTTCTGTGAAATCATCTCACTGAGTTACAGCTTTCTCCTCAAGAAGCCTTTCGCTAAGACAGTTCTTGTGGAATTGGCAAAGTGATATTTGGAAGCCCTTAGAGTGCAATGGTGAAAAAGGAAATATCCTCAGATGAAAACTGGAAAGAAGCTTTCTGACAAACTGCTTAGTCTTTTGTTAATTCTTCTCAGAGAGTTACTTCTGTATTTCGTGGATCGATTTGCTATCCTTATTTCTGTGGAATCTGAGAACAGATATTTCGGATCCCTTTGAAGACTCTAGGGCCAAAGTAAATATCCTCCGATAAAAAAGAGAAAGAAGCTTTCTGAAGAAAATTCTTTGTGTTCTGTGAAATCATCTCACAGAGTTACAGCTTTCTCCTCAAGAAGCCTTCGCTAAGACAGTTCTTGTGGAATTGGAAAAGTGATGTTTGGAAGCCCATAGTGGGCTATTGTGAAAAAGGAAATATCCTGAGATGAAATCTGTAAAGAAGCTTTCGGAGAAACTACTCTGTGATGTGTGACTTCCACTCAGAGAGTTACATCTTTATTTCGTGGATCACTTGGCTAGCCTTATTTCTGTGGAATCTGAGAACAGATATTTCGGATCCCTTTGAAGACTATAGGGAGAAAGGAAATATCCTCCGATAAAAAGAGAAAGAAGCTTTCTGAGAAACTTATCTGTGTTCTGTGAAATCATCTCCCAGAGTTAAAGCTTTCCCATCAAGAAGCCTTTCGCTAAGACAGTTCTTGTGGAATTGGCAAAGTGATATTTGGAAGCCCTTAGAGGGCTATGGTGAAAAAGGAAATATCCTCAGATGAAATCTGGAAAGAAGATTTATTAGAAACTGCCCTGTGATGTGTGACTTCCACTCACAGAGTTACATCTCTATTTCGTGGATCTCTTTGCTAGCCTTACTTCTGTGGAATCTGAGAACAGATATTTCGGATCCCTTTGAAGACTATAGGGCCAAAGGAAATATCCTCCGAAAACAAAGAAAAAGAAGCTTTCTGAGAAACTTCTTAGTGTTTTGTGAAATCATCTCACAGAGTTACAGCTTTCCCCTCAAGAAGCCTTTCGCTAAGACAGTTCTTGTGGAATTGTCAAAGTGATATTTGGAAGCCCTTAGAGAGCTATGGTGAAAAAGGAAATATCCTCAGATGAAATCTGGAAAGAAGCTTTCTGAAAAACTGCTTAGTCTTCTGTTAATTCATCTCTCAGAGTTACATCTGTATTTCGTGGATCTCTTTGCTAGCCTTATTTCTGTGGAATCTGAGAACAGATATTTCAGATCCTTTTGAAGAATATACTGCCAAAGGAAATATCCTCGGACAACACAGAGAAAGAAGCTTTCTGAGAAAGTTCTTTGTGTTCTGTGAAATCATCTCACAGAGTTACAGCTTTCCCCTCAAGAAGACTTTCGCTAAGGCAGTTCTTGTGGAATTGGCAAAGGGATATTTGGAAGCCCATAGAGGGCTATGGTGAAAAAGGAATTATCCTCAGATGAAATCTGGAAAGAAGGTTTCTGAGAAATTGCTCTGTGATGTTTGCCTTCCACTCACAGAGTTAAATCTGAGTTTCGTGCATCTCTTTGCTAGCCTTATTTCTGTGGAATCTGAGAACAGATATTTCGGATCCCTTTGAAGACTATACGGCCAAGGGAAATATCCTCCGACAACAAAGAGAAAGAAGCTTTTTGAGAAACTTCTTTGTGTTCTGTGAAATCATCTCACAGAGTTACAGCTTTGCCTTCAAGAAGCCATTCGCTAAGAGTGTTCTTGTGGAATTGGCAAAGTGATATTTGGAAGCCCTTAAAGGGCTATGGTGAAAAAGGAAATATCCTCAGATGAAATCTGGAAAGAAGCTTTCTGAGAAACTGACCTGTGAAGTGTGACTTCCACTCACAGAGTTACATCTGTATTTCGTGGATCTCTTTGCTAGCCTTATTTCTGTGGAACCTGAGAACAGATATTTCGGATCCCTTTGAAGACTGTAGGGCCAAAGGAAATATCCTCCGATTACAAAGAGAAAGAAGCTTTCTGAGAAACTTCTTTGAACTCTGTGAAATCAACTCACAGAGTTAGAGTTTTCCCCTCAAGAAGCCTTTCGCTAAGACAGTTCTTGTGGAATTGGCAAAGTGATATTTGGAAGCCCATAGAGGGCTATGGTGGAAAAGGAAATATCCTCAGATGAAATCTGGAAAGAAGCTTTCTGAGAAACTGCTTAGTGTTCGGTTAATTCATCTCACAGAGTTACTTCTGTATTTCGTGGATCTCTTTGCTTGCCTTATTTCTGTGGAATTTGAGAACAGATAATTCGGATCCCTTTGAAAACTATAGGGCCAAAGGAAATATCCTCCGATAACAAAGAGAAAGAAGCTTTCTGAGAAACTTCTTTGTGTTCTGTGAAATCACCTCACAGAGTTACAGCTTTCCCCTCAAGAAGCCTTTCGATAAGGCAGTTCTTGTGGAATTAGCAAAGTGATATTTGGATGCCAAGAGAGGGCTACGGTGAAAAAGGAAATATCCCCAGATGAAATCTGGAAAGAAGCTTTCGGAGAAACTGCTCTGTGATGTGTGACTTCCACTCACAGAGTTACATCTGTATTTCGTGGATCTCTTTGCTAGCCTTATTTCTGTGGAATCTGAGAACAGATATTTCGGATCCCTTTGAAGACTATAGGGCCAAAGGAAATATCCACCGATAAAAAAGAGAAAGAAGCTTTCTGAGAAACTTCTTTGTGTTCGGTGAAATCATCTCACAGAGTTACAGCTTTCCCCTCAAGAAGCCTTTAGCTAAGACAGTTCTTGTGGAATTGGCAAAGTGATATTTGGAAGCCCATAGAGGGCTATGGTGAAAAAGGAAATATCCTCAGATGAAATCTGGAAAGAAGCTTTCGGAGAAACTGCTTAGTCTTTTGTTAATTCATCTCACAGAGTTACATCTGTATTTCGTGGATCTCTTTGCTAGCCTTATTTCTGTGGAATCTGAGAACAGATATTTCCGATCCCTTTGAAGACTATAGGGCCAAAGGAAATATACTCCGATTACAAAGAGAAAGAAGCTTTCTGAGAAACTTCTTTGTGTTCTGTGATATCATCTCACTGGGTTACAGCTTTGCCCTCAAGAAGCCTTTCGCTAAGACAGTTCTTGTGGAATTGGCAAAGTGATATTTGGAAGCCCATAGAGGGCTATGGTGAAAAAGGAATTATCCTCAGATGAAATCTGGAAAGAAGCTTTCTGAGAAATTGTCTGTGATGTTTGCCTTCCACTCACAGAGTTAAATCTGAGTTTCGTGCATCTCTTTGATAGCCTTATTTCTGTGGAATCTGAGAACAGATATTTCGGATCCCTTTGAAGACTATACGGCCAAGGGAAATATCCTCCGACAACAAAGAGAAAGAAGCTTTCTGAGAAACTTCTTTCTGTTCTGTGAAATCATCTCACAGAGTTACAGCTTTGCCTTCAAGAAGCCATTCGATAAGAGTGTTCTTGTGGAATTGGCAAAATGATATTTGGAAGCCCTTAGAGGGCTATGGTGAAAAAGGAAATATCCTCAGATGAAATCTGGAAAGAAGCTTTCTGAGAAACTGCCCTGTGATGTGTGACTTCCACTCACAGAGTTACATCTGTATTTCGTGGATCTCTTTGCTAGCCTTATTTCTGTGGAATCTGAGAACAGATATTTCGGATCCCTTGGAAGACTATAGGGCCAAAGGAAATATCCTCCGATAACAAAGAGAAAGAAGCTTTCTGAGAAACTTCTTTGTACTCTGTGAAATCATCTCACAGAGTTACAGCTTTCCCCTCAAGAAGCCTTTCGCTAAGACAGTTCTTGTGGAATTGGCAAAGTGATATTTGGAAGCCCATAGAGGGCTCTGGTGGAAAAGGAAATATCCTCCGATGAAATCTGGAAAGAAGCTTTCTGAGAAACTGCTTAGTGTTCGGTTAATTCATCTCACAGAGTTACCTCTGTATTTCGTGGATCACTTTGCTAGCCTTATTTCTGTGGAATCTGAGAACAGATATTTCGGATCCCTTTGAAGACTATAGGGCCAATGGAAATATCCTCCGATAACAAAGAGAAAGGAGCTTTCTGAGAAACTTCTTTGTGTTCTGTGAGTTCCTCTAACAGAGTTACAGCTTTCCCCTCAAGAAGCCTTTCGCTAAGACAGTTCTTGTGGAATTGCCAAAGTGATATTTGGAAGCCCATAGAGGGCTGTGTTGAAAAAGGAAATATCCTCAGATGAAATCTGGAAAGAAGTTATCTGAGAAATGCCCTTAGATGTGTGACTTTCACTCACAGAGTTACATCTGTATTTCGTGGAACTCTTTGCTAGCCTTATTTCTGTGGAATCTGAGAACAGATATTTCGGATCCCTTTGAAGACTATAGGGCCATATGAAATATCCTCCGATAACAAAGAGAAAGAAACTTTCTGAGAAACTTCTTTGTGTTCTGTGAAATCTCCTCACAGAGTTACAACTTTCCCCTCAAGAGGCCTTCGCTAAGACAGTTCTTGTGGAATTGGCAAGGTGATATTTGGCAGGCCTTAGAGGGCTATGGTGAAAAAGGAAATATCCTCAGATGGAATCTGGAAAGAAGCTTTCTGAGAAACTGCTTAGTGTTCTGTTATTTCATCTCACCGAGTTACATCTTTATTTCGTTGATCTCTTTACTAGCCTTATTTCTGTGGAATCTGAGAACAGATATTTCGGATCCCTTTCAAGTCTATAGGGCCACAGGAAATATCCTCAGATAACAAAGAGAAAGAAGCTTTCTGAGAAACTTCTTTGTGTTCTGTGAAATCATCTCACAGAGTTACAGCTTTCCCCTCAAGAAGTCTTTCGCTAAGGCAGTTCTTGTGGAATTGGCAAAGTGATATATGGAATCCCATAGAGGGCTATGGTGAAAAAGGAAATATCCGCAGATGAAATCTGGAAAGAAGCTTTCTGAGAAACTGCTTAGTCTTTTGTTAATTCATCTCAGAGTGTTACATCTGTATTTCGTGGATCTCTTTGCTAGCCTTATTTCTGTGGATTCTGAGAACAGATATTTCGGATCCCTTTGAAGACTCTAGGGCCAAAAGAAATATCCTCCGATAAAAAAGAGAAAGAAGCTTTCTGAAGAAAATTCTTTGTGTTCTGTGAAATAATCTCACAGAGTTACTGCTTCTCATCAAGAAGCCTTTCGCTAAGACAGTTCTTGTGGAATTGGCAAAGTGATATTTGGAAGCCCTTAGAGGGCTATGGTAAAAGAGGAAATATCCTCAGATGAAATCTGGAAAGAAGCTTTCTGAGAAACTACTCTGTGATGTGTGACTTCCACTCACAGAGTTACATCTGTATTTCGTGGATCTCTTTGCTAGCCTTATTTCTGTGGAATCTGAGAACAGATATTTCGGAACACTTTGAAGACTATAGGGCCAAAGGAATTATCCTCCGATAACAAAGAGAAAGAATCTTTCTGAGAAACATCTTTGTGTTCTGGAAATCATCTCACAGAGTTACACCTTTACCCTCAAGAAACCTTTCGCTAAGACAGTTCTTGTGGAATTGGCAAAGTGATATTTGGAAGCCCATAGAGGGCTGTAGTGAAAAAGGAAATGTCCTCAGATGAAATCTGGAAAGAAGCTTTCTGAGAAACTGCATAGTGTTCTGTTAATTCATCTCACAAAGCTACATCTGTATTTCGTGGATATCTTTGCTAGCCTTATTTCTGTGGAATCTGAGAGCAGATATTTCGGATCCCTTTGAAGACTATACGGCCAAGGGAAATATCCTCCGACAACAAAGAGAAAGAAGCTTTCTGAGAAACTTCTTTGTTTTCTGTGAAATCACCTCACAGAGTTACAGCTTTGCCCTCAAGAAGCCTTTCGCTAAGACAGTTCTTGTGGAATTGGCAAAGTGATATTTGGAAGCCCATAGAGGGCTATGGTGAAAAAGGAAATATCCTCAGGTGAAATCTGGAAAGAAGCTTTCTGAGAAACTGCTTAGTGTTCTGTTAATTCATCTCACAGAGTTACATCTGTATTTCGTTGATCTCTTTGATAGCCTTATTTCTGTGGAATCTGAGAACAGATATTTCGGATCCCTTTGAAGACTATAGGGCCAAAGGAAATATCCTCCGATAACAAAGAGAAAGAAGCTTTCTGAGAAACTTCTTTGTGTTCGGTGAAATCATCTCACAGAGTTACAGCTTTCCCCTCAACAAGCCTTTAGCTAAGACAGTTCTTGTGGAATTGGCAAAGTGATATTTGGAAGGCCTTAGAGGGCTATGGTGAAAAAGGAAATATCCTCAGATGAAATCTGGAAAGAAGCGTTCTCAGAAACTGCTTAGTCTTCTGTTAATTCATCTCACAGAGTTCCATCTGTATTTCGTGGATCTCTTTGCTAGGCATATTTCTGTAGAATCTGAGAACAGATATTTCGGATCCCTTTGAAGATTATAGGGCCAAAGGAAATATCCTCTGATAACAAAGAGAAAGAAGCTTTCTGAGAAACTTCTTTGTGTTCTATGAAATCATCTCAGAGAGTTACAGCTTTCCGCTCAAGAAGCCTGTCGCTAAGACAGTTCTTGTGGAATTGGCAAAGTGATATTTGTAAGCCCATAGAGGGCTATGGTGAAAAAGGAAATATCCTCAGATCAAATCTGGAAAGAAGCTTTCTGGGAAACTACTCTGTGATGTGTGACTTCCACTCACAGAGTTACATCTGTATTTCGTGGATCTCTTCGCTAGCCTTATTTCTGTGGAACCTGAGAACAGATATTTCGGATCCCTTTGAAGACTGTAGGGCCAAAGGAAATATCCTCCGATTACAAAGAGAAAGAAGCTTTCTGAGAAACTTCTTTGAACTCTGTGAAATCAACTCACAGAGTTAGAGTTTTCCCCTCAAGAAGCCTTTCGCTAAGACAGTTCTTGTGGAATTGGCAAAGTGATATTTTGAAGGCCATAGAGGGCTAGGTGAAAAAGGAAATATCCTCAGATGAAAACGGGAAAGAAGCTTTCTGAGAAACTGCTTAGTCTTCTGTTAATTCATCTCACAGTGTTACATCTGTATTTCGTGGATCTCTTTGCCTGCCTTATTTCTTTGGAATCTGAGAACAGATATTTCGGATCCCTTTGAAGACTACAGGGTCAAAGGAAATATCCTCCGATAAGAAAGAGAAAGAAGCTTTTGGAGATACTTCTTTGTGTTCTGTGAAATCATCTCACAGAGTTACAGCTTTCACCTCAAGAAGCCTTTCGCTAAGACAGTTCTTGTGGAATTGGCAAAGTGATATTTGGAATCCCGTAGAGGACTATGGTGAAAAAGGAAATATTCTCAGATGAAATCTGGAAAGAAGCTTTCCGAGAAACTGCTTTGTGATATGTGACTTCCACTCACAGAATTACATCTGTATTTCGTGGATCTCTTTGCTAGCCTTAATTCTGTGGAATCTGAGAACAGATATTTCGGATCCCTTTGAAGACTATAGGGCCAAAGGAAATTTCCTCCGATAACAAAGACAAAGAAACTTTCTGAGAAACTTCTTTGTGTACTGTGAAATCATCTCACAGAGATACATCTTTCCCCTCAAGAAGCCTTTCGCTAAGACAGTTCTTGTGTAATTGGCAAAGTAATATTTGGAAGTCCGTAGAGGGCTATGGTGAAAAAGGAAATATCCTCAGATGAAATCTGGAAAGTAGCTGTCCGAGAAACTGCTCTGTGATGTGTGACTTGCACTCACAGAGTTATATCTGTATTTCGTGGATCTCTTTGCTAGCCTTCTTTCTTTGGAATCTGAGAACAGATATTTCGGATCCCTTTGGAGACTATAGGGCCATATGAAATATCCTCCGATAACAAAGAGAAAGAAGCTTTATGAGAAAATTCTTTGTGTTCTGTGAAATCATCTCACATAGTTAAAGCATTGCCCTCCAGAAGCCTTTCGCTAAGACAGTTCTTGTGGAATTGGCAAAGTGATATTTGGAAGCCCATAGAGGGCTATGGTGAAAAAGGAAATATCCTCAGATGAAATCTGGAAAGAAGCTTTCAGAGAAACGGCTCTGTGATGTGTGACTTCCACTCACAGAGTTACATCTGTATTTCGTGGATCTCTTTGCAGGCCTTATTTCTGTGGAATCTGAGAACAGATATTTCGGATCCTTTTGAAGACTATAGGCCCATAGGAAATATCCTACGATAAAAAGAGAAAGAAACTTCTTGAGAAACGTCTTTGTGTTCTGTGAAATCATCTCACGGAGTTACAGCTTTCCCCTCAAGAAACCTTTCGCTAAGACAGTTCTTGTGGAATTGGCAAAGTGATATTTGGAAGCCCTTAGAGGGCTATGGTGAAAAAGGAAATATCCCCAGATGAAATCTGGAAAGAAGCTTTCTTAGAAACTGCTTAGTGTTCTGTTAATTCATCTCACAGAGTTACATCGGTATTTCGTGGATCTCTTTGCTAGCCTTATTTCTGTGGAATCTGAGAACAGATATTTCGGTTCCCTTTGAAGACTATACGGCCAAAGGAAATATCCTCCGAAAAGAAAGAGAAATAAACTTTCTGAGAAACTTCTTTGTGTTCTTTGAGTTCCTCTAACAGAGTTACAGCTTTCCCCTCTAGAAGCCTTGCGCTAAGACAGTTCTTGTTGAATTGCCAAAGTGATATTTGGAAGCCCATAGAGGGCTGTGGTGAAAATGGAAATATCCACAGATGAAATCTGGCAAGAAGCTTTCTGAGAATCTGCTCTGTGATGTGTGACTTCCACTCATAGAGTTACATCTGTATTTCGTGGATCTCTTTTCTAGCCTTATTAGTGTGGAATCTCAGAACAGATATTTCGGATCCCTTTGAAGACTATAGGGCCAAAGGAAATATCCTCCGATAACAAAGAGAAAGAAGCTTTCTGAGAGACTATTTTGTGTTCTGTGAAATCATCTCACGGAGTTACAGCTTTCCCCTCAGGAAGACTTTCGCTAAGACACTTCTTGTGGAATTGGCAAAGTGATATTTGAAAGCCTATAGAGGGCTATGGTGAAAAAGGAAGTATCCTCAGGTGAAATCTGGAAAGAAGCTTTCTGAGAAATTGCTTAGTGTTCTGTTAATTCATCTCACAGAGTTACATCTGTATTTCGTGGATCTCTTTGCTAGCCTTATTTCTGTGGAATCTTAGAACAGATATTGCGGATCCCTTTGAAGACTATAGGGCCAAAGGAAATATCCTCTGATAAAAAGGAGAAAGAAGCTTTCTGAGAAAATTCTTTGTGTTCTTTGAAATCCTCTCACAGAGTTACACCTTTCTCCTCAGGAAGCCTTTAGCTAAGACAGTTCTTGTGGAATTGGCAAAGGGATATTTGGAAGCCCTAAGAGGGCTATGGTGAAAAAGGAAATATCCTCAGATGAAATCTGGAAAGAAGCTTTCTGAGATACTGCTCTGTGATGTGTGACTTCCACTCATAGAGTTACATCTGTATTTCGCGGATCGTTGCCAGCCTTATTTCTGTGGAATCTGAGAACAGATAATTCGGATCCCTTTGAAGACTGTAGGACCAAAGGAAATATCCTCCGATAACAAAGAGAAAGAAGCTTTCTGAGAAACCTCTTTGTGTTCTGTGAAATCATCTCACAAAGTTACAGCTTTCCCCTCAAGTAGCCTTTCGCTAAGACAGTTCTTGTGGAATTGGCAAAGTGATATTTGGAAGCCCTTAGAGGGTTATGGTGAAAAAGGAAATATCCTCAGATGAAATCTGGAAAGAAGGTTTCTGAGAAACTGCTTAGTGTTCTGTTAATTCATCTCACCGAATTACATCTGTATTTCGTGGATCTCTTCGCTAGCCTTATTTCTGTGGAATCTAAGAACAGTTATTTCGGATCCCTTTGAAGACTATAGGGCCAAAGGAAATATCCTTCGATAACAAAGAGAAAGAAGATTTCTGAGAAAATTCTATGTGTTCTGTGAAATGATCTCACAGAGTTACAGCTTTCCCCTCAAGAAGCCTTTCGCTAAGACAGATCTTGTGGAATTGGCAAAGTGATATTTGGAAGCCCATAGAGGGCTATGGTGAAAAAGGAAATATCCTCAGATGAAATCTGGAAAGAAGCTTTCCGAGAAACTGCTCTTTGTTGTGTGACTTCCACTGACAGATTTACATCTGTATTTCGTGGATCTCTTTGCTAGCCTTATTTCTGTGGAATCTGAGTACAGATATTTTGGATCCCTTTGAAGAATATACGGCCAAAGGAAATATCCTCCGATAACAAAGAGAAAGAAGCTTTCTGAGAAACTTCCTTGTGTTCTGTGAAATCATCTCAGAGAGTTACAGCTTTCCCCTCAAGAAACCTTTGCTAAGACAGTTCTTGTGGAATTGGAAAAGTGATATTTGGAAGCCCTTAGAGGGCTATGGTGAAAAAGGAAATATCCTCAGATGAAATCTGGATAGAAGCTTTCTGAGAAACTACTTAGTGTTCTGTTAATTCATATCACAGAGTTACATCTGTATTTGGTGGATCTCTTTGGTAGCCTTATTTCTGTGGAAGCTAAGAACAGATATTTCGGATCCATTTGAAGACTGTAGGACCAAAGGAAATATCCTCTGATAACAAAGAGAAAGAAGCTTTCTGAGAAACTTCTTTGCGTTCCGTGAAATCATCCCACAGAGTTACAGCTTTCCAATCGAGTAGCCTTTGGCTAAGACAGTTCTTGTGGGATTGGCAAACTGATATTTGGAAGCCCATAGAGGGTTATGGTGAAAAAGGAAATATCCTCAGATGAAATCTGGAAAGAAGCTTTCTGAGAAACTGCTTAGTATTCTGTTAATTCAACTCAGAGAGTTACATCTGTATTTCGTGGATCTCTTTGCCTGCCTTATTTCTGTGGAATCTGAGAACAGATATTTCGGATCCCTTTGAAGACTATAGGGTCAAAGGAAATATCCTCCGATAAGAAAGAGAAAGAAGCTTTCGGAGAGTCTTCTTTGTGTTCTGTGAAATCAACTCACAGAATTACATCTTTCGCTTCAAAAAACCTTTCGCTAAGACAGTTCTTGTGGAATTGGGAAAGTGATATTTGGAAGTCCATAGAGGGCTATGGTGAAAAAATAAATATCCTCAGATGAAATCTGGAAAGAAGCTTTCTGAGAAACTGCTCTGTGATGTGTGACTTCCACTCATAGAGTTACATCTGTATTTCGTGGATCTCTTTGCAAGCCTTATTTCAGTGGAATCTGAGAACAGATATTTCGGATCCCTTTGAAGAATATAGGGTCAAAGGAAATATCCTCGGTTAAAAAAGAGAAAGAAGCTTTCTGAGAAACTTCCTTGTGTTCTGTGAAATCATCTCACAGAGTTACAGCTTTCCCCTCAAGAAGTCTCTTGCTAAGACAGTTCTTGTGGAATTGGCAAAGTGATATTGGGAAGACCTTAGAGGGCTATGGTGAAAAGGAAATATCCTCAGATGAAATCTGGATAGAAGCTTTCTGAAAAACTGCTTAGTGTTCTGTTAATTCATCTCACAGAGTTACGTCTGTGTTTCGTGGATCTCTTGCTAGCCTTATTTCTGTGGAATCTGAGAACAGATATTTCGGATCCCTTTGAAGACTGTAGGGCCAAAGGAAATATCCTACTATAACAAAGAGAAAGAAGCTTTCTGAGAAACTTCTTTGTGTTGTGTGAAATAATCTCACAGAGTTCCAGCTTTCCCCTCAAGAAGACTTTCGCTAAGACAGTTCTTGTGGAATTGGAAAAGGGATATTTGGAAGCCAATAGAGGGCTATGGTGAAAAACGAATATCCTCAGATGAAATCTGGAAAGAAGCTTTCCGAGAAACTGCTCTGTGATATGTGACTTCCACTCATAGAGTTACATCTGTATTTCGTGGATATCTTTGCTAGCCTTATTTCTGTGGAATCTGAGAACAGATATTTCGGATCCTTTTGAAGACTATAGGGCCAAAGGAAATATCCTCAGATAACAAAGAGAAAGAAGCTTTCTGAGAAACTTCTTTGTGTTCTGTGAAATTATCTCACAGAGTTACAGCATTCCCCTCAAGAAATCTTTCACTAAGACAATTCTTGTGGAATTGGTAAAGTGATATTTGGAAGCCCTTAGAGGGCTATGGTGAAAAAGGAAATATCCTCCGATGAAATCTGGAAAGAAGTTTTCTGAGAAACTGCTCTGTGATGTGTGACTTCCACTCATAGAGTTACATCTGTATTTCGTGGATCTCTTTGCTAGCCTTATTTCTGTGGAATCTGAGAACAGATATTTCGGATCCCTTTGATGAATTTAGGGACAAAGGAAATATCCTCCGATAACAAAGAGAAAGAAGCTTTATGAGAAACTTCCTTGTGTTCTGTGAAATCATCTCAGAGAGTCACAGCTTTTCCCTCAAGAAGCCTCTTGCTAAGACAGTTCTTGTGGAATTGGCAAAGTGATATTTGGAAGCCCTTAGAGGGCTATGGTGAAAAAGGAAATATCCTCAGATGAAATCTGGATAGAAGCTTTCTGAGAAATTGCTTAGTCTTCTGATAATTCATCTCACAGAGTTACATCTGTATTTCCTTGATCTATTTGCTAGCCTTATTTCTGTGGAATCTGTTAACAGATATTTCGGATCCCTTTGAAGACTGTAGGGCCAAAGGAAATATCCTAGTATAACAAAGAGAAACAAGCATTCTGAGAAACTTCTTTGTGTTGTGTGAAATAATCTCACAGAGTTCCAGCTTTCCTCTCAAGAAGCCTTTCTCTAAGACAGTTCTTTTGGAATTGGCAAAGTGATATTTGGAAGCCCGTAGAGGGCTACGGTGAAAAAGGAAATATCCTCAGATGAAATCTGGAAAGAAGCTTTCTGAGAAACTGCTCTGTGATGTGTGACTTCCACTCACGGAGTTACATCTCTATTTCGTGGATCTCTTTGCTAGCCTTCTTTCCGTGGAATCTGAGAACAGATATTTCGGATACCGTTAAAGACAAGAGGGCCAAAGGAAATATCCTCCGATAACAAAAAGAAAGAAGCTTTCTGAGAATCTTCTTTGTGTTCTGTGAAATCATCTCACAGAGTTGCAGCTTTCCCCTCAAGAAGCCTTTCGCTAAGACAGTTCTTCTGGAATTGGCTAAGTGATATTTGGAAGCCCATAGAGGGTTATGGTGAAAAAGGCAATATCCTCAGATGAAAACTGGAAAGAAGCTTTCTGAGAAACTGCTTAGTGTTCCGTTAATTCAGCTCACAGAGTTACATCTGTATTTCGTGGATCTCTTTGCTAGCCTTATTTCTGTGGAAACTGAGAACAGATATTTCGGATCCCTTTAAAAACTATAGGGCCAAAGGAAATATCCTCCAATAACAAAGAGAAAGAAGCTTTCTGAGAAACTTCTTTGTGTTCCGTAAAATCATCTCACAGAGTTACAGCTTTCCGCTCAAGAAGCCTTTCGCTAAGACAGTTCTTGTGGAATTGGCAAAGAAATATTTCGAACGCCATAGAGGGCTATGGTGAAAAAGGAAATATCCTCAGATGAAATCTGGAAAGAATCTTTCGAGAGACTGCTCTGTGATGTGTGACTTCCACTCACAGAGTTACATCTGTGTTTCGTGGATCTCTTTGCTAGACTTATTTCTGTGGAATATGAGAACAGATATTTCGGATCCCTTTGAAGACTATAGGGCCAAAGGAAATATCTTCCGATAACAAAGAGAAAGAAGCTTTCTGAGAATCTTCTTTGTGTTCTGTGAAATCATCTCACAGAGTTTCAGCTTTCCCCTCAAGAAGCCTTTCGCTAAGACAGTTCTTCTGGAATTGGCAAAGTGATATTTGGAAGTCCATAGAGTGCTCTGGTGAAAAAGGAAATATACTCAGATGAAATCTTGAAAGAAGCTTTCTGAGAAACTACTTAGTTTTCTGATAATTCATCTCACAGAGTTACATCTGTATTTCCTGGATCTATTTGCTAGCCTTATTTCTTTGGAATCTGAGAACAGATATTTCGGATCCCGTTGAAGACTATAGGGCCAAAGGAAATATCCTCCGATAACAAAGAGAAAGAAGCTTTCTGAGAAACTTCTTTGTGTTCTGTGAAATCAACTCACAGAGTTACAGCTTTCCCCTCAAGAAGCCTTTCGCTAAGACAGTTCTTGTGGAATTGGAAAAGTGATATTTGGAAGCCCGTAGAGGGCTATGGTGAAAAAATAAATATCCTCAGATGAAATCTGGAAAGAAGCTTTCTGAGAAAATGCTCTGTGATGTGTGACTTAAACTCATAGAGTTACATCTGTATTTCGTGGATCTCTTTGCTAGCCTTAATTCTGTGGAATCTGAGAACTGATATTTCGGATCCCTTTGAAGACTATAGGGCCAAAGGAAATATCCTCCGATAACAAAGAGAAAGAAGCTTTCTGAGAATCTTCTTTGTGTTCTGTGAAATCATCTCACAGAGTTGCAGCTTTACCCTCAACAAGCCTTTCGCTAAGACAGTTCTTCTGGAATTGGCAAAGTGATATTTGGAAGGCCATAGAGTGCTATGGTGAAAAAGGAAATATCCTCCGATGAAATCTGGAAAGAAGCTTTCTGAGAAAATGCTCTGTGATGTGCGACTTCCACTCACGGAGTTACATCTCTGTTTCGTGGATCTCTTTGCTTGCCTTATTTCTGTGGAATCTGAGAACAGATATTTCAGATCCCTTTGAAGACTATTGGGCCAAAGGAAATATCCTCCGATAACAAAGAGAAAGAAGCTTTCTGAGAAACTTCTTTGTGTTCTGTGAAATTATCGCACAGAGTTACAGCTTTCCCTTCAAGAAGCCTTTCGCTAAGACACTTCTTGTGGAATTGGCAAAGTGATATTTGGAAGCCCATAGAGGGCTATGGTGAAAAAGGAAATATCCTCATATGAAATCTGGAAAGAAGCTTTCTGAGAAACTGCTCTGTGATTGTGACTTCCACTCACAGAGTTACATCTGTATTTCGTGGATCTCTTTTGATAACCCTATTTCTGTGGAATCTGAGAACAGATATTTCCGATTCCTTTGAAGACTATAGGGCCAAAGGAAATATCCTCCGATAACAAAGAGAAAGAAGCTTTCTGAGAAACTTCTTTGTGTTCTGTGAAATCATCTTCCAGAGTTACAGCTTTCCCCTCAACAAGCCTTTCGCTAAGACAGTTCTTGTGGAATTGGCAAAGTGATATTTGGAAGCCCAAAGAGGGCTATGGTGAAAAAGGAAATATCCTCAGATGAAATTTGGAAAGAAGCTTTGTGAGAAACTGCTCTGTGATGTGTGACTTCCACTCTCAGTGTTACATGTGTATTTCCTGGATCTCTTTGCTAGAAATATTTCTGTGGAATATGAGAACAGATATTGCGGATCCTTTTGAAGACTATAGGGCCAAAGGAAATATCCTCCGATAACAAAGCGAAAGAAGCTTTCTGAGAATCTTCTTTGTGTTCTGTGAAATCATCTCACAGAGTTACAGCTTTCCCCTCAAGAAGCCTTTCGCTAAGACAGTATTGTGGAATTGGCAAAGTGATATTTGGAAGCCCATAGAGGGCTATGGTGAAAAAGGAAATATCCTCAGATGAAAACTGGAAAGAAGCTTTCTGAGAAACTGCTTAGTCTTCTGTTAATTCATCTCACAGAGTTACATCTATATTTCGTGGATCTCTTTGCTAGCCTTACTTCTTTGGAATCTGATAACAGATATTTCGGATCCCTTTGAAGACTTTAGGGCCAAAGGAAATATCCCCCGATAACAAAGAGAAAGAAGCTTTCTGAGAAAATTCTTTGTGTTCTGTGAAATCATCTCACAGAGTTACAGCTTTCACCTCAAGAAGCCTTTCGCTAAGACAGTATTGTGGAATTGGCAAAGTGATATTTGGAAGCCCATAGAGGGCTAAGGTGAAAAAGGAATTATCCTCAGAAGAAATCTGGAAAGAAGCCTTCTGAGAAACTGCTCTGTGATGTGTGACTTCCACTCACAGAGTTACGTCTGTATTTCGTGGATCTCTTTGGTAGCCTTATTTCTGTGTAATCTGAGAACAGGTATTTCAGATCCCTTTGAAGACTATAGGGCCAAAGGAAATATCCTCCGATAAGAATGAGAAGGAAGCTTTCTGAGAAACTTCTTTGTGTTCTGTGAAATCATCTCAGAGAGGTACAGCTTTCCCCTCAAGAAGCCTGTCGCTAAGACAGTTCTTGTGGAATTGGCAAAGTGATATTTGGAAGCCCATACAGGGCTACGGTGAAAAAGGAAATATCCTCAGATGAAATCTGGAAAGAAGCTTTCTGGGAATCTACTCTGTGATGTGTGACTTCCACTCACAGAGTTACATCTGTATTTCGTGGATCTCTTTGCTAGCCTTATTTCTGTGGAATCTGAGATCAGATATTTCGGATCCCTTTGAAGACAATAAGGCCAAAGGAAATATCCTCCGATAACAAAGGAAAAGAAGTTTTCTGAGAAAATTCTTTGTGTTCTTGAAATCATCTCACAGAGTTACAGCTTTCTCCTCAAGAAGCCTTTTGCTAAGACAGTTCTGGTGGAATTGGCAAAGTGATATTTGGAAGCCCATAGAGGGCTATGGTGAAAAAGGATATATCCTCAGATGAAATCTGGAAAGAAGATTTCTGAGAAACTGCTTAGTGTTCTGTTAATTCTTCTCACAGAGTTACATCTGTATTTCATGGATCTCTTTGCTAGCCTTATTTCTGTGGAATCTGAGAACAGATAATTTGGATCCCTTTGAAGACTATAGGGCCAAAGGAAATATTCTCCGATAACAAAGAGAAAGAAGCTTTCTGAGAAACTTCATTGTGTTCTGTGAAATCATCTCACAGAGTTACAGCTTTCCGCTCAAGAAGCCTTTCGCTAAGACAGTTCTTGTGGAATTGGAAAAGTGATATTTGGAAGCCCGTAGAGGGCTATGGTGAAAAAATAAATATCCTCAGACGAAATCTGGAAAGAAGCTTTCTGAGAAACTGCTCTGTGATGTGTGACTTCCACTCATAGAGTTACATATGTATTTCGTAGATCTCTTTGCTAGCCTTATTTCTGTGGAATCTGAGAACAGATATTTCGGATCCCTTTGATGAATATAGGGACAAAGGAAATATCTTCCGATAACAAAGAGAAAGTAGATTTCTGAGAAACTTCCTTGTGTTCTGTGAAATCATCTCACAGAGTTACAGCTTTTCCCTCAAGAAGCCTCTTGCTAAGACAGTTCTTGTGGAATTGGCAAAGTGAAAATTGGAAGCCCTTAGAGGGCTATGGTGAAAAAGGAAATATCCTCAGATGAAATCTGGATAGAAGCTTTCTGAGAAACTGCTTACTCTTCTGATAATTCATCTCACAGAGTTACATCTGTATTTCCTGGATCTATTTGCTAGCCTTATTTCTGTGGAATCTGAGAAGAGATATTTCAGATCCCTTTGAAGACTGTAGGGCCAAAGGAAATATCCTCCGATAACAAAGTGAAAGAAGCATTCTGAGAAACTTCTTTGTGTTGTGTGAAATAATCTCACAGAGTTCCAGCTTTCCTCTCAAGAAGCCTTTCGCTAAGACAGTTCTTTTGTAATTGGCAAAGTGATATTTAGAAGCCCATAGAGGGCTATGGTGAAAAAGGAAATATCCTCAGATGAAATCTTTAATGAAGCTTTCTGAGAAACTGCTTAGTCTTCTGATAATTCATCTCACAGAGTTACATCTGTATTTCCTGGATCTATTTGCTAGCCTTATTTCTTTGGAATCTGAGAACAGATATTTCGGATCCCTTTGAAGACTATAGGGCCAAAGGAAATATCCTCCGATAACAAAGAGAAAGAAGCTTTCTGAGAAACTTCTTTGTGTTCTGTAAAATCATCTCACAGAGTTACAGCTTTCCCCTCAAGAAGCCTTTCGCTAAGACAGTTCTTGTGGTATTGGAAAAGTGATATTTGGAAGCCCGTAGAGGGCTATAGTGAAAAAATAAATATCCTCAGATGAAATCTGGAAAGAAGCTTTCTGAGAAACTGCTCTGTGATGTGTGACTTCCACTCATAGAGTTACATCTGTATTTCGTGGATCTCTTTGCTAGCCTTATTTCTGTGGAATCTGAGAACAGATATTTCGGATCCCTTTGAAGAATATAGGGACAAAGGAAATATCCTCTGATAACAAAGAGAAAGAAGCTTTCTGAGAAACTTCCTTGTGTTCTGTGAAATCATCTCACAGAGTTACAGCTTTTCCCTCAAGAAGCCTCTTGCTAAGGCAGTTCTTGTGGAATTGGCAAAGTGATATTTGGAAGCCCTTAGAGGGCTATGGTGAAAAAGGAAATTTCCTCAGATGAAATCTGGATAGAAGCTTTCTGAGAAACTGCTTAGTCTTCTGATAATTCATCTCACAGAGTTACATCTGTATTTCCTGAATCTATTTGCTAGCCTTATTTCTGTGGAATCTGAGAACAGATATTTCGGATCCCTTTGAAGACTATAGGGCCAAAGGAAATTTCCTCCGATAACAAAGAGAAAGAAGCTTTCTGAGAAACTTCTTTGTGTTCCGTGAAATCATCTCACAGAGTCACAGCTTTCCCCTCAAGAAGCCTTTCGCTAAGACAGTTCTTGTGGAATTGGCAAAGTGATATTTCGAACGCCATAGAGGGCTATGCTGAAAAAGGAAATATCCTCAGATGAAATCTGGAAACAAGCTTTCTGAGAAACTGCTCTGTGCTGTGTGCCTTCCACTCACAGAATTACATCTGTATTTCGTGAATCTCTTTGCTAGCCTTATTTTTGTGGAATCTGAGATCAGATATTTCGGATCCCTTTGAAGACAATAAGGCCAAAGGAAATATCCTCCGATAACAAAGGAAAAGAAGTTTTCTGAGAAAATTCTTTGTGTTCTTGAAATCATCTCACAGAGTTACAGCTTTCTCCTCAAGAAGCCTTTTGCTAAGACAGTTCTGGTGGAATTGGCAAAGTGATATTTGGAAGCCCATAGAGGGCTATGGTGAAAAAGGATATATCCTCAGATGAAATCTGGAAAGAAGATTTCTGAGAAACTGCTTAGTGTTCTGTTAATTCTTCTCACAGAGTTACATCTGTATTTCATGGATCTCTTTGCTAGCCTTATTTCTGTGGAATCTGAGAACAGATAATTTGGATCCCTTTGAAGACTATAGGGCCAAAGGAAATATTCTCCGATAACAAAGAGAAAGAAGCTTTCTGAGAAACTTCATTGTGTTCTGTGAAATCATCTCACAGAGTTACAGCTTTCCGCTCAAGAAGCCTTTCGCTAAGACAGTTCTTGTGGAATTGGAAAAGTGATATTTGGAAGCCCGTAGAGGGCTATGGTGAAAAAATAAATATCCTCAGACGAAATCTGGAAAGAAGCTTTCTGAGAAACTGCTCTGTGATGTGTGACTTCCACTCATAGAGTTACATATGTATTTCGTAGATCTCTTTGCTAGCCTTATTTCTGTGGAATCTGAGAACAGATATTTCGGATCCCTTTGATGAATATAGGGACAAAGGAAATATCCTCCGATAACAAAGAGAAAGTAGATTTCTGAGAAACTTCCTTGTGTTCTGTGAAATCATCTCACAGAGTTACAGCTTTTCCCTCAAGAAGCCTCTTGCTAAGACAGTTCTTGTGGAATTGGCAAAGTGAAAATTGGAAGCCCTTAGAGGGCTATGGTGAAAAAGGAAATATCCTCAGATGAAATCTGGATAGAAGCTTTCTGAGAAACTGCTTACTCTTCTGATAATTCATCTCACAGAGTTACATCTGTATTTCCTGGATCTATTTGCTAGCCTTATTTCTGTGGAATCTGAGAAGAGATATTTCAGATCCCTTTGAAGACTGTAGGGCCAAAGGAAATATCCTCCGATAACAAAGTGAAAGAAGCATTCTGAGAAACTTCTTTGTGTTGTGTGAAATAATCTCACAGAGTTCCAGCTTTCCTCTCAAGAAGCCTTTCGCTAAGACAGTTCTTTTGTAATTGGCAAAGTGATATTTAGAAGCCCATAGAGGGCTATGGTGAAAAAGGAAATATCCTCAGATGAAATCTTTAATGAAGCTTTCTGAGAAACTGCTTAGTCTTCTGATAATTCATCTCACAGAGTTACATCTGTATTTCCTGGATCTATTTGCTAGCCTTATTTCTTTGGAATCTGAGAACAGATATTTCGGATTCCTTTGAAGACTATAGGGCCAAAGGAAATATCCTCCGATAACAAAGAGAAAGAAGCTTTCTGAGAAACTTCTTTGTGTTCTGTAAAATCATCTCACAGAGTTACAGCTTTCCCCTCAAGAAGCCTTTCGCTAAGACAGTTCTTGTGGTATTGGAAAAGTGATATTTGGAAGCCCGTAGAGGGCTATAGTGAAAAAATAAATATCCTCAGATGAAATCTGGAAAGAAGCTTTCTGAGAAACTGCTCTGTGATGTGTGACTTCCACTCATAGAGTTACATCTGTATTTCGTGGATCTCTTTGCTAGCCTTATTTCTGTGGAATCTGAGAACAGATATTTCGGATCCCTTTGAAGAATATAGGGACAAAGGAAATATCCTCCGATAACAAAGAGAAAGAAGCTTTCTGAGAAACTTCCTTGTGTTCTGTGAAATCATCTCACAGAGTTACAGCTTTTCCCTCAAGAAGCCTCTTGCTAAGACAGTTCTTGTGGAATTGGCAAAGTGATATTTGGAAGCCCTTAGAGGGCTATGGTGAAAAAGGAAATTTCCTCAGATGAAATCTGGATAGAAGCTTTCTGAGAAACTGCTTAGTCTTCTGATAATTCATCTCACAGAGTTACATCTGTATTTCCTGAATCTATTTGCTAGCCTTATTTCTGTGGAATCTGAGAACAGATATTTCGGATCCCTTTGAAGACTATAGGGCCAAAGGAAATATCCTCCGATAACAAAGAGAAAGAAGCTTTCTGAGAAACTTCTTTGTGTTCCGTGAAATCATCTCACAGAGTCACAGCTTTCCCCTCAAGAAGCCTTTCGCTAAGACAGTTCTTGTGGAATTGGCAAAGTGATATTTCGAACGCCATAGAGGGCTATGCTGAAAAAGGAAATATCCTCAGATGAAATCTGGAAACAAGCTTTCTGAGAAACTGCTCTGTGATGTGTGCCTTCCACTCACAGAATTACATCTGTATTTCGTGAATCTCTTTGCTAGCCTTATTTTTGTGGAATCTGAGATCAGATATTTCGGATCCCTTTGAAGACAATAAGGCCAAAGGAAATATCCTCCGATAACAAAGGAAAAGAAGTTTTCTGAGAAAATTCTTTGTGTTCTTGAAATCATCTCACAGAGTTACAGCTTTCTCCTCAAGAAGCCTTTTGCTAAGAGAGTTCTGGTGGAATTGGCAAAGTGATATTTGGAAGCCCATAGAGGGCTATGGTGAAAAAGGATATATCCTCAGATGAAATCTGGAAAGAAGATTTCTGAGAAACTGCTTAGTGTTCTGTTAATTCTTCTCACAGAGTTACATCTGTATTTCATGGATCTCTTTGCTAGCCTTATTTCTGTGGAATCTGAGAACATATATTTCGGATCCCTTTGAAGACTATAGGGCCAAAGGAAATATTCTCCGATAACAAAGAGAAAGAAGCTTTCTGAGAAACTTCATTGTGTTCTGTGAAATCATCTCACAGAGTTACAGCTTTCCGCTCAAGAAGCCTTTCGCTAAGACAGTTCTTGTGGAATTGGAAAAGTGATATTTGGAAGCCCGTAGAGGGCTATGGTGAAAAAATAAATATCCTCAGACGAAATCTGGAAAGAAGCTTTCTGAGAAACTGCTCTGTGATGTGTGACTTCCACTCATAGAGTTACATATGTATTTCGTAGATCTCTTTGCTAGCCTTATTTCTGTGGAATCTGAGAACAGATATTTCGGATCCCTTTGATGAATATAGGGACAAAGGAAATATCCTCCGATAACAAAGAGAAAGTAGATTTCTGAGAAACTTCCTTGTGTTCTGTGAAATCATCTCACAGAGTTACAGCTTTTCCCTCAAGAAGCCTCTTGCTAAGACAGTTCTTGTGGAATTGGCAAAGTGAAAATTGGAAGCCCTTAGAGGGCTATGGTGAAAAAGGAAATATCCTCAGATGAAATCTGGATAGAAGCTTTCTGAGAAACTGCTTACTCTTCTGATAATTCATCTCACAGAGTTACATCTGTATTTCCTGGATCTATTTGCTAGCCTTATTTCTGTGGAATCTGAGAACAGATATTTCAGATCCCTTTGAAGACTGTAGGGCCAAAGGAAATATCCTCCGATAACAAAGTGAAAGAAGCATTCTGAGAAACTTCTTTGTGTTGTGTGAAATAATCTCACAGAGTTCCAGCTTTCCTCTCAAGAAGCCTTTCGCTAAGACAGTTCTTTTGTAATTGGCAAAGTGATATTTAGAAGCCCATAGAGGGCTATGGTGAAAAAGGAAATATCCTCAGATGAAATCTTTAATGAAGCTTTCTGAGAAACTGCTTAGTCTTCTGATAATTCATCTCACAGAGTTACATCTGTATTTCCTGGATCTATTTGCTAGCCTTATTTCTTTGGAAACTGAGAACAGATATTTCGGATCCCTTTGAAGACTATAGGGCCAAAGGAAATATCCTCCGATAACAAAGAGAAAGAAGCTTTCTGAGAAACTTCTTTGTGTTCTGTAAAATCATCTCACAGAGTTACAGCTTTCCGCTCAAGAAGCCTTTCGCTAAGACAGTTCTTGTGGTATTGGAAAAGTGATATTTGGAAGCCCGTAGAGGGCTATAGTGAAAAAATAAATATCCTCAGATGAAATCTGGAAAGAAGCTTTCTGAGAAACTGCTCTGTGATGTGTGACTTCCACTCATAGAGTTACATCTGTATTTCGTGGATCTCTTTGCTAGCCTTATTTCTGTGGAATCTGAGAACAGATATTTCGGATCCCTTTGAAGAATATAGGGACAAAGGAAATATCCTCCGATAACAAAGAGAAAGAAGCTTTCTGAGAATCTTCTTTGTGTTCTGTGAAATCATCTCACAGAGTTGCAGCTTTACCCTCAACAAGCCTTTCGCTAAGACAGTTCTTGTGGAATTGGCAAAGTGATATTTGGAAGTCCATAGAGGGCTATGGTGAAAAAGGTAATATCCTCAGATGAAATCTGTAAAGAAGCTTTCAGAGAAACTGCTCTGTGATGTGTGACTTCCACTCACAGAGTTACATCTGTATTTCGTGGATCTCTTTGCTAGCCTTATTTCTGTGCAATCTGAGATCAGATATTTCCGATCCCTTTGAAGACTATAGGGCCAAAGGAAATATCCTCCGATAACAAAGAGAAAGAAGGTTTCTGAGAAACTTCTTTGTGTTCTGTGATATCATCTCACAGAGTTACAGCTTTGCCCTCAAGAAGCCTTTCTCTAAGACAGTTCTTGTGGAATTGGCAAAGTGATATTTGGAAGCCCATAGAGGGTTATGGTGATAAAGGAAATATCCTCAGATGAAATCTGGAAAGAAGCTTTCTGTGAAATTGCTCTGTGATGTTTGCCTTCCACTCACAGAATTAAATCTGAGTTTCGTGCATCTCTTTGATAGCCTTAATTCTGTGGAATCTGAGAACAGATATTTCGGATAGCTTTGAAGACTATACGGCCAAGGGAAATATCCTCCGACAACAAAGAGAAAGAAGCTTTCTGAGAAACATCTTTGTGTTCTGGAAATCATCTCACAGAGTTACACGTTTCCCTTCAAGAAACCTTTAGCTAAGACAGTTCTTGTGGAATTGGCAAAGTGATATTTGGAAGCCCATAGAGGGCTGTAGTGAAAAAGGAAATATCCTCAGATGAAATGTGGAAAGACGCTTTCTGAGAAACTGCATTGTGTTCTGTTAATTCATCTCACACAGTTACATCTGATTTCGTGGATATCTTTGCTAGCCTTATTTCTGTGGAATCTGAGAACAGATATTTCGGATCCCTTTGAAGACTATACGGCCAAGGGAAATATCCTCCGACAACAAAGAGAAAGAAGCTTTCTGAGAAACTTCTTTGTGTTCTGTGAAATCATCTCACAGAGTTACAGCTTTCCCCTCAAGAAGCCTTTCGCTAAGACAGTTCTTGTGGAATTGGCAAAGTGACATTTGGAAGCCCATAGAGGGCTATGGTGAAAAAGGAAATATCCTCAGATGAAATCTGGAAAGAAGCTTTCTGAGAAACTGCTTAGTCTTCTGTTAATTCATCTCACATAGTTACATCTGTATTTCGTTGATCTCTTTGATAGCCTTATTTCTGTGGAATCTGAGAACAGATATTTCGGATCCCTTTGAAGACTATAGGGCAAAAGGAAATATCCTCCGATAACAAAGAGAAAGAACTTTCTGAGAAACTTCTTTGTGTTCGGTGAAATCATCTCACAGAGTTACAGCTTTCCCCTCAAGAAGCCTTTCGCTAAGACAGTTCTTGTGGAATTGGCAAAGTGATATTTGGAAGCCCATAGAGGTCTATGGTGAAAAAGGAAATATCCTCAGATGAATCTGGAAAGAAGCTTTCAGAGAAACTGCTCTGAGATGTGTGACTTCCACTCACAGAGTTACATCTGTATTTCGTGGATCTTTTTGCTAGCCTTATTTCTGTGGAATGTGAGAACAGATATTTCGGATCCCTTTGAAGACTATAGGGCCAAAGGAAATATCCTCCGATAACAAAGAGAAAGAAGCTTTCTGAGAAACTTCTTCGCGTTCTGGGAAATCATCTCACAGAGTTGCAGCTTTCCACTCAAGAAGCCTTTCGCTAAGACAGTTCTTGTGGAATTGGGAAATTGATATTTGGAAGCCCATAGAGGGCTATGTTGAAAAAGGAAATATCCTCAGATGAAATCTGGAAAGAAGCTTTCTGAGAAACTGCTTAGTGTTCTGTTAATTGATCTCACACAGTTACATCTCTATTTCGTGGATATCTTTGCTAGCCTAATTTCTGATGAATCTGAGAACAGATATTTCGGATCCCTTTGAAGAATATATAGCCAAAGGAAATATCCTCCGATAAGAAAGAGAAAGAAGCTTTCTGAGAAACTTCTTTGTGTTCTGTGAAATCACCTCACAGAGTTACAGCTTTCCCCTCAAGAAGCATTTCGCTAAGTCAGTTCTTGTGGAGTTGGCAAAGTGATATTTGGAAGCCCGTAGAGGGCTACGGTTAAAAAGTAAGTATCCTCAGATGAAATCTGGAAAGAAGCTTTCTGAGAATCTGCTCTGTGATGTGTGACTTCCACTCACAGAGTTACATCTGTATTTCGTGGATCTCTTTCCTAGCCTTATTTCTGTGGAATCTGAGAACAGATATTTCGGATCCCTTTGAAGACGATAGGGAGAAAGGAAATATCCTCCGATAACAAAGAGAAAGAAGCTTTCTGAGAAACTTCTTTGTGTTCTGTGAAATCATCTCACAGAGTTATAGCTTTCCCCTCAAGAAGCCTTTCGTTATGGCATTTCTTGTGGAATTGGCAAAGTGATATTTGGTAGCCCATAGAAGGCTACGGTGAAAAAAGAAATATCCTCAGATGAAATCTGGAAAGAAGCTTTCTGAGAAACTGCCCTGTGATGTGTGACTTCCTCTCAGAGAGTTTCATCTGTATTTCGTGGACCTCGTTGCTAGCCTTACTTCTGTGGAATCTGAGAACAGATACTTCGGATCCCTTTGAAGACTATAGGGCCAAAGGAAATATCCTCCGATAACAAAGAGAAGGAAGCTTTCTGAGAAAATTCTGTGTGTTCTGTGAAATCATCTCACAGAGTTACAGCTTTTCCCGCAGGAAGCCTTTCGCTAAGGCAGTTCTTGTGGAATTGGCAAAGTGATATTTGGAAGCCCATAGAGGGCTATGGTGAAAAAGGAAATATCCTCAGATGAAATCTGGAAAGAAGCTTTCTGAGAAACTGCTCTGTGATTTGTTAATTCATCTCACTGAGTTACATCTGTATTTCGTGGATCTCTTTGCTATCCTTATTTCTGTGGAATCTGAGAACAGATATTTCGGATCCCTTTGAAGACTATACGGCCAAAGGAAATATCCTCGGACAACAAAGAGAAAGAAGCTTTCTGAGAAACTTCTTTGTGTTCTGTGAAATCATCTCACAGAGTTACAGCTTTCCCCTCAAGAAGACTTTCGCTAAGGCAGTTCTTGTGGAATTGGCAAAGTGATATTTGGAAGCCAAGAGAGGGCTATGGTGAAAAAGGAAATATCCTCAGATGAAATCTGGAAAGAAGCTTTCTGAGACACTGCTCTGTGATGTTTGACTTCCACTCACAGAGTTACATCTGTATTTCATGTATCTCTTTGCTAGCCTTATTTCTGTGGAATCTGAGAACAGATATTTCGGATCCCATTGAAGACTATAGGGCCAAAGGAAATATCCTCCGATAACAAAGAGAAAGAAGCTTTCTGAGAAACTTCTTTGTGTTCTGAGAAATCGTCTCACAGAGTTACAGCTTTCCCCTCAAGAAGCCTTTCGCTAAGACAGTTCTTGTGGAATTGGCAAAGTGATATTTGGAAACCAAGAGAGGGCTATGGTGAAAAAGGAAACATCCTCAGATGAAATCTGGAAAGAAGCTTTCCGAGAAACTTCTCTGTTATGTGTGACTTCCACTCACAGAGTTACATCTGTATTTCGTGGATCTCTTTGCTAGCCTTATTTCTGTGGAATCTGAGAACAGATATTTCGGATCCCTTTGAAGACTCTAGGGCCAAAGGAAATATCCTCCGATAAAAAAGAGAAAGAAGCTTTCTGAAGAAAATTCTTTGTGTTCTGTGAAATCATCTCACTGAGTTACAGCTTTCTCCTCAAGAAGCCTTTCGCTAGGACGGTTCTTGTGGAATTGGCAAAGTGATATTTGGAAGCCCTTAGAGGGCTATGGAGAAAAAGGAAATATCCTCAGATGAAATCTGGAAAGAAGCTTTCCGAGAAACTGCTCTGTGATGTGTGACTTCCACTGACAGAGTTACATCTGTATTTCGTGGATCTCTTTGCTAGCCTTATTTCTGTGGAATCTGAGAACAGATATTTCAGATCCCTTTGAAGACTATAGGGCCAAAGGAAATATCTTCCGATAACAAAGAGAAAGAAGCTTTCTGAGAAACTTCTTTGTGTTCTGTGATATCATCTCAGAGTTACAGCATTCCCCTCAAGAAGCCTTTCGCTAAGACAGCTCTTGTGGAACTGGCAAAGTGATATTTGGAAACCCATAGAGGGCTACGGTTAAAAAGTAAATTATCCTCAGATGAAATCTGGAAAGAAGCTTTCTGAGAAATTGCTTAGTGTTCTGTTAATTCATCACACACTGTTACATCTGTATTTCGTGGATCTCTTTGCTAGCCTTATTTCTGTGGAATCTGAGAACAGATATTTCGGATCCCTTTGAAGACTATAGGGCCAAAGGAAATATCCTCCGATAACAAAGATAAAGAAGCTTTCTGAGAAAATGCTTTGTGTTCTGTGAAATCATCTCACAGAGTTACAGCTTTACCCTCAAGAAGCCTTTCGCTAAGACAGTTCTTGTGGAATTTGCAAAGTGATATTTGGAAGCCCATAGAGGGCTATGGTGAAAAAGGAAATATCCTCAGATGAAATCTGGAAAGAAGCTTTCCGAGAAACAGCTCTGTGATGTGTGACTTCCACTCACAGAGTTACATCTGTATTTCGTGGATCTCTTTGCTAGCCTTATTTCTGTGGAATCTGAGTACAGATATTTCGGATCCCTTTGAAGACTATAGGGCCAAAGGAAATATCTTCCGATAACAAAGAGAAAGAAGCTTTCTGAGAAACTTCTTTGTGTTCTGTGAAATCATCTCAGAGTTACAGGATTCCCCTCAAGAAGCCTTTCGCTAAGACAGTTCTTGTGGAATTGGCAAAGTGATATTTGGAAGCCCATAGAGGGCTGTAGTGAAAAAGGAAATATCCTCAGATGAATTCTGGAAAGAAGCTTTCAGAGAAACTGCTCTGTGATGTGTGACTTCCACTAACAGAGTTACATCTGTATTTCGTGGATCTCTTTGCTAGCCTTATTTCTGTGGAATCTGAGAACAGATACTTCGGATACCTTTGAAGACTATAGGGCCAAAGGAAATATCCTCCGATAACAAAGAGAAAGAAACTTTCTGAGAAAATTCTTTGTGTTCTGGTGAAATCATCTCACAGAGTTAGAGCTTTGCCCTCAAGAAGCCTTTCGCTAAGACAGTTCTTGTGGAATTGGCAAAGTGATATTTGGAAGCCCATAGAGGGCTATGGTGAAAAAGGAAATATCCTGAGATGAAATCTGGAAAGAAGCTTTCTGAGAAACTGCTTAGTGTTCTGTTAATTCATCACACACTGTTACATCTGTATTTCGTGGATCTCTTTGCTAGCCTTATTTCTGTGGAATCTGAGAACAGATATTTCGGATCCCTTTGAAGACTATAGGGCCAAAGGAAATATCCTCCGATAACAAAGAGAAAGAAGCTTTCTGAGAAACTTCTTTGTGTTCTGTGAAATCATCTCAGAGTTACAGCATTCCCCTCAAGAAGCCTTTCGCTAAGACAGGTCTTGTGGAATGGCAAAGTGATATTTGGAAGCCCATAGAGGGCTACGGTTAAAAAGTAAATATCCTCAGATGAAATCTGGAAAGAAGCTTTCTGAGAAACTGCTCTGTAATGTGTGACTTCCACTCACAGAGTTACATCTGTATTTCGTGGATCTCTTTGCTAGACTTATTCCTGTGGAATCTGAGAACAGATATTTCGGATCCCTTTGAAGACGATAGGGAGAAAGGAAATATCCTCCGATAACAAAGAGAAGGAAGCTTTCAGAGAAACTTCTTTGTGTTCTGTGAAATCATCTCACAGAGTTACAGCTTTCCCCTCAAGAAGCCTTTCGGTAAGACAGCTCTTGTGGAATAGGCAAAGTGATATTTGGAAACCCATAGAGGGCTATGTTGAAAAAGGAAATATCCTCAGATGAAATCTGGCAAGAAGCTTGCTGAGAAACTGCTCTCTGTCGTGTGACTTCCACTCACAGAGTTACATCTGTATTTCGTGGATCTCTTTGCCAGCCTTATTTCTGTGGAATCTGAGAACAGATATTTCGGATACCTTTGAAGACTATAGGGCCAAAGGAATTATCCTCCGATAACAAAGAGAAAGAAGCTTTCTGAGAAACATCTTTGTGTTCTGGAAATCATCTCACAGAGTTACACCTTTCCTCTCAAGAAACCTTTCGCTAAGACAGTTCTTGTGGAATTGCAAAGTGATATTTGGAAGCCCATAGACGGCTGTAGTGAAAAAGGAAATATCCTCAGATGAAATCTGGATATAAGCTTTCTGAGAAACTGCAGAGTGTCCTGTTAATTCATCTCACACAGTTACATCTGTATTTCGTGGATATCTTTTCTTTCCTTATTTCTGTGGAATCTGAGAACAGATATTTCAGATCCCTTTGAAGACTATACGGCCAAGGGAAATATCCTCCGACAACAAAGAGAAAGAAGCTTTCTGAGAAACTTCTTTGTGTTCTGTGAAATCATCTCACAGAGTTACAGCTTTCCCCTCAAGAAGCTTTTCGCTAAGGCAGTTCTTGTGGAATTGGCCAAGTGATATTTGGAAGCCCATAGAAGGCTACGGTGAAAAAAGAAATATCCTCAGATGAAATCTGGAAGGAAGCTTTCTGAGAAACTGCCCAGTGATGTGTGACTTCCACTCAGAGAGTTACATCTGTATTTCGTGGATCTCTTTGCTAGCCTTATTTCTGTGGAATCTGAGAACAAATATTTCGGATCCCTTTGAAGACTACACGGCCAACGGAAATATCCTCCGACAACAAAGAGAAAGAAGCTTTCTGAGAAACTTCTTTGTGTTCTGTGAAATCATCTCACAGAGTTACAGCTTTGCCCTCAAGAAGCCTTTCGCTAAGACAGTTCTTGTGGAATTGGCAAAGTGATATTTGGAAGCCCATAGAGGTCTATGGTGAAAAAGGAAATATCCTCAGATGAAATATGGAAAGAAGCTTTCCGAGAAACTGCTCTGTGATGTGTGACTTCCACTCACAGAGTTAAATCTGTATTTCGTGGATCTCTTTGCTAGCCTTATTTCTGTGGAATCTGAGAACAGATATTTCGGATCCCTTTGAAGACTATACGGCCAAAGGAAATATCCTCGGACAACAAAGAGAAAGAAGCTTTCTGAGAAACATCTTTGTGTTCTGTGAAATCATCTCACAGAGTTACAACTTTCCCCTCAAGAAGACTTTCGCTAAGGCAGTTCTTGTGGAATTGGCAAAGTGATATTTGGAAGCCCATAGAGGTCTATGGTGATAAAGGAAATATCCTCAGATGAAATATGGAAAGAAGCTTTCCGAGAAACTGCTCTGTGATGTGTGACTTCCACTCACAGAGTTAAATCTGTATTTCGTGGATCTCTTTGCTAGCCTTATTTCTGTGGAATCTGAGAACAGATATTTCGGATCCCTTTGAAGACTATACGGCCAAAGGAAATATCCTCGGACAACAAAGAGAAAGAAGCTTTCTGAGAAACTTCTTTGTGTTCTGTGAAATCATCTCACAGAGTTACAACTTTCCCCTCAAGAAGACTTTCGCTAAGGCAGTTCTTGTGGAATTGGCAAAGTGATATTTGGAAGCCCATAGAGGGCTATGGTGAAAAAGGAAACATCCTCAGATGAAATCTGGAAAGAAGCTTTCTGAGAAACTGCTGAGTCTTTTGTTAATTCATCTCACAGAGTTACATCTGTATTTCGTGGATCTCTTTGCTAGCCTTATTTCTGTGGAATCTGAGAACAGATATTTCGGATGTCTTTGAAGACTATAGGGACAAAGGAAATATCCTCCGATAACAAAGAGAAAGAAGCTTTCTGAGAGACTTCTTTGTGTTCTTTGAAATCATCTCACAGAGTTACAGCATTCCCCTCAAGAAGCCTTTCGGTAAGACAGTTCTTGTAGAATACGCAAAGTGATATTTGGAAACCCATAGAGAGCTATGTTGAAAAAGGAAATATCCTCAGATGAAATCTGGAAAAAAGCTTTCTGAGAAACTGCTCTGTGATGTGTGACTTCCACTCACAGCGTTACATCTGTATTTCGTCGATCTCTTTGCTAGCCTTATTTCTGAGGAATCTGAGAACAGATATTTCGGATCCCTTTGAAGAGTATATGGCCAATGGAAATATCCTCCGATAAGAAAGAGAAAGAAGCATTCTGAGAAACTTCTTTGTGTTCTGTGATATCACCTCACAGAGTTACAGCTTTCCCCTCAAGAAGCATTTCGCTAAGACAGTTCTTGTGGAATTGGCAAAGTGATATTTGGAAGCCCTTAGAGGGCTACGGTTAAAAAGTAAATATCCTCAGATAAAATCTGGAAAGAAGCTTTCTGAGAAACTGCTCTGTGATGTGTGACTTCCACTCACTGAGCTACATCTGTATTTCGTGGATCTCTTTGCTAGCCTTATTTCTGTGGAATCTGAGAACAGATATTTCGGATCCCTTTGAAGACTATAGGGCCAAAGGAATTATCCTCCGATAACAAAGAGAAGGAAGCTTTCTGAGAAAATTCTTTGTGTTCTGTGAAATCATCTCACAGAGTTACAGCTTTCCCCTCAAGAAGCCTTTCGCTAAGGCAGTTCTTGTGGAATTGGAAAAGTGATATTTGGAAGCTCATAGAAGGCTATGGTGAAAAAAGAAATATCCTCAGATGAAATCTGGAAAGAAGCTTTCTGAGAAACTGCCCTGTGATGTGTGACTTCCACTCAGAGAGTTACATCTGTATTTCGTGGATCTCTTTGCTAGCCTTATTTCTGTGGAATCTGAGAACAGATATTTCGGATCCCTTTGAAGACTATGGGGCCAAAGGAAATATCCTCCGATAACAAAGAGAAGGAAGCTTTCTGAGAAAATTCTTTGTGTTCTGTGAAATCATCTCACAGAGTTACAGCTTTCCCCTCAAGAAGCCTTTCGCTAAGGCAGTTCTTGTGGAATTGGCAAAGTGATATTTGGAAGCCCATAGAGGGCAATGGTGAAAAAGGAAATATCCTCAGATGAAATCTGGAAAGAAGCTTTCTGAGAAACTGCTTAGTCTTTTGTTAATTCATCTCAGAGAGTTACATCTGTATTTCGTGGATCTCTTTGCCAGCCTTATTTCTGTGGAATCTGAGAACAGATATTTCGGATCCCTTTGAAGACTCTAGGGCCAAAGTAAATATCCTCCGATAAAAAAGAGAAAGAAGCTTTCTGAAGAAAATTCTTTGTGTTCTGTGAAATCATCTCACAGAGTTGCAGCTTTCCTCTCAAGAAGCCTTCGCTAAGACAGTTCTTGTGGAATTGGCAAAGTGATGTTTGGAAGCCCATAGTGGGCTATGGTGAAAAAGGAAATATCTTGAGATGAAATCTGGAAAGAAGCTTTCCGAGAAACTACTCTGTGATGTGTGACTTCCACTCACAGAGTTACATCTGTATTTCGTGGATCTCTTTGCTAGCCTTATTTCTGTGGAATCTGAGAACAGATATTTCGGATCCCTTTGAAGACAATAGGGAGAAAGGAAATATCCTCCGATAACAAAGAGAAAGAAGCTTTCTGAGAAACTTCTTTGTGTTCTCTGAAATCATCTCCCTGAGTAAAAGCTTTCCCATCAAGAAGCCTTTCGCTAAGGCAGTTCTTGTGGAATTGGCAAAGTGATATTTGGAAGCCCATAGAGGGCTATGGTGAGAAAAGAAATATCCTCAGATGAAATCTGGAAAGAAGCTTTATGAGAAACTGCCCTGTGATGTGTGACTTCCACTCACAGAGTTACATCTGTATTTCGTGGATCTCTTTGCTAGCCTTATTTCTGTGGAATCTGAGAACAGATATTGCGGATCGCTTTGAAGACGATAGGGACAAAGGAAATATCCTCCGATAACAAAGAGAAAGAAGCTTTCTGAGAAACTTCTTTGTGTTCTGTGATATCATCTCACAGAGTTACAGCCTTGCCCTCAAGAAGTCTTTCTTAAGACAGTTCTTGTGGAATTGGCAAAGTGATATTTGGAAGCCCATGGAGGGCTATGTTGAAATAGGAAATATACTCAGATGAAATCTGGAAAGAAGCTTTCTGAGAAACTGCTTAGTCTTTTGTTAATTCATCTCAGAGAGTTACATCTGTATTTCGTGGATCTCTTTGCTAGCCTTATTTCTGTGGAATCTGAGAACAGATATTTCGGATCCCTTTGAAGACTCTAGGGCCAAAGGAAATATCCTCCGATAACAAAGAGAAAGAAGCTTTCTGAGAAAATGCTTTGTGTTCTGTGAAATCATCTCACAGAGTTACAGCTTTACCCTCAAGAAGCCTTTCGCTAAGACAGTTCTTGTGGAATTGGCAAAGTGATATTTGGAAGCCCATAGAGGGCTATGGTGAAAAAGGAAATATCCTCAGATGAAATCAGGAAAGAAGCTTTCCGAGAAACAGCTCTGTGATGTGTGACTTCCACTCACAGAGTTACATCTGTATTTCGTGGATCTCTTTGCTAGCCTTATATCTGTGGAATCTGACAACAGATATTTCGGATCCCTTTGAAGACTATAGGGCCAAAGGAAATATCTTCCGATAACAAAGAGAAAGAAGCTTTCTGAGAAACTTCTTTGTGTTCTGTGAAATCATCTCAGAGTTACCGGATTCCCCTCAAGAAGCCTTTCGCTAAGACAGTTCTTGTGGAATTGGCAAAGTGATATTTGGAAGCCCATAGAGGGCTGTAATGAAAAAGGAAATATCCTCAGATGAAATCTGGAAAGAAGCTTTCAGAGAAACTGCTCTGTGATGTGTGACTTCCACTAACAGAGTTACATCTGTATTTCGTGGATCTCTTTGCTAGCCTTATTTCTGTGGAATCTGAGAACAGATACTTCGGATCCCTTTGAAGACTCTAGGGCCAAAGGAAATATCCTCTGATAACAAAGAGAAAGAAGCTTTCTGAGAAAATTCTTTGTGTTCTGGTGAAATCATCTCACAGAGTTAGAGCTTTGCACTCAAGAAGCCTTTCGCTAAGACAGTCCTTGTGGAATTGGCAAAGTGATATTTGGAAGCCCATAGAGGGCTATGGTGAAAAAGGAAATATCCTCAGATGAAATCTGGAAAGAAGCTTTCTGAGAAACTGCTCTGTGATGTGTGACTTCCACTCACAGAGTTACATCTGTATTTCGTGGATCTCTTTGCTAGCCTTATTTCTGTGGAATCTGAGAACAGATATTTCGGATCCCTTTGAAGAAGATAGGGAGAAAGGAAATATCCTCCGATAACAAAGAGAAAGAAGCTTTCAGAGAAACTTCTTTGTGTTCTGTGAAATCATCTCACTGAGTTACAGCTTTCCCCTCAAGAAGCCTTTCGCTATGGCAGTTCTTGTGGAATTGGCAACGTGATATTTGGAAGCCCATAGAAGGCTATGGTGAAAAAAGAAATATCCCCAGATGAAATCTGGAAAGAAGCTTTCTGAGAAACTGCCCTGTGATGTGTGACTTCCACTCAGAGAGTTACATCTGTATTTCGTGTATCTCTTTGCTAGCCTTATTTCTGTGGAATCTGAGAACAGTTATTTTGGATCCCGTTGAAGACTATAGGGCCAAAGGAAATATCCTCTGATAACAAAGAGAAGGAAGCTTTCTGAGAAAATTCTTTGTGTTCTGTGAAATCATCTCACAGAGTTACAGCTTTCCCCTCAGGAAGCCTTTCGCTAAGTCAGTTCTTGTGGAATTGGCAAAGTGATATTTGGAAGCCCATAGAGGGCTATGGTGAGAAAGGAAATATCCTCAGATGAAATCTGGAAAGAAGCTTTCTGAGAAACTGCTTAGTCTTTTGTTAATTCATCTCAGAGAGTTACATCTGTATTTCGTGGATCTCTTTGCTAGCCTTATTTCTGTGGAATCTGAGAACAGATATTTCGGATCCCTTTGAAGACTCTTGGGCCAAAGGAAATATCCTCCGATAAAAAAGAGAAAGAAGCTTTCTGAAGAAAATTCGTTGTGTTCTGTGAAATCATCTCACTGAGTTACAGCTTTCTCCTCAAGAAGCCTTTCTCTAAGTCAGTTCTTGTGGAATTGGCAAAGTGATATTTGGAAGCCCTTAGAGGGCTATGGTGAAAAAGGAAATATCCTCAGATGAAATCTGGAAAGAAGCTTTCCGAGAAACTACTCTGTGATGTGTGACTTCCACTCACAGAGTTACATCTGTATTTCGTGGATCTCTTTGCTAGCCTTATTTCTGTGGAATCTGAAAACAGATACTTCGGATCCCTTTGAAGACTATAGGGCCAAAGGAAATATCCTCCGATAACAAAGAGAAAGAAGCTTTCTGAGAAACTTCTTTGTGTTCGGTGAAATCATCTCCCAGAGTTAAAGCTTTCCCATCAAGAAGCCTTTCGCTAAGACAGTTCTTGTGGAACTGGCAAAGTGATATTTGGAAGCCCATAGAGGGCTATGGTGAAAAAGGAAATATCCTCAGATGAAATCTGGAAAGAAGCTTTATGAGAAACTGCCCTGTGATGTGTGACTTCCACTCACAGAGTTACATCTGTATTTCGTGGATCTCTTTGCTAGCCTTATTTCTGTGGAATCTGAGAACAGATATTTCGGATCCCTTTGAAGACTATAGGGCCAAAGGAAATATCCTCCGATAACAAAGAGAAAGAAGCTTTCTGAGAAACTTCTTTGTGTTCTGTGATATCATCTCACAGAGTTACAGCCTTGCCCTCAAGAAGTCTTTCGTAAGACAGTTCTTGTGGAATTGGCATAGTGATATTTGGAAGCCCATAGAGGGCTATGTTGAAATAGGAAATATCCTCAGATGAAATCTGGAAAGAAGCTTTCAGAGAAACAGCTCTGTGATGTGTGACTTCCACTCACAGAGTTACATCTGTATTTCGTGGATCTCTTTGCTAGCCTTATTTCTGTGGAATCTGAGAACAGATATTTCTGATCCGTTTGAAGACTACAGGGCCAAAGGAAATATCTTCCGATAACAAAGAGAAAGAAGCTTTCTGAGAAACTTCTTTGTGTTCTGTGAAATCATCTCACAGAGATACAGCTTTCCCCTCAAGAAGCCTTTCGCTAAGACAGTTCTTGTGGAATTGGCAAAGTGATATTTGGAAGCCCATAGAGGGCTGTAGTGAAAAAGGAAATATCCTCAGATGAAATCTGCAAAGAAGCTTTCAGAGAAACTGCTCTGTGATGTGTGACTTCCACTAACAGAGTTACATCTGTATTTCGTGGATCTCTTTGCTAGCCTTATTTCTGTGGAATCTGAGAACAGATACTTCGGATCCCTTTGAAGACTATAGGGCCAAAGGAAATATCCTCCGATAACAAATAGAAAGAAGCTTTCTGAGAAAATTCTTTGTGTTCTGGTGAAATCATCTCACAGAGTTAGAGCTTTGCCCTCAAGAAGCCTTTCGCTAAGACAGTTCTTGTGGAATTGGCAAAGTGATATTTGGAAGCCCATAGAGGGCTATGGTGAAAAACGAAATATCCTCAGATGAAATCTGAAAGAAGCTTTCTGAGAAACTGCTCAGTGTTCTGTTAATTCATCACACACTGTTACATCTGTATTTCGTGGATCTCTTTGCTAGCCTTATTTCTGTGGAATCTGAGAACAGATATTTCGGATCCCTTTGAAGACTATACGGCCAAAGGAAATATCCTCGGACAACACAGAGAAAGAAGCTTTCTGAGAAACTTCTTTTTGTTCTGTGAAATCATCTCACAGAGTTACAGCTTTCCCCTCAAGAAGACTTTCGCTAAGGCAGTTCTTGTGGAATTGGCAAAGTGATATTTGTAAGGCCATAGAGGGCTATGGTGAAAAAGGAAACATCCTCAGATGAAATCTGGAAAGAAGCTTTCTGAGAAACTGCTGAGTCTTTTGTTAATTCATCTCACAGAATTACATCTGTATTTCGTGGATCTCTTTGCTAGCCTTATTTCTGTGGAATCTGAGAACAGATATTTGGGATCCCTTTGAAGACTATAGGGACAAAGGGAATATCATCCGATAACAAAGAGAAAGAAGCTTTCTGAGAGACTTCTTTGTGTTCTGTGAAATCATCTCACAGAGTTACATCTTTCCCCTCAAGAGGACTTTCGGTAAGACAGTTCTTATGGAATAGGCAAAGTGATATTTGGAAACCCATAGAGGGCTAGGTTGAAAAAGGAAATATCCTCAGATGAAATCTGGAAAGAAGCTTTCTGAGAAACTGCTCTGTGATGTGTGACTTCCACTCACAGCGTTACATCTGTATTTCTTGGATCTCTTTGCTAGCCTTATTTCTGTGGAATCTGAGAACAGATGTTTCGGATCCCTTTGAAGACTATATGGCCAAAGAAAATATCCTCCGATAAGAAAGAGAAAGAAACTTTCTGAGAAACTTCTTTGTGTTCTGTGAAATCACCTCACAGAGTTACAGCTTTCCCCGCAAGAAGTATTTCACTAAGACAGTTCTTGTGGAATTCGCAAAGTGATATTTGGAAGCCCGTAGAGGGCTACGGTTAAAAAGTAAATATCCTCAGAAGAAATCTGGAAAGAAGCTTGCTGAGAAACTGCTCTGTGACCTGTGACTTCCACTCACAGAGTTACATCTGTATTTCGTGGATCTCTTTGCTAGTCTTATTTCTGTGGAATCTGAGAACAGATATTTCGGATCCCTTTGAAGACTATAGGGCCAAAGGAATTATCCTCCGATAAAAAAGAGAAAGAAGCTTTCTGAGAAACTTCTTTGTGTTCTGTGAAATCATCTCACAGAGTTACAGCTTTCCCCTCCAGAAGCTTTTCGCTAAGGCAGTTCTTGTGGAATTGGCAAAGTGATATTTGGAAGCCCATAGAAGGCTATGGTGAAAAAAGAAATATCCTCAGATGAAATCTGGAAAGAAGCTTTCTGAGAAACTGCCCTGTGATGTGTGACTTCCACTCTCAGAGTTACATCTGTATTTCGTGGATCTCTTTCCTAGCCTTATTTCTGTGGAATCTGAGAACAGATATTTCGGATCCCTTTGAAGACTCTAGGGCCAAAGTAAATATCCTCCGATAAAAAAGAGAAAGAAGCATTCTGAGGAAAATTCTTTGTGTTCTGTGAAATCATCTCACTGAGTTACAGCTTCCTCCTCAAGAAGCCTTTCGCTAAGACGGTTCTTGTGGAATTAGCAAAGTGATATTTGGAAAACCTTAGAGGGCTATGGTGAAAAAGGAAATATCCCGAGATGAAATCTGTAAAGAAGCTTTCTGAGAAACTTCTTAGTGTTCTGTAAAATCATCTCACAGAGTTACAGCTTTCCCCTCAGGAAGCCTTTCGCTAAGGCAGTTCTTGTGGAATTGGCAAACTGATATTTGGAAGCCAAGAGAGGGCTATGGTGAAAAAGGAAATATCCTCAGATGAAATCTGGAAAGAAGCTTTCCGAGAAACTGCTCTGTGATGTGTGACTTCCACTCACAGAGTTACATCTGTATTTCGTGGATCTCTTTGCTAGCCTTATTTCTGTGGAATCTGAGAACAGATATTTCGGATCCCTTTGAAGACTATAGGGCCAAAGGAAATATCTTCCGATAACAAAGAGAAAGAAGCTTTCTGAGAAACTTCTTTGTGTTCTGTGAAATCATCTCAGAGTTACAGCATTCCCCTCAAGAAGCCTTTCGCTAAGACAGCTCTTGTGGAATTGGCAAAGTGATATTTGGAAGCCCATAGAGGGCTATGGTGAAAAAGGAAATATCCTCATATGAAATCTGGAAAGAAGCTTTCAGAGAAACTGCTCTGTGATGTGTGACTTCCACTAACAGAGTTACATCTGTATTTCGTGTATCTCTTTGCTAGCCTTATTTCTGTGGAATCTGAGAACAGATATTTCGGATCACATTGGAGACTATACGGCCAAAGGAAATATCCTCGGACAACAAAGAGAAAGAAGCTTTCTGAAAAACTTCTTTGTGTTCTATGAAATCATCTCACAGAGTTACAGCTTTCCCCTCAAGAAGACTTTCGCTAAGGCAGTTCTTGTGGAATTGGCAAAGTGATATTTGTAAGGCCATAGAGGGCTATGGTGAAAAAGGAAACATCCTCAGATGAAATCTGGAAAGAAGCTTTCTGAGAAACTGCTGAGTCTTTTGTTAATTCATCTCACAGAATTACATCTGTATTTCGTGGATCTCTTTGCTAGCCTTATTTCTGTGGAATCTGAGAACAGATATTTCGGATCCCTTTGAAGACTATAGGGACAAAGGGAATATCATCCGATAACAAAGAGAAAGAAGCTTTCTGAGAGACTTCTTTGTGTTCTGTGAAATCATCTCACAGAGTTACATCTTTCCCCTCAAGAGGACTTTCGGTAAGACAGTTCTTATGGAATAGGCAAAGTGATATTTGGAAACCCATAGAGGGCTAGGTTGAAAAAGGAAATATCCTCAGATGAAATCTGGAAAGAAGCTTTCTGAGAAACTGCTCTGTGATGTGTGACTTCCACTCACAGCGTTACATCTGTATTTCTTGGATCTCTTTGCTAGCCTTATTTCTGTGGAATCTGAGAACAGATGTTTCGGATCCCTTTGAAGACTATATGGCCAAAGAAAATATCCTCCGATAAGAAAGAGAAAGAAACTTTCTGAGAAACTTCTTTGTGTTCTGTGAAATCACCTCACAGAGTTACAGCTTTCCCCGCAAGAAGTATTTCGCTAAGACAGTTCTTGTGGAATTCGCAAAGTGATATTTGGAAGCCCGTAGAGGGCTACGGTTAAAAAGTAAATATCCTCAGAAGAAATCTGGAAAGAAGCTTGCTGAGAAACTGCTCTGTGACCTGTGACTTCCACTCACAGAGTTACATCTGTATTTCGTGGATCTCTTTGCTAGTCTTATTTCTGTGGAATCTGAGAACAGATATTTCGGATCCCTTTGAAGACTATAGGGCCAAAGGAATTATCCTCCGATAAAAAAGAGAAAGAAGCTTTCTGAGAAACTTCTTAGTGTTCTGTAAAATCATCTCACAGAGTTACAGCTTTCCCCTCCAGAAGCTTTTCGCTAAGGCAGTTCTTGTGGAATTGGCAAAGTGATATTTGGAAGCCCATAGAAGGCTATGGTGAAAAAAGAAATATCCTCAGATGAAATCTGGAAAGAAGCTTTCTGAGAAACTGCCCTGTGATGTGTGACTTCCACTCACAGAGTTACATCTGTATTTCGTGGATCTCTTTCCTAGCCTTATTTCTGTGGAATCTGAGAACAGATATTTCGGATCCCTTTGAAGACTCTAGGGCCAAAGTAAATATCCTCCGATAAAAAAGAGAAAGAAGCATTCTGAGGAAAATTCTTTGTGTTCTGTGAAATCATCTCACTGAGTTACAGCTTCCTCCTCAAGAAGCCTTTCGCTAAGACGGTTCTTGTGGAATTGGCAAAGTGATATTTGGAAAACCTTAGAGGGCTATGGTGAAAAAGGAAATATCCCGAGATGAAATCTGTAAAGAAGCTTTCTGAGAAACTTCTTAGTGTTCTGTAAAATCATCTCACAGAGTTACAGCTTTCCCCTCAGGAAGCCTTTCGCTAAGGCAGTTCTTGTGGAATTGGCAAACTGATATTTGGAAGCCAAGAGAGGGCTATGGTGAAAAAGGAAATATCCTCAGATGAAATCTGGAAAGAAGCTTTCCGAGAAACTGCTCTGTGATGTGTGACTTCCACTCACAGAGTTACATCTGTATTTCGTGGATCTCTTTGCTAGCCTTATTTCTGTGGAATCTGAGAACAGATATTTCGGATCACATTGGAGACTATACGGCCAAAGGAAATATCCTCGGACAACAAAGAGAAAGAAGCTTTCTGAAAAACTTCTTTGTGTTCTATGAAATCATCTCACAGAGTTACAGCTTTCCCCTCAAGTAGACTTTCGCTAAGGCAGTTCTTGTGGAATTGGCAAAGGGATATTTGGAAGCCCATAGAGGGCTATGGTGAAAAAGGAAACATCCTCAGATGAAATCTGGAAAGAAGCTTTCTGAGAAACTGCTGAGTCTTTTGTTAATTCATCTCACAGAGTTACATCTGTATTTCATGGATCTCTTTGCAGGCCTTATTTATGTGAAATCTGAGAACAGATATTTCGGATCCCTTTGAAGACTATAGAGAAAAAGGAAATATCCTCCGATAACAAAGAGAAAGAAGCTTTCTGAGAATCTTCTTTGTGTTCGGTGAAATCATCTCCCAGAGTTAAAGCTTTCCCATCAAGAAGCCTTTAGCTAAGACAGTTCTTGTGGAATTGGCAAAGTGATATTTGGAAGCCCATAGAGGGCTATGGTGAAAAAGGAAATATCCTCAGATGAAATCTGGAAAGAAGCTTTATGAGAAACTGCCCTGTGATGTGTGACTTCCACTCACAGAGTTACATCTGTATTTCGTGGATCTCTTTGCTAGCCTTATTTCTGTGGAATCTGAGAACAGATATTTCGGATCCCTTTGAAGACTATAGGGCCAAAGGAAATATCCTCCGATAACAAAGAGAAAGAAGCTTTCTGAGAAACTTCTTTGTGTTCTGTGATATCATCTCACAGAGTTACAGCCTTGCCCTCAAGAAGTCTTTCGTAAGACAGTTCTTGTGGAATTGGCATAGTGATATTTGGAACCCCTAGAGGGCTATGTTGAAATAGGAAATATCCTCAGATGAAATCTGGAAAGAAGCTTTCAGAGAAACAGCTCTGTGATGTGTGACTTCCACTCACAGAGTTACATCTGTATTTCGTGGATCTCTTTGCTAGCCTTATTTCTGTGGAATCTGAGAACAGATATTTCTGATCCGTTTGAAGACTACAGGGCCAAAGGAAATATCTTCCGATAACAAAGAGAAAGAAGCTTTCTGAGAAAATTCTTTGTATTCTGTGAAATCATCTCACAGAGATACAGCTTTCCCCTCAAGAAGCCTTTCGCTAAGACAGTTCTTGTGGAATTGGCAAAGTGATATTTGGAAGCCCATAGAGGGCTGTAGTGAAAAAGGAAATATCCTCAGATGAAATCTGCAAAGAAGCTTTCAGAGAAACTGCTCTGTGATGTGTGACTTCCACTAACAGAGTTACATCTGTATTTCGTGGATCTCTTCGCTAGCCTTATTTCTGTGAAATCTGAGAACAGATACTTCGGATCCCTTTGAAGACTATAGGGCCAAAGGAAATATCCTCCGATAAGAAATAGAAAGAAGCTTTCTGAGAAAATTCTTTGTATTCTGGTGAAATCATCTCACAGAGTTAGAGCTTTGCCCTCAAGAAGCCTTTCGCTAAGACAGTTCTTGTGGAATTGGCAAAGTGATATTTGGAAGCCCATAGAGGGCTATGGTGAAAAACGAAATATCCTCAGATGAAATCTGAAAGAAGCTTTCTGAGAAACTGCTTAGTGTTCTGTTAATTCATCACACACTGTTACATCTGTATTTCGTGGATCTTTTTGCTAGCCTTATTTCTGTGGAATCTGAGAACAGATATTTCGGATCCCTTTGAAGACTATAGGTCCAAAGGAAATATCCTCCGATAACAAAGAGAAAGAAGCTTTCTGAGAAAATGCTTCGTGTTCTGTGAAATCATCTCACAGAGTTACAGCTTTACCCTCAAGAAGCCTTTCGCTAAGACAGTTCTTGTGGAATTGGCATAGTGATATTTGGAAGCCCATAGAGGGCTATGGTGAAAAAGGAAATATCCTCAGATGAAATCTGGAAAGAAGCTTTCAGAGAAACTGCTCTGTGATGTGTGACTTTCACTAAGAGAGTTACATCTGTATTTCGTGGATCTCTTTGCTAGCCTTATTTCTGTGGAATCTGAGAACAGATATTTCGGATCCCTTTGAAGAATATACGGCCAAAGGAAATATCCTCGGACAACACAGAGAAAGAAGCTTTCTGAGAAACTTCTTTTTGTTCTGTGAAATCATCTCACAGAGTTACAGCTTTCCCCTCAAGAAGACTTTCGCTAAGGCAGTTCTTGTGGAATTGGCAAAGTGATATTTGTAAGGCCATAGAGGGCTATGGTGAAAAAGGAAACATCCTCAGATGAAATCTGGAAAGAAGCTTTCTGAGAAACTGCTGAGTCTTTTGTTAATTCATCTCACAGAATTACATCTGTATTTCGTGGATCTCTTTGCTAGCCTTATTTCTGTGGAATCTGAGAACAGATATTTCGGATCCCTTTGAAGACTATAGGGACAAAGGGAATATCATCCGATAACAAAGAGAAAGAAGCTTTCTGAGAGACTTCTTTGTGTTCTGTGAAATCATCTCACAGAGTTACATCTTTCCCCTCAAGAGGACTTTCGGTAAGACAGTTCTTATGGAATAGGCAAAGTGATATTTGGAAACCCATAGAGGGCTAGGTTGAAAAAGGAAATATCCTCAGATGAAATCTGGAAAGAAGCTTTCTGAGAAACTGCTCTGTGATGTGTGACTTCCACTCACAGCGTTACATCTGTATTTCTTGGATCTCTTTGCTAGCCTTATTTCTGTGGAATCTGAGAACAGATGTTTCGGATCCCTTTGAAGACTATATGGCCAAAGAAAATATCCTCCGATAAGAAAGAGAAAGAAACTTTCTGAGAAACTTCTTTGTGTTCTGTGAAATCACCTCACAGAGTTACAGCTTTCCCCGCAAGAAGTATTTCGCTAAGACAGTTCTTGTGGAATTCGCAAAGTGATATTTGGAAGCCCGTAGAGGGCTACGGTTAAAAAGTAAATATCCTCAGAAGAAATCTGGAAAGAAGCTTGCTGAGAAACTGCTCTGTGACCTGTGACTTCCACTCACAGAGTTACATCTGTATTTCGTGGATCTCTTTGCTAGTCTTATTTCTGTGGAATCTGAGAACAGATACTTCGGATCCCTTAGAAGACTATAGGGCCAAAGGAATTATCCTCCGATAAAAAAGAGAAAGAAGCTTTCTGAGAAACTTCTTAGTGTTCTGTGAAATCATCTCACTGAGTTACAGCTTTCCCCTCCAGAAGCTTTTCGCTAAGGCAGTTCTTGTGGAATTGGCAAAGTGATATTTGGAAGCCCATAGAAGGCTATGGTGAAAAAAGAAATATCCTCAGATGAAATCTGGAAAGAAGCTTTCTGAGAAACTGCCCTGTGATGTGTGACTTCCACTCACAGAGTTACATCTGTATTTCGTGGATCTCTTTCCTAGCCTTATTTCTGTGGAATCTGAGAACAGATATTTCGGATCCCTTTGAAGACTCTAGGGCCAAAGTAAATATCCTCCGATAAAAAAGAGAAAGAAGCATTCTGAGGAAAATTCTTTGTGTTCTGTGAAATCATCTCACTGAGTTACAGCTTCCTCCTCAAGAAGCCTTTCGCTAAGACGGTTCTTGTGGAATTGGCAAAGTGATATTTGGAAAACCTTAGAGGGCTATGGTGAAAAAGGAAATATCCCGAGATGAAATCTGTAAAGAAGCTTTCTGAGAAACTTCTTAGTGTTCTGTAAAATCATCTCACAGAGTTACAGCTTTCCCCTCAGGAAGCCTTTCGCTAAGGCAGTTCTTGTGGAATTGGCAAACTGATATTTGGAAGCCAAGAGAGGGCTATGGTGAAAAAGGAAATATCCTCAGATGAAATCTGGAAAGAAGCTTTCCGAGAAACTGCTCTGTGATGTGTGACTTCCACTCACAGAGTTACATCTGTATTTCGTGGATCTCTTTGCTAGCCTTATTTCTGTGGAATCTGAGAACAGATATTTCGGATCCCTTTGAAGACTATAGGGCCAAAGGAAATATCTTCCGATAACAAAGAGAAAGAAGCTTTCTGAGAAACTTCTTTGTGTTCTGTGAAATCATCTCAGAGTTACAGCATTCCCCTCAAGAAGCCTTTCGCTAAGACAGCTCTTGTGGAATTGGCAAAGTGATATTTGGAAGCCCATAGAGGGCTATGGTGAAAAAGGAAATATCCTCATATGAAATCTGGAAAGAAGCTTTCAGAGAAACTGCTCTGTGATGTGTGACTTCCACTAACAGAGTTACATCTGTATTTCGTGTATCTCTTTGCTAGCCTTATTTCTGTGGAATCTGAGAACAGATATTTCGGATCACATTGGAGACTATACGGCCAAAGGAAATATCCTCGGACAACAAAGAGAAAGAAGCTTTCTGAAAAACTTCTTTGTGTTCTATGAAATCATCTCACAGAGTTACAGCTTTCCCCTCAAGAAGACTTTCGCTAAGGCAGTTCTTGTGGAATTGGCAAAGGGATATTTGGAAGCCCATAGAGGGCTATGGTGAAAAAGGAAACTTCCTCAGATGAAATCTGGAAAGAAGCTTTCTGAGAAACTGCTGAGTCTTTTGTTAATTCATCTCACAGAGTTACATCTGTATTTCATGGATCTCTTTGCAGGCCTTATTTATGTGGAATCTGAGAACAGATATTTCGGATCCCTTTGAAGACTATAGAGAAAAAGGAAATATCCTCCGATAACAAAGAGATAGAAGCTTACTGAGAGACTTCTTTGTGTTCTGTGAAATCATCTCACAGAGTTACAGCTTTCCCCTCAAGAACACTTTCGGTAAGACAGTTCTTGTGGAATCGGCAAAGTGATATTTGGAAACCCATAGAGGGCTATGTTGAAAAAGGAAATATCCTCTGATGAAATCTGGAAAGAAGCTTTCTGAGAAACTGCTCTGTGATGTGTGACTTCCACTCACAGAGTTACATCTGTATTTCGTGGATCTCTTTTCTAGCCTTATTTCTGTGGAATCTGAGAACAGATATTTCGGATCCCTTTGTAGACGATAGGGAGAAAGGAAATATCCTCCGATAACAAAGAGAAAGAAGCTTTTGGAGAGACTTCTTTGTGTTCTGTGAAATCATCTCACAGAGTTACAGCTTTCCCCTCAAGAAGCCTTTCGGTAAGACAGTTCTTGTGGAATAGGCAAAGTGATATTTGGAAACCCATAGAGGGCTAGGTTGAAAAAGGAAATATCCTCAGATGAAATCTGGCAAGAAGCTTGCTGAGAAACTGCTCTCTGTCGTGTGACTTTCACTCACAGAGTTACATCTGTATTTCGTGGATCTCTTTGCCAGCCTTATTTCTGTGGAATCTGAGAACAGATATTTCGGATACCTTTGAAGACTATAGGGCCAAAGGAATTATCCTCCGATAACAAAGAGAAAGAAGCTTTCTGAGAAACATCTTTGTGTTCTAGAAATCATCTCACAGAGTTACACCTTTCCTCTCAAGAAACCTTTCGCTAAGACAGTTCTTGTGGAATTGCAAAGTGATATTTGGAAGCCCATAGACGGCTGTAGTGAAAAAGGAAATATCCTCAGATGAAATCTGGATAAAAGCTTTCTGAGAAACTGCAGAGTGTCCTGTTAATTCATCTCACACAGTTACATCTGTATTTCGTGGATATCTTTTCTTTCCTTATTTCTGTGCAATCTAAGAACAGATATTTCAGATCCCTTTGAAGACTATACGGCCAAGGGAAATATCCTCCGACAACAAAGAGAAAGAAGCTTTCTGAGAAACTTCTTTGTGTTCTGTGAAATCATCTCCCAGAGTTAAAGCTTTCCCATCAAGAAGCCTTTCGCTAAGACAGTTCTTGTGGAATTGGCAAAGTGATATTTGAAAGCCCATAGAGGGCTATGGTGAAAAAGGAAATATCCTCAGATGAAATCTGGAAAGAAGCTTTATGAGAAACTGCCCTGTGATGTGTGACTTCCACTCACAGAGTTACATCTGTATTTCGTGGATCTCTTTGCTGGCCTTATTTCTGTGGAATCTGAGAACAGATATTTCGGATCCCTTTGAAGACTATAGGGCCAAAGGAAATATCCTCCGATAAAAAAGAGAAAGAAGATTTCTGAAGAAAATTCTTTGTGTTCTGTGAAATCATCTCACTGAGTTACAGCTTTCTCCTCAAGAAGCCTTTCGCTAAGACAGTTCTTGTGGAATTGGCAAAGTGATATTTGGAAGCCCTTAGAGTGCAATGGTGAAAAAGGAAATATCCTCAGATGAAAACTGGAAAGAAGCTTTCTGACAAACTGCTTAGTCTTTTGTTAATTCTTCTCAGAGAGTTACTTCTGTATTTCGTGGATCGATTTGCTATCCTTATTTCTGTGGAATCTGAGAACAGATATTTCGGATCCCTTTGAAGACTCTAGGGCCAAAGTAAATATCCTCCGATAAAAAAGAGAAAGAAGCTTTCTGAAGAAAATTCTTTGTGTTCTGTGAAATCATCTCACAGAGTTACAGCTTTCTCCTCAAGAAGCCTTCGCTAAGACAGTTCTTGTGGAATTGGAAAAGTGATGTTTGGAAGCCCATAGTGGGCTATTGTGAAAAAGGAAATATCCTGAGATGAAATCTGTAAAGAAGCTTTCGGAGAAACTACTCTGTGATGTGTGACTTCCACTCAGAGAGTTACATCTTCATTTCGTGGATCACTTGGCTAGCCTTATTTCTGTGGAATCTGAGAACAGATATTTCGGATCCCTTTGAAGACTATAGGGAGAAAGGAAATATCCTCCGATAAAAAGAGAAAGAAGCTTTCTGAGAAACTTATCTGTGTTCTGTGAAATCATCTCCCAGAGTTAAAGCTTTCCCATCAAGAAGCCTTTCGCTAAGACAGTTCTTGTGGAATTGGCAAAGTGATATTTGGAAGCCCTTAGAGGGCTATGGTGAAAAAGGAAATATCCTCAGATGAAATCTGGAAAGAAGATTTATTAGAAACTGCCCTGTGATGTGTGACTTCCACTCACAGAGTTACATCTCTATTTCGTGGATCTCTTTGCTAGCCTTACTTCTGTGGAATCTGAGAACAGATATTTCGGATCCCTTTGAAGACTATAGGGCCAAAGGAAATATCCTCCGAAAACAAAGAAAAAGAAGCTTTCTGAGAAACTTCTTAGTGTTTTGTGAAATCATCTCACAGAGTTACAGCTTTCCCCTCAAGAAGCCTTTCGCTAAGACAGTTCTTGTGGAATTGTCAAAGTGATATTTGGAAGCCCTTAGAGAGCTATGGTGAAAAAGGAAATATCCTCAGATGAAATCTGGAAAGAAGCTTTCTGAAAAACTGCTTAGTCTTCTGTTAATTCATCTCTCAGAGTTACATCTGTATTTCGTGGATCTCTTTGCTAGCCTTATTTCTGTGGAATCTGAGAACAGATATTTCAGATCCTTTTGAAGAATATACTGCCAAAGGAAATATCCTCGGACAACACAGAGAAAGAAGCTTTCTGAGAAAGTTCTTTGTGTTCTGTGAAATCATCTCACAGAGTTACAGCTTTCCCCTCAAGAAGACTTTCGCTAAGGCAGTTCTTGTGGAATTGGCAAAGGGATATTTGGAAGCCCATAGAGGGCTATGGTGAAAAAGGAATTATCCTCAGATGAAATCTGGAAAGAAGCTTTCTGAGAAATTGCTCTGTGATGTTTGCCTTCCACTCACAGAGTTAAATCTGAGTTTCGTGCATCTCTTTGCTAGCCTTATTTCTGTGGAATCTGAGAACAGATATTTCGGATCCCTTTGAAGACTATACGGCCAAGGGAAATATCCTCCGACAACAAAGAGAAAGAAGCTTTTTGAGAAACTTCTTTGTGTTCTGTGAAATCATCTCACAGAGTTACAGCTTTGCCTTCAAGAAGCCATTCGCTAAGAGTGTTCTTGTGGAATTGGCAAAGTGATATTTGGAAGCCCTTAAAGGGCTATGGTGAAAAAGGAAATATCCTCAGATGAAATCTGGAAAGAAGCTTTCTGAGAAACTGACCTGTGAAGTGTGACTTCCACTCACAGAGTTACATCTGTATTTCGTGGATCTCTTTGCTAGCCTTATTTCTGTGGAACCTGAGAACAGATATTTCGGATCCCTTTGAAGACTGTAGGGCCAAAGGAAATATCCTCCGATTACAAAGAGAAAGAAGCTTTCTGAGAAACTTCTTTGAACTCTGTGAAATCAACTCACAGAGTTAGAGTTTTCCCCTCAAGAAGCCTTTCGCTAAGACAGTTCTTGTGGAATTGGCAAAGTGATATTTGGAAGCCCATAGAGGGCTATGGTGGAAAAGGAAATATCCTCAGATGAAATCTGGAAAGAAGCTTTCTGAGAAACTGCTTAGTGTTCGGTTAATTCATCTCACAGAGTTACTTCTGTATTTCGTGGATCTCTTTGCTTGCCTTATTTCTGTGGAATTTGAGAACAGATAATTCGGATCCCTTTGAAAACTTTAGGGCCAAAGGAAATATCCTCCGATAACAAAGAGAAAGAAGCTTTCTGAGAAACTTCTTTGTGTTCTGTGAAATCACCTCACAGAGTTACAGCTTTCCCCTCAAGAAGCCTTTCGATAAGGCAGTTCTTGTGGAATTAGCAAAGTGATATTTGGATGCCAAGAGAGGGCTACGGTGAAAAAGGAAATATCCCCAGATGAAATCTGGAAAGAAGCTTTCGGAGAAATTGCTCTGTGATGTGTGACTTCCACTCACAGAGTTACATCTGTATTTCGTGGATCTCTTTGCTAGCCTTATTTCTGTGGAATCTGAGAACAGATATTTCGGATCCCTTTGAAGACTATAGGGCCAAAGGAAATATCCACCGATAACAAAGAGAAAGAAGCTTTCTGAGAAACTTCTTTGTGTTCGGTGAAATCATCTCACAGAGTTACAGCTTTCCCCTCAAGAAGCCTTTAGCTAAGACAGTTCTTGTGGAATTGGCAAAGTGATATTTGGAAGCCAATAGAGGGCTGTGGTGAAAAAGGAAATATCCTCAGATGAAATCTGGAAAGAAGCTTTCGGAGAAACTGCTTAGTCTTTTGTTAATTCATCTCACAGAGTTACATCTGTATTTCGTGGATCTCTTTGCTAGCCTTATTTCTGTGGAATCTGAGAACAGATATTTCCGATCCCTTTGAAGACTATAGGGCCAAAGGAAATATACTCCGATTACAAAGAGAAAGAAGCTTTCTGAGAAACTTCTTTGTGTTCTGTGATATCATCTCACAGGGTTACAGCTTTGCCCTCAAGAAGCCTTTCGCTAAGACAGTTCTTGTGGAATTGGCAAAGTGATATTTGGAAGCCCATAGAGGGCTATGGTGAAAAAGGAATTATCCTCAGATGAAATCTGGAAAGAAGCTTTCTGAGAAATTGTCTGTGATGTTTGCCTTCCACTCACAGAGTTAAATCTGAGTTTCGTGCATCTCTTTGATAGCCTTATTTCTGTGGAATCTGAGAACAGATATTTCGGATCCCTTTGAAGACTATACGGCCAAGGGAAATATCCTCCGACAACAAAGAGAAAGAAGCTTTCTGAGAAACTTCTTTCTGTTCTGTGAAATCATCTCACAGAGTTACAGCTTTGCCTTCAAGAAGCCATTCGATAAGAGTGTTCTTGTGGAATTGGCAAAATGATATTTGGAAGCCCTTAGAGGGCTATGGTGAAAAAGGAAATATCCTCAGATGAAATCTGGAAAGAAGCTTTCTGAGAAACTGCCCTGTGATGTGTGACTTCCACTCACAGAGTTACATCTGTATTTCGTGGATCTCTTTGCTAGCCTTATTTCTGTGGAATCTGAGAACAGATATTTCGGATCCCTTGGAAGACTATAGGGCCAAAGGAAATATCCTCCGATAACAAAGAGAAAGAAGCTTTCTGAGAAACTTCTTTGTACTCTGTGAAATCATCTCACAGAGTTACAGCTTTCCCCTCAAGAAGCCTTTCGCTAAGACAGTTCTTGTGGAATAGGCAAAGTGATATTTGGAAGCCCATAGAGGGCTCTGGTGGAAAAGGAAATATCCTCCGATGAAATCTGGAAAGAAGCTTTCTGAGAAACTGCTTAGTGTTCGGTTAATTCATCTCACAGAGTTACCTCTGTATTTCGTGGATCACTTTGCTAGCCTTATTTCTGTGGAATCTGAGAACAGATATTTCGGATCCCTTTGAAGACTATAGGGCCAATGGAAATATCCTCCGATAACAAAGAGAAAGGAGCTTTCTGAGAAACTTCTTTGTGTTCTGTGAGTTCCTCTAACAGAGTTACAGCTTTCCCCTCAAGAAGCCTTTCGCTAAGACAGTTCTTGTGGAATTGCCAAAGTGATATTTGGAAGCCCATAGAGGGCTGTGTTGAAAAAGGAAATATCCTCAGATGAAATCTGGAAAGAAGTTATCTGAGAAATGCCCTTAGATGTGTGACTTTCACTCACAGAGTTACATCTGTATTTCGTGGAACTCTTTGCTAGCCTTATTTCTGTGGAATCTGAGAACAGATATTTCGGATCCCTTTGAAGACTATAGGGCCATATGAAATATCCTCCGATAACAAAGAGAAAGAAACTTTCTGAGAAACTTCTTTGTGTTCTGTGAAATCTCCTCACAGAGTTACAACTTTCCCCTCAAGAGGCCTTCGCTAAGACAGTTCTTGTGGAATTGGCAAGGTGATATTTGGCAGGCCTTAGAGGGCTATGGTGAAAAAGGAAATATCCTCAGATGAAATCTGGAAAGAAGCTTTCTGAGAAACTGCTTAGTGTTCTGTTATTTCATCTCACCGAGTTACATCTTTATTTCGTTGATCTCTTTACTAGCCTTATTTCTGTGGAATCTGAGAACAGATATTTCGGATCCCTTTCAAGTCTATAGGGCCACAGGAAATATCCTCAGATAACAAAGAGAAAGAAGCTTTCTGAGAAACTTCTTTGTGTTCTGTGAAATCATCTCACAGAGTTACAGCTTTCCCCTCAAGAAGCCTTTCGCTAAGGCAGTTCTTGTGGAATTGGCAAAGTGATATATGGAATCCCATAGAGGGCTATGGTGAAAAAGGAAATATCCGCAGATGAAATCTGGAAAGAAGCTTTCTGAGAAACTGCTTAGTCTTTTGTTAATTCATCTCAGAGTGTTACATCTGTATTTCGTGGATCTCTTTGCTAGCCTTATTTCTGTGGATTCTGAGAACAGATATTTCGGATCCCTTTGAAGACTCTAGGGCCAAAGGAAATATCCTCCGATAAAAAAGAGAAAGAAGCTTTCTGAAGAAAATTCTTTGTGTTCTGTGAAATAATCTCACAGAGTTACTGCTTCACATCAAGAAGCCTTTCGCTAAGACAGTTCTTGTGGAATTGGCAAAGTGATATTTGGAAGCCCTTAGAGGGCTATGGTAAAAGAGGAAATATCCTCAGATGAAATCTGGAAAGAAGCTTTCTGAGAAACTACTCTCTGATGTGTGACTTCCACTCACAGAGTTACATCTGTATTTCGTGGATCTCTTTGCTAGCTTTATTTCTGTGGAATCTGAGAACAGATATTTCGGAACACTTTGAAGACTATAGGGCCAAAGGAATTATCCTCCGATAACAAAGAGAAAGAATCTTTCTGAGAAACATCTTTGTGTTCTGGAAATCATCTCACAGAGTTACACCTTTACCCTCAAGAAACCTTTCGCTAAGACAGTTCTTGTGGAATTGGCAAAGTGATATTTGGAAGCCCATAGAGGGCTGTAGTGAAAAAGGAAATGTCCTCAGATGAAATCTGGAAAGAAGCTTTCTGAGAAACTGCATAGTGTTCTGTTAATTCATCTCACAAAGCTACATCTGTATTTCGTGGATATCTTTGCTAGCCTTATTTCTGTGGAATCTGAGAGCAGATATTTCGGATCCCTTTGAAGACTATACGGCCAAGGGAAATATCCTCCGACAACAAAGAGAAAGAAGCTTTCTGAGAAACTTCTTTGTTTTCTGTGAAATCACCTCACAGAGTTACAGCTTTGCCCTCAAGAAGCCTTTCGCTAAGACAGTTCTTGTGGAATTGGCAAAGTGATATTTGGAAGCCCATAGAGGGCTATGGTGAAAAAGGAAATATCCTCAGGTGAAATCTGGAAAGAAGCTTTCTGAGAAACTGCTTAGTGTTCTGTTAATTCATCTCACAGAGTTACATCTGTATTTCGTTGATCTCTTTGATAGCCTTATTTCTGTGGAATCTGAGAACAGATATTTCGGATCCCTTTGAAGATTATAGGGCCAAAGGAAATATCCTCTGATAACAAAGAGAAAGAAGCTTTCTGAGAAACTTCTTTGTGTTCTATGAAATCATCTCAGAGAGTTACAGCTTTCCGCTCAAGAAGCCTGTCGCTAAGACAGTTCTTGTGGAATTGGCAAAGTGATATTTGTAAGCCCATAGAGGGCTATGGTGAAAAAGGAAATATCCTCAGATCAAATCTGGAAAGAAGCTTTCTGGGAAACTACTCTGTGATGTGTGACTTCCACTCACAGAGTTACATCTGTATTTCGTGGATCTCTTTGCTAGCCTTATTTCTGTGGAACCTGAGAACAGATATTTCGGATCCCTTTGAAGACTGTAGGGCCAAAGGAAATATCCTCCGATTACAAAGAGAAAGAAGCTTTCTGAGAAACTTCTTTGAACTCTGTGAAATCAACTCACAGAGTTAGAGTTTTCCCCTCAAGAAGCCTTTCGCTAAGACAGTTCTTGTGGAATTGGCAAAGTGATATTTGGAAGCCCATAGAGGGCTATGGTGGAAAAGGAAATATCCTCAGATGAAATCTGGAAAGAAGCTTTCTGAGAAACTGCTTAGTGTTCGGTTAATTCATCTCACAGAGTTACTTCTGTATTTCGTGGATCTCTTTGCTTGCCTTATTTCTGTGGAATTTGAGAACAGATAATTCGGATCCCTTTGAAGACTATAGGGCCAAAGGAAATATCCTCCGATAACAAAGAGAAAGAAGCTTTCTGAGAAACTTCTTTGTGTTCTGTGAAATCACCTCACAGAGTTACAGCTTTCCCCTCAAGAAGCCTTTCGATAAGGCAGTTCTTGTGGAATTAGCAAAGTGATATTTGGATGCCAAGAGAGGGCTACGGTGAAAAAGGAAATATCCCCAGATGAAATCTGGAAAGAAGCTTTCGGAGAAACTGCTCTGTGATGTGTGACTTCCACTCACAGAGTTACATCTGTATTTCGTGGATCTCTTTGCTAGCCTTATTTCTGTGGAATCTGAGAACAGATATTTCGGATCCCTTTGAAGACTATAGGGCCAAAGGAAATATCCACCGATAACAAAGAGAAAGAAGCTTTCTGAGAAACTTCTTTGTGTTCGGTGAAATCATCTCACAGAGTTACAGCTTTCCCCTCAAGAAGCCTTTAGCTAAGACAGTTCTTGTGGAATTGGCAAAGTGATATTTGGAAGCCCATAGAGGGCTATGGTGAAAAAGGAAATATCCTCAGATGAAATCTGGAAAGAAGCTTTCGGAGAAACTGCTTAGTCTTTTGTTAATTCATCTCACAGAGTTACATCTGTATTTCGTGGATCTCTTTGCTAGCCTTATTTCTGTGGAATCTGAGAACAGATATTTCCGATCCCTTTGAAGACTATAGGGCCAAAGGAAATATACTCCGATTACAAAGAGAAAGAAGCTTTCTGAGAAACTTCTTTGTGTTCTGTGATATCATCTCACTGGGTTACAGCTTTGCCCTCAAGAAGCCTTTCGCTAAGACAGTTCTTGTGGAATTGGCAAAGTGATATTTGGAAGCCCATAGAGGGCTATGGTGAAAAAGGAATTATCCTCAGATGAAATCTGGAAAGAAGCTTTCTGAGAAATTGTCTGTGATGTTTGCCTTCCACTCACAGAGTTAAATCTGAGTTTCGTGCATCTCTTTGATAGCCTTATTTCTGTGGAATCTGAGAACAGATATTTCGGATCCCTTTGAAGACTATACGGCCAAGGGAAATATCCTCCGACAACAAAGAGAAAGAAGCTTTCTGAGAAACTTCTTTCTGTTCTGTGAAATCATCTCACAGAGTTACAGCTTTGCCTTCAAGAAGCCATTCGATAAGAGTGTTCTTGTGGAATTGGCAAAATGATATTTGGAAGCCCTTAGAGGGCTATGGTGAAAAAGGAAATATCCTCAGATGAAATCTGGAAAGAAGCTTTCTGAGAAACTGCCCTGTGATGTGTGACTTCCACTCACAGAGTTACATCTGTATTTCGTGGATCTCTTTGCTAGCCTTATTTCTGTGGAATCTGAGAACAGATATTTCGGATCCCTTGGAAGACTATAGGGCCAAAGGAAATATCCTCCGATAACAAAGAGAAAGGAGCTTTCTGAGAAACTTCTTTGTGTTCTGTGAGTTCCTCTAACAGAGTTACAGCTTTCCCCTCAAGAAGCCTTTCGCTAAGACAGTTCTTGTGGAATTGCCAAAGTGATATTTGGAAGCCCATAGAGGGCTGTGTTGAAAAAGGAAATATCCTCAGATGAAATCTGGAAAGAAGTTATCTGAGAAATGCCCTTAGATGTGTGACTTTCACTCACAGAGTTACATCTGTATTTCGTGGAACTCTTTGCTAGCCTTATTTCTGTGGAATCTGAGAACAGATATTTCGGATCCCTTTGAAGACTATAGGGCCATATGAAATATCCTCCGATAACAAAGAGAAAGAAACTTTCTGAGAAACTTCTTTGTGTTCTGTGAAATCTCCTCACAGAGTTACAACTTTCCCCTCAAGAGGCCTTCGCTAAGACAGTTCTTGTGGAATTGGCAAGGTGATATTTCGCAGGCCTTAGAGGGCTATGGTGAAAAAGGAAATATCCTCAGATGAAATCTGGAAAGAAGCTTTCTGAGAAACTGCTTAGTGTTCTGTTATTTCATCTCACCGAGTTACATCTTTATTTCGTTGATCTCTTTACTAGCCTTATTTCTGTGGAATCTGAGAACAGATATTTCGGATCCCTTTCAAGTCTATAGGGCCACAGGAAATATCCTCAGATAACAAAGAGAAAGAAGCTTTCTGAGAAACTTCTTTGTGTTCTGTGAAATCATCTCACAGAGTTACAGCTTTCCCCTCAAGAAGCCTTTCGCTAAGGCAGTTCTTGTGGAATTGGCAAAGTGATATATGGAATCCCATAGAGGGCTATGGTGAAAAAGGAAATATCCGCAGATGAAATCTGGAAAGAAGCTTTCTGAGAAACTGCTTAGTCTTTTGTTAATTCATCTCAGAGTGTTACATCTGTATTTCGTGGATCTCTTTGCTAGCCTTATTTCTGTGGATTCTGAGAACAGATATTTCGGATCCCTTTGAAGACTCTAGGGCCAAAGGAAATATCCTCCGATAAAAAAGAGAAAGAAGCTTTCTGAAGAAAATTCTTTGTGTTCTGTGAAATAATCTCACAGAGTTACTGCTTCTCATCAAGAAGCCTTTCGCTAAGACAGTTCTTGTGGAATTGGCAAAGTGATATTTGGAAGCCCTTAGAGGGCTATGGTAAAAGAGGAAATATCCTCAGATGAAATCTGGAAAGAAGCTTTCTGAGAAACTACTCTGTGATGTGTGACTTCCACTCACAGAGTTACATCTGTATTTCGTGGATCTCTTTGCTAGCCTTATTTCTGTGGAATCTGAGAACAGATATTTCGGAACACTTTGAAGACTATAGGGCCAAAGGAATTATCCTCCGATAACAAAGAGAAAGAATCTTTCTGAGAAACATCTTTGTGTTCTGGAAATCATCTCACAGAGTTACACCTTTACCCTCAAGAAACCTTTCGCTAAGACAGTTCTTGTGGAATTGGCAAAGTGATATTTGGAAGCCCATAGAGGGCTGTAGTGAAAAAGGAAATGTCCTCAGATGAAATCTGGAAAGAAGCTTTCTGAGAAACTGCATAGTGTTCTGTTAATTCATCTCACAAAGCTACATCTGTATTTCGTGGATATCTTTGCTAGCCTTATTTCTGTGGAATCTGAGAGCAGATATTTCGGATCCCTTTGAAGACTATACGGCCAAGGGAAATATCCTCCGACAACAAAGAGAAAGAAGCTTTCTGAGAAACTTCTTTGTTTTTTGTGAAATCACCTCACAGAGTTACAGCTTTGCCCTCAAGAAGCCTTTCGCTAAGACAGCCTTGTGGAATTGGCAAAGTGATATTTGGAAGCCCATAGAGGGCTATGGTGAAAAAGGAAATATCCTCAGGTGAAATCTGGAAAGAAGCTTTCTGAGAAACTGCTTAGTGTTCTGTTAATTCATCTCACAGAGTTACATCTGTATTTCGTTGATCTCTTTGATAGCCTTATTTCTGTGGAATCTGAGAACAGATATTTCGGATCCCTTTGAAGACTATAGGGCCAAAGGAAATATCCTCCGATAACAAAGAGAAAGAAGCTTTCTGAGAAACTTCTTTGTGTTCGGTGAAATCATCTCACAGAGTTACAGCTTTCCCCTCAACAAGCCTTTAGCTAAGACAGTTCTTGTGGAATTGGCAAAGTGATATTTGGAAGGCCTTAGAGGGCTATGGTGAAAAAGGAAATATCCTCAGATTAAATCTGGAAAGAAGCGTTCTCAGAAACTGCTTAGTCTTCTGTTAATTCATCTCACAGAGTTCCATCTGTATTTCGTGGATCTCTTTGCTAGGCATATTTCTGTAGAATCTGAGAACAGATATTTCGGATCCCTTTGAAGATTATAGGGCCAAAGGAAATATCCTCTGATAACAAAGAGAAAGAAGCTTTCTGAGAAACTTCTTTGTGTTCTATGAAATCATCTCAGAGAGTTACAGCTTTCCGCTCAAGAAGCCTGTCGCTAAGACAGTTCTTGTGGAATTGGCAAAGTGATATTTGTAAGCCCATAGAGGGCTATGGTGAAAAAGGAAATATCCTCAGATCAAATCTGGAAAGAAGCTTTCTGGGAAACTACTCTGTGATGTGTGACTTCCACTCACAGAGTTACATCTGTTTTTCGTGGATCTCTTTGTTAGCCTTATTTCTGTGGAATCTGAGAACAGATATTTCGGATCCCTTTGAAGACTATAGGGCCAAAGGAAATATCCTCTGATAATAAACAGAAAGAAGCTTTCTGAGAATCTTCTTTGTGTTCTGTGAAATCATCTCACAGAGAGTTACAGCTCTCCCCTCAAGAAGCCTTTCGCTAACACAGCTCTTGTGGAATTGGCAAAGTGATATTTTGAAGGCCATAGAGGGCTAGGTGAAAAAGGAAATATCCTCAGATGAAAACGGGAAAGAAGCTTTCTGAGAAACTGCTTAGTCTTCTGTTAATTCATCTCACAGTGTTACATCTGTATTTCGTGGATCTCTTTGCCTGCCTTATTTCTTTGGAATCTGAGAACAGATATTTCGGATCCCTTTGAAGACTACAGGGTCAAAGGAAATATCCTCCGATAAGAAAGAGAAAGAAGCTTTTGGAGATACTTCTTTGTGTTCTGTGAAATCATCTCACAGAGTTACAGCTTTCACCTCAAGAAGCCTTTCGCTAAGACAGTTCTTGTGGAATTGGAAAAGTGATATTTGGAATCCCGTAGAGGACTATGGTGAAAAAGGAAATATTCTCAGATGAAATCTGGAAAGAAGCTTTCCGAGAAACTGCTTTGTGATATGTGACTTCCACTCACAGAATTACATCTGTATTTCGTGGATCTCTTTGCTAGCCTTAATTCTGTGGAATCTGAGAACAGATATTTCGGATCCCTTTGAAGACTATAGGGCCAAAGGAAATTTCCTCCGATAACAAAGACAAAGAAACTTTCTGAGAAACTTCTTTGTGTACTGTGAAATCATCTCACAGAGATACATCTTTCCCCTCAAGAAGCCTTTCGCTAAGACAGTTCTTGTGTAATTGGCAAAGTAATATTTGGAAGTCCGTAGAGGGCTATGGTGAAAAAGGAAATATCCTCAGATGAAATCTGGAAAGTAGCTGTCCGAGAAACTGCTCTGTGATGTGTGACTTGCACTCACAGAGTTATATCTGTATTTCGTGGATCTCTTTGCTAGCCTTCTTTCTTTGGAATCTGAGAACAGATATTTCGGATCCCTTTGAAGACTATAGGGCCATATGAAATATCCTCCGATAACAAAGAGAAAGAAGCTTTATGAGAAAATTCTTTGTGTTCTGTGAAATCATCTCACATAGTTAAAGCATTGCCCTCCAGAAGCCTTTCGCTAAGACAGTTCTTGTGGAATTGGCAAAGTGATATTTGGAAGCCCATAGAGGGCTATGGTGAAAAAGGAAATATCCTCAGATGAAATCTGGAAAGAAGCTTTCAGAGAAACGGCTCTGTGATGTGTGACTTCCACTCACAGAGTTACATCTGTATTTCGTGGATCTCTTTGCAGGCCTTATTTCTGTGGAATCTGAGAACAGATATTTCGGATCCTTTTGAAGACTATAGGCCCATAGGAAATATCCTACGATAAAAAGAGAAAGAAACTTCTTGAGAAACGTCTTTGTGTTCTGTGAAATCATCTCACGGAGTTACAGCTTTCCCCTCAAGAAACCTTTCGCTAAGACAGTTCTTGTGGAATTGGCAAAGTGATATTTGGAAGCCCTTAGAGGGCTATGGTGAAAAAGGAAATATCCCCAGATGAAATCTGGAAAGAAGCTTTCTTAGAAACTGCTTAGTGTTCTGTTAATTCATCTCACAGAGTTACATCGGTATTTCGTGGATCTCTTTGCTAGCCTTATTTCTGTGGAATCTGAGAACAGATATTTCGGTTCCCTTTGAAGACTATACGGCCAAAGGAAATATCCTCCGAAAAGAAAGAGAAATAAACTTTCTGAGAAACTTCTTTGTGTTCTTTGAGTTCCTCTAACAGAGTTACAGCTTTCCCCTCTAGAAGCCTTGCGCTAAGACAGTTCTTGTTGAATTGCCAAAGTGATATTTGGAAGCCCATAGAGGGCTGTGGTGAAAAAGGAAATATCCACAGATGAAATCTGGCAAGAAGCTTTCTGAGAATCTGCTCTGTGATGTGTGACTTCCACTCATAGAGTTACATCTGTATTTCGTGGATCTCTTTTCTAGCCTTATTAGTGTGGAATCTCAGAACAGATATTTCGGATCCCTTTGAAGACTATAGGGCCAAAGGAAATATCCTCCGATAACAAAGAGAAAGAAGCTTTCTGAGAGACTATTTTGTGTTCTGTGAAATCATCTCACGGAGTTACAGCTTTCCCCTCAGGAAGACTTTCGCTAAGACACTTCTTGTGGAATTGGCAAAGTGATATTTGAAAGCCTATAGAGGGCTATGGTGAAAAAGGAAGTATCCTCAGGTGAAATCTGGAAAGAAGCTTTCTGAGAAATTGCTTAGTGTTCTGTTAATTCATCTCACAGAGTTACATCTGTATTTCGTGGATCTCTTTGCTAGCCTTATTTCTGTGGAATCTTAGAACAGATATTGCGGATCCCTTTGAAGACTATAGGGCCAAAGGAAATATCCTCTGATAAAAAGGAGAAAGAAGCTTTCTGAGAAAATTCTTTGTGTTCTTTGAAATCCTCTCACAGAGTTACACCTTTCTCCTCAGGAAGCCTTTAGCTAAGACAGTTCTTGTGGAATTGGCAAAGGGATATTTGGAAGCCCTAAGAGGGCTATGGTGAAAAAGGAAATATCCTCAGATGAAATCTGGAAAGAAGCTTTCTGAGATACTGCTCTGTGATGTGTGACTTCCACTCATAGAGTTACATCTGTATTTCGCGGATCGTTGCCAGCCTTATTTCTGTGGAATCTGAGAACAGATAATTCGGATCCCTTTGAAGACTGTAGGACCAAAGGAAATATCCTCCGATAACAAAGAGAAAGAAGCTTTCTGAGAAACTTCTTTGTGTTCTGTGAAATCATCTCACAAAGTTACAGCTTTCCCCTCAAGTAGCCTTTCGCTAAGACAGTTCTTGTGGAATTGGCAAAGTGATATTTGGAAGCCCTTAGAGGGTTATGGTGAAAAAGGAAATATCCTCAGATGAAATCTGGAAAGAAGGTTTCTGAGAAACTGCTTAGTGTTCTGTTAATTCATCTCACCGAATTACATCTGTATTTCGTGGATCTCTTCGCTAGCCTTATTTCTGTGGAATCTAAGAACAGTTATTTCGGATCCCTTTGAAGACTATAGGGCCAAAGGAAATATCCTTCGATAACAAAGAGAAAGAAGATTTCTGAGAAAATTCTATGTGTTCTGTGAAATGATCTCACAGAGTTACAGCTTTCCCCTCAAGAAGCCTTTCGCTAAGACAGATCTTGTGGAATTGGCAAAGTGATATTTGGAAGCCCATAGAGGGCTATGGTGAAAAAGGAAATATCCTCAGATGAAATCTGGAAAGAAGCTTTCCGAGAAACTGCTCTTTGTTGTGTGACTTCCACTGACAGATTTACATCTGTATTTCGTGGATCTCTTTGCTAGCCTTATTTCTGTGGAATCTGAGTACAGATATTTTGGATCCCTTTGAAGAATATACGGCCAAAGGAAATATCCTCCGATAACAAAGAGAAAGAAGCTTTCTGAGAAACTTCCTTGTGTTCTGTGAAATCATCTCAGAGAGTTACAGCTTTCCCCTCAAGAAACCTTTGCTAAGACAGTTCTTGTGGAATTGGAAAAGTGATATTTGGAAGCCCTTAGAGGGCTATGGTGAAAAAGGAAATATCCTCAGATGAAATCTGGATAGAAGCTTTCTGAGAAACTACTTAGTGTTCTGTTAATTCATATCACAGAGTTACATCTGTATTTGGTGGATCTCTTTGCTAGCCTTATTTCTGTGGAAGCTAAGAACAGATATTTCGGATCCATTTGAAGACTGTAGGACCAAAGGAAATATCCTCTGATAACAAAGAGAAAGAAGCTTTCTGAGAAACTTCTTTGCGTTCCGTGAAATCATCCCACAGAGTTACAGCTTTCCAATCGAGTAGCCTTTGGCTAAGACAGTTCTTGTGGGATTGGCAAACTGATATTTGGAAGCCCATAGAGGGTTATGGTGAAAAAGGAAATATCCTCAGATGAAATCTGGAAAGAAGCTTTCTGAGAAACTGCTTAGTATTCTGTTAATTCAACTCAGAGAGTTACATCTGTATTTCGTGGATCTCTTTGCCTGCCTTATTTCTGTGGAATCTGAGAACAGATATTTCGGATCCCTTTGAAGACTATAGGGTCAAAGGAAATATCCTCCGATAAGAAAGAGAAAGAAGCTTTCGGAGAGTCTTCTTTGTGTTCTGTGAAATCAACTCACAGAATTACATCTTTCGCTTCAAAAAACCTTTCGCTAAGACAGTTCTTGTGGAATTGGGAAAGTGATATTTGGAAGCCCATAGAGGGCTATGGTGAAAAAATAAATATCCTCAGATGAAATCTGGAAAGAAGCTTTCTGAGAAACTGCTCTGTGATGTGTGACTTCCACTCATAGAGTTACATCTGTATTTCGAGGATCTCTTTGCAAGCCTTATTTCAGTGGAATCTGAGAACAGATATTTCGGATCCCTTTGAAGAATATAGGGTCAAAGGAAATATCCTCGGTTAAAAAAGAGAAAGAAGCTTTCTGAGAAACTTCCTTGTGTTCTGTGAAATCATCTCACAGAGTTACAGCTTTCCCCTCAAGAAGTCTCTTGCTAAGACAGTTCTTGTGGAATTGGCAAAGTGATATTGGGAAGACCTTAGAGGGCTATGGTGAAAAGGAAATATCCTCAGATGAAATCTGGATAGAAGCTTTCTGAAAAACTGCTTAGTGTTCTGTTAATTCATCTCACAGAGTTACGTCTGTGTTTCGTGGATCTCTTGCTAGCCTTATTTCTGTGGAATCTGAGAACAGATATTTCGGATCCCTTTGAAGACTGTAGGGCCAAAGGAAATATCCTACTATAACAAAGAGAAAGAAGCTTTCTGAGAAACTTCTTTGTGTTGTGTGAAATAATCTCACAGAGTTCCAGCTTTCCCCTCAAGAAGACTTTCGCTAAGACAGTTCTTGTGGAATTGGAAAAGGGATATTTGGAAGCCAATAGAGGGCTATGGTGAAAAACGAATATCCTCAGATGAAATCTGGAAAGAAGTTTTCTGAGAAACTGCTCTGTGATGTGTGACTTCCACTCATAGAGTTACATCTGTATTTCGTGGATCTCTTTGCTAGCCTTATTTCTGTGGAATCTGAGAACAGATATTTCGGATCCCTTTGATGAATTTAGGGACAAAGGAAATATCCTCCGATAACAAAGAGAAAGAAGCTTTATGAGAAACTTCCTTGTGTTCTGTGAAATCATCTCAGAGAGTCACAGCTTTTCCCTCAAGAAGCCTCTTGCTAAGACAGTTCTTGTGGAATTGGCAAAGTGATATTTGGAAGCCCTTAGAGGGCTATGGTGAAAAAGGAAATATCCTCAGATGAAATCTGGATAGAAGCTTTCTGAGAAATTGCTTAGTCTTCTGATAATTCATCTCACAGAGTTACATCTGTATTTCCTTGATCTATTTGCTAGCCTTATTTCTGTGGAATCTGTTAACAGATATTTCGGATCCCTTTGAAGACTGTAGGGCCAAAGGAAATATCCTAGTATAACAAAGAGAAACAAGCATTCTGAGAAACTTCTTTGTGTTGTGTGAAATAATCTCACAGAGTTCCAGCTTTCCTCTCAAGAAGCCTTTCTCTAAGACAGTTCTTTTGGAATTGGCAAAGTGATATTTGGAAGCCCGTAGAGGGCTACGGTGAAAAAGGAAATATCCTCAGATGAAATCTGGAAAGAAGCTTTCTGAGAAACTGCTCTGTGATGTGTGACTTCCACTCACGGAGTTACATCTCTATTTCGTGGATCTCTTTGCTAGCCTTCTTTCCGTGGAATCTGAGAACAGATATTTCGGATACCGTTAAAGACAAGAGGGCCAAAGGAAATATCCTCCGATAACAAAAAGAAAGAAGCTTTCTGAGAATCTTCTTTGTGTTCTGTGAAATCATCTCACAGAGTTGCAGCTTTCCCCTCAAGAAGCCTTTCGCTAAGACAGTTCTTCTGGAATTGGCTAAGTGATATTTGGAAGCCCATAGAGGGTTATGGTGAAAAAGGCAATATCCTCAGATGAAAACTGGAAAGAAGCTTTCTGAGAAACTGCTTAGTGTTCCGTTAATTCAGCTCACAGAGTTACATCTGTATTTCGTGGATCTCTTTGCTAGCCTTATTTCTGTGGAAACTGAGAACAGATATTTCGGATCCCTTTAAAAACTATAGGGCCAAAGGAAATATCCTCCAATAACAAAGAGAAAGAAGCTTTCTGAGAAACTTCTTTGTGTTCCGTAAAATCATCTCACAGAGTTACAGCTTTCCGCTCAAGAAGCCTTTCGCTAAGACAGTTCTTGTGGAATTGGCAAAGAAATATTTCGAACGCCATAGAGGGCTATGGTGAAAAAGGAAATATCCTCAGATGAAATCTGGAAAGAATCTTTCGAGAGACTGCTCTGTGATGTGTGACTTCCACTCACAGAGTTACATCTGTGTTTCGTGGATCTCTTTGCTAGACTTATTTCTGTGGAATATGAGAACAGATATTTCGGATCCCTTTGAAGACTATAGGGCCAAAGGAAATATCTTCCGATAACAAAGAGAAAGAAGCTTTCTGAGAATCTTCTTTGTGTTCTGTGAAATCATCTCACAGAGTTTCAGCTTTCCCCTCAAGAAGCCTTTCGCTAAGACAGTTCTTCTGGAATTGGCAAAGTGATATTTGGAAGTCCATAGAGTGCTCTGGTGAAAAAGGAAATATACTCAGATGAAATCTTGAAAGAAGCTTTCTGAGAAACTACTTAGTTTTCTGATAATTCATCTCACAGAGTTACATCTGTATTTCCTGGATCTATTTGCTAGCCTTATTTCTTTGGAATCTGAGAACAGATATTTCGGATCCCGTTGAAGACTATAGGGCCAAAGGAAATATCCTCCGATAACAAAGAGAAAGAAGCTTTCTGAGAAACTTCTTTGTGTTCTGTGAAATCAACTCACAGAGTTACAGCTTTCCCCTCAAGAAGCCTTTCGCTAAGACAGTTCTTGTGGAATTGGAAAAGTGATATTTGGAAGCCCGTAGAGGGCTATGGTGAAAAAATAAATATCCTCAGATGAAATCTGGAAAGAAGCTTTCTGAGAAAATGCTCTGTGATGTGTGACTTAAACTCATAGAGTTACATCTGTATTTCGTGGATCTCTTTGCTAGCCTTAATTCTGTGGAATCTGAGAACTGATATTTCGGATCCCTTTGAAGACTATAGGGCCAAAGGAAATATCCTCCGATAACAAAGAGAAAGAAGCTTTCTGAGAATCTTCTTTGTGTTCTGTGAAATCATCTCACAGAGTTGCAGCTTTACCCTCAACAAGCCTTTCGCTAAGACAGTTCTTCTGGAATTGGCAAAGTGATATTTGGAAGGCCATAGAGTGCTATGGTGAAAAAGGAAATATCCTCCGATGAAATCTGGAAAGAAGCTTTCTGAGAAAATGCTCTGTGATGTGCGACTTCCACTCACGGAGTTACATCTCTGTTTCGTGGATCTCTTTGCTTGCCTTATTTCTGTGGAATCTGAGAACAGATATTTCAGATCCCTTTGAAGACTATTGGGCCAAAGGAAATATCCTCCGATAACAAAGAGAAAGAAGCTTTCTGAGAAACTTCTTTGTGTTCTGTGAAATTATCGCACAGAGTTACAGCTTTCCCTTCAAGAAGCCTTTCGCTAAGACACTTCTTGTGGAATTGGCAAAGTGATATTTGGAAGCCCATAGAGGGCTATGGTGAAAAAGGAAATATCCTCATATGAAATCTGGAAAGAAGCTTTCTGAGAAACTGCTCTGTGATTGTGACTTCCACTCACAGAGTTACATCTGTATTTCGTGGATCTCTTTTGATAACCCTATTTCTGTGGAATCTGAGAACAGATATTTCCGATTCCTTTGAAGACTATAGGGCCAAAGGAAATATCCTCCGATAACAAAGAGAAAGAAGCTTTCTGAGAAACTTCTTTGTGTTCTGTGAAATCATCTTCCAGAGTTACAGCTTTCCCCTCAACAAGCCTTTCGCTAAGACAGTTCTTGTGGAATTGGCAAAGTGATATTTGGAAGCCCAAAGAGGGCTATGGTGAAAAAGGAAATATCCTCAGATGAAATTTGGAAAGAAGCTTTGTGAGAAACTGCTCTGTGATGTGTGACTTCCACTCTCAGTGTTACATGTGTATTTCCTGGATCTCTTTGCTAGAAATATTTCTGTGGAATATGAGAACAGATATTGCGGATCCTTTTGAAGACTATAGGGCCAAAGGAAATATCCTCCGATAACAAAGCGAAAGAAGCTTTCTGAGAATCTTCTTTGTGTTCTGTGAAATCATCTCACAGAGTTACAGCTTTCCCCTCAAGAAGCCTTTCGCTAAGACAGTATTGTGGAATTGGCAAAGTGATATTTGGAAGCCCATAGAGGGCTATGGTGAAAAAGGAAATATCCTCAGATGAAAACTGGAAAGAAGCTTTCTGAGAAACTGCTTAGTCTTCTGTTAATTCATCTCACAGAGTTACATCTATATTTCGTGGATCTCTTTGCTAGCCTTACTTCTTTGGAATCTGATAACAGATATTTCGGATCCCTTTGAAGACTTTAGGGCCAAAGGAAATATCCCCCGATAACAAAGAGAAAGAAGCTTTCTGAGAAAATTCTTTGTGTTCTGTGAAATCATCTCACAGAGTTACAGCTTTCACCTCAAGAAGCCTTTCGCTAAGACAGTATTGTGGAATTGGCAAAGTGATATTTGGAAGCCCATAGAGGGCTAAGGTGAAAAAGGAAATATCCTCAGAAGAAATCTGGAAAGAAGCCTTCTGAGAAACTGCTCTGTGATGTGTGACTTCCACTCACAGAGTTACGTCTGTATTTCGTGGATCTCTTTGGTAGCCTTATTTCTGTGTAATCTGAGAACAGGTATTTCAGATCCCTTTGAAGACTATAGGGCCAAAGGAAATATCCTCCGATAAGAATGAGAAGGAAGCTTTCTGAGAAACTTCTTTGTGTTCTGTGAAATCATCTCAGAGAGGACAGCTTTCCCCTCAAGAAGCCTGTCGCTAAGACAGTTCTTGTGGAATTGGCAAAGTGATATTTGGAAGCCCATACAGGGCTACGGTGAAAAAGGAAATATCCTCAGATGAAATCTGGAAAGAAGCTTTCTGGGAATCTACTCTGTGATGTGTGACTTCCACTCACAGAGTTACATCTGTATTTCGTGGATCTCTTTGCTAGCCTTATTTCTGTGGAATCTGAGATCAGATATTTCGGATCCCTTTGAAGACAATAAGGCCAAAGGAAATATCCTCCGATAACAAAGGAAAAGAAGTTTTCTGAGAAAATTCTTTGTGTTCTTGAAATCATCTCACAGAGTTTCAGCTTTCTCCTCAAGAAGCCTTTTGCTAAGACAGTTCTGGTGGAATTGGCAAAGTGATATTTGGAAGCCCATAGAGGGCTATGGTGAAAAAGGATATATCCTCAGATGAAATCTGGAAAGAAGATTTCTGAGAAACTGCTTAGTGTTCTGTTAATTCTTCTCACAGAGTTACATCTGTATTTCATGGATCTCTTTGCTAGCCTTATTTCTGTGGAATCTGAGAACAGATAATTTGGATCCCTTTGAAGACTATAGGGCCAAAGGAAATATTCTCCGATAACAAAGAGAAAGAAGCTTTCTGAGAAACTTCATTGTGTTCTGTGAAATCATCTCACAGAGTTACAGCTTTCCGCTCAAGAAGCCTTTCGCTAAGACAGTTCTTGTGGAATTGGAAAAGTGATATTTGGAAGCCCGTAGAGGGCTATGGTGAAAAAATAAATATCCTCAGACGAAATCTGGAAAGAAGCTTTCTGAGAAACTGCTCTGTGATGTGTGACTTCCACTCATAGAGTTACATATGTATTTCGTAGATCTCTTTGCTAGCCTTATTTCTGTGGAATCTGAGAACAGATATTTCGGATCCCTTTGATGAATATAGGGACAAAGGAAATATCTTCCGATAACAAAGAGAAAGTAGATTTCTGAGAAACTTCCTTGTGTTCTGTGAAATCATCTCACAGAGTTACAGCTTTTCCCTCAAGAAGCCTCTTGCTAAGACAGTTCTTGTGGAATTGGCAAAGTGAAAATTGGAAGCCCTTAGAGGGCTATGGTGAAAAAGGAAATATCCTCAGATGAAATCTGGATAGAAGCTTTCTGAGAAACTGCTTACTCTTCTGATAATTCATCTCACAGAGTTACATCTGTATTTCCTGGATCTATTTGCTAGCCTTATTTCTGTGGAATCTGAGAAGAGATATTTCAGATCCCTTTGAAGACTGTAGGGCCAAAGGAAATATCCTCCGATAACAAAGTGAAAGAAGCATTCTGAGAAACTTCTTTGTGTTGTGTGAAATAATCTCACAGAGTTCCAGCTTTCCTCTCAAGAAGCCTTTCGCTAAGACAGTTCTTTTGTAATTGGCAAAGTGATATTTAGAAGCCCATAGAGGGCTATGGTGAAAAAGGAAATATCCTCAGATGAAATCTTTAATGAAGCTTTCTGAGAAACTGCTTAGTCTTCTGATAATTCATCTCACAGAGTTACATCTGTATTTCCTGGATCTATTTGCTAGCCTTATTTCTTTGGAATCTGAGAACAGATATTTCGGATCCCTTTGAAGACTATAGGGCCAAAGGAAATATCCTCCGATAACAAAGAGAAAGAAGCTTTCTGAGAAACTTCTTTGTGTTCTGTAAAATCATCTCACAGAGTTACAGCTTTCCCCTCAAGAAGCCTTTCGCTAAGACAGTTCTTGTGGTATTGGAAAAGTGATATTTGGAAGCCCGTAGAGGGCTATAGTGAAAAAATAAATATCCTCAGATGAAATCTGGAAAGAAGCTTTCTGAGAAACTGCTCTGTGATGTGTGACTTCCACTCATAGAGTTACATCTGTATTTCGTGGATCTCTTTGCTAGCCTTATTTCTGTGGAATCTGAGAACAGATATTTCGGATCCCTTTGAAGAATATAGGGACAAAGGAAATATCCTCTGATAACAAAGAGAAAGAAGCTTTCTGAGAAACTTCCTTGTGTTCTGTGAAATCATCTCACAGAGTTACAGCTTTTCCCTCAAGAAGCCTCTTGCTAAGGCAGTTCTTGTGGAATTGGCAAAGTGATATTTGGAAGCCCTTAGAGGGCTATGGTGAAAAAGGAAATTTCCTCAGATGAAATCTGGATAGAAGCTTTCTGAGAAACTGCTTAGTCTTCTGATAATTCATCTCACAGAGTTACATCTGTATTTCCTGAATCTATTTGCTAGCCTTATTTCTGTGGAATCTGAGAACAGATATTTCGGATCCCTTTGAAGACTATAGGGCCAAAGGAAATTTCCTCCGATAACAAAGAGAAAGAAGCTTTCTGAGAAACTTCTTTGTGTTCCGTGAAATCATCTCACAGAGTCACAGCTTTCCCCTCAAGAAGCCTTTCGCTAAGACAGTTCTTGTGGAATTGGCAAAGTGATATTTCGAACGCCATAGAGGGCTATGCTGAAAAAGGAAATATCCTCAGATGAAATCTGGAAACAAGCTTTCTGAGAAACTGCTCTGTGCTGTGTGCCTTCCACTCACAGAATTACATCTGTATTTCGTGAATCTCTTTGCTAGCCTTATTTTTGTGGAATCTGAGATCAGATATTTCGGATCCCTTTGAAGACAATAAGGCCAAAGGAAATATCCTCCGATAACAAAGGAAAAGAAGTTTTCTGAGAAAATTCTTTGTGTTCTTGAAATCATCTCACAGAGTTACAGCTTTCTCCTCAAGAAGCCTTTTGCTAAGACAGTTCTGGTGGAATTGGCAAAGTGATATTTGGAAGCCCATAGAGGGCTATGTTGAAAAAGGATATATCCTCAGATGAAATCTGGAAAGAAGATTTCTGAGAAACTGCTTAGTGTTCTGTTAATTCTTCTCACAGAGTTACATCTGTATTTCATGGATCTCTTTGCTAGCCTTATTTCTGTGGAATCTGAGAACAGATAATTTGGATCCCTTTGAAGACTATAGGGCCAAAGGAAATATTCTCCGATAACAAAGAGAAAGAAGCTTTCTGAGAAACTTCATTGTGTTCTGTGAAATCATCTCACAGAGTTACAGCTTTCCGCTCAAGAAGCCTTTCGCTAAGACAGTTCTTGTGGAATTGGAAAAGTGATATTTGGAAGCCCGTAGAGGGCTATGGTGAAAAAATAAATATCCTCAGACGAAATCTGGAAAGAAGCTTTCTGAGAAACTGCTCTGTGATGTGTGACTTCCACTCATAGAGTTACATATGTATTTCGTAGATCTCTTTGCTAGCCTTATTTCTGTGGAATCTGAGAACAGATATTTCGGATCCCTTTGATGAATATAGGGACAAAGGAAATATCCTCCGATAACAAAGAGAAAGTAGATTTCTGAGAAACTTCCTTGTGTTCTGTGAAATCATCTCACAGAGTTACAGCTTTTCCCTCAAGAAGCCTCTTGCTAAGACAGTTCTTGTGGAATTGGCAAAGTGAAAATTGGAAGCCCTTAGAGGGCTATGGTGAAAAAGGAAATATCCTCAGATGAAATCTGGATAGAAGCTTTCTGAGAAACTGCTTACTCTTCTGATAATTCATCTCTCAGAGTTACATCTGTATTTCCTGGATCTATTTGCTAGCCTTATTTCTGTGGAATCTGAGAAGAGATATTTCAGATCCCTTTGAAGACTGTAGGGCCAAAGGAAATATCCTCCGATAACAAAGTGAAAGAAGCATTCTGAGAAACTTCTTTGTGTTGTGTGAAATAATCTCACAGAGTTCCAGCTTTCCTCTCAAGAAGCCTTTCGCTAAGACAGTTCTTTTGTAATTGGCAAAGTGATATTTAGAAGCCCATAGAGGGCTATGGTGAAAAAGGAAATATCCTCAGATGAAATCTTTAATGAAGCTTTCTGAGAAACTGCTTAGTCTTCTGATAATTCATCTCACAGAGTTACATCTGTATTTCCTGGATCTATTTGCTAGCCTTATTTCTTTGGAATCTGAGAACAGATATTTCGGATTCCTTTGAAGACTATAGGGCCAAAGGAAATATCCTCCGATAACAAAGAGAAAGAAGCTTTCTGAGAAACTTCTTTGTGTTCTGTAAAATCATCTCACAGAGTTACAGCTTTCCCCTCAAGAAGCCTTTCGCTAAGACAGTTCTTGTGGTATTGGAAAAGTGATATTTGGAAGCCCGTAGAGGGCTATAGTGAAAAAATAAATATCCTCAGATGAAATCTGGAAAGAAGCTTTCTGAGAAACTGCTCTGTGATGTGTGACTTCCACTCATAGAGTTACATCTGTATTTCGTGGATCTCTTTGCTAGCCTTATTTCTGTGGAATCTGAGAACAGATATTTCGGATCCCTTTGAAGAATATAGGGACAAAGGAAATATCCTCCGATAACAAAGAGAAAGAAGCTTTCTGAGAAACTTCCTTGTGTTCTGTGAAATCATCTCACAGAGTTACAGCTTTTCCCTCAAGAAGCCTCTTGCTAAGACAGTTCTTGTGGAATTGGCAAAGTGATATTTGGAAGCCCTTAGAGGGCTATGGTGAAAAAGGAAATTTCCTCAGATGAAATCTGGATAGAAGCTTTCTGAGAAACTGCTTAGTCTTCTGATAATTCATCTCACAGAGTTACATCTGTATTTCCTGAATCTATTTGCTAGCCTTATTTCTGTGGAATCTGAGAACAGATATTTCGGATCCCTTTGAAGACTATAGGGCCAAAGGAAATATCCTCCGATAACAAAGAGAAAGAAGCTTTCTGAGAAACTTCTTTGTGTTCCGTGAAATCATCTCACAGAGTCACAGCTTTCCCCTCAAGAAGCCTTTCGCTAAGACAGTTCTTGTGGAATTGGCAAAGTGATATTTCGAACGCCATAGAGGGCTATGCTGAAAAAGGAAATATCCTCAGATGAAATCTGGAAACAAGATTTCTGAGAAACTGCTCTGTGATGTGTGCCTTCCACTCACAGAATTACATCTGTATTTCGTGAATCTCTTTGCTAGCCTTATTTTTGTGGAATCTGAGATCAGATATTTCGGATCCCTTTGAAGACAATAAGGCCAAAGGAAATATCCTCCGATAACAAAGGAAAAGAAGTTTTCTGAGAAAATTCTTTGCGTTCTTGAAATCATCTCACAGAGTTACAGCTTTCTCCTCAAGAAGCCTTTTGCTAAGACAGTTCTGGTGGAATTGGCAAAGTGATATTTGGAAGCCCATAGAGGGCTATGGTGAAAAAGGATATATCCTCAGATGAAATCTGGAAAGAAGATTTCTGAGAAACTGCTTAGTGTTCTGTTAATTCTTCTCACAGAGTTACATCTGTATTTCATGGATCTCTTTGCTAGCCTTATTTCTGTGGAATCTGAGAACAGATAATTTGGATCCCTTTGAAGACTATAGGGCCAAAGGAAATATTCTCCGATAACAAAGAGAAAGAAGCTTTCTGAGAAACTTCATTGTGTTCTGTGAAATCATCTCACAGAGTTACAGCTTTCCGCTCAAGAAGCCTTTCGCTAAGACAGTTCTTGTGGAATTGGAAAAGTGATATTTGGAAGCCCGTAGAGGGCTATGGTGAAAAAATAAATATCCTCAGACGAAATCTGGAAAGAAGCTTTCTGAGAAACTGCTCTGTGATGTGTGACTTCCACTCATAGAGTTACATATGTATTTCGTAGATCTCTTTGCTAGCCTTATTTCTGTGGAATCTGAGAACAGATATTTCGGATCCCTTTGATGAATATAGGGACAAAGGAAATATCCTCCGATAACAAAGAGAAAGTAGATTTCTGAGAAACTTCCTTGTGTTCTGTGAAATCATCTCACAGAGTTACAGCTTTTCCCTCAAGAAGCCTCTTGCTAAGACAGTTCTTGTGGAATTGGCAAAGTGAAAATTGGAAGCCCTTAGAGGGCTATGGTGAAAAAGGAAATATCCTCAGATGAAATCTGGATAGAAGCTTTCTGAGAAACTGCTTACTCTTCTGATAATTCATCTCACAGAGTTACATCTGTATTTCCTGGATCTATTTGCTAGCCTTATTTCTGTGGAATCTGAGAACAGATATTTCAGATCCCTTTGAAGACTGTAGGGCCAAAGGAAATATCCTCCGATAACAAAGTGAAAGAAGCATTCTGAGAAACTTCTTTGTGTTGTGTGAAATAATCTCACAGAGTTCCAGCTTTCCTCTCAAGAAGCCTTTCGCTAAGACAGTTCTTTTGTAATTGGCAAAGTGATATTTAGAAGCCCATAGAGGGCTATGGTGAAAAAGGAAATATCCTCAGATGAAATCTTTAATGAAGCTTTCTGAGAAACTGCTTAGTCTTCTGATAATTCATCTCACAGAGTTACATCTGTATTTCCTGGATCTATTTGCTAGCCTTATTTCTTTGGAAACTGAGAACAGATATTTCGGATCCCTTTGAAGACTATAGTGCCAAAGGAAATATCCTCCGATAACAAAGAGAAAGAAGCTTTCTGAGAAACTTCTTTGTGTTCTGTAAAATCATCTCACAGAGTTACAGCTTTCCGCTCAAGAAGCCTTTCGCTAAGACAGTTCTTGTGGTATTGGAAAAGTGATATTTGGAAGCCCGTAGAGGGCTATAGTGAAAAAATAAATATCCTCAGATGAAATCTGGAAAGAAGCTTTCTGAGAAACTGCTCTGTGATGTGTGACTTCCACTCATAGAGTTACATCTGTATTTCGTGGATCTCTTTGCTAGCCTTATTTCTGTGGAATCTGAGAACAGATATTTCGGATCCCTTTGAAGAATATAGGGACAAAGGAAATATCCTCCGATAACAAAGAGAAAGAAGCTTTCTGAGAAACTTCCTTGTGTTCTGTGAAATCATCTCACAGAGTTACAGCTTTTCCCTCAAGAAGCCTCTTGCTAAGACAGTTCTTGTGGAATTGGCAAAGTGATATTTGGAAGCCCTTAGAGGGCTATGGTGAAAAAGGAAATTTCCTCAGATGAAATCTGGATAGAAGCTTTCTGAGAAACTGCTTAGTCTTCTGATAATTCATCTCACAGAGTTACATCTGTATTTCCTGAATCTATTTGCTAGCCTTATTTCTGTGGAATCTGAGAACAGATATTTCGGATCCCTTTGAAGACTATAGGGCCAAAGGAAATTTCCTCCGATAACAAAGAGAAAGAAGCTTTCTGAGAAACTTCTTTGTGTTCCGTGAAATCACCTCACAGAGTCACAGCTTTCCCCTCAAGAAGCCTTTCGCTAAGACAGTTCTTGTGGAATTGGCAAAGTGATATTTCGAACGCCATAGAGGGCTATGCTGAAAAAGGAAATATCCTCAGATGAAATCTGGAAACAAGCTTTCTGAGAAACTGCTCTGTGATGTGTGCCTTCCACTCACAGAATTACATCTGTATTTCGTGAATCTCTTTGCTAGCCTTATTTTTGTGGAATCTGAGAACAGATATTTCGGATCCCTTTGAAGACAGTAGGGCCAGAGTAAATATCCACCGATAACAAAGGAAAAGAATTTTTCTGAGAAAATTCTTTGTGTTCTTGAAATAATCTCACAGAGTTACAGCTTTCTCCTCAAGAAGCCTTTTGCTAAGACAGTTCTTGTGGAATTGGCAAAGTGAGATTTGGAAGCCCTTAGAGGGCTATGGTGAAAAAGGAAATATCCTCAGATGAAATCTGGAAAGAAGTTTTCTGAGAAACTGCTTAGTGTTCTGTTAATTCATCTCACAGAGTTACATCTGTATTTCATGGATCTCTTTGGTAGCCTTATTTCTGTGGAATCTGAGAACAGATATTTCGGATCCCTTTGATGAATATAGGGACAAAGGAAATATCCTCCGATAACAAAGAGAAAGAAGATTTCTGAGAAACTTTCTTGTGTTCAGTGAAATCATCTCACAGAGTTACAGCTTTTCCCTCAAGAAGCCTCTTGCTAAGACAGTTCTTGTGGAATTGGCAAACTGATAATTGGAAGCCCTTAGAGGGCTGAGGTGAAAAAGGAAATATCCTCAGATGAAATCTGGATAGAAGCTTTCTGAGAAACTGCTTAGACTTCTTATAATTCATCTCTCAGAGTTACATCTGTATTTCCTGGATGTATTTGCTAGCCTTATGTCTGTGGAATCTGAGAACAGATATTTCGGATCCCTTTGAAGACTGTAGGGCCAAAGGAAATATCCTCCGAAAACAAAGAGAAAGAAGCATTTTGAGAAACTTCTTTGTGTTGTGTGAAATAATCTCACAGAGTTCCAGCTTTCCTCTCAAGAAGCCTTTCGCTAAGACAGTTCTTTTGGAATTGGCAAAGGGATATTTGGAAGCCCATAGAGGGCTATGGTGAAAAAGGAAATATCCTCAGATGAAATCTTGAAAGAAGCTTTCTGAGAAACTGCTTAGTCTTCTGATAATTCATCTCACAGAGTTACATCTGTATTTCCTGGATCTATTTGCTAGCCTTATTTCTGTGGAATCTGAGAACAGATATTTCAGATCCCTTTGAAGACTGTAGGGCCAAAGGAAATATCCTCCGATAACAAAGTGAAAGAAGCATTCTGAGAAACTTCTTTGTGTTGTGTGAAATAATCTCACAGAGTTCCAGCTTTCCTCTCAAGAAGCCTTTCGCTAAGACAGTTCTTTTGTAATTGGCAAAGTGATATTTAGAAGCCCATAGAGGGCTATGGTGAAAAAGGAAATATCCTCAGATGAAATCTTTAATGAAGCTTTCTGAGAAACTGCTTAGTCTTCTGATAATTCATCTCACAGAGTTACATCTGTATTTCCTGGATCTATTTGCTAGCCTTATTTCTTTGGAAACTGAGAACAGATATTTCGGATCCCTTTGAAGACTATAGTGCCAAAGGAAATATCCTCCGATAACAAAGAGAAAGAAGCTTTCTGAGAAACTTCTTTGTGTTCTGTAAAATCATCTCACAGAGTTACAGCTTTCCGCTCAAGAAGCCTTTCGCTAAGACAGTTCTTGTGGTATTGGAAAAGTGATATTTGGAAGCCCGTAGAGGGCTATAGTGAAAAAATAAATATCCTCAGATGAAATCTGGAAAGAAGCTTTCTGAGAAACTGCTCTGTGATGTGTGACTTCCACTCATAGAGTTACATCTGTATTTCGTGGATCTCTTTGCTAGCCTTATTTCTGTGGAATCTGAGAACAGATATTTCGGATCCCTTTGAAGAATATAGGGACAAAGGAAATATCCTCCGATAACAAAGAGAAAGAAGCTTTCTGAGAAACTTCCTTGTGTTCTGTGAAATCATCTCACAGAGTTACAGCTTTTCCCTCAAGAAGCCTCTTGCTAAGACAGTTCTTGTGGAATTGGCAAAGTGATATTTGGAAGCCCTTAGAGGGCTATGGTGAAAAAGGAAATTTCCTCAGATGAAATCTGGATAGAAGCTTTCTGAGAAACTGCTTAGTCTTCTGATAATTCATCTCACAGAGTTACATCTGTATTTCCTGAATCTATTTGCTAGCCTTATTTCTGTGGAATCTGAGAACAGATATTTCGGATCCCTTTGAAGACTATAGGGCCAAAGGAAATTTCCTCCGATAACAAAGAGAAAGAAGCTTTCTGAGAAACTTCTTTGTGTTCCGTGAAATCACCTCACAGAGTCACAGCTTTCCCCTCAAGAAGCCTTTCGCTAAGACAGTTCTTGTGGAATTGGCAAAGTGATATTTCGAACGCCATAGAGGGCTATGCTGAAAAAGGAAATATCCTCAGATGAAATCTGGAAACAAGCTTTCTGAGAAACTGCTCTGTGATGTGTGCCTTCCACTCACAGAATTACATCTGTATTTCGTGAATCTCTTTGCTAGCCTTATTTTTGTGGAATCTGAGAACAGATATTTCGGATCCCTTTGAAGACAGTAGGGCCAGAGTAAATATCCACCGATAACAAAGGAAAAGAATTTTTCTGAGAAAATTCTTTGTGTTCTTGAAATAATCTCACAGAGTTACAGCTTTCTCCTCAAGAAGCCTTTTGCTAAGACAGTTCTTGTGGAATTGGCAAAGTGAGATTTGGAAGCCCTTAGAGGGCTATGGTGAAAAAGGAAATATCCTCAGATGAAATCTGGAAAGAAGTTTTCTGAGAAACTGCTTAGTGTTCTGTTAATTCATCTCACAGAGTTACATCTGTATTTCATGGATCTCTTTGGTAGCCTTATTTCTGTGGAATCTGAGAACAGATATTTCGGATCCCTTTGATGAATATAGGGACAAAGGAAATATCCTCCGATAACAAAGAGAAAGAAGATTTCTGAGAAACTTTCTTGTGTTCAGTGAAATCATCTCACAGAGTTACAGCTTTTCCCTCAAGAAGCCTCTTGCTAAGACAGTTCTTGTGGAATTGGCAAACTGATAATTGGAAGCCCTTAGAGGGCTGAGGTGAAAAAGGAAATATCCTCAGATGAAATCTGGATAGAAGCTTTCTGAGAAACTGCTTAGACTTCTTATAATTCATCTCTCAGAGTTACATCTGTATTTCCTGGATGTATTTGCTAGCCTTATGTCTGTGGAATCTGAGAACAGATATTTCGGATCCCTTTGAAGACTGTAGGGCCAAAGGAAATATCCTCCGAAAACAAAGAGAAAGAAGCATTTTGAGAAACTTCTTTGTGTTGTGTGAAATAATCTCACAGAGTTCCAGCTTTCCTCTCAAGAAGCCTTTCGCTAAGACAGTTCTTTTGGAATTGGCAAAGGGATATTTGGAAGCCCATAGAGGGCTATGGTGAAAAAGGAAATATCCTCAGATGAAATCTTGAAAGAAGCTTTCTGAGAAACTGCTTAGTCTTCTGATAATTCATCTCACAGAGTTACATCTGTATTTCCTGGATCTATTTGCTAGCCTTATTTCTGTGGAATCTGAGAACAGATATTTCAGATCCCTTTGAAGACTGTAGGGCCAAAGGAAATATCCTCCGATAACAAAGTGAAAGAAGCATTCTGAGAAACTTCTTTGTGTTGTGTGAAATAATCTCACAGAGTTCCAGCTTTCCTCTCAAGAAGCCTTTCGCTAAGACAGTTCTTTTGTAATTGGCAAAGTGATATTTAGAAGCCCATAGAGGGCTATGGTGAAAAAGGAAATATCCTCAGATGAAATCTTTAATGAAGCTTTCTGAGAAACTGCTTAGTCTTCTGATAATTCATCTCACAGAGTTACATCTGTATTTCCTGGATCTATTTGCTAGCCTTATTTCTTTGGAAACTGAGAACAGATATTTCGGATCCCTTTGAAGACTATAGTGCCAAAGGAAATATCCTCCGATAACAAAGAGAAAGAAGCTTTCTGAGAAACTTCTTTGTGTTCTGTAAAATCATCTCACAGAGTTACAGCTTTCCGCTCAAGAAGCCTTTCGCTAAGACAGTTCTTGTGGTATTGGAAAAGTGATATTTGGAAGCCCGTAGAGGGCTATAGTGAAAAAATAAATATCCTCAGATGAAATCTGGAAAGAAGCTTTCTGAGAAACTGCTCTGTGATGTGTGACTTCCACTCATAGAGTTACATCTGTATTTCGTGGATCTCTTTGCTAGCCTTATTTCTGTGGAATCTGAGAACAGATATTTCGGATCCCTTTGAAGAATATAGGGACAAAGGAAATATCCTCCGATAACAAAGAGAAAGAAGCTTTCTGAGAAACTTCCTTGTGTTCTGTGAAATCATCTCACAGAGTTACAGCTTTTCCCTCAAGAAGCCTCTTGCTAAGACAGTTCTTGTGGAATTGGCAAAGTGATATTTGGAAGCCCTTAGAGGGCTATGGTGAAAAAGGAAATTTCCTCAGATGAAATCTGGATAGAAGCTTTCTGAGAAACTGCTTAGTCTTCTGATAATTCATCTCACAGAGTTACATCTGTATTTCCTGAATCTATTTGCTAGCCTTATTTCTGTGGAATCTGAGAACAGATATTTCGGATCCCTTTGAAGACTATAGGGCCAAAGGAAATTTCCTCCGATAACAAAGAGAAAGAAGCTTTCTGAGAAACTTCTTTGTGTTCCGTGAAATCACCTCACAGAGTCACAGCTTTCCCCTCAAGAAGCCTTTCGCTAAGACAGTTCTTGTGGAATTGGCAAAGTGATATTTCGAACGCCATAGAGGGCTATGCTGAAAAAGGAAATATCCTCAGATGAAATCTGGAAACAAGCTTTCTGAGAAACTGCTCTGTGATGTGTGCCTTCCACTCACAGAATTACATCTGTATTTCGTGAATCTCTTTGCTAGCCTTATTTTTGTGGAATCTGAGAATAGATATTTCGGATCCCTTTGAAGACAGTAGGGCCAGAGTAAATATCCACCGATAACAAAGGAAAAGAATTTTTCTGAGAAAATTCTTTGTGTTCTTGAAATAATCTCACAGAGTTACAGCTTTCTCCTCAAGAAGCCTTTTGCTAAGACAGTTCTTGTGGAATTGGCAAAGTGATATTTGGAAGCCCTTAGAGGGCTATGGTGAAAAAGGAAATATCCTCAGATGAAATCTGGAAAGAAGTTTTCTGAGAAACTGCTTAGTGTTCTGTTAATTCATCTCACAGAGTTACATCTGTATTTCATGGATCTCTTTGGTAGCCTTATTTCTGTGGAATCTGAGAACAGATATTTCGGATCCCTTTGATGAATATAGGGACAAAGGAAATATCCTCCGATAACAAAGAGAAAGAAGATTTCTGAGAAACTTTCTTGTGTTCAGTGAAATCATCTCACAGAGTTACAGCTTTTCCCTCAAGAAGCCTCTTGCTAAGACAGTTCTTGTGGAATTGGCAAACTGATAATTGGAAGCCCTTAGAGGGCTGAGGTGAAAAAGGAAATATCCTCAGATGAAATCTGGATAGAAGCTTTCTGAGAAACTGCTTAGACTTCTTATAATTCATCTCTCAGAGTTACATCTGTATTTCCTGGATGTATTTGCTAGCCTTATGTCTGTGGAATCTGAGAACAGATATTTCGGATCCCTTTGAAGACTGTAGGGCCAAAGGAAATATCCTCCGAAAACAAAGAGAAAGAAGCATTTTGAGAAACTTCTTTGTGTTGTGTGAAATAATCTCACAGAGTTCCAGCTTTCCTCTCAAGAAGCCTTTCGCTAAGACAGTTCTTTTGGAATTGGCAAAGGGATATTTGGAAGCCCATAGAGGGCTATGGTGAAAAAGGAAATATCCTCAGATGAAATCTTGAAAGAAGCTTTCTGAGAAACTGCTTAGTCTTCTGATAATTCATCTCACAGAGTTACATCTGTATTTCCTGGATCTATTTGCTAGCCTTATTTCTTTGGAATCTGAGAACATATATTTCGGATCCCTTTGAAGACTATAGTGCCAAAGGAAATATCCTCCGATAACAAAGAGAAAGAAGCTTTCTGACAAACTTCTTTGTGTTCTGTGAAATCCTCTCACAGAGTTATAGCTTTCCCCTCAAGAAGCCTTTCGCTAAGACAGTTCTTGTGGAATTGGAAAAGTGATATTTGGAGGCCCGTAGAGGGCTATGGTGAAAAAATCAATATCTTCAGATGAAATATGGAAAGAAGCTTTCTGAGAAACTGCTCTGTGATGTGTGACTTCCACTCATAGAGTTACATCTGTATTTCGTGGATCTCTTTGCTAGCAGTCTTTCTGTGGAATCTGAGAACAGATATTTCGGATCCCTTTGAAGAATACAGGGCCAAAGGAATTATCCTCCGATAACAAAGAGAAAGAAGCTTTCTGAGAAACATCTTTGTGTTCTAGAAATCATCTCACAGAGTTACACCTTTCCTCTCAAGAAACCTTTCGCTAAGACAGTTCTTGTGGAATTGCAAAGTGATATTTGGAAGCCCATAGACGGCTGTAGTGAAAAAGGAAATATCCTCAGATGAAATCTGGATAAAAGCTTTCTGAGAAACTGCAGAGTGTCCTGTTAATTCATCTCACACAGTTACATCTGTATTTCGTGGATATCTTTTCTTTCCTTATTTCTGTGGAATCTAAGAACAGATATTTCAGATCCCTTTGAAGACTATACGGCCAAGGGAAATATCCTCCGACAACAAAGAGAAAGAAGCTTTCTGAGAAACTTCTTTGTGTTCGGTGAAATCATCTCCCAGAGTTAAAGCTTTCCCATCAAGAAGCCTTTCGCTAAGACAGTTCTTTTGGAATTGGCAAAGTGATATTTGGAAGCCCTTAGAGGGCTATGGTGAAAAAGGAAATATCCTCAGATGAAATCTGGAAAGAAGCTTTATGAGAAACTGCCCTGTGATGTGTGACTTCCACTCACAGAGTTACATCTGTATTTCGTGGATCTCTTTGCTAGCCTTACTTCTGTGGAATCTGAGAACAGATATTTCGGATCCCTTTGAAGACTATAGGGCCAAAGGAAATATCCTCCGAAAACAAAGAAAAAGAAGCTTTCTGAGAAACTTCTTAGTGTTTTGTGAAATCATCTCACAGAGTTACAGCTTTCCCCTCAAGAATCCTTTCGCTAAGACAGTTCTTGTGGAATTGTCAAAGTGATATTTGGAAGCCCTTAGAGAGCTATGGTGAAAAAGGAAATATCCTCAGATGAAATCTGGAAAGAAGCTTTCTGAAAAACTGCTTAGTCTTCTGTTAATTCATCTCTCAGAGTTACATCTGTATTTCGTGGATCTCTTTGCTAGCCTTATTTCTGTGGAATCTGAGAACAGATATTTCAGATCCTTTTGAAGAATATACTGCCAAAGGAAATATCCTCGGACAACACAGAGAAAGAAGCTTTCTGAGAAACTTCCTTGTGTTCTGTGAAATCATCTCACAGAGTTACAGCTTTCCCCTCAAGAAGCCTTTCGCTAAGGCAGTTCTTGTGGAATTGGCAAAGTGATATATGGAATCCCATAGAGGGCTAAGGTGAAAAAGGAAATATCCTCAGATGAAATCTGGAAAGAAGCTTTCTGAGAAACTGCTTAGTCTTTTGTTAATTCATCTCAGAGTGTTACATCTGTATTACGTGGATCTCTTTGCTAGCCTTATTTCTGTGGATTCTGAGAACAGATATTTCGGATCCCTTTGAAGACTCTAGGGCCAAAGGAAATATCCTCCGATAAAAAAGAGAAAGAAGCTTTCTGAAGAAAATTCCTTGTGTTCTGTGAAATTATCTCACAGAGTTACAGCTTCTCATCAAGAAGCCTTTCGCTAATACAGTTCTTGTGGAATGGGCAAAGTGATATTTGGAAGCCCTTAGAGGTCTATGGTGAAAGAGGAAATATCCTCAGATGAAATCTGGAAAGAATCTTTCTGAGAAACTACTCTGTGTTGTGTGACTTCCACTAACAGAGTTACATCTGTATTTCGTGGATCTCCTTGCTAGCCTTTTTTCTGTGGAATCCGAGAACAGATATTTCGGAACACTTTGAAGACTATAGGGTCAAAGGAATTATCCTCCGATAACAAAGAGAAAGAAGATTTCTGAGAAACATCTTTGTGTTCTGGAAATCATCTCACAGAGTTACACCTTTCCCCTCAAGAAGCCTTTCGCTAAGACAGTTCTTGTGGAATTGGCAAAGTGATATTTGGAAGCCCATAGAGGACTCTGGTGCAAAAGGAAATATCCTCCGATGAAATCTGGAAAGAAGCTTTCTGAGAAACTGCTTAGTGTTCGGTTAATTCATCTCACAGAGTTACCTCTGTATTTCGTGGATCTCTTTGCTAGGCATATTTCTGTAGAATCTGAGAACAGATATTTCGGATCCCTTTGAAGATTATAGGGCCAAAGGAAATATCCTCTGATAACAAAGAGAAAGAAGCTTTCTGAGAAACTTCTTTGTGTTCTGTGAAATCATCTCACAGAGTTAGAGCTTTGCCCTCAAGAAGCCTTTTGATAAGGCAGTTCTTGTGGAATTGCAAAGTGATATTTGGATGCCAAGAGGGGGCTACGGTGAAAAAGGAAATATCCTCAGATGAAATCTGGAAAGAAGCTTTCCGAGAAACAGCTCTGTGATATGTGACTTCCACTCACAGAGTTACATCTGTATTTCGTGGATCTCTTTGCTAGCCTTATTTCTGTGGAATCTGAGAACAGATATTTCGGATCCCTTTGAAGACTATAGGGCCAAAGGAAATATCCTCCGATAACAAAGAGAAAGGAGCTTTCTGAGAAACTTCTTTGTGTTCTGTGAGTTCCTCTAACAGAGTTACAGCTTTCCCCTCAAGAAGCCTTTCGCTAAGACAGTTCTTGTGGAATTGCAAAGTGATATTTGGAAGCCCATAGAGGGCTGTGGTGAAAAAGGAAATATCCCCTGATGAAATCTGGAAAGAAGTTTTCAGAGAAACTGCTCTGTGATGTTTGCCTTCCAATCACAGAGTTAAATCTCAGTTTCGTGCATCTCTTTGCTAGCCTTATTTCTGTGGAATCTGAGAACAGATATTTCGGATCCCTTTGAAGACTATACGGCCAAGGGAAATATCCTCCAACAACAAAGAGAAAGAAGCTTTCTGAGAAACTTCTTTGTTTTCTGTGAAATCATCTCACAGAGTTACAGCTTTGCCTTCAAGATGCCATTCGCTAAGAGTGTTCTTGTGGAATTGGCAAAGTGATATTTGGAAGCCCTTAGAGGGCTATGGTGAAAAAGGAAATATCCTCAGATGAAATCTGGAAAGAAGCTTTCTGAGAAACTGCCCTGTGATGTGTGACTTCCTCTCACAGAGTTACATCTGTATTTCGTGGATCTCTTTTCTAGCCTTATTTCTGTGGAATCTGAGAACAGATATTTCGGATCCCTTTGAAGACTATAGGGCCAAAGGAAATATCCTCCGATAACAAAGAGAAAGAAGTTTTCTGAGAAACTTCTTTGTGTTCTGTGAAATCTCCTCACAGAGTTACAGCTTTCCCCTCAAGAGGCCTTCGCTAAGACAGTTCTTGTGGAATTGGCAAGGTGATATTTGGCAGCCCTTAGAGGGCTATGGTGAAAAAGGAAATATCCTCAGATGAAATCTGGAAAGAAGCTTTCTGAGAAACTACTCTGTGATGTGTGACTTCCACTCACAGAGTTACATCTGTATTTCGTGGATCTCTTTGCTAGCCTTATTTCTGTGGAATCTGAGAACAGATAATTCGGAACACTTTGAAGACTATAGGGCCAAAGGAATTATCCTCCGATAACAAAGAGAAAGAAGCTTTCTGAGAAACATCTTTGTGTTCTGGAAATCATCTCACAGAGTTACACCTTTCCCCTCAAGAAACCTTTCGCTAAGACAGTTCTTGTGGAATTGGCAAAGTGATATTTGGAAGCCCATAGAGGGCTATGGTGAAAAAGGAAATATCCTCAGGTGAAATCTGGAAAGAAGCTTTCTGAGAAACTGCTTAGTGTTCTGTTAATTCATCTCACACAGCTACATCTGTATTTCGTGGATATCTTTGCTGGCCTTATTTCTGTGGAATCTGAGAGCAGATATTCGGATCCCTTTGAAGATTATACGGCCAAGGGAAATATCCTCCGACAACAAAGAGAAAGAAGCTTTCTGAGAAACTTCTTTGTTTTCTGTGAAATCACCTCACAGAGTTACAGCTTTGCCCTCAAGAAGCCTTTCGCTAAGACAGTTCTTGTGGAATTGCAAAGTGATATTTGGAAGCCCATAGAGGGCTATGGTGAAAAAGGAAATATCCTCAGTTGAAATCTGGAAAGAAGCTTTCTGAGAAACTGCTTAGTGTTCTGTTAATTCATCTCACAGAGTTACATCTGTATTTCGTGGATCTCTTTGCTAGCCTTATTTCTGTGGAATCTGATATCAGATATTTCGAATCCCTTTGAAGACTATAGTGTCAAAGGAAATATACTCCGATAACAAAGAGAAAGAAGCTTTCTGAGAAACTTCTTTGTGTTCTGTGATATCATCTCACAGGGTTACAGCTTCGCCCTCAAGAAGCCTTTCGCTAAGACAGTTCTTGTGGAATTGGCAAAGTGATATTTGGAATACCATAGAGGGCTATGGTGAAAAAGGAATTATCCTCAGATGAAATCTGGAAAGAAGCTTTCTGAGAAATTGCTCTGTGATGTTTGCCTTCCACTCACAGAGTTAAATCTGAGTTTCGTGCATCTCTTTGCTAGCCTTATTTCTGTGGAATCTGAGAACAGATATTTCGGATCCCTTTGAAGACTATACGGCCAAGGGAAATATCCTCCGACAACAAAGAGAAAGAAGCTTTCTGAGAAACTTCTTTGTGTTCTGTGAAATCATCTCACAGAGTTACAGCTTTGCCTTCAAAAAGCCATTCGCTAAGAGTGTTCTTGTGGAATTGGCAAAGTGATATTTGGAAGCCCTTAAAGGGCTATGGTGAAAAAGGAAATATCCTCAGATGAAATCTGGAAAGAAGCTTTCTGAGAAACTGACCTGTGAAGTGTGACTTCCACTCACAGAATTACATCTGTATTTCGTGGAACTCTTTGCTAGCCTTATTTCTGTGGAACCTGAGAACAGATATTTCGGATCCCTTTGAAGACTATAGGGCCAAAGGAAATATCCTCCGATTACAAAGAGAAAGAAGCTTTCTGAGAAACTTCTTTGAACTCTGTGAAATCAACTCACAGAGTTAGAGTTTTCCCCTCAAGAAGCCTTTCGCTAAGACAGTTCTTGTGGAATTGGCAAAGTGATACTTGGAAGCCCATAGAGGGCTATGGTGGAAAAGGAAATATCCTCAGATGAAATCTGGAAAGAAGCTTTCTGAGAAACTGCTTAGTGTTCGGTTAATTCATCTCACAGAGTTACTTCTGTATTTCGTGGATCTCTTTGCTTGCCTTATTTCTGTGGAATTTGAGAACAGATAATTCGGATCCCTTTGAAGACTATAGGGCCAAAGGAAATATCCTCCGATAACAAAGAGAAAGAAGCTTTCTGAGAAACTTCTTTGTGTTCTGTGAAATCACCTCACAGAGTTACAGATTTCCCCTCAAGAAGCCTTTCGATAAGGCAGTTTTGTGGAATTAGCAAAGTGATATTTGGATGCCAAGAGAGGGCTACGGTGAAAAAGGAAATATCCCCAGATGAAATCTGGAAAGAAGCTTTCGGAGAAACTGCTCTGTGATGTGTGACTTCCACTCACAGAGTTACATCTGTATTTCATGGATCTCTTTGCTAGCCTTATTTCTGTGGAATCTGAGAACAGATATTTCTGATCCCTTTGAAGACTATAGGGCCAAAGGAAATATCCACCGATAACAAAGAGAAAGAAGCTTTCTGAGAAACTTCTTTGTGTTCGGTGAAATCATCTCACAGAGTTACAGCTTTCCCCTCAAGAAGCCTTTAGCTAAGACAGTTCTTGTGGAATTGGCAAAGTGATATTTGGAAGCCCATAGAGGGCTATGGTGAAAAAGGAAATATCCTCAGATGAAATCTGGAAAGAAGCTTTCGGATAAACTGCTTAGTCTTTTGTTAATTCATCTCACAGAGTTACATCTGTATTTCGTGGATCTCTTTGCTAGCCTTATTTCTGCGGAATCTGAGAACAGATATTTCCGATCCCTTTGAAGACTATAGGGCCAAAGGAAATATACTCCGATTACAAAGAGAAAGAAGCTTTCTGAGAAACTTCTTTGTGTTCTGTGATATCATCTCACAGGGTTACAGCTTTGCCCTCAAGAAGCCTTTCGCTAAGACAGTTCTTGTGGAATTGGCAAAGTGATATTTGGAAGCCCATAGAGGGCTATGGTGAAAAAGGAATTATCCTCAGATGAAATCTGGAAAGAAGCTTTCTGAGAAATTGTCTGTGATGTTTGCCTTCCACTCACAGAGTTAAATCTGAGTTTCGTGCATCTCTTTGATAGCCTTATTTCTGTGGAATCTGAGAACAGATATTTCGGATCCCTTTGAAGACTATACGGCCAAGGGAAATATCCTCCGACAACAAAGAGAAAGAAGCTTTCTGAGAAACTTCTTTCTGTTCTGTGAAATCATCTCACAGAGTTACAGCTTTGCCTTCAAGAAGCCATTCGCTAAGAGTGTTCTTGTGGAATTGGCAAAATGATATTTGGAAGCCCTTAGAGGGCTATGGTGAAAAAGGAAATATCCTCAGATGAAATCTGGAAAGAAGCTTTCTGAGAAACTGCCCTGTGATGTGTGACTTCCACTCACAGAGTTACATCTGTATTTCGTGGATCTCTTTGCTAGCCTTATTTCTGTGGAATCTGAGAACAAATATTTCGGATCCCTTTGAAGACTATAGGGCCAAAGGAAATATCCTCCGATAACAAAGAGAAAGAAGCTTTCTGAGAAACTTCTTTGTACTCTGTGAAATCATCTCACAGAGTTACAGCTTTCCCCTCAAGAAGCCTTTCGCTAAGACAGTTCTTGTGGAATTGGCAAAGTGATATTTGGAAGCCCATAGAGGGCTCTGGTGGAAAAGGAAATATCCTCCGATGAAATCTGGAAAGAAGCTTTCTGAGAAACTGCTTAGTGTTCGGTTAATTCATCTCACAGAGTTTCCTCTGTATTTCGTGGATCTCTTTGCTAGCCTTATTTCTGTGGAATTTGAGAACAGATAATTCGGATCCCTTTGAAGACTATAGGGCCAAAGAAAATATCCTCCGATAACAAAGAGAAAGAAGCTTTCTGAGAAACTTCTTTGTGTTCTGTGAAATCACCTCACAGAGTTACAGCTTTCCCCTCGAGAAGCCTTTCGATAAGGCAGTTCTTGTGGAATTAGCAAAGTGATATTTGGATGCCAAGAGAGGGCTACGGTGAAAAAGGAAAAATCCCCAGATGAAATCTGGAAAGAAGCTTTCTGAGAAACTGCTCTGTGATGTGTGACTTCCACTCACAGAGTTACATCTGTATTTCGTGGATCTCTTTGCTAGCCTTATTTCTGTGGAATCTGAGAACAGATATTTCGGATCCCTTTGAAGACTATAGGGCCAAAGGAAATATCCTCCGATAACAAAGAGAAAGGAGCTTTCTGAGAAACTTCTTTGTGTTCTGTGAGTTACTCTAACAGAGTTACAGCTTTCCCCTCAAGAAGCCTTTCGCTAAGACAGTTCTTGTGGAATTGCCAAAGTGATATTTGGAAGCCCATAGAGGGCTGTGGTGAAAAAGGAAATATCCTCAGATGAAATCTGGAAAGAAGTTTTCTGAGAAAATGCCCTGAGATGTGTGACTTTCACTCACAGAGTTACATCTCTATTTCGTGGAACTCTTTGCTAGCCTTATTTCTGTGGAATCTGAGAACAGATATTTCGGATCCCTTTGAAGACTATAGGGCCAAAGGAAATTTCCTCCGATAACAAAGACAAAGAAACTTTCTGAGAAACTTCTTTGTGTTCTGTGAAATCATCTCACAGAGATACATCTTTCCCCTCAAGAAGCCTTTCGCTAAGACAGTTCTTGTGTAATTGGCAAAGTGATATTTGGAAGGCCGTAGAGGGCTATGGTGAAAAAGGAAATATCCTCAGATGAAATCTGGAAAGAAGCTTTCTGAGAAACTGCTTAGTGTTCTGTTATTTCATCTCACCGAGTTACATCTTTATTTCGTTGATCTCTTTGCTAGCCTTATTTCTGTGGAATCTGAGAACAGATATTTCGGATCCCTTTGAAGACTATAGGGAGAAAGGAAATATCCTCCGATAACAAAGAGAAAGAAGCTTTCTGAGAAACTTCTTTGTGTTCTGTGAAATCATCTCACAGAGTTACAGCTTTCCCCTCAAGAAGCCTTTCGCTAAGGCAGTTCTTGTGTAATTGGCAAAGTGATATATGGAATCCCATAAAGGGCTATGGTGAAAAAGGAAATATCCGCAGATGAAATCTGGAAAGAAGCTTTCTGAGAAACTGCTTAGTCTTTTGTTAATTCATCTCAGAGTGTTACATCTGTATTTCGGGGATCTCTTTGCTAGCCTTATTTCTGTGGATTCTGAGAACAGATATTTCGGATCCCTTTGAAGACTCTAGGGCCAAAGGAAATATCCTCCGATAAAAAAGAGAAAGAAGCTTTCTGAAGAAAATTCTTTGTGTTCTGTGAAATCATCTCACAGAGTTACAGCTTCTCATCAAGAAGCCTTTCGCTAAGACAGTTCTTGTGGAATTGGCAAAGTGATATTTGGAAGCCCTTAGAGGGCTATGGTGAAAGAGGAAATATCCTCAGATGAAATCTGGAAAGAAGCTTTCTGAGAAACTACTCTGTGATGTGTGACTTCCACTCACAGAGTTACATCTGTATTTCGTGGATCTCTTTGCTAGCCTTATTTCTGTGGAATCCGAGAACGGATATTTCGGAACACTTTGAAGACTATAGGGCCAAAGGAATTATCCTCCGATAACAAAGAGAAAGAATCTTTCTGAGAAACATCTTTGTGTTCTGGAAATCATCTCACAGAGTTACACCTTTACCCTCAAGAAACCTTTCGCTAAGACAGTTCTAGTGGAATTGGCAAAGTGATATTTGGAAGCCCATAGAGGGCTGTAGTGAAAAAGGAAATGTCCTCAGATGCAATCTGGAAAGAAGCTTTCTGAGAAACTGCATAGTGTTCTGTTAATTCATCTCACAAAGCTACATCTGTATTACGTGGATATCTTTGCTAGCCTTATTTCTGTGGAATCTGAGAGCAGATATTTCGGATCCCTTTGAAGACTATACGGCCAAGGGAAATATCCTACGACAACAAAGAGAAAGAAGCTTTCTGAGAAACTTCTTTGTTTTCTGTGAAATCACCTCACAGAGTTACAGCTTTGCCCTCAAGAAGCCTTTCGCTAAGACAGTTCTTGTGGAATTGGCAAAGTGATATTTGGAAGCCCATAGAGGGCTATGGTGAAAAAGGAATTATCCTCAGATGAAAACTGGAAAGAAGCTTTCTGAGAAATTGTCTGTGATGTTTGCCTTCCACTCACAGAGTTAAATGAGAGTTTCGTGCATCTCTTTGATAGCCTTATTTCTGTGGAATCTGAGAACAGATATTTCGGATCCCTTTGAAGACTATACGGCCAAGGGAAATATCCTCCGACAACAAAGAGAAAGAAGCTTTCTGAGAAACTTCTTTCTGTTCTGTGAAATAATCTCACAGAGTTACAGCTTTGCCTTCAAGAAGCCATTCGCTAAGACAGTTCTTGTGGAATTGGCAAAGTGATATTTGGAATCCCTTAGAGGGCTATGGTGAAAAAGGAAATATCCTCAGATGAAGTCTGGAAAGAAGCTTTCTGAGAAACTGCCCTGTGATGTGTGACTTCCACTCACAGAGTTACATCTGTATTTCATGGATCTCTTTGCTAGCCTTATTTCTTTGGAATCTGAGAACAGATATTTCGGATCCCTTTGAAGACTATAGGGCCAAAGGAAATATCCTCCGATAACAAAGAGAAAGAAGCTTTCTGAGAAACTTCTTTGTACTCTGTGAAATCATCTCACAGAGTTACAGCTTTCCCCTCAAGAAGCCTTTCGCTAAGACAGTTCTTGTGGAATTGGCAAAGTGATATTTGGAAGCCCATAGAGGGCTCTGGTGGAAAAGGAAATATCCTCCGATGAAATCTGGAAAGAAGCTTTCTGAGAAACTGCTTAGTGTTCGGTTAATTCATCTCACAGAGTTACCTCTGTATTTCGTGGATCTCTTTGCTAGCCTTATTTCTGTGGAATCTGAGAACAGATATTTCGGATCCCTTTGAAGACTATAGGGCCAATGGAAATATCCTCCGATAACAAAGAGAAAGGAGCTTTCTGAGAAACTTCTTTGTGTTCTGTGAGTTCCTCTAACAGAGTTACAGCTTTCCCCTCAAGAAGGCTTTCGCTAAGACAGTTCTTGTGGAATTGCCAAAGTGATATTTGGAAGCCCATAGAGGGCTGTGTTGAAAAAGGAAATATCCTCAGATGAAATCTGGAAAGAAGTTTTCTGAGAAATGCCCTTAGATGTGTGACTTTCACTCACAGAGTTACATCTGTATTTCGTGGAACTCTTTGCTAGCCTTATTTCTGTGGAATCTGAGAACAGATATTTCGGATCCCTTTGAAGACTATAGGGCCATATGAAATATCCTCCGATAACAAAGAGAAAGAAACTTTCTGAGAAACTTCTTTGTGTTCTGTGAAATCTCCTCACAGAGTTACAACTTTCCCCTCAAGAGGCCTTCGCTAAGACAGTTCTTGTGGAATTGGCAAGGTGATATTTGGCAGGCCTTAGAGGGCTATGGTGAAAAAGGAAATATCCTCAGATGAAATCTGGAAAGAAGCTTTCTGAGAAACTGCTTAGTGTTCTGTTATTTCATCTCACCGAGTTACATCTTTATTTCGTTGATCTCTTTGCTAGCCTTATTTCTGTGGAATCTGAGAACAGATATTTCGGATCCCTTTCAAGTCTATAGGGCCACAGGAAATATCCTCAGATAACAAAGAGAAAGAAGCTTTCTGAGAAACTTCTTTGTGTTCCGTGAAATCATCTCACAGAGTTACAGCTTTCCCCTCAAGAAGCCTTTCGCTAAGGCAGTTCTTGTGGAATTGGCAAAGTGATATATGGAATCCCATAGAGGGCTATGGTGAAAAAGGAAATATCCGCAGATGAAATCTGGAAAGAAGCTTTCTGAGAAACTGCTTAGTCTTTTGTTAATTCATCTCAGAGTGTTACATCTGTATTTCGTGGATCTCTTTGCTAACCTTATTTCTGTGGATTCTGAGAACAGATATTTCGGATCCCTTTGAAGACTCTAGGGCCAAAGGAAATATCCTCCGATAAAAAAGAGAAAGAAGCTTTCTGAAGAAAATTCTTTGTGTTCTGTGAAATCATCTCACAGAGTTACTGCTTCTCATCAAGAAGCCTTTCGCTAAGACAGTTCTTGTGGAATTGGCAAAGTGATATTTGGAAGCCCTTAGAGGGCTATGGTAAAAGAGGAAATAACCTCAGATGAAATCTGGAAAGAAGCTTTCTGAGAAACGACTCTGTGATGTGTGACTTCCACTCACAGAGTTACATCTGTATTTCGTGGATCTCTTTGCTAGCCTTATTTCTGTGGAATCTGAGAACAAATATTTCGGAACACTTTGAAGACTATAGGGCCAAAGGAATTATCCTCCGATAACAAAGAGAAAGAATCTTTCTGAGAAACATCTTTGTGTTCTGGAAATCATCTCACAGAGTTACACCTTTACCCTCAAGAAACCTTTCGCTAAGACAGTTCTTGTGGAATTGGCAAAGTGATATTTGGAAGCCCATAGAGGGCTGTAGTGAAAAAGGAAATGTCCTCAGATGAAATCTGGAAAGAAACTTTCTGAGAAACTGCATAGTGTTCTGTTAATTCATCTCACAAAGCTACATCTGTATTTCGTGGATATCTTTGCTAGCCTTATTTCTGTGGAATCTGAGAGCAGATATTTCGGATCCCTTTGAAGACTATACGGCCAAGGGAAATATCCTCCGACAACAAAGAGAAAGAAGCTTTCTGAGAAACTTCTTTGTTTTCTGTGAAATCACCTCACAGAGTTACAGCTTTGCCCTCAAGAAGCCTTTCGCTAAGACAGTTCTTGTGGAATTGGCAAAGTGATATTTGGAAGCCCATAGAGGGCTATGGTGAAAAAGGAAATATCCTCAGGTGAAATCTGGAAAGAAGCTTTCTGAGAAACTGCTTAGTGTTCTGTTAATTCATCTCACAGAGTTACATCTGTATTTCGTTGATCTCTTTGATAGCCTTATTTCTGTGGAATCTGAGAACAGATATTTCGGATCCCTTTGAAGACTATAGGGCCAAAGGAAATATCCTCCGATAACAAAGAGAAAGAAGCTTTCTGAGAAACTTCTTTGTGTTCGGTGAAATCATCTCACAGAGTTACAGCTTTCCCCTCAACAAGCCTTTAGCTAAGACAGTTCTTGTGGAATTGGCAAAGTGATATTTGGAAGGCCTTAGAGGGCTATGGTGAAAAAGGAAATATCCTCAGATGAAATCTGGAAAGAAGCGTTCTCAGAAACTGCTTAGTCTTCTGTTAATTCATCTCACAGAGTTCCATCTGTATTTCGTGGATCTCTTTGCTAGGCATATTTCTGTAGAATCTGAGAACAGATATTTCGGATCCCTTTGAAGATTATAGGGCCAAAGGAAATATCCTCTGATAACAAAGAGAAAGAAGCTTTCTGAGAAACTTCTTTGTGTTCTATGAAATCATCTCAGAGAGTTACAGCTTTCCGCTCAAGAAGCCTGTCGCTAAGACAGTTCTTGTGGAATTGGCAAAGTGATATTTGGAAGCCCATAGAGGGCTATGGTGAAAAAGGAAATATCCTCAGATCAAATCTGGAAAGAAGCTTTCTGGGAAACTACTCTGTGATGTGTGACTTCCACTCACAGAGTTACATCTGTTTTTCGTGGATCTCTTTGTTAGCCTTATTTCTGTGGAATCTGAGAACAGATATTTCGGATCCCTTTGAAGACTATAGGGCCAAAGGAAATATCCTCTGATAATAAACAGAAAGAAGCTTTCTGAGAATCTTCTTTGTGTTCTGTGAAATCATCTCACAGAGAGTTACAGCTCTCCCCTCAAGAAGCCTTTCGCTAACACAGCTCTTGTGGAATTGGCAAAGTGATATTTTGAAGGCCATAGAGGGCTAGGTGAAAAAGGAAATATCCTCAGATGAAAACTGGAAAGAAGCTTTCTGAGAAACTGCTTAGTCTTCTGTTAATTCATCTCACAGAGTTACATCTGTATTTCGTGGATCTCTTTGCCTGCCTTATTTCTTTGGAATCTGAGAACAGATATTTCGGATCCCTTTGAAGACTACAGGGTCAAAGGAAATATCCTCCGATAAGAAAGAGAAAGAAGTTTTTGGAGAGACTTCTTTGTGTTCTGTGAAATCATCTCACAGAGTTACAGCTTTCACCTCAAGAAGCCTTTCGCTAAGACAGTTCTTGTGGAATTGGCAAAGTGATATTTGGAATCCCGTAGAGGACTATGGTGAAAAAGGAAATATTCTCAGATGAAATCTGGAAAGAAGCTTTCCGAGAAACTGCTTTGTGATATGTGACTTCCACTCACAGAATGACATCTGTATTTCGTGGATCTCTTTGCTAGCCTTAATTCTGTGGAATCTGAGAACAGATATTTCGGATCCCTTTGAAGACTATAGGGCCAAAGGAAATTTCCTCCGATAACAAAGACAAAGAAACTTTCTGAGAAACTTCTTTGTGTTCTGTGAAATCATCTCACAGAGATACATCTTTCCCCTCAAGAAGCCTTTCGCTAAGACAGTTCTTGTGTAATTGGCAAAGTGATATTTGGAAGGCCGTAGAGGGCTATGGTGAAAAAGGAAATATCCTCAGATGAAATCTGGAAAGTAGCTGTCCGAGAAACTGCTCTGTGATGTGTGACTTGCACTCACAGAGTTATATCTGTATTTCGTGGATCTCTTTGCTAGCCTTCTTTCTTTGGAATCTGAGAACAGATATTTCGGATCCCTTTGAAGACTATAGGGCCAAAGGAAATATCCTCCGATAACAAAGAGAAAGAAGCTTTCTGAGAAAATTCTTTGTGTTCTGTGAAATCATATCACATAGTTAAAGCATTGCTCTCAAGAAGCCTTTCGCTAAGACAGTTCTTGTGGAATTGGCAAAGTGATATTTGGAAGCCCATAGAGGGCTATGGTGAAAAAGGAAATATCCTCAGATGAAATCTGGAAAGAAGCTTTCAGAGAAACTGCTCTGTGATGTGTGACTTCCACTCACAGAGTTACATCTGTATTTCGTGGATCTCTTCGCAGGCCTTATTTCGGTGGAATCTGAGAACAGATATTTCGGATCCTTTTGAAGACTATAGGCCCATAGGAAATATCCTACGATAAAAAGAGAAAGAAACTTCTTGAGAAACGTCTTTGTGTTCTGTGAAATCATCTCACGGAGTTACAGCTTTCCCCTCAAGAAACCTTTCGCTAAGACAGTTCTTGTGGAATTGGCAAAGTGATATTTGGAAGCCCTTAGAGGGCTATGGTGAAAAAGGAAATATCCCCAGATGAAATCTGGAAAGAAGCTTTCTTAGAAACTGCTTAGTGTTCTGTTAATTCATCTCACAGAGTTACATCGGTATTTCGTGGATCTCTTTGCTAGCCTTATTTCTGTGGAATCTGAGAACAGATATTTCGGTTCCCTTTGAAGACTATACGGCCAAAGGAAATATCCTCCGAAAACAAAGAGAAATAAACTTTCTGAGAAACTTCTTTGTGTTCTTTGAGTTCCTCTAACAGAGTTACAGCTTTCCCCTCTAGAAGCCTTGCGCTAAGACAGTTCTTGTGGAATTGCCAAAGTGATATTTGGAAGCCCATAGAGGGCTGTGGTGAAAAAGGAAATATCCACAGATGAAATCTGGCAAGAAGCTTTCTGAGAATCTGCTCTGTGATGTGTGACTTCCACTCATAGAGTTACATCTGTATTTCGTGGATCTCTTTTCTAGCCTTATTAGTGTGGAATCTGAGAACAGATATTTCGGATCCCTTTGAAGACTATAGGGCCAAAGGAAATATCCTCCGATAACAAAGAGAAAGGAGCTTTCTGAGAAACTTCTTTGTGTTCTGTGAGTTCCTCTAACAGAGTTACAGCTTTCCCCTCAAGAAGCCTTTCGCTAAGACAGTTCTTGTGGAATTGCAAAGTGATATTTGGAAGCCCATAGAGGGCTGTGGTGAAAAAGGAAATATCCTCAGATGAAATCTGGAAAGAAGTTTTCAGAGAAACTGCTCTGTGATGTTTGCCTTCCAATCACAGAGTTAAATCTCAGTTTCGTGCATCTCTTTGCTAGCCTTATTTCTGTGGAATCTGAGAACAGATATTTCGGATCCCTTTGAAGACTATACGGCCAAGGGAAATATCCTCCAACAACAAAGAGAAAGAAGCTTTCTGAGAAACTTCTTTGTGTTCTGTGAAATCATCTCACAGAGTTACAGCTTTGCCTTCAAGAAGCCATTCGCTAAGAGTGTTCTTGTGGAATTGGCAAAGTGATATTTGGAAGCCCTTAGAGGGCTATGGTGAAAAAGGAAATATCCTCAGATGAAATCTGGAAAGAAGCTTTCTGAGAAAATGCCCTGTGATGTGTGACTTCCACTCACAGAGTTACATCTGTATTTCGTGGATCTCTTTTCTAGCCTTATTTCTGTGGAATCTGAGAACAGATATTTCGGATCCCTTTGAAGACTATAGGGCCAAAGGAAATATCCTCCGATAACAAAGAGAAAGAAGCTTTCTGAGAAACTTCTTTGTGTTCTGTGAAATCTCCTCACAGAGTTACAGCTTTCCCCTCAAGAGGCTTTCGCTAAGACAGTTCTTGTGGAATTGGCAAGGTGATATTTGGCAGCCCTTAGAGGGCTATGGTGAAAAAGGAAATATCCTCAGATGAAATCTGGAAAGAAGCTTTCTGAGAAACTGCTTAGTGTTCTGTTATTTCATCTCACCGAGTTACATCTTTATTTCGTTGATCTCTTTGCTAGCCTTATTTCTGTGGAATCTGAGAACAGATATTTCGGATCCCTTTCAGGTCTATAGGGCCACAGGAAATATCCTCAGATAACAAAGAGAAAGAAGCTTTCTGAGAAACTTCTTTGTGTTCTGTGAAATCATCTCACAGAGTTACAGCTTTCCCCTCAAGAAGCCTTTCGCTAAGGCAGTTCTTGTGGAATTGGCAAAGTGATATATGGAATCCCATAGAGAGCTATGGTGAAAAAGGAAATATCCGCAGATGAAATCTGGAAAGAAGCTTTCTGAGAAACTGCTTAGTCTTTTGTTAATTCATCTCAGAGTGTTACATCTGTATTTCGTGGATCTCTTTGCTAGCCTTATTTCTGTGGATTCTAAGAACAGATATTTCGGATCCCATTGAAGACTATAGGGCCAAAGGAAATATCCTCCGATAAAAAAGAGAAAGAAGCTTTCTGAAGAAAATTCTTTGTGTTCTGTGAAATCATCTCACAGAGTTACAGCTTCTCATCAAGAAGCCTTTCGCTAAGACAGTTCTTGTGGAATTGGCAAAGTGATATTTGGAAGCCCTTAGAGGGCTATGGTGAAAGAGGAAATATCCTCAGATGAAATCTGGAAAGAAGCTTTCTGAGAAACTACTCTGTGATGTGTGACTTCCACTCACAGAGTTACATCTGTATTTCGTGGATCTCTTTGCTAGCCTTATTTCTGTGGAATCTGAGAACAGATATTTCGGAACACTTTGAAGACTATAGGGCCAAAGGAATTATCCTCCGATAACAAAGAGAAAGAAGCTTTCTGAGAAACATCTTTGTGTTCTGGAAATCATCTCACAGAGTTACACCTTTCCCCTCAAGAAACCTTTCGCTAAGACAGTTCTTGTGGAATTGGCAAAGTGATATTTGGAAGCCCATAGAGGGCTATGGTGCAAAAGGAAATATCCTCAGGTGAAATCTGGAAAGAAGCTTTCTGAGAAACTGCTTAGTGTTCTGTTAATTCATCTCACACAGCTACATCTGTATTTCGTGGATATCTTTGCTGGCCTTATTTCTGTGGAATCTGAGAGCAGATATTCGGATCCCTTTGAAGACTATACGGCCAAGGGAAATATCCTCCGACAACAAAGAGAAAGAAGCTTTCTGAGAAACTTCTTTGTTTTCTGTGAAATCACCTCACAGAGTTACAGCTTTGCCCTAAAGAAGCCTTTCGCTAAGACAGTTCTTGTGGAATTGGCAAAGTGATATTTGGAAGCCCATAGAGGGCTATGGTGAAAAAGGAAATATCCTCAGTTGAAATCTGGAAAGAAGCTTTCTGAGAAACTGCTTAGTGTTCTGTTAATTCATCTCACAGAGTTACATCTGTATTTCGTGGATCTCTTTGCTAGCCTTATTTCTGTGGAATCTGATATCAGATATTTCCGATCCCTTTGAAGACTATAGGGTCAAAGGAAATATACTCTGATAACAAAGAGAAAGAAGCTTTCTGAGAAACTTCTTTGTGTTCTGTGATATCATCTCACAGGGTTACAGCTTCGCCCTCAAGAAGCCTTTCGCTAAGACAGTTCTTGTGGAATTGGCAAAGTGATATTTGGAAGCCCATAGAGGGCTATGGTGAAAAAGGAATTATCCTCAGATGAAATCTGGAAAGAAGCTTTCTGAGAAATTGCTCTGTGATGTTTGCCTTCCACTCACAGAGTTAAATCTGAGTTTCGTGCATCTCTTTGCTAGCCTTATTTCTGTGGAATCTGAGAACAGATATTTCGGATCCCTTTGAAGACTATACGGCCAAGGGAAATATCCTCCGACAACAAAGAGAAAGAAGCTTTTTGAGAAACTTCTTTGTGTTCTGTGAAATCATCTCACAGAGTTACAGCTTTGCCTTCAAGAAGCCATTCGCTAAGAGTGTTCTTGTGGAATTGGCAAAGTGATATTTGGAAGCCCTTAAAGGGCTATGGTGAAAAAGGAAATATCCTCAGATGAAATCTGGAAAGAAGCTTTCTGAGAAACTGACCTGTGAAGTGTGACTTCCACTCACAGAGTTACATCTGTATTTCGTGGATCTCTTTGCTAGCCTTATTTCTGTGGAACCTGAGAACAGATATTTCGGATCCCTTTGAAGACTATAGGGCCAAAGGAAATATCCTCCGATTACAAAGAGAAAGAAGCTTTCTGAGAAACTTCTTTGAACTCTGTGAAATCAACTCACAGAATTAGAGTTTTCCCCTCAAGAAGCCTTTCGCTAAGACAGTTCTTGTGGAATTGGCAAAGTGATATTTGGAAGCCCATAGAGGGCTATGGTGGAAAAGGAAATATCCTCAGATGAAATCTGGAAAGAAGCTTTCTGAGAAACTGCTTAGTGTTCGGTTAATTCATCTCACAGAGTTACTTCTGTATTTCGTGGATCTCTTTGCTTGCCTTATTTCTGTGGAATTTGAGAACAGATAATTCGGATCCCTTTGAAGACTATAGGGCCAAAGGAAATATCCTCCGATAACAAAGAGAAAGAAGCTTTCTGAGAAACTTCTTTGTGTTCTGTGAAATCACCTCACAGAGTTACAGCTTTCCCCTCAAGAGGCCTTTCGATAAGGCAGTTCTTGTGGAATTAGCAAAGTGATATTTGGATGCCAAGAGAGGGCTACGGTGAAAAAGGAAATATCCCCAGATGAAATCTGGAAAGAAGCTTTCGGAGAAACTGCTCTGTGATGTGTGACTTCCACTCACAGAGTTACATCTGTATTTCGTGGATCTCTTTGCTAGCCTTATTTCTGTGGAATCTGAGAACAGATATTTCGGATCCCTTTGAAGACTATAGGGCCAAAGGAAATATCCACCGATAACAAAGAGAAAGAAGCTTTCTGAGAAACTTCTTTGTGTTCGGTGAAATCATCTCACAGAGTTACAGCTTTCCCCTCAAGAAGCCTTTCGCTAAGACAGTTCTTGTGGAATTGGCAAAGTGATATTTGGAAGCCCATAGAGGGCTATGGTGAAAAAGGAAATATCCTCAGATGAAATCTGGAAAGAAGCTTTCGGAGAAACTGCTTTGTCTTTTGTTAATTCATCTCATAGAGTTACATCTGTATTTCGTGGATCTCTTTGCTAGCCTTATTTCTGTGGAATCTGAGAACAGATATTTCCGATCCCTTTGAAGACTATAGGGCCAAAGGAAATATACTCAGATTACAAAGAGAAAGAAGCTTTCTGAGAAACTTCTTTGTGTTCTGTGATATCATCTCACAGGGTTACAGCTTTGCCCTCAAGAAGCCTTTCGCTAAGACAGTTCTTGTGGAATTGGCAAAGTGATATTTGGAAGCCCATAGAGGGCTATGGTGAAAAAGGAATTATCCTCAGATGAAATCTGGAAAGAAGCTTTCTGAGAAATTGTCTGTGATGTTTGCCTTCCACTCACAGAGTTAAATCTGAGTTTCGTGCATCTCTTTGATAGCCGTATTTCTGTGGAATCTGAGAACAGATATTTCGGATCCCTTTGAAGACTATACGGCCAAGGGAAATATCCTCCGACAACAAAGAGAAAGAAGCTTTCTGAGAAACTTCTTTCTGTTCTGTGAAATCATCTCACAGAGTTACAGCTTTGCCTTCAAGAAGCCATTCGCTAAGAGTGTTCTTGTGGAATTGGCAAAATGATATTTGGAAGCCCTTAGAGGGCTATGGTGAAAAAGGAAATATCCTCAGATGAAATCTGGAAAGAAGCTTTCTGAGAAACTGCCCTGTGATGTGTGACTTCCACTCACAGAGTTACATCTGTTTTTCGTGGATCTCTTTGTTAGCCTTATTTCTGTGGAATCTGAGAACAGATATTTCGGATCCCTTTGAAGACTATAGGGCCAAAGGAAATATCCTCTGATAATAAACAGAAAGAAGCTTTCTGAGAATCTTCTTTGTGTTCTGTGAAATCATCTCACAGAGAGTTACAGCTCTCCCCTCAAGAAGCCTTTCGCTAACACAGCTCTTGTGGAATTGGCAAAGTGATATTTTGAAGGCCATAGAGGGCTAGGTGAAAAAGGAAATATCCTCAGATGAAAACTGGAAAGAAGCTTTCTGAGAAACTGCTTAGTCTTCTGTTAATTCATCTCAGAGAGTTACATCTGTATTTCGTGGATCTCTTTGCCTGCCTTATTTCTTTGGAATCTGAGAACAGATATTTCGGATCCCTTTGAAGACTACAGGGTCAAAGGAAATATCCTCTGATAAGAAAGAGAAAGAAGCTTTTGGAGAGACTTCTTTGTGTTCTGTGAAATCATCTCACAGAGTTACAGCTTTCACCTCAAGAAGCCTTTCGCTAAGACAGTTCTTGTGGAATTGGCAAAGTGATATTTGGAAGCCCATAGAGGGCTCTGGTGGAAAAGGAAATATCCTCCGATGAAATCTGGAAAGAAGCTTTCTGAGAAACTGCTTAGTGTTCGGTTAATTCATCTCACAGAGTTACCTCTGTATTTCGTGGATCTCTTTGCTAGCCTTATTTCTGTGGAATTTGAGAACAGATAATTCGGATCCCTTTGAAGACTATAGGGCCAAAGAAAATATCCTCCGATAACAAAGAGAAAGAAGCTTTCTGAGAAACTTCTTTGTGTTCTGTGAAATCACCTCACAGAGTTACAGCTTTCCCCTCGAGAAGCCTTTCGATAAGGCAGTTCTTGTGGAATTAGCAAAGTGATATTTGGATGCCAAGAGAGGGCTACGGTGAAAAAGGAAAAATCCCCAGATGAAATCTGGAAAGAAGCTTTCTGAGAAACTGCTCTGTGATGTGTGACTTCCACTCACAGAGTTACATCTGTATTTCGTGGATCTCTTTGCTAGCCTTATTTCTGTGGAATCTGAGAACAGATATTTCGGATCCCTTTGAAGACTATAGGGCCAAAGGAAATATCCTCCGATAACAAAGAGAAAGGAGCTTTCTGAGAAACTTCTTTGTGTTCTGTGAGTTACTCTAACAGAGTTACAGCTTTCCCCTCAAGAAGCCTTTCGCTAAGACAGTTCTTGTGGAATTGCCAAAGTGATATTTGGAAGCCCATAGAGGGCTGTGGTGAAAAAGGAAATATCCTCAGATGAAATCTGGAAAGAAGTTTTCTGAGAAAATGCCCTGAGATGTGTGACTTTCACTCACAGAGTTACATCTGTATTTCGTGGAACTCTTTGCTAGCCTTATTTCTGTGGAATCTGAGAACAGATATTTCGGATCCCTTTGAAGACTATAGGGCCAAAGGAAATTTCCTCCGATAACAAAGACAAAGAAACTTTCTGAGAAACTTCTTTGTGTTCTGTGAAATCATCTCACAGAGATACATCTTTCCCCTCAAGAAGCCTTTCGCTAAGACAGTTCTTGTGTAATTGGCAAAGTGATATTTGGAAGGCCGTAGAGGGCTATGGTGAAAAAGGAAATATCCTCAGATGAAATCTGGAAAGAAGCTTTCTGAGAAACTGCTTAGTGTTCTGTTATTTCATCTCACCGAGTTACATCTTTATTTCGTTGATCTCTTTGCTAGCTTTATTTCTGTGGAATCTGAGAACAGATATTTCGGATCCCTTTGAAGACTATAGGGAGAAAGGAAATATCCTCCGATAACAAAGAGAAAGAAGCTTTCTGAGAAACTTCTTTGTGTTCTGTGAAATCATCTCCAGAGTTACAGCTTTCCCCTCAAGAAGCCTTTCGCTAAGGCAGTTCTTGTGGAATTGGCAAAGTGATATATGGAATCCCATAAAGGGCTATGGTGAAAAAGGAAATATCCGCAGATGAAATCTGGAAAGAAGCTTTCTGAGAAACTGCTTAGTCTTTTGTTAATTCATCTCAGAGTGTTACATCTGTATTTCGGGGATCTCTTTGCTAGCCTTATTTCTGTGGATTCTGAGAACAGATATTTCGGATCCCTTTGAAGACTCTAGGGCCAAAGGAAATATCCTCCGATAAAAAAGAGAAAGAAGCTTTCTGAAGAAAATTCTTTGTGTTCTGTGAAATCATCTCACAGAGTTACACCTTTACCCTCAAGAAACCTTTCGCTAAGACAGTTCTAGTGGAATTGGCAAAGTGATATTTGGAAGCCCATAGAGGGCTGTAGTGAAAAAGGAAATGTCCTCAGATGAAATCTGGAAAGAAGCTTTCTGAGAAACTGCATAGTGTTCTGTTAATTCATCTCACAAAGCTACATCTGTATTACGTGGATATCTTTGCTAGCCTTATTTCTGTGGAATCTGAGAGTAGATATTTCGGATCCCTTTGAAGACTATACGGCCAAGGGAAATATCCTACGACAAGAAAGAGAAAGAAGCTTTCTGAGAAACTTCTTTGTTTTCTGTGAAATCACCTCACAGAGTTACAGCTTTGCCCTCAAGAAGCCTTTCGCTAAGACAGTTCTTGTGGAATTGGCAAAGTGATATTTGGAAGCCCATAGAGGGCTATGGTGAAAAAGGAATTATCCTCAGATGAAAACTGGAAAGAAGCTTTCTGAGAAATTGTCTGTGATGTTTGCCTTCCACTCACAGAGTTAAATGTGAGTTTCGTGCATCTCTTTGATAGCCTTATTTCTGTGGAATCTGAGAACAGATATTTCGGATCCCTTTGAAGACTATACGGCCAAGGGAAATATCCTCCGACAACAAAGAGAAAGAAGCTTTCTGAGAAACTTCTTTCTGTTCTGTGAAATAATCTCACAGAGTTACAGCTTTGCCTTCAAGAAGCCATTCGCTAAGACAGTTCTTGTGGAATTGGCAAAGTGATATTTGGAAGCCCTTAGAGGGCTATGGTGAAAAAGGAAATATCCTCAGATGAAATCTGGAAAGAAGCTTTCTGAGAAACTGCCCTGTGATGTGTGACTTCCACTCACAGAGTTACATCTGTATTTCATGGATCTCTTTGCTAGCCTTATTTCTGTGGAATCTGAGAACAGATATTTCGGATCCCTTTGAAGACTATAGGGCCAAAGGAAATATCCTCCGATAACAAAGAGAAAGAAGCTTTCTGAGAAACTTCTTTGTGTTCTGTGAAATCATCTCACAGAGTTACAGCTTTCCCCTCAAGAAGCCTTTCGCTAAGGCAGTTCTTGTGGAATTGGCAAAGTGATATATGGAATCCCATAAAGGGCTATGGTGAAAAAGGAAATATCCGCAGATGAAATCTGGAAAGAAGCTTTCTGAGAAACTGCTTAGTCTTTTGTTAATTCATCTCAGAGTGTTACATCTGTATTTCGGGGATCTCTTTGCTAGCCTTATTTCTGTGGATTCTGAGAACAGATATTTCGGATCCCTTTGAAGACTCTAGGGCCAAAGGAAATATCCTCCGATAAAAAAGAGAAAGAAGCTTTCTGAAGAAAATTCTTTGTGTTCTGTGAAATCATCTCACAGAGTTACAGCTTCTCATCAAGAAGCCTTTCGCTAAGACAGTTCTTGTGGAATGGGCAAAGTGATATTTGGAAGCCCTTAGAGGGCTATGGTGAAAGAGGAAATATCCTCAGATGAAATCTGGAAAGAAGCTTTCTGAGAAACTACTCTGTGATGTGTGACTTCCACTCACAGAGTTACATCTGTATTTCGTGGATCTCTTTGCTAGCCTTATTTCTGTGGAATCCGAGAACAGATATTTCGGAACACTTTGAAGACTATAGGGCCAAAGGAATTATCCTCCGATAACAAAGAGAAAGAATCTTTCTGAGAAACATCTTTATGTTCTGGAAATCATCTCACAGAGTTACACCTTTACCCTCAAGAAACCTTTCGCTAAGACAGTTCTAGTGGAATTGGCAAAGTGATATTTGGAAGCCCATAGAGGGCTGTAGTGAAAAAGGAAATGTCCTCAGATGAAATCTGGAAAGAAGCTTTCTGAGAAACTGCATAGTGTTGTGTTAATTCATCTCACAAAGCTACATCTGTATTACGTGGATATCTTTGCTAGCCTTATTTCTGTGGAATCTGAGAGCAGATATTTCGGATCCCTTTGAAGACTATACGGCCAAGGGAAATATCCTACGACAACAAAGAGAAAGAAGCTTTCTGAGAAACTTCTTTGTTTTCTGTGAAATCACCTCACAGAGTTACAGCTTTGCCCTCAAGAAGCCTTTCGCTAAGACAGTTCTTGTGGAATTGGCAAAGTGATATTTGGAAGCCCATAGAGGGCTATGGTGAAAAAGGAATTATCCTCAGATGAAAACTGGAAAGAAGCTTTCTGAGAAATTGTCTGTGATATTTGCCTTCCACTCACAGAGTTAAATGTGAGTTTCGTGCATCTCTTTGATAGCCTTATTTCTGTGGAATCTGAGAACAGATATTTCGGATCCCTTTGAAGACTATACGGCCAAGGGAAATATCCTCCGACAACAAAGAGAAAGAAGCTTTCTGAGAAACTTCTTTCTGTTCTGTGAAATAATCTCACAGAGTTACAGCTTTGCCTTCAAGAAGCCATTCGCTAAGACAGTTCTTGTGGAATTGGCAAAGTGATATTTGGAAGCCCTTAGAGGGCTATGGTGAAAAAGGAAATATCCTCAGATGAAATCTGGAAAGAAGCTTTCTGAGAAACTGCCCTGTGATGTGTGACTTCCACTCACAGAGTTACATCTGTATTTCGTGGATCTCTTTGCTAGCCTTATTTCTGTGGAATCTGAGAACAGATATTTCGGATCCCTTTGAAGACTATAGGGCCAAAGGAAATATCCTCCGATAACAAAGAGAAAGAAGCTTTCTGAGAAACTTCTTTGTGTTCGGTGAAATCATCTCACAGAGTTACAGCTTTCCCCTCAACAAGCCTTTAGCTAAGACAGTTCTTGAGGAATTGGCAAAGTGATATTTGGAAGGCCTTAGAGGGCTATGGTGAAAAAGGAAATATCCTCAGATGAAATCTGGAAAGAAGCGTTCTCAGAAACTGCTTAGTCTTCTGTTAATTCATGTCACAGAGTTCCATCTGTATTTCGTGGATCTCTTTGCTAGGCATATTTCTGTAGAATCTGAGAACAGATATTTCGGATCCCTTTGAAGATTATAGGGCCAAAGGAAATATCCTCTGATAACAAAGAGAAAGAAGCTTTCTGAGAAACTTCTTTGTGTTCTATGAAATCATCTCAGAGAGTTACAGCTTTCCGCTCAAGAAGCCTGTCGCTAAGACAGTTCTTGTGGAATTGGCAAAGTGATATTTGGAAGCCCATAGAGGGCTATGGTGAAAAAGGAAATATCCTCAGATCAAATCTGGAAAGAAGCTTTCTGGGAAACTACTCTGTGATGTGTGACTTCCACTCACAGAGTTACATCTGTTTTTCGTGGATCTCTTTGTTAGCCTTATTTCTGTGGAATCTGAGAACAGATATTTCGGATCCCTTTGAAGACTATAGGGCCAAAGGAAATATCCTCTGATAATAAACAGAAAGAAGCTTTCTGAGAATCTTCTTTGTGTTCTGTGAAATCATCTCACAGAGAGTTACAGCTCTCCCCTCAAGAAGCCTTTCGCTAACACAGCTCTTGTGGAATTGGCAAAGTGATATTTTGAAGGCCATAGAGGGCTAGGTGAAAAAGGAAATATCCTCAGATGAAAACGGGAAAGAAGCTTTCTGAGAAACTGCTTAGTCTTCTGTTAATTCATCTCACAGAGTTACATCTGTATTTCGTGGATCTCTTTGCCTGCCTTATTTCTTTGGAATCTGAGAACAGATATTTCGGATCCCTTTGAAGACTACAGGGTCGAAGGAAATATCCTCCGATAAGAAAGAGAAAGAAGCTTTTGGAGAGACTTCTTTGTGTTCTGTGAAATCATCTCACAGAGTTACAGCTTTCACCTCAAGAAGCCTTTCGCTAAGACAGTTCTTGTGGAATTGGCAAAGTGATATTTGGAATCCCGTAGAGGACTATGGTGAAAAAGGAAATATTCTCAGATGAAATCTGGAAAGAAGCTTTCCGAGAAACTGCTTTGTGATATGTGACTTCCACTCACAGAATGACATCTGTATTTCGTGGATCTCTTTGCTAGCCTTATTTCTGTGGAATCTGAGAACAGATATTTCGGATCCCTTTGAAGACTATAGGGCCAAAGGAAATTTCCTCCGATAACAAAGACAAAGAAACTTTCTGAGAAACTTCTTTGTGTTCTGTGAAATCATCTCACAGAGATACATCTTTCCCCTCAAGAAGCCTTTCGCTAAGACAGTTCTTGTGTAATTGGCAAAGTGATATTTGGAAGGCCGTAGAGGGCTATGGTGAAAAAGGAAATATCCTCAGATGAAATCTGGAAAGTAGCTGTCCGAGAAACTGCTCTGTGATGTGTGACTTGCACTCACAGAGTTATATCTGTATTTCGTGGATCTCTTTGCTAGCCTTCTTTCTTTGGAATCTGAGAACAGATATTTCGGATCCCTTTGAAGACTATAGGGCCATATGAAATATCCTCCGATAACAAAGAGAAAGAAGCTTTCTGAGAAAATTCTTTGTGTTCTGTGAAATCATCTCACATAGTTAAAGCATTTCCCTCAAGAAGCCTTTCGCTAAGACAGTTCTTGTGGAATTGGCAAAGTGATATTTGGAAGCCCATAGAGGGCTATGGTGAAAAAGGAAATATCCTCAGATGAAATCTGGAAAGAAGCTTTCAGAGAAACTGCTCTGTGATGTGTGACCTCCACTCACAGAGTTACATCTCTATTTCGTGGATCTCTTTGCAGGCCTTATTTCGGTGGAATCTGAGAACAGATATTTCGGATCCTTTTGAAGACTATAGGCCCATAGGAAATATCCTACGATAAAAAGAGAAAGAAACTTCTTGAGAAACGTCTTTGTGTTCTGTGAAATCATCTCACGGAGTTACAGCTTTCCCCTCAAGAAACCTTTCGCTAAGACAGTTCTTGTGGAATTGGCAAAGTGATATTTGGAAGCCCTTGGAGGGCTATGGTGAAAAAGGAAATATCCCCAGATGAAATCTGGAAAGAAGCTTTCTTAGAAACTGCTTAGTGTTCTGTTAATTCATCTCACAGAGTTACATCGGTATTTCGTGGATCTCTTTGCTAGCCTTATTTCTGTGGAATCTGAGAACAGATATTTCGGTTCCCTTTGAAGACTATACGGCCAAAGGAAATATCCTCCGAAAACAAAGAGAAACAAACTTTCTGAGAAACTTCTTTGTGTTCTTTGAGTTCCTCTAACAGAGTTACAGCTTTCCCCTCTAGAAGCCTTGCGCTAAGACAGTTCTTGTGGAATTGCCAAAGTGATATTTGGAAGCCCATAGAGGGCTGTGGTGAAAAAGGAAATATCCACAGATGAAATCTGGCAAGAAGCTTTCTGAGAATCTGCTCTGTGATGTGTGACTTCCACTCATAGAGTTACATCTGTATTTCGTGGATCTCTTTTCTAGCCTTATTAGTGTGGAATCTTAGAACAGATATTTCGGATCCCTTTGAAGACTATAGGGCCAAAGGAAATATGCTCCGATAACAAAGAGAAAGAAGCTTTCTGAGAGACTATTTTGTGTTCTGTGAAATCATCTCACGGAGTTACAGCTTTCCCCTCAGGAAGACTTTCGCTAAGACACTTCTTGTGGAATTGGCAAAGTGATATTTGAAAGCCTATAGAGGGCTATGGTGAAAAAGGAAGTATCCTCAGGTGAAATCTGGAAAGAAGCTTTCTGAGAAATTGCTTAGTGTTCTGTTAATTCATCTCACAGAGTTACATCTGCATTTCGTGGATCTCTTTGCTAGCCTTATTTCTGTGGAATCTTAGAACAGATATTGCGGATCCCTTTGAAGACTATAGGGCCAAAGGAAATATCCTCTGATAAAAAGGAGAAAGAAGCTTTCTGAGAAAATTCTTTGTGTTCTTTGAAATCCTCTCACAGAGTTACACCTTTCTCCTCAGGAAGCCTTTAGCTAAGACAGTTCTTGTGGAATTGGCAAAGGGATATTTGGAAGCCCTTAGAGGGCTATGGTGAAAAAGGAAATATCCTCAGATGAAATCTGGAAAGAAGCTTTCTGAGAAACTGCTTAGTGTTCGGTTAATTCATCTCACAGAGTTACCTCTGTATTTCGTAGATCTCTTTGCTAGCCTTATTTCTGTGGAATCTGAGAACAGATATTTCGGATCCCTTTGAAGACTATAGGGCCAATGGAAATATCCTCCGATAACAAAGAGAAAGGAGCTTTCTGAGAAACTTCTTTGTGTTCTGTGAGTTCCTCTAACAGAGTTACAGCTTTCCCCTCAAGAAGCCTTTCGCTAAGACAGTTCTTGTGGAATTGCCAAAGTGATATTTGGAAGCCCATAGAGGGCTGTGTTGAAAAAGGAAATATCCTCAGATGAAATCTGGAAAGAAGTTTTCTGAGAAATGCCCTTAGATGTGTGACTTTCACTCACAGAGTTACATCTGTATTTCGTGGAACTCTTTGCTAGCCTTATTTCTGTGGAATCTGAGAACAGATATTTCGGATCCCTTTGAAGACTATAGGGCCATATGAAATATCCTCCGATAACAAAGAGAAAGAAACTTTCTGAGAAACTTCTTTGTGTTCTGTGAAATCTCCTCACAGAGTTACAACTTTCCCCTCAAGAGGCCTTCGCTAAGACAGTTCTTGTGGAATTGGCAAGGTGATATTTGGCAGGCCTTAGAGGGCTATGGTGAAAAAGGAAATATCCTCAGATGAAATCTGGAAAGAAGCTTTCTGAGAAACTGCTTAGTGTTCTGTTATTTCATCTCACCGAGTTACATCTTTATTTCGTTGATCTCTTTGCTAGCCTTATTTCTGTGGAATCTGAGAACAGATATTTCGGATCCCTTTCAAGTCTATAGGGCCACCGGAAATATCCTCAGATAACAAAGAGAAAGAAGCTTTCTGAGAAACTTCTTTGTGTTCTTTGAAATCATCTCACCGAGTTACAGCTTTCCCCTCAAGAAGCCTTTCGCTAAGGCAGTTCTTGTGGAATTGGCAAAGTGATATATGGAATCCCATAGAGGGCTATGGTGAAAAAGGAAATATCCGCAGATGAAATCTGGAAAGAAGCTTTCTGAGAAACTGCTTAGTCTTTTGTTAATTCATCTCAGATTGTTACATCTGTATTTCGTGGATCTCTTTGCTAGCCTTATTTCTGTGGATTCTGAGAACAGATATTTCGGATCCCTTTGAAGACTCGAGGGCCAAAGGAAATATCCTCCGATAAAAAAGAGAAAGAAGCTTTCTGAAGAAAATTGTTTGTGTTCTGTGAAATCATCTCACAGAGTTACTGCTTCTCATCAAGAAGCCTTTCGCTAAGACAGTTCTTGTGGAATTGGCAAAGTGATATTTGGAAGCCCTTAGAGGGCTAAGGTAAAAGAGGAAATATCCTCAGATGAAATCTGGAAAGAAGCTTTCTGAGAAACTACTCTGTGATGTGTGACTTCCACTCACAGAGTTACATCTGTATTTCGTGGATCTCTTTGCTAGCCGTATTTCTGTGGAATCTGAGAACAGATATTTCGGAACACTTTGAAGACTATAGGGCCAAAGGAATTATCCTCCGATAACAAAGAGAAAGAATCTTTCTGAGAAACATCTTTGTGTTCTGGAAATCATCTCACAGAGTTACACCTTTACCCTCAAGAAACCTTTCGCTAAGACAGTTCTTGTGGAATTGGCAAAGTGATATTTGGAAGCCCATAGAGGGCTGTAGTGAAAAAGGAAATGTCCTCAGATGAAATCTGGAAAGAAGCTTTCTGAGAAACTGCATAGTGTTCTGTTAATTCATCTCACAAAGCTACATCTGTATTTCGTGGATATCTTTGCTAGCCTTATTTCTGTGGAATCTGAGAGCAGATATTTCGGATCCCTTTGAAGACTATACGGCCAAGGGAAATATCCTCCGACAACAAAGAGAAAGAAGCTTTCTGAGAAACTTCTTTGTTTTCTGTGAAATCACCTCACAGAGTTACAGCTTTGCCCTCAAGAAGCCTTTCGCTAAGACAGTTCTTGTGGAATTGGCAAAGTGATATTTGGAAGCCCATAGAGGGCTATGGTGAAAAAGGAAATATCCTCAGGTGAAATCTGGAAAGAAGCTTTCTGAGAAACTGCTTAGTGTTCTGTTAATTCATCTCACAGAGTTACATCTGTATTTCGTTGATCTCTTTGATAGCCTTATTTCTGTGGAATCTGAGAACAGATATTTCGGATCCCTTTGAAGACTATAGGGCCAAAGGAAATATCCTCCGATAACAAAGAGAAAGAAGCTTTCTGAGAAACTTCTTTGTGTTCGGTGAAATCATCTCACAGAGTTACAGCTTTCCCCTCAACAAGCCTTTAGCTAAGACAGTTCTTGTGGAATTGGCAAAGTGATATTTGGAAGGCCTTAGAGGGCTATGGTGAAAAAGGAAATATCCTCAGATGAAATCTGGAAAGAAGCGTTCTCAGAAACTGCTTAGTCTTCTGTTAATTCATCTCACAGAGTTCCATCTGTATTTCGTGGATCTCTTTGCTAGGCATATTTCTGTAGAATCTGAGAACAGATATTTCGGATCCCTTTGAAGATTATAGGGCCAAAGGAAATATCCTCTGATAACAAAGAGAAAGAAGCTTTCTGAGAAACTTCTTTGTGTTCTATGAAATCATCTCAGAGAGTTACAGCTTTCCGCTCAAGAAGCCTGTCGCTAAGACAGTTCTTGTGGAATTGGCAAAGTGATATTTGGAAGCCCATAGAGGGCTATGGTGAAAAAGGAAATATCCTCAGATCAAATCTGGAAAGAAGCTTTCTGGGAAACTACTCTGTGATGTGTGACTTCCACTCACAGAGTTACATCTGTTTTTCGTGGATCTCTTTGTTAGCCTTATTTCTGTGGAATCTGAGAAAAGATATTTCGGATCCCTTTGAAGACTATAGAGCCAAAGGAAATATCCTCTGATAATAAACAGAAAGAAGCTTTCTGAGAATCTTCTTTGTGTTCTGTGAAATCATCTCACAGAGAGTTACAGCTCTCCCCTCAAGAAGCCTTTCGCTAACACAGCTCTTGTGGAATTGGCAAAGTGATATTTTGAAGGCCATAGAGGGCTAGGTGAAAAAGGAAATATCCTCAGATGAAAACTGGAAAGAAGCTTTCTGAGAAACTGCTTAGTCTTCTGTTAATTCATCTCACAGAGTTACATCTGTATTTCGTGGATCTCTTTGCCTGCCTTATTTCTTTGGAATCTGAGAACAGATATTTCGGATCCCTTTGAAGACTACAGGGTCAAAGGAAATATCCTCCGATAACAAAGACAAAGAAACTTTCTGAGAAACTTCTTTGTGTTCTGTGAAATCATCTCACAGAGATACATCTTTCCCCTCAAGAAGCCTTTCGCTAAGACAGTTCTTGTGTAATTGGCAAAGTGATATTTGGAAGGCCGTAGAGGGCTATGGTGAAAAAGGAAATATCCTCAGATGAAATCTGGAAAGTAGCTGTCCGAGAAACTGCTCTGTGATGTGTGACTTGCACTCACAGAGTTATATCTGTATTTCGTGGATCTCTTTGCTAGCCTTCTTTCTTTGGAATCTGAGAACAGATATTTCGGATCCCTTTGAAGACTATAGGGCCATATGAAATATCCTCCGATAACAAAGAGAAAGAAGCTTTCTGAGAAAATTCTTTGTGTTCTGTGAAATCATCTCACATAGTTAAAGCATTGCTCTCAAGAAGCCTGTCGCTAAGACAGTTCTTGTGGAATTGGCAAAGTGATATTTCGAAGCCCATAGAGGGCTATGGTGAAAAAGGAAATATCCTCAGATGAAATCTGGAAAGAAGCTTTCAGAGAAACTGCTCTGTGATGTGTGACTTCCACTCACAGAGTTACATCTGTATTTCGTGGATCTCTTTGCAGGCCTTATTTCGGTGGAATCTGAGAACAGATATTTCGGATCCTTTTGAAGACTATAGGCCCATAGGAAATATCCTACGATAAAAAGAGAAAGAAACTTCTTGAGAAACGTCTTTGTGTTCTGTGAAATCATCTCACGGAGTTACAGCTTTCCCCTCAAGAAACCTTTCGCTAAGACAGTTCTTGTGGAATTGGCAAAGTGATATTTGGAAGCCCTTAGAGGGCTATGGTGAAAAAGGAAATATCCCCAGATGAAATCTGGAAAGAAGCTTTCTGAGAAACTGCTTAGTGTTCTGTTAATTCATCTCACAGAGTAACATCGGTATTTCGTGGATCTCTTTGCTAGCCTTATTTCTGTGGAATCTGAGAACAGATATTTCGGTTCCCTTTGAAGACTATACGGCCAAAGGAAATATCCTCTGAAAACAAAGAGAAATAAACTTTCTGAGAAACTTCTTTGTGTTCTTTGAGTTCCTCTAACAGAGTTACAGCTTTCCCCTCTAGAAGCCTTGCGCTAAGACAGTTCTTGTGGAATTGCCAAAGTGATATTTGGAAGCCCATAGAGGGCTGTGGTGAAAAAGGAAATATCCACAGATGAAATCTGGCAAGAAGCTTTCTGAGAATCTGCTCTGTGATGTGTGACTTCCACTCATAGAGTTATATCTGTATTTCGTGGATCTGTTTTCTAGCCTTATTAGTGTGGAATCTGAGAACAGATATTTCAGATCCCTTTGAAGACTATAGGGCCAATGGAAATATCCTCCGATAACAAAGAGAAAGAAGCTTTCTGAGAGACTATTTTGTGTTCTGTGAAATCATCTCACGGAGTTACAGCTTTCGCCTCAGGAAGACTTTCGCTAAGACACTTCTTGTGGAATTGGCAAAGTGATATTTGAAAGCCTATAGAGGGCTATGGTGAAAAAGGAAGTATCCTCAGGTGAAATCTGGAAAGAAGCTTTCTGAGAAATTGCTTAGTGTTCTGTTAATTCATCTCACAGAGTTACATCTGTATTTCGTGGATCTCTTTGCTAGCCTTATTTCTGTGGAATCTTAGAACAGGTATTGCGGATCCCTTTGAAGACTATAGGGCCAAAGGAAATATCCTCTGATAAAAAGGAGAAAGAAGCTTTCTGAGAAAATTCTTTGTGTTCTCTGAAATCCTCTCACAGAGTTACACCTTTCTCCTCAGGAAGCCTTTAGCTAAGACAGTTCTTGTGGAATTGGCAAAGGGATATTTGGAAGCCCTTAGAGGGCTATGGTGAAAAAGGAAATATCCTCAGATGAAATCTGGAAAGAAGCTTTCTGAGATACTGCTCTGTGATGTGTGACTTCCACTCATAGAGTTACATCTGTATTTCGCGGATCTTTGCCAGCCTTATTTCTGTGGAATCTGAGAACAGATAATTCGGATCCCTTTGAAGACTGTAGGACCAAAGGAAATATCCTCCGATAACAAAGAGAAAGAAGCTTTCTGAGAAACTTCTTTGTGTTCTGTGAAATTATCTCACAGAGTTACAGCTTTCCCCTCAAGTAGCCTTTCGCTAAGACAGTTCTTGTGGAATTGGCAAAGTGATATTTGGAAGCCCTTAGAGGGTTATGGTGAAAAAGGAAATATCCTCAGATGAAATCTGGAAAGAAGGTTTCTGAGAAACTGCTTAGTGTTCTGTTAATTCATCTCACCGAATTACATCTGTATTTCGTGGATCTCTTCGCTAGCCTTATTTCTGTGGAATCTAAGAACAGTTATTTCGGATCCCTTTGAAGACTATAGGGCCAAAGGAAATATCCTTCGATAACAAAGAGAAAGAAGATTTCTGAGAAAATTCTATGTGTTCTGTGAAATGATCTCACAGAGTTACAGCTTTCCCCTCAAGAAGCCTTTCGCTAAGACAGATCTTGTGGAATTGGCAAAGTGATATTTGGAAGCCCATAGAGGGCTATGGTGAAAAAGGAAATATCCTCAGATGAAATCTGGAAAGAAGCTTTCCGAGAAACTGCTCTTTGTTGTGTGACTTCCACTGACAGATTTACATCTGTATTTCGTGGATCTCTTTGCTAGCCTTATTTCTGTGGAATCTGAGTACAGATATTTTGGATCCCTTTGAAGAATATACGGCCAAAGGAAATATCCTCCGATAACAAAGAGAAAGAAGCTTTCTGAGAAACTTCCTTGTGTTCTGTGAAATCATCTCAGAGAGTTACAGCTTTCCCCTCAAGAAACCTTTGCTAAGACAGTTCTTGTGGAATTGGAAAAGTGATATTTGGAAGCCCTTAGAGGGCTATGGTGAAAAAGGAAATATCCTCAGATGAAATCTGGATAGAAGCTTTCTGAGAAACTACTTAGTGTTCTGTTAATTCATATCACAGAGTTTCATCTGTATTTGGTGGATCTCTTTGCTAGCCTTATTTCTGTGGAAGCTAAGAACAGATATTTCGGATTCATTTGAAGACTGTAGGACCAAAGGAAATATCCTCTGATAACAAAGAGAAAGAAGCTTTCTGAGAAACTTCTTTGCGTTCCGTGAAATCATCCCACAGAGTTACAGCTTTCCAATCGAGTAGCCTTTGGCTAAGACAGTTCTTGTGGGATTGGCAAAGTGATATTTGGAAGCCCATAGAGGGTTATGGTGAAAAAGGAAATATCCTCAGATGAAATCTGGAAAGAAGCTTTCTGAGAAACTGCTTAGTATTCTGTTAATTCATCTCAGAAAGTTACATCTGTATTTCGTGGATCTCTTTGCCTGCCTTATTTCTGTGGAATCTGAGAACAGATATTTCGGATCCCTTTGAAGACTATAGGGTCAAAGGAAATATCCTCCGATAAGAAAGAGAAAGAAGCTTTCGGAGAGTCTTCTTTGTGTTCTGTGAAATCAACTCACAGAATTACATCTTTCGCTTCAAAAAACCTTTCGCTAAGACAGTTCTTGTGGAATTGAGAAAGTGATATTTGGAAGCCCATAGAGGGCTATGGTGAAAAAATAAATATCCTCAGATGAAATCTGGAAAGAAGCTTTCTGAGAAACTGCTCTGTGATGTGTGACTTCCACTCATAGAGTTACATCTGTATTTCGTGGATCTCTTTGCAAGCCTTATTTCAGTGGAATCTGAGAACAGATATTTCGGATCCCTTTGAAGAATATAGGGTCAAAGGAAATATCCTCGGTTAAAAAAGAGAAAGAAGCTTTCTGAGAAACTTCCTTGTGTTTTGTGAAATCATCTCACAGACTTCAGCTTTCCCCTCAAGAAGTCTCTTGCTAAGACAGTTCTTGTGGAATTGGCAAAGTGATATTGGGAAGACCTTAGAGGGCTATGGTTAAAAGGAAATATCCTCAGATGAAATCTGGATAGAAGCTTTCTGAAAAACTGCTTAGTGTTCTGTTAATTCATCTCACAGAGTTACGTCTGTGTTTCGTGGATCTCTTGCTAGCCTTATTTCTGTGGAATCTGAGAACAGATATTTCGGATCCCTTTGAAGACTGTAGGGCCAAAGGAAATATCCTACTATAACAAAGAGAAAGAAGCTTTCTGAGAAACTTCTTTGTGTTGTGTGAAATAATCTTACTGAGTTCCAGCTTTCCCCTCAAGAAGACTTTCGCTAAGACAGTTCTTGTGGAATTGGCAAAGGGATATTTGGAAGCCAATAGAGGGCTATGGTGAAAAACGAATATCCTCAGATGAAATCTGGAAAGAAGCTTTCCGAGAAACTGCTCTGTGATATGTGACTTCCACTCATAGAGTTACATCTGTATTTCGTGGATATCTTTGCTAGCCTTATTTCTGTGGAATCTGAGAACAGATATGTCGGATCCTTTTGAAGACTATAGGGCCAAAGGAAATATCCTCAGATAACAAAGAGAAAGAAGCTTTCTGAGAAACTTCTTTGTGTTCTGTGAAATTATCTCACAGAGTTACAGCATTCCCCTCAAGAAATCTTTCACTAAGACAATTCTTGTGGAATTGGTAAAGTGATATTTGGAAGCCCTTAGAGGGCTATGGTGAAAAAGGAAATATCCTCCGATGAAATCTGGAAAGAAGTTTTCTGAGAAACTGCTCTGTGATGTGTGACTTCCACTCATAGAGTTACATCTGTATTTCGTGGATCTCTTTGCTAGCCTTATTTCTGTGGATTCTGAGAACAGATATTTCGGATACCTTTGAGACAAGAGGGCCAAAGGAAATATCCTCCGATAACAAAGAGAAAGAAGCTTTCTGAGAAACTTCCTTTTGTTCTGTCAAATCATCTCACAGAGTTACAGCTTTTCCCTCAAGAAGCCTCTTGCTAAGACAGTTCTTGTGGAATTCGCAAAGTGATATTTGGAAGCCCTTAGAGGGCTATGGTGAAAAAGGAAATATCCTCAGATGAAATCTGGTTAGAAGCTTTCTGAGAAAATTCTTAGTGTTCTGTTAATTCATGTCACAGAGTTACGTCTGTATTTCGTGGATCTCTTGCTAAGCCTTATTTCTGTGGAATCTGAGAACAGATATTTCGGATCCCTTTGAAGACTGTAGGGCCAAAGAAAATATCCTACTATAACAAAGAGAAAGAAGCTTTCTGAGAAACTTCTTTGTGTTGTGTGAAATAATCTCACGGAGTTCAGGTTTCCCCTCAAGAAGCCTTTCGCTATGACAGTTCTTGTGGAATTGGCAAAGTGATATTTGGAAGCCCATAGAGGGCTATGGTGAAAAACGAATTAACCTCAGATGAAATCTGGAAAGAAGCTTTCCGAGAAACTGCTCTGTGATATGTGATTTCCACTCACAGAGTTACATCTGTGTTTCGTGGATCTCTTTGCTAGCCTTATTTCTTTGGAATCTGAGAACAGATATTTCGGATAGCTTTGAAGACAAGAGGGCCAAAGGAAATATCCTCCGATAACAAAGAGAAAGAAGCTTTCTGAGAGACTTCTTTGTGTTCTCTGAAATCATCTCCCAGAGTTACAGCTTTCCCATCAAGAAGTCTTTCGCTAAGACAGTTCTTGTGGAATTGGCAAAGTGATATTTGGAAGCCCATAGAGGGTTATGGTGAAAAAGGCAATATCCTCAGATGAAAACTGCAAAGAAGCTTTCTGAAAAACTGCTTAGTGTTCTGTTTATTCAGCTCACAGAGTTACATCTGTATTTCGTGGATCTCTTTGCTAGCCTTATTTCTGTGGAATCTGAGAACAGATATTTCGGATCCCTTTGATGAATTTAGGGACAAAGGAAATATCCTCCGATAACAAAGAGAAAGAAGCTTTCTGAGAAACTTCCTTGTGTTCTGTGAAATCATCTCAGAGAGTCACAGCTTTTCCCTCAAGAAGCCTCTTGCTAAGACAGTTCTTGTGGAATTGGCAAAGTGATATTTGGAAGCCCTTAGAGGGCTATGGTGAAAAAGGAAATATCCTCAGATGAAATCTGGATAGAAGCTTTCTGAGAAATTGCTTAGTCTTCTGATAATTCATCTCACAGAGTTACATCTGTATTTCCTTGATCTATTTGCTAGCCTTATTTCTGTGGAATCTGTTAACAGATATTTCGGATCCCTTTGAAGACTGTAGGGCCAAAGGAAATATCCTACTATAACAAAGAGAAACAAGCATTCTGAGAAACTTCTTTGTGTTGTGTGAAATAATCTCACAGAGTTCCAGCTTTCCTCTCAAGAAGCCTTTCGCTAAGACAGTTCTTTTGGAATTGGCAAAGTGATATTTGGAAGCCCGTAGAGGGCTACGGTGAAAAAGGAAATATCCTCAGATGAAATCTGGAAAGAAGCTTTCTGAGAAACTGCTCTGTGATGTGCGACTTCCACTCATAGAGTTACATCTGTATTCCGTGGATCTCTTTGCTAGCCTTATTTCTGTGGAATCTGAGAACAGATATTTCGGATTCCTTTGAAGAATATAGGTCCAAAGGAAATATCCTCCGATAACAAGGAGAAAATAGCTTTCTGAGAAAATCCTTTGTGTTCTGTGAAATCATCTCACAGAGTTACAGCTTTCCCCTCAAGAAGACTTTCGCTTCGACACTTCTTGTGGAATTAGCAAAGTGATATTTGGAAGCCCATAGAGGGTTATGGTGAAAAAGGCAATATCCTCAGATGAAAACTGGAAAGAAGCTTTCTGAGAAACTTCTTTGTGTTCCGTAAAATCATCTCACAGAGTTACAGCTTTCCCCTCAAGAAGCCTTTCGCTAAGACAGTTCTTGTGGAATTGGCAAAGAAATATTTCGAACGCCATAGAGGGCTATGGTGAAAAAGGAAATATCCTCAGATGAAATCTGGAAAGAAGCTTTCTGGGAAACTATTCTGTGATGTGTGACTTCCACTCACAGAGTTACATCTGTGTTTCGTGAATCTCTTTGTTAGTCTTATTTCTGTGGAATGTGAGAACAGATATTTCGGATCCCTTTGAAGACTATAGGGCCAAAGGAAATATCCTCCGATAATAAACAGAAAGAAGCTTTCTGAGAATCTTCTTTGTGTTCTGTGAAATCATCTCACAGAGAGTTACACCTTTCCCCTCAAGAAGCCTTTCGCTAAGACAGCTCTTGTGGAACTGGCAAAGTGATATTTTGAAGGCCATAGAGGGCTATGGTGAAAAAGGAAATATCCTCAGATGAAAACTGGAAAGAAGCTTTCTGAGAAACTGCTTAGTCTTCTGTTAATTCATCTCACAGAGTTACATCTGTATTTCGTGGATCTCTTTGCTAGCCTTATTTCTTTGGAATCTGATAACAGATATTTCGGATCCCTTTGAAGACTATAGGGCCAAAGGAAATATCCTCCGATAACAAAGAGAAAGAAGCTTTCTGAGAAAATTCTTTCTGTTCTGTGAAATCATCTCACAGAGTTACAGCTTTCACCTCAAGAAGCCTTTCGCTAAGACAGTTCTTGTGGAATTGGCAAAGTGATATTTGGAAGCCCGTAGAGGGCTATGGTGAAAAAGGAAATATCCTCAGATGAAATTTCGAAAGAATCTTTCGAGAGACTGCTCTGTGATGTGTGACTTCCACTCACAGAGTTACATCTGTATTTCGTGGATCTCTTTGCTAGACTTATTTCTGTGGAATATGAGAACAGATATTTCGGATCCCTTTGAAGACTATAGGGCCAAAGGAAATATCTTCCGATAACAAAGAGAAAGAAGCTTTCTGAGAATCTTCTTTGTGTTCTGTGAAATCATCTCACAGAGTTTCAGCTTTCCCCGCAAGAAGCCTTTCGCTAAGACAGTTCTTCTGGAATTGGCAAAGTGATATTTGGAAGTCCATAGAGTGCTCTGGTGAAAAAGGAAATATACTCAGATGAAATCTTGAAAGAAGCTTTCTGAGAAACTACTTAGTTTTCTGATAATTCATCTCACAGAGTTACATCTGTATTTCCTGGATCTATTTGCTAGCCTTATTTCTTTGGAATCTGAGAACAGATATTTCGGATCCCGTTGAAGACTATAGGGCCAAAGGAAATATCCTCCGATAACAAAGAGAAAGAAGCTTTCTGAGAAACTTCTTTGTGTTCTGTGAAATCATCTCACAGAGTTACAGCTTTCCCCTCAAGAAGCCTTTCGCTAAGACAGTTCTTGTGGAATTGGAAAAGTGATATTTGGAAGCCCGTAGAGGGCTATGGTGAAAAAATAAATATCCTCAGATGAAATCTGGAAAGAAGCTTTCTGAGAAAATGCTCTGTGATGTGTGACTTAAACTCATAGAGTTACATCTGTATTTCGTGGATCTCTTTGCTAGCCTTAATTCTGTGGAATCTGAGAACTGATATTTCGGATCCCTTTGAAGACTATAGGGCCAAAGGAAATATCCTCCGATAACAAAGAGAAAGAAGCTTTCTGAGAATCTTCTTTGTGTTCTGTGAAATCATCTCACAGAGTTGCAGCTTTACCCTCAACAAGCCTTTCGCTAAGACAGTTCTTCTGGAATTGGCAAAGTGATATTTGGAAGGCCATAGAGTGCTATGGTGAAAAAGGAAATATCCTCAGATGAAATCTGGAAAGAAGCTTTCTGAGAAACTGCTCTGTGATGTGCGACTTCCACTCATAGAGTTACATCTGTATTTCGTGGATTTCTTTGCTAGCCTTATTTCTGTGGAATCTGAGAACAGATATTTCGGATCCCTTTGAAGACTATAGGGCCAAAGGAAATATCCTCTGATAACAAAGAGAAAATAGCTTTCTGAGAAAATCCTTTGTGTTCTGTGAAATCATCTCACAGAGTTACAGCTTTCCCCTCAAGAAGCCTTTCGCTTCGACAGTTCTTGTGGAATTAGCAAAGTGATATTTGGAAGCCCATAGAGGACTAAGTTGAAAAAGGAAATATCCTCAGATGAAATCTGGAAAGAAGCTTTCTGAGAAACTGCTCTGTGATGTGTGACTTCCACTCACGGAGTTACATCTCTGTTTCGTGGATCTCTTTGCTTGCCTTATTTCTGTGGAATCTGAGAACAGATATTTCAGATCCCTTTGAAGACTATTGGGCCAAAGGAAATATCCTCCGATAACAAAGAGAAAGAAGCTTTCTGAGAAACTTCTTTGTGTTCTGTGAAATTATCGCACAGAGTTACAGCTTTCCCTTCAAGAAGCCTTTCGCTAAGACACTTCTTGTGGAATTGGCAAAGTGATATTTGGAAGCCCATAGAGGGCTATGGTGAAAAAGGAAATATCCTCATATGAAATCTGGAAAGAAGCTTTCTGAGAAACTGCTCTGTGATTGTGACTTCCACTCACAGAGTTACATCTGTATTTCGTGGATCTCTTTTGATAACCCTATTTCTGTGGAATCTGAGAACAGATATTTCCGATTCCTTTGAAGACTATAGGGCCAAAGGAAATATCCTCCGATAACAAAGAGAAAGAAGCTTTCTGAGAAACTTCTTTGTGTTCTGTGAAATCATCTTCCAGAGTTACAGCTTTCCCCTCAACAAGCCTTTCGCTAAGACAGTTCTTGTGGAATTGGCAAAGTGATATTTGGAAGCCCAAAGAGGGCTATGGTGAAAAAGGAAATATCCTCAGATGAAATTTGGAAAGAAGCTTTGTGAGAAACTGCTCTGTGATGTGTGACTTCCACTCTCAGTGTTACATCTGTATTTCCTGGATCTCTTTGCTAGAAATATTTCTGTGGAATATGAGAACAGATATTGCGGATCCTTTTGAAGACTATAGGGCCAAAGGAAATATCCTCCGATAACAAAGCGAAAGAAGCTTTCTGAGAATCTTCTTTGTGTTCTGTGAAATCATCTCACAGAGTTACAGCTTTCCCCTCAAGAAGCCTTTCGCTAAGACAGTATTGTGGAATTGGCAAAGTGATATTTGGAAACCCATAGAGGGCTATGGTGAAAAAGGAAATGTCCTCAGATGAAAACTGGAAAGAAGCTTTCTGAGAAACTGCTTAGTCTTCTGTTAATTCATCTCACAGAGTTACATCTGTATTTCTTGGATCTCTTTGCTAGCCTTATTTCTGTGTAATCTGAGAACAGGTATTTCAGATCCCTTTGAAGACTATAGGGCCAAAGGAAATATCCTCCGATAAGAATGAGAAGGAAGCTTTCTGAGAAACTTCTTTGTGTTCTGTGAAATCATCTCAGAGAGGTACAGCTTTCCCCTCAAGAAGCCTGTCGCTAAGACAGTTCTTGTGGAATTGGCAAAGTGATATTTGGAAGCCCATACAGGGCTACGGTGAAAAAGGAAATATCCTCAGATGAAATCTGGAAAGAAGCTTTCTGGGAAACTACTCTGTGATGTGTGACTTCCACTCACAGAGTTACATCTGTATTTCGTGGATCTCTTTGCTAGCCTTATTTCTGTGGAATCTGAGATCAGATATTTCGGATCCTTTTGAAGACAATAAGGCCAAAGGAAATATCCTCCGATAACAAAGGAAAAGAAGTTTTCTGAGAAAATTCTTTGTGTTCTTGAAATCATCTCACAGAGTTACAGCTTTCTCCTCAAGAAGCCTTTTGCTAAGACAGTTCTGGTGGAATTGGCAAAGTGATATTTGGAAGCCCATAGAGGGCTATGGTGAAAAAGGATATATCCTCAGATGAAATCTGGAAAGAAGATTTCTGAGAAACTGCTTAGTGTTCTGTTAATTCTTCTCACAGAGTTACATCTGTATTTCATGGATCTCTTTGCTAGCCTTATTTCTGTGGAATCTGAGAACAGATAATTTGGATCCCTTTGAAGACTATAGGGCCAAAGGAAATATCCTCCGATAACAAAGAGAAAGAAGCTTTCTGAGAAAGTTCATTGTGTTCTGTGAAATCATCTCACAGAGTTACAGCTTTCCGCTCAAGAAGCCTTTCGTTAAGACAGTTCTTGTGGAATTGGAAAAGTGATATTTGGAAGCCCGTAGAGGGCTATGGTGAAAAAATAAATATCCTCAGACGAAATCTGGAAAGAAGCTTTCTGAGAAACTGCTCTGTGATGTGTGACTTCCACTCATAGAGTTACATATGTATTTCGTAGATCTCTTTGCTAGCCTTATTTCTGTGGAATCTGAGAACAGATATTTCGGATCCCTTTGATGAATATAGGGACAAAGGAAATATCCTCCGATAACAAAGAGAAAGTAGATTTCTGAGAAACTTCCTTGTGTTCTGTGAAATCATCTCACAGAGTTACAGCTTTTCCCTCAAGAAGCCTCTTGCTAAGACAGTTCTTGTGGAATTGGCAAAGTGATAATTGGAAGCCCTTAGAGGGCTATGGTGAAAAAGGAAATATCCTCAGATGAAATCTTGATAGAAGCTTTCTGAGAAACTGCTTATTCTTCTGATAATTCATCTCACAGAGTTACATCTGTATTTCCTGGATCTATTTGCTAGCCTTATTTCTGTGGAATCTGAGAACAGATATTTCAGATCCCTTTGAAGACTGTAGGGCCAAAGGAAATATCCTCCGATAACAAAGTGAAAGAAGCATTCTGAGAAACTTCTTTGTGTTGTGTGAAATAATCTCACAGAGTTCCAGCTTTCCTCTCAAGAAGCCTTTCGCTAAGACAGTTCTTTTGTAATTGGCAAAGTGATATTTAGAAGCCCATACAGGGCTATGGTGAAAAAGGAAATATCCTCAGATGAAATCTTTAATGAAGCTTTCTGAGAAACTGCTTAGTCTTCTGATAATTCATCTCACAGAGTTACATCTGTATTTCCTGGATCTATTTGCTAGCCTTATTTCTTTGGAATCTGAGAACAGATATTTCGGATCCCTTTGAAGACTATAGGGCCAAAGGAAATATCCTCCGATAACAAAGAGAAAGAAGCTTTCTGAGAAACTTCTTTGTGTTCTGTAAAATCATCTCACAGAGTTACAGCTTTCCCCTCAAGAAGCCTTTCGCTAAGACAGTTCTTGTGGTATTGGAAAAGTGATATTTGGAAGCCCGTAGAGGGCTATAGTGAAAAAATAAATATCCTCAGATGAAATCTGGAAAGAAGCTTTCTGAGAAACTGCTCTGTGATGTGTGACTTCCACTCATAGAGTTACATCTGTATTTCGTGGATCTCTTTGCTAGCCTTATTTCTGTGGAATCTGAGAACAGATATTTCGGATCCCTTTGAAGAATATAGGGACAAAGGAAATATCCTCCGATAACAAAGAGAAAGAAGCTTTCTGAGAAACTTCCTTGTGTTCTGTGAAATCATCTCACAGAGTTACAGCTTTTCCCTCAAGAAGCCTCTTGCTAAGACAGTTCTTGTGGAATTGGCAAAGTGATATTTGGAAGCCCTTAGAGGGCTATGGTGAAAAAGGAAATTTCCTCAGATGAAATCTGGATAGAAGCTTTCTGAGAAACTGCTTAGTCTTCTGATAATTCATCTCACAGAGTTACATCTGTATTTCCTGAATCTATTTGCTAGCCTTATTTCTGTGGAATCTGAGAACAGATATTTCGGATCCCTTTGAAGAATATAGGGCCAAAGGAAATTTCCTCCGATAACAAAGAGAAAGAAGCTTTCTGAGAAACTTCTTTGTGTTCCGTGAAATCATCTCACAGAGTCACAGCTTTCCCCTCAAGAAGCCTTTCGCTAAGACAGTTCTTGTGGAATTGGCAAAGTGATATTTCGAACGCCATAGAGGGCTATGCTGAAAAAGGAAATATCCTCAGATGAAATCTGGAAACAAGCTTTCTGAGAATCTGCTCTGTGATGTGTGCCTTCCACTCACAGAATTACATCCGTATTTCGTGAATCTCTTTGCTAGCCTTATTTCTGTGGAATCTGAGAACAGATATATCGGATCCCTTTGAAGACAGTAGGGCCAAAGTAAATATCCACCGATAACAAAGGAAAAGAAGTTTTCTGAGAAAATTTGTTGTGTTCTTGAAATAATCTCACAGAGTTACAGCTTTCTCCTCAAGAAGCCTTTTGCTAAGACAGTTCTTGTGGAATTGGCAAAGTGATATGTGGAAGCCCTTAGAGGGCTATGGTGAAAAAGGAAATATCCTCAGATGAAATCTGGAAAGAAGTTTTCTGAGAAACTGCTTAGTGTTCTGTTAATTCATCTCACAGAGTTACATCTGTATTTCATGGATCTCTTTGGTAGCCTTATTTCTGTGGAATCTGAGAACAGATATTTCGAATCCCTTTGATGAATATAGGGACAAAGGAAATATCCTCCGATAACAAAGAGAAAGAAGATTTCTGAGAAACTTTCTTGTGTTCAGTGAAATCATCTCACAGAGTTACAGCTTTTCCCTCAAGAAGCCTCTTGCTAAGACAGTTCTTGTGGAATTGGCAAACTGATAATTGGAAGCCCTTAGAGGGCTGAGGTGAAAAAGGAAATATCCTCAGATGAAATCTGGATAGAAGCTTTCTGAGAAACTGCTTAGAGTTCTGATAATTCATCTCTCAGAGTTACATCTGTATTTCCTGGATGTATTTGCTAGCCTTATGTCTGTGGAATCTGAGAACAGATATTTCGGATCCCTTTGAAGACTGTAGGGCCAAAGGAAATATCCTCCGATAACAAAGAGAAAGAAGCATTTTGAGAAACTTCTTTGTGTTGTGTGAAATAATCTCACAGAGTTCCAGCTTTCCTCTCAAGAAGCCTTTCGCTAAGACAGTTCTTTTGGAATTGGCAAAGGGATATTTGGAAGCCCATAGAGGGCTATGGTGAAAAAGGAAATATCCTCAGATGAAATCTGGAAGGAAGCTTTCTGAGAAACTGCTTAGTCTTCTGATAATTCATCTCACAGAGTTACATCTGTATTTCCTGGATCTATTTGCTAGCCTTATTTCTTTGGAATCTGAGAACATATATTTCGGATCCCTTTGAAGACTATAGTGCCAAAGGAAATATCCTCCGATAACAAAGAGAAAGAAGCTTTCTGACAAACTTCTTTGTGTTCTGTGAAATCCTCTCACAGAGTTATAGCTTTCCCCTCAAGAAGCCTTTCGCTAAGACAGTTCTTGTGGAATTGGAAAAGTGATATTTGGAAGCCCGTAGAGGGCTATGGTGAAAAAATAAATATCCTCAGATGAAATATGGAAAGAAGCTTTCTGAGAAACTGCTCTGTGATGTGTGACTTCCACTCATAGAGTTACATCTGTATTTCGTGGATCTCTTTGCTAGCCTTATTTCTGTGGAATCTGAGAACAGATATTTCGGATCCCTTTGAAGAATACAGGGACAAAGGAAATATCCTCCGATAACAAAGAGAAAGAAGCTTTCTGAGAAACTTCCTTGTGTTCTGTGAAATCATCTCACAGAGTTACAGCTTTTCCCTCAAGAAGCCTCTTGATAAGACAGTTCTTGTGGAATTGGCAAAGTGATATTTGGAAGCCCTTAGAGGGCTATGGTGAAAAAGGAAATATCCTCAGATGAAATCTGGATAGAAGCTTTCTGAGAAACTGCTTAGTCTTCTGATAATTCATCTCACAGAGTTACATCTGTATTTCCTGGATCTATTTGCTAGCCTTATTTCTGTGGAATCTGAGAACAGATATTTCGGATCCCTATGAAGACTGTAGGGCCAAAGGAAATATCCTACTATAACAAAGAGAAAGAAGCATTCTGAGAAACTTCTTTGTGTTGTGTGAAATAATCTCACAGAGTTCCAGCTTTCCTCTCAAGAAGCCTTTCGTTAAGACAGTTCTTATGGAATTGGCAAAGTGATATTTGGAAGCCCATAGAGGGCTATGGTGAAAAAGGAAATATCCTCATATGAAATCTGGAAAGAAGCTTTCCAAAAAACTGCTTTGTGATATGTGACTTCCATTCATAGAGTTACATCTGTATTTCGTGGATCTCTTTGCTAGCCTGATTTCTGTGGAATCTGAGAACAGATATTTCGGATCAATTTGAAGACAAGAGGGTCAAAGGAAATATCCTCCGATAACAAAGAGAAAGAAGCTTTCTGAGAAACTTCTTTGTGTTCTGTGAAATCATCTCACAAAGTTACAGCTTTCCCCTCAAGAAGTCTTTCGCTAAGACAGTTCTTGTGGAATTGGCTAAGTGATATTTGGAAGCCCTTAGAGGGTTATGGTGAAAAAGGCAATATCCTCAGATGAAAACTGGAAAGAAGCTTTCTGAGAAACTGCTTAGTGTTCTGTTAATTCAGCTCACAGAGTTACATCTGTATTTCACGGATCTCTTTGCTAGCCTTATTTCTGTGGAACCTGAGAACAGATATTTCGGATCCCTTTGATGACTATAGGGCCAAAGGAAATATCCTCCGATAACAAAGAGAAAGAAGCTTTCTGAGAAACTTCTTTCTGTTCCGTGAAATCATCTCACAGAATTACAGCTTTCCCCTCAAGAAGCCTTTCGCTAAGACAGTTCTTGTGGAATTGGCAAAGTGATATTTCGAACGCCATAGAGGGCTATGCTGAAAAAGGAAATATCCTCAGATGAAATCTGGAAACAAGCTTTCTGAGATACTGCTCTGTGATGTGTGCCTTCCACTCACAGAGTTACATCTGTATTTCGTGGATCTCTTTGCTAGCCTTATTTTTGTGGAATCTGAGAACAGATATTTTTCGGATCCCTTTGAAGACAATAGGGCCAAAGGAAATATCCTACGATAACAAAGGAAAAGAAGTTTTCTGAGAAAATTCCTTGTGTTCTTGAAATCATCTCACAGAGTTACAGCTTTCTCCTCAAGAAGCCTTTTGCTAAGACAGTTCTTGTGGAATTGGAAAAGTGATATTTAGAAGCCCATAGAGGGCTATGTTGAAAAAGGAAATATCCTCAGATGAAATCTGGAAAGAAGTTTTCTGAGAAACTGCTTAGTGTTCTGTTAATTCATCCCACAGATTTACATCTGTATTTCATGGATCTCTTTGCTAGCCTTATTTCTGTGGAATCTGAGAACAGATAATTTGGATCCCTTTGAAGACTATAGGGCCAAAGGAAATATCCTCCGATAACAAAGAGAAAGAAGCTTTCTGAGAAACTTCTTTGTGTTCTGTGAAATCATCTCACAGAGTTACAGCTTTCCCCTCAAGAAGCCTTTCGCTAAGACAGTTCTTGTGGAATTGGCAAAGAGATATTTGGAAGGCGATAGAGGTCTATGGTGAAAAAGGAAATATCCTCAGATGAAATCTGGAAAGAAGCTTTCTGAGAAATTGCTCCGTGATGTGTGACTTGAACTAACAGATTTACATCTGTATTTCGTGGATCTCTTTGCTAGCCTTATTTCTGTGGAATTATAGAACAGATATTTCGGATCCCTTTGAAGAGTATAGGGCCAAAGGAAATATCCTCCGATAACAAAGAGAAAGAAGCTTTCTGAGAATCTTCTTTGTGTTCTGCGAAAAAATCTCACAGAGTTACAGCTTTCCCCTCAAGAAGCCATTAGCTAAGACAGTTCTTGTGGATTTGGCAAAGTGATATTTGAAGCCCATACAGGGCTATGGTGAAAAAGGATATATCCTCAGATGAAATCTGGAAAGAAGTTTTCTTAGAAACTGCTTAGTGTTCTGTTAATTCATCTCACAGAGTTCCATCTGTATTTCATGGATCTCTTTGCTAGCCTTATTTCCATGGAATCTGAGAACAGATAATTTGGATCCCTTTGAAGACTATAGGGCCAAAGGAAATATCCTCCGATAACAAAGAGAAAGAAGCTTTCTGAGAAACTTCTTTGTGTTCTGTGAAATCATCTCACAGAGTTACAGCTTTCCCCTAAAGAAGTCTTTCGCTAAGACAGTTCTTGTGGAATTGGCAAAGAGATATTTTGAAGCCCATAGAGGGCTCTGGTGAAAAAGGCAATATCCTCAGATGAAATCTGGAAAGAAGCTTTCTGAGAAACTGCTTAGTCTTCTGTTAATTCATCTCACAGAGTTACATCTGCATTTCGTGGATTTCTTTGCTTGCCTTATTTCTTTGGAATCTGATAACAGATATTTCGGATCCCTTTGAAGACTATAGGGCAAAGGAAATATCCTCTGATAACAAAGAGAAAGAAGCTTTCTGAGAAACTTCTTTCTGTTCTGTGAAATCATCTCACAGAGTTACAGCTTTCACTTCAAGAAGCCTTTCCCTAAGACAGTTCTTGTGGAATTGCCAGAGTGATATTTGGAAGCCCGTAGAGGGCTATGCTGAAAAAGGAAATATCCTCAGATGAAATTTCGAAAGAATCTTTCCGAGAGACTGCTCTGTGATGTGTGACTTCCACTCACGGAGTTACATCTGTGTTTCGTGGATTTCTTTGCTAGACTTAATTCTGTGGAATCTGCGAACAGATATTTCGGATCCCTTTGAACACTATAGGGCCAAAGGAAATATCCTCCGATAACAAAGAGAAAGAAGCTTTCTGAGAATATTCTTTGTGTTCTGTGAAATCATCTCACAGAGTTACAGCTTTCCGCTCAAGAAGCCTTTCGCTAAGACAGTTCTTCTGGAATTGGCAAAGTGATATTTGGAAGGCCATAGAGTGCTATGGTGAAAAAGGAAATATCCTCAGATGAATTCTTGAAAGAAGCTTTCTGAGAAACTGCTTAGTCTTCTGATAATTCATCGCACAGAGTTACATCTGTATTTCCTGGATCTATTTGCTAGCCTTATTTCTTTGGAATCTGAGAACAGATATTTCGGATCCCTTTGAAGACTATAGGGCCAAAGGAAATATCCTCCGATAACAAAGAGAAAGAAGCTTTCTGAGAAACTTCTTTGTGTTCTGTGAAATCATCTCACAGAGTTACAGCTTTCCCCTCAAGAAGCCTTTCGCTAAGACAGTTCTTGTGGAATTGGAAAAGTGATATTTGGAAGCCCGTAGAGGGCTATGGTGAAAAAATAAACATCCTCAGATGAAATCTGGATAGAAGCTTTCTGAGAAACTGCTTAGTCTTCTGATAATTCATCTCACAGCGTTACATCTGTGTTTCGTGGATCTCTTTGCTAGCCTTATTTCTGTGGAATCTGAGAACAGATATTTCGGATCCCTTTGAAGACTGTAGGGCCAAAGGAAATATCCTACTATAACAAAGAGAAAGAAGCATTCTGAGAAACTTCTTTGTGTTTTGTGAAATAATCTCACAGAGTTCCAGCTTTCCTCTCAAGAAGCCTTTCGTTAAGACAGTTCTTGTGGAATTGTCAAAGCGATATTTGCAAGCCCATAGAGAACTATGGTGAAAAAGGAAATATCCTCAGATGAAATCTGGAAAGAAGCTTTCCGAAAAACTGCTTTGTGATATGTGACTTCCACTCATAGAGTTACATCTGTATTTCATGGATCTCTTTGCTAGCCTTATTTCTGTGGAATCTGAGAACAGATATTTCGGATCCCTTTGAAGACAAGAGGGCCAAAGGAAATATCCTCCAATAACAAAGAGAAAGAAGCTTTTTGAGAAACTTCTTTGTGTTCTTGAAATCATCTCACAGAGTTACAGCTTTCCCCTCAAAAAGCCATTCGCTAAGACAGTTCTTGTGGAATTGGCAAAGTGATATTTGGAAGGCGATAGAGGTCTATGGTGAAAAAGGAAATATCCTCAGATGAAATCTGGAAAGAAGCTTTCTGAGAAACTGCTCTGTGATGTGTGACTTGAACTAACAGATTTACATCTGTATTTCGTGGATCTCTTTGCTAGCCTTATTTCTGTGGAATTATAGAACAGATATTTCGGATCCCTTTGAAGAGTATAGGGCCAAAGGAAATATCCTCCGATAACAAAGAGAAAGAAGCTTTCTGAGAATCTTCTTTGTGTTCTGCGAAAAAATCTCACAGAGTTACAGCTTTCCCCTCAAGAAGCCATTAGCTAAGACAGTTCTTGTGGATTTGGCAAAGTGATATTTGAAGCCCATACAGGGCTATGGTGAAAAAGGATATATCCTCAGATGAAATCTGGAAAGAAGTTTTCTTAGAAACTGCTTAGTGTTCTGTTAATTCATCTCACAGAGTTCCATCTGTATTTCATGGATCTCTTTGCTAGCCTTATTTCCATGGAATCTGAGAACAGATAATTTGGATCCCTTTGAAGACTATAGGGCCAAAGGAAATATCCTCCGATAACAAAGAGAAAGAAGCTTTCTGAGAAACTTCTTTGTGTTCTGTGAAATCATCTCACAGAGTTACAGCTTTCCCCTAAAGAAGTCTTTCGCTAAGACAGTTCTTGTGGAATTGGCAAAGAGATATTTTGAAGCCCATAGAGGGCTCTGGTGAAAAAGGCAATATCCTCAGATGAAATCTGGAAAGAAGCTTTCTGAGAAACTGCTTAGTCTTCTGTTAATTCATCTCACAGAGTTACATCTGCATTTCGTGGATTTCTTTGCTTGCCTTATTTCTTTGGAATCTGATAACAGATATTTCGGATCCCTTTGAAGACTATAGGGCAAAGGAAATATCCTCCGATAACAAAGAGAAAGAAGCTTTCTGAGAAACTTCTTTCTGTTCTGTGAAATCATCTCACAGAGTTACAGCTTTCACTTCAAGAAGCCTTTCCCTAAGACAGTTCTTGTGGAATTGCCAGAGTGATATTTGGAAGCCCGTAGAGGGCTATGCTGAAAAAGGAAATATCCTCAGATGAAATTTCGAAAGAATCTTTCCGAGAGACTGCTCTGTGATGTGTGACTTCCACTCACGGAGTTACATCTGTGTTTCGTGGATTTCTTTGCTAGACTTAATTCTGTGGAATCTGCGAACAGATATTTCGGATCCCTTTGAAGACTATAGGGCCAAAGGAAATATCCTCCGATAACAAAGAGAAAGAAGCTTTCTGAGAAACTTCTTTGTGTTCTGTGAAATCATCTCACAGAGTTACAGCTTTCCCCTCAAGAAGCCTTTCGCTAAGACAGTTCTTGTGGAATTGGAAAAGTGATATTTGGAAGCCCGTAGAGGGCTATGGTGAAAAAATAAATATCCTCAGATGAAATCTGGATAGAAGCTTTCTGAGAAACTGCTTAGTCTTCTGATAATTCATCTCACAGCGTTACATCTGTGTTTCGTGGATCTCTTTGCTAGCCTTATTTCTGTGGAATCTGAGAACAGATATTTCGGATCCCTTTGAAGACTGTAGGGCCAAAGGAAATATCCTACTATAACAAAGAGAAAGAAGCATTCTGAGAAACTTCTTTGTGTTGTGTGAAATAATCTCACAGAGTTCCAGCTTTCCTCTCAAGAAGCCTTTCGTTAAGACAGTTCTTGTGGAATTGTCAAAGCGATATTTGCAAGCCCATAGAGGACTATGGTGAAAAAGGAAATATCCTAAGATGAAATCTGGAAAGAAGCTTTCCGAAAAACTGCTTTGTGATATGTGACTTCCACTCATAGAGTTACATCTGTATTTCGTGGATCTCTTTGCTAGCCTTATTTCTGTGGAATCTGAGAACAGATATTTCGGATCCCTTTGAAGACAAGAGGGCCAAAGGAAATATCCTCCAATAACAAAGAGAAAGAAGCTTTCTGAGAAACTTCTTTGTGTTCTTGAAATCATCTCACAGAGTTACAGCTTTCCCCTCAAAAAGCCATTCGCTAAGACAGTTCTTGTGGAATTGGCAAAGTGATATTTGGAAGCCCATACAGGGCTATGGTGAAAAAGGATATATCCTCAGATGAAATCTGTAAAGAAGTTTTCATAGAAACTGCTTAGTGTTCTGTTAATTCATCTCACAGAGTTACATCTGTATTTCATGGATCTCTTTGCTAGCCTTATTTCTGTGGAATCTGAGAACAGATAATTTGGATCCCTTTGAAGACTATAGGGCCAAAGGAAATATCCTCCGATAAAAAAGAGAAAGAAGCTTTCTGAGAAACTTCTTTGTGTTCTGTGAAATCATCTCACAGAGTTACAGCTTTCCCCTCAAGAAGTCTTTCGCTAAGACAGTTCTTGTGGAATTGGCAAAGTGATATTTGGAAGCCCATAGAGGGCTATGGTTAAAAAACGAAATATCCTCAGATGAAATCTGGAAAGAAGCTTTCTGAGAAAATGCTCTGTGATGTGTGACTTCCACTCACAGAGTTACATTTGTATTTCATGGATCTCTTTGCTAGCCTTATTTCTGTGGAATCTGAGTACAGATATTTCGGATCCCTTTGAAGACTATAGGGCCAAAGGAAATATCCTCCGATAACAAAGCGAAAGAAGCCTTCTGAGAATCTTCTTTGTGTTCTGTGAAATCATCTCACAGAGTTACAGCTTTCCCCTCAAGAAGCCTTTCGCAAAGGCAGTTCTTGTGGAATTGGCAAAGAGATATTTTGAAGCCCATAGAGTGCTCTGGTGAAAAAGGCAATATCCTCAGATGAAATCTGGAAAGAAGCTTTCTGAGAAACTGCTTAGTGTTCTGTTAATTCATCTCAAAGAGTTACATCTGTATTTCGTGGATCTCTTTGCTAGCCTTATTTCTGTGGAATCTGAGAACAGATATTTCGGATCCCTTTGAATACTATAGGGCCAATGGAAATATCCTCCGATAACAAAGAGAAAGAAGCTTTCTGAGAAAATTCTTTGTGTTCTGTGAAATCATCTCACAGAGTTACAGCTTTCCTCTCAAGAAGCCTTTCGCTATGACAGTATTGTGGAATTGGCAAAGTGATATTTGGAAGCCCATAGAGGGCTGAGGTGAAAAAGGAAGTATCCTCAGATGAAATCTAGAAAGAAGCTTTCTGAGAAACTGCTCTGTGATGTGTGACTTCCACTCACAGAGTTACATCTGTATTTGGTGAATCTCTTTGCTAGCCTTATTTCTGTGGAATCTGAGAACAGGTATTTCAGATCCCTTTGAAGACTTTAGGGCCAAAGGAAATATCCTCCGATAACAAAGAGAAAGAGGCTTTTTGAGAAACTTCTTTGTGTTCTGTGAAATCATCTCAGAGAGTTACAGCTTTCCCCTCAAGAAGCCTGTCGCTAAGACAGTTCTTGTGGAATTGGCAAAGTGATATTTGGAAGCCCATACAGGGCTAAGATGAAAAAGGAAATATCCTCAGATGAAATCTGGAAGGAAGCTTTCTGGGAAACTGCTCTGTGATGTGTGACTTCCACTCACAGAGTTACATCTGTGTTTCGTGGAACTCTTTGTTAGCCTTATTTCTGTGGAATCTGATAACAGATATTTCGGATCCCTTTGAAGACTATAGGGCCAAAGGAAATATCCTCCGATAATAAACAGAAAGAAGCTTTCTGAGAATCTTCTTTGTGTTCTGTGAAATCATCTCACAGAGAGTTACAGCTTTCCCCTCAAGAAGCCTTTCGCTAAGACAGCTCTTGTGGAATTGGCAAAGTGATATTTTGAAGGTCATAGAGGACTATGGTGAAAAAGGAAATATCCTCAGATGAAAACTGGAAAGAAGTTTTCTGAGAAACTGCTTAGTCTTCTGTTAATTCATCTCACAGAGTTACATCTTTATTTCGTGGATTTCTTTGCTAGCCTTATTTCTTTGGAATCTGATAACAGATATTTCGGATCCCTTTGAAGACTATAGGGCCAAAGGAAATATAATCCGATAAAAAGAGAAAGAAGCTTTCTGAGAGACTATTTTGTGTTCTGTGAAATCATCTCACGGAGTTACAGCTTTCCAGTCAGGAATACTTTCGCTAAGACACTTCTTGTGGAATTGGCAAAGTGATATTTGAAAGCCTATAGAGGTCTATGGTGAAAAAAGAAGTATCCTCAGGTGAAATCTGTAAAGAAGCTTTCTGAGAAACTGCTTAGTGTTCTGTTAATTCATCCCACAGAGTTACATCTGTATTTCGTGGATCTCTTTGCTAGCCTTATTTCTGTGGAATCTTAGAACAGATATTGCGGATCCCTTTGAAGACTATAGGGCCAAAGGAAATATCCTCTGATAAAAAGGAGAAAGAAGCTTTCTGAGAAAATTCTTTGTGTTCTTTGAAATCCTCTCACAGAGTTACACCTTTCTCCTCAAGAAGCCTTTAGCTAAGACAGTTCTTGTGGAATTGGCAAAGGGATATTTGGAAGCCCTAAGAGGGCTATGGTGAAAAAGGAAATATCCTCAGATGAAATCTGGAAAGAAGATTTCTGAGATACTGCTCTGTGATGTGTGACTTCCACTCATAGAGTCACATCTGTATTTCGTGGAACTTTGCTAGCCTTATTTCTGTGGAATCTGAGAACAGATAATTCGGATCCCTTTGAAGACTGTAGGACCAAAGGAAATATCCTCCGATAACAAAGAGAAAGAAGCTTTCTGAGAAACTTCTTTGTGTTCTGTGAAATCATCTCACAGAGTTACAGCTTTCCCCTGAAATAGCCTTTCGCTAAGACAGTTCTTGTGGAATTGGCAAATTGATATTTGGAAGCCCATGGAGGGATATGGTGAAAAAGGAAATATCCTCAGATGAAATCTGGAAAGAAGCTTTCTGAGAAACTGCTTAGTGTTCTGTTAATTCATCTCACAGAGTTACATCTGTATTTCGTGGATCTCTTTGCTAGCCTTATTTCTGTGGAATCTGAGAACAGATATTTCGGATCCCTTTGAAGACTATAGGGCCAAAGTAAATATCCTCCGATAACAAAGAGAAAGAAGCTTTCTGAGAAACTTCTTTGTGTTCCGTGAAATCATCTCACAGAGTTACAGCTTTCCCCTCAAGGAGCCTTTCGCTAAGACAGTTCTTGTGGAATTGGCAATGTGATATTTGGAAGGACATAGAGGGCTATGGTGAAAAAGGAAATATCCTCAGATGAAATCTTGAAAGAAGCTTTCTGAGAAACTGCTCTGTGATGTGTGACTTCAACTAACAGAGTTACATCTGCATTTTGTGGATGTCTTTGCTAGCCTTATTTCTGTGGAATCTGAGAACAGATATTTCGGATCCCTTTGAAGACTATAGGGCCAAAGGAAATATCCTCCGATAACAAAGAGAAAGAAGCTTTCTGAGAATCTTCTTTGTGTTCTGTGAAATCATCTCACAGAGTTGCAGCTTTCCCCTCAAGAATCCTTTCGCTAAGACAGTTCTTCTGGAATTGGCAAAGTGGTATTTGGAACGCCATAGAGTGCTATGGTGAAAAAGGAAATATACTCAGATGAAATCTTGAAAGAAGCTTTCTGAGAAACTACTTAGTCTTCTGATAATTCATCTCACAGAGTTACGTCTGTGTTTCCTGGATCTATTTGCTAGCCTTATTTCTGTGGAATCTGAGAGCAGATATTTCGGATCCCTTTGAAGACTGTAGGGCCAAAGAAAATATCCTACTATAACAAAGAGAAACAAGCATTCTGAGAAACTTCTTTGTGTTGTGTGAAATCATCTCACAGAGTTCCAGCTTTCCTCTCAAGATGCCTTTCGCTAAGACAGTTCTTTTGGAATTGGCAAAGTGATATTTGCAAAACCGTAGAGGGCTATGGTGAAAAAGGAAATATCCTCAGATGAAATCTGGAAAGAAGCTTTCTGAGAAACTGCTCTGTGATGTGCGACTTCCACTCATAGAGTTACATCTGTATTTCGTGGATCTCTTTGCTAGCCTTATTTCTGTGGAATCTGAGAACAGATATTTCGGATCCCTTTGAAGAATACAGGGCCAATGGAAATATCCTCCAATAACAAAGAGAAAATAGCTTTCTGAGAAAATCCTTTGTGTTCTGTGAAATCATCTCACAGAGTTACAGCTTTCCCCTCAAGAAGCCTTTCGCTTCGACACTTCTTGTGGAATTAGCAAAGTGATATTTGGAAGCCCATAGAGGGCTAAGGTGAAAAAGGAAATATCCTCAGATGAAATCTGGAAAGAAGCTTTCTGAGAAACTGCTCTGTGATGTGCGACTTCCACTCATAGAGTTACATCTGTATTTCGTGGATCTCTTTGCTAGCCTTATTTCTGTGGAATCTGAGAACAGATATTTCGGATCCCTTTGAAGAATACAGGGCCAATGGAAATATCCTCCAATAACAAAGAGAAAATAGCTTTCTGAGAAAATCCTTTGTGTTCTGTGAAATCATCTCACAGAGTTACAGCTTTCCCCTCAAGAAGCCTTTCGCTTCGACACTTCTTGTGGAATTAGCAAAGTGATATTTGGAAGCCCACAGAGGGCTAAGGTGAAAAAGGAAATATCCTCAGATGAAATCTGGAAAGAAGCTTTCTGAGAAACTGCTCTGTGATGTGTGACTTCCACTCACGGAGTTACATCTCTATTTCGTGGATCTGTTTGCTAGCCTTATTTCTGTGGAATCTGAGAACAGATATTTCAGATCCCTTTGAAGACTATTGGGTCAAAGGAAATATCCTCCGATAACAAAGAGAAAGAAGCTTTCTGAGAAACTTCTTTGTGTTCTGTGAAATCATCTCACAGAGTTACAGCTTTCCCCTCAAGAAGCCTTTCGCTAAGGCAGTTCTTGTGGAATTGGCAAGGTGATATTTGGAAGGCCATAGAGGGCTATGGTGAAAAAGGAAATATCCTCAGATGAAAACTGGAAAGAAGCTTTTTCAGAATCTGCTTAGTCTTCTGTTAATTCATCTCACAGAGTTCCATCTGTATTTCGTGGATCTCATTGCTAGCCTTATTTCTTTGGAATCTGATAACCGATATTTCGGATCCCTTTGAAGACTATAGGGCCAAAGGAAATATCCTCAGATAACAAAGAGAAAGAAGCTTTCTGAGAAACTTCTTTGTGTTGTGTGAAATAATCTCACAGAGTTCCAGCTTTCCTCTCAAGAAGCCTTTCGCTAATACAGTTCTTGTGGAATTGGCAAAGTGATATTTGGAAGCCCGTAGAGGGCTATGGTGAAAAAGGAAATATCCTCAGATGAAATTTCGAAAGAATCTTTCCGAGAGACTGCTCTGTGATGTGTGACTTGCACTCACCGAGTTACATCTGTATTTCGTGGATCTCTTTGCTAGACTTATTTCTGTGGAATCTGAGAACAGATATTTCGGATCCCTTTGAAGACTATAGGGCCAAAGGAAATATCCTCCGATAACAAAGAGAAAGAAGCTTTCTGAGAATCTTCTTCGTTTTCTGTGAAATCATCTCACAGAGTTGCAGCTTTCCCCTCAAGAAGCCTTTCGCTAAGACAGTTCTTCTGGAATTGGCAAAGTGATATTTGGAAGGCCATAGAGTGCTATGGTGAAAAAGGAAATATACTCAGATGAAATCTGGAAAGAAGCTTTCTGAGAAACTACTTATTCTTCTGATAATTCATCTCACAGAGTTACATCTGTATTTCCTGGATCTATTTGCTAGCCTTAATTTTGTGGAATCTGAGAACAGATATTTCGGATCCCTTTGAAGACTGTAGGGCCAAAGGAAATATCCTACTATAACAAAGAGAAACAAGCATTCTGAGAAACTTCTTTGTGTTGTGTGAAATAATCTCACAGAGTTCCAGCTTTCCTCTCAAAAAGCCTTTCGCTAAGACACTTCTTGTGGAATTGGCAAAGTGATATTTGGAAGCCCGTAGAGGGCTACGGTGAAAAAGGAAATATCCTCAGATGAAATCTGGAAAGAAGCTTTCTGAGAAACTGCTCTGTGATGTGCCACTTCCACTCATAGAGTTACATCTGTATTTCATGGATCTCTTTGCTATACTTATTTCTGTGGAATCTGAGAACAGATATTTCGGATCCCTTTGAAGACTATAGGGCCAAAGGAAATATCCTCCGATAACAATGAGAAAGAAGCTTTCTGAGAATCTTCTTTGTGTTCTGTGAAATCATCTCACAGAGTTGCAGCTTTCCCCTCAAGAAGCCTTTCGCTAAGACAGTTCTTCTGGAATTGGCAAAGTGATATTTGGAAGGCCATAGAGTGCTATGGTGAAAAAGGAAATATCCTCAGATGAAATCTGGAAATAAGCTTTCTGAGAAACTGCTTAGTCTTCTGATAATTCATCTCACAGAGTTACATCTGTATTTCATGGTTCTCTTTGCTAGCCTTATTTCTGTGGAAACTGAGAACAGATATTTCGGATCCCTTTAAAAACTATAGGGCCAAAGGAAATATCCTCCGATAACAAAGAGAAAGAAGCTTTCTGAGAAACTTCTTTGTGTTCCGTGAAATCATGTCACAGAGTTACAGCTTTCCCCTCAAGAAGCCTTTCGCAAAGACAATTCTTGTGTAATTGGCCAAGTGATATTTGGAAGCCCATAGAGGGCTATGGTGAAAAAGGAAATATCCTCAGATGAAATCTGGAAACAAGATTTCTGAGAAACTGCTCTGTGATGTGTGCCTTCCACTCACAGAGTTACATCTGTATTTCGTGGATCTCTTTGCTAGCCTTATTTCTGTGGAATCTGAGATCAGATATTTCGGATCCCTTTGAAGACAATAGGGCCAAAGGAAATATCCTCCGATAACAAAGGAAAATAAGTTTTCTGAGAAAATTCTTTGTGTTCTTGAAATCATCTCACAGAGTTACAGCTTTCTCCTCAAGAAGCCTTTTGCTAAGACAGTTCTGGTGGAATTGGCAAAGTGATATTTGTAAGCCCATAGAGGGCTATGGTGAAAAAGGATATATCCTCAGATGAAATCTGGAAAGAAGTTTTCTGAGAAACTGCTTAGTGTTCTGTTAATTCATCTCACAGAGTTACATCTTTATTTCATGGATCTCTTTGCTAGCCTTATTTCTGTGGAATCTGGGAACAGATAATTTGGATCCCTTTGAAGACTATAGGGCCAAAGGAAATATCCTCCGATAACAAAGAGAAAGAAGCTTTCTGAGAAACTTCTTTGTGTTCTGTGAAATCATCTCACAGAGTTACAGCTTTCCCCTCAAGAAGTCTTTCGCTAAGACAGTTCTTGTGTAATTGGCAAAGTGATATTTGGAAGCCCATACAGGGCTATGGTTAAAAAAGGAAATACCCTCAGATGAAATCTGGAAAGAAGTTTTCTGAGAAACTGCTCTGTGATGTGTGACTTCCACTGACAGAGTTACATCTGTATTTCATTGATCTCGTTGCTAGCCTTATTTCTGTGGAATCTGAGAACAGATATTTCGGATCCCTTTGAAGACTATAGGGCCAAAGGAAATATCCTCCGATAACAAAGCGAAAGAAGTTTCTGAGAATCTTCTTTGTGTTCTGTGAAATCATCTCACAGAGTTACAGCTTTCCCCTCAAGAAGCCTTTCGCAAAGACAGTTCTTGTGGAATTGGCAAAGAGATATTTTGAATCCCATAGAGGGCTCTGGTGAAAAAGGAAAAATCCTCAGATGAAATCTGGAAAGAAGCTTTCTGAGAAACTGCTCTGTGATGTGTGACTTCCACTCACAGAGTTACATCTGTATTTCGTGGATCACTTTGCTAGCCTTATTTCTGTGGAATCTGAGAACAGGTATTTCAGATCCCTTTGATGAATATAGGTAAAAAGGAAATATCCTCCGATAACAAAGAGAAAGTAGATTTCTGAGAAACTTCCTTGTGTTCTGTGAAATCATCTCACAGAGTTACAGCTTTTCCCTCAAGAAGCCTCTTGCTAAGACAGTTCTTGTGGAATTGGCAAAGTGATAATTGGAAGACCTTAGAGGGCTATGGTGAAAAAGGAATTATCCTCAGATGAAATCTGGATAGAAGCTTTCTAAGAAACTGCTTAGTCTTCTGATAATTCATCTCACAGAGTTACATCTGTATTTCCTGGATCTATTTGCTAGCCTTATTTCTGTGGAATCTGAGAACAGATATTTCAGATCCCTTTGAAGACTGTAGGGCCAAAGGAAATATCCTCCGATAACAAAGAGAAAGAAGCTTTCTGAGAAACTTCTTTGTGTTCTGTGAAATCATATCAGAGAGTTACAGCTTTCCCCTCAAGAAGCCTTTCGCTAAGACAGTTCTTGTGGAATTGGCAAAGTGATATTTGGAAGCCCATAGAGGGCTATGGTGAAAAAGGAAATATCCTCAGATGAAATCTGGAAAGAAGCTTTCTGAGAAACTGCTCTGTGATGTGTGACTTCCACTCACAGATTTACATCTGTATTTCGTGGATCTCTTTGCTAGCCTTATTTCTGTGGAATCTGAGAACAGATATTTCGGATCCCTTTGAAGACAATAGGGCCACAGGAAATATCCTCCGATAACAAAGGGAAAGAAGCTTTCTGAGAAACTTCTTTGTGTTCTGTGAAATCATCTCACAGAGTTACAGCTTTCCCCTCAAGTAGCCTTTCGCTAAGACACTTCTTGTCGAATTGGCAAAGTGATATTTGGAAGCCCGTAGAGGTCTATGGTGAAAAAGTAAATATCCTCAGATGAAATCTGGAAAGAAGCTTTCTGAGAAACTGCTCTGTGATGTGTGACTTTCACTCATCGAGTTACATATGTATTTCGTGGATCTCTTTGCTAGCGTTATTTCTGTGGAATATGAGAACAGATATTTCGGATCCCCTTGAAGACTATACGGCCGAAGGAAATATCCCCATACAACAAAGAGAAAGAAGCTTTCTGAGAAACTTCTTTGTGTTCTGTGAAATCATCTCACAGAGTTACAGCTTTCCCCTCAAGAAGCCTTTCACTAAGACAGTTCTTGTGGAATTGCCAAAGTGATATTTGGAAGCCCGTAGAGGGCTATGTTGAAAAAGGAGATATCCTCAGATGAAATCTGGAAAGAAGCTTTCTGAGAAACTGACCTGTGATGTGTGACTTCCACGCACAGAGTTATATCTGTATTTCAGGGATCTCTTTTCTAGCCTTATTTCTGTGGAATCTGAGATCAGATATTTCGGATCCGTTTGAAGACTATAGGGCCAAAGGAAATATCCCCCGATAAAAAAGAGAAAACAGCTTTCTGAGAAACTTCTTTGTGTTCTGTGAAATCGTCTCACAGAGTTACAGCTTTCCCGTCAAGAAGCCTTTCGCTAAGACAGTTCTTTTGGAATTGGCAAAGTGATATTTGGAAGGCCATAGAGTGCTAGGGTGAAAAAGGAAATATCCTCAGATGAATTCTGGAAAGAATCTTTCTGAGAAACTGCTTAGTGTTCTGTTAATTCATCTCACAGAGTTACATCTGTATTTCGTGGATCTCTTTGCTAGCCTTATTTCTGTGGAATCTGAGAACAGATATTTCGGATCCCTTTGAAGACTATAGGGCCAAACGAAGTATCCTCCGATAACAAAGAGAAAATAGCATTCTGAGAAAATTACTTGTGTTTGTGAAATCATCTCACAGAGTCACAGCTTTCCCCTCAAGAAGCCTTTCACTAAGACAGTTCTTGTGGAATTGGCAAAGTGATATTTGGAAGGCCACAGTGTGCTATGGTGGAAAAGGAAATATCCTCAAAGGAAATGTGGAAAGAAGATTTCTGAGAAACTGCCCTGTGATGTGTGACTTCCACTCACATAGTTACATCTGTATTTCGTGGATATCTTTGCTAGTCTTATTTCTGTGGAATCTGAGAACAGATATTTCGGATCCCTTTGAAGACTATAGGGCCAAAGGAAATATCCTCCGATAACAAAGAGAAAGAAGCTTTCTGAGAAAATTCTTTGTGTTCTGTGAAATCATCTCACAGAGTTAGCGCTTTCCCCTCTAGAAGCCTTTCGCTAAGACAGTTCTTGTGGGATTGGCAAAGTGATATTTGGAAGCCCGTAGAGGTCTATGGTGAGAAAGGAAATATCCTCAGATGAAATCTGGAAAGAAGCTTTATGAGAAACTGCTCTGTGATGTGTGACTTTCACTCATCGAGTTACATATGTATATCGTGGATCTCTTTGCTAGCCTTATTTCTGTGGAATCTGAGAACAGATATTTCGGATCCCCTTGAAGACTATACGGCAAAAGGAAATATCCCCCGACAACAAAGAGAAAGAAGCTTTCTGAGAAATTTCTTTGTGTTCTGTGAAATCATCTCACAGAGTTACAGCTTTCCCCTTAAGAAGCCTTTCGCTAAGACAGTTCTTGTGGAATTGGAAAAGTGATATTTGGAAGCCAATAGAGGGCTATGGTGAAAAAGGAGATATCCTCAGATGAAATCTGGAAAGAAGCTTTCTGAGAAACTGACCTGTGATGTGTGACTTCCACGCACAGAATTATATCTGTATTTCGGGGCTCTCTTTTCTAGCCTTATTTCTGTGGAATCTGAGATCAGATATTTTGAATCCCTTTGAAGACTATAGGACCAAAGGAAATATCCTCCGATACCAAAGAGAAAGAAGCTTTCTGAGAAACTTCTTAGTGTTCTGTGACATCATCTCACAGAGATAAAGCTTTCACCTCAAGAAGCCTTTCGCTAAGACAGTTCTTGTTTAATTGGCAAAGTGATACTTGGAAGCCCATAGAGGGCTAGGTTGAAAAAGGAAATATCCTCAGATGAAATCTGGAAAGAAGATTTCTGAGAAACTGCCCTGTGATGTGTGACTTCCACTCACAGAGTTACATCTGTATTTCGTGGATCTCTTTGCTAGCCTTATTTCTGCGGAATTATAGAACAGATATTTCGGATCCCTTTGAAGACTATAGGTACAAAGGAAATATTCTCGGACAACAAAGAGAAAGAAGCTTTCTGAGAAACTTCTTTGTGTTCTGTGAAATCATCTCACAGAGTTACAGCTTTCCCCTCAAGAAGTCTTTCGCTAAGACAGTTCTTGTGGAATTTGCTAAGTGATATTTGGAAGCCCATAGAGGGTTATGGTGAAAAAGGCAATATCCTCAGATGAAAACTGGAAAGAAGCTTTCTGAGAAACTGCTTAGTGTTCTGTTAATTCAGCTCACAGAGTTACATCTGTATTTCGTGGATCTCTTTGCTAGACTTATTTCTGTGGAAACTGAGAACAGATATTTCGGATCCCTTTAAAAACTATAGGGCCATAGGAAATATCCTCCGATAACAAAGAGAAAGAAGCTTTCTGAGAAACTTCTTTGTGTTCCGTGAAATCATCTCACAGAGTTACAGCTTTCCCCTCAAGAAGCCTTTCGCTAAGACAGTTCTTGTGGAATTGGCAAAGTGATATTAGGAAGCCCATAGAGGGCTATGCTGAAAAAGGAAATATCCTCAGATGAAATCTGGAAAGAAGTTTTCTGAGAAACTGCTCTGTAGTGTGTGACTTCCACTCACAGCGTTACATCTGTATTTCGTGGAACTCTTTCCTAGCCTCATTTCTGTGGAATCTGAGAACAGATATTTCGTATCCTCTTAAAGACTATACGGCAAAAGGAAATATCCCCCGACAACAAAGAGAAAGAAGCTTTCTGAGAAACTTCTTTGTGTTCTGTGAAATCATCTCACGGAGTTACAGCTTTCACCTTAAGAAGCCTTTCGCTAAGACAGTTCTTGTGGAATTGGAAAAGTGATATTTGGAAGCCCATAGAGGGCTATGGTGAAAAAGCAGATATCCTCAGATGAAATCTGGAAAGAAGATTTCTGAGAATCTGACCTGTGATGTGTGACTTCCACGCACAGAGTTATATCTGTATTTTGGGGCTCTCTTTTCTAGCCTTATTTCTGTGGAATCTGAGATCAGATATTTCGAATGCCTTTGAAGACTATAGGACCAAAGGAAATATCCTCCGATAACAAAGAGATAGAAGCTTTCTGAGAAACTTCTTTGTGTTCTGTGACATCATCTCACAGAGATAAAGCTTCCCCGTCAAGAAGCCTTTCGCTAAGACAGTTCTTGTGGAATTGGCAAAGTGATATTTGGAAGCCCGTAGAGGGCTATGGTGAAAAAGTAAATATCCACAGTTGAAATCTGGAAAGAAGCTTTCCGAGAAACTGCTCTGTGATGTGTGACTTCCTCTAACCGAGTTACATCTGTATATCGTGGATCTCTTTGCTAGCCTTATTTCTGTGGAATCTGAGAATTGATATTTCGGATCCCTTTGAAGACTATACGGAAAAAGGAAATATCCCCCCACAACAAAGAGAAAGAAGCTTTCTGAGAAACTTCTTTGTGTTCTGTGAAATCGTATCACGGAGTTACAGCTTTCCCGTCAAGAAGCCTTTCGCTAAGACAGTTCTTTTGGAATTGGAAAAGTGATATTTGGAAGCCCATAGAGGGCTATGGTGAAAAAGGAAATATCCTCAGATGAATTCTGGAAAGAATCTTTCTGAGAAACTGCTTAGTGTTCTGTTAATTCATCTCACAGAGTTACATCTGTATTTCGTGGATCTCTTTGCTAGCCTTATTTCTGTGGAATCTGAGAACAGATATTTCGGATCCCTTTGAAGACTATAGGGCCAAAGGAAATATCCTCCGATAACAAAGAGAAAATAGCCTTCTGAGAAAATTCCTTGTGTTTGTGAAATCATCTCACAGAGTTACAGCTTTCCCCTCAAGAAGCCTTTCGCTAAGACAGTTCTTGTGGAATTGGCAAAGTGATATTTGGAAGCCCATAGAGGGCTATGCTGAAAAAGGAAATATCCTCAGATGAAATCTGGAAAGAAGTTTTCTGAGAAACTGCTCTGTGGTGTGTGACTTCCACTCACAGAGTTACATCTGTATTTCGTGGATCTCTTTGCTAGCTTTATTTCTGTGGAATCTGAGAACAGATATTTCGGATCCCCTTGAAGACTATACGGCAAAAGGAAATATCCCCCGACAACAAAGACAAAGAAGCTTTCTGAGAAACTTCTTTGTGTTCTGTGAAATCATCTCACAGAGTTACAGCTTTCCCCTTAAGAAGCCTTTCGCTAAGACAGTCCTTGTGGAATTGGAAAAGTGATATTTGGAAGCCCATAGAGGGCTCTGGTGAAAAAGGAGATATCCTCAGGTGAAATCTGGAAAGAAGCTTTCTGAGAAACTGACCTGTGATGTGTGACTTCCACGCACAGAATTATATCTCTATTCCGGGGCTCTCTTTTCTAGCCTTATTTCTGTGGAATCTGAGATCAGATATTTTGAATCCCTTTGAAGACTATAGGACCAAAGGAAATATCCTCCGATACCAAAGAGAAAGAAGCTTTCTGAGAAACTTCTTAGTGTTCTGTGACATCATCTCACAGAGATAAAGCTTTCACCTCAAGAAGCCTTTCGCTAAGACAGTTCTTGTGGAATTGGCAAAGTGATATTTGGAAGCCCATAGAGGGCTAGGTTGAAAAAGGAAATATCCTCAGATGAAATCTGGAAAGAAGATTTCTGAGAAACTGCCCTGTGATGTGTGACTTCCACTCACAGGGTTACATCTGTATTTCGTGGAACTCTTTGCTAGCCTTATTTCTGTGGAATCTGAGAACAGATATTTCGGATCCCTTTGAAGACTATAGGGACAAAGGAAATATCCTCGGACAACAAAGAGAAAGAAGTTTTCTGAGAAACTTCTTTGTGTTCTGTGAAATCATCTCACAGAGTTACAGCTTTCCCCTCAAGAAGCCTTTCGCTAAGACAGTTCTTGTGGAATTGGCAAAGTGATATTTGGAAGCCCATAGAGGGCTATGCTGAAAAAGGAAATATCCTCAGATGAAATCTGGAAAGAAGTTTTCTGAGAAACTGCTTAGTCTTCTGTTAATTCATCTCACAGAGTTACATCTGTATTTCGTGCATCTCTTTGCTAGCCTTATTTCTGTGGATTCTGAGAACAGATATTTCGGATCCCTTTGAAGACTATAGGGCCAAAGGAAATATCCTCCAATAACAAAGAGAAAGAAGCTTTCTGAGAAACTTCTTTGTGTTCTGTGATATCATCTCACAGAGTTACAGCTTTCCCCTCAAGAAGCCTTTCGCTAAGTCAGTTCTTCTGGAATTGGCAAAGTGATATTTGGAAGCCCCTAGAGGTCTATGGTGAAAAAGGAAATATCCTGAGATGAAATCTGGAAAGAAGCTTTCTGAGAAACTGCTTAGTATTCGGTTAATTCATCTCACACAGTTACATCTGTATTTCTTGGATCTCTTCGCTAGCGTTATTTCTTTGGAATCTGAGAACAGATATTTCTGATCCCTTTGAAGAGTATAGGACCAAAGGAAATATCCTCCGATAACAAAGAGAAAGAAGCTTTCTGAGAAAATTCTTTGTGTTCTGTGAAATCATCTCATAGAGTTAGCGCTTTCCCTCTGGAAGACTTTCCCTAAGACAGTTATTGTGGAATTGGCAAAGTGATATTTGGAAGCCCAGAGAGCGCTATGGTGAAAAAGGAAATATCCTCAGATGAAATCTGGAAAGAAGATTTCTGAGAAACTGCCCTGTGATATGTGACTTCCACTCATAGAGTTACATCTGTATTTCTTGGATCTCTTTGCTAGCCTTATTTCTGTGGAATCTGAGAACAGATATTTCGGATCCCTTTGAAGACTATAAGGCCAAAAGAATATCCTCGGACAAGAAAGAGAAAGAAGTTTTCTGAGAAACTTCTTTGTGTTCTTGAAATCATCTCACAGAGTTACAGCTTTCCCCTCAAGAAGCCTTTCGCTAAGACAGTTCTTGTGGAATTGGCAAAGTGATATTTGGAAGCCATAGAGGGCTACGGTGAAAAAGGAAATATCCTCAGAGGAAATCTGGAAAGAAGCTTTCTGAGAAACTGCTTAGTCTTCTGTTAATTCATCTCACAGAGTTACATCTGTATTTCGTGGATCTCTTTGCTAGCCTTATTTCTGTGGAATCTGAGATCAGATATTTCGGATCCCTTTGAAGACTATAGGGCCAAAGGAAATATCCTCCGATAACAAAGAGAAGAAAGCTTTCTGAGAAACTTCTTTGTGTTCTGTGAAATCATCTCACAGAGTTGCAGCCTTCCCTTCAAGAAGCCTTTCGCTAAGACAGTTCTTGTGGAATTGGAAATGTGATATTTGGAAGGCCATAGAGGGCTATGGTAGAAAAGGAAATATCCTCAGATGAAATCTGGAAAGAAGCTTTCTGAGAAACTGCCCTGTGATGTGTGACTTCCACTCACAGAGTTACATCTGTATTTCTTGGATGTCTTTGCTAGCCTTATTTCTGTGGAATCTGAGTACAGATATTTCGGATCCCTTTGAAGACTATAGGGCCAAAGGAAATATCCTCCGATAACAAAGAGGAAGAAGCTTTATGAGAAATTTCGTTGTGTTCTGTGAAATCGTCTCATAGAGTTACAGCTTTTCCCTCAAGAAGCCTTTCGCTAAGACTGTTCTTGTGGAATTGGCAAAGTGATATTTGGAAGCCCATAGAGGGCTACGGTGAAAAAGGAAATATCCTCAGATGAAATCTGTAAAGAAGCTTTCCGAGAAACTGCTCTGTGATGTGTCACCTCCACTCACAGAGTTACATCTATTTCGTGGATCTCTTTGCTAGCCTTATTTCTGTGGAATCTGAGAACAGACATTTCGGATCCCTTTGAAGACTATAGGGCCAAAAGAATATCCTCGGACAACAAAGAGAAAGAAGTTTCCTGAGAAACTTCTTTGTGTTCTGTGACATCATCTCACAGAGTTACAGCTTACCCCTCAGGAAGCCTTTCGCTAAGACAGTTCTTGTGGAATTGGCAAAGTGATATTTGGAAGCCCATAGAGGGCTATGCAGAAAAAGGAAATATCCTCAGATGAAATCTGGAAAGAAGTTTTCTTAGAAACTCCTTAGTATTCTGTTAATTCAGCTCACAGAGTTACATCTGTATTTCGTATATCTCTTCGCTAGCGTTATTTCTGAGGAATCTGAGAACAGATATTTCGGATCCCTTTGAAGACTGTAGGGCCAAAGGAAATATCCTCCGATAACAAAGAGAAAGAAGCTTTCTGAGAAACTTCTTTGTGTTCTGTGAAATCATCTCACAGAGTTACAGCTTTCCCCTCAAGAAGCCTTTCGCTAAGACAGTTCTTGTGGAATTGGCAAAGTGATATTTGGAAGCCCGTAGAGGTCTATGGTGAAAAAGTAAATATCCTCAGATGAAATCTGGAAAGAAGCTTTCTGAGAAACTGCTCTGTGATGTGTGACTTTCACTCATCGAGTTACATATGTATTTCGTGGATCTCTTTTCTAGCCTTATTTCTGTGGAATCTGAGATCAGATATTTCGGATCCCTTTGAAGACTATAGGACCAAAGGAAATATCCTCCGATAACAAAGAGATAGAAGCTTTCTGAGAAACTTCTTTGTGTTCTGTGACATCATCTCACAGAGATAAAGCTTTCACCTCAAGAAGCCTTTCGCTAAGACAGTTCTTGTGGAATTGGCAAAGTGATAATTGGAAGCCCATCGTGGGCTACGTTTAAAAAGGAAATATCCTGAGATGAAATCTTGAAAGAAGCTGTCTGAGAAACTGCTTAGTGTTCTGTTTATTCATCTCACACATTTTTCTGTATTTCTTGGATCTCTTCGCTAGCGTTATTTCTGAGGAATCTGAGAACAGATATTTCGGATCCCTTTGAAGAATATAGGGCCAAAGGAAATATCCTCCGATAACAAAGAGAAAGAAGCTTTCTGAGAAAATTCTTTGTGTTCTGTGAAATCATCTCACAGAGTTAGCGCTTTCCCCTCTAGATGCCTTTCCCTAAGACAGTTTTTGTGGAATTGACAAAGTGATATTTGGAAGCCCAGAGAGGGCTATGGTGAAAAAGGAAATATCCTCAGATGAAATCAGGAAAGAAGCTTTCCGAGAAACTGCCCTGTGATGTGCGACTTCCACTAACAGAGTTACATCTGTATTTCATGGATCTCTTTGCTAGCCTTATTTCTGTGGAATCTGAGAACAGATATTTCGGATCCGTTTGAAGACTGTAGGGCCAAAGGAAATATCCTCCGATAAAAAAGAGAAAATATCTTTCTGAGAAAATACTTTGTGTTCTGTGAAATCATCTCACAGAGTTACAGCTTTCCCTTTAAGAAGCCTTTCGCTAAGACAGTTATTGTGGAATTGGCAAAGTGATATTTGGAAGCCCATAGAGGGCTATGCTGAAAAAGGAAACATCCTCAGATGAAATCTGGAAAGAAGCTTTCTGAGAAACTGCTCTGTGATGTGAGACTTCCACTCACAGAGTTACATCTCTATTTCGTGGACCTCTTCGCTACCTTATTTCTGTGTAATCTGAGAACAGATATTTCGGATCCCTTTGAAGACTATAAGGCCAAGGGAAATATCCTCCGACAACAAAGAGAAAGAACCTTTCCGAAAAACTTCTTTGTGTTCTGTGAAATCATCTCGCAAAGTTACAGCTTTCCCCTCAAGAAGCCTTTCGCTAAGAAAGTTCTTGTGGAATTGGAAAAGTGATATTTGGAAGCACATAGAGGGCTATGCTGAAAAAGGAAATATCCTCAGATGAAATCTGGAAAGAAGCTTTCTGAGAAACGGACCTGTGATGTGTGACTTAGACTCACAGAGTTACATATGTATTTCGTGGATCTCTTTGCTAGCCTTATTTCTGTGGAAACTGAGATCAGATATTTCGGATCCCTTGGAAGACTATAGGGCCAAAGGAAATATCCTCCGATAACAAAGAGAAAGAAGCTTTCTCAGAAACTTCTTTGTGTTCTGTGAAATTATCTCACAGAGTTACAGCTTTCTCTTCAAGAAAACTTTCGCTAAGACAGTTCTTGTGGAATTGGCAAAGTGATATTTGGAAGGCCATAGAGAGCTATGGTACAAAAGGAAATATCCTCACATGAAATCTGGAAAGAAGTTTTCTGAGAAACAGCCCTGTGATGTGTGACTTCCACTGACAGAGTTACATCTGTATGTCTTGGATCTCTTTGCTAGCCTTATTCCTGTGGAATCTGAGAACAGATATTTCGGATCCCTTTGAAGACTATAGGGCCAAAAGAATATCCTCGGACAACAAAGAGAAAGAAGTTTTCTGAGAAACTTCTTTGTGTTCTTGAAATCATCTCACAGAGTTACAGATTTCCCCTCAAGAAGCCTTTCGCTAAGACAGTTATGTGGAATTGGGAAAGTGATATTTGGAAGCCCATAGAGGGCTATGCTGAAAAAGTAAATATCCTCAGAGGAAATCTGGAAACAAGCTTTCTGAGAAACTGCTTAGTTTTCTGTTAATTCATCTCACAGAGTTACATCTGCATTTCGTGGATCTCTTTGCTAGCCTTATTTCTGTGGAATCTGAGAACAGATATTTCGGATCCCTTTGAAGAATATAGGGCCAAAGGAAATATCCTCCGATAACAAAGAGAAAGAAGCTTTCTGAGAAAATTCTTTGTTTTCTGTGAAATCATCTCACAGAGTTACAGCTTTCCCCTCAAGAAGCCTTTCGCTAAGACAGTTCTTGTGGAATTGGCAAAGTGATATTTGGAAGCCCTTAGAGGGCTACGGTGAAAAAGGAAATATCCTCAGATGAAATCTGGAAAGAAGCTTTCTGAGAAACTGCCCTGTGACGTGTGACGTCCTCTCACAGGGTTACATCTGTATTTCTTGGATCTCTTTGCTAGCCTTATTTCTGTGGATTCTGAGAACAGATATTTCGGATCCCTTTGAAGACTATAGGGCCAAAAGATTATCCTCGGACAACAAAGAGAAAGAAGTTTCCTGAGAAACTTCTTTGTGTTCTGTGACAACATCTCACAGAGTTACAGCATTCCGCTGAAGAATCCTTTCGCTAAGACAGTTCTTCTGGAATTGGAAAAGTGATATTTGGAAGCCCACAGAGGGCTATGGTGAAAAAGGAAATATCCTCAGATGAAATCTGGAAAGAAGCTTTCTGAAAACTGCTTAGTGTTCTGTTTATTCATCTCACACATTTTTCTGTATTTCTTGGATCTCTTCGCTAGCGTTATTTCTGTGGAATCTGAGAACAGATATTTCGGATCCCTTTGAAGACTATAGGACCAAAGGAAATATCCTCCGATAACAAAGAGGAAGAAGCTTTCTGAGAAAATTCTTTGTGTTCTGTGAAATCATCTCACAGAGTTAGCGCTTTCCCCTCTAGATGCCTTTCCCTAAGACAGTTTTTGTGGAATTGGCAAAGTGATATTTGGAAGCCCAGAGAGGGCTATGGTGAAAAAGGAAATATCCTCCAATGAAATCAGGAAAGAAGCTTTCCGAGAAACTGCCCTGTGATGTGCGACTTCCACTCACAGAGTTACATCTGTATTTCATTATTCTCTTTGCTAGCCTTATTTCTGTGGAATCTGAGAACAGATATTTCGGATCCGTTTGAAGAGTATAGGGCCAAAGGAAATATCCTCCGATAACAAAGAGAAAATAGCTTTCTGAGAAAATTCTTTGTGTTCTGTGAAATCATCTCAAAGAGTTACAGCTTTCCCTTAAAGAAGCCTCTGGCTAAGATACTTCTTGTGGAATTGGCAAAGTGATATTTGGAAGCCCATAGAGGGCTATGGTGAAAAAGGAAATATCCTCAGATGAAATCTGGAAAGAAGATTTCTGAGAAACGGACCTGTGATGTGTGACTTCCACTCACAGAGTTACATCTGTATTTCGTGGATCTCTTTGCTAGCCTTATTTCTGTGGAATCTGAGATCAGATATTTCGGATCCCTTTGAAGACTATAGGGCCAAAGGAAATATCCTCCGATAACAAAGAGAAGAAAGCTTTCTGAGAAACTTCTTTGTGTTCTGTGAAATCATCTCACAGAGTTGCAGCCTTCCCTTCAAGAAGCCTTTCGCTAAGACAGTTCTTGTGGAATTGGATATGTGATATTTGGAAGGCCATAGAGGGCTATGGTAGAAAAGGAAATATCCTCAGATGAAATCTGGAAAGAAGCTTTCTGAGAAACTGCCCTGTGATGTGTGACTTCCACTCACAGAGTTACATCTGTATTTCTTGGATGTCTTTGCTAGCCTTATTTCTGTGGAATCTGAGTACAGATATTTCGGATCCCTTTGAAGACTATAGGGCCAAAGGAAATATCCTCCGATAACAAAGAGGAAGAAGCTTTATGAGAAATTTCTTTGTGTTCTGTGAAATCGTCTCATAGAGTTACAGCTTTCCCCTCAAGAAGCCTTTCGCTAAGACTGTTCTTTTGGAATTGGCAAAGTGATATTTGGAAGCCCATAGAGGGCTACGGTGAAAAAGGAATTATCCTCAGATGAAATCTGTAAAGAAGCTTTCCGAGAAACTGCTCTGTAATGTGTCACCTCCACTCACAGAGTTACATCTATTTCGTGGATCTCTTTGCTAGCCTTATTTCTGTGGAATCTGAGAATAGACATTTCGGATCCCTTTGAAGACTATAGGGCCAAAAGAATATCCTCGGACAACAAAGAGAAAGAAGTTTCCTGAGAAACTTCTTTGTGTTCTGTGACATCATCTCACAGAGTTACAGCTTTCCCCTCAGGAAGCCTTTCGCTACGACAGTTCTTGTGGAATTGGCAAAGTGATATTTGGAAGCCCATAGAGGGCTATGCAGAAAAAGGAAATATCCTCAGATGAAATCTGGAAAGAAGTTTTCTGAGAAACTCCTTAGTATTCTGTTAATTCAGCTTACAGAGTTACATCTGTATTTCGTATATCTCTTCGCTAGCGTTATTTCTGAGGAATCTGAGAACAGATATTTCGGATCCCTTTGAAGACTGTAGGGCCAAAGGAAATATCCTCCGATAACAAAGAGAAAGAAGCTTTCTGAGAAACTTCTTTGTGTTCTGTGAAATCATCTCACAGAGTTACAGCTTTCCCCTCAAGAAGCCTTTCGCTAAGACAGTTCTTGTGGAATTGGCAAAGTGATATTTGGAAGCCCGTAGAGGTCTATGGTGAAAAAGTAATTATCCTCAGATGAAATCTGGAAAGAAGCTTTCTGAGAAACTGCTCTGTGATGTGTGACTTTCACTCATCGAGTTACATATGTATTTCGTGGATCTCTTTGCTAGCGTTATTTCTGTGGAATCTGAGAACAGATATTTCGGATCCCCTTGAAGACTAAAGGGCCAAAGGAAATATCCCCCGACAACAAAGAGAAAGAAGCTTTCTGAGAAACTTCTTTGTGTTCTGTGAAATCATCTCACAGATTTACAGCTTTCCCTTCAAGAAGACTTTCGCTAAGACAGTTATTGTGGAATAGGCAAAGTGATATTTGGAAGCCCATAGAGGGCTATGCTGAAAAAGGAAACATCCTCAGATGAAATCTGGAAAGAAGCTTTCTGAGAAACTGCTCTGTGATGTGAGACTTCCACTCACAGAGTTACATCTCTATTTCGTGGACCTCTTTGCTACCTTATTTCTGTGTAATCTGAGAACAGATATTTCGGATCCCTTTGAAGACTATAAGGCCAAGGGAAATATCCTCCGACAACAAAGAGAAAGAACCTTTCCGAAAAACTTCTTTGTGTTCTGTGAAATCATCTCGCAAAGTTACAGCTTTCCCCCTCAAGAAGCCTTTCGCTAAGAAAGTTCTTGTGGAATTGGAAAAGTGATATTTGGAAGCACATAGAGGGCTATGCTGAAAAAGGAAATATCCTCAGATGAAATCTGGAAAGAAGCTTTCTGAGAAACGGACCTGTGATGTGTGACTTAGACTCACAGAGTTACATATGTATTTCGTGGATCTCTTTGCTAGCCTTATTTCTGTGGAACCTGAGATCAGATATTTCGGATCCCTTTGAAGACTATAGGGCCAAAGGAAATATCCTCCGATAACAAAGAGAAAGAAGCTTTCTCAGAAACTTCTTTGTGTTCTGTGAAATTACCTCACAGAGTTACAGCTTTCTCTTCAAGAAAACTTTCGCTAAGACAGTTCTTGTGGAATTGGCAAAGTAATATTTGGAAGGCCATATAGGGTTATGGTAGAAAAGGAAATATCCTCAGATGAAATCTGGAAAGAAGCTTTCTGAGAAACTGCCCTGTGATGTGTGATTTCCACTCACAGAGTTACATCTGCATTTCGTGGATCTCTTTGCTAGCCTTATTTCTGTGGAATCTGAGAACAGATATTTCGGATCCCTTTGAAGACTATAGGGCCAAAAGAATATCCTCGGACAACAAAGAGAAAGAAGTTTTCTGAGAAACTTCTTTGTGTTCTTGAAATCATCTCACAGAATTACAGCTTTCCCCTCAAGAAGCCTTTCGCTAAGACAGTTCTTGTGGAATTGGCAAAGTGATATTTGGAAGCCCATAGAGGGCTATGGTGAAAAAGGAAATATCGTTAGAGGAAATCTAGAAAGAAGCTTTCTGAGAAACTGCTCTGGGATGTGTGACTTTCACTCACAGAGTTACATCTGTATTTCCTGGTTGTCTTTGCTAGCCTTATTTCTGTGGAATCTGAGAACAGATATTTCGGATGCCTTTGAAGACTATAGGGCCTAAGGAAATATCCTCCGATAAAAAAGAGGAAGAAGCTTTCTGAGAAACTTCTTTGTGTTCTGTGAAATCATCTCACAGAGTTACAGCTTTCCCCTCAAGAAGCCTTTCGCTAAGACAGTTCTTGTGGAATTGGCAAAGTGATATTTGGAAGCCCTTAGAGGGCTATGGAGAAAAAGGAAATATTCTCAGATGAAATCTGTAAAGAAGCTTTCTGAGAAACTGCTTAGTCTTCTGTTAATTCATCCCAAAGGGTTACATCTGTATTTCCTGGATCTCTTTGCTAGCCTTATTTCTGTGGAATCTGAGAACAGATATTTCGGATCCCTTTGAAGACTACAGGGCCAAATTGAATATCCTCCGATAAGAAAGAGAAAGAAGCTTTATGAGAAAATTCTTTGTGTTCTGTTAAATCATCTCACAGAGTTACAGCTTTCCCCTCAAGAAGCCTTTCGCGAAGACAGTTCTTGTGTAATTGGCAAAGTGATATTTGGAAGCCCATAGAGGGCTATGGTGAAAAAGGAAATATCCTCAGATGAAATTTGGAAAGAAGATTTCTGAGAAACGGACCTGATTTGTGTGACTTCCACTCACAGAGTTACATCTGTATTTCGTGGGTCTCTTTGCTAGCCTTATTTCTGTGGAATCTGAGAACAGATATTTCGGATCCCTTTGAAGACTATAGGGCCAAAGGAAATATCCTCCGATAACAAAGAGGAAGAAGCTTTCTGAGAAACTTCTTTGTGTTCTGTGAAATCATCTCACAGAGTTACAGCTTTTCCCGCATGAACACTTTCGTATGACAGTTCTTGTGGAAATGGCAAAGTGATATTTTGAAGCCCATATAGGGCTATGGTGAAAAAGGAAATATCCTCAGATGAAATCTGGAAAGAAGCTTTCAGGGAAACTGCTCTGTGATGTGTGACTTCCTCTCACAGAGTTATATCTGTATTTCGTGGATATCTTTGCTAGCTTTACTTCTGTGGAATCTGAGAACAGATATTTCGGATCCCTTTGAAGACTATAGGGCCAAAGGAAATATCCTCCGATAACAAAGAGAAAGAAGCTTTCTGAGAAACTTCTTTGTGTTCTGCGAAATCATCTCAGAGAGTTACAGCTTTTCCCTCATGAAGAATTTCGTAAGACAGTTCTTGTGGAATTGGCAAAGTGATATTTGGAAGCCCATACAGGGCTATGGTGTAAAAGGAAATATCCTCAGATGAAATATGGAAAGAACCTTTCTGAGAAACTGCTTGGTGTTCTGTTAATTCATCTCACAGAGTTACATCTGTATTTCGTGGATCTCTTTGCTAGCCTTATTTCTGTGGAATCTGAGAACAGATATTTCGGATCCCTTTGAAGACTATAGGGCCAAAGGAAATATCCTCCGATAACAAAGAGAAAGAAGCTTTCTGAGAAACTTCTTTGTGTTCTGTGAAATCATCTCACAGAGTTACAGCTTTCCCCTTAAGAAGACTTTCGCTAAGACAGTTCTTGTGGAATTGGCAAAGTGATATTTGGAAGCCCGTAGAGGGCTTTGGTGAAAAAGGAAGTATCCTCAGATGAAATCTGGAAAGAAGCTTTCTGAGAAACTGCTTAGTGTTCTGTTAATTCATCTCACAGTGTTACATCTGTATTACGTGGATCTCTTTGCTAGCCTTATTTCTGTGGAATCTGAGAACAGATATTTCAGATCCCTTTGAAGACTATGGGGCCAAAGGAAATATCCTCCGATAACAAAGAGAAAGAAGCTATCTGAGAAACTTCTTTGTGTTCTGTGAAATCATCTCTCAGAGTTACAGCTTTCCCTTCAAGAAGCCTTTCGCTAAGACAGTTCTTGTGGAATTGGCAAAGTGATATTTGGAAGCCCATATAGGGCTCTGGTGAAAAAGGAAATATCCTCAGATGAAATCTGGAAAGAAGCTTTCCGAGAAACTGCTCGGTGATGTGTGACTTCCACTCACAGAGTTACAAATGTATTACGTGGATCTCTTTGCTAGCCTTATTTCTGTGGAATATGAGAACAGATATTTCGGATCCCTTTGAAGACTATAGGACCAAAGGAAATATCCTCCGATAATAAAGAGGAAAAAGCTTTCTGAGAAAGTTCTTTGTTTTCTGTGAAATCATCTCACAGAGTTACAGCTTTCCCCTCAAGAAGCCTTTCGCTAAGACAGTTCTTGTGGAATTGGCAAAGTGATATTTGGAAGCCCATAGTTGGCTATGGTGAAAAAGGAAATATACTCAGATGAAATCTGGAAAGAAGCTTTCTGAGAAACTGCTCTGGGATGTGTGACTTTCACTCACAGAGTTACATCTGTATTTCCTGGATGTCTTTGCTAGCCTTATATCTGTGGAATCTGAGAACAGATATTTCGGATCTCTTTGAAGTCTATACGGCCAAAGTAAATATCCTCCGATAACAAAGAGAAAGAAGCTTTCTGAGATACTTCTTTGTGTTCTGTGAAATCATCTGACAGAGTTTCAGCTTTCTCCTCAAGAAGACTTTCGCTAAGACAGTTCTTGTAGAATTGGCAAAGTGCTATTTGGAAGCCCATAGAGGGCTATGGTGAAAAAGGAAATATCCTCAGAGGAAATCTGGAAAGAAGCTTTCTGAGAAACTGCTCTGTGATCTGTGACTTCCAATCACAGAGTTACATCTGTATTTCGTGGATCTCTCTGCTAGCCTTATTTCTGTGGAATCTGAGAACAGATATTTCAGATCCCTTTGAAGAATATGGGGCCAAAGGAAATATCCTCAGATAACAAAGAGAAAGAAGCTTTCTGAGAAACTTCTTTGTGTTCTGTGAAATCATCTCACACAGTTACAGCTTTCCCCTCAAGAAGACTTTCGACAAGACAGTTCTTGTGGAATTGGCAAAGTGATATTTGGAAGCCCTAGAGGGCTATGTTGAAAAAGGAAATATCCTCAGATGAAATCTGGAAAGAAGCTTTCTGAGTAACTGCTTAGTGTTCTGTTAATTCATCTCACAGAGTACTTCTGTATTTCGTGGTTCTCTTTGCTAGCCTTATTTCTGTGGAATCGGAGAACATATATTTCGGATCCCTTTGAAGACCATAGGGCCAAAGGAAATATCCTCCGATAACAAAGAGAAAGAAGCTTTCTGAGAAACTTCTTTGTGTTCTGTGAAATCATCTCACAGAGTTACAGCTTTCCCCTCAAGAAACCTCTCGCCAAGACAGTTCTTGTGGAATTGGCAAAGTGATATTTGGAAGCCCTTAGGGGGCTATGTTGAAAAAGGAAATATACTCAGATGAAATCTGGAAAGAAGCTTTCTGAGAAACTGCTCTGTGATGTGTGACTTCCACTCACAGGGTTACATCTGTATTTCGTGTATCTCTTTGCTAGCCTTATTTCTGTGGAATCTGAGAACAGATATTTCAGATCCCTTTGAAGACTGTAGGGCCAAAGGAAATATCCTCCGATAACAAAGAGAAAGAAGCTTTCTGAGAAACTTCTTTGTGTTCTGTGAAATCATCTCACAGAGTTCCCGCTTTCCCCTCAAGAAGCCGTTCGTTAAGACAGTTCTTGTGGAAACGGCAAAGTGATATTTGGAAGCCCATAGGGGGCTATGGTGAAAAAGGAAATATACTCAGATGAAAACTGGAAAGAAGCTTTCTGAGAAACTACTCTGTGTTGTGTGACTTCCACTCACAGAGTTACATCTGTATTTCGTGAATCTCTTTGCTAGCCTTATTTCAGTTAAAACTGAGAACAGGTATTTCGGATGCCTTTGAAGACTATAGGGCCAAAGGAAATATCCTCCGATAACAAAGAGAAAGATGCTTTTTGAGAAAATTCTTTGTGTTCTGTGAAATCATCTCACAGAGTTACAGCTTTCCCCTCAAGAAGCCTTTCGCTAAGACAGTTCTTGTGGAATTGGCAAAGTGATATTCGGAAGCCCTTTGAGGGCTATGGTGAAAAAGGAAATATCCTCAGATGAAATCTGGAAAGAAGCTTTCTGAGAAAGTGCTCTGTGATGTGTTACTTCCACTCACTGAGTTACATCTGTATTTCGAGGATCTCTTTGCTACCCTTATTTCTGTGGAATCTGAGAACAGATATTTCGGATCCATTTGAAGACTATAGGGCCAAAGGAAATATCCTCCGATAACAAAGAGAAAGAAGCTTTCTGAGAAATTTCTTTGTGTTCTGTGAAATCATCTCACAGAATTACAGCTTTCCCCTAATGAAGCCTTTCGCCAAGACAGTTCTTGTGGAATTGGCAAAGTGATATTTGGAAGCCCATAGGGGGCTATGTTGAAAAAGGAAATATACTCCGATGAATTCTGGAAAGAAGCTTTCTGAGAAACTGCTCTGTGACGTGTGACCTCCACTCACAGAGTTACATCTGTATTTAGTGGATCTCTTTGCTAGCCTTATTTCTGAGGAAACTAGGAACAGATATTTCGGATCCCTTTGAAGACTATAGGGGCAAAGGAAATATCCTCCAATGAAAAAGAGAAAGAAGCTTTCTGAGAAACTTCTTTGTGTTCTGTGAAATCATCTCACAGAGTTACAGCTTTCCCCTCAAGAAGCCTTTCGCTAAGACAGTTCTTGTGGAATTGGCTAAGTTGTATTTGGAAGCCCTTAGAGGACTATGGTGAAAAAGGAAATATCCTCAGATGAAATCTGGAAAGAAGCTTTCTGAGAAACTGCTCTGTGATGTGTGACTTCCACTCACAGAGTTACATCCGTATTTCGTGGATCTCTTTGCTAGCCTTATTTCTGTGGAATCTGAGAACATATATTTCGGATCCCGTTGAAGGCTATAGGGCCAAAGGAAATATCCTCCGATAACAAAGAGAAAGAAGCTTTCTGAGAAACTTCTTTGTGTTCTGTGAAATCATCTCACAGAGTTACAGCTTTCCCCTCAAGAAGCCTTTCGCCTAGACAGTTCTTGTGGAATTGGCAAAGTGATATTTGGAAGCCCATAATGGGTATGTTGAAAAAGGAAATATCCTCTGATGAAATCTGGAAGGAAGGTTTCAGAGAAACTTCTCTGTGATGTGTGACTTCCACTCACAGAGTTACACCTGTATTTCGTGAATCTCTTTGCTAGCCTTATTTCTGTGGAAACTGAGAACAAATATTTCGGATGCCTTTGAAGACTATAGGGCCAAAGGAAATATCCTCCGATAACAAAGAGAAAGATGCTTTCTGAGAAAATTCTTTGTGTTATGTGAAGTCATCTCACAGAGTTACAGCTTTCCCCTCAAGAAGCCTTTCGCTAAGACAGTTCTTGTGGTATTGGCAAAGGGATATTCGGAAGCCCTTTGAGGGCTATGGTGAAAAAGGAAATATCCTCAGATGAAATCTGGAAAGAAGCGTTCTGAGAAACTGCTTAGTGTTCTGTTAATTCATCTCACAGTGTTACATCCGTATTTCGTGGATCTCTTTGCTAGACTTATTTCTGTGGAATCTGAGAACAGATATTTCGGATGCCTTTGAAGACTACAGGGCCAAAGGAAATATCCTCCGATAACAAAGAGGAAGAAGCTTTCTAAGAAATTACTTTGTGTTATGTGAAATCATCTCACAGAGTTACAGCTTTCCTCTCAACAAGCCTTTCGCTAAGCCAGTTCTAGTGAAATAGGCAAAGTGATATTTGGAAGCCCATAGAGTGCTATGTCGAAAAAGGAAATATCATGAGATGAAATCTGGAAAGAAACTTTCTGAGAAAGTCCTCTGTGATGTGTGACTTCCATTCACAGAGTTACAACTGTATTTGGTGTATGTCTTTGCTAGCCTTATTTCTGTGGAATCTGAGAACAGATATTTCGGATCCCTTTGAAGACTATAGGGCCAAAGGAAATATCCTCCGATAACAAAGAGAAAGAAGCTTTCTGAGAAACTTCGTTGTGTTCTGTGAAGTCATCTAACACAGTTACAGCTTTCCCCTCAAGAAGCCTTTCGCTAAGACAGTTCTTGTGGAATTGGCAAAGTGATATTTGGAAGCCCATAGAGGGCTATGGTGAAAAAGGAAATATCCTCAGATGAAATCTGGTAATAAGCTTTCTGAGAAACTGCTTAGTGTTCTTTTAATTCATCTCACAGAGTTACATCTGTATTTCGTGGATCTCTTTGCTAGCCTCATTTCTGTGGAATCTGAGAACAGATATTTCGGATCCCTTTGAAGACTATAGGGCCAAAGGAAATATCCTTCGATAACAAAGAGGAAGAAGCTTTCTGAGAAACTTCTTTGTGTTCTGTGAAATCATCTCACAGAGTTACAGCTTTTCCCTCATGAACACTTTCGTATGACAGTTATTGTGTAATTGCCAAAGTGATATTTTGAAGCCCATATAGGGCTATGGTGAAAAAGGAAATATCCTCAGATGAAATCTGGAAAGAAGCTTTCAGGGAAACTGCTCTGTGATGTGTGACTTCCTCTCACAGAGTTATATCTGTATTTCGTGGATATCTTTGCTAGCTTTACTTCTGTGGAATCTGAGAACAGATATTTCGGATCCCTTTGAAGACTATAGGGCCAAAGGAAATATCCTCCGATAACAAAGAGAAAGAAGCTTTCTGAGAAACTTCTTTGTGTTCTGTGAAATCATCTCAGAGAGTTACAGCTTTTCCCTCATGAAGACTTTCGTAAGACAGTTCTTGTGGAATTGGCAAAGTGATATTTGGAAGCCCATAGAGGCCTATGGTGTAAAAGGAAATATCCTCAGATGAAATCTGGAAAGAACCTTTCTGAGAAACTGCTTAGTGTTCTGCTAATTCATCTCACAGAGTTACATCTGTATTTCGTGGATCTCTTTGCTAGCCTTATTTCTGTGGAATCTGAGAACAGATATTTCGGATCCCTTTGAAGACTATAGGGCCAAAGGAAATATCCTCCGATAACAAAGAGAAAGAAGCTTTCTGAGAAACTTCTTTGTGTTCTGTGAAATCATCTCACAGAGTTACAGCTTTCCCCTCAAGAAGACTTTCGCTAAGACAGTTCTTGTGGAATTGGCAAAGTGATATTTGGAAGCCCATAGAGGGCTATGGTGAAAAAGGAAGTATCCACAGATGAAATCTGGAAAGAAGCTTTCTGAGAAACTGCTTAGTGTTCTGTTAATTCATCTCACAGTGTTACATCTGTATTACGTGGATCTCTATGCTAGCCTTATTTCTGTGGAATCTGAGAACAGATATTTCAGATCCCTTTGAAGACTATGGGGCCAAAGGAAATATCCTCCGATAACAAAGAGAAAGAAGCGCTCTGAGAAACTTCTTTGTGTTCTCTGAAATCATCTCACAGAGTTACAGCTTTCCCCTCAAGAAGACTTTCGCTAAGACAGTTCTTGTGGAATTGGCAAAGTGATATTTGGAAGCCCATAGAGAGCTATGGTGAAAAAGGAAATATCCTCAGATGAAATCTGGAAAGAAGCTTTCCGAGAAACTGCTCTGTGATGTGTGACTTCCACTCACAGAGTTACAAATGTATTACGTGGATCTCTTTGCTAGCCTTATTTCTGTGGAATCTGAGAACAGATATTTCGGATCCCTTTGAAGACTATAGGGCCAAAGGAAATATCCTCCGATAATAAAGAGGAAAAAGCTTTCTGAGAAAGTTCTTTGTGTTCTGTGAAATCATCTCACAGAGTTACAGCTTTTCCCTCAGGAAGCCTTTCGCTAAGACAGTTCTTGTGGAATTGGCAAAGTGATATTTGGAAGCCCATAGTTGGCTATGGTGAAAAAGGAAATATCCTCAGATGAAATCTGGAAAGAAGCTTTCTGAGAAACTGCTCTGGGATGTGTGATTTTCACTCACAGAGTTACATCTGTATTTCCTGGATGTCTTTGCTAGCCTTATTTCTGTGGAATCTGAGAACAGATATTTCGATTCCCTTGGAAGGCTATAGGGCCTAAGGAAATATCCTCCGATAAAAAAGAGGAAGAAGCTTTCTGAGAAACTTCTTTGTGTTCTGTGAAATCATCTCACAGAGTTACAGCTTTCCCCTGAAGAAGCCTTTCGCTAAGACAGTTCTTGTGGAATTGGCAAAGTGATATTTGGAAGCCCTTAGAGGGCAATGGAGAAAAAGAAAATATTCTAAGATGAAATCTGTAAAGAAGCTTTCTGAGAAACTGCTTAGTCTTCTATTAACTCATCTCACAGAGTTACATCTGTATTTCTTGGATCTCTTTGCTATCCTTATGTCTGTGGAATTTGTGAACAGATATTTCGGATCCCTTTGAAGACTATAGGGCCAAGGAAAATATCCTACGATAACAAAGAGAAAGAAGCTTTCTGAGAAACTTCTTTGTGTTCTGTGAAATCATCTCACAGAGTTACAGCTTTCCCCTCAAGAAGCCTTTCGCTAAGACAGTTCTTGTGGAATTGGCTAAGTGATATTTGGAAGCCAATAGAGGGCAATGGTGAAAAAGGAAATATCCTCAGATGAAATCTTGAAAGAATCTTTCTGAGAAACTGCTTTGTGTTCTGTTAATTCACCTCACAGAGTTACATCTGTAATTCGTGGATCTGTTTGCTAGTCTTATTTCTGTGAAATCTGAGAACAGATATTTCAGATCCCTGTGAAAACTATGGGGCCAAAGGAAATATCCTCGGATAACAAAGAGAAAGAAGCTTTCTGAGAAACTTCTTTGTGTTCTGTGAAAACATCTCACAGAGTTACAACTTTCCCCTCAAGAATCCTTTCGCTAAGACAGTTCTTGAGGAAATGGCAAAGTGATATTTGGAAGCCCATAGGGGGCTATGGTGAAAAAGGAAATATCCTCAGATGAAATCTCGAAAGAAGCTTTCCGAGAAACTGCTCTGGGATGTGTGACTTTCACTCACAGAGTTACATCTGTATTTCCTGGTTGTCTTTGCTAGCCTTATTTCTGTGGAATCTGAGAACAGATATTTCGGATGCCTTTGAAGACTATAGGGCCTAAGGAAATATCCTCCGATAAAAAAGAGGAAGAAGCTTTCTGAGAAACTTGTTTGTGTTCTGTGAAATCATCTCACAGAGTTACAGCTTTCCCCTCAAGAAGCCTTTCGCTAAGACAGTTCTTGTGGAATTGGCAAAGTGATATTTGGAAGCCCTTAGAGGGCTATGGAGAAAAAGGAAATATTCTCAGATGAAATCTGTAAAGAAGCTTTCTGAGAAACTGCTTAGTCTTCTATTAACTCATCTCACAGAGTTACATCTGTATTTCGTGGATCTCTTTGCTAGCCTTATGTCTGTGGAATTTGTGAACAGATATTTCGGATCCCTTTGAAGACTATAGGGCCAAGGAAAATATCCTACGATAACAAAGAGAAAGAAGCTTTCTGAGAAACTTCTTTGCGTTCTGTGAAATCATCTCCCAGAGTTTCAGCTTTCCCCTCAAGAAACCTTTCGCTAAGACAGTTCTTTTGGAATTGGCAAAGTGATATTTGGAAGCCCATAGAGGGCAATGGTGAAAAAGGAAATATCCTCAGATGAAATCTTGAAAGAATCTTTCTGAGAAACTGCTTTGTGTTCTGTTAATTCACCTCACAGAGTTACATCTGTAATTCGTGGATCTGTTTGCTAGTCTTATTTCTGTGAAATCTGAGAACAGATATTTCAGATCCCTGTGAAAACTATGGGGCCAAAGGAAATATCCTCGGATAACAAAGAGAAAGAAGGTTTCTGAGAAACTTCTTTGTGTTCTGTGAAAACATCTCACAGAGTTACAACTTTCCCCTCAAGAATCCTTTCGCTAAGACAGTTCTTGAGGAAATGGCAAAGTGATATTTGGAAGCCCGTAGGGGGCTATGGTGAAAAAGGAAATATCCTCAGATGAAATCTCGAAAGAAGCTTTCCGAGAAACTGCTCTGTGATGTGTGACTTCCACTCACAGAGTTACACCTGTATTACGTGGATCTCTTTGCTAGCCTTATTTCTGTGGAATCTGAGAACAGATATTTCGGATCAATTTGAAGACTATAGGGCCAAAGGAAATATCCTCCGATAATAAAGAGGAAGAAGCTTTCTGAGAAATTTCTTTGTGTTCTGTGAAATCATGTCACAGAGTTACAGCTTTCCCTTCAAGAACGCTTTCACTAAGACAGTTCTTGTGGAATTGAGAAAGTGATATTTGGAAGACCAGAGCGGGCTATGGTGATAAAGGAAATATACTCTGATGAAATCTGGAAAGAAACTTTCGGAGAAATTGCTCTGTGATGTTGACTTCCACTCACAGAGTTACATCTGTATTTCGTGGATATCTTTTCTAGCCTTATATCTGTGGAAACTGAGAACAGATATTTCGGATCCCGTTGAAGTCTATACGGCCAAAGTAAATATCCTCCGATAACAAAGAGAAAGAAGCTTTCTGGGAATCTTCTTTGCGTTCTGTGACATCATCTCACAGAGTTACAGCTTTCCCCTCAAGAAGCCTTTCGCTAAGACAGTTCTTGTGGAATTGCCAAAGTGATATTTGGAAGCCCATAGAGGGCTATGGTGAAAAAGGAAATATCCTCAGATGAAATCAGGAAAGAAGCTTTCTGAGAAACTGCCCTGTGATGTGTGACTTCCTCTCACAGGGTTACATCTGTATTTCTTGGATCTCTTTGCTAGCCTTATTTCTGTGGAATCTGAGAACAGACATTTCGGATCCCTTTGAAGACTATAGGGCCAAAAGAATATCCTCGGACAACAAAGAGAAAGAAGTTTCCTGAGAAACTTCTTTGTGTTCTGTGACATCATCTCACAGAGTTACAGCTTTCCCCTCAGGAAGCCTTTCGCTAAGACAGTTCTTGTGGAATTGGCAAAGTGATATTTGGAAGCCCATAGAGGGCTATGCAGAAAAAGGAAATATCCGCAGATGAAATCTGGAAAGAAGTTTTCTGAGAAACTCCTTAGTATTCTGTTAATTCAGCTCCAGAGTTACATCTGTATTTCGTATATCTCTTCGCTAGCGTTATTTCTGAGGAATCTGAGAACAGATATTTCGGATCCCTTTGAAGACTGTAGGGCCAAAGGAAATATCCTCCGATAACAAAGAGAAAGAAGCTTTCTGAGAAACTTCTTTGTGTTCTGTGAAATCATCTCACAGAGTTACAGGTTTCCCCTCAAGAAGCCTTTCGCTAAGACAGTTCTTGTGGAATTGGCAAAGTGATATTTGGAAGCCCGTAGAGGTCTATGGTGAAAAAGGAAATATCCTCAGATGAAATCTGGAAAGAAGCTTTCTGAGAAACTGCTCTGTGATGTGTGACTTTCACTCATCGAGTTACATATGTATTTCGTGGATCTCTTTGCTAGCGTTATTTCTGTGGAATCTGAGAACAGATATTTCGGATCCCCTTGAAGACTAAAGGGCCAAAGGAAATATCCCCCGACAACAAAGAGAAAGAAGCTTTCTGAGAAACTTCTTTGTGTTCTGTGAAATCATCTCACAGAGTTACAGCTTTCCCTTCAAGAAGACTTTCGCTAAGACAGTTCTTGTGGAATTGGAAAAGTGATATTTGGAAGCCCATAGAGGTCTATGGTGAAAAAGTAAATATCCTCAGATGAAATCTGGAAAGAAGCTTTCTGAGAAACTGCTCTGTGATGTGTGACTTTCACTCATCGAGTTACATATGTATTTCGTGGATCTCTTTTCTAGCCTTATTTCTGTGGAATCTGAGATCAGATATTTCGGATCCCTTTGAAGACTATAGGACCAAAGGAAATATCCTCCGATAACAAAGAGATAGAAGGTTTCTGAGAAACTTCTTTGTGTTCTGTGACATCATCTCACAGATATAAAGCTTTCACCTCAAGAAGCCTTTCGCAAAGACAGTTCTTGTGGAATTGGCAAAGTGATATTTGGAAGCCCATAGTGGGCTATGTTTAAAAAGGAAATATCCTGAGATGAAATCTTGAAAGAAGCTGTCTGAGAAACTGCTTAGTGTTCTGTTTATTCATTTCATACATTTTTTCTGTATTTCTTGGATCTCTTCGCTAGCGTTATTTCTGAGGAATCTGAGAACAGATATTTCGGATCCCTTTGAAGAATATAGGGCCAAAGGAAATATCCTCCGATAACAAAGAGAAAGAAGCTTTCTGAGAAAATTCTTTGTGTTCTGTGAAATCATCTCACAGAGTTAGCGCTTTCCCCTCTAGATGCCTTTCCCTAAGACAGTTTTTGTGGAATTGACAAAGTGATATTTGGAAGCCCAGAGAGGGCTATGGTGAAAAAGGAAATATCCTCAGATGAAATCAGGAAAGAAGCTTTCCGAGAAACTGCCCTGTGATGTGCGACTTCCACTAACAGAGTTACATCTGTATTTCATGGATCTCTTTGCTAGCCTTATTTCTGTGGAATCTGAGAACAGATATTTCGGATCCATTTGAAGACTGTAGGGCCAAAGGAAATATCCTCCGATAAAAAAGAGAAAATATCTTTCTGAGAAAATACTTTGTGTTCTGTGAAATCATCTTACAGAGTTACAGCTTTCACTTTAAGAAGCCTTTCGCTAAGACAGTTATTGTGGAATTGGCAAAGTGATATTTGGAAGCCCATAGGGGGCTATGCTGAAAAAGGAAATATCCTCAGATGAAATTTGGAAAGAAGCTTTCTGAGAAACGGACCTGTGATGTGTGACTTAGGCTCACAGAGTTACATATGTATTTCGTGGATCTCTTTGCTAGCCTTATTTCTGTGGAATCTGAAATCAGATATTTCGGATCCCTTTGAAGACTATAGGGCCAAAGGAAATATCCTCCGATAACAAAGAGAAAGAAGCTTTCTCAGAAACTTCTTTGTGTTCTGTGAAATTATCTCACAGAGTTACAGCTTTCTCTTCAAGAAAACTTTCGCTAAGACAGTTCTTGTGGAATTGGCAAAGTGATATTTGGAAGGCCATAGAGGGCTATGGTACAAAAGGAAATATCCTCACATGAAATCTGGAAAGAAGTTTTCTGAGAAACTGCCCTGTGATGTGTGACTTCCACTCACAGAGTTACATCTGTATTTCTTGGATCTCTTTGCTAGCCTTATTTCTGTGGAATCTGAGAACAGATATTTCGGATCCCTTTGAAGACTATAGGGCCAAAAGAATATCCTCGGACAACAAAGAGAAAGAAGTTTTCTGAGAAACTTCTTTGTATTCTTGAAATCATCTCACAGAGTTACAGATTTCCCCTCAAGAAGCCTTTCGCTAAGACAGTTATGTGGAATTGGCAAAGTGATATTTGGAAGCCCATAGAGGGCTATGCTGAAAAAGTAAATATCCTCAGAGGAAATCTGGAAACAAGCTTTCTGAGAAACTGCTTAGTTTTCTGTTAATTCATCTCACAGAGTTACATCTGCATTTCGTGGATCTCTTTGCTAGCCTTATTTCTGTGGAATCTGAAAACAGATATTTCAGATCCCTTTGAAGTCTATAGGGCCAAAGGAAATATCCTCCGATAACAAAGAGAAAGAAGCTTTCTGGGAAACTTCTTTGTGTTCTGTGACATCATCTCACAGAGTTACAGCTTTGCCCTCAAGAAGCCTTTCGCTAAGACAGTTCTTGTAGAATTGGCAAAGTGATATTTGGAAGCCCATAGAGGGCTATGGTGAAAAAGGAAATATCCTCAGATGAAATCTGGAAAGAAGCTTTCTGAGAAACTGCTCTGTGACGTGTGACTTCCACTCACAGAGTTACATCTGTATTTCATGGATCTCTTTGCTAGCCTTATTTCTGTGGAACCTGAGAACAGATATTTCGGATCCCTTTGAAGACTATATGGCCAAAGGAAATATCCTCCGACAACAAAGAGAAAGAAGCTTTCTGAAAAAATTTTCTTTGTGTTCTGTGTAATCATCACACAGAGTTACAGCTTTCCCCTCAAGAAGCCTTTCGCTAAGACAGTTCTTGTGGAATTGGAAAAGTGATATTTGAAAGCCCATAGAGGGCTATGGTGGAAAAGGAAATATCCTCAGAGGAAATCTGGAAAGAAGCTTTCTGAAAACTGCTTAGTGTTCTGTTTATTCATCTCACACATTTTTCTGTATTTCTTGGATCTCTTTGCTAGCGTTATTTCTGTGGAATCTGAGAACAGATATTTCGGATCCCTTTGAAGACTGTAGGACCAAAGGATATATCCTCTGATAACAAAGAGAAAGAAGCTTTCTGAGAATATTCTTTGTGTTCTGTGAAATCATCTCATAGAGTTAGCGCTTTCCCCTCTAGATGCCTTTCCCTAAGACAGTTTTTGTGGAATTGGCAAAGTGATATTTGGAAGCCCAGAGAGGGCTATGGTGAAAAAGGAAATATCCTCCAATGAAATCAGGAAAGAAGCTTTCCGAGAAACTGCCCTGTGATGTGCGACATCCACTCACAGAGTTACATCTGTATTTCATGCTTCTCTTTGCTAGCCTTATTTCTGTGGAATCTGAGAACAGATATTTCGGATCCGTTTGAAGAGTATAGGGCCAAAGGAAATATCCTCCGATAACAAAGAGAAAATAGCTTTCTGAGAAAATTCTTTGTGTTCTGTGAAATCATCTCACAGAGTTACAGCTTTCCCCTTAAGAAGCCTTTCGCTAAGACAGTCCTTGTGTAATTGACAATGTGATATTTGGAAGCCCATAGAGGGCTATGGTGAAAAAGGAAATATCCTCAGATGAAATCTGGAAAGAAGATTTCTGAGAAACGGACCTGTGATGTGTGACTTTCACTCACAGAGTTACATCTGTATTTCGTGGATCTCTTTGCTAGCCTTATTTCTGTGGAATCTTAGATCAGATATTTCGGATCCCTTTGAAGACTATAGGGCCAAAGGAAATATCCTCCGATAACAAAGAGAAGAAAGCTTTCTGAGAAACTTCTTTGTGTTCTGTGAAATCATCTCACAGAGTTGCAGCCTTCCCTTCAAGAAGCCTTTCGCTAAGACAGTTCTTGTGGAATTGGAAAAGTGATATTTGGAAGGCCATAGAGGGCTATGGTAGAAAAGGAAATATCCTCAGATGAAATCTGGAAAGAAGCTTTCTGAGAAACTGCCCTGTGATGTGTGACTTCCACTCACAGAGTTACATCTGTATTTCTTGGATGTCTTTGCTAGCCTTATTTCTGTGGAATCTGAGAACAGATATTTCGGATCCCTTTGAAGACTATAGGGCCAAAGGAAATATCCTCCGATAACAAAGAGGAAGAAGCTTTATGAGAAATTTCTTTGTGTTCTGTGAAATCGTCTCATAGAGTTACAGCTTTCCCCTCAAGAAGCCTTTCGCTAAGACTGTTCTTGTGGAATTGGCAAAGTGATATTTGGAAGCCCATAGAGGGCTACGGTGAAAAAGGAAATATCCTCAGACGAAATCTGTAAAGAAGCTTTCCGAGAAACTGCTCTGTGATGTGTCATCTCCACTCACAGAGTTACATCTATTTCGTGGATCTCTTTGCTAGCCTTATTTCTGTGGAATCTGAGAACAGACATTTCGGATCCCTTTGAAGACTATAGGGCCAAAAGAATATCCTCGGACAACAAAGAGAAAGAAGTTTCCTGAGAAACTTCTTTGTGTTCTGTGACATCATCTCACAGAGTTACAGCTTTCCCCTCAGGAAGCCTTTCGCTAAGACAGTTCTTGTGGAATTGGCAAAGTGATATTTGGAAGCCCATAGAGGGCTATGCAGAGAAAGGAAATATCCTCAGATGAAATCTGGAAAGAAGTTTTCTGAGAAACTCCTTAGTATTCTGTTAATTCAGCTCACAGAGTTACATCTGTATTTCGTATATCTCTTCGCTAGCGTTATTTCTGAGAAATCTGAGAACAGATATTTCGGATCCCTTTGAAGACTGTCGGGCCAAAGGAAATATCCTCCGATAACAAAGAGAAAGAAGCTTTCTGAGAAACGGACCTGTGATGTGTGACTTAGACTCACAGAGTTACATATGTATTTCGTGGATCTCTTTGCTAGCCTTATTTCTGTGGAATCTGAGATCAGGTATTTCGGATCCCTTTGAAGACAATAGGGCCAAAGGAAATATCCTCCGATAACAAAGAGAAAGAAGCTTTCTCAGAAACTTCTTTGTGTTCTGTGAAATTATATCACAGAGTTACAGCTTTCTCTTCAAGAAAACTTTCGCTAAGACAGTTCTTGTGGAATTGGCAAAGTGATATTTGGAAGGTCATAGAGAGCTATGGTACAAAAGGAAATATCCTCACATGAAACCTGGAAAGAAGTTTTCTGAGAAACTGCCCTGTGATGTGTGACTTCCACTCACAGAGTTACATCTGTATGTCTTGGATCTCTTTGCTAGCCTTATTTCTGTGGAATCTGAGAACAGATATTTCGGATCCCTTTGAAGACTATAGGGCCAAAAGAATATCCTCGGACAACAAAGAGAAAGAAGTTTTCTGAGAAACTTCTTTGTGTTCTTGAAATCATCTCACAGAGTTACAGATTTCCCCTCAAGAAGCCTTTCGCTAAGACAGTTATGTGGAATTGGCAAAGTGATATTTGGAAGCCCATAGAGGGCTATGCTGAAAAAGTAAATATCCTCAGAGGAAATCTGGAAACAAGCTTTCTGAGAAACTGCTTAGTTTTCTGTTAATTCATCTCACAGAGTTACATCTGCATTTCGTGGATCTCTTTGCTAGCCTTATTTCTGTGGAATCTGAGAACAGATATTTCGGATCCCTTTGAAGAATATAGGGCCAAAGGAAATATCCTCCGATAACAAAGAGAAAGAAGCTTTCTGAGAAAATGCTTTGTTTTCTGTGAAATCATCTCACAGAGTTACAGCTTTCCCCTCAAGAAGCCTTTCGCTAAGACAGTTCTTGTGGAATTGGCAAAGTGATATTTGGAAGCCCTTAGAGGGCTACGGTGAAAAAGGAAATATCCTCAGATGAAATCTGGAAAGAAGCTTTCCGAGAAACTGCTCTGTGATGTGTGACCTCCACTCACAGAGTTACATCTGTATTTCGTGGATCTCTTTGCTAGCCTTATTTCTGTGGAATCTGAAAACAGATATTTCGGATCCCTTTGAAGACTATAGGGCCAAAGGAAATATCCTCCGATAACAAAGAGAAAGAAGCTTTCTGGGAAACTTCTTTGTGTTCTGTGACATCATCTCACAGAGTTACAGCTTTCCCCTCAAGAAGCCTTTCGCTAAGACAGTTCTTGTAGAATTGGCAAAGTGATATTTGGAAGCCCATAGAGGGCTATGGTGAAAAAGGAAATATCCTCAGATGAAATCTGGAAAGAAGCTTTCTGAGAAACTGCCCTGTGATGTGTGACTTCCTCTCACAGGGTTACATCTGTATTTCTTGGATCTCTTTGCTAGCCTTATTTCTGTGGAATCTGAGAACAGATATTTCGGATCCCTTTGAAGACTATAGGGCCAAAAGATTATCCTTGTACAACAAAGAGAAAGAAGTTTCCTGAGAAACTTCTTTGTGTTCTGTGACAACATCTCACAGAGTTACAGCATTCCGCTGAAGAATCCTTTCGCTAAGACAGTTCTTCTGGAATTGGAAAAGTGATATTTGGAAGCCCACAGAGGGCTATGGTGAAAAAGGAAATATCCTCAGATGAAATCTGGAAAGAAGCTTTCTGAAAACTGCTTAGTGTTCTGTTTATTCATCTCACACATTTTTCTGTATTTCTTGGATCTCTTCGCTAGCGTTATTTCTGTGGAATATGAGAACAGATATTTCGGATCCCTTTCAAGACTATATGACCAAAGGAAATATCCTCCGATAACAAAGAGAAAGAAGTTTTCTGAGAAAATTCTTTGTGTTCTGTGAAATCATCTCACAGAGTTAGCGCTTTCCCCTCTAGATGCCTTTCCCTAAGACAGTTTTTGTGGAATTGGCAAAGTGATATTTGGAAGCCCAGAGAGGGATATGGTGAAAAAGGAAATATCCTCCAATGAAATCAGGAAAGAAGCTTTCCGAGAAACTGCCCTGTGATGTGCGACTTCCACTCACAGAGTTACATCTGTATTTCTTGCTTCTCTTTGCTAGCCTTATTTCTGTGGAATCTGAGAACAGATATTTCGGATCCGTTTGAAGAGTATAGGGCCAAAGGAAATATCCTCCGATAACAAAGAGAAAATAGCTTTCTGAGAAAATTCTTTGTGTTCTGTGAAATCATCTCAAAGAGTTACAGCTTTCCCTTAAAGAAGCCTTTGGCTAAGATACTTCTTGTGGAATTGGCAAAGTGATATTTGGAAGCCCATAGAGGGCTATGGTGAAAAAGGAAATATCCTCAGATGATATCTGGAAAGAAGATTTCTGAGAAACGGACCTGTGATGTGTGACTTCCACTCACAGAGTTACATCTGTATTTCGTGGATCTCTTTGCTAGCCTTATTTCTGTGGAATCTGAGATCAGATATTTCGGATCCCTTTGAAGACTATAGGGCCAAAGGAAATATCCTCCGATAACAAAGAGAAGAAAGCTTTCTGAGAAACTTCTTTGTGTTCTGTGAAATCATCTCACAGAGTTGCAGCCTTCCCTTCAAGAAGCCTTTCGCTAAGACAGTTCTTGTGGAATTGGAAAAGTGATATTTGGAAGGCCATAGAGGGCTATGGTAGAAAAGGAAATATCCTCAGATGAAATCTGGAAAGAAGCTTTCTGAGAAACTGCCCTGTGATGTGTGACTTCCACTCACAGAGTTACATCTGTATTTCTTGGATGTCTTTGCTAGCCTTATTTCTGTGGAATCTGAGAACAGATATTTCGGATCCCTTGGAAGAGTATAGGGCCAAAGGAAATATCCTCCGATAACAAAGAGGAAGAAGCTTTATGAGAAATTTCTTTGTGTTCTGTGAAATCGTCTCATAGAGTTACAGCTTTCCCCTCAAGAAGCCTTTCGCTAAGACTGTTCTTGTGGAATTGGCAAAGTGATATTTGGAAGCCCATAGAGGGCTACGGTGAAAAAGGAAATATCCTCAGATGAAATCTGTAAAGAAGCTTTCCGAGAAACTGCTCTGTGATGTGTCACCTCCACTCACAGAGTTACATCTATTTCGTGGATCTCTTTGCTAGCCTTATTTCTGTGGAATCTGAGAACAGACATTTCGGATCCCTTTGAAGACTATAGGGCCAAAAGAATATCCTCGGACAACAAAGAGAAAGAAGTTTCCTGAGAAACTTTTTTGTGTTCTGTGACATCATCTCACAGAGTTACAGCTTTCCCCTCAGGAAGCCTTTCGCTAAGACAGTTCTTGTGGAATTGGCAAAGTGATATTTGGAAGCCCATAGAGGGCTATGCAGAAAAAGGAAATATCCTCAGATGAAATCTGGAAAGAAGTTTTCTGAGAAACTCCTTAGTATTCTGTTAATTCAGCTCACAGAGTTACATCTGTATTTCGTATATCTCTTCGCTAGCGTTATTTCTGAGGAATCTGAGAACAGATATTTCGGATCCCTTTGAAGACTGTAGGGCCAAAGGAAATATCCTCCGATAACAAAGAGAAAGAAGCTTTCTGAGAAACTTCTTTGTGTTCTGTGAAATCATCTCACAGAGTTACAGCTTTCCCCTCAAGAAGCCTTTCACTAAGACAGTTCTTGTGGAATTGGCAAAGTGATATTTGGAAGCCCGTAGAGGTCTATGGTGAAAAAGTAAATATCCTCAGATGAAATCTGGAAAGAAGCTTTCTGAGAAACTGCTCTGTGATGTGTGACTTTCACTAATCGAGTTACATATGTATTTCGTGGATCTCTTTGCTAGCGTTATTTCTGTGGAATCTGAGAACAGATATTTCGGATCCCCTTGAAGACTAAAGGGCCAAAGGAAATATCCCCCGACAACAAAGAGAAAGAAGCTTTCTGAGAAACTTCTTTGTGTTCTGTGAAATCATCTCACAGATTTACAGCTTTCCCTTCAAGAAGACTTTCGCTAAGACAGTTCTTGTGGAATTGGAAAAGTGATATTTGGAAGCCCATAGAGGTCTATGGTGAAAAAGTAAATATCCTCAGATGAAATCTGGAAAGAAGCTTTCTGAGAAACTGCTCTGTGATGTGTGACTTTCACTCATCGAGTTACATATGTATTTCGTGGATCTCTTTTCTAGCCTTATTTCTGTGGAATCTGAGATCAGATATTTCGGATCCCTTTGAAGACTATAGGACCAAAGGAAATATCCTCCGATAACAAAGAGATAGAAGCTTTCTGAGAAACTTCTTTGTGTTCTGTGACATCATCTCACAGAGATAAAGCTTTCACCTCAAGAAGCCTTTCGCTAAGACAGTTCTTGTGGAATTGGCAAAGTGATAATTGGAAGCCCATAGTGGGCTATGTTTAAAAAGGAAATATCCTGAGATGAAATCTTGAAAGAAGCTGTCTGAGAAACTGCTTAGTGTTCTGTTTATTCATCTCACACATTTTTCTGTATTTCTTGGATCTCTTCGCTAGCGTTATTTCTGAGGAATCTGAGAACAGATATTTCGGATCCCTTTGAAGAATATAGGGCCAAAGGAAATATCCTCCGATAACAAAGAGAAAGAAGCTTTCTGAGAAAATTCTTTGTGTTCTGTGAAATCATCTCACAGAGTTAGCGCTTTCCCCTCTAGATGCCTTTCCCTAAGACAGTTTTTGTGGAATTGACAAAGTGATATTTGGAAGCCCAGAGAGGGCTATGGTGAAAAAGGAAATATCCTCAGATGAAATCAGGAAAGAAGCTTTCCGAGAAACTGCCCTGTGATGTGCGACTTCCACTAACAGAGTTACATCTGTATTTCATGGATCTCTTTGCTAGCCTTATTTCTGTGGAATCTGAGAACAGATATTTCGGATCCGTTTGAAGACTGTAGGGCCAAAGGAAATATCCTCCGATAAAAAAGAGAAAATATCTTTCTGAGAAAATACTTTGTGTTCTGTGAAATCATCTCACAGAGTTACAGCTTTCCCTTTAAGAAGCCTTTCGCTAAGACAGTTATTGTGGAATAGGCAAAGTGATATTTGGAAGCCCATAGAGGGCTATGCTGAAAAAGGAAACATCCTCAGATGAAATCTGGAAAGAAGCTTTCTGAGAAACTGCTCTGTGATGTGAGACTTCCACTCACAGAGTTACATCTCTATTTCGTGGACCTCTTTGCTACCTTATTTCTGTGTAATCTGAGAACAGATATTTCGGATCCCTTTGAAGACTATAAGGCCAAGGGAAATATTCTCCGACAACAAAGAGAAAGAACCTTTCCGAAAAACTTCTTTGTGTTCTGTGAAATCATCTCGCAAAGTTACAGCTTTCCCCCTCAAGAAGCCTTTCGCTAAGAAAGTTCTTGTGGAATTGGAAAAGTGATATTTGGAAGCACATAGAGGGCTATGCTGAAAAAGGAAATATCCTCAGATGAAATCTGGAAAGAAGCTTTCTGAGAAACGGACCTGTGATGTGTGACTTAGACTCACAGAGTTACATATGTATTTCGTGGATCTCTTTGCTAGCCTTATTTCTGTGGAATCTGAGATCAGATATTTCGGATCCCTTTGAAGACTATAGGGCCAAAGGAAATATCCTCCGATAACAAAGAGAAAGAAGCTTTCTCAGAAACTTCTTTGTGTTCTGTGAAATTACCTCACAGAGTTACAGCTTTCTCTTCAAGAAAACTTTCGCTAAGACAGTTCTTGTGGAATTGGCAAAGTAATATTTGGAAGGCCATAGAGGGTTATGGTAGAAAAGGAAATATCCTCAGATGAAATCTGGAAAGAAGCTTTCTGAGAAACTGCCCTCTGATGTGTGATTTCCACTCACAGAGTTACATCTGCATTTCGTGGATCTCTTTGCTAGCCTTATTTCTGTGGAATCTGAGATCAGATATTTCGGATCCCTTTGAAGACTATAGGGCCTAAGGAAATATCCTCCGATAAAAAAGAGGAAGAAGCTTTCTGAGAAACTTCTTTGTGTTCTGTGAAATCATCTCACAGAGTTACAGCTTTCCCCTCAAGAAGCCATTCGCTAAGACAGTTCTTGTGGAATTGGCAAAGTGATATTTGGAAGCCCTTAGAGGGCTATGGAGAAAAAGGAAATATTCTCAGATGAAATCTGTAAAGAAGCTTTCTGAGAAACTGCTTAATCTTCTGTTAATTCATCCCAAAGGGTTACATCTGTATTTCCTGGATCTCTTTGCTAGCCTTATTTCTGTGGAATCTGAGAACAGATATTTCGGATCCCTTTGAAGACTACAGGGCAAAATTGAATATCCTCCGATAAGAAAGAGAAAGAAGCTTTATGAGAAAATTCTTTGTGTTCTGTTAAATCATCTCACAGAGTTACAGCTTTCCCCTCAAGAAGCCTTTCGCTAAGACAGTTCTTGTGTAATTGGCAAAGTGATATTTGGAAGCCCATAGAGGGCTATGGTGAAAAAGGAAATATCCTCAGATGAAATCTGGAAAGAAGATTTCTGAGAAACGGACCTGTTTTGTGTGACTTCCACTCACAGAGTTACATCTGTATTTCGTGGATCTCTTTGCTAGCCTTATTTCTGTGGAATCTGAGAACAGATATTTCGGATCCCTTTGAAGACTATAGGGCCAAAGGAAATATCCTCCGATAACAAAGAGGAAGAAGCTTTCTGAGAAACTTCTTTGTTCTGTGAAATCATCTCACAGAGTTACAGCTTTCCACTCAAGAAGACTTTCGCTAAGACAGTTCTTGTGGAATTGGCAAAGTGATATTTGGAAGCCCATATAGGGCTATGGTGAAAAAGGAAATATCCTCAGATGAAATCTGGAAAGAAGCTTTCCGAGAAACTGTTCGGTGATGTGTGACTTCCACTCACAGAGTTACAAATGTATTACGTGGATCTCTTTGCTAGCCTTATTTCTGTGGAATATGAGAACAGATATTTCGGATCCCTTTGAAGACTATAGGGCCAAAGGAAATATCCTCCGATAATAAAGAGGAAAAAGCTTTCTGAGAAAGTTCTTTGTTTTCTGTGAAATCATCTCACAGAGTTACAGCTTTCCCCTCAAGAAGCCTTTCGCTAAGACAGTTCTTGTGGAATTGGTAAAGTGATATTTGGAAGCCCATAGTTGGCTATGATGAAAAAGGAAATATACTCAGATGAAATCTGGAAAGAAGCTTTCTGAGAAACTGCTCTGGGATGTGTGACTTTCACTCACAGAGTTACATCTGTATTTCCTGGATGTCTTTGCTAGCCTTATATCTGTGGAATCTGAGAACAGATATTTCGGATCCCTTGGAAGAGTATAGGGCCAAAGGAAATATCCTCCGATAACAAAGAGGAAGAAGCTTTATGAGAAATTTCTTTGTGTTCTGTGAAATCGTCTCATAGAGTTACAGCTTTCCCCTCAAGAAGCCTTTCGCTAAGACTGTTCTTGTGGAATTGGCAAAGTGATATTTGGAAGCCCATAGAGGGCTACGGTGAAAAAGGAAATATCCTCAGATGAAATCTGTAAAGAAGCTTTCCGAGAAACTGCTCTGTGATGTGTCACCTCCACTCACAGAGTTACATCTATTTCGTGGATCTCTTTGCTAGCCTTATTTCTGTGGAATCTGAGAACAGACATTTCGGATCCCTTTGAAGACTATAGGGCCAAAAGAATATCCTCGGACAACAAAGAGAAAGAAGTTTCCTGAGAAACTTTTTTGTGTTCTGTGACATCATCTCACAGAGTTACAGCTTTCCCCTCAGGAAGCCTTTCGCTAAGACAGTTCTTGTGGAATTGGCAAAGTGATATTTGGAAGCCCATAGAGGGCTATGCAGAAAAAGGAAATATCCTCAGATGAAATCTGGAAAGAAGTTTTCTGAGAAACTCCTTAGTATTCTGTTAATTCAGCTCACAGAGTTACATCTGTATTTCGTATATCTCTTCGCTAGCGTTATTTCTGAGGAATCTGAGAACAGATATTTCGGATCCCTTTGAAGACTGTAGGGCCAAAGGAAATATCCTCCGATAACAAAGAGAAAGAAGCTTTCTGAGAAACTTCTTTGTGTTCTGTGAAATCATCTCACAGAGTTACAGCTTTCCCCTCAAGAAGCCTTTCGCTAAGACAGTTCTTGTGGAATTGGCAAAGTGATATTTGGAAGCCCGTAGAGGTCTATGGTGAAAAAGTAAATATCCTCAGATGAAATCTGGAAAGAAGCTTTCTGAGAAACTGCTCTGTGATGTGTGACTTTCACTAATCGAGTTACATATGTATTTCGTGGATCTCTTTGCTAGCGTTATTTCTGTGGAATCTGAGAACAGATATTTCGGATCCCCTTGAAGACTAAAGGGCCAAAGGAAATATCCCCCGACAACAAAGAGAAAGAAGCTTTCTGAGAAACTTCTTTGTGTTCTGTGAAATCATCTCACAGATTTACAGCTTTCCCTTCAAGAAGACTTTCGCTAAGACAGTTCTTGTGGAATTGGAAAAGTGATATTTGGAAGCCCATAGAGGTCTATGGTGAAAAAGTAAATATCCTCAGATGAAATCTGGAAAGAAGCTTTCTGAGAAACTGCTCTGTGATGTGTGACTTTCACTCATCGAGTTACATATGTATTTCGTGGATCTCTTTTCTAGCCTTATTTCTGTGGAATCTGAGATCAGATATTTCGGATCCCTTTGAAGACTATAGGACCAAAGGAAATATCCTCCGATAACAAAGAGATAGAAGCTTTCTGAGAAACTTCTTTGTGTTCTGTGACATCATCTCACAGAGATAAAGCTTTCACCTCAAGAAGCCTTTCGCTAAGACAGTTCTTGTGGAATTGGCAAAGTGATAATTGGAAGCCCATAGTTGGCTATGTTTAAAAAGGAAATATCCTGAGATGAAATCTTGAAAGAAGCTGTCTGAGAAACTGCTTAGTGTTCTGTTTATTCATCTCACACATTTTTCTGTATTTCTTGGATCTCTTCGCTAGCGTTATTTCTGAGGAATCTGAGAACAGATATTTCGGATCCCTTTGAAGAATATAGGGCCAAAGGAAATATCCTCCGATAACAAAGAGAAAGAAGCTTTCTGAGAAAATTCTTTGTGTTCTGTGAAATCATCTCACAGATTTACAGCTTTCCCTTTAAGAAGCCTTTCGCTAAGACAGTTATTGTGGAATAGGCAAAGTGATATTTGGAAGCCCATAGAGGGCTATGCTGAAAAAGGAAACATCCTCAGATGAAATCTGGAAAGAAGCTTTCTGAGAAACTGCTCTGTGATGTGAGACTTCCACTCACAGAGTTACATCTCTATTTCGTGGACCTCTTTGCTACCTTATTTCTGTGTAATCTGAGAACAGATATTTCGGATCCCTTTGAAGACTATAAGGCCAAGGGAAATATTCTCCGACAACAAAGAGAAAGAACCTTTCCGAAAAACTTCTTTGTGTTCTGTGAAATCATCTCGCAAAGTTACAGCTTTCCCCCTCAAGAAGCCTTTCGCTAAGAAAGTTCTTGTGGAATTGGAAAAGTGATATTTGGAAGCACATAGAGGGCTATGCTGAAAAAGGAAATATCCTCAGATGAAATCTGGAAAGAAGCTTTCTGAGAAACGGACCTGTGATGTGTGACTTAGACTCACAGAGTTACATATGTATTTCGTGGATCTCTTTGCTAGCCTTATTTCTGTGGAATCTGAGATCAGATATTTCGGATCCCTTTGAAGACTATAGGGCCAAAGGAAATATCCTCCGATAACAAAGAGAAAGAAGCTTTCTCAGAAACTTCTTTGTGTTCTGTGAAATTACCTCACAGAGTTACAGCTTTCTCTTCAAGAAAACTTTCGCTAAGACAGTTCTTGTGGAATTGGCAAAGTAATATTTGGAAGGCCATAGAGGGTTATGGTAGAAAAGGAAATATCCTCAGATGAAATCTGGAAAGAAGCTTTCTGAGAAACTGCCCTCTGATGTGTGATTTCCACTCACAGAGTTACATCTGCATTTCGTGGATCTCTTTGCTAGCCTTATTTCTGTGGAATCTGAGATCAGATATTTCGGATCCCTTTGAAGACTATAGGGCCTAAGGAAATATCCTCCGATAAAAAAGAGGAAGAAGCTTTCTGAGAAACTTCTTTGTGTTCTGTGAAATCATCTCACAGAGTTACAGCTTTCCCCTCAAGAAGCCATTCGCTAAGACAGTTCTTGTGGAATTGGCAAAGTGATATTTGGAAGCCCTTAGAGGGCTATGGAGAAAAAGGAAATATTCTCAGATGAAATCTGTAAAGAAGCTTTCTGAGAAACTGCTTAATGTTCTGTTAATTCATCCCAAAGGGTTACATCTGTATTTCCTGGATCTCTTTGCTAGCCTTATTTCTGTGGAATCTGAGAACAGATATTTCGGATCCCTTTGAAGACTACAGGGCAAAATTGAATATCCTCCGATAAGAAAGAGAAAGAAGCTTTATGAGAAAATTCTTTGTGTTCTGTTAAATCATCTCACAGAGTTACAGCTTTCCCCTCAAGAAGCCTTTCGCTAAGACAGTTCTTGTGTAATTGGCAAAGTGATATTTGGAAGCCCATAGAGGGCTATGGTGAAAAAGGAAATATCCTCAGATGAAATCTGGAAAGAAGATTTCTGAGAAACGGACCTGTTTTGTGTGACTTCCACTCACAGAGTTACATCTGTATTTCGTGGATCTCTTTGCTAGCCTTATTTCTGTGGAATCTGAGAACAGATATTTCGGATCCCTTTGAAGACTATAGGGCCAAAGGAAATATCCTCCGATAACAAAGAGGAAGAAGCTTTCTGAGAAACTTCTTTGTTCTGTGAAATCATCTCACAGAGTTACAGCTTTCCACTCAAGAAGACTTTCGCTAAGACAGTTCTTGTGGAATTGGCAAAGTGATATTTGGAAGCCCATATAGGGCTATGATGAAAAAGGAAATATCCTCAGATGAAATCTGGAAAGAAGCTTTCCGAGAAACTGTTCGGTGATGTGTGACTTCCACTCACAGAGTTACAAATGTATTACGTGGATCTCTTTGCTAGCCTTATTTCTGTGGAATATGAGAACAGATATTTCGGATCCCTTTGAAGACTATAGGGCCAAAGGAAATATCCTCCGATAATAAAGAGGAAAAAGCTTTCTGAGAAAGTTCTTTGTTTTCTGTGAAATCATCTCACAGAGTTACAGCTTTCCCCTCAAGAAGCCTTTCGCTAAGACAGTTCTTGTGGAATTGGTAAAGTGATATTTGGAAGCCCATAGTTGGCTATGATGAAAAAGGAAATATACTCAGATGAAATCTGGAAAGAAGCTTTCTGAGAAACTGCTCTGGGATGTGTGACTTTCACTCACAGAGTTACATCTGTATTTCCTGGATGTCTTTGCTAGCCTTATATCTGTGGAATCTGAGAACAGATATTTCGGATCTCTTTGAAGTCTATACGGCCAAAGTAAATATCCTCCGATAACAAAGAGAAAGAAGCTTTCTGAGATACTTCTTTGTGTTCTGTGAAATCATCTCACAGAGTTTCAGCTTTCTCCTCAAGAAGACTTTCGCTAAGACAGTTCTTGTAGAATTGGCAAAGTGCTATTTGGAAGCCCATAGAGGGCTACGGTGAAAAAGGAAATATCCTCAGATGAAATCTGGAAAGAAGCTTTCTGAGAAACTGCTCTGTGATCTGTGACTTCCACTCACAGAGTTACATCTGTATTTCGTGGATCTCTCTGCTAGCCTTATTTCTGTGGAATCTGAGAACAGATATTTCAGATCCCTTTGAAGAATATGGGGCCAAAGGAAATATCCTCCGATAACAAAGAGAAAGAAGCTTTCTGAGAAACTTCTTTGTGTTCTGTGAAATCATCTCACACAGTTACAGCTTTCCCCTCAAGAAGACTTTCGACAAGACAGTTCTTGTGGAATTGGCAAAGTGATATTTGGAAGCCCTAGAGGGCTATGTTGAAAAAGGAAATATCCTCAGATGAAATCTGGAAAGAATCTTTCTGAGTAACTGCTTAGTGTTCTGTTAATTCATCTCACAGAGTTACATCTGTATTTCGTGGTTCTCTTTGCTAGCCTTATTTCTGTGGAATCGGAGAACATATATTTCGGATCCCTTTGAAGACTATAGTGCCAAAGGAAATATCCTCCGATAACAAAGAGAAAGAAGCTTTCTGAGAAACTTCTTTGTGTTCTGTGAAATCATCTCACAGAGTTACAGCTTTCCCCTCAAGAAACCTCTCGCCAAGACAGTTCTTGTGGAATTGGCAAAGTGATATTTGGAAGCCCTTAGGGGGCTATGTTGAAAAAGGAAATATACTCAGATGAAATCTGGAAAGAAGCTTTCTGAGAAACTGCTCTGTGATGTGTGACTTCCACTCAAAGGGTTACATCTGTATTTCGTGTATCTCTTTGCTAGCCTTATTTCTGTGGAATCTGAGAACAGATATTTCAGATCCCTTTGAAGACTGTAGGGCCAAAGGAAATATCCTCCGATAACAAAGAGAAAGAAGCTTTCTGAGAAACTTCTTTGTGTTCTGTGAAATCATCTCACAGAGTTCCCGCTTTCCCCTCAAGAAGCCGTTCGTTAAGACAGTTCTTGTGGAAACGGCAAAGTGATATTTGGAAGCCCATAGGGGGCTATGGTGAAAAAGGAAATATACTCAGATGAAAACTGGAAAGAAGCTTTCTGAGAAACTACTCTGTGTTGTGTGACTTCCACTCACAGAGTTACATCCGTATTTCGTGAATCTCTTTGCTAGCCTTATTTCAGTTAAAACTGAGAACAGATATTTCGGATGCCTTTGAAGACTATAGGGCCAAAGGAAATATCCTCCGATAACAAAGAGAAAGAGGCTTTCTGAGAAAATTCTTTGTGTTATGTGAAATCATCTCACAGAGTTACAGCTTTCCCCTCAAGAAGCCTTTCGCTAAGACAGTTCTTGTGGAATTGGCAAAGGGATATTCGGAAGCCCTTTGAGGGCTATGGTGAAAAAGGAAATATCCTCAGATGAAATCTGGAAAGAAGCGTTCTGAGAAACTGCTTAGTGTTCTGTTAATTCATCTCACAGAGTTACATCCGTATTTCGTGGATCTCTTTGCTAGACTTATTTCTGTGGAATCTGAGAACAGATATTTCGGATGCCTTTGAAGACTACAGGGCCAAAGGAAATATCCTCCGATAACAAAGAGGAAGAAGCTTTCTGAGAAATTACTTTGTGTTATGTGAAATCATCTCACAGAGTTACAGCTTTCCTCTCAACAAGCCTTTCGCTAAGCCAGTTCTAGTGAAATAGGCAAAGTGATATTTGGAAGCCCATAGAGTGCTATGTCGAAAAAGGAAATATCTTGAGATGAAATCTGGAAAGAAACTTTCTGAGAAAGTCCTCTGTGATGTGTGACTTCCATTCACAGAGTTACAACTGTATTTGGTGTATGTCTTTGCTAGACTTATTTCTGTGGAATCTGAGAACAGATATTTCAGATCCCTTTGAAGACTATAGGGGCAAAGGAAATATCCTCCAATAAAAAAGAGAAAGAAGCTTTCTGAGAAACTTCTTTGTGTTCAGTGAAATCATCTCACAGAGTTACAGCTTTCCCCTCAAGAAGCCTTTCGCTAAGACAGTTCTTGTGGAATTGGCTAAGTTGTATTTGGAAGCCCTTAGAGGACTATGGTGAAAAAGGAAATATCCTCAGATGAAATCTGGAAAGAAGCTTTATGAGAAACTGCTTAGTCTACTCTTAATTCACCTCAAAGAGTTACATCTGTATTTCGTGGATGTCTTTGCTAGCCTTACTTCTGTGGAATTTGAGAACAGATATTTCGGATCCCTTGAAGACTAGGGCCAAAGGAAATATCCTGCGATAACAAAGAGAAAGAAGCTTTCTGAGAAACTTGTTTGTGTTCTGTGAAATCATCTCACAGAGTTACAGCTTTCCCCTCAAGAAGCCTTTCGCTAAGACAGTTCTTGTGGAAGTGGCAAAGTGATATTTGGAAGCCCATAGAGGGCTATGGTGAAAAAGGAAATATCCTCAGATGAAATCTGGAAGGAAGCTTTCTGAGAAAGGCCTCTGTGATGTGTGACTTCCACTCACAGAGTTACAACTGAATTTCGTGTATCTCTTTGCTAGCCTTATTTCTGTGGAATCTGAGAACAGATATTTCGGATCTCTTTGAAGACTATAGGGGCAAAGGAAATATCCTCCGAAAACAAAGAGAAAGAAGCTTTCGGAGAAACTTCTTTGTGTTCTGTGAAATCTTCTCACAGAATTACAGCTTTCCCCTTAAGAAGCCTTTCGCTAAGACAGTTCTTGTGGAATTGACTAAGTGATATTTGGAAGCCCGTAGAGGACTATGGTGAAAAAGGAAATATCCTCAGATGAAATCTGGAAAGAAGCTTTCGGAGAAACTGCTTAGTCTTCTCTTAATTCAACTCAGAGAGTTACATCTGTATTTCGTGGATGTCTTTGCTAGCCTATATCTGTGGAATTTGAGAACAGATATTTCGGATCCCTTTGAAGACTATAGGGCCAAAGGAAATATCCTCCGATAACAAAGAGAAAGAAGCTTTCTGAGAAACTTCGTTGTGTTCTGTGAAGTCATCTAACACAGTTACAGCTTTCCCCTCAAGAAGCCTTTCGCTAAGACAGTTCTTGTGGAATTGGCAAAGTGATATTTGGAAGCCCATAGAGGGCTATGGTGAAAAAGGAAATATCCTCAGATGAAATCTGGAAATAAGCTTTCTGAGAAACTGCTTAGTGTTCTTTTAATTCATCTCACAGAGTTACATCTGTATTTCGTGGATCTCTTTGCTAGCCTCATTTCTGTGGAATCTGAGAACAGATATTTCGGATCCCTTTGAAGACTATAGGGCCAAAGGAAATATCCTTCGATAACAAAGAGGAAGAAGCTTTCTGAGAAACTTCTTTGTGTTCTGTGAAATCATCTCACAGAGTTACAGCTTTTCCCTCATGAACACTTTCGTATGACAGTTCTTGTGTAATTGCCAAAGTGATATTTTGAAGCCCATATAGGGCTATGGTGAAAAAGGAAATATCCTCAGATGAAATCTGGAAAGAAGCTTTCAGGGAAACTGCTCTGTGATGTGTGACTTCCTCTCACAGAGTTATATCTGTATTTCGTGGATATCTTTGCTAGCTTTACTTCTGTGGAATCTGAGAACAGATATTTCGGATCCCTTTGAAGACTATAGGGCCAAAGGAAATATCCTCCGATAACAAAGAGAAAGAAGCTTTCTGAGAAACTTCTTTGTGTTCTGTGAAATCATCTCAGAGAGTTACAGCTTTTCCCTCATGAAGACTTTCGTAAGACAGTTCTTGTGGAATTGGCAAAGTGATATTTGGAAGCCCATAGAGGGCTATGGTGTAAAAGGAAATATCCTCAGATGAAATCTGGAAAGAACCTTTCTGAGAAACTGCTTAGTGTTCTGCTAATTCATCTCACAGAGTTACATCTGTATTTCGTGGATCTCTTTGCTAGCCTTATTTCTGTGGAATCTGAGAACAGATATTTCGGATCCCTTTGAAGACTATAGGGCCAAAGGAAATATCCTCCGATAACAAAGAGAAAGAAGCTTTCTGAGAAACTTCTTTGTGTTCTGTGAAATCATCTCACAGAGTTACAGCTTTCCCCTCAAGAAGACTTTCGCTAAGACAGTTCTTGTGGAATTGGCAAAGTGATATTTGGAAGCCCATAGAGGGCTATGGTGAAAAAGGAAGTATCCACAGATGAAATCTGGAAAGAAGCTTTCTGAGAAACTGCTTAGTGTTCTGTTAATTCATCTCACAGTGTTACATCTGTATTACGTGGATCTCTTTGCTAGCCTTATTTCTGTGGAATCTGAGAACAGATATTTCAGATCCCTTTGAAGACTATGGGGCCAAAGGAAATATCCTCCGATAACAAAGAGAAAGAAGCGCTCTGAGAAACTTCTTTGTGTTCTCTGAAATCATCTCACAGAGTTACAGCTTTCCCCTCAAGAAGACTTTCGCTAAGACAGTTCTTGTGGAATTGGCAAAGTGATATTCGGAAGCCCATAGAGAGCTACGGTGAAAAAGGAAATATCCTCAGATGAAATCTGGAAAGAAGCTTTCTGAGAAACTGCTCTGTGATGTGTGATTTCCACTCACACAGTTACATGTGTATTTCGTGGATCTCTGTGCTAGCCTTATTTCTGTGGAATCTGAGAACAGATATTTCAGATCCCTTTGAAGAATATAGGGCCAAAGGAAATATCTTCCGATAACAAAGAGAAAGAAGCTTTCTGAGAAACTTCGTTTTGTTCTGTGAAATCATCTCACACAGTTACAGCTTTCCCCTCAAGAAGACTTTCGACAAGACAGTTCTTGTGGAATTGGCAAAGTGATATTTGGAAGCCCCCAGAGGGCTATGTTGAAAAAGCAAATATCCTCAGATGAAATCTGGAAAGAAGCTTTCCGAGAAACTGCTCGGTGATGTGTGACTTCCACTCACAGAGTTACAAATGTATTACGTGGATCTCTTTGCTAGCCTTATTTCTGTGGAATCTGAGAACAGATATTTCGGATCCCTTTGAAGACTATAGGGCCAAAGGAAATATCCTCCGATAATAAAGAGGAAAAAGCTTTCTGAGAAAGTTCTTTGTTTTCAGTGAAATCATTTCACAGAGTTACAGCTTTCCCCTCAAGAAGCCTTTCGCTAAGACAGTTCTTGTGGAATTGGCAAAGTGATATTTGGAAGCCCATAGTTGGCTATGGTGAAAAAGGAAATATACTCAGATGAAATCTGGAAAGAAGCTTTCTGAGAAACTGCTCTGGGATGTGTGACTTTCACTCACAGAGTTACATCTGTATTTCCTGGATGTCTTTGCTAGCCTTATTTCTGTGGAATCTGAGAACAGATATTTCGGATGCCTTTGAAGACTATAGGGCCTAAGGAAATATCCTCCGATAAAAAAGAGGAAGAAGCTTTCTGAGAAACTTCTTTGTGTTCTGTGAAATCATCTCACAGAGTTACAGCTTTCCCCTCAAGAAGCCTTTCGCTAAGACAGTTCTTGTGGAATTGGCAAAGTGATATTTGGAAGCCCTTAGAGGGCTATGGAGAAAAAGTAAATATTCTCAGATGAAATCTGTAAAGAAGCTTTCTGAGAAACTGCTTAGTCTTCTATTAACTCATCTCACAGAGTTACATCTGTATTTCGTGGATCTCTTTGCTAGCCTTATGTCTGTGGAATTTGTGAACAGATATTTCGGATCCCTTTGAAGACTATAGGGCCAAGGAAAATATCCTACGATAACAAAGAGAAAGAAGCTTTCTGAGAAACTTCTTTGTGTTCTGTGAAATCATCTCCCAGAGTTACAGCTTTCCCCTCAAGAAGCCTTTCGCTAAGACAGTTCTTGTGGAATTGGCTAAGTGATATTGGGAAGCCAATAGAGGGCAATGGTGAAAAAGGAAATATCCTCAGATGAAATCTTGAAAGAATCTTTCTGAGAAACTGCTTTGTGTTCTGTTAATTCACCTCACAGAGTTACATCTGTAATTCGTGGATCTGTTTGCTAGTCTTATTTCTGTGAAATCTGAGAACAGATATTTCAGATCCCTGTGAAAACTATGGGGCCAAAGGAAATATCCTCGGATAACAAAGAGAAAGAAGCTTTCTGAGAAACTTCTTTGTGTTCTGTGAAAACATCTCACAGAGTTACAACTTTCCCCTCAAGAATCCTTTCGCTAAGACAGTTCTTGAGGAAATGGCAAAGTGATATTTGGAAGCCCATAGGGGGCAATGGTGAAAAAGGAAATATCCTCAGATGAAATCTCGAAAGAAGCTTTCCGAGAAACTGCTCTGTGATGTGTGACTTCCACTCACAGAGTTACACCTGTATTACGTGGATCTCTTTGCTAGCCTTATTTCTGTGTTATCTGAGAACAGATATTTCGGATCAATTTGAAGACTATAGGGCCAAAGGAAATATCCTCCGATAATAAAGAGGAAGAAGCTTTCTGAGAAATTTCTTTGTGTTCTGTGAAATCATGTCACAGAGTTACAGCTTTCCCTTCAAGAACCCTTTCACTAAGACAGTTCTTGTGGAATTGAGAAAGTGATATTTGGAAGCCCAGAGCGGGCTATTGTGAAAAAGGAAATATACTCTGATGAAATCTGGAAAGAAACTTTCAGAGAAACTGCTCTGTGATGTTGACTTCCACTCACAGAGTTACATCTGTATTTCGTGGATCTCTTTTCTAGCCTTATATCTGTGGAATCTGAGAACAGATATTTCGGATCCCGTTGAAGTCTATACGGCCAAAGTAAATATCCTCCGATAACAAAGAGAAAGAAGCTTTCTGAGATACTTCTTTGTGTTCTGTGAAATCAACTCACAGAGTTTCAGCTTTCTCCTCAAGAAGACTTTCGCTAAGACAGTTCTTGTAGAATTGGCAAAGTGATATGTGGAAGCCCATAGAGGGCTATGGTGAAAGAGGAAATATCCTCAGATGAAATCTGGAAAGAAGCTTTCTGAGTAACTGCTTAGTGTTCTGTTAATTCATCTCACAGAGTTAAATCTGTATTTCGTGGTTCTCTTTGCTAGCCTTATTTCTGTGGAATCTGAGAACATATATTTCGGATCCCTTTGAAGACTATAGGTCCAAAGGAAATATCCTCCGATAACAAAGAGAAAGAAGCTTTCTGAGAAACTTCTTTGTGTTCTGTGAAATCATCTCACAGAGTTACAGCTTTCCCCTCAAGAAGCCTTTCGCCAAGACAGTTCTTGTGGAATTGGCAAAGTGATATTTGGAAGCCCATAGGGGGCTATGTTGAAAAAGGAAATATACTCCGATGAATTCTGGAAAGAAGCTTTCTGAGAAACTGCTCTGTGACGTGTGACTTCCACTCACGGAGTTACATCTGTATTTAGTGGATCTCTTTGCTAGCCTTATTTCTGTGGAAACTAGGAACAGATATTTCGGATCCCTTTGAAGACTATAGGGCCAAAGGAAATATGCTCCGATAACAAAGAGAAAGAAGCTTTCTTAGAAACTTCGTTGTGTTCTGTGAAATCATCTCACAGAGTTACAGCTTTCCCCACAAGAAGCCTTTCGCTAAGACAGTTCTTGTGGAATTGGCAAAGTGATATTTGGAAGCCATTAGAGGGCTATGGTGAAAAAGGAAATATCCTCAGATGAAATCTGGAAAGAAGCTTTCTGAGAAACTGCTCTGTGATGTGTGACTTCCACTCACAGAGTTACATCCGTATTTCGTGGATCTCTTTGCTAGCCTTATTTCTGTGGAATCTGAGAACATATATTTCGGATCCCGTTGAAGGCTATAGGGCCAAAGGAAATATCCTCCGATAACAAAGAGAAAGAAGCTTTCTGAGAAACTTCTTTGTGTTCTGTGAAATCATCTCACAGAGTTACAGCTTTCCCCTCAAGAAGCCTTTCGCTAAAGCAGTTCTTGTGGAATTGGCAAAGTGATATTTGGAAGCCCATACAGGGCTATGGTGAAAAACGAATTATCCTCAATTGAAATCTGGAAAATAGCTTTCTGAGAACCTGCTTAGTGTTCTGTTAATTCATCTCACAGAGTTTCAACTGTATTTCGTGGATCTCTTTGATAACCTTATTTCTGTGGAATCTGAGAACAGATATTTCGGATCCCTTTGAAGACTATAGGGCCAAAGGAAATATCCTCTGATAACAAAGAGAAAGAAGATTTCTGAGAAACTTCTTTGTGTTCTGTGAAATCATCTCTGAGAGTTACAGCTCTCCCCTCAAGAAGCCTTTCGCTAAGATATTTCTTGTGGAATTGGCAAAGTGATATTTGGAAACCATTAGTGGACTATGGTGAAAAAGGAAATATCCTCAGATGAAATCTGGAAAGAAGCTTTCTGAGAAACTGCTCTATGATGTGGGTCTTCCACTCACAGAGTTACATCTGTATTTCGTCGATCTCTTTGCTAGCCTAATTTCTGTGGAATCTGAGAACAGATATTTCGGATCCCTTTGAAAACTATAGGGCCAAAGGAAATATACTCCGATAACAAAGAGAAAGAAACTTTCTGAGAATCTTCTTTGTGTTCTGTGAAATCATCTCACTGAGTTACAGCTTTCCCCTCAAGAAGACTTTCGCTAAGACAGTTCTTGTGGAATTGGCAAAATGATATTTGGAAGCCCATAGAGGGCTATGGTGAAAAAGGAAATATCCTCACATGAAATCTGGAAAATAGCTTTCTGAGAAACTGCTTAGTTTTCTGTTAATTCATCTCACAGATTTACATCTTTATTTCGCGGATCTCTGTGCTAGCCTTATTTCTGTGGAATCTGAGAACAGATATTTCGGATCCCTTGGAAGGCTATAGGGCCAAAGGAAATATCCTCCGATAACAAAGAGAAAGAAGCTCTTTGAGAAAATTCTTTGTGTTCTGTGAAATCATCTCAGAGAGTGACAGCTTTCCCCTCAAGAAGCCTTTCGCTAAGACAGTTCTTGTGGAACAGGCAAAGTGATATTAGGAAGCCCATAGAGGGCTATAGTGAAAAAGGAAATATCCTCAGCTGAAATCTGGAAAGAAGCTTTCTGAGGAACTGCTCTATGATGTGTGACTTCCACTCCAAGAGTTACATCTGTATTTCGTGTATCTCTTTGCTTGGCTTACTTCTGTGGAATCTGAGAACAGATATTTCGGATCCCTTTGAACACTATAGGGCCAAAGGAAATATCCGCCGATAACAAACAGAAAGAAGCTTTCTGAGAAACTTCCTTGTGTTCTGTGAAGTCATCTCACAGAGTTACAGCTTTCCCCTCAAGAAGCCTTTCGCTAAAACAGTTCTTGTGGAATTGGCAAAGTGATATTTGGAAGCCCGTAGAGGGCTATGGTGAAAAAGGAAATATCCTCAGACGAAATCTGGAAAGAAGCTTTCTGAGAACCTGCTTAGTGTTCTGTTAATTCCTCTCACAAAGTTTCATCTGTATTTCGTGGATCTCTTTGATTACCTTATTTCTGTGGAATCTGAGAACAGATATTTCGGATCCCTTTGAAGACTATAGGGCCAAAGGAAATATCCTCCGTTAACAAAGAGAAAGAAGCTTTCTGAGAACCTTCTTTGTGTTCTGTGAAATCATCTCTGAGAGTTACAGCTCTCCCCTGAAGAAGCATTTCGCTAAGATAGTTCTTGTGGAATTGGCAAAGTGATATTTGTAAGCCCACAGAGGGATATGTTGAAAAAGGAAATATCCTCAGATGAAATATGGAAAGAAGCTTTCTGAGAAACTGCTGTATGATGTGGGTCTTCCACTCACAGAGTTACATATGTATTTCGTGGATGTCTTTGCTAGCCTTATTTCTGTGGAATCTGAGAACAGATATTTCGGATCCCTTTGAAAACTATAGGGCCAAAGCAAATATCCTCCGATAACAAAGAGTAAGAAGCTTTCTGAGAAACTTCTTTGTGTTCTATGTAATCATCTCTCAGAGTTACAGCTTCTCCCTCAAGAAGCCTTTCGCTAAGACAGTTATTGTGGAATTGGCAAAGTGATATTTGGAATCCCATAGAGGGCTATGGTGAAAAAGGAATTATCCTCACATGAAATCTGGAAAATAGCTTTCTGAGAAACTACTTAGTTTTCTGTAAATTCATCTCACAGATTTACATCTTTATTTCACGGATCTCTTTGCTAGCCTTATTTCTGTGGAATCTGAGAACAGATATTTCGGATCCCTTGGAAGACTATAGGGCCAAAGGAAATATCCTCCGTTAACAAAGAGAAAGAAGCTTTCTGAGAACCTTCTTTGTGTTTTGTGAAATCATCTCTCAGAGTTACAGCTTTCCCCTCAAGAAGCCTTTCGCTGAGACAGTTCTTGTGGAATTGGCAATGTGATATTTGGAACCCCTAGAGGGATATGTTTAAAAAGGAAATATCCTCAGATGAAATCTGGAAAGAAGCTTTCTGAGAAACTGCTCTATGATTTGTGACATCCACTCACAGAGTTACATCTGTATTTCGTGGATCTCTTTGCTAGGCCTATTTCTGTGGAATCTGCGAACAGATATTTCGGATCCCTTGGAAGACTATAGGGCCAAAGGAAATACCAGCCGATAACAAACAGAAAGAAGCTTTCTGAGAAACTTCCTTGTGTTCTGTGAAGTCATCTCACAGAGTTACAGCTTTCCCCTCAAGAAGCCTTTCGCTAAAGCAGTTCTTGTGGAATTGGCAAAGTGATATTTGGAAGCCCATACAGGGCTATGGTGAAAAACGAAATATCCTCAATTGAAATCTGGAAAATAGCTTTCTGAGAACCTGCTTAGTGTTCTGTTAATTCATCTCACAGAGTTTCAACTGTATTTCGTGGATCTCTTTGATAACCTTATTTCTGTGGAATCTGAGAACAGATATTTCGGATCCGTTTGAAGACAATAGGGCCAAAGGAAATATCCTCTGATAACAAAGAGAAAGAAGATTTCTGAGAAACTTCTTTGTGTTCTGTGAAATCATCTCTGAGAGTTACAGCTCTCCCCTCAAGAAGCCTTTCGCTAAGACATTTGTTGTGGAATTGGCAAAGTGATATTTGGAAACCATTAGAGGACTATGGTGAAAAAGGAAATATCCTCAGATGAAATCTGGAAAGAAGCTTTCTGAGAATCTGCTCTATGATGTGGGTCTTCCACTCACAGAGTTACATCTGTATTTCGTGGATCTCTTTGCTAGCCTAATTTCTATGGAATCTGAGAACAGATATTTCGGATCCCTTTGAAAACTATAGGGCCAAAGGAAATATACTCCGATAACAAAGAGAAAGAAACTTTCTGAGAATCTTCTTTGTGTTCTGTGAAATCATCTCACAGAGTTACAGCTTTCCCCTCAAGAAGACTTTCGCTAAGACAGTTCTTGTGGAATTGGCAAAATGATATTTGGAAGCCCATAGAGGGCTATGGTGAAAAAGGAAATATCCTCACATGAAATCTGGAAAATAGCTTTCTGAGAAACTGCTTAGTTTTCTGTTAATTCATCTCACAGATTTACATCTTTATTTCACGGATCTCTGTGCTAGCCTTATTTCTGTGGAATCTGAGAACAGATATATCGGATCCCTTGGAAGGCTGTAGGGCCAAAGGAAATATCCTCCGATAACAAAGAGAAAGAAGCTCTTTGAGAAAATTCTTTGTGTTCTGTGAAATCATCTCAGAGAGTGACAGCTTTCCCCTCAAGAAGCCTTTCGCTAAGACAGTTCTTGTGGAACAGGCAAAGTGATATTAGGAAGCCCATAGAGGGCTATGGTGAAAAAGGAAATATCCTCAGCTGAAATCTGGAAAGAAGCTTTCTGAGGAACTGCTCTATGATGTGTGACTTCCACTCACAGAGTTACATCTGTATTTCGTGTATCTCTTTGCTTGGCTTATTTCTGTGGAATCTGAGAACAGATATTTCGGATCCCTTTGAACACTATAGGGCCAAAGGAAATATCCGCTAATAACAAACAGAAAGAAGCTTTCTGAGAAACTTCCTTGTGTTCTGTGAAGTCATCTCACAGAGTTACAGCTTTCCCCTCAAGAAGCCTTTCGCTAAAACAGTTCTTGTGGAATAGGCAAAGTGATATTTGGAAGCCCATAGAGGGCTATGGTGAAAAAGGAATTATCCTCACATGAAATCTGGAAAATAGCTTTCTGAGAAACTACTTAGTTTTCTGTAAATTCATCTCACAGATTTACATGTTTATTTCGTGGATTTCTTTGCTAGCCTTATTTCTGTGGAATCTGAGAACAGATATTTCGATTCCCTTGGAAGAATATAGGGCCAAAGGAAATATCCTCGGATAACAAAGAGAAAGAAGCTTTCTGAGAAACTCCTTTGTCTTCTGTCTAATCATCTCTCAGAGTTACAGCTTTTCCCTCAAGAAGCCTTTCGCTAAGACAGTTCTTGTGGAATTGTCAAAGTGATATTTGGAAGCCCTTAGAGGGCTATGGTGAAAAAGGAACTATCCTCAGATGAAATATGGAAAGAAGCTTTCTGTGAAACTGCTCTATGATGTGGGTCTTCCACTCACAGAGTTACATCTGTATTTCGTGGATCTATTTGCTAGCCTTATTTCTGTGGAATCTGAGAACAGATATTTCGGATCCCTTTGAAAACTAGAGGGCCAAAGGAACTATCCTGCGATAACAAAGAGAACGAAGGTCTGAGAAACTTCTTTGTGTTCTGTGTAATCATCTCTCAGAGTTACAGCTTTTCCCTCAAGAAGCCTTTCGCTAAGACAGTTCTTGTGGAATTGGCAAAATGACATTTGGAAGCCCGTAGACGGCAACGGTGAAAAAGGAAATATCCTCACATGAAATCTGGAAAATAGCTTTCTGAGAAACTGCTTAGTTTTCTGTTAATTCATTTCACAGATTTACATCTTTATTTCGCGGATCTCTTTGCTAGCCTTATTTCTGTGGAATCTGAGAACAGATATTTCGGATCCCTTGGAAGACTACAGGGCCAAAGGAAATATTATACGATAACAAAGAGAGAGAAGGTTTCTGAGAAACTTCTTTGTGTTCTGTGAAATCATCTCACAGAGTTACAGCTTTCACCTCAAGAAGCCTTTCGATAAGACAGTTCTTGTGGTATTGACAAAGTTATATTTGGAAGCCATTATAGGACTATGGTGAAAAAGGAAATATCCTCAGATGAAATCTGGAAAGAAGCTTTCTAAGAAACTGCTCTGTGATGTGTGACTTCCACTCACAGAGTTATATCTGTATTTCGTGGATCTCTTTGCTAGCCTTATTTCTGTGGATTCTGAGAACAGATATTTCGGATCACTTTGAAGACTATAGGGCCAAAGGAAATATCCTCCGATAACAAATAGAAAGAGGCTTTCTGAGAAACTTCTTTGTGTTCTGTGAAATCATCTCACAGAGTTACAGCTTTCCCCTCAAGATGCCTTTCGCTAAGACAGTTCCTGTGGAATTGACAAAGTGATATTTGGAAGCCATTAGAGGGCTATGGTGAAAAAGGAAATATCCTCACATGAAATCTGGAAAATAGCTTTCTGAGAAACTGCTCAGTTTTCTGTTAATTCATCTCACAGATTGATAACTTTAATTCGCAGATCACTTTGCTAGCCTTATTTCTGTGGAATATGAGAACAGATATTTCGGATCCCTTGGAAGACTATGGGGCCAAAGGAAATATCCTTCGTTAACAAAGAGAAAGAAGCTTCCTGAGAAACTTCTTTGTGTTCTGTGAAATCATCTCACAGAGTTACATCTTTCCCCTCAAGAAGCCTTTCGCTAAGACAGTTCTTGTGAATTTGGCAAAGTGAAATTTGGAAGCCCATAGAGGGCTATGGTGAAAAAGGAAATATCCTCAGATGAAATCTGGAAAGAAGATTTCTGAGGAACTGCTCGGTGATATGTGACTTACACTCACAGAGTTACATCTGTATTTCGTGGATCTCTTTGCTAGGCTTATTTCTGTGGAATCTGAGAACAGATATGTCGGATCCCTTTGAACACTATAGGGCCAAAGGAAATATCCGCCGATAACAAACAGAAAGAAGCTTTCTGAGAAACTTCCTTGTGTTCTGTGAAGTCATCTCACAGAGTTACAGCTTTCCCCTCAAGAAGCCTTTCGCTAAAACAGTTCTTGTGGAATTGGCAAAGTGATATTTGGAAGTCTATAGAGGGCTATGGTGAAAAAGGACATATTCTCAGACGAAATCTGGAAAGAAGCTTTCTGAGAACCTGCTTAGTGTTCTGTTAATTCATCTCACAGAGTTTCATCTGTGTTTCGTGGATCTCTTTGATAACCTTATTTCTGTGGGATCTGAGAACAGATATTTCGGATCCCTTTGAAGACTATAGGTCCAAAGGAAATATTCTCCGAAAACAAAGAGAAAGAAGCTTTCTGAGAAACTTGTTTGTGTTCTGTGAAATCATCTCACAGAGTTACAGCTTTCCCCTGAAGAAGCCTTTCGCTAAGACAGTTCTTGTGGAATTGGCAAAGTGATATTTGGAAGCCCATAGAGGGCTATGGTGAAAAAGGAAATATCCTCAGATGAAATAGGGAAAGAAGCTTTCTGAGGAACTGCTCTATGATGTGTGACTTCCACTCACAGAGTTACATCTGTATTTCGTGGATCTCTTTGCTAGGCCTATTTCTGTGGAATCTGCGAACAGATATTTCGGATCCCTTTGAACACTATAGGGCCAAAGGAAATACCCGCCGATAACAAACAGAAAGAAGTTCTCTGAGAAACTTCCTTGTGTTCTGTGAAGTCATCTCACAGAGTAACAGCTTTCCCCTCAAGAAGCCTTTCGCTACGACAGTTCTTATGGTATTGGCAAAGTGATATTTGGAAGACCATAGAGGGCTATGGTGAAAAAGGAAATATCCTCAGATGAAATCTGGAAAGAAGTTTTCTGAGAAACTGCTTAGTGTTCTGTTAATTCATCTCACAGAGTTACATCTGTATTTCGTGGATCTCTTTTCTAACCTTATTTCTGTGGAATCTGAGAACAGATATTTCGGATCCCTTTGAAGTCTATAGGGCCAAAGGAAATATCCTCCGATAACAAATAGAAAGAAGCTTTCTGAGAAACTTCTTTGTGTTCTGTGAAATCATCTCACAGAGTTACAGCTTTCCCCTCAAGAAGCCTTTCGCTAAGACAGTTCTTGTGGAATTGACAAAGTTATATTTGGAAGCCATTAGAGGGCTATGGTGAAAAAGGAAATATCCTCATATGAAATCTGGAAAATAGCTTTCTGAGAAACTGCTTAGTTTTCTGTTAATTCATCTCACAGATTGATAACTTTATTTCGCGGATCTCTTTGCTAGCCTTATTTCTGTGGAATCTGAGAACAGATATTTCGGATCCCTTTGAAGACTATAGGGCCAAAGGAAATATCCTCCGTTAAAAAAGAGAAAGAAGCTTTCTGAGAAACTTCTTTGTGTTCTGTGAAATCATCTCACAGAGTTACATCTTTCCCCTCAAGAAGCCTTTCGCTTAGACAGTTCTTGTGGAATTGGCAAAGTGAAATTTGGAAGCCCATAGAGGGGTATTGTGAAAAAGGAAATATCCTCAGATGAAATATGGAAAGAAGCTTTCTGAGGAACTGCTCTATGATGTGGGTCTTCCACTCACAGAGTTACATCTGTATTTCGTGGATCTCTTTGCCAGCCTTATTTCTGTGGAATCTGAGAACAGATATTTCGGATCCCTTTGAAAACTATAGGGCCAAAGGAAATATCCTCCGATAACAAAGAGAAAGAGGCTTTCTGAGAAGCTTCTTTGTGTTCTGTGAAATCATCTCACAGAGTTACAGCTTTCCCCTCAAGAAGAGTTTCGCTAAGACAGTTCTTGTGGAATTGGCAAAGTGATATTTGGAAGCCCATAGAGGGTTATGTTGAAAAAGGAAATATCCTCACATGAAATCTGGAAAATAGCTTTCTGAGAAACTGCTTAGTTTTCTGTTAATTCATCTCACAGATTTACATCTTTATTTCGTGGATCTCTTTGCTAGACTTATTTCTGTGGACTCTGAGAACAGATATTTCGGAACCCTTGGAAGACTATATAGCCAAAGGAAATATCCTCCGAAAAAAAAGAGAAAGAAGCTTTCTGAGAAACTTTTTTGTGTTCTGTGAAATCATCTCACGGAGTTACAGCTTTTCCCTCCAGAAGCCTTTCGCTGAGACAGTTCTTGTGGAATTGGGAAAGTGATATTAGGAAGCCCATAGAGGGCTATGGTGAAAAAGGAAATATCCCCAGATGAAACTCGGAAAGAAGCTTTCTGAGAAACTGCTTATTGTTCTGTTAATTCATCTCACGGAGTTACATCTGTATTTTGTGCAACTCTTTTCTTGCCTTATTTCTGTGGAATCTGAGAACAGATATTTCAGGTCCCTTTGAAGAATATAGGGCCAAAGGAAAAATTCTCCGACAACAAAGAGAAAGAGGCTTTCTGAGAAACTTGTTTGTGTTCTGTGAAATCATCTCACAGAGTTACAGCTTTCCCCTCAAGAAACCTTTCGCTAAGACAGTTCTTGTGGAATTGGCAAAGTGATATTTGGAAGCCCATAGAGGGCTATGGTGAAAATGGAAATATCCTCAGATGAAATATGGAAAGAAGCTTTCTGAGGAACTGCTCTATGATGTGTGACTTCCACTCACAGAGTTACATCTGTATTTCGTGGATCTCTTTGCTAGGCCTATTTCTGTGGAATCTGCGAACAGATATTTCGGATCCCTTTGAACACTATAGGGCCAAAGGAAATACCCGCCGATAACAAACAGAAAGAAGCTTTCTGAGAAACTTCCTTGTGTTCTGTGAAGTCATCTCACAGAGTTACAGCTTTCCCCTCAAGAAGCCTTTCGCTACGACAGTTCTTATGGAATTGGCAAAGTGATATTTGGAAGCCCATAGAGGGCTATGGTGAAAAAGGAAATATCCTCAGATGAAATCTGGAAAGAAGCTTTCTGAGAAACTGCTTAGTGTTCTGTTAATTCATCTCACAGAGTTACATCTGTATTTCGTGGATCTCTTTTCTAGCCTTATTTCTGTGGAATCTGAGAACAGATATTTCGGATCCCTTTGAAGACTATAGGGCCAAAGGAAATATCCTCCGATAACAAATAGAAAGAAGCTTTCTGAGAAACTTCCTTGTGTTCTGTGAAATCATCTCACAGAGTTACAGCTTTTCCCTCAAGAAGCCTTTCGCTAAGACAGTTCTTGTGGAATTGACAAAGTGATATTTGGAAGCCCATAGAGGGCTATGGTGAAAAAGGAAATATCCTCAGATGAAATCTGGAAAGAAGCTTTCTGAGGAACTGCTCTGTGATGTGTGACTTCCACTCACAGAATTATATCTGTATTTCGTGGATCTCTTTGCTAGGCTTATTTCTGTGGAATCTGAGAACAAATATTTCGGATCCATTGAACAGTATAGGTCCAAAGGAAATATCCGCCGATAACAAACAGAAGTAAGCTTTCTGAGAAACTTCCTTGTGTTCTGTGAAGTCATCTCACAGAGTTACAGCTTTCCCCTCAAGAATCCTTTCGCTAAGACAGTTCTTGTGGAATTGGCAAAGTGATATTTGGAAGCCATTATAGGGCTATGGTGAAAAAGGAAATATCCTCACATGAAATCTGGAAAGAAGCTTTCTAAGAAACTGTTCTGTGATGTGTGACTTCCACTCACAGAGTTATATCTGTATTTCGTGGATCTCTTTGCTAGCCTTATTTCTGTGGATTCTGAGAACAGATATTTCGGATCACTTTGAAGACTATAGGGCCAAAGGAAATATCCTCCGATAACAAATAGAAAGAAGCTTTCTGAGAAACTTCTTTGTTTTCTGTGAAATCATCTCACAGAGTTACAGCTTTCCCCTCAAGAAGCCTTTCGCTAAGACAGTTCTTGTGGAATTGGCAAAGTGATATTTGGAAGCCATTAGAGGGCTATGGTGAAAAAGGAAATATCCTCATATGAAATCTGGAAAATAGCTTTCTGAGAAACTGCTTAGTTTTCTGTTAATTCATCTCACAGATTGATAACTTTATTTCGCGGATCTCTTTGCTAGCCTTATTTCTGTGGAATCTGAGAACAGATGTTTCGGATCCCTTTGAAGACTTTAGGGCCAAAGGAAATATCCTCCGTTAAAAAAGAGAAAGAAGCTTCCTGAGAAACTTCTTTGTGTTCTGTGAAATCATCTCACAGAGTTACATCTTTCCCCTCAAGAAGCCTTTCGCTAAGACAGTTCTTGTGGAATTGGCAAAGTGAAATTTGGAAGACCATAGAGGGCTATGGTGAAAAAGGAAATATCCTCAGATGCAACCTGGAAAGAAGCTTTCTGAGGAACTGCTCTATGATGTGTGACTTCCACTCACAGAGTTACATCTGTATTTCGTGGATCTCTTTGCTAGGCCTATTTCTGTGGAATCTGCGAACAGATATTTCGGATCCCTTTGAACACTATAGGGCCAAAGAAAATACCCGCCGATAACAAAGAGAAAGAAGCTTTCTGAGAAACTTCCTTTTGTTCTGTGAAGTCATCTCACAGAGTTACAGCTTCCCCTTCAAGAAGCCTTTCGCTAAGGCAGTTCTTTTGAAATTGGAAAAGTGATATTTGGAAGCCCATAGAGGGCTATGGTGAAAAAGGAAATATCCTCAGATGAAATCTGGAAAGAAGCTTTCTGAGAAATTGCTTAGTGTTCTGTTAATTCATCTCACAGAGTTACATCTGTATTTCGTGGATCTCCTTTCTAACCTTATTTCTGTGGAATCTGAGAACAGATATTTCGGATCCCTTTGAAGTCTATAGGCCCAAAGGAAATATCCTCCGATAACAAATAGAAAGAAGCTTTCTGAGAAACTTCTTTGTGTTCTGTGAAATCATCTCACAGAGTTACAGCTTTCCCCTCAAGAAGCCTTTCGCTAAGACAGTTCTTGTGGAATTGACAAAGTTATATTTGGAAGCCATTAGAGGGCTATGGTGAAAAAGGAAATATCCTCACAAAAATCTGGAAAATAGCTTTCTGAGAAACTGCTTAGTTTTCTGTTAATTCATCTCACAGATTGATAACTTTATTTCGCGGATCTCTTTGCTAGCCTTATTTCTGTGGAATCTGAGAACAGATATTTCGGATCCCTTTGAAGACTATAGGGCCAAAGGAAATATCCTCCGTTAAAAAAGAGAAAGAAGCTTTCTGAGAAACTTCTTTGTGTTCTGTGAAATCATCTCACAGAGATACATCTTTCCCCTCAAGAAGCCTTTCGCTTAGACAGTTCTTGTGGAATTGGCAAAGTGAAATTTGGAAGCCCATAGAGGGGTATTGTGAAAAAGGAAATATCCTCAGATGAAATATGGAAAGAAGCTTTCTGAGGAACTGCTCTATGATGTGGGTCTTCCACTCACAGAGTTACATCTGTATTTCGTGGATCTCTTTGCTAGCCTTATTTCTGTGGAATCTGAGAACAGATATTTCGGATCCCTTTGAAAACTATAGGGCCAAAGGAAATATCCTCCGATAACAAAGAGAAAGAGGCTTTCTGAGAAGCTTCTTTGTGTTCTGTGAAATCATCTCACAGAGTTACAGCTTTCCCCTCAAGAAGAGTTTCGCTAAGACAGTTCTTGTGGAATTGGCAAAGTGATATTTGGAAGCCCATAGAGGGTTATGGTGAAAAAGGAAATATCCTCACATGAAATCTGGAAAATAGCTTTCTGAGAACCTGCTTAGTTTTCTGTTAATTCATCTCACAGATTTACATCTTTATTTCGTGGATCTCTTTGCTAGACTTATTTCTGTGGACTCTGAGAACAGATATTTCGGAACCCTTGGAAGACTATAGAGCCAAAGGAAATATCCTCCGAAAAAAAAGAGAAAGAAGCTTTCTGAGAAACTTTTTTGTGTTCTGTGAAATCATCTCACGGAGTTACAGCTTTTCCCTCCAGAAGCCTTTCGCTGAGACAGTTCTTGTGGAATTGGGAAAGTGATATTAGGAAGCCCATAGAGGGCTATGGTGAAAAAGGAAATATCCCCAGATGAAATTCGGAAAGAAGCTTTCTGAGAAACTGCTTATTGTTCTGTTAATTCATCTCACAGAGTTACATCTGTATTTTGTGCAACTCTTTTCTTGCCTTATTTCTGTGGAATCTGAGAACAGATATTTCAGGTCCCTTTGAAGAATATAGGGCCAAAGGAAATATTCTCCGACAACAAAGAGAAAGAGGCTTTCTGAGAAACTTGTTTGTGTTCTGTGAAATCATCTCACAGAGTTACAGCTTTCCCCTCAAGAAACCTTTCGCTAAGACAGTTCTTGTGGAATTGGCAAAGTGATATTTGGAAGCCCATAGAGGGCTATGGTGAAAATGGAAATATCCTCAGATGAAATATGGAAAGAAGCTTTCTGAGGAACTGCTCTATGATGTGTGACTTCCACTCACAGAGTTACATCTGTATTTCGTGGATCTCTTTGCTAGGCCTATTTCTGTGGAATCTGCGAACAGATATTTCGGATCCCTTTGAACACTATGGGGCCAAAGGAAATACCCGCCGATAACAAACAGAAAGAAGCTTTCTGAGAAACTTCCTTGTGTTCTGTGAAGTCATCTCACAGAGTTACAGCTTTCCCCTCAAGAAGACTTTCGCTACGACAGTTCTTATGGAATTGGCAAAGTGATATTTGGAAGCCCATAGAGGGCTATGGTGAAAAAGGAAATATCCTCAGATGAAATCTGGAAAGAAGCTTTCTGAGAAACTGCTTAGTGTTCTGTTAATTCATCTCACAGAGTTACATCTGTATTTCGTGGATCTCTTTTCTAGCCTTATTTCTGTGGAATCTGAGAACAGATATTTCGGATCCCTTTGAAGACTATAGGGCCAAAGGAAATATCCTCCGATAACAAATAGAAAGAAGCTTTCTGAGAAACTTCCTTGTGTTCTGTGAAATCATCTCACAGAGTTACAGCTTTTCCCTCAAGAAGCCTTTCGCTAAGACAGTTCTTGTGGAATTGACAAAGTGATATTTGGAAGCCCATAGAGGGCTATGGTGAAAAAGGAAATATCCTCAGATGAAATCTGGAAAGAAGCTTTCTGAGGAACTGCTCTGTGATGTGTGACTTCCACTCACAGAATTATATCTGTATTTCGTGGATCTCTTTGCTAGGCTTATTTCTGTGGAATCTGAGAACAAATATTTCGGATCCATTGAACAGTATAGGTCCAAAGGAAATATCCGCCGATAACAAACAGAAGTAAGCTTTCTGAGAAACTTCCTTGTGTTCTGTGAAGTCATCTCACAGAGTTACAGCTTTCCCCTCAAGAATCCTTTCGCTAAGACAGTTCTTGTGGAATTGGCAAAGTGATATTTGGAAGCCATTATAGGACTATGGTGAAAAAGGAAATATCCTCACATGAAATCTGGAAAGAAGCTTTCTAAGAAACTGCTCTGTGATGTGTGACTTCCACTCACAGAGTTATATCTGTATTTCGTGGATCTCTTTGCTAGCCTTATTTCTGTGGATTCTGAGAACAGATATTTCGGATCCCTTTGAAGTCTATAGGGCCAAAGGAAATATCCTCCGATAACAAATAGAAAGAAGCTTTCTGAGAAATTTCTTTGTGTTCTGTGAAATCATCTCACAGAGTTACAGCTTTCCCCTCAAGAAGCCTTTCGCTAAGACAGTTCTTGTGGAATTGACAAAGTTATATTTGGAAGCCATTAGAGGGCTATGGTGAAAAAGGAAATATCCTCACATGAAATCTGGAAAATAGCTTTCTGAGAAACTGCTTAGTTTTCTGTTAATTCATCTCACAGATTGATAACTTTATTTCGCGGATCTCTTTGCTAGCCTTATTTCTGTGGAATCTGAGAACAGATATTTCGGATCCCTTTGAAGACTATAGGGCCAAAGGAAATATCCTCCGTTAAAAAAGAGAAAGAAGCTTTCTGAGAAACTTCTTTGTGTTCTGTGAAATCATCTCACAGAGATACATCTTTCCCCTCAAGAAGCCTTTCGCTTAGACAGTTCTTGTGGAATTGGCAAAGTGAAATTTGGAAGCCCATAGAGGGGTATTGTGAAAAAGGAAATATCCTCAGATGAAATATGGAAAGAAGCTTTCTGAGGAACTGCTCTATGATGTGGGTCTTCCACTCACAGAGTTACATCTGTATTTCGTGGATCTCTTTGCTAGCCTTATTTCTGTGGAATCTGAGAACAGATATTTCGGATCCCTTTGAAAACTATAGGGCCAAAGGAAATATCCTCCGATAACAAAGAGAAAGAGGCTTTCTGAGAAGCTTCTTTGTGTTCTGTGAAATCATCTCACAGAGTTACAGCTTTCCCCTCAAGAAGAGTTTCGCTAAGACAGTTCTTGTGGAATTGGCAAAGTGATATTTGGAAGCCCATAGAGGGTTATGGTGAAAAAGGAAATATCCTCACATGAAATCTGGAAAATAGCTTTGTGAGAAACTGCTTAGTTTTCTGTTAATTCATCTCACAGATTTACATCTTTATTTCGTGGATCTCTTTGCTAGACTTATTTCTGTGGACTCTGAGAACAGATATTTCGGAACCCTTTGAAGACTATAGAGCCAAAGGAAATATCCTCCGAAAAAAAAGAGAAAGAAGCTTTCTGAGAAACTTTTTTGTGTTCTGTGAAATCATCTCACGGAGTTACAGCTTTTCCCTCCAGAAGCCTTTCGCTGAGACAGTTCTTGTGGAATTGGGAAAGTGATATTAGGAAGCCCATAGAGGGCTATGGTGAAAAAGGAAATATCCCCAGATGAAATTCGGAAAGAAGCTTTCTGAGAAACTGCTTATTGTTCTGTTAATTCATCTCACAGAGTTACATCTGTATTTTGTGCAACTCTTTTCTTGCCTTATTTCTGTGGAATCTGAGAACAGATATTTCAGGTCCCTTTGAAGAATATAGGGCCAAAGGAAATATTCTCCGACAACAAAGAGAAAGAGGCTTTCTGAGAAACTTGTTTGTGTTCTGTGAAATCATCTCACAGAGTTACAGCTTTCCCCTCAAGAAACCTTTCGCTAAGACAGTTCTTGTGGAATTGGCAAAGTGATATTTGGAAGCCCATAGAGGGCTATGGTGAAAATGGAAATATCCTCAGATGAAATATGGAAAGAAGCTTTCTGAGGAACTGCTCTATGATGTGTGACTTCCACTCACAGAGTTACATCTGTATTTCGTGGATCTCTTTGCTAGGCCTATTTCTGTGGAATCTGCGAACAGATATTTCGGATCCCTTTGAACACTATGGGGCCAAAGGAAATACCCGCCGATAACAAACAGAAAGAAGCTTTCTGAGAAACTTCCTTGTGTTCTGTGAAGTCATCTCACAGAGTTACAGCTTTCCCCTCAAGAAGCCTTTCGCTACGACAGTTCTTATGGAATTGGCAAAGTGATATTTGGAAGCCCATAGAGGGCTATGGTGAAAAAGGAAATATCCTCAGATGAAATCTGGAAAGAAGCTTTCTGAGAAACTGCTTAGTGTTCTGTTAATTCATCTCACAGAGTTACATCTGTATTTCGTGGATCTCTTTTCTAGCCTTATTTCTGTGGAATCTGAGAACAGATATTTCGGATCCCTTTGAAGACTATAGGGCCAAAGGAAATATCCTCCGATAACAAATAGAAAGAAGCTTTCTGAGAAACTTCCTTGTGTTCTGTGAAATCATCTCACAGAGTTACAGCTTTTCCCTCAAGAAGCCTTTCGCTAAGACAGTTCTTGTGGAATTGACAAAGTGATATTTGGAAGCCCATAGAGGGCTATGGTGAAAAAGGAAATATCCTCAGATGAAATCTGGAAAGAAGCTTTCTGAGGAACTGCTCTGTGATGTGTGACTTCCACTCACAGAATTATATCTGTATTTCGTGGATCTCTTTGCTAGGCTTATTTCTGTGGAATCTGAGAACAAATATTTCGGATCCATTGAACAGTATAGGTCCAAAGGAAATATCCGCCGATAACAAACAGAAGTAAGCTTTCTGAGAAACTTCCTTGTGTTCTGTGAAGTCATCTCACAGAGTTACAGCTTTCCCCTCAAGAATCCTTTCGCTAAGACAGTTCTTGTGGAATTGGCAAAGTGATATTTGGAAGCCATTATAGGACTATGGTGAAAAAGGAAATATCCTCAGATGAAATCTGGAAAGAAGCTTTCTAAGAAACTGCTCTGTGATGTGTGACTTCCACTCACAGAGTTATATCTGTATTTCGTGGATCTCTTTGCTAGCCTTATTTCTGTGGATTCTGAGAACAGATATTTCGGATCACTTTGAAGACTATAGGGCCAAAGGAAATATCCTCCGATAACAAATAGAAAGAAGCTTTCTGAGAAACTTCTTTGTTTTCTGTGAAATCATCTCACAGAGTTACAGCTTTCCCCTCAAGAAGCCTTTCGCTAAGACAGTTCTTGTGGAATTGGCAAAGTGATATTTGGAAGCCATTAGAGGGCTATGGTGAAAAAGGAAATATCCTCACATGAAATCTGGAAAATAGCTTTGTGGGAAACTGCTTAGTTTTCTGTTAATTCATCTCACAGATTGATAACTTTATTTCGCGGATCTCTTTGCTAGCCTTATTTCTGTGGAATCTGAGAACAGATATTTCGGATCCCTTTGAAGACTATAGGGCCAAAGGAAATATCCTCCGTTAAAAAAGAGAAAGAAGCTTTCTGAGAAACTTCTTTGTGTTCTGTGAAATCATCTCACAGAGTTACATCTTTCCCCTCAAGAAGCCTTTCGCTAAGACAGTTCTTGTGGAATTGGCAAAGTGAAATTTGGAAGCCCATAGAGGGCTATGGGGAAAAAGGAAATATCCTCAGATGAAATCTGGAAAGAAGCTTTCTGAGGAACTGCTCTGTGATGTGTGATTTCGACTCACAGAGTTACATCTGTATTTCGTGGATCTCTTTGCTAGTATTATTTCTGTGGAATCTGCGAACAGATATTTCGGATCCCTTTGAAGACTATAGGGCCAAAGGAAATATCCTCCGATGACAAAGAGAAAGAAGCTTTCTGAGAAACTTGTTTGTGTTCTGTGAAATCATCTCACAGAGTTACAGCTTTCCCGTCAAGAAGACTTTCGCTAAGACAGTACTTGTGGAACTGGCAAAGTGATATTTGGAAGCCCGTAGGGGGCTATTTTGAAAAACGAAATATCCTCAGATGAAATCTGGAAAGAAGATGTCGGAGAAACTGCTCTGAGATGTGTGACTTCCACTCACAGAGTTACATCTGTTTTTCCTGGATCTGTTTGCTAGCCTTATTTGTGTGGAATCTGAGAACAGATATTTCTGATCCCTTTGAAGAATATAGGGAAAAGGAAATATCCTCCGATAACAAAGACAAAGAAGCTTTCTGAGAAACTTCTTGGTGTTCTGTGAAATCATCTCACGGAGTTACAGCTTTTCCCTCAAAAAGCCTTTCGCTAAGACAGTTTTTGTGGAATTGGGAAAGTGATATTTGGAAGCCCATAGAGGGCTATGGTGAAAAAGGAAATATCCTCAGATGAAATCTGGAAAGAAGCTTTCTGAGAAACTGCTTAGTCTTCTGTTAATTCATCTCACAGAGTTACATCTGTATTTCATGCATTTCTTTGCAAGCCTTATTTCTGTGGAGTCTGGGAACAGATATTTCGGATCCCTTTGAAGACTATAGGGCCAAAGGAAATATCCTCCGATAACAAAGAGAAAAAAGCTTTCTGAGAAACTTCTTTGGGTTCTGTGAAATGATCTCACAGAGTTACAGGTTTCCCCTCAGGAAGCGTTTCGCTAAGACAGTTCTTGTGGAATTGGCAAAGTTATTTTTGGAAGCCCACAGATGGCTATGGTGAAAAAGGAAATATCCTCACATGAAATCTGGAAAATAGCTTTCTGAGAAACTGCTTAGTTTTCTGTTTATTCATCTCACAGATTTACATCTTTATTTCGCGGATCTCTTTGCTAGCCTTATTTCTGTGGAATCTGAGAACAGATATTTCGGATCCCTTGGAGGAGATAGGGCCAAAGGAAATATCCTCCGATAACAAAGAGAAAGAAGCTTTCTGAGAATCTTCTTTGTGTTCTGTGAAATCATCTCACAGAGTTACAGCTTTCCCCTCAAGAAGCCTTTCGCTAAGACAGTTCTTGAGGAATTGGGAAAGTGATATTTGGAAGCCCAGAGAGGGCTATGATGAAAAAGGAAATATCCTCAGATGAAATATGGAAAGAAGCTTTCTGAGGAACTGCTCTGTGATGTGTGACTTCCACTCACAGAGTTACATCTGTATTTCGTGGATCTCTTTGCTAGGCTTATTTCTGTGGAATCTGAGAACAGATATTTCGGATCCATTTGAACAGTATACGTCCAAAGGAAATATCCGCCGATAACAAACAGAAGTAAGCTTTCTGAGAAACTTCCTTGTGTTCTGTGAAGTCATCTCACAGAGTTACAGCTTTCCCCTCAAGAATCCTTTCGCTAAGACAGTTCTTGTGGAATTGGCAAAGTGATATTTGGAGGCCCCTAGAGGGCTATGGTGAAAAAGGAAATATCCTCAGATGAAATCTGGAAAGAAGCTTTCTGAGAAACTGCTTAGTGTTCTGGTAATTCATCTCACAGAGTTACATCTGTATTTTGTGGATCTCTTTGCTTGCCTTATTTCTGTGGAATCTGAGAACAGATATTTCAGATCCCTTTGAAGACTATAGGGCCAAAGGAAATACCCTCCGATAAGAAAGAGAAAGAAGTTTTCTGAGAAACTTCTTTGTGTTCTGTGAAATCATCTCACCGAGTTACAACTTTGCCCTCAAGAAGCGTTTCGCTAAGACAGTTCTTGTGGAATTGGCAAGGTGATATTTGGAAACCCATAGAGGGCTATGGTGAAAAAGGAAATATCCTCAGATGAAATCTGGAAAGAAGCTTTCTGAGACACTGCTTAGTCTCCTGTTATGTTAATTCATCCCACAGAGTTACATCTGTATTTCCTGGATCTCTTTGCTATCCTTATATCTGTGGAATCTGAGAACAGATATTTCGGATCACTATGAAGACTATAGGGCCAAAGGAAATATCCTCCGATAACAAAGAGAAAGCAGCTTTCTGAGAAACTTCTTTGTTGTCTGTGAAATCATGTCTCAGAGTTACAGCTTTCCCCTCAATCAGCCTTTCGCTAAGATAGTTCTTGTGGAATTGGCAAACTGATATTGGAAGCCCTCAGAGGGCTATGGTGAAAAAGGAAATATCCTCCGATGAAATATGGAAAGAGGCTTTCTGAGAAACTGCTCTGTGATGTGGGACTTCCACTCACAGAGTTACTTCTGTATTTCGTGGATCTCTTTGCTAGCCTTATTTCGGTGGAATCTGAGAACAGATATTTCGAATCCCTTTGAAGACTATAGGGCCAGAGGAAATATCCTCCGACAACAAAGAGAAAGAAGCTTTCTGAGAAACTTCTTTGTGTTCTGTGTAATCATCTCTCAGAGTTACAGCTTTTCCCTCAAGAAGACTTTCGCTAAGACAGTTCTTGTGGAATTGGCAAACTGATATTTGGAAGGCCAGAGAGGGCTATGGTGAAAAAGGAAATATCCTCAGATGAAATCTGGAAAGAAGCTTTGTGAGAAACTGCTTAGTCTTCTGTTAATTCATCTCACGGAGTTACATCTGTATTTCGTGGATCTCTTTGCTAGCCTTATTTCTGTGGAATCTGGGAACAGATATTTCGGATCCCTTTGAAGACTATAGGGCCAAAGGAAATATCCTCCGATAACAAAGAGAAGGAAGCTTTCTCATAAACTTCTTTGTGTTCTGTGAAATCATCTCACAGAGTTACCGCTTTCCCCTCAAGAAGCCTTTCGCTAAGACAGTTCTTGTGGAATTGGCAAAGTGATATTTGGAAGCCCATAGAGGGCTATGGTGAAAAAGGAAATATCCTCAGATGAAATCCGGAAAGAAGCTTTCTGAGGAACTGCTCTGTGATGTATGACTTCCATTCACAGAGTTACATCTGTATTTCGTGGATCTCTTTGCTAGCCTTATTTCTGTGGAATCTGAGAACAAATATTTCGGATCACTATGAAGACTATAGGGCCAAAGGAAATATCCTCCGATAACAAAGAGAAAGAAGCTTTCTGAGAAACTTCTTTGTGTTCTGTGAAATCATCTCACAGAGTTACAGCTTTCCCCTCAAGAAGACTTTCGCTAAGACAGTTCTTGTGGAATTGGCCAAGTGATATTCGGAAGCCCATAGAGGGCTATGGTGAAAAAGGAAATATCCTCAGATGAATTCTGGAAAGTAGCTTTCTGAGAAACTGCTATGTGATGTGTGACTTCCACTCACAGAGTTACATCTGTATTGAGTGGATCTCTTTGCTAGCCTTATTTCTGTGGAATGTGAGAACAGATATTTCGGATCCCTTTTATGACTGTAGGGCTAAAGGAAATATCCTCCGATAACAAAGAGAAAGAAGCTTTCTGAGAAACTTCCATGTGTTCTGTGAAATCATCTCACAGAATTACAGCTTTCCTTTCAATAAGCCTTTCGCTAAGGCAGTTCTTGTGGAATTGGAACAGTGATATTTGGAACCACTAGAGGGCTATGTTGAAAAAGGAAATATCCTCTGATGAAATCTGGAAAGAAGCTTTCTGAGAAACTGCTCTGTGATGTGTGACTTCCACTCACCGAGTTACATCTGTATTTCGTGGATCCCTTTACTAGCCTTATTTCTGTGGAATCTGAGAACAGATATTTCGGATCCCTTTGAAGACTATAGGGCCAAAGGAAATATACTCCGAAAACAAAGAGAAAGAAGCTTTCTGACAACCTTCTTTGTGATCTGTGAAATCATCTCACAGAGTTACAGCTTTGCGCTCAAGAAGTCTTTCGCTAAGACAGTTATTGTGGAATTGGCAAAATGGTATTTGGAAGCCCTTTGAGGGCTACAGTGAAAAAGGAAATATCCCCAGATGAAATCTGGAAAGAAGATTTCTGAGAAACTGCTCTGTGATGTGTGACTTCCACTCACAGAGTTACAACTGTATTTCATGGAAAACTTTGCTAGCCTTATTTCTGTGGAATCTGAGAGCAGATATTTCGGATCCCTTGGAATACTATAGGGCCAAAGGAAATATCCTCCTATAACAAAGAGAAAGAAGCTTTCTGAGAAACTTCTTTGTGTTCTGTGAAATCATGTCAAAGAGTAACAGCTTTCCCCTCAAGAAGCCTTCGCTAAGACACTTCTTGTGGAATTGGCAAGGTGATATTTGGAAGCCCATAGAGGGCTATGGTGAAAAAGGAAATATCCTCAGATGAAATCTGGAATGAAGCTTTCTGAGAAACTGCTTAGTCTTCTGTTAATTCATCTCACAGAGTTACATCTGTATTTTCTGGATCTCTTCGCTAGCCTTATTTCTGTGGAATCTGAGAACAGATATTTCGGATCCTTTTGAAGACGATAGGGCCAAAGGAAATATCCGCCGATAACAAAGAGAAAGAAGCTTTCTGAGAAACTTCTTTGTGTTCTTTGAAATCATCTCACAGAGTTACAGTTTTCCCCTCAAGAAGCCTTTCTCTAAGACAGTTCTCGTGGAATTGGAAAACTGATATTTGGAAGTCCATAGAGGGCTATGGTGAAAAAGGAAATATCCTCAGATGAAATCTGGAAAGAAGCTTTCTGAGAAACAGCTCTGTGATGTGTGACTTCCACTCACAGAGTTACATCTGTATTTCATGGATCTCTTTCCTAGCCTTATTTCTGTGGCATCTAGAACAGATATTTCGGAACCCTTTGAAGACAATAGGGCCAAAGGAAATATCCTCCGATAACAAAGAGAAAGAAGCTTTCTGAGAAACTTCTATGTGTTCTGTGAAATCATCTCAGAGAGTTACAGTTTTCCCCTTAAGAAGCCTTTCGCTAAGACAGTTCTTGTGGAATTGGCAAAGTGATATTTGGAACCCCATAGAGGGCTACGGTGAAAAAGGAAATAACCTCAGATGAAATCTGGAAAGAAGCGTTCGGAGAAACTGCTCTGTGATGTGTGACTTCCACTCACAGAGTTACAACTGTATTTCGTGGAACACTTTGCTAGCCTTATTTCTGTGGAATATGAGAACAGATATTTCGGATCCCTTTGAAGACTATAGGGCCAAAGGAAATGTCCTCCGATAACAAAGAAATAGAAGCTTTCTGAGAAACTTGTTTGTGTTCTGTGAAATCATCTCACAGAGTTACAGCATTCCCCTCAAGAAGCCTTTCGCTAAGACAGTTCTTTTGGAATTGGCAAAGTTATATTTGGAAGCCCCTAGAGGGCTATGGTGAAAAAGGAAATATCCTCAGATGAAATCTGGAAAGAAGCTTTCTGAGAGACTGCTCTGTGATGTGTGACTTCCACTCACAGAGTTACATCTGTATTTCGTGGATCTCTTTGCTAGCCTTATTTCTGTGGAATCTGAGAACTGATATTTCGGATCCCTTTGAAGACTATAGGGCCAAAGGAAATATCCTCCGACAACAAAGAGAAAGAAGCTTTCTGAGAAACTTCTTTGTGTTCTGTGAAATCCTCTCACAGAGTTACAGCTTTCCCCTCAAGAAGCCTTTAGCTAAGACAGTTCTCGTGGAATTGGCAAAGTGATATTTGGAAGCCCGTAGAGGGCTATGGTGAAAAAGGAAATATCCTCAGATGAAATCTGCAAAGATGCGTTCGGAGAAACTGCTCTGTGATGTGTGACTTCCACTCACAGAGTTACATCTGAATTTCGTGCAACACTTTGCTAGCCTTATTTCTCTGGAATCTGAGAATAGATATTTCGGATCCCTTGGAAGACTATAGGGCCAAAGGAAATATCCTCCGTTAACAAAGAGAAAGAAGCTTTCTGAGAAACTTCTTTGTGTTCTGTGAAATCATCTCAAAGAGTTACAGCTTTCCCCTCAGGAAGGCTTTCGCTAAGACAGTTCTTGTGGAATTGGCAAAGTGATATTTGAAAGCCCATAGAGGGCTATGGTGAAAAAGGAAATATCCTCAGATGAAATCTGGAAAGAAGCTTTCTGAGAAACTGCTCTGTGATGTGTGACTTCCACTCACAGATTTACATCTGTATTTCGGGGATATCTTTGCTAGCCATATTTCTATGGAATCTGAGAACAGATACTTGGGATCCCTTTGAAGACTCTAGGGCCAAAGGAAATATCCTCCGATAACAAAGAGAAAGCAGCTTTCGTAGAAACTTCCTTGTGTTCTGTGAAATCATCTCACAGAGTTACAGCTTTCCCCTCAAGAAGACTTTCGCTAAGGCAGTTCTTGTGAAATTGGCAAAGTGATATTTGGAAGCCCTCAGAGGGCTATCGTGAAAAAGGAAATATCCTCAGATGAAATCTGGAAAGAAGCTTTCTGAGAAACTGCTTACTGTTCTGTTAATTCATCTCACAGAGTTACATCTGTATTTCGTGGATCTCTTTGCTAGCCTTATTTCTCTGGAATCTGAGAACAGATATTTCGGATCCCTTTGAAGACTATAGGGCCAAAGGAAATATCCTCCGATAACAAAGTGAAAGAAGCTTTCTGAGAAACTTCTTTGTGTTCTGTGAAATCATCTCACAGAGTTGCAGCTTTCCCCTCAAGAAGCCTTTCGCTAAGACAGTTCTTGTGGATTTGGCAAAGTGATATTTGGATGCCCATAAAGGGCTATGGTGAAAAAGGAAATATCCTATTATGTAATCTGGAAAGAAGCTTTCTGAGAAACTGCTCTGGGATGTGTGACTTCCACTCACAGAGTTACATCTGTATTTCGTGGATCTCTTTGCTAGCCTTATTTCTGTGGAATCTGAGAACAGATATTTCGGATCCCTTTGAAGACTATAGTGCCAAAGGAAATATCCTCCGATAACAAAGAGAAAGAAGCTTTCTCATAAACTTCTTTGTGTTCTGTGAAATCATCTCACAGAATTACAGCTTTCCCCTCAAGAAGCCTTTCGCTAAGACAGTTCCTGTGGAATTGGCAAAGTGATATTTGGAAGCCCATAGATGGCTAGGGTGAAAAAGGAAATATCCTCAGATGAAATGTGGAAAGAACCTTTCTGAGAAACTGCTTAGTATTCTTTTAATTCTTGTCACAGAGTTACATCTGTATTTCGTGGATCTCTTTGCTAGCCTTATTTCTGTGGAATCTGAGAACAGATATTACGGATACCTTTGAAGACTATAGGGCCAAAGGAAAAATCCTCCAATAACAAAGAGAAAGAAGCTTTCTGAGAAACTTCATTGTGTTCTGTGAAATCATCTCACAGAGTTACAGCTTTCCCCTCAATAAGCCTTTCGCTAAGACAGTTCTTGTGGAATTGGCAAAGTGATATTTGAAAGCCCATTGAGGGCTATGGTGAAAAAGGAAATATCCTCAGATGAAATCTGGAAAGAAGCTTTCTGAGAAACTACTCTGTGATGTGTGAATTCCATGCACAGAGTTACATCTGTATTTCGTGGATCTCTTTGCTAGCCTTATTTCTGTGGAATCTGAGAACAGATATTTCGGTTCCCTTTGAAGACTATAGGGCCAAAGGAAATATCCTCCGATAACAGAGGGAAAGAAGCTTTCTGAGAAACTTCTTTGTGTTCTGTGAAATCATCTAACAGTGTTACAGTTTCCCATCCAGAAGCCTTTCACTAAGACAGTTCTTGTGGAATTGGCAAAGTGATATTTGAAAGCTCACAGTGGGCTATGGTGAAAAAGGAAATATCCTCAGATGAAATCTGGAAAGAAGCTTTCTGAGAAACTGCTCTGTGATGTGTGACTTCAACTCACAGAGTTACATCTGTATTTCGTGGATCTCCTTACTAGCCTTATTTCTGTTGAATCTGAGAACAGATATTTCGGATCCCTTTGAAGACTATAGGGCCAAAGGAAATATCCTCCGATAACAAAGAGAAAGCAGCTTTCTGAGACACTTCCTTGTGTTCTGTGAAATCATCTCACAGAATTTCAGCTTTCCCCTCAAGAAGCCTTTTGCTAAGACAGTTCGTGTGGAATTGGCAAAGTGATATTTGGAAGCGCATAGAGGGCTATGGCGAAAAAGAAAATATCCTCAGATGACATGTGGTAAGAAGCTTTCTGAGAAACTGCTTAGTGTTCTGTTAATTCATCTCACAGAGTTACATCTGTATTTCTTGAATCTTTTTGATAGCCTTATTTCTGTAGAATCTGAGAACAGATATTTCGGATCCCTTTGAAGACTATAGGGCCAAAGGAAATTTCCTCCGATAACAAAGAGAAAGAAGCTTTCTGAGAAACTTCTTTGTGTTCTGAGAAATCATCTCACAGAGTTACAACTTTCCCCTGAAGAAGACTTTCGCAAAGTTAGTTCTTGTGGAATTGGCAAAGTGATATTTGGAAGGCCTTAGAGGGCTATGGTGAAAAAGGAAATATAATCAGATGAAATCTGGAAGGAAGCTTTCTGAGAAACTGCTCTGTGATATGTGACTTCATTTCACAGAGTTACATCTGTATTTCGTGGATCTCTTTGATTGCCTTATTTCTGTGGAATCTGAGAACAGATATTTCGGATCCCTTTGAAGACTATAGGGCCAAAGGAAATGTCCTCCGATAACAAAGAGAAAGAAGCTTTCTTAGAAATTTGCTTGTGTTCTGTAAAATCATCTCACCGAGTTACAGCTTTCCCCTCAGGAAGCCTTTCGCTAAGACAGTTCTTGTGGAATTGGCAAAGTTATATTTGGAAGCCCATAGAGGGCTATGGTGAAAAAGGAAATATCCTCAGATGAAATCTGGAAAGAAGCTTTCTGAGAAACCGGTTAGTGTTCTGTTAATTCATCTCACAGAGTTACATCTGTATTTCGTGGATCTCTTTGCTAGCCTTATTTCTTTGGAATCTGAGAACAGATATTTCGGATCCCTTTGAAGAGTAAAGATTCAAAGGAAATATACTCCGATAACAATGAGAAAGAAGCTTTCTGAGAAACTTCTTTTTGTTCTGAGAAATCATCTCACAGAGTTACAACTTTCCCCTGAAGAAGCCTTTCGCTAAGACAGTTCTTGTGGATTTGGCAAAGTGATATTTGGATGCCCATAAAGGGTTATGGTGAAAAAGGAAATATCCTCTTATGTAATCTCGAAAGAAGCTTTCTGAGAAACTGCTCTGGGATGTGTGACTTCCACTCACAGAGTTACATCTGTATTTCGTGGATCTCTTTGCTAGCCTTATTTCTATGGAATCTGAGAACAGATATTTCGGATCCCTTTGAAGAATATAGGGCCAAAGTATATATCCTCCGATAACAAAGAGACAGAAGCTTTCTGGAAACTTCTTTGTGATCTGTGAAATCACCTCACAGAGTTACAGCTTTCCCCTCAAGAAGCCTTTCGCTAAGACAGTTCCTGTGGAATTGGCAAAGTGATATTTGGAAGCGCATAGATGGCTAGGGTGAAAAAGGAAATATCCTCAGATGAAATGTGGAAAGAATCTTTCTGAGAATCTGCTTAGTATTCTTTTAATTCTTGTCACAGAGTTACATCTGTATTTCGTGGATCTCTTTGCTAGCCTTATTTCTGTGGAATCTGAGAACAGATATTACGGATCCCTTTGAAGACTATAGGGCCAAAGGAAAAATCCTCCAATAACAAAGAGAAAGAAGCTTTCTGAGAAACTTCTTTGTGTTCTGTGAAATCATCTCACAGAGTTACAGCTTTCCCCTCAATAAGCCTTTCGCTAAGACAGTTCTTGTGGAATTGGCAAAGTGATATTTGGAAGCCCATAAAGGGCTATGGTGAAAAAGGAAATATCCTCAGATGAAATCTGCAAAGAAGCTTTCTGAGAAACTACTCTGTGATGTGTGAATTCCATGCACAGAGTTACATCTGTATTTCGTGGATCTCTTTGCTAGCCTTATTTCTGTGGAATATGAGAACAGATATTTCGGTTCCCTTTGAAGAATATAGGGCCAAAGGAAATATCCTCCGATAACAGAGAGAAAGAAGCTTTCTGTGAATCTTCTTTGTGTTCTGTGGAATCATCTAACAGTGTTACAGTTTCCCATCCAGAAGCCTTTCACTAAGACAGTTCTTGTGGAATTGGCAAAGTGATATTTGAAAGCTCACAGTGGGCTATGCTGAAAAAGGAAATATCCTCAGATGAAATCTGTAAGGAAGCTTTCTGAGAAACTGCTTAGTCTTCTGTTAATTCATCTCACAGAGTTACGTCTGTATTTCATGGATCACTTTGCAAGCCTTTTTTCTGCGGAAATTGAGAACAGATATTTCGGATCCCTTTGAAGAGTATAAGGACAAAGGAAATATCCTCCGATAAAAAGAGAAAAAAACTTTCTGAGAAACTTCTTTGTGTTCTGTGAAAACATCTCACAGAGTTACAGCTTTCCCCTCAGGAAGCCTTTCGCTAAGACAGTTCTTGTGGAATTGGCAAAGTGATATTTGGGAGCCATTAGAGGGCTATGGTGAAAAAGGATATATCCTCAGATGAAATCTGGAAAGAAGCTTTCTGAGAAACTGCTCTGTGATGTGTGACTTCAACTCACAGAATTTCATCTGTATTTCGTGGATCTCATTGCTAGCCTTATTTCTGTGGAATCTGAGAACAGATATTTCCGATGCCTTTGAAGACTATACGGCCCAAGAAAATAGCCTCCGATAACAAAGAGAAAGAAGCTTTCTGAGAAACTTCTTTCTGTTCGGTGAAATCATCGCAGAGCGTTCCAGCTTTTCCCTCAAGAAGACTTTCGCTTATACAGTTCTTGTGGAATTGGCAAAGTGATATTTGGAAGCCCTTAGAGGGCTATGGTAAAAAAGCACATATCCTCAGATGAAATCTGGAAAGAAGCTTTCTGAGAAACTGGTTAGTGTTCTGCTAATTCATCTAACAGAGTTACATCTGTATTTCGTGGATCTCTTTGATAGCTTTATTTCTGTGGAATCTGAGAACAGATATTTCGGATCCCTTTGAATACTATAAGGCCCATGGAAATATCCTCCGATAACAAAGAGAAAGAGGCCTTCTGAGAAACTTCTTTGTGTTCTCTGTAATCATCTCACAGCGTTACAGCTTTCCCCTCAAGAAGATTTTCGCTAAGACAGTTCTTGTGGAATTGGCGAAGTGATAATTGGAAGCCCATAGAGGGCTATGGTGAAAACTGAAATATCCTCAGATGAAATCTGGAAAGAAGCTTTCTGAGAAACTGCTTAGTGTTCCGTTAATTCATCTCACAGAGTTACATCTGTATTTCGTGGATCTCTTTGCTAGCCTTATTTCTGTGGAATCTGAGAACAGATATTTCGGATCCCTTTGAAGACTATAGGGCCAAAGGAAATATCCTCCGATAACAAAGAGAAAGAAGCTTTCTGAGAAACTTCTTTGTGTTCTGTGAAATCATCACACAGAGTTACAGCTTTCTCCTCAAGAAGCCTTTCGCTAAGACAGTTCTTGTGGAATTGGAGAAGTGATATTTGGAAGCCCATAAGGGCCATGGTGAAAAAAGAAATATCCTCAGATGAAATCTGGAAAGAAGCTTTCTGAGAAACTGCTTTTTGTTCTGTTAATTCATCTCACAGAGTTACGTCTGTATTTCATGGATCACTTTGCAAGCCTTTTTTCTGCGGAAATTGAGAACAGATATTTCGGATCCCTTTGAAGAGTATAGGGACAAAGGAAATATCCTCCGATAAAAAGAGAAAAAAGCTTTCTGAGAAACTTCTTTGTGTTCTGTGAAATCATCTCACAGAGTTACAGCTTTCCCCTCAAGAAGCCTTTCGCTAAGACAGTTCTTGTGGAATTTTCAAAGTGATATTTGGAAGCCCGTAGAGGGCTATGGTGAAAAAGGAAATATTCTCAGATGAAATCCGGAAAGAAGATTTCTTAGAAACTGCTCTGTGATGTGTGATTTCCATCCACAGAGTTACATCTATATTTCGTGGATCTCTTTGCTAGCCTTATTTCTCTGGAATCTGAGAACAGATATTTCGGATCCCTTTGAAGACTATTTGGCCAAAGGAAATATCCTTCGATAACAAAGAGAAAGAAGCTTTCTGAGAAACTTCTTTGTGTTCTGTGAAATCATCTCACAGAGTTACAGCTTTCGCCTCAAGAAGCCTTTCGCTAAGACAGTTCTTGTGGATTTTGCAAAGTGGTTATTTGGAAGCCCATAGAGGGCTATGGTGAAAAAGGAAATATCCTCAGATGAAATCTGGAAAGAAGTTTTCTGAGGAACTGCTTAGTGTTCTGTTAGTTCATCTCACAGAGTTACATCTGTACTTCGTGGATCTCTTTGCTAGCCTTATTTCTGTGGAATCTGAGAACAGATACTTCGGATCCCTTTGAAGACTATAGGGCCAAAGGAAATATCCTCCGATAACAAAGAGAAAGAAGGTTTCTGAGAAACTTCTTTGTGTTCTGTGAAATCATCTCATAGAGTTTCAGCTTTCCCCTCAAGAAGACTTTCGCTAAGACAGTTCTTGTGGAATCTGCAAAGTGACATTTGGAAGCCCATAGAAGGCTATGGTGAAAAAGGAAATATCCTCAGATGAAATCTGGAAAGAAGCTTTCTGAGAAACTGCTTAGTGTTCTGTTAATTCATCTCACAGGGTTACATCTGTATTTCGTGGATCTCTTTGCTAGCCTTATTTCTCTGGAATCTGAGAACAGATATTTCGGATCCCTTTTAAGACTATAGGGCCAAAGGAAAACCCTCTGGTAAAAAAGAGAGAGAACTCTCTGAGAAACTTCTTTGTGTTCTGTGAAATCATCTCACAGAGTTACAGCTTTCTCCTCAAGAAGCCTTTCGCTAAGACAGTTCTCGTGGAATTGGCAAAGTGATATTTGGAAGCCCATAGGGGGCTAGGTTGAAAAAGGAAATATCCTCAGATGAAACCTGGAAAGAAGCTTTCTGAGAAACTGCTCTGTGATGTGGGACATCCACTCACAGAGTAACATCTGTATTTCGTGGACCTCTTTGCTAGCCTTATTTGTGTGGAATCTGAGAACAGATACTTCGGATCCCTTTGAAGACTATAGGGCCAAAGGAAATATCCTCCGATAACTAAGAGAAAGAAGCTTTCAGAGAAACTTCTTTGTGTTCTGTGAAATCATCACACAGAGTTACAGTTCTCTCCTCAAGAAGCCTTTCGCTAGGACAGTTCTAGTGGAATTGGCAAAGTGATATTTGGAAGTCCGTAGAGGGCTATGGTGAAAAAGGAAATATTCTCAGATGAAATCTGGAAAGAAGATTCCTGAGAAACTGCTCTGTGATGTGTGACTTCCACCCACAGAGTTACATCTGTATTTCGTGGATCTCTTTGCTAGCCTTATTTCTGTGGAATCTGAGAACAGATATTTCGGATCTCTTCGAAGACTATAGGGCCAAAAGAAATATCCTCGGATAAGAAAGAAAAAGAAGTTTTCTGAGAAAATTCTTTGAGTTCTGTGAAATCATCTCACAGAGTTACAGCTTTGCTCTCCAGAAGCCTTTCGCTTAGATAGTTCTTGTGGAATTGGAAAAATGATATTTGGAAGCCATAGAGGGCTATGGTGAAAAAGGAAATATCCTCAGATGAAATCTGGAAGGAAGCTTTCTGAGAAAATGCTTAGTGTTCTGTTAATTCATCTCACAGAGTTACATCTGTATTTCATGGATCTCTTTGCTAGCCTTATTTCTGTGGAATGTGAGAACAGATATTTCGAATCCCTTTGAAGAGTATAGGGCCAAAGGAAATATCCTCCGTTAACAAAGAGAAAGAAGCTTTCTGAGAAACTTCTTTGTGTTCTGTGAAATCATCTCACAGAGTTACAGCTTTCTCCTCAAGAAGCCTTTCGCTAAGACAGTTCTTGTGGAATCTGCAAAGTGATATTTGGAAGCCCATAGAGGGCTATGGTGAAAAAGGAAATATCCTCAGATGAAATCTGGAAAGAAGCTTTCTGAGAAACTGCTTAGTGTTCTCTTAATTCATCTCACAGAGTTACAAATATACTTCGTGAAACTCTTTGCTAGCCTTATTTTTGTGGAATCTGAGAACAGATATTTCGGATCCCTTTGAAGAGTACAGGGACAAAGGAAATATCCTCCGATAACAAAGAGAAAAACCTTTCTGGGAAACTTCTTTGTGTTCTGTGAAATCATCTCACAGAGTTACAGCTTTCCCCTCAAGAAACCTTTCGCTAAGACAGTTCTTGTGGAATTTTCAAAGTGATATTTGGAAGCCCGTAGAGGTCTATGGTGAAAAAGGAAATATTCTCAGATGAAATCTGGAAAGAAGCTTTCTGAGAAAATGCTCTGTGATGAGTGACTTCCACCCACAGAGTTACATCTGTATTTCGTGGATCTCTTTGCTAGCCTTATTTCTGTGGGATCTGAGAACAGATATTTCGGATCCCTTTGAAGAATATAGGGCCAATGGAAATATCCTCCGATAACAAAGAGAAAGAAGCTTTCTGAGAAACTTCTTTGTGTTCTGTGAAATCACCACACAGAGTTACATCTTTCCCCCCAAGAAACCTTTCGCTAAGACAGTTGTTTTTGAATTGGCAAAGGGATATTTGGAAGCCCATAGAGGGCTATGGTGAAAAAGGAAATATCATCAGATGAAATCTGGAAAGAAGCTTTCTGAGAAACTGCTTAGTGTTCTGTTAATTGTTCTCTCCGAGTTACATCTGTATTTCTTGGATCTCTTTGCTAGCCTTATTTCTGTGGAGTCTGAGAACAGATATTTCGAATCCCTTTGAAGACTATAGGGCCAAAGGAAATATCCTCCGATAACAAAGAGAAAGAAGCTTTCTGAGAATCTTCTTTGTGTTCTGTGAAATCATCTCACAGAGTTTCAGTTTTCCACTCAAGAAGACTTTCGCTAAGACAGTTCTTGTGGAATCAGCAAAGTGATATTTGGAAGCCTATAGAGGGCTATGGTGAAAAAGGAAATACCCTCAGATAAAATCTGGAAAGAAGCTTTCTGAGAAACTGCTTAGTCTTCTGTTAATTCATCTCACAGAGTTACATCTGTATTTCGTGGATCTCTTTCCTAGCCTTATTTCTGTGGAATCTGAGAACAGATATTTCGGATCCCTTTGAAGACTATTGGGTCAAGGGAAATATCCTCCGATAATAAAGAGAAAGAAACTTTCTTAGAAACTTCTTTGTGTCATGTAAAATCATCTCACAGAGTTACAGCTTTCCCCTCAAGAAGCCTTTCACTAAAACAGTTCTTGTGAAATTGGCAAAGTGATATTTGGAAGCCCATAGATGGCTATGGTGAAAAAGGAAATATCCTCAGATCAATTCTGGAAAGAAGCTTTCTGAGAAACTGCTCTGTGATGTGGTACTTCCACTCACAGAGTTACACCTGTATTGCGTGGATCTCTTTGCTAGCCTTTTTTCTGTGGAATTTGAGAACAGATATTTCGGATCCCTTCGAAGACTATAGGGCAAAAAGAAATATCCTCCGATAACAAACAAAAAGAAGTTTTCTGAGAAACTTCTTTGTGTTCTGTGAAATCATCTCACAGAGTTACAGCTTTCCCCTCAAAAAGCCTTTCGCTAAGACAGTTCTTGTGGAATTGGCAAAGTGATATTTGGAAGCCCCTAGAGGGCTATGGTGAAAAAGGAAATATCCTCAGATGAAATCTGGAAAGAAGCTTTCTGAGAGACTGCTCTGTGATGTGTGACTTCCACTCACAGAGTTACATCTGTATTTCGTGGATCTCTTTGCTAGCCTTATTTCTGTGGAATCTGAGAACTGATATTTCGGATCCCTTTGAAGACTATAGGGCCAAAGGAAATATCCTCCGACAACAAAGAGAAAGAAGCTTTCTGAGAAACTTCTTTGTGTTCTGTGAAATCCTCTCACAGAGTTACAGCTTTCCCCTCAAGAAGCCTTTAGCTAAGACAGTTCTTGTGGAATTGGCAAAGTGATATTTGAAAGCCCATAGAGGGCTATGGTGAAAAAGGAAATATCCTCAGATGAAATCTGGAAAGAAGCTTTCTGAGAAACTGCTCTGTGATGTGTGACTTCCACTCACAGATTTACATCTGTATTTCGGGGATATCTTTGCTAGCCATATTTCTATGGAATCTGAGAACAGATACTTGGGATCCCTTTGAAGACTCTAGGGCCAAAGGAAATATCCTCCGATAACAAAGAGAAAGCAGCTTTCGTAGAAACTTCCTTGTGTTCTGTGAAATCATCTCACAGAGTTACAGCTTTCCCCTCAAGAAGACTTTCGCTAAGGCAGTTCTTGTGAAATTGGCAAAGTGATATTTGGAAGCCCTCAGAGGGCTATCGTGAAAAAGGAAATATCCTCAGATGAAATCTGGAAAGAAGCTTTCTGAGAAACTGCTTACTGTTCTGTTAATTCATCTCACAGAGTTACATCTGTATTTCGTGGATCTCTTTGCTAGCCTTATTTCTCTGGAATCTGAGAACAGATATTTCGGATCCCTTTGAAGACTATAGGGCCAAAGGAAATATCCTCCGATAACAAAGTGAAAGAAGCTTTCTGAGAAACTTCTTTGTGTTCTGTGAAATCATCTCACAGAGTTGCAGCTTTCCCCTCAAGAAGCCTTTCGCTAAGACAGTTCTTGTGGATTTGGCAAAGTGATATTTGGATGCCCATAAAGGGCTATGGTGAAAAAGGAAATATCCTATTATGTAATCTGGAAAGAAGCTTTCTGAGAAACTGCTCTGGGATGTGTGACTTCCACTCACAGAGTTACATCTGTATTTCGTGGATCTCTTTGCTAGCCTTATTTCTGTGGAATCTGAGAACAGATATTTCGGATCCCTTTGAAGACTATAGTGCCAAAGGAAATATCCTCCGATAACAAAGAGAAAGAAGCTTTCTCATAAACTTCTTTGTGTTCTGTGAAATCATCTCACAGAATTACAGCTTTCCTCTCAAGAAGCCTTTCGCTAAGACAGTTCCTGTGGAATTGGCAAAGTGATATTTGGAAGCCCATAGATGGCTAGGGTGAAAAAGGAAATATCCTCAGATGAAATGTGGAAAGAACCTTTCTGAGAAACTGCTTAGTATTCTTTTAATTCTTGTCACAGAGTTACATCTGTATTTCGTGGATCTCTTTGCTAGCCTTATTTCTGTGGAATCTGAGAACAGATATTACGGATACCTTTGAAGACTATAGGGCCAAAGGAAAAATCCTCCAATAACAAAGAGAAAGAAGCTTTCTGAGAAACTTCATTGTGTTCTGTGAAATCATCTCACAGAGTTACAGCTTTCCCCTCAATAAGCCTTTCGCTAAGACAGTTCTTGTGGAATTGGCAAAGTGATATTTGAAAGCCCATTGAGGGCTATGGTGAAAAAGGAAATATCCTCAGATGAAATCTGGAAAGAAGCTTTCTGAGAAACTACTCTGTGATGTGTGAATTCCATGCACAGAGTTACATCTGTATTTCGTGGATCTCTTTGCTAGCCTTATTTCTGTGGAATCTGAGAACAGATAATTCGGTTCCCTTTGAAGACTATAGGGCCAAAGGAAATATCCTCCGATAACAGAGGGAAAGAAGCTTTCTGAGAAACTTCTTTGTGTTCTGTGAAATCATCTAACAGTGTTACAGTTTCCCATCCAGAAGCCTTTCACTAAGACAGTTCTTGTGGAATTGGCAAAGTGATATTTGAAAGCTCACAGTGGGCTATGGTGAAAAAGGAAATATCCTCAGATGAAATCTGGAAAGAAGCTTTCTGAGAAACTGCTCTGTGATGTGTGACTTCAACTCACAGAGTTACATCTGTATTTCGTGGATCTCCTTACTAGCCTTATTTCTGTTGAATCTGAGAACAGATATTTCGGATCCCTTTGAAGACTATAGGGCCAAAGGAAATATCCTCCGATAACAAAGAGAAAGCAGCTTTCTGAGACACTTCCTTGTGTTCTGTGAAATCATCTCACAGAATTTCAGCTTTCCCCTCAAGAAGCCTTTTGCTAAGACAGTTCGTGTGGAATTGGCAAAGTGATATTTGGAAGCGCATAGAGGGCTATGGCGAAAAAGAAAATATCCTCAGATGACATGTGGTAAGAAGCTTTCTGAGAAACTGCTTAGTGTTCTGTTAATTCATCTCACAGAGTTACATCTGTATTTCTTGAATCTTTTTGATAGCCTTATTTCTGTAGAATCTGAGAACAGATATTTCGGATCCCTTTGAAGACTATAGGGCCAAAGGAAATTTCCTCCGATAACAAAGAGAAAGAAGCTTTCTGAGAAACTTCTTTGTGTTCTGAGAAATCATCTCACAGAGTTACAACTTTCCCCTGAAGAAGACTTTCGCAAAGTTAGTTCTTGTGGAATTGGCAAAGTGATATTTGGAAGGCCTTAGAGGGCTATGGTGAAAAAGGAAATATAATCAGATGAAATCTGGAAGGAAGCTTTCTGAGAAACTGCTCTGTGATATGTGACTTCATTTCACAGAGTTACATCTGTATTTCGTGGATCTCTTTGATTGCCTTATTTCTGTGGAATCTGAGAACAGATATTTCGGATCCCTTTGAAGACTATAGGGCCAAAGGAAATGTCCTCCGATAACAAAGAGAAAGAAGCTTTCTTAGAAATTTGCTTGTGTTCTGTAAAATCATCTCACCGAGTTACAGCTTTCCCCTCAGGAAGCCTTTCGCTAAGACAGTTCTTGTGGAATTGGCAAAGTTATATTTGGAAGCCCATAGAGGGCTATGGTGAAAAAGGAAATATCCTCAGATGAAATCTGGAAAGAAGCTTTCTGAGAAACCGGTTAGTGTTCTGTTAATTCATCTCACAGAGTTACATCTGTATTTCGTGGATCTCTTTGCTAGCCTTATTTCTTTGGAATCTGAGAACAGATATTTCGGATCCCTTTGAAGAGTAAAGATTCAAAGGAAATATACTCCGATAACAATGAGAAAGAAGCTTTCTGAGAAACTTCTTTTTGTTCTGAGAAATCATCTCACAGAGTTACAACTTTCCCCTGAAGAAGCCTTTCGCTAAGACAGTTCTTGTGGATTTGGCAAAGTGATATTTGGATGCCCATAAAGGGTTATGGTGAAAAAGGAAATATCCTCTTATGTAATCTCGAAAGAAGCTTTCTGAGAAACTGCTCTGGGATGTGTGACTTCCACTCACAGAGTTACATCTGTATTTCGTGGATCTCTTTGCTAGCCTTATTTCTATGGAATCTGAGAACAGATATTTCGGATCCCTTTGAAGAATATAGGGCCAAAGTATATATCCTCCGATAACAAAGAGAAAGAAGCTTTCTGGAAACTTCTTTGTGATCTGTGAAATCACCTCACAGAGTTACAGCTTTCCCCTCAAGAAGCCTTTCGTTAAGACAGTTCCTGTGGAATTGGCAAAGTGATATTTGGAAGCGCATAGATGGCTAGGGTGAAAAAGGAAATATCCTCAGATGAAATGTGGAAAGAATCTTTCTGAGAATCTGCTTAGTATTCTTTTAATTCTTGTCACAGAGTTACATCTGTATTTCGTGGATCTCTTTGCTAGCCTTATTTCTGTGGAATCTGAGAACAGATATTACGGATCCCTTTGAAGACTATAGGGCCAAAGGAAAAATCCTCCAATAACAAAGGGAAAGAAGCTTTCTGAGAAACTTCTTTGTGTTCTGTGAAATCATCTCACAGAGTTACAGCTTTCCCCTCAATAAGCCTTTCGCTAAGACAGTTCTTGTGGAATTGGCAAAGTGATATTTGGAAGCCCATAAAGGGCTATGGTGAAAAAGGAAATATCCTCAGATGAAATCTGCAAAGAAGCTTTCTGAGAAACTACTCTGTGATGTGTGAATTCCATGCACAGAGTTACATCTGTATTTCGTGGATCTCTTTGCTAGCCTTATTTCTGTGGAATATGAGAACAGATATTTCGGTTCCCTTTGAAGAATATAGGGCCAAAGGAAATATCCTCCGATAACAGAGAGAAAGAAGCTTTCTGTGAATCTTCTTTGTGTTCTGTGGAATCATCTAACAGTGTTACAGTTTCCCATCCAGAAGCCTTTCACTAAGACAGTTCTTGTGGAATTGGCAAAGTGATATTTGAAAGCTCACAGTGGGCTATGCTGAAAAAGGAAATATCCTCAGATGAAATCTGTAAGGAAGCTTTCTGAGAAACTGCTTAGTCTTCTGTTAATTCATCTCACAGAGTTACGTCTGTATTTCATGGATCACTTTGCAAGCCTTTTTTCTGCGGAAATTGAGAACAGATATTTCGGATCCCTTTGAAGAGTATAAGGACAAAGGAAATATCCTCCGATAAAAAGAGAAAAAAGCTTTCTGAGAAACTTCTTTGTGTTCTGTGAAAACATCTCACAGAGTTACAGCTTTCCCCTCAGGAAGCCTTTCGCTAAGACAGTTCTTGTGGAATTGGCAAAGTGATATTTGGGAGCCATTAGAGGGCTATGGTGAAAAAGGATATATCCTCAGATGAAATCTGGAAAGAAGCTTTCTGAGAAACTGCTCTGTGATGTGTGACTTCAACTCACAGAATTTCATCTGTATTTCGTGGATCTCATTGCTAGCCTTATTTCTGTGGAATCTGAGAACAGATATTTCCGATGCCTTTGAAGACTATACGGCCCAAGAAAATAGCCTCCGATAACAAAGAGAAAGAAGCTTTCTGAGAAACTTCTTTCTGTTCGGTGAAATCATCGCAGAGCGTTCCAGCTTTTCCCTCAAGAAGACTTTCGCTTATACAGTTCTTGTGGAATTGGCAAAGTGATATTTGGAAGCCCTTAGAGGGCTATGGTAAAAAAGCACATATCCTCAGATGAAATCTGGAAAGAAGCTTTCTGAGAAGCTGCTTTTTGATGTGTGACTTCCACCCACAGAGTTACATCTGTATTTCGTGGATCTCTTTGCTAGCCTTATTTCTGTGGAATCTGAGAACAGATATTTCGGATCTCTTCGAAGACTATAGGGCCAAAAGAAATATCCTCGGATAAGAAAGAAAAAGAAGTTTTCTGAGAAACTTCTTTGAGTTCTGTGAAATCATCTCACAGAGTTACAGCTTTGCTCTCCAGAAGCCTTTCGCTTAGATAGTTCTTGTGGAATTGGAAAAATGATATTTGGAAGCCATAGAGGGCTATGGTGAAAAAGGAAATATCCTCAGATGAAATCTGGAAGGAAGCTTTCTGAGAAAATGCTTAGTGTTCTGTTAATTCATCTCACAGAGTTACATCTGTATTTCATGGATCTCTTTGCTAGCCTTATTTCTGTGGAATGTGAGAACAGATATTTCGAATCCCTTTGAAGAGTATAGGGCCAAAGGAAATATCCTCCGTTAACAAAGAGAAAGAAGCTTTCTGAGAAACTTCTTTGTGTTCTGTGAAATCATCTCACAGAGTTACAGCTTTCTCCTCAAGAAGCCTTTCGCTAAGACAGTTCTTGTGGAATCTGCAAAGTGATATTTGGAAGCCCATAGAGGGCTATGGTGAAAAAGGAAATATCCTCAGATGAAATCTGGAAAGAAGCTTTCTGAGAAACTGCTTAGTGTTCTCTTAATTCATCTCACAGAGTTACATCTGTATTTCGTGGGTCTCTTTGTAGCCTTATTTTTGTGGAATCTGAGAACAGATATTTCAGATCCCTTTGAAGACTATAGTGCCAAAGGAAATATCCTCCGATAAAAAAGAGAAAGAAGTTTTCTGAGAAACTTCTTTGTGTTCTGTGAAATCATCTCACAGAGTTACAGCCTTCCCCTCCAGAAGCCTTTCGCTAAGACAGTTCTTGTGGAATTGGCAAAATGATATTTGGAAGCCCATACAGGGCTATGGTGAAAAAGGAAATATCCTCAGATGAAATCTGGAAAGAAGCTTTCTGAGAAACTGCTTAGTGTTCTGTTAATTCATCTCACACAGTTACATCTGTATTTCGTGGATCTCTTTGGTAGCCTTATTTCTGTGGAATCTGAGAACAGATATTTCAGATCGCTTCGAAGACTATAGGGCCAAAAGAAATATCCTCAGATAACAAACAAAAAGAAGTTTTCTGAGAAACTTCTTTGTGTTCTGTGAAATCATCTGACAGAGTTACAGCTTTCCCCTCAAGAAGCCTTTCGCTGAGACAGTTGTTGTGGTATTGGCAAAGTGATATTTGGAAGCCATAGAGGGCTATGGTGAAAAAGGAAATATCCTCAGATTAAATCTGGAAAGAAGCTTTCTGAGAAACTGCTTAGAGTTCTGTTAATTCATCGCACAGAGTTACAAATATACTTCGTGAAACTCTTTGCTAGCCTTATTTCTGTGGAATCTGAGAACAGATATTTCGGATCCCTTTGAAGAGTACAGGGACAAAGGAAATATCCTCCGATAACAAAGAGAAAAACCTTTCTGGGAAACTTCTTTGTGTTCTGTGAAATCATCTCACAGAGTTACAGCTTTCCCCTCAAGAAACCTTTCGCTAAGACAGTTCTTGTGGAATTTTCAAAGTGATATTTGGAAGCCCGTAGAGGGCTATGGTGAAAAAGGAAATATTCTCAGATGAAATCTGGAAAGAAGCTTTCTGAGAAAATGCTCTGTGATGAGTGACTTCCACCCACAGAGTTACATCTGTATTTCGTGGATCTCTTTGCTAGCCTTATTTCTGTGGGATCTGAGAACAGATATTTCGGATCCCTTTGAAGAATATAGGGCCAATGGAAATATCCTCCGATAACAAAGAGAAAGAAGCTTTCTGAGAAACTTCTTTGTGTTCTGTGAAATCACCACACAGAGTTACATCTTTCCCCCCAAGAAACCTTTCGCTAAGACAGTTGTTTTTGAATTGGCAAAGGGATATTTGGAAGCCCATAGAGGGCTATGGTGAAAAAGGAAATATCATCAGATGAAATCTGGAAAGAAGCTTTCTGAGAAACTGCTTAGTGTTCTGTTAATTGTTCTCTCCGAGTTACATCTGTATTTCTTGGATCTCTTTGCTAGCCTTATTTCTGTGGAGTCTGAGAACAGATATTTCGAATCCCTTTGAAGACTATAGGGCCAAAGGAAATATCCTCCGATAACAAAGAGAAAGAAGCTTTCTGAGAATCTTCTTTGTGTTCTGTGAAATCATCTCACAGAGTTTCAGTTTTCCACTCAAGAAGACTTTCGCTAAGACAGTTCTTGTGGAATCAGCAAAGTGATATTTGGAAGCCTATAGAGGGCTATGGTGAAAAAGGAAATACCCTCAGATAAAATCTGGAAAGAAGCTTTCTGAGAAACTGCTTAGTCTTCTGTTAATTCATCTCACAGAGTTACATCTGTATTTCGTGGATCTCTTTCCTAGCCTTATTTCTGTGGAATCTGAGAACAGATATTTCGGATCCCTTTGAAGACTATTGGGTCAAGGGAAATATCCTCCGATAATAAAGAGAAAGAAACTTTCTTAGAAACTTCTTTGTGTCATGTAAAATCATCTCACAGAGTTACAGCTTTCCCCTCAAGAAGCCTTTCACTAAAACAGTTCTTGTGAAATTGGCAAAGTGATATTTGGAAGCCCATAGATGGCTATGGTGAAAAAGGAAATATCCTCAGATCAATTCTGGAAAGAAGCTTTCTGAGAAACTGCTCTGTGATGTGGTACTTCCACTCACAGAGTTACACCTGTATTGCGTGGATCTCTTTGCTAGCCTTTTTTCTGTGGAATTTGAGAACAGATATTTCGGATCCCTTCGAAGACTATAGGGCAAAAAGAAATATCCTCCGATAACAAACAAAAAGAAGTTTTCTGAGAAACTTCTTTGTGTTCTGTGAAATCATCTCACAGAGTTACAGCTTTCCCCTTAAAAAGCCTTTCGCTAAGACAGTTCTTGTGGAATTGGCAAAGTGATATTTGGAAGCCCATAGAGGGCTATGGTGAAAAAGGAAATATTCTCAGATGAAATCTGGAAAGAAGCTTTCTGAGAAAATGCTTAATGTTCGGTTAATTCATCTCACAGAGTTACATCTGTATTTTGTGGATCTCTTTGCTAGCCTTATTTCTGTGGAATCTGAGAACAGATATTTCGAATCCCTTTGAAGAGTATAGGGCCAAAGGAAATATCCTCCTTTAACAAAGAGAAAGAAGCTTTCTGAGAAATTTCTTTGTGTTCTGTGAAATCATCTCACAGAGTTACAGCTTTCTCCTCAAGAAGCCTTTCGCTAAGAGAGTTATTGTGGAATTGGCAAAGTGATATTGGGGAGCCCAAAGAGGGCGATGGTGAAAAAGGAAATATCCTTAGATGAAATCCAGAAAGAAGCTTTCTGAGAAACTGCTTTGTGATGTGTGACTTCCACTCACAGAGTTACATCTGTATTTCATGGATCTCTTTGCTAGCCTTATTTCTGTGGAATCTGAGAACAGATATTTCGGATCCCTTTGAAGACTATAGGGAAAAAGGAAACATCCTCCGATAACAAAGAGAATTAAGCTTTATGAAGAACTTCTTTGTGTTCTGTGAAATCATCTCACAGAGTTACACCTTTCCCATCGAGAAGCCTTTCGCTAAGACAGTTCTTGTGGAATTGGCAAAGTGATATTTGGAAGCCCATGGAGGGCTATGGTGAAAAAGGAAATATCCTCAGATCAACTCTGGAAAGAAGCTTTCTGAGAAACTGCTCTGTGATGTGTGACTTCCACTCTCAGAGTTACATCTGTATTTCGTGGATCTCTTTGCTAGCCTTATTTCTCTGGAATCTGAGAACAGATATTTCGGTTCCCTTTGAAGACTGTAGGTCCAAAGGAAATATCCTCCGATAACAAAGAAAAAGAAGCTTTCTGAGAAACTTCTTTGTGTTCTGTGAAAACATCTCACAGAGTTACAGCTTTCCTCCCAAGAAGCCTTTCGCTAAGCCAGTTGTTGTAAAATTGGCAAAGTGATATTTGGAAGCCCATAGAGGGCTATGGTGAAAAAGGAATTATCCTAAGATGAAATCTGGAAAGAAGCATTCTGAGAAACTGCTCTGTGATGTGTGACTTCCACTCACAGAGTTACATCTCTGTTTCATGGATCTCTTTGCTATCCTTTTTTTCTGTGGAATCTGAGAACAGATATTTCGGATCCCTTTGAAGACTATAGGGCCAAAGGAAATATCCTCCGATAACAAAGAGAAAGAAGCTTTCTGGAAACTTCTTTGTGTTCTGTGAAATCATCTCACAGAGTTACAGCTTTCCTCTCAAGAAGTCTTTCGCTAAGACAGGTCTCGTGGAATTGGCAAAGTGATATTTGGAAGCCCATAGAGGGCTACGGTGAAAAAGGAAATATCCTAGGTGAAAATTGAAAAGAAGCTATCTGAGAAAGTGCTCTATGATGTGGGTCTTCCACTCACAGAGTTACATCTGTATTTCGTGTGTTTCTTTGCTAGCCTTATTTCTGTGGAATCTGAGAACAGATATTTCGGATCCCTTTGAAGACTATAGGGCCAAAGGAAATATCCTCCGATAACAAAGAGAAAGAAGCTTTCTGAGAAACTTCTTTGTGTTCTGTGAAATCATCTCACAGAGTAACAGCTTCCCTCTCAAGAAGCCTTTCACTAAGACAGTTCTTGATGAATTGGAAAAGTGATATTTGGAAGCCCATAGAGTGCTATGGTGAAAAAGGAAATATCCTCAGATGAAATCTGGAAAGAAGCTTTCTGAGAAACTGCTCTGTGATGTGTTACTTCCACTCACAGAGTTATATCTGTATTTCTTGGATCTCTTTGTAGCCGTATATCTGTGGAATCTGAGAAGAGATATTTCAGTTCCCTTTGTAGACTTTAGGGCCAAAGCAAATATCCTCCGATAACAAACAGAAGGAAGCTTTCTCAGAAACTTGTTTGTGTTCTGTGAAATCATCTCACAGAGTTACAGCTTTCCTCTCAAGAAGCCTATCGCTAAGCCAGTTGTTGTAAATTGGCAAAGTGATATTTGGAAGCCCATAGAGTGCTAAGGTGAAAAAGGAAATATCCTCAGATGAAATCTGGAAAGAAGCTTTCTGAAAAACTGCTTAGAGTTCTGTTAAGTCATCTCACAGAGTTACATCTGTATTTCGTGGATGTCTTGCTAGCCTAATTTCTGTGGAATCTGAGAACAGATATTTTGGATCCCTTTGAAGACTATAGGGCCAAAGGAAATATCCTCCGATAACAAAGAGAAAGAAGCTTTCTGAGAAACTTCTTTGTGTTCTGTGAAATCGTCTCACAGAGTTACATCTTTCCCCTCAAGAAGACTTTCGCTAAGACAGTTCTTGTGGAATTGGGAAAGTGATATTTGAAAGCCCATAGAGGGCGATGATGAAAAAGGAAATGTCATCAGATGAAATCTGGAAAGAAGCTTTCTGAGAAACTGCTTAGTCTTCTGTTAATTCATCTCACAGAGTTACATCTGTATGTCTTGGATCTCTTTGCTAGCCTTATTTCTGTGGAATCTGAGAACAGATATTTCGGATCCCTTTGAAGACCATAGGGCCAAAGGAAATATCCTCTGATAACAAAGAGAAAGAAGCTTTCTGAGAATCTTCTTTGTGTTCTGTGAAATCATCTCACAGAGTTACAGCTTTCCCCTCAAGAAGCCTTTAACTAAGACAGTTCTTGTGGAATTGGCAAAGTCATATTTGGAAGCCCATAGAGGGCTAGGGTGAAAAGGAAACATCCTCAAAAGAAATCTGGAAAGAAGCAATCACAGAAACTGCTCTCTGATGAGTGACTTCCACTCACAGAGTTACATCTGTATTTCGTGGATCTCTTTGCCAGCCTTATTTCTGTGGAATCTGAGAGTAGATATTTCGGATCCCTTTGAAGACGAAAGGGCCATAGGAAATATGCTCCGATAACAAAGAGAAAGAAGATTTCTGAGAAACCTCTTGATGTTCTGTGAAATCATCTCACAGAATTACAGCTTTCCCCTCAAGAAACCTTTCCATAAGACAGTTGTTGTGGAATTGGCAAGGTGATATTTGGAAGCCCATTGAGGGATATGGTGAAAAAGGAAATATCCTCATATGAAATCTGGAAAGAAGCTTTCTGAGAAACTACTCTGTGACTTGTGAATTCCACTCACAGAGTTACATCTGTGTTTCATGGATCTCTTTGCTAGCGTTATTTCTGCGGAATATGAGAACAGATATTTCGGATCCCTTTAAAGACTATAGGGTGAAAGGAAATATCCTCCGATAACAAAGAGAAGGAAGCTTTCTGAGTAACTTATTTGTGTTCTGTGAAATCATGTCACAGAATTACAGCTTTCCTCTGAAGAAGCCTTTCGCTAAGAGAGTTCTTGTGGAATTGGCAAAGTGATATTTGGAAGCCCATAGAGGGCTATGGTGAAAAAGGAAATTTCCTCAGATGAAATCTGGATAGAAGCATTCTGAGAAACTGTTCTGTGATGTGTGACTTCCACTCACAGAGTAACATCTGCATTTCGTGCATCTCTTTGCTAGCCTTATTTCTGAGAAATCTGAGAAAAGATATTTCGGATCCCATTGAAGACTATAGGGCCAAAGGAAATATCCTCCGTTAACAAAGAGAGAGAAGCTTTCTGAGAAACTTCTTTGTGTTCTGTGAAATCATCTCACAGAGTTACAGCTTTCCCCTCGAGAAGCCTTTCGATTAGACAGTTATTGTGGAATTGGCAAAGTGATATTTGGAAACCCATAAAGGACTATGGTGAAAAAGGAAATATCCTCAGATGAAATCTGGAAAGAAGCTTTCTGAGAAACTGCTTGGTGTTCTTTTAATTCATCTGACATAGTTATATCTGTATTTCACGGATCTCTTTGCTAGCCTTACTTCTGTAGAATCTGAGAACAGATATTTCAGATCCCTTTGAAGACTATAGGGCCAAAGGAAATATCCTCCGATAAAAAGAGAAAGAAGCGTTCTGAGAAACTCCTTTGTGTTCTGTGAAATCATCTCACAGAGTTACAGCTTTCCCCTCAAGAAGCCTTTCGTTAAGACAGTTCTCGTGGAATTGGCAAAGTGATATTTGGAAGCCATTAGAGGGCTGTGGTGAAAAAGGAAATATCCTCAGATGAAATCTGGAAAGAAGCTTTCTGAGTAACTGCTCTGTGATGTGTGACTTCCACTCACAGAGTTATATCTGTATTTTGTGGATCTCTTTGCTAGCCTTATCTGTGGAATCTGAGAACAGATATTTCGGATCCCTTTGAAGACTATAGGGCCAAAGGAAATATCCTCCGATAACAAAGAGAAAGAAGCTTTCTGAGAAAATTCTTTGTGTTCTGTGAAATCATCTCACAGAGTTACAGCTTTCCCCTCAAGAAGCCTTTCGCTACGAAAGTTCTTGTGGAATTGGCAAAGTGATATTTGGAAGCCCATAGAAGGCTATGGTGAAAAAGGAAATATCCTCACATGAAATCTGGAAAATAGCTTTGTGAGAAACTGCTTAGTTTGCTGTTAATTCATCTCACAGATTTACATCTTTATTTCGCGGATCTCTTTGCTAGCCTTATTTCTGTGGAATCTGAGAACAGATATTACGGATCCCTTGGAAGACTATAGGGCCAAAGGAAATATCCTCCGATAACAAAGAGAAAGAAGCTTTCTGAGAAAATTCTTTGTGTTTTCTGAAATCATCTCACAGAGTTATAGCTTTCCCCTAACGAAGCCTTTCGCTAAGACAGTTCTTGTGGAATTGGTAAAGTGAAATTTGGAAGCCCATATAGGGCTACGGTGAAAAAGGAAATATCCTCAGATGAAACCTGGAAAGAAGCTTTCTGAGGAACTGCTCTGTGATGTGTGACTTCCACTCACAGAGTTACATCTGTATTTCGTGGATCTCTTTGCTAGGCTTACTTCTGTGGAATCTGAGAACAGATATTTCCGATCCCTTTGAACACTATAGGTCCAAAGGAAATATCCGCCGATAACAAAGAGAAAGAAGCTTTCTGAGAAACTTCTTTGTGTTCTGTGAAATCAACTCACAGCGTTACAGCTTTCCCATCGAGAAACCTTTCGCTAAAACAGTTCTTGTGGAATTGGCAAAGTGATATTTGGAAGCCCATAGAGGGCTATGGTGAAAAAGGAAATATCCTCAGATTAAATCTGGAAAGAAGCTTTCTGAGAAACTGCTTAGTGTTCTTTTAATACATCTCACAGAGTTTCATCTGTATTTCTTGGATCTCTTTGATAGCCTTATTTCTGTGGAATCTGAGAACAGATCTTTCGGATCCCTTTGATGACTATAGGGCCAAAGGAAATATCCTCTGATAACAAAGAGAAAGAAGCTTTCTGAGAAACTTCTTTGTGTTCTGTGAAATCATCACTCAGAGTTACAGGTTTCCCCTCCAGAAGCCTTTCGCTAAGACAGTTCTTGTGGAATTGGCAAAGTGATATCTGGAAGCCCACAGAGGGCTATGGTGAAAAAGGAAATATCCTCAGATGAAATCTGGAAAGAAGTTTCTGAGAAACTGCTTAGTGTTCTGTTAATTCATCTCACAGAGTTACATCTGTATTTTGTGGATCTCTTTACTAGCCTTATTTCCGTGGAATCTGAGAACAGATATTTCAGATCCCTTTTAAGGCTATAGGTCCAAAGGAAATATCCTCCGATAAAAAGAGAAAGAAGGTTTCTGAGAAACTCCTTTGTGTTTTGTGAAATCATCTCACGGAGTGACAGCTTTCCCCTCAAGAAGCCTTTCGCTAAGACAGTTCTTGTGGAATTGGCAAAGTGATATTTGGAAGCCCATAGAGGGCTATGCTGAAAAAGGAAATATCATTAGATGAAATCTGGAAGGAAGCTCTCTGAGAAACTGCTTAGTGTTCTGATAATTCATCTCACAGAGTTACATCTGTATTTTGTGGATATCTTTGCTAGCCTTATTTCTGTGGAATCTGGGAACAGATATTTCGGATCCCTTGGAAGACTATAGGGCCAAAGGAAATATCTGCCGATAACAAACAGAAGGAAGCTTTCTGAGAATCTTTCTGTGAAGTCATCTCACAGAGTTACACCTTTCCCCTCACGGAGCCTTTCGCTAAGACAGTTCTTGTGGAATTGGCAAAGTGATATTTGGAAGCCCATAGAGGGCTATGGTGAAAAAGGAAATATCCTCAGATGAAATCTAAAGAGAAGCTTTCTGAGAAACTGCTTAGTCTTTTGTTAATTCATCTCACAGATTTACATCTGTATTTCGTGGATCTCTTTGCCAGCCTTATTTCTGTGGAATCTGAGAACAGATATTTCGGATCCCTTTGAAGTCTATAGGGCCAAAGGAAATATCCTCCGATAAAAAGAGAAAGAAGCTTTCTGAGAAACTTCTTTGTGTTCTGTGAAATCATCTCTCAGAGTTACAGCATTTCCCTCAAGAAGCCTTTCGCTAAGACAGTTATTGTGGAATTTGCAAAGTGATATTTGGAAGCCCAAAGAGGGCTATGGTGAAAAAGGAAATATCCTCAGAGGAAATCTGGAAAGAAGCTTTCTGAGAAACTGCTTAGTCTTCTGTTAATTCATCTCACAGAGTTACATCTGTATTTCGTGGATCTTTTGCTAGCCTTATTTATGTGGAATGTGGGAACAGATATTTCGGATCCCTTTGAAGACTATAGGGCCAAAGGAAATATCCTCCGATAACAAAGAGATAGAAGCTTTCTTAGAAACATCTTTGTGTTATGTGAAATCATCTCACAGAGTTACAGCTTTAACCTCAAGAAGCCTTTCGCTAAGACAGTTCTTGTGGAATTAGCAAAGTGATATTTGGAAGCCCATAGAGCGCTATGGTGAAAAAGGAAATATCCTCAGATGGAATCTGGAAGGAAGCTTTCTGAGAAACTGCCTAGTGTTCTCTTAATTCATCTCACAGAGTTACATCTGTATTTTGTGGAACTCTTTCTAGCCTTATTTCTGTGGAATCTGAGAACAGATATTTCAGATCCCTTTGAAGACTCTAGGGCCAAAGGAAATATCCTCCGATAACAAAGAGAAAGAAGCTCTCTGAGAAACTTGTTTGTGTTCTGTGAAATCATCTCACAGAGTTACTGCTTTCCCCTCAAGAAGCCTTTCGCTAAGACAGTTCTTGTGGAATTGGCAAAGTGTTAATTGGAAGCCATTAGAGGGCTATGGTGAAAAAGGAAATATCCTCCGATGAAATCTGGAAAGAAGCTTTCTGAGAAACTGCTCTGTGATGTGTGACTTCCACTCACAGTGTTACATGTGTATTTCGTGGATCTCTTTGCTAGCCTTATTTCTGTGGAATCTGAGAACAGATACTTCGGATCCCTTTGAAGACTATAGTGCCAAAGGAAATATCCTCCGATAACAAAGAGAAAGAAGCTTTCTGAGAAACTTCTTTGTGTTCTGTGAAATCATCTCACAGAGTTACAGCTTTCCCCTCAAGAAGCCTTTGGCTAAGACAGTTCTTGTGGAATTGGCAAAGTGATATTTGGAAGCCCATAGAGGGCTATGGTGAAAAGGGAAATATCCTCACATGAAATCTGGAAAATAGCTTTCTGAGAAACTGCTTAGTTTTCTGTTAGTTCATCTCACAGATTTACATCTTTATTTCGCAGATCTCTTTGCTAGCCTTATTTCTGTGGAATCTAAGAACAGATATTTCGGATCCCTTGGGAGACTATAGGGCCAAAGGAAATATCCTCCGATAACAAAGAGAAAGAAACTTTCTGAGAAACTTCTTTGTGTTCTCTGAAATCATCTCACAGAGTTACAGCTTTCCCCTCAAGAAGCCTTTCGCTAAGACAGTTCTTGTGGAATTGGCTAAGTGATATTTGGAAGCCCATAGAGGTCTATGGTGAAGAAGGAAATATCCTGAGATGAAATCTGGAAAGAAGCTTTCTGAGGAACTGCTCTGTGATGTGTGACTTCCACTCACAGAGTTACATCTGTATTTCGGGGACCTCATTGCTAGGTTTATTTCTGTGGAATCTGAGAACAGATATTTCGGATCCTTTTGTAGACTATAGGGCCAAACAAAATATCCTCCGATAACAAAGAGAATGAAGCTTTCTGAGAAAATTCTTTGTGTTCTGTGAAATCATCTTACAGAGTTACAGCTTCCCCTCATGACGCCTTTCGCTAAGACAGTTCTTGTGGAATTGGCAAAGTGATATTTTGAAGCCTATAGAGGGCTATGATGAAAAAGGAAATATCCTCAGATGGAATCTGGAAAGAAGCTTTCTAAGAAACTTCTTAGTCTTCTGTTAATTCATCTCACAGAGTTACATCTGTATTTCGTGGATCTCTTTGCTAGCCTTATTTCTGTGGAAACTGAGAACAGATATTTTGGATCCCTTTGAAGACTATAGGGCCAAAGCACATATCCTACGATAACAAAGAGAAAGAAGTTTTCGGAGAAACTGCTTAGTGTTCTGTTAATTCATCTCACAGAGTTACATCTGTATTTCCTGGATCTCTTTCCTAGCCTTATTTCTCTGGAATCTGAGAACAGATATTTCGGATCCCTTTGAAGACTACAGGGCCAAAGGAAATATCCTCCGATATCAAAGAGAAAGAAGCTTCCTGAGAAACTTCTTTGTGTTTTGAGAAATCATCTCACAGAGTTACAACTTTCCCCTCAAGAAGCCTTTCGCTAAGACAGTTCTTGTGGAACTGGTAAAGTGATATTTGGAAGCCCAAAGAGGGCTATGGTGAAAAAGGAAATATCCACAGATGACATCTGGTAAGAAGCTTTCTGAGAAAATGATTAGTGTTCTGTTAATTCTTCTCACAGAGTTACATCTGTATTTCGTCGATCTTTTTGCTAGCCTTATTTCTTTGGAATTTGAGAACAGATATTTGAGATCCCTTTGAAGACTATAGGGCCAAAGGAACTATCCTCTGATAACAAAGAGAAAGTAGCTTTCTGAGAAACTTCTTTGTGTTCTGTGAAATCATCTCACAGAGGTACAATTTTAACCTCAAGAAGCCTTTCGCTAAGACAGTTCTTGTGGAATTGTCAATGTGATATTTGGAAGCCCGTAGAGGGCTCTGGTGAAAAGGAAATATCCGCAGATGAAATCTGGAAAGAAGATTTCTGAGAAACTGCTCTGTGATCTGTGACTTCCACTCACAGAGTTACATCTGTATTTCGTGGATCTCTTTGCTAGCCTTATTTCTGTGGAATCTGAGAACAGATATTTCGGATCCTTTTGAAGACTCTAGGGCCAAACAAAATTTCCTCTGATAACACAGAGAAAGAAGCTTTCTGTGAAACTTCTTTGTGTTCTGTGAAATCATCTTACAGAGTTACAGCTTTCCCCTCATGAAGCCTTTCGCTAAGACAGTTCTTGTGGAATTGGCAAAGTGATATTTGGAAGCCCATAGAGGGGTATGGTGAAAAAGGAAATATCCTCAGATGGAATCTGGAAAGAAGCTTACTGAGAAACTGCTTAGTCTTATGTTAATTCATCTTACACTGTTACATCTGTATTTCGTGGATCTCTTTGCTAGCCTTATTTCTGTGGAATCTGAGAACAGATATTTCGGATCCTTTTGAAGACTATAGGGCTAAAGGAAATATCCTCCGATAACAAGGAGAAAGAAGCTTTCTGTGAAACTTCTTTGTGTTCTGTGAAATCATCTCACAGAGTTACAGCTTTCCCCTCAAGAAGCCTTTCTCTAAGACAGTTCGTGCGGAATTGGCAAAGTGATATTTGGAGGCGCATAGAGGGCTACGGTGAAAAAGGAAATATCATCAGATGGAATCTGGAAGAAAGCTTTCTGAGAACCTGCTTGGTCTTTTTTTAATTCATCTCACAGAGTTACATCTGTATTTCGTGGATCTCTTTGCTAGCCTTATTTCTGTGGAATCTGAGAACAGATATTTCGGATCCCTTTGAAGACTATAGGGCCAAACGAAATATCCTCCGATAACAAAGTGAAAGAAAGTTTCTGAGAAACTTCTTTGTGTTCTGTGAAATCATCTCACAGAGTTGCAGATTTCCCTTCAAGAAGCCTTTCGCTAAGACATTTCTTGTGGAATTGGCTAAGTGATATTTGGAAGCCCAAAGAGGGCTATGGTGAAAAAGGAAATATCCTCAGATGAATTCTGGAAAGAAGCTTTCTGAGAAACTGCTCTGTGATGTGTGACTTCCACCCACAGAGTTACATCTGTATTTCGTGGATCTCTTTGCTAGCCTTATTTCTGTGGAATCTGAGAACAGATATTTCGGATTCCTTTGAAGACTATAGGGACAAAGGAAATATCCTCCAATAAAAAAGAGAAAGAACTTTCTGAGAAACTTCTTTGTGTTCTGTGAAATCATCTCACAGAGTTACAGCTTTCTCCCCAAGAAGCCTTTCGCTAAGACAGTTCTTGTGGAATTGGCAAAGTGAAATTTGGAAGCCCAGAGAGGGCTATGGCGAAAACGAAATTTCCTCAGATGAAATCTGGAAAGAAGCTTTCTGAGAAACTGCTCTGTGATGTGGGACTTCCACTCACAGAGTTACGTCTGTATTTCGTGGATGTCTTTCTAGCCTTATTTCTCTGGAATCTGAGAACAGATATTTAGGATCCCTTTCAAGACTGTAGGGCCAAAGGAAATAACCTCCGATAACAAAGAGAAAGAAGCTTTCTGAGAAACTTCTTTGTGTTCTGTGAAATCATCTCACAGAGTTACAGCTTTCCCCTCAAGAAGCCTTTCGCTAAGACAGTTTTTGTGGATTTTGCAAAGTGGTTATTTGGAAGCCCATAGAGTGCTATGGTGAAAAAGGAAATATCCTCAGATGAAATCTGGAAAGAAGTTTTCTGAGAAACTGCTTAGTGTTCTGTTAATTCATCTCTCAGAGTTACATCTGTACTTCGTGGATCTCGTTGCTAGCCTTATTTCTGTGGAATCTGAGAACAGATAATTCGGATCCCTTTGAAGACTATAGGGCCAAAGGAAATATCCTCCGATAACAAAGATAAAGAAGCTTTCTGAGAAACTTCTTTGTGTTCTGTGAAATCACCTCATAGAGTTTCGGCTTTCCCCTCAAGAAGACTTTCGCTAAGACAGTTCTTGTGGAATCTGCAAAGTGATATTTGGAAGCCCTTAGAAGGCTATGGTGAAAAAGAAAATATCTTCAGATGAAATCTGGAAAGAAGCTTTCTGAGAAACTGCTTAGTGTTCTGTTAATTCATCTCACAGAGGTACATCTGTATTTCGTGGATCTCTTTGCTAGCCTTATTTCTGTGGAATCTGAGAAAAGATATTTCGGATCCCTTCGAAGATTATAGGGCCAAAGGAAATATCCTCCGATAACAAAGAGAAAGAAGCTTTCTGAGAAACTTCTTGGTGTTCTGTGAAATCATCTCACAGAGTTACAGCTTTCCCCTCAAGAAGCCTTTCGCTAAGACAGTTCTTGTGGAATTGGCAAAGTGATATTTGGAAGCCCATAGAGGGCTATGCTGAAAAAGGAAATATCCTCAGATGAAATCTGGAAAGAGGCTTTCTTAGAAACTGCTCTGTGATGTGGGACTTCCACTCACAGAGTTACATCTGTATTTCGTGGATCTCTTTGCTAGCCTTATTTCTGTGGAATCTGAGAACAGATATTTCGGATCCCTTCGAAGACTCTAGGGCCAAAACAATTATCCTATATAACAAAGAAAAAGAAGTTTTCTGAGAAACTTCTTTGAGTTCTTTGAAATCATTTCACAGAGTTACAGCTTTCCTCTCAAGAAGCCTTTCGCTAAGTCAGTTCTTGTGGAATTGGAAAAGTGATATTTGGAAGCCCATAGAGAGCTACGGTGAAAAAGGAAATATCCCCAGATGAAATCTGGAAAGAAGCTTTCTGAGAAAATGCTTAGTGTTCTGTTAATTCATGTCACACTGTTACATCTGTATTTCGTGGATCTCCTTGGTAGCCTTGTTTCTGTGGAATCTGAGAACAGATATTTCGGATCCCTTGGAAGACTATAGGGCCAAAGGAAATATACTCCGATAACAAAGAGAAATAAGCTTTCTGAGAAATTTTTTTTTGTTCTGTGAAATAATCTCACAGAGTTTCAGCTTTCCCCTCAAGAAGACTTTCGCTAAGACACTTCTTGTGGAATCTACAAAGTGATATTTGGAAGCCCACAGAGGGCTATGGTGAAAAAGGAAATATCCTCAGATGAAATCTGGAAAGAGGCTTTCTGAGAAACTGCTTAGTGTTCTATTAATTCATCTCACAGAGGTACATCTGTATTTCGTGGATCTCTTTGATAGCCTTAGTTCTGTGGAATCTGAGAACAGATATTTCGGATTCCTTTGAAGACTATAGGGACAAAGGAAATATCCTCCAATAAAAAAGAGAAAGAACTTTCTGAGAAACTTCTTTGTGTTCTGTGAAATCATCTCACAGAGTTACAGCTTTCTCCCCAAGAAGCCTTTCGCTAAGACAGTTCTTGTGGAATTGGCAAAGTGAAATTTGGAAGCCCAGAGAGGGCTATGGCGAAAACGAAATTTCCTCAGATGAAATCTGGAAAGAAGCTTTCTGAGAAACTGCTCTGTGATGTGGGACTTCCACTCACAGAGTTACGTCTGTATTTCGTGGATGTCTTTCTAGCCTTATTTCTCTGGAATCTGAGAACAGATATTTAGGATCCCTTTCAAGACTGTAGGGCCAAAGGAAATAACCTCCGATAACAAAGAGAAAGAAGCTTTCTGAGAAACTTCTTGGTGTTCTGTGAAATCATCTCACAGAGTTACAGCTTTCCCCTCAAGAAGCCTTTCGCTAAGACAGTTCTTGTGGAATTGGCAAAGTGATATTTGGAAGCCCATAGAGGGCTATGCTGAAAAAGGAAATATCCTCAGATGAAATCTGGAAAGAAGCTTTCTTAGAAACTGCTCTGTGATGTGGGACTTCCACTCACAGAGTTACATCTGTATTTCGTGGATCTCTTTGCTAGCCTTATTTCTGTGGAATCTGAGAACAGATATTTCGGATCCCTTCGAAGACTCTAGGGCCAAAACAATTATCCTATATAACAAAGAAAAAGAAGTTTTCTGAGAAACTTCTTTGAGTTCTTTGAAATCATTTCACAGAGTTACAGCTTTCCTCTCAAGAAGCCTTTCGCTAAGTCAGTTCTTGTGGAATTGGAAAAGTGATATTTGGAAGCCCATAGAGAGCTACGGTGAAAAAGGAAATATCCCCAGATGAAATCTGGAAAGAAGCTTTCTGAGAAAATGCTTAGTGTTCTGTTAATTCATGTCACACTGTTACATCTGTATTTCGTGGATCTCCTTGGTAGCCTTGTTTCTGTGGAATCTGAGAACAGATATTTCGGATCCCTTGGAAGACTATAGGGCCAAAGGAAATATACTCCGATAACAAAGAGAAATAAGCTTTCTGAGAAATTTTTTTTTGTTCTGTGAAATAATCTCACAGAGTTTCAGCTTTCCCCTCAAGAAGACTTTCGCTAAGACACTTCTTGTGGAATCTACAAAGTGATATTTGGAAGCCCACAGAGGGCTATGGTGAAAAAGGAAATATCCTCAGATGAAATCTGGAAAGAGGCTTTCTGAGAAACTGCTTAGTGTTCTATTAATTCATCTCACAGAGGTACATCTGTATTTCGTGGATCTCTTTGATAGCCTTAGTTCTGTGGAATCTGAGAACAGATATTTCGGATTCCTTTGAAGACTATAGGGACAAAGGAAATATCCTCCAATAAAAAAGAGAAAGAACTTTCTGAGAAACTTCTTTGTGTTCTGTGAAATCATCTCACAGAGTTACAGCTTTCTCCCCAAGAAGCCTTTCGCTAAGACAGTTCTTGTGGAATTGGCAAAGTGAAATTTGGAAGCCCAGAGAGGGCTATGGCGAAAACGAAATTTCCTCAGATGAAATCTGGAAAGAAGCTTTCTGAGAAACTGCTCTGTGATGTGGGACTTCCACTCACAGAGTTACGTCTGTATTTCGTGGATGTCTTTCTAGCCTTATTTCTCTGGAATCTGAGAACAGATATTTAGGATCCCTTTCAAGACTGTAGGGCCAAAGGAAATAACCTCCGATAACAAAGAGAAAGAAGCTTTCTGAGAAACTTCTTTGTGTACTGTGAAATAATCTCACAGAGGTACAGCTTTCCCCTCAAGAAGCCTTTCGCTAAGACAGTTCTTGTGGAATTGGCAAAGTGGTATTTGGAAGCCCATAGAGGGCTATGGTGAAAAAGGAAATATCCTCAGAGGAAATCTGGAAAGAAGCTTTCTGAGAAACTGCTCTGTGATGTGTGACTTCCACTCACAGAGTTACATCTGTATTTCGTGGATCTCTCAGTTAGCCTTATTTCTGTGGAATCTGAGAACAAATATTTCGGATCCCTTCGAAGACTATAGGGCCAAAAGAAATGTCCTCTGATAACAAAGAAAAAGAAGTTTTCTGAGAAACTTCTTAGAGTTCTGTGAAATCATCTCACAGAGTTACAGCTTTAATCTCAAGAAGCCTTTCGCTAAGACAGTTCTTGTGGAATCTACAAAGTGATATTTGGAAGCCCATAGAGGGCTATGCTGAAAAAGGAAATATCCTCAGATGAAATCTGGAAAGAAGCTTTCTGAGAAAATGCTTAGTGTTCTGTTAATTCATGTCACACAGTTACATCTGTTTTCCGTGCATCTCTTTTCTACCCTTATTTCTGAGGAATCTGAGAACAGATATTACGGATCCCTTTGAAGACCATAGGGCCAAAGGAAATATCCTCCGATAAAAAAGAGAAAGAACTTTCTGAGAAACTTCTTTGTGTTCTGTGAAATCATCTCACAGAGTTACAGCTTTCTCCTCAAGAAGCCTTTCGCTAAGACAGTTCTTGTGAAATTGGCAAAGACATATTTGGAAGCCCATAGAGGGCTATGGCGAAAAAGGAAATATCCTCCGATGAAATATGGAAAGAAGCTTTCTGAGAAACTGCTTAGTGCTCTGTTAATTCATCTCACAGAGTTACGTCTGTATTTCGTGGATTCCTTTGCTAGCCTTATTTTTGTGGAATCTGAGAAGAGATATTTCAGATTCCTTTGAAGACTATAGTGCCAAAGGAAATATCCTCCGATAACAAAGGAAACAAGCTTTCTGAGAAACTTCTTTGTGTTCTGTGAAATCATCTCACAGAGTTACAGCTTTCTCCTCAAGAACCCTTTCGCTAACACAGTTCTTGTGAAATTGGCAAAGTGATATTTGGAAGCCCATAGAAGGTTATTGTGAAAAGGAAATATCCTCAGATGAAATCTGGAAAGAAGCTTTCTGAGAAACTGCTTAGTCGTCTGTTAATTCATTTCACAGAGTTACATCTGTATTGCATGGATCTCTTTGCTAGCCTTATTTCTGTGGAATCTGAGAACAGATAATTCGGATCCCTTTGAAGACTATAGGGCCAAAGGAAATATCCTCCGATAAAAAAGAGAAAATAGCTTTCTGAGAAACTTCTTTGTGTTCTGTGAAATCATCTCACAGAGTTACAGCTTTCTCCTCAAGAAGCCTTTCGCTAAGAGAGTTCTCGTGGAATTGGCAAAGTGATATTTGGAAGCCCATAGAGGGCTATGGTGAAAAAGGAAATATCCTCAGATGAAATCTGGAAAGAAGCTTTCTGAGAAACTGCTTAGTGTTATGTTAATTCATCTCACAGAGTTACGTCTGTATTTCATGGATCTCTTTGCAAGCCTTATTTCTGCGAAAATTGAGAACAGATATTTCGGATCCCTTTGAAGAGTATAGGGACAAAGGAAATATCCTCCTATAAAAAGAGAAAAA